>NC_137172.1:95512381-96784256 GCF_951804945.1 Podarcis cretensis | reverse complement strand
ACTTTAAAGTGCACAATTCTAGCCGCATCACACTGAAACATTAAATTAACTTACAAAATGCTGTAGGCTGATGCAGCTTCAGAGAGGCACAAAGGGAAGGCTAGCTAGATGTATTGATATTATTTTGTGCCCTGGGCCTTATTCCTGATGTGAATGGTACATGAATTGCTTATTACAGGCAACAACTATTATTATAATTATTTATTTGATATATACCCTGCCCTTCCTCCACAAGAAGTCTAGGGCATAACGCAGAACAACTATAGATTAGGGAAGAGAGACAACCTCATCCCTAAATGGGTGTGCAGGGGCTGCCCCCCCACACACATTTTTTCCAACGCATTTCATTCCCTCCTGCCTTGTTCCCTCTGATTTTCACTCGTGTTCCCAACATTCCTGTCTTTTTCTTTCGTTCCTTCTCTGTTGTTTCCCTGCCTGCCTGTTCCTGTATTCTCTTGGTTCCTGAAAGTCCAGGGGCAGGTGAGGGGCAAACTGCTTGTGCAATAAGAGAGGGGCGAGAGAGAATAAACCCTCCATTGAAGGCTGGGCTTCAGCTTTTCCTTGATCTCACTGTTGAGTAGCCCTTGCTTGTCCACCCAGCTGTAAACGGATGCTTAATCCACTGGGATTAGGAAATCAAAAGGCAACTTCACGCAGTGAGCCTCAGTATACTGCCTTGTGTTTTGCTACAAAGTCGTAGAAACTGTCTGCCTTAAAACAAACCTGCCTCATGAGCTGGAAGCATTGACCTTTGGTCTGATGATATAAGGAGGAGCACGTAGGTTTCAGGGTAAAAGATATTCGCATGGGAAGTCACGTCACCTGAAGGCTGCAATCCTAAACACTTACTGTTTAGTTTGCAATCTGTTTATTAGCCTGCAACAACGCCTTTGGACTTTAACCCAAGATCTTACAAGTTTTTAAATATCGAGAGCCTTCGGTTCATCAGTTTTAATGGGTCTACTCTTGAGTGTGACATGTGGGTGGGTGTAGATTATTGCCCTGCCTTCAACCCACATCAACTGTTTTCAGTTCCTCCTGCAGTGCGGCACCCAAGGCCAGTCCACATATGTTTTTATGGTTGTTTACAAGCCATTGAATCACCCTCCATTTCTACTTGGAACAGCTTTCCTCTCCACAGCTACGCCCTGCTCTAAATTATTCTCAGCTCCTTCATATGTACTATTTCAGTGCAGAGCCCAAAAGGCGAATGGGAATGTTCTTTTAAACATTTTCACCGAGGCAATTTTGTAATAGTAAACAAGCAAGATACTTTTGCTGTCGCCGCAAAAGCTACCCGCCATGGCCTTGCAGACAGTCCTTGCATTCCAGCTCAGCTCTGCATTTACTAGCAACTTCAAAACAATCCAAAACAATCCTTGAACCATTCGAAGAGTTCCCATTTATATGGCTTTTGAAAAGTGCCAGCCGAGCCCTTGTTTGGTGTCACCCAAGAATGCCAGTATTAAGGGTAGCCTTTACTCATTTCCAGGAAAGTCGCCATGTTAGGGCCCTTCCACATAAGAGGTTGATTGTGGAATTAATTGGTGTCACTCATGGACTTACTTGAGTTTTTTGCACCATCTAAATGATGCCGCCATCCTCAAAATGCCAGTCATTACTTTTAAAAAAACGTAATCTGCCTCTGAAAATTGTAAGAATTACCACCCCTTCTCCATGTAAACACACAACTGTCAATGCTGGAAAAAGTCCAAGACAACGACTTCTGTCCAATGCATGAGTTAACAGTCATTCAATCTTCTCATATATATTGTTCTATGAGCTGTCAAGACCAGACCCTCCAAGTGTCCCTATTTGCCAGTGACAGTCTTTACAGAAGCTGTCCCAGTTTCTGATTTCATCCCACAATGTCCCGCTTTTCCTTAGGAAGTCCCTATTTTCATCAGAGAAATGTTGGAGGGCATTGTGTTATGTGACACACACACCCCAAATCAAGGAGATAAGTAACTTTACAACCTTTAAAAGACAATTGAAGGCAACCCTGTATAGGGAAGATTTTTTTTTAATGTTTAATGTTTTATTAAGTTTTAATATATGCTGGAAGCTGCCCAGAGTGGCTGGGGCAACCCAGTCAGATGGGCGGGTTATAAATATTATAAGAATAGTAACAGTAGTAGTTGTAATAACAATAATAGCAATAATAATAATTGAATAGGGTGTCCTTATTTCAATCGGAGAAATGTTGGAGGGTATGCGAGACTCAGGAGACATAACTGAAAACCTGACGATCTCTGGCATATATGCATGCTTGCTTACAACACTAAAGAAAGAAACCTCAGTAGCTCTTCAAAAAAGCAAAATGAACACCTCACCAGCATTTTAGCGGTGGAACGCACCAGGGATAATGACTGCTCTTGGTAAATAAGGACAGTTGGGACATATGTCAAATAGCATTTCAATATACACGTCATCTCACCCTTAAAAACGACAACAAACATTTCATTTAGTTTTCATGAGCAATTTACATTTCAGTTGAAGTTTCTGAAGAGGAGCCCTTTGGCAAAGAATTTGCAAGAGAAACGCTCCAAAAGATATTTCTCCCTCTCTCAGGGAACAGAGGTACAGGAGCCTTCTCTGTTCTGCCACTCCAGAGACATATGTTCTGCTATCCCACCAGTTATGAAGTGATTATTAGAGTGGCACAAACAGATTTTTTTTTAACTAAGTGAAGGTGCTATTTTCTCAGGTTCTGCGAGAACACACACACTAATTTTTACCCATCCAATCTGTTCTCTAGGAGCTCAATGTCCGCAGGGTTTATGAGGCCATTTTAGGTGTTGGAGTTTTAGCAACTTTTATAGGGTGCTACCTAACAGCAGAAGTTTGAAGGGTGGGGGGAGAAGTGGAAGAGAACAATACAAGTTTTAAAGTCTGCGGGGGAAATAATTTTAAAACGAATTCAAAGTTATTCACCCAGACTTTGCCTTGATAATACAAACAAAGACATACTTTAAAAGACAACTCTCTGAGGAAACCATGAATGGTCAACTGAAGCAGGGCCTCAGATTTATTATTTCAGATACAGTGGTAACCGTTGACGAACATTTCGGTTTTCGAACACCGTAAACCCGGAAGTAAATGCTTTGGTTTTCGAACACGCCTCGGAAGTCAAACATGCCATGCGGCTTCTGCATTGAGTTTTCCATACTTAGGCTTCCATATTGAGTTTTCGGTTTTCGAACGTTTCAGAACTCAAACGGTCTTCCGGAACGGGTTGTGTTCGAAAACCGAGGTACCACACTGTATTTGTATAAACCTTAATATTCAGAATTTCTAAGCGGTGTGTCTAAAATCGTTTTTTATTAAAAAAATGTTGATTGAGAATTTTTGACATAAATTACAGTAAGAATTGGACTAGTCTACAGAACAAGAATAGAAAAAATAAGAGGAGAAAGAGAGAGAGAGAAAGAGAAAAAACTGTAAGGCCCGTTATCATGTTTTTATCATATATATCCTATCATTTAACCACACGCAGAGAGGTAGACCCTCCCATCTCCCACCTGGGACCCTACATCTTCTTGCTGGGAGACCCTTTCTATCCTGCCTTTCATGCCAGGACCCCCCTTCTCTCTCTGACTGTCCCCTTCCCGTGTGTGTCCTCTTCAGTCCAATTTAAAGGACTCTTCTCTCCCACCCAAAAAAGCTTTTTATAAATGTTTAACACAGAGAATATGAACAATTAAAATTCATCATGCCAACAAAACTGAACTACCTTAACATGCCTGTTGAAATAAAGTCTTTGTCATGCACCAGAGGTTCAGCAAGGAGGGTGCCTGTCTAATCTCAGGTGGGTGAGAGTTCCACAGGCTTGGGCCCACTATACTGAATGTACAGCTTCAAGTGTTGGGCAGCTGAGCTGGGGATGGGGTGGGGGAAGGGGAAGGGAAGGGGAGGGGAAGGGAAGGGTCCCTTCAACAGAGACCCTGAAAACCTCAGAGTTTGGGAAGCGGTGTTAATTCAACTGTTAATGGATTTCACATTGACCAAATGAATTAAACAACTATTTGTTAAGAAGCTGCAGAAGGAGTTAAAGGGGCTTGTTTTGTTTCTATGCGATCAGGTAGTTTATGAAGGCAAAGGAGGAGAGCAAGTAAATAATAATAAAATTTGGCAACACCATTTTTAAATGCATGCTTTGACGTGTCACAAAGGTTTGGTTGGAGTGGTTAACAAACGTGTCCTATAGCTGTAAGACCAGCACAAACCACCTTTCTCTGGACACCCTAGCATTTGTAAATTTGATGCATGGACCCCTTCAGAAATGTTAGAAAGTAATCCGTTGTTTAAATGGGCATTGGCAAAAGTCTCTCAAAGTTCTCAGAGGCCCTACTGCACCATATCTGATGAGCAGTAGGGTGCACCTTCAGGGGGAAATGTGCCCCAAATTGATTTTTTGCTGGGTCGCAAAGTTAAAAGTCTTGTCATTTGCTCGTTTCTGTCTCCAGAGATAGGACAAAAGTTCTTCCGAGGCAGGGACACACACACTCAACTTTCTGACTTTTTAAGAAAACAGTGTCAGTGCGTCTGAAAACCGTCTATAGAATGAAACATCCTCTCTGCTAGAGGAAAAAGTATTAAACCAATGTTTCCAGAAATAGGTATTGGTTTGCACTGAGACAAATATACTTACCACTTCCTAATAAAGAATGTGCAAGGAGCCATTCTCTCTCTCTCTTCTGTTGAAACACCTCCGCACCATCTTCTTAGAAAATGTAACCACATGTGCTATCAAGCTTCTTGAACTGGGGTTTTAAATACAGTGATGGAGCGGGAAGTTCTGAAGTGCAGAAGCTCATCGTGACGCCCCCATAGCCACGTTCCCAAAGAGAGTCCAAAAGATGCAGGCAGCTGTGTTGATCCAAATACACACACACATATATATACATATACACAAATATACACCCACCCAAAAGCAGCAGTACGTAGCATAATAGGATTAGCTCACAATCACCAAATAGATGTTTATAGAAGAAATTCAACTCGAAAGACAAATGGAGCTTTAACAAAAGCTGAGATGAAACCTTTTGATTTTAATTAGAAATGGAGACAATCTTGCAGAGCGGTGTTGCCATTTAAACGGATAACCTGAAGTAGGGACCCCATCAAAGGAAAGGAAAAAGTATCTAGCCTCCGCATTAATGTTTTCCTCATTCTCTGGCTTCCCTCCATTCTGAAATTTACTAGACTAGTCTAGCAAACTGCTGTGACTTGGTGCAACTGCGTGAAGGAGAAGGATCCAGTGGAAATACTTTTCATGAAGGTCATGCTGTGGGCACATTTAGCATTCTTAGATAACAAACGTTATAGCGCTGAGCTCTTCCTAAGCCCTCAGCATGCTTGCTGAAGACGAGAGCCCATGAAGTTATTAGCTGCTATCACTGATCAATGACCAGTGGTGGAGACTTAGGCAGGCATGAAACTTGAGATTGTTCAATGGGAATTTCTACATCAGCATAGTGCCTGAGGATCCCCTGGGACCCTCTTGAGATGGCTGGAAGTTGTTGTGTGTGTCACTGATGTTGGAAAGAATGGCCTGCTAATCTAGGCAATGTGAAAGCAGAGCCACAAACAACAGAACAGGCAATTTGTCCCAGAAACTATTTGGATGGGTGCTGCAATATCAGCCCATCATTTACTGAACTTCATGAAGGTAAAAAATAAAATTAAATCCAGCATTATAGCCACAGGTAGTTTCCTGCCTCAGAGCAACTAGCAATCCTAGGGATGGCAGTGGCTTTTGGATATGTTCGCAGGCAGACAGTGGCCATGTGCATAAAGTCAGTATGTTTGTGGAGGGTCAGTTCCAACAGCCAAGTGGACATGTGGTCAAGAACAAGGGTTGCTGCCACAATCCCACTCCTTCAGGTGTGTTCAGTGTGCCTACAGTCAACGCTTAAAGAAGGCTTAGCATGTGCACCTTTAAAATACTGTGATGTGTTTGTGGGTGCTAGACTTCTCCTAAATCCCTAGGACCAATAGGTGCTAGAATTCAATTAAGGCTTGGGTGACAAAAGCTAATTGGGAGAGGCTAGTCTCCTGTGTGAGATGATAGTTAGACCTGTGTGTATTTGGGCTGTGTTTTAAGCCTTTTTAACCCTCCAGAATTAGCATGTGTGAAAAGCTAACTTACCAAACTGTGTATTAAAGGTAAAGGGGAGCTCACCACGTTGCGGGGATTCAAACTGCCGACCTTCTGATCGGCAAGTCCAAGGCTCTGTGGTTTAACCCACAGCACCACCCGCGTCCCAAACTGTGTATTAGGCACTTCTAAATCTTAGGGAATCAACATGGGTTAAGAACTGATCAAGACAGATTAATTTCCTTGTAGGTGGTTGCCTGAAGGTAATGACTCATCAGCACACAGTAATGACATGTGTGTAAATAAACCATATGTCATTAAGACATCAGTCTCTGCTGTGCCTGGCTTTCCAAAAAGAAACATATAGACCCGGGTAGGCGTGCCTGGTACCCCTGGAATCTCGCACTGCTGTCGATATTGGGGTGGCATGTAACAATACTTTTGCGGGAAATTTATTGTACTTAATGTCACTTTCCCCAATAACTTCCCTGTAACTTAAGAAATATTTCTGCCACAGCAAACATTTTCGACTGAAATTTACCTGTTGTAAAATCTGAGGAATAATATGCATGGTCCTTCATTTCAGACATTGAACAATGGAACCAAACTTGTTCCCTTGGAAGTCTGTAAGAAAACAGAGAGTGGTTTTTCAAGCCGGTCAGCATTGTGCTTTGATGTCTGAGAGCACACAGGCGCTGAACAGGAGCTCAGCATCACCGATATTAAGCGAGTGCGATATCTCTGGTGGGTTCTTTTTGTGGAATCAAACAGACTCCTCCTCAATCTGCCAGGACTTTAAATACGGAACAGCCTGGCCTGCAAAGGATGCTTAGCCAGTCTCGAATTATCGGATTGCTGAAAGAAACAAGACTGCAAAGAATTGGAATATTGAGTAGGAGAGACGGGGGGCAACTCACTGCGCTGTTTCACTATGTGTGTCCTCTGTACAATAAGAAGGGGGTAAAACATCTTTGCAGATTCGACGGAGCTATGATACATGTACGTCGTATCTTGTCAAAAAATGTTCAGCAGTTTGTATGTGTGTTTGCAGGAGATTGCTGGAAAGAGGTCTGTCTCTGCACCACTAAACGTGCTTTGCTGTTGAAGCAGCAGATATCCTTGATTAATAACAAAAGGGTTTTCTCTTCTCTTCCCCCTGCCTCCCCCCCCCCCCCGCCTCTTAGGGATCAGAGCCGTTTCCCACCCTCTCTATGCAAACCCAGCAACACAAACTGTGTCCATTAGCATTTCAAGGAACTTCCTACTAAAGAGCGGCAATAAAGCTCCTCTCCGTGGGTAAAATCCATTTTGTCCTCTCTGGTGACATCTGTTCTAACTTCTCAAGCCAAAAAGGAAACCAGATAATGCCACAGAGCCTTTTGATTTACTGTATTGGCACTTGCAGCAATGTGTCGAACTCTTAAAGCATGTAACCCTAGTGGACGTACATGGCTGTGTCAATGGGAACATCTGCATATTCCCACCACATAGTGTGAAGGGAAGGAATTCCAGAATTCCCTTCCCCGGCTTTTTCACTATCACACTTCACATTTCCATTCTTGCTTGGTCTGCTGTTGGACAAAATGCATTTTAAAACACCACCACCACCACTTTTGCTGTGTATAGGCTGCTGGTGGTTTTCATACCCTCCAACATTTATCCAATGAAAATAGGGACATCTATTATTATTATTATGATTATGATTATGATGATTATGATTATGATTATGATTATTATTATTATTACAGTGGTACCTCGGGTTACATATGCTTCAGGTTACATACGCTTCAGGTTACAGACTCCGCTAACCCAGAAATAGTGCTTCAGGTTAAGAACTTTGCTTCAGGATGAGAACAGAAATCGTGCTCCGGCAGCGCAGCAGCAGCAGGAGGCCCCATTAGCTAAAGTGGTGCTTCAGGTTGAGAACAGTTTCAGGTTAAGAACAGACCTCCGGAACGAATTAAGTACTTAGCTCGAGGTACCACTCTATTATTATTATTATACCTCGCCCATCTGACTGGGTTGCCCCAATCACTCTGGATGGCTTATAAAAACATAATAAAACATTAAACATTAAAAAAACTTCTCTATAAAGGCCTGCATTCAGATGTCTTCTAAATGTTGTATAGTTACTTATCTCCTTAGCTTGCAGGGTTGCATAAGAAAAAGAAGAGTTTGGATTTGCTATCCCACTTTATCACTACCCTAAGGCGTCTCAAAGCGGCTAACAATCTCCTTTTCCCTTCCTCCCCCACAACAAACACTCTGTGAGGTGAGTGGGGCTGAGAGACTTCAGAGAAGTGTGACTAGCCCAAGGTCACCCAGCAGCTGCATGTGGAGGAGCGGGGAAGCGAACCTGGTTCACCAGATTACGAGTCCACCACTCTTAACCACTACACCACACTGGCTCGCCATACTATCCAACATTTCTCTGATGAAAATATGGATGTCCTACCATACCCTCTACCGTTTCTCCAATGAAAACAGG
Source organism: Podarcis cretensis (assembly GCF_951804945.1). Taxonomy (NCBI): domain Eukaryota; kingdom Metazoa; phylum Chordata; class Lepidosauria; order Squamata; family Lacertidae; genus Podarcis; species Podarcis cretensis. The sequence goes on along the minus strand of NC_137172.1, from coordinate 96,775,668 downwards.
GACGTCCTGAGGAAAGTGGGACATTCTGGGATCTAATCAGAAACCAGGACACCTTCTGAAAATCCAGGACTGTCCCTGGAATATAGGGACACTTGGAGGGTCTGGCTCTGAACCCCTCTTTTCCCACAAGTTGGCTTTCATTCATAACACAATAATAATAGTCAAGCAGACGATCAGCCCAGATGACCTATTACCAAATGGTAACTTGCTACAATATGTATGCAGATTTTACAAAATGTTGGGCTTGAATGGTAGCCTGCACCAACCCAGAATTATTATTTTTTGGTGCAGGGGGCGGGGGCAGAGAGACATGGGAATCTTGGTATTTTTACTTCAGTTACAGACGCCCGAACAATGTAGGATAAAAGAACAAATTTAAAACGTGCAGGATTCTTACTCCTTTATACCATCTGTGCTGTATAGGCCTTAGCTCTTTTACATTGGTCATCCTGGGAACAAAAAGCTGAAAGCAGATTCCAGCAGTTTTTCCATTCACTATTCATTCAGAGGTTCATCAGCTCCATATGGATTCAGCCAACTGCTGTGTTAAATCAGAGGCCTTTCCCAGAATTGACATGGTAATGAAGTCATGGTATTGCTTGCAGAAAAGGCCTCTATAGGTATTCTACTCTTCAACAAACCCAGCCTTTTCACCCTATTCAGTCCCCAAAATAGACTCAAACCGTTCCAACATCTGTGAACTGGGTTCTGGCCGTTGGGTGAGCGATATGTTTTATGACACCAACATGTTTTAAGCGCCGGTTAACACGACTCCTACATGGTCCTGGGAAAACGCAACAGATTCCAATGTATGGGGCACTTGGTAATACGTACTGCATCCCCTTTTTATTCATTTGCACTCAAAAACATATTTAAACCTCGCACTTGATCTGTAACCCGTGATCTTCGGTGTGAGTCTTATAAACATTGTCTTTGATAAGAAACACACTGAGGGTTAAAAAAATAAAGCTGCCAAATAGTTTAAAGGACAAATAGTTTGAATGACGTTCTAATAGCTAATGAACCAGTGCCTTTTTCATAGCTGTCAACGTTTCCCTTTTTTTAAGGGAAATTCCCTTATTCCGAATAGGATTCCTCGCAAGAAAAGGGGAAAGTTGACAGCTATGGCCTTTTTATCAAGTTGCAAAAAAAGTTTGCATTCAGAGTGATCAAGGAAAAGGGAAATACATGATTTCATAGTACACTATCTACAGATCAGGCAGACCCTGATCAAGAGATAGTGATTATTAGCTTGTGAAAGCACATTTCTGCTTATCCATCACCCGCTGGATTAGTAGCGGCACATGCAAAAGCCACATGTGCAAAACCATGTGCATGTAGATCTCTCCCAAGAGTCGAGCAGATGCCTGGGTCTTAAGGCACTCGGGATTTTAAAAGGTGAGCACCAGCACTTTTGAACCGAGCCCAAATACTATGCAACAATTGCAAAAATGCAAATGTAACCTACAGACAGCTGCAAATTATGACAACTGCTTACTGCTGCACAAGTAAGGGCTAATAAGCACAGACGTGTCTCTCTCCACCCCAACTTCTTTTTCTTTGCTTTTACAAAGTCAGTGAAAGGTTGGGAGGAAATGCTCTGGCATTCATGAAAGGAAAGACACATGCACACAGGTGTGGTCGACAGATGGATCTTGCATAGTAGATTACTCAGAAAAGTTTACTTCCCATGATGTAATTCTACTGCCTGAACATTAAGATGACAACTGCTGAGTCACACAGAACTGGCCAGTCCCATGTGATCCTGCGCTTGCAAATTCTTTTAAGTTTAAAGTACAACCGGATAGAAAACTCAAAAGAACTTTGCTTTAAAAACACAGCAAGGGACAGAAGAGATGGTCTGCGTGTCACGTTAAACCACTGTTTACTCTAAAGCAGCCTTGGCTTCCCCAACTGTGGTTTGCTTGAAAGAAACAAATCACAAATGCTGTGTCATGCGCCATGCTAAGCCAGCCTCTGTTTCTCCTCCTCATCCACCTTACTTTCTGGTATAGCACAAGCAGGAGCAGGGAAGGAGCGAATCAGGACACTGCTCTCACACATTACACTATAATTTAAAATAAATTCTGGTTTAATGTGACATCTGAACCTGGTCTCTGTCTTAAATATAATGAATTATACTGTATAGCTGTTTTCCTTATTAAAAGAGGAGAGGAGAGAGGGAGAGATTACATATCAGAGACAACAGTTACATACTAGTACGTAGATTTACCCTGCATAAACATTCAAAACAATTCTGTAAATTTTTGTGTGGACCGCATAAAGGTTGTCTGCAATAAAGAGTGTTTCACTTTTTTAAAAATGTGAATAGCAGGCTCTGGTAAATCTGCCCCTTATTTCTCAAACACTTATGTTTAGTTGGGATGGCCATGACAAAACTAATAGTTAAGATAAGCATCACATTAGCTCAGTTGGTTAGAGTGTGGTGCTGACATCGTCAAGGTTGCAGGTTCGATCCCTGTATGGGGCAGCTGCATATTTCTGGACTAGATGGTCTTCAGGGTCCCTTCCAACTCTATGATTCCAAGAGAGGCACATTTCTGAGTCTCCCCCACCACCACCATTTCAGATATGACAGTGCATTTGCTCTTTGCTCTCGACATTCATTGGGTTAGGCACCACGTTAGCACTGAATTTCGGAATATTCATTCCTGGCGTTGGTGCCAAGAAAATCGTGATGAAGGGCGAGTAAAGATATTGGGTCTACAGCAGGAGAGTCTTTCATGCAGTCTTGGTGTGTGAGGCAAGAAAAAACCTTCTCAACCATAGTTTGTTAAGGAGCTTAAAAATATATATAACCTATGGTACAATGTTGGCTGAAATTTCTTTCTAGTGTTAATAATGCTGCCTTTACATAGCTAAAAAATAGTAATTGCCACTGCCGTATTTAGAATTAGTGAATCAGCCAACTGAGGGCATCAGAGACTGTTTGTTTAAGTCCCGTACAATATTCTGGGAGCATAGCGTCTTTCAGCAGCTATATTTTAAACATGAACCAACCAAATGACCTTTGTTGCTGTGCCCCAACTTTTACCTCTGGCTGTACCCACCAATGCAAAGTGGCCCCTGAAAGGCTGATCAGGAAGAAATATGGCCCTCAGGATGAAAATTTCTACCACAACCCAATTCCTGAGAGGAAAAGCAGGAGTCTCCATTATGCCAACTGCCCATGAAACATGTTGCAGATGGCACTGTATGAGATCTTCAGACATCACAAGAGGTGAAGACAGTGTGGATTTGAAACATGAGCGTGGCATCCCAATGGCTGGTTTCCTGTTAACTGTGGGAAGAGAGAATGAGGTTCCTGTGTCCTTGCCCACATCCTTGAGAAGAAACCAGGATCTTCCGTGTTATCACCAGTTTTCGTCAATATACAAAAACGCTCGGATCAAACTTTACAGGCTCCTTTGATAAACAGCAAGGTGCCTCTTTCATAGAGCGTTGCAAGTTTCCAGGGATTAGGGTGAGTAATTCTCCTATTGTTGTTGAAAGCTGCCATCAGTCATACTCAACGTTAGTCAACTGGTCCAAGCACATTGCAGAACAAGAGCTGGGATAGTGGTTTGATCATAAAGAACCCAAATAGAGGCTGAAAGAAATGGGAACAAGGTAGTATTCGTAGGCAATATATATATAAGCTTCTCCTCCCCCAATTTTGCTTAATTTATTGCATTGTTTTTTGAGTTAGGCTACATTTTCCATCCGTTTTCTTTTGGCATTCTTCGTCTCCCTGATGGCCGACCCCTGCAGTACCTCCCATGCAGATCTTTTTAAAATGCTAGACATCGACTTAACAGGGAAGGATGTTTGAGAGTTATTAAATGGAACAGTCTCCAGGATCAGGAAAGGAGTTGGATCTGACAGAGTTCCCAAGCTGCTTATACATGTCCGTGTGAATAACATTCTTATTAATCTGTTAATTCTAGACTCAAGATGCATTAGCACGGAGACAAAGAAAAAGGTTAGCCCTCTCCTCGCGCAGCCTCGGGCCTTGTTTGCTTATCACACTTCGCTGCACCACCTCACTGAAGACAGACCAATGTGTCTTCATCTACCGCAAACATAATCACTTGGTTTCGGCCTTGGTTGTTAAGAGAGTTCGGATTCTCTGCTACAAATTGATGCTGGTTGAATCCACTTCCACCATGCATCTCACCTGCATTGCCTGGCTTTTTGAAGGCAAAGGAAGCTCATCTAGGTCAGTACTGACTACACTGACTGAGAGCAGCACTTCTTCAGCTTTTCAGACATGGTTCTCTCCCAGCCCAACCTGGAGATGTTGGGGATTTAGCATGGGCTTTTTCCAAGCAAGGGAGATGCTCTGCTGCTGAGCTAGTCCTTCCCAGGAAGGCATTCCTTCATGAAGCATAGCATGTCAAGGTTGAAGGTTCGATCCCCCTATGGGACAACTGCAGGGCAGGGGGTTGGACTAGATGATCCTCAGGGTCGCTTCCAACCCAACAGTTCTATACAGTGGTACCTCAGGTTACATACGCTTCAGGTTACAGACTCCGCTAACCCAGAAATAGTGCTTCAGGTTAAGAACTTTGCTTCAGGATGAAAACAGAAATTGTGGTCCGGTGGCGCGGCAGCAGCAGGAGGCCCCATTAACTAAAGTGGTGCTTCAGATTAAGAACAGTTTCAGGTTAAGAACGGACCTCCAGAACGAATTAAGTACTTAACCTGAGGTACAACTGTAAATCTATTCTCTCTCTTTCAAGAGAAATAAAGTGTCTCGAGGTTTTTATTTTTTTAGGTGTAGGAACAAAGCTCATGAAAAATGATGCTGTTCCCTATCCCGTCCTTTTTGCCACATTTGCTTCGTTGTGCGTGCCTCATCTAATAGCTGGGCAATATCAATTCGGTGGTAGACACACATTGAGAAGGGAAACTTTTTTGCCAAGGGGATTTAAGACCTACCTTCCCCATGGAATTCCTGCCTTTTCTTCCACAGTTCTGTATCGCTCTGTGGAACTCTCAGCGACCAGATGGAGAGGCTGTGGCCTCAAATTAATTTGCAGTGGTGCTTAGTCTTCTTGGGTTACACAAGCGCAAAAAGAAGGTCCTGTTCTGCATCTGAAAGATTCTGGGACTTTGGCAAGCCACCTAAGAAGGGAACATCAGGAGCATGGCACAAAGGATGTGCATAGGAGTTAACAACAACAACAATTTATTATTTATATCCCGCCCATCTGGCTGGGCTTCCCCAGTGACTCTGGGCGGCTTCCAACAAAATATTAAAATATCGTAATGCATCAAACATTAAAAGATTCCCTAAACAGGGCTGCCTTCAGATGTCTTCTAAAAGTCTGGTAGTTGTTGTTCTCTTTGACATCTGGTGGGAGGGCGTTCCACAGGGCAGGTGCCACTACCAAGAAGGCCCTCTGCCTGGTTCACTGTAACTTGGCTTCTCGCCGGGAGGGAACCGCCAGAAGGCCCTCAGCGCTTCTCCTGCAGGTCTTGCCCCCATTGAAGTACAGTGGTACCTCGGGTTACATACGCTTCAGGTTACATACGCTTCAGGTTACAGACTCCGCTAACCCAGAAATAGTGCTTCAGGTTAAGAACTTTGCTTCAGGATGAGAACAGAAATGGTGCTCCAGCGGCGCGGCGCAGCAGCAGCAGAAGGCCCCATTAGCTAAAGTGGTGCTTCAGGTTAATTACAGTTTCAGGTTAAGTACGGACCTCCGGAACGAATTAAGTACTTAACCCGAGGTACCACTGTAGTTACTGAGACTGAAGGTTTTGCAGTCGTCGTCGTCCCCCCCCCCCCAAATAATGAAGAAAAAACCTTGTTTACCAGAGAAGTAGGCCAACCACAAGGAGCAGTGGCAACTCTTTCAAATCTCCTCAACTTCCCCGCACCAAGATTATATATATGTAAATGTTTAGGCATCTATCAAAAAATGGTGATTGGATACTGACAAAAGGAGCCTAATTGATCTTTTGCAACTATTGTACATTTAAAAAAACAAAAACTCTGCCATTCCCAGCATACTACATACTGAATGAACTTCAACTTTTCAATCGGTCTAGTCTGGAAGGATCAACTGGAAAAAACAACACGATAAAAGTAGACTACTGCATTGTTACATTTCTGCAAATAATCCAGTTATTCCACATCTAAGACAGGAATCCTTTCGAATTTGTAAGCCCGAGTTTTAAACCTCCTGGAAATAATTGTTTCCTACAGAGCACCCCTAAGCTGTGCAAGTATGTTGCCATGAGCCAGGATTGTTGAAATTATATGGGAACCCTGCAGGCAACAGCTGGGTCCTGCTACATATTCGAAAATGACCGATAATAAGCACCATGGAGATTCCCTTAATACCAGTAATAGCAGTGTCAGTTAAGTCACCCCGCAGAAAGCATGTGTTTTACGTTACTCTCCATTCCTGACTTGGTGGGTCAGAATGGGGAGCAAGCAATGCCAGTACAACAGACTTCCAAGTTTACTGAGAATTAGCTCATATATATAATCTGGAGATCTCAAACTTCCCCTAAAACTTTAAGCTATGATGATGATGAAGATGATGATGACAGCGACATAAATAATGCAGGGCACTTCATGCAAATCCGTCTTAACCCCACCCCTGCTGCTAAGTAAGAAAGGTTGGCTCCCCTCTAAAACAGTCACCTGGAACACATTTCCATGATCTCCTTGCTAATCCAATTTCCCACCCGCCACCCCAAAACCCTCCGACGAAATTGAAACAGCATTCTATGGTCCTCATTCACTGGGGTCCTGCCCCTTGAAATCTGTCACCGAGGCTGTGGTGAACAGCATAGGAAGACGCTTTTCGAAAGAATCGGGAGGTATTATTTTCAATTTAGTTGGTCCTATAATTCCACGAGCTGGTATCTGCAAGCAATTTTCCAATAGACTATTCCCCTGCCTAAAAAGCAGAGACATCACCTTGCCAACAAAGGTCTGTATAGTTAAAGCTATGGTTTTCCCAGTAGTGATGTATGGAAGTGAGAGCTGGACCATAAAGAAGGCTGATGGCCAAAGAATTGATGCTTTTGAATTATGGTGCTGGAGGAGACTCTTGAGAGTCCCATGGGCTGCAAGAAGATCAAACCTATCCATTCTGAAGGAAATCAGCCCTGAGTGCTCACTGGAAGGACAGATCGTGAAGCTGAGGCTCCAATACTTTGGCCACCTCATGAGAAGAGAAGACTCCCTGGAAAAGACCCTGATGTTGGGAAAGATGGAGGGCACAAGGAGAAGGGGACGACAGAGGACGAGATGGTTGGACAGTGTTCTTGCAGCTACCAGCATGAGTTTGACCAAACTGCGGGAGGCAGTGGAAGACAGGAGTGCCTGGCGTGCTCTGGTCCACGGGGTCACGAAGAGTCAGACACGACTAAATGACTAAACAACAACAATAATTCCCCTGCCCTGTAACAACTATAGTTGTTAAGAGGCCATTTTCAGAATCCTGTGCGCCTTTATATGCTATTGTATGTGTCGGACTCTTAAAATGCAGATCAACTGTGGCACAAACCAGATTAAAACACTCCACACAAGGAATGTTTAAAAGCCACTGCTGCCTCTGCCTCATGAATTAGTGAAAGGAGGGGGTTCTGGAGGGTGGGTACTGTCACTGAGGCCTGCTTCCAAGCGACAATCTTGCAAAGGACTAGCAGAGTCTCCTCTGAAGATCTTAAAAGATCAACTTCCTCTGCACTGGGGAGGCTGCTAGGTACCTGGTTACAGGTTACTTATGGCTTTAAATGCCTGCAGCAAAACCTCAGAATTGAGTCGGTAGCTAAAAGGCAGCCAATGCAGATTTTTCTCAGTACGATGTAATATGTGTAAAAGCTCAGCATCCTCAGTTGGTAGAGCACAAGGCTCTTAATCTCAGGACCACTGGTTCGGGCAAACACATTAGGCAAAAATATTCCTGCATAGCAAGGGGTTTGACTAGATTGATGACTCTAGAATTCTGAGATTCTATCCTCGCAACTGCCTATTATTGCTATTACAGTTTTTGCCATACGGTTGGTATGTGGGACAATCTTAAGGAACAATTTGATGCATCTCAACTGACAATGATCTGGTCCATCATCTCTTTTAGACTGGTCTCTGCCAGCATCTTGGAGAATTCTTTAAAAGTCATCCATTGGTGGTATTTTTTCGCCAGTGTGTTTGGTTCTTATTGCAAGATCAGGATCTCCCTTGTGCTGGTGGGGCTGTGGAGACACATGGTGGAGTCCATAAATTTTGGAAACAAATTATTGCAGAGATCAGTATACTTAATGTGATTCTAGGCCCTACTCTATGTGTTTTTTTGGTAAAGGTGATGTGGATCTTATATGTAAACAGTTAATTGTTTATATGGCAGCTGCTCATTTAGTAATCGCTCAGGCTGGAAAGATGCTTCGTGTTATACCTAGATAATGGTTCAAGAAAGTTATGTTCTCTGCTATGTCACAGACATTGACATGTAATCTTTGTGTTGCTAGGGGTTACGCCAGGCATAGGCAAACTCGGCCCTCCAGATGTTTTGGGACTACAACTCCCATCATCCGTAATAGGACCAGTGGTCAGGGGTGATGGGAATTGTAGTCCCAAAACATCCGGAGGGCAGAGTTTGAGGAAGCCTGGATAACGCTAACCCTTCTGATTTCACCTCTGTTTTGGAAGTTATTTATTAAATATATGACATCTGCAGTGACACGATTGACAAATTCCTTCAAAATGTGATACTGTTTGGCAGTGTCTGTAAACAGGCAAGACCTTTCTTCCCTCTTTGCCCCATTTTCTTCATTGTAATTTGTGTTTTTATACCCTATTTATAATTTTACAGTTTTATAATTTCATAATTCTACCCAGTTGATTTACTTCCTGGTTGTTGTTTTTATAAAAAAAAACTTTTTACTTTATCATCAAAATTTCATTGTGTTGTATACATATGATTTTGTTGTTAATGTTCAGTTTTGTGTATATTGTTTTAGTTGTTTAGAAAATCAGATCCCCCTCTCCCCTCCCCATGGCAGGCTACCAGGGATTAAGTAGACAAGAAAGCTCTTACCAAGTCTTTTATTCAATATTCACAGAGAGAGGCTTAGGAATGCCGTCTCTTGGAGTACTGGCATTGCTCCGGGTAATCTCCGCTCCCCCTTCCCTTCTCATTTGTCCCCTGCGCCGCCGCCCCCTTACAGGGGCTGCTTAAGGCCAATTGCCTCTTAGTTCTTTGCTCTCCCACTTTCACTGCTCGCCAGGTTCTGGGAGAAGGGAGGTCTGGAATGCTTTCTAGTGATGACATGGCAGCCAGTGCTCCTGCTCAGCTTCTCCCCCCATCCTCTTCCCCCATTATTTCCCAGCTTTGCCTCTCTTCTACCTCTGAGCCGTGCCCTTCTGCAAACCACTGTTGTAAATCAATACTGCTTCCCTCTTCTCTGGAAGGTCCCACCATTCCTCTTCAGTCCAATTCCTGACACAATGCTATCTGTGTGCAGGAACAGTTGCACTGGGTGCACCAACCAAAATCAACAATTGTTCCAAGCCACTGAGGTCATGTGGACCTGTAGAGATGAATCTAAGAGCACCCGAAAACTAGGCATTTGCTCCATAAGATGGAGTACCCCCCCCCCTTCAGAGCTGGTACACCACCCAATTCCTGATCCAGGGAGCAGCGTGTCCATAATGCCCAGATCTTGTCAGACTTCAGTCACCGTTTAATACCTTTCAACCAGCCCATGACTGCATGCACACATCACTTCCAGACGTGTGCAGAAATTGAGGTGGACATCTTCAGCATATTGACACCTTATCCCTAAATGACTACCCCACCACCACCACTGATATTAAATAATATTGGGAACAAAACCATGCCGTGCCACCTCCTCACACAACAGCATGTTGGTTGGGGCTGATACGAGTTGGGAGTTTGAAAAGATCTGGAAGACGCCGGGTTGAGAAAGGCTGGCACACACCAATGCATCTCAAAGCCTATTGCAGGCTGAAAAGCAAAGCATATGTATATGGTTGGATCCTGGACACGATCATACTTTGAGCAGACCCACTGAAACCAATGGGACTCAAGCTGGCCATGACGAATGTAGGACCCATAGATTTCAGTGGGTTTACTCTTCAAGTGTAATTTATGTCCAGGATCCAACTCAAACAGAAATGAGAAACAGCATTTCAAAAATACAGGAAGCAAGGGTGCCAACTTGAATAAAATATGGAGGGGGGGGATTCCAGGTAAGCCCTGCCTCACACAATCCATCACGAGATGTGGCACACTAATAATAATAATAATAATAATAATAATAATAATAATAATAAATTATTTATTATTTATACCCCACCCATCTGGCTGGGCTTCCCCAGCCACTCTGGGCGGCTTCCAAAAAAATATTAAAATACTGTAATACATCAAACATTAAAAGCTTCCCTAAACAGGGCTGCCTTCAGATGTCTTCTAAAAGTCTGGTAGTTGTTGTTCTCTTTGACACCTGGTGGGAGGGCATTCCACAGGACGGGTGCCACTACCGAGAAGGCCCTCTGCCTGGTTCCCTGTAACTTGGCTTCTCGCAGCAAGGGAATCGCCAGAAGGCCCTCGGCGCTGGACCTCAGTGTCCTGGTAGAACGATGGGGGTGGAGATGCTCCTTCAGGTATACAGGACCGAGGCCGTTTAGGGCTTTAAAGGTCAGCACCAACACTTTGAATTGTGCTCGGAAACGTGCCATTTAAATGGCAATGCCCATCAACTGGGGGTGGCTGTCCCCCTCAAATGCTTTATGGGGGGAGAGGTGAAGGAACCTTGGCCCTTATGATAGGAAGGTTTTTCGTTTTGGTATCCATTTTCTAAAGCGTTCTGGTAAAATATTGGTTCACTCTGCCTCGGATAAAGATGGTCTATGATACATGGGGAGGGGGGGGGGGACTCAAGTTCTCAAGTTACCGCAAATACCAGTAACCAAACAGCAACGTATTCTGCATCTGAACCTTGCTTTTTTTTTCTGCAGGGCAGGCAAACCTTTAGAAACGGAACGCGCCGCGGTTTAATACGAAACCCAGGGTTTCTCTTGCAAACACCCTGCACACACGTCTGGCTCTTTTCTGCCCGTCAGCCTTGCATCCGCTGGGGCAACGCAGGCGTCTGCTGCCCGCTGAAGAAGCCGCGGCCTGGTCCGCCTCCCCTCCCCGTCGTGGAACTGGAGCCACCGGCAAAGTTTACGCAGAGCAGCACGCGACCGGCGTGTGGCGGAGTTCGCAACAGCGGCGCCTGGTGTTCCGCAGAACCGGGCGCAGAGGCGGAGGGAGGAGACACAGCGGGCGGGGAAACCGGGGGGGGGGTGACGTGGGGGATGGGCGGTTGGCGCGCTTGTTACCTCGGGGACAGGCGGCGTGGAGGAGTCCAGAAGCCGGAAAGTGGGGGGGGGGGGATCGGCCGTGCGAATAGCAAGCGAAGGGGTGCGCAGCGCAAAATAATAAAATAAACAATTGAAATGGAATATAAAGAGGAAATGAGTCAGCAGCAAACTTCGAGGGAGACGAGCGTGAAAGAGTTTGCACATCTAAGATCACCAAAGTGAAGCGGGGGCGGGGGGAGATGCAGCTTGGTAGCGACGCATTATTTCTACCGCCACCCCTTAAAAATAAAAGCAATTAAGTTGATGATGAGAACTCTGAATTGTTTCCGATGGCGAAGTTTTCGAAGGTGCCTTTGCGTCCCTTTCCCACTACTCTGCGCCCAGTTACAAGAGGCGGCGGCGAACAGCAAAGAGCACAATGTGTTTCTTGTTACGCAGCCCGGCCCGGCTTTCCCCTTTCTCTTTTTCTGTATGGGTTACATCGTAATACAGTATTAAGCTGCAAGTTTAAGTTCTGGACAATCTCTTGTTGCATCTCTAGGGCGCGGGGGGGGGTTGATGAATTCCCACAGATGATGTTGCCCAAACAGTGATCGGCTTGTGACTTGATTTCCAGCATCATGATGGCTGCTTGGTGTGTATGTATGTGTGTTTTGTGTGAGTGTGAGTGTGTGGAAATGGAAGGAGGGAAGTGGGGCGGGGAGGGGAGGGAGGAGAGGTCAGTACAGAAAAGAGCTTTGAAGGGAAAAGGCTGCCTACAGCAGGATTGTTTCTACAAGCTAATTGTACTGAGTGCAGCTGCACAAAGCTGGATCAACAGTAATAGAAGGCGGCGCAGACTTCCTGACGCCAACCCTGCAGAGCTCCCACCAACACTGGCAATTCCAGATTGTTTTCCAGACCTTATCTTTCCCTAGTTAATTTCTTTCGCTTGCTCCAGTTTTGTGACCGGAACAAAAGTAACAGCAGAATCCTTTGTGGAAGCAGGAAAAAGAAAAAGGGGGAAAAAATGCTGTTCGAGATCAGTGCACTTCACAGATTTCTGCAGCAATATTTCGCAGGCATTCCTCTCTCGCTCTCTCTACTACCCCAGCCAGAGTGCGCGCGCCTCCATGAGCTGTCCTCCCCTCGTTTTCTAAAACTTTTCTCTTTGAACAGATGGGCAATGCGATGCAAAAATAAAAAGTTTGCAAGTCATTGCCCTGGCTGTAAGTCGGACAGGGTTCACGCAACCCCTGCCCTGTGCAGTTCTCAATCTACTGTATTTACAGTGCAAATTCTATGGCATGTATGCATGCGCAAGCAAACCTTTCTCCAGGTAAGCGCGTGTAGGACTGTTAAGCGACTAGAAACCTTTGCATGGCACTGTTGTGGCGCTATAACTAGTTTTGAGTTTGCAACCCCCACCCCGCTTTTTAAAAAAAAATTTGAGTGCTTCATCCCCGTCATTCGGCTGTTTGCACATTAAAGCCACTCCCCATTAGAGTGTGTGAGAGGTTTGTGAACCCCGCGAAGCAACGACTTCATCCAGGTAATAGGTAAGAAAGCAGAACCACGTGCCCTGCAGTTAAATCTATAGTAGTTGGTTAACCGCATGGTGCTGATAATGCCTGCGTTGTGGGGGGCTGGGCTAGATGATCCTCAGGGACCCTTTCGACTCTACAATTCTATTATTCTATATAACTTTAAGTACATAGACCTGCTTTTAATACCCACGCCAAAAGAAAACCCCTTTCTTTTGAGTGTTTAGGATTTTGGAGAGTGCGCCCAAAATGGATTGGAGAACAGGAAACTTTTCAAACATCCGCGAAAGTCACTATTATTCAACTCCCCACCCCACACACGCAACAAAAAAATAAATTTCCATGATCCTTATATTGGACACATAAATACACGCAAATGCCTATGTATCCTGTGCCAGAAATTATCACGGGACTAGGAAAATATCCCAGCCACAGAAGCAGTTTTGGGGTGCAACCGTGTTGCGGCGGCGCTCTCCGTTCTTCCGCGGCGGCGCAGACTGGCGGCGAGCGGTGTTTCTCTGCGCGCTGCGTCCGCAGAAGGAAAGCCTCCCGGGCCCGCTTCGCTCCTTCCGCAAACGCGCGCACCAACACACCGTTGCAAAGAACAAGCAAGCGGGGGGGGGGTGGGAAGGAAAGCGCGAGCTGCACTGCAGGTGCGGGTGAGGAAAAAGCGCGCCGCTGCTGCTGCTGCCAAGCCTGGGCCGGGCCGGGCCCCGCCTTTTGCAGCCTCCCCCAGCCCCGGGCCGAGCCCCGGTCTCCATGGCAGCCGCCTGAGAGGCGCCGCCGGCCTGGACCGGGAGGGAGGGCAGGCAGCGGGGGAGCGACGTCACGGGGCTGGCGCCGCCGAGTCGGGCCCGGCCTCTGGGTGGGAAGGAAGGAGGGAGGGAAGGCAGGCAGGCGGTGGGAGGCCTGCCCGGAGGAGCGGGAAGGGAGCAGCCGGAGGAAGGAGGCGCTCGGCTGGGGCGCGCACGGCGGCGCTCAGGGGAAGCCCCCTCTGCAGCCGCCGCTTGCTGCCCGTGCCAGCCCAGGTGCAGGAGGCATGGATTCGGGGGCCGGGGCGTCCTTTTTATTGCTCACTTATGGGGGGGGGTGAAAGGAAGTGGGTCGTGAAGAGAGAGGCCGGACTGAGGGGCTTTCCCTCGCCACCCCTTTTTTGAGGCGCAGGAGCTCCTAAGCGAAATTCTTTGCACACTTAGCCCTCCCCCCCCCCTTGCAAGAAACAGGAGAAACGGCCTCTCTTTTTTCTCACCACCTCACCCCTCCTCCAATTGTGTACCTCCCTCCGCCGCTTCCCTGTAAAAGGAACCAGAGGCGGGTATTAGAGTTGGAAGGGACCCCAAGAGTCATCTATACCAACCCATACCTGTCAACGTTTCCCTTTTTTCAAAGGGAAATTCCCTTATTCCGAATAGGATTCCTCGCAAGAAAAGGGAAAAGTTGACAGCTATGTACCAAGCCCCTGCTAGGCTGGGATCTCTTTGCCTGCGTGAACCCGCGACCCTGAGGTTAAGAGTCATGGTCTCACTCTCCTCACGCCCCGTGAAAGAGGAAGAAGAAGGGCACCCATTGCATACGTAGACGGCTCCCACGCCTCCTCGCCGTCAAAGGTGGCGCAAACACTTTTTCCTCAAGCAGACGCTCTGACTGTTGTTTTCTGAACCGAGAGGGGAAAGGCTGCCAGGCTCCGCCACTTGGATGGGCAGCTTCTACATCAGGCCCTAAACAAACTGTTTGAATTCCCAACCAATTTAACTCTGAAGCCATTCTTAGAAAGGACTTCTTATTCCAGCTTGCAATACGTTTCAGAGCCCTAAAGAGGAGGTTCTCAGAATGCACTGATTTTAGTCTTCAGGACACCACGCAAGGATTTGGGTGCTTTTTCCATCTGTTGTGCCTTATTTTGCAAATAAGGAAGCAGTCTCCTCAGTATGGGAAGCCAGCATGAATAACTCTGGCTTAAATGTTAAGCTAGTGCAAACTACACTGGATCTGTTTCAGAGCAGGGCTTTTGCCATTTGAGCTGGCCTAAACCTGGCAAAGGAAAACAAGCCTTTAACAGAGTTTGACTTACACCACACTTTTTGCCAGGCTCCTAAATTCTGGCAGGTTGCCACGCCACATGACCAAGCTGAGCAGAGTTAGGATACAGCTTTTAAAAAATCCGGCACGATCCCACTCTCCTGGAACGGCCATTTTTCAGAGCTTACTCCAGCAGAAGTTTCACTGGTCTCAGCTCAGTTGACTTGAGGCTGGCATATCTCCAACTGAGTTGGGGTTGGGGACTTGCTGCCAGCATAGCCCAGCTGAGCTGGGATTTAGTCTTCTGAGCCAAATATCCACTGCATCTTAACTCATCCCAGCAGACCTATGGCTAGGATTGTACCCAACCTAGCTTGATGAGGTAGAAACAATCGAGCATTGAACCGGAGCGCTGGAATGCAAATAGGCTTGCAGAGCTGTACAATCTAGTTTAGATTTAGGTTGCAATGAGAATAAACCCCTCTGAATACACCACGACTTCTGAATAAGCATGCATGTGACAGCTTAGTTTCTGGAGAACACTAGTGCACAGTTTCTCAATAAAATACAATTGGATATTAAAGTGGCTTCCAACGGAAAAGAAAATGATCGAGAAGATAACATAGCCTCGAGAAGATAACATAGCCTCAAGCACAGCAACACTTCAAAAGTATTTATAGCAATGAATTGCTTACAAAGGTTAATACAATAGTAATTGTGTACATTTGGTAGTGGAAGTGGTAAATGTATACTAAAGTAATTTTTATCAAAGAGTGTCCATCCACAATTAAGTTCTTCTCTAGCACTGATTTCAGTGGAAGAGATTTAAGCATCAGTGGAAGAGATTTAAGCATCATAAATGTCATGTGCCAAATTAGTATGGCTTTAACAATGGTTTTGCCCTTCTGTTTAAGATGCTTTCCTCTGTATTTCAAAGTGACTGCAGTATATCCTGCCAGCCTACCTGTTTTTTTTTTATCCTTTCCTACCTATGAATGTTCTTGGTTATTATTTTTTTCCTTGAGCATACAGTAACAAACCAGTGATAAATGTCTGTTCAATTTGCATACAGTCTCGTCTGAAATAAAAACATGAAGTGATGAAGTCTGACATAGCCAGAAAAATGTATCTCAGAAGACCTCAAACATAGGCTAAGAAATCAGCTAATCATAAGGAAATATTGTGGGGGTTAAGTCATTGGGGGCAAAATCATGTGTTTTGGTGTGTTTTTTTACTAGCCATCGTACGTATTTAAGAAATAAAACTGTCATGAACATTATTTTGTTGCTAAAAGATACGGCTGTGATCTTGCGTGTTGCTTAAGGCTGAAGTCTCAAAAGCACTCTTGTTAAGTAGCAACTCTCACTGAGCTCATTTACTTCTGAGTAAGCATACTTAGGGATCATGCTGCATGGATCATGGCCTTCCACTGGATTTAAGTAGCCTAACAGCTGGATTGCAGTTTTAAAGTGCAGCCCTGTGCTTCGTTACTGAGAACTCTTCGGTAGAACTTCCATTATTATCTGCGTAGCATTACAGGGTCAATTAATCTTTTCTTTAGCATAAGGCATAGTAAAGCTTCAATTAAATGAGTGGCAAAGTACACAGGAAACACTACCAGGTCAGTTCCTTAAGTCCACCTTGTTCACTGTCTACTGGCAGCCATCCTCCAAGGTTTTTCAGCCTTGGATGGGGATGCTAAACACTGAACCTGTGCTATAACTCCGCATTATGGGCGTAGATGGGGGGCAGGTGCCCCCCTAAATCAAGTAAATAAATAAAAATACTTCATCATTGGCCAATTGTGTTGCAGATAACTCAATTCTGCCCCCCCCAACAAAAAGCCTGTCCCCCTGGCCACGCCCATGCTCTGTACCCAGGTACCCTGATTAGGAATGTAAGTGTAGTCTTGTGGCTGAGAAGCCACATACTTTGGGGAGGAGGAAGAAGTGGGGAAAGGGTTGAGCGAGAGCAAGTCCAGGGTCATATCTTGGTTGGTTGGTGGAAGCAATTACTGCCCTTCAACCTATTATGTTCCTTTCCAAGAACATGTAAGCTGGCACTCAGTGATTACAGCCACTTGCGTGGAGTGCAATTTTATTTCCCTTGCAGGGTGGGAAAAGAACGTTTACAAACAATAACGCCACATGAGGAAATGTCATTGGGATGTTAACAACCCACATCTTTTTTCTAACAACAACAAAAAATATATATAGGGGAGGAGCACCACCTGTACTCATTATGGGAGAGAGTTGCTCACAAATTATGAGCTGGATCGAAAGGCAAAAAAGTGGGAGAGAGGAACATGAGGGATAGCAAAACCTGAAGACCTTCCAGTAGCCCAGAGAGGTCAAAAGGCAGAGGTGCCAATGCCTGATCTTACCTGCGCAAGTAATCTCCCTCAAATTTCAAAGTACAGTATATATAGTTGTGTATGTGTGTACACACACACACACTGCATTATAGGCAGCATAGATATTGCAAATAACCTCAAAACCACCCATGCACCCCTGAATCTAATGTTTACTGGAGGTATATTTATTTTCAGTGACAACCCGCCATGTCATAATTAGGTATAATGATCTGTATGGTGTAGTGATTTGTTTTGAGCAGGCTTCCGCCATAGTTATCTTCAAGAAAAGCTTCACGCATCCAAATAAAGTAAGGCATTCATATTTGTCCTGTGATTCATTTATATCTATTTAAATGCCATGTATACATTAAAGGGGCACAAGCAGGAGTCTTACATGAACAATATATGTCTATGGGTACTACATATGCACGTTAGCCTAACGCGCTGAAATTTATAGCGTCGCTTAGCTAGCGTACTTGCGAAACTAAACAACTCCATCACCTCGGAAACTTCTGGATTTCTGCACCGCTGGCAGAGGGAACAGTTCCATTTAAGCCTCGCATGTTTGACAGATGTGCTTGACTAGGTCACAGTTACCCCCCCCCCCCCCGTGGTGCCTCGGCTTCCAGCATCCAATGATGTCTTTTCACTAAAATAGCCACAAATAAACTATTCAGTTGTTTTAGCCAAATAATTACGGTATCTGACCGTGAGTGAGATCACACACACACACACTCACATATCTCAAGGGAACTGCTTCAAAATAAGTAATCTGTCTTGGGCCAATCAGGCTTGAAACAGACTGCCAGAGAAGACTGGAAGTTACTATCACTGCTGTTTGGTTTGCTTATAAAAAGAACTTGTGTGTTCCCTTTTTGGTAAGCATTGCATCTAAAAAACACTCTTGCAGGTTCTTTAAAAATATATATTATAATACTAACTCTGTGGCCCGTACATGGAAGAAAACTAACTTGTTACACTCATGGTGACAACTGTATATGATGCATCCTATGTCCAGTTGACACGCAGGAAGAGTGAGGTAGCCACAGCCACTGTGAGAGCAGGATGGAATCTCGTTGGCCTGATCCTGCAGGGCTCTTCTTGCGTTCTTTTCTCAGGCCTGCCTCTTGGGAACCAAGCTGCAAAGAGCAGCCCTTTCCGCCCTCCTCTCCCTCAGAATGCTCTCGGTTTGACTCCAGGCTCGGCTCTTGCCTGTGCAGTATTTACTACCCACAGCTGTGCTCGGGGGCCCGCCCCGCTCTGCCAGGATTGGCTGCGAATGCGGAAGACCCGAGCCTTCTCTTCGGCTGCCTTGGCGCCAGTGAGAAGTGCCTGCACGCCTGACAGACGTGTCCAGGGTGCCCAATCGCAGCGCGCCTAGCCTGGATTTGTCAGCTGCTGGACGTGCGGTATAAAAGCAGGAACGAGGCGCCTTCGGCTTCATTCCGAGCGCGGATCAGACAGCTGCAAAGAGCAGGAATCGGAGGAGGAAGGCTAGGCGCGGAGAGAAGAGACGCGAGAGCCATTTCCTCCCTGCGGCGCGTGCGTTTTTGCGTTTAGTCACCAAAAAGGCAAAGCCGGCTCTCTTGCTCTCTTCTTTCCACCAACATGAAAGCGTTCAGTCCGGTGCGGTCCGTGCGGAAAAACAGCCTCTCGGAGCACAGCTTGGGGATATCCCGGAGCAAAACCCCGGTGGACGACCCGATGAGTTTGCTGTACAACATGAACGACTGCTACTCCAAGCTCAAAGAGCTGGTGCCCAGCATCCCGCAGAACAAGAAAGTCAGCAAGATGGAAATCCTGCAGCACGTTATCGACTATATTCTAGACCTGCAGATCGCTCTGGACACGCACCCCAGCATCGTCAGCCTCCATCACCAGAGACCGGGACAAAACCCTTCCTCCAGGACCCCGCTGACCACCTTAAACACAGACATCAGCATCCTGTCATTACAGGTAAGCAGTGGCGTAGCGTGGGGGGTGCAGGGGGGGGCCGGCCCGCACCCGGCGCAACTTCTGGGGGGCGGGCGCTCGCTGCCTCCGGAGTCGCGAAGAGCCTCGGGCCCAGGCTGTAGCAGAGCCCCATGTCTCCCGGAACCGACGAGCTGGCAGCGCTCGCCGCGGTCCCGCGCATCAGGGCCAGGCAGCCCCTCCTCACCGACGGGCAGCGTTGGCTTGCGGGGCTGGGCCAGCGCGCTGGGCTGGCCGCGTGGAGTCGCCGAGGAGCCGCCGCCTGCCATGCCGCCCTGGCTGCTTCAGCCGCGTCCGACAGCCGGCTCGAGGCTCCTTCCGGTCGGGTCTCCCGACGGGGCGCTGCGGGCGGAGGCTCCGGCACCAAGCGCCACGCCGCCCAGGCTCGGGTGGCTGTCTGGACGCGCGCAGCCCGCCAAACGCGCCACCGGCGGCGAATGAAGCGCCCAGCCGGAGCCACCTGCGCTCTAGTGCCTGCGCGCCAAGACCGCCCAGCCGCCCCGACGGGGCCCGCCCACCCGCGCCGGAGGCCGGCCGACGCACTGGCCCCAGAGGCGCCCCCTCCCCGCGCCAGAAAGAAGCCGCGTCGGGGCTAGCCGGGCCGGGGAGGGAGACCGAGAAGGCTGCGTCGCGACGCCCAAAGACGCGCGTCTTGGCGCAAAGGGGCCCGCGGCAGCCAGACGCGGAAGGGACCCTCTCCCCCTGACCCGCCACTGAACTGCACTTCCCAGCTCCCTTGGCAAATCCCAGTCCCCAATCCCCAAGATGCTTTATTTGAGGCAGGGGTCCTTTAATTGCAAAAACAAGACCACGGAGGGCAGTAGTCACCACGAAGTTTGCCCCAGAGTAGAGCCGTCAGTATTAATGACCATGGTTAGGGGTTAGGGGGCGCAAATTACTTGCCTTGCCCCGGGCGCTGACAACCCACGCTACGCCGCTGCAGGTAAGCGCCCTGTCCTTGGCTTACTTCTTCCTCCCCGGCGATTTCGTGTATCGCATCTTTAATAGGATTTGAGAAAGCGACATTGTTCTGAACCTGCGCGGTTTTAGATCTCTGTTTAAAAAAAAAAAGTGGTTGGATTCAAAGGGAATGCATAATGAGTTGGGGTTCCTTGTCCCCCATTGTGGTCAAATCGGAATCCTTGCCCGTCACGTTTAGTGCCTTTGGTAATCTGGAGTGTACTTCATATGCTTTCTTGAACTGTTAAGCATCTTAACACCACACTGCCTTCCCCCTTCCCTCCCCCGTTGCAGGCAGCTGAATTCCCCTCAGAGTTAATGTCAAATGACAGCAAAGCACTTTGTGGCTAAAGGAATTGGTAAGTTGTTCAGGTTTCTTTCTGTTTTTTAAGTATATGATTTAACAGTGTTGCCCATCAGAACTGTGGGAGGGGGGGTGTTCAGAATTGCCCTTGGAACTGTCTTAAAATTACACAGAACCGAGGATCCTATGAAGTGGCAGTTTAAGTCATAAAATGCATGTTGGCTTCTGCATATTCTGTACCCAAAACGTTGGATGCTGTAAATTCAGGGACAACCTCCAGAAAGCCTAATCAAATGGGGCAGTGAAACTTAACATGGAGATACAGAATCGTTCCTTGTTAAAGAACTTATAATCAAAGGATAATTGCTCAGAGAAGTCTCTTGTCACCGCAAATAGATTCAAATAGATATTATATAGAGAATTTGGGGGCAGAGGGGAGGGTGTTACCAGGAGTCTCTTCATACTCAAACCCCAGACAATTTTTAAATTTCATATGTGGTGTCTGTATCAGAGTGTGTGTTTGTGTGCGCATGCTGCATCTGGACGCCAGGGTTTGCCCAATCTTTGAGTGTTTGGTTAAATGTTCAAACTGTGGCTTCCTCTCTGGCGCCAGTCTGTCCGGATCTCTGCCCTGTTAGCATTCTTCTAAATATGCCTCTCTTCAATCTTTTGCAGGTGTTTGCTGACTTTTTTTTTTGCACAAGAAGACAGCCTCTTTTTTCCCCTTTTTTTCGGGTGAGCTGCTGAATCTGATTTTCAGCTGTATCTGGAGAGGGAGAATCCATATCCAGTTAAATGGACATTTTAAGCGAAATTGTGGACACCCATCTCCCCTCTTCTACAACATGGACTAATCTTAATTATTTATGAAGAGACTTTAAAAAATGCCCTTTCTCTAGTTTATATAATATCCCCACAACGGGGAGCAAAATGAAATGTAAAAAACGAAACAAAAACTCATAAGGAATTGCCCGTTTTAAATGCAGACTTTGCCTTTTTTCCTCCAAAGGTGGAGCGTGAGTACTAGGATTTAGTGTTCAGTTTTTCGGTGAAGTCTTTGTGAAAAATTATCCTCTTTTGACACAAACGTAGGACTGAATGCTATGTATATATTTATATATAAATATGGGAATGAAACTTTGAACTCTTTAATTAGAGTTTTCTTGTATAGTAGCAGAAATGTGCATTTCTGCAAAAAGTGTAATGATGTACGTAATCATGCTAAACTTTTTATAAAAGTTTAGTTGTAAACTTAACCTTTTTATACAAAATCAAAATAAATAATGTGTGTTTATTGAACAGTAGTTTGCTTGCTTTATTCATAGTGACCAACAGTTTTCTGGGGGTGATTTGGGGGGGGGAGTATTTGTAAAAACCTACACAATAAAAAAGTACCTGAAATGAATGTATGTTCCTAAGTTGCTTTAAAAAAGAGGGGAGGAGGTATGGTAGATGTCTGATAATCAGCTTATGAAATCGCCGTAGGAGAAACTGCTTAAGTTGTTCATTACCTAGAGAATGATGTTAAGCTCTGACAAAATCAAATTCAGTTTAGCCAGAGAAATTCCTCTGCTCTGTTTGTTCTTCATCCTGGGTTGATTGACTTGCATTAACTTCGCACAGGAACTACTTCAACTCCAAGCAAACTTGCCCTTTTGGATAATTATGCCTAACTAAGATTAGCAGAGAGCTGTTACATTTCCCCAGCCATCCAGCTTCTGCAACACATTTTAACGGAGAAGCTGATGTGTAGCACTAAACTGAAAATTTTACCTAAATCCATGCAATATTTCAAGGCAAAGGGTATTAGTTAATCAGTTGCAGCAGCTTCCCTATATGACTAAGCTATTGAGAAATGAAAGTCACCCCTCATGTTATTGATTAAACTTTGGCTGCTCTAAGCATCACCCTCTCCCTGCAAAAGAAATTGAGTTGTATTTGTGGTACTGCCTTAAGGCAGGCTGCAATCCTGCACATAGTTAGGATGTTGCAATACAGTGATTCACATGGAATTCTGGCGGTGTAAATATGTGTAGGTTTCTCCTGCTCCCCCCCCAAAAAAAATTCTGCACCTTTTTTCCTGTTCTGCATGCAACCCCAACTTTCTAGTGCAGAAACACTCATTTGTAGCAGCTATACTGTACCTGCCTATTGGAAATTAATGGGATGTGGTCAATTTCGACCACCAGCAACAGCACACTATGTTAATTTCTGACTTTTGGCAAAGCTGCACAGCAGAAGCATCTGCAGCAGACTGCACTAAGTTTTGGGGAAAGAGTCCTGCTGAAGAATGCCTCCGTTTGGCACCTGGGCGTGAGCCTGGGTATTCTGTGCTGTGGGGACTCTTAAACTGAAATGCAGAAGCCTCACCTGGGGCCTGTAACACTTTCACCAAAAAGAACAGGTGTGTGGGTGGCGCCGCACAGTCTGCCGCAGCTGTCTTTCCTCGCCCTTGACATCAAATCTATCCACAGAGACCGGGAAGGGGGGGGGGGAGCCAGCTCAGATCAGTTTAGTACAGAAGCTGCCCCAACCAATCAGCGGCCCAGCCTTCTCAAAAGGGATCAGAGCAATCCAAGCGGGAAGAGAGCTCATCTTCTCTGCCTCCTGTGTTCCGTCACTATTTCCGTCAAATTAATGAGGAGCTCAAGCCTTAAATATACGATAAATATGGTTTTATCTTTCACCAAACAGGCAAAGTTCTGTCGGCAGCAGATCGCTAGGAGTTTAGAGTCGCATATCTGAACTTTCCACATGCTCTGGGATGCATATCTGCAAACTGGAATTTAATTTGCAGAGGGTTTTATTCTGTAGAGTATTTTGGCTGCTCCCAAGAGCAACCCATATGACTCACTATCCTGCTTCCTCTTTCTTTCAAGGCATTTCATCTTAATATTCAAATTCAGGCTCTTTGGCATAGGCAGAACAATGTGTCATTCATGCCACTAATGTATTTGACTCCTCCCCAGGAGTAAAGTAATAAGAACACTGAAAACTTTCCACAGTTACTTACAACTTCAATTTTTAACGCGTGGGCATCAGCGGACACTACAGAATCTAAACCCATAGCTGCCTCCTCCTTACCAGTCAGTTTTAGTGTTTGCATGTAACAAATGAGGGAACAGCAGAGAATTAATTAAACCTAAATGACAAATAATTGCCTTAAACTGCAATAACTGTCACACAAATTGTGTATCTACCCCTTTTTGTATTATGGGCTTCGTTAGTTGCATGATTCTGTCAAACAATTCCTCAGCATTTCAACGGAAACAACAGATTTTACATCAAATTTAGTTTTGCTGTTAAGACGGACTCCACTGTAGCGTGCCAAACCCAACACTTTACAAGAAGGTACAAGTGTTATAAAGATGGCAACATGCTCTCAAGCCTGTATCAGATTGTGAGAATGGATCATTAACATTAATCATTAATCTATCATTAACATGGTTCATAAATACAATTTAGATGGAAGTGAATTTGAGGGAACAGCCAGTCTCAATATTTTATTTTCCAGATTAACTGATCTGTGGGGCTTGCTCTCAGTCACTGATATAGAACAGCTCCCAGAGCAAGCTTCTGAAAAGCTCTTCACTATACAGTGGACGCTCGGGTTGCGAACGTGATCCATGCGGGAAGCACGTTTGCAACCTGCAGCGTCCGCAACCCGCAGCGCCGCATCTGCGCACACACGGGTTGCGATTTGGCACTTCGCATGCACAAAGTGCGATTTAGTGCTTTGTGCATGCGCAAGTGCCGAAACCAGGAAGTAACCCGTTCCAGTACTTCCAGGTTCGAGGCGCTGTGCACAACCCGAAATCGCACAACCCAAAGTGCCTGTAACCTGAGGTGTGACTGTATTCAATATGATCATACTTCTGCTTATATAAACAGCTTGATGAAAAGGTAGAATGCCCTGTTGACTCACTAGTGAACAATTCCAATGTGTGTAGTGTACATCTGACTCCATTCACCAAGAGTATGATAATTTAAAAGCCTTTTGCAAGAGTTGTAAAAAATACTGCATTTCGTCCTGCTGTGTAGAAAAAGAAACGCAGTAAAGATTAACTGAACTGTTTGGCAAAAGTTTCCTAAGGAACAAACATCAGCATGCCAATAGTTCTCTCTTTGGGGGCTAATCTAATGCAAAACAGGCCTGAAATAGCACATTTGCAGATACAGCACTGAACAAAAAGATGGCCAATACAGAGCAGGATAGTCTATGGTCAGAGGTGTGTCAGCTAAGGATAGCTGACAAAAATGATTCCATGTGGCAACATTCACACAGTGTAAGCCAGTCTTGTAAGATGTATTACTGTCAAGTTCAAATTACAAGAACTTCAAAAAAAAGTTAAGGGAACTGTCCAATTACAATTTGGGGTTGCTAAGAATTTACCAAAGTGCTTTACAAATCCTCTCTCTCTCTTACCTAAAGAAGCCTGCCATTCTGAAATGTAACTGTGAGGAAATGCATGCAAATATTGAATATTCCTATTTTTGATAAGCATTCCATTCGTGCCAAACATTACTGTTTCCGTCTGTGGACAGTGAGCACCACCTTGCGGCCTAGACAAAGATGACAACTTCCACTTTAAAAAAAAAAAAGGCTTCCTGCTGTATTTACAAATAGATCAGAACTATCTATTTGAAAGAGATATTGATAGAAGTAAATTTGGAAGTCTGAACTTTGCTTTATTAAGTTTATATCCCACCTTTCCTCCAAAAGAAGCCCATTTTAATGATTCAAGTGACACAAATGTCCTTGGGCATTTTC
The DNA here is from genome assembly GCF_951804945.1 of Podarcis cretensis. Taxonomy (NCBI): domain Eukaryota; kingdom Metazoa; phylum Chordata; class Lepidosauria; order Squamata; family Lacertidae; genus Podarcis; species Podarcis cretensis. The sequence continues at coordinate 96,750,417 of NC_137172.1, read as the reverse complement.
TCAAAAAGTTGGCTTGTGATTCTGTTATAACTCAATTCGGCTGCCAAATAAACAAACACAAACTCTTTCCTGTCAGAAAGGGCCAGAGAGTCCAATGAAATATGGGACTCTCCACAACATTTAAGTAGCCCTGCTTAGCATTCCATCCAACTGCATCTGAGAGATGAGACACAAAAGCCCTCCCACACCACAATTCGGGCTGGGACTGACTCCTTTCATTTATTTCTTTAATTGTAAGATTTTTCCAGTGCCCACTGCAAGGTCCCAGGGCGGGCTGTAGCAATACTTTTATACAATAAAAAGAAAATGGAAGTCCAGCTGTTTATACAAAAAACCCAAGCAGAACTAATTCAAGCAAAAACAGCAGAGCATAAATTAACCAAAACAGAAAAGTTGGGTCCCATAATACCATAACTTATCAAAGGGTAGGCTAAAAGGGGGTGCATCTTCAGCATGACATAGAAGCTATACAATGAATATGCTAGATGCACTTCTGTGATCTTTTCTGGACCACTGTACTTGAGGGTGGTGGAATATCAAAAGGGCCCTCTTTGCTCATATCAACACCCAAGAGGGTTGGTAGGGATGGAGGCGGTTTTTCAAATATTTGGGCACTAAGTTGTTTCGGGCTTTCCACCCCAATAGGAACACCTTGAACTGGGCCTGGAAACAAACCAGCAACCCGTGCTTTTAAAACAGGGCTTATATGAGCTCTAAATGAAATGCCAGCCAGTAACCTGGCTGCTTCATTTTGGAACAGCTGGATTTCTGGAGTCTCCATGTAGAGCGCATTGCAGTAGTCCAATATGGCAGTTTCCTGAACATGGAGTACAGTGGCCACATCGTCTCTGTCCATGAGGAGCCATAGCTAGAAATGAAGGCACTCCCAGCCACAGAGCGCTAGTGCTAGATCCAGGAGTACCCCTAAACTGGCAGGACAACAGGGAAGAGGAGGAACAGGATCCCTGCGAGGGGTGTAGCTGGGACTAGGACACACTGGGGCAAGCTTGGGCTGAGGAAGGAGAGAATGGTGTAGAAAGTACTCACAGGGTGACGGAGGATGACAAGGAGATGAGGCTCAGTGCACAGGAACCAGAGCAGCAGGGCCCATCACCAGAGTGGGCTCCGTCTTCAAAAATGCAGCGGGCTCTGAGGCCTAGGGAACAGCAGACAGGGTGCTCCAAGAGGCTGAGGCAGGCAAGAGCCCACAGCCTAGCTCCCTAGCTGGCCAGGTGGGCCTTGCTAGCTCTGGGAGGATGTGTGTGATTCCTCAGCAGCAGCAGGTTTGGAACAGGTGAGGGTCATCTGCCTCATCAAGCCCAGATGCTGCAATCAGCAGAGCAGAGGTCCGGAGTCTGCTCACCTGAACACGTTGATAGCTCTCAACTTGAGTGCTCCAGGATCTCTGCGGGGCTGTGCTTTGGTTTGGACTTTGGAAATGTGGATTAACCCCAGACTGGGAACTTGACATGCTGACTTGTCGCCAGACAGGCCAGGGGTTCAGGACAGGGTCCTGATTTTTCCTAGGGGGGTGCAGTCCTGTTCAGAACAAGCAGTCTCACCCCTCCCCCCAGACTCAAGAACTCAGAACACCTCTGTCTTTTCAGGATTCAGCATCCCATTTCTCCCAGAATGCATTTCCAACAGCAGCCATTCCAGTCAGCAGAACAACGATGCAACTACTATACTGTATATATGAAACAACCAATGGCATGGTTCGGTGGCTAACTGAATGCCTTCAGGAAGGTAGGAGGCAGAAAGGAAGGAAGGCAAAAGCCTTCTAATACAAATTATTGGTATTCAGCGACTTAGGTGCTTGGTATTCAGAGACTAGCAACAGAATGTCAGAATGTGAAATGACAGTGTGCAGGAGTTACAGCCAACCATGCCATCTTCCAGGGTGGAAAAATTTCCATCTTTCCCCCTCTCACAACACTCTGCTTTCTGCAGCCACTGAGCATTCAGAGTTCTCATTTTGCTGTTTGGGGGTTCCTCCTTAGGATGTTTCTCTAAAAGTACTTCTGCAAATGTTGGGAGTTCCCTAATTTCTGCTACATAAGGATTGTCAGAGAATGAATGCTTTATTAGTATACAGAATACAGTCTTTGAACATAGCAAGCGGACTCAAATTGGTGCCATTGCACCCGCAGATTGACACACTAGAGATGTCTGATAATGGAAGAGGCAGATTCTGCCTTTCCTGTTGTGCCCTGAAGCTGATTTTCTGGCAATGCTGAGGGTGAAGGGAAGAGGGGGGACATGCAAAAACTGACTCAATATCTCTTTCCTGGACAGTCACAGTCATTGAGACCCCACTCAGCAACTGGATACCATTTTTGCCCCATTTGCCCTTCTGCTGCTGAGAATACTCATTTTGAGAGATCTTCCTAGAGCTCTTCATAGTATGCTTTCAACTTCACTGTACTAACTGGATGCCCTCTGAAAACCTCTGCTCTTGCTACTCCGCCCTGGCTTCAGATCAGTTCTGAATGTTAATGCAAGCAGTCCCAACAAAGCTCCTGTATTGTGAAAATGGTCCACTCCTGCAGCTTTCTGCTCTTTAACCAGCTACAGCTGCTGCCCCATGATTCATATCCTGTGTGACGGCGAAGTTTGCTCAGGAGTCTTGGGTGTCAAAAGCCCAATTGTCTATTGAATCACACCATCAATATGCTTGTTGACACTCTCAAAAGAATTCTGAAAGGTTGATAAGGGGAAAAACTTCTCTTTGTAGAAGCCATGTGATGCAACATCACCAAGGCTTGTTCTTTTGCATAGGATTAATGCCTCCTCCCATATGTACTTACGAGTGTACTCAAGTTTCAGAATCCACGCTCAGTTACTCTCTGAGGCCTGAAATTCTGTAGACCCTAGGGATTCTTCAGTCACTGAACCTCAGCTGTGGAAAGCCCAGCTTCTGGCATATAACCCCAACCTAGCTATTTAGACAAGCCTTTGGGCAGGTTAGCATAGTTACTAGCTGTGGCATATATTTTACGAGATGGGTCTTTTTTCCTTAGCTCAGCTTTTTATTTTTAAATGTATCACTTTATGTTGCATGGCAGCTACAAGCAAAACAAAGGCAAGACAAAAATTATTTGGGGGGGGGGGACGACGGACACTGATCTAAAATTCTCAAGATCCATGTTTTAAGATGGGTGCTCATCATAAATGAGGCATACATTCACTAAATCACTTTGGGAATAATGGAAGACTGACCAGAGGTTTAGTTTGGCGTGTAATATATGTGAAAGGGCAGACCCACATATACAGCAGCATAGCCCTAGTACATTATTTTTTGTTTTTCAATATTTTCTCCCACAGTGATTCTATTCAGAGGCTTCTAATTTATTGCGTTCAAGAACCTCTGGCATATAAAGCACAAACGCTGTTACAACAGACTCCGTCCCTATGTAGATTTTATATCCCGGCATTATTATAGTAATTCCAAGATATCACAACATATGTGATATCAACTGTACAGAAAATCTTCTAGATGCTCACTAAAAAGATTGGAGTCATAACCAAATGAGACATTTGCCACTTACCTGAAACCAGATGGGATTCATCTTGTATGGGAGACTTATACAGGTGCAACTTCAGGAGCCTTGACTAATTTAGAGTCTTCATAACAGCAGAGAAATGTATGATTTTAAGGCTGCCCCTATGGAAACACCACCTTTCTTATTAAAGGAGATCATGGGTGAGATGCAAAGTGGCACCAGTGGGCATCTGCTCATGCAACAGGTCTTCCCCCTCCTTTCTTCCCTCCGCAGAACCCCAAAAATCTGTTTTAGAGGGTTGGGGCCCTTTGGGCCGTATTTTGGGGGCACCCAGGAAACGGGAACAGAAAAACCAGATTTTCATTGTGCAGGCAGGCAGGACATCCTTGGATGTTGCCCCAAGAGAAGGTAGAGCTGCCCTCCTCCCTCATCTCTAACCTCCAGCTAAATGCCAAAGAACTCTGAACCGGACAGATTCATAAAGGGGGTGGGGGGATGTGACCATCTCTTTTAAACAGTGAAGAGGCACCCGAACTTGTACTTCAGCAGATTTCCAAGGAAAATTAATTTCACAGCAGAGGAGCAGCCTCTAATAACACTTCCATTACTTGTTCTTGCAGCCCCATCTTGAGGTATACTAGAAAATTTAAGAGACCATTGTTCAAACATTCTCAGATTCCACACAGTGCGGCGAAGGAATAGGAATTGTGTCTTTGTTGTGCAGGGCCCAGGCTATCTGGAGCACCAGAGGTTCTAAGCAGAACTTGGAACTGATCCTGTACAATGCTGGGAAGTCAACACAGGCTCTGAAACGCTGTTAAGTACTCCTGCGCTCTCTGCACAAGTCAAAGCTTTCAGACTGCCGTCCAAGGGCAGCTGTGTGACGAGCACAGTATATGCCTGAAATGTGGATTGCACTGTAATTTGTGCCAGCATAATTCTCTCGTGAGTTCTAGTATATTTCAGTTGCCTGTAATTGGAAGGTTCGGTAAGCTATACTGGGGGAAAGACTGCATTTTCTCAGTGACAAAATATGGCAGTCAGGATGCCAGCGAAATGCAGTACCCCAGAAACAAAAGCTCTTCTTTGGGCAAAGATATCTGGATCCTCCACTGCTGCACGTGGAAGGAAAAACAGGGTTAATCTGACCATGGAAGATGGTCTGAGCTGTTTCAGGCAGCAAAGGGAACGTGCTTTCTCCTAAGACACCCTGCCCCATAGAAATCACTGTCCTACAAACGAAGATAGTAGTGGAATGAAGGCAATAAAGCCAGTTTAAAAACATCTAGCCCTAGCACTGGCTGAGGCAGGGGGTGTACGAGGGGCAGAAAAGATGCAATGCAGTGCTCTGATTCAGGCAGCATTCTGGACTAGCAGTGTAGAAAAGTTGCCTGACCTCACCAGTTATTTATCAGGGCAAAAATCCCAATGTAATTTTGGAAAGCTGAGAACCTAGAGTGATGACAATTCTCTGGATCAGCTATAACCCCAACCGTATGTCTGTATGCATATAGAATAGGATATCTCGCTTTAATGATGCTCCCAACCTAAAACAGGGTTTTTAGGAATGTGACCTTCTTTTGAAAAACCTATTGGGGACTTAGAAAGGGCTCTGGTTTCCAAAACTTTCTTGAGGTTAGGCTGATGTCAATCTTCAAGTCTTTGACCAGTACTGCACTCAGAGGATCATATCCTGTGTCCATTCCACCACTCCACTCCCAGAATGTGACAAAAGACCGATCCTTTTCTTGTTGAAGAAGTTTGAAAGACATAAGCAACAAGGGGCTCTTACACCATCATCAGCAAGCTGACTTCCTATGTCCATAGATCCCCGCTCTTCCCCCCCCCCCCCCGGAGATAGCAGGTGCCCATGAATAAGATGGAAAAGAAAGACAGGATGATTTGACCTGAATTCCCTCTCCGCCCTCTGCCCCCCTCCCCCCCATTGCTTGGGAAGAGATTAGTCACAGCTGCTATGTACAGGAAAGCCAATCTCTTTCATTCCGTGCTCAACGTGGGCAGATGGGTACCTTCAGAACTGGGGAAGGAAAACCTATTGCCTGGTTTTTTATGCTTCTGAGGAGTCCCACTGAACATGAATAAATACTGTGAGCGCACGTAGTACTGAAAGAACAGTGGGCCAGAACAATAATTGGGATTCCTTTTCACAACTAGTTAAGAGAAGCAGCTGCAAGAAAATCCTGAGACTCCATCTTTCCTAACTGAGGGATACAGCAAAGGAACAGATAGCCGTCAACCTGGAAATATTTAATACCAGACTGAATTGTCAGACCAGGAACCTCTGGGAAGGATGGAGCTTCCGCATGGCTAGCAGATATTGGGATTTGTGCCTTCCTACAATTCTGAGGACATATTGCTCAGAATTAATACACAAGCTGTGCTCATATTAGTCCTTAAAGTCTTAAATACTTGCAAATTCTAAGCAATTCTCCTCCTCCTCTAAATTATAAACCTCTAAGACAAATGTTTTCATTCTCACTTGCTTTTTCCTTTCTCTTTTTTATCACTCTTTTTATAAATGGAATTCTTCGAATGAAATATTAATAAATAAAATCTTTCAGTTTAACCTACCTCACAGGACTGTTGGAAGGATAACTCTAGGGGGAAAGGCTACAGAGGATTTGTGTTCCTTGTATGCAGAAAGGGCAAAATAAAATGGAATCCATCTAGGAGAGTAAAAAAACAACAACTACTGTCGATACACCAAGTACATTGTACATCCAATGTCAGCAACTAGTTTTTGGAAGGCCGGTTTGAAGATGGGATTCGGGACAGCTGATGCTAGCAAGTTGCAACAGCCACACTCCTCCACAACCTTCAGTTGCATCAGGTTTGTTAATTTGGAGGGAGGGAAGCAGCTGGTACTTCTCAGAAGACCCAAGTTTGGGCAGCCAGTTTATGATCCCTAGTAACATTACTTAAAGTTCTCACGTTGTAAAAATGTTAGTTCCTTTCTGAATTTAATCAATACCTGTCAATGATACTGCAGGGAACACAATTTGGGGAGGCAAGTATGCTGTTCTGACCATATAGCCATCTTTATATTATGAACTTTTCATAAAGGAAGAAATAAAGTTTGGCATAGGGCTAAAATCTTTCATAAGAAGTATTTGTTCTGTGAACTGAAAATCTGGGCCATATAATATAGCTAGTGGTGATTCAAAGCAACAATATTCCAGGAATAGGAAACGTAATATTTTAGTATTTTACAAAATACTGTACATATTATATTAATCATTTAGCAAACATTGGCAAACATCAGTGTTAAATATCAATTGTGTGCTAACTCAGACCTGGCTTCCTTTCTCCTGTGTTTTTAGAATCTCTCTTTCTCTCTTCAGTCATTATCTTCCTTAGTTTTCCCCTTCCTCATTATGGGGATATCGACCCCTCTCTATTTTTGTAAATGTTCGTCCTGTAAATACCAATAAAGATGTACAGTACTCAACTCAAAGTTCAGTCATTCTGAAAACACAGCAGCAGCTTTTATACATCACAATAACAAATCAGTGTATATCCAAGTGAATCCAACTATTTAAACAAAGAGACCTAACTCATGCCCAATTATTTCTTGGACTATGCCTTTTATGTACAAGTTCCACTAAAATCATTGGATTTTCCTTCCATGTGTTCCCTAATCCACATCACAGAAAGGCTCTGACATGCATAGAGCTCCAAAGTAGCTGCTGTCCCATTAAGAAAGGAAAAGCTCTTCCCTTTCTCCTTCCTTTGGCTGCATTTGGATGTCACAACAATCCATTGCTTATGATGACAGGAACAAGTTTCATATTCTGCTGGGCTCTTTCTTCAGCACAGAAGCAAGGAGTTCCAAACCTTTTGCTTCTGTATTTCATCAACCACAGCTTGATAGGCTGTTTTAGCTCAGTAATATGTGGCTGACTACTGTTGGTTTGAAACAAGCCAACTTCAAACTACAGTGATACCTCGGGAGGTCCATTCTTAACCTGAAACTGTTCTTAACCTGAAGCACCACTTTAGCTAATGGGGCCTCCTGCTGCTGCTGCGCCGCCGGGGCACGATTTCTGTTCTTATCCTGAAGCAAAGTTCTTAACCTGAAGCACTATTTCTGGGTTAGCGGAGTCTGTAACCTGAAGCGTATGTAACCTGAGGTACCACTGTATCTGTATGGAACTGGCTTGCTTAAATAAACCAAAGTTAAGATAAACCACAGGTTAGGATTCAGACATTAACATTCAACTGAGATTAATTTAAATTTGAAGCAAAAGCTTCTTATCAATGCCCTGTGGCCATGCTGCAGGAGAGTGCAAGTTAGGCTAGTTTCCATCATGATAAACCAGGGTTTATTGTGACCTCTGAACACAGTCGTTTCATGTACGTTTCATCGTTCAAGCAAATGGCATTCCTCACTGAACAAATCACCTGCATCTTGCTATGCAGAAAGGAGCCAAGCAATTTTCAATCAGGCTGTTGGGTCAAACAAATGGTGGAGAATTAGAACTCTTCACAGAGCACCCAACAGTTAACATCTATCCAACTCTAGATAAATGGAGATGCAGATGCTTCATACTTCTAAGGATAACCTACATTTTTCTTCATCAATTCTCTCGTTATCCAGATAATATTTTTTTTAAGAACCAGTCGCCTTAATGCTTCTAATCACCTGAAGACACAAATAAAAAAAGTCTGACACAAAGAGCATCATGCTTATTATTTTATTGTCCTCTCAATGCTAGCGGAATACACATGGTTCACTGATTGTATTCAAATTTCTGCATATTTCATCTGCAGAACAAATTACTGACATTACAGGCACAATACTAGAAACAGAAGGGGGGAAATTATGTACCGTTTTGTTGCACATTGCCAAATGTTAGATTTTTTTTTACTTACTCTTGAGGGAACGACAATTTCTCATTCCTCAGACTTTCTACAATCTGATCAAACCTATTAATCAAAGGCCATGATTTCTGAAAACTGTAAATATTCATAATAGTTCCAAAGACTACACCCAAACTGGCTTCACCTAACACCATGACCACGACTACTTTGTTCAATTACTTCAATACTACTGTGGGCACCATCTACAACAAACAGAGAATTCAGCCTGAAATCCTATACAAAATTGCCTGGAAGTAAGTCCCACTGAAATCAATGGGGCCTACTTCTGAGTAGACATGTGAAGGATTGTGCTGTTCATCAATTACGTCCAAATCTCAGCCACAGCTAACATGTCCAACATGCAGTAATCCATTAAAACTACAGTCACACACATGGCACATTCCCAAAGACTGCACTGCTTAGAAGGAACAAACAACAGTTGTACTTTGACCACTCTACAGCAATACTTAAACCATCAAGACTTTTATAAGTGTCACACACAGAATTGGAAAATGCAAATTAACAGTTGTTTCCGTAGTTTCAGGTTCATAACAGTCTGACCCTTCTGCTTCGTTGAATGTGAGACATTCCTTCCTCCTATTTCGAAACAAATAAGTAGTACTGAACCTTATGATATACAGATAAACTATTCATTTTTGCCTTTGTGAGATCATCCAAATGTTTAAGGCATTTCCCTTTTCAGCATGTAGACTAAGGAATTTGTACTTGCACTGGAAAATTTAAGCTTTTATTTAAGAAGGAAACGCTGGTTTTATTTTGCCTAATTTTAAGCAAGTGGTTGAATCTCTCCCATTGAAATCTATGGGACTCAAACATGCTGAACTTCAGCAGGATTCTGTCCTTCACTTGCTATGGAAATTCACAGGTGAAAAAAGGGCAGGGAACCAAGCCTTGCTAAGAGAAGATTTATAGGCCTGGTCGAGAGCCAGCAAGAGGCAGCATGTTTAAAAAGTGTTGAAGCAGCGTATGTTTTAGCTTGGCTCTCTTTTAAAGAATACTTTCCCTCTCTTCTCCAAAGCCTGCACCATCAGAGCCAGTAACAGTAAGGAGCTCAGAAGAATCTTTTGAAAGCCTGGCATAACTCGAGCGCTGGCTACGCTTATGGGCCACACCTTTGATGTTATCATTTTGTACCGGAACAGAATTAGGACTCGGTCCGGGGCACAAAATGATCTGAGAGTGCTCTCTCATGCTCTCAATCTCCTCAAAATTCTGATTAGCTCGGTTGGTTGGCTGGTTGGCGCTGTTGTTATTCAGCGTGACTGTGCTGGGTGTTCGGTTTAAGTTGTAGGCTTTCTGGCATGCTGGCCAGTTCTCTTCAGGGCTGCTGGCTATTAAGCTGCTGTCCGAAGGGCTTTTCTTGTCTTCCGAGCAGATTGACATACGTGCCATGGTTGCGTCTTGAAGGCCGCTCAAGCTGAGAGGGATTCCCCGTTTCCCACTGCGGCCATCATCTTCAAGCTCAATGAGATTTGCTTTTTCGAGCTGGGAGTCATCTGTATCGTTGTGGAGAGAGTGGTTTGGAGAACTTTCACTGGATCTTACCCCAGAGTCAGAGGAGTCCTTTTTGTCGAGAAGAGCATCCGTCAAGTACTCCTTTGCTTTAATCAGGGTTCGAATGGGCTCAGATCCATGTTCTGGAGATTTGGGCTGCTTCTCTGTTTTCCCTTCGACTTTTCTGTCTTTACCTTCCTTGAGGAGGGGAGTGTTATCAGATTCTTCTGTTCCAGACTCATCTTCATCACTTGGAAGTTTCTGATAGCGCAGAGCTACACCCTTCAGCTTCAGGTCTGCAGCTTGGAAAATGCTGGTTCTTTCAGAAGATTTCTTCCCTGGGAGAAGTTTGGAGCCAGACTGATCTGATTTTTCATCTTCTTCCGTGATGGGATCCAATGGAGACGCATCGCTAGTAGACACACCTGATGTACTATAATCTACAACATCATTCCGTTTAATTAAGAAGGACTTCCTTCCATCGTCTTGCTTTTGCTCAGCATCCTTTCCCTTATCTTGTTCCACACTGGAATGAAGGGAGCCTGTTGATGTGCTCTGGCCCATATAGAAGGCTGCTGAACTGTGAGGGGAAGATCTACCACTCACCGTGCTAGAACTGGCACCCCCTTCTAATTGTGACATTTGAGCAATATATTCTCTATATGCATCTCTATATTCTGCCTGTACCTTATCGGTAAGCTTTGAAATTTCAATACTAGAATCTTGAGAATTCAGGCTTGAAAGACTTGGCGTCCGACGGGCCTGTGACTGTACAAATAGAAAGAAAACACATTAATACAAAGTCAGCAGAGTTGACACCAGTCCTTCAAAACAGAAAAGACATTCACCCCAAGAACACAGTTGTGAACAGTGCAGCATAACACTTGGCTCCTTCATAACCAAAGAGGACCAACAGCTCAGTGGTATAGCATACGCCTTGCATATGGTGGGAATACTCAGTGTTATGGGCATACCAACTATTACCTGTGCACAGTACTTTGAGCACTATGTTCACTTAACTATATAAATATTTTTACAGACAACTTGAGATGCATGAATTTCTGCATCTCTTATTTCAAGCATCTTATTTACCTGATGCTTAGAATAATAATAGAATGTATGATTCCTGCCAGGTATACAGGAACACAGAGACATCTATAATGCAACATCTTTTTGTCCCTTTCTATAGTGCTGCATGAAAAGGTTCGCTTCAATGAAGGAGGCAACCATAAAAATCTTGCATATACACACACACCTGCATTTATGCAAGTGCACACATGCAAGGTGTCTGTTGCAGAAAGCTGGTCTTATACACACACACACACCTATTTATGCATTCAGAGTTGCCTCTCCATTGAAGTGAAAGGGGGAAACAGTGCCAAATAGGAGATTTCTATGTCTCCATCTGGTGTTTTGTAAGTCACTTTGCATATCAAGCAACTAAACTGAAACAACAACAACAACAGGACCTGAAATGGGGTTTATATTTGTAACTCCAGAAAATACATTTAATGAACATAAAATGTGGCATTTCCTCTTCATGCCACCACTGCCTGCTGATTTGGGTGAGGGAGGAAGCTATTTGCTCTGTAAAATTGCTAATGTTAAGACAGAATGGGCTGAGATTAAGTCTATGTCGAAGAGAGTACCTGCCAACTCAGGTTACTATGACGTGGAGGGGCTTCTTCTAAACCAATGGTGTTCAACTCTTCAAAACTGAAGTTGAGAGCATAGGGGGCTTGACCCGGAAGACCAGTCAGCTCAGTATGAGGCAATTCAGTGTTCAGTGCAGGACGACGAGCAAGATCATTATGAGGTATGGTACTGGCGTGTTCATTTGCTGCCCGGGAATCTTCATGGGCAGCCTGACTCTCAACATTTCTCAAGTCAAGTACCTAACACAGAAAATGCAGCAATTAGGATGCAGCATGAAAAGCTCTGAAAAGATAATCTGGTTGAGGTGATTAAAAACTGGATAAACAAGTCAAAGAGTATAAAGCTGCGAAGCACACTTCTGTGAGAAAACCAGGATTTGTGAAAACCCTTGGAAAAGTTCTTTGAAATCACTGAAAAGCTATTCTGGAAAATTGGGAGACCCAGCAGAGCAGGTCCTACTGTAACATAATGAGAAGGGGAAACCTGAAAACTCTCACTGCGTGTATATGAAGACATGTGCGCAAAGGACTCTTTGGAACCTGTACTGTGTTTGTGAACACTTTTCACAAACAAGCTAAGACATACACATTTATGCAAGTACATGGTATCAAGATGTTTGCTACAAAACACCAATCTTATATAATTGTGTGTTGAAACAATGGACCGTTTCTAGTAAGTGGGATAAGAGCATCACTTTAGTATGGGGTTGGGCAACCTGTGGCACTCCACTTAATTCCAAAAGCTCTCTGCAAGCGATCAGTTCAAGCCTACGGCAAGACTGATCCATCCCTTTCCTGGCAGCCTGCGGGGTGGGAAGGCGAAAGAGAAAAAGTAAAAGGGGTAAGTAAAAGCCACTTTTGGCTCTGCCCACCCAGTCACGGGCTTCGGCCCATCAGCTCGGCATGCAGCTCTGACAGATCACCCCCAAAGGAATGCAGCCCTCAACAGAAAAAAGGCTGGCCAACCCTGCTTTAATAAATAACTCCTTTCTTTCCCCAATGCCTCCTATAAATACTCACCCAGGCTTTCTATGAGTGCACTGACAGGGCTGAAACAGACAACTGTTCAAGGCCGCAAAGCCTTGTAAAAAGCAAACATTCCTGGCACAGGGCTGCCACTTTATATAAAAGCACTATGCCAGATACGATGTCAGACATTATTTTGCAGGAGAAGGCCTTAGAGTTAGGCAAACCAAAACATGTAAAGCCTGCATTTCCATGTATAGTACCTGGTGCTAAACCAAGAGTGAGGAACCTTTCTTTGGCTGAGATCTACAAAGTTTCACGGCAAACCCTAGGGGGAACAGGGATGGGCGATATATTGTGCAAAACCAGTTTGAAGTTGGTATCATGATATGGGTTTCATAATTTTTGACCTGACCATGTATCACGAATCACGGTGTGTGTGTGTGCTACGCAAAAATCACAATGTGCAAAAACCATGAAGCCAGCCAACGCTTCTCTCGATTCCTACAGTCCCTGCTAACTCTGCTGCCTCAACTCTCCCCTGCCACCTGGAGGGGGCAGCAAATCACAAGAGCAGAAGCCAGCAAAAATCACGATGCAGGAAAAAATGTGAAGCCAGCTGACATAGCTCCACCCTTACTTCAGACATCATGATATATAGGTATATTACAATGTTTAGTTGCTGATATATCACAATGTTGAAAACCAAATATCACCCAGCCCGGCCGGGGACCACAAGCCCAAAATGAATGTGGTCAAAGGAAGAACATCTCCCCCATGCAACTTGCTCACACATGCAACACACCCATTCATTCTCTCACATGCAATCTCTCTCAAAATAACCTTCTCAGTCTCAGTATTTAGGCTCCTCCAAAAAGCATCTTCCTGGATAAGAGGAAGGATTTTAAAGCAGAGGATGGGGTTGCAGCCAGAGAGGAAAGGCTAGCTTTTCACTGCCCCACTGTGCCACATTTAGGCTTCAATAACCCACCAATGGGATCAATAAGAGGATTTTGTGAAGCCTAAATGTGGTACTGGTAGGTGAAGGGGTTGGGAGCTGATGATGCAGGCTGGGTGGGGAACATCCAGACTGTGAGCCAGCAATTCCCAGCCCCTGTGCTAATTCCTACTGAAGACAGTGGGAGTTACTTCCAAGCTAACAGACTAGGATCCAGCCACACAAGCACCGTCAACAAGGCATCTATATTTACATAAGACTTAAAATTCTCTTACTGCACTTCTGAAGAGATGCCAGTCGCCAAAATTCATGTTCATCTCTCTCTTCAGTTCATCAATGTTGCACTGTGCTAAAACGCGACCGTTTATATTGGCCTAAACAAATTTTAAAAACACAAAACAGATAAACACACCCTTGCCATCTGTAAATATTTCGTGACCTAAAAAACAACCCCTTAAATTGAATTTCACGTGAAAGTGCATGGTTAATACGAGTGGGATAGAATAACTGTACCTTTTGCAAGAAGAAATTTAAACACTTTGATAAAATATGCAAGCTTATAATTTCCACTATGGCATAAAACAAATTGTAAGTTTGTAATGTCGAGAAAACAAATCAAATGCATCATATTCCTTAATTACATATAGGGAATTTGCAGTTTCTGGATTTAAATCTGGCCTTTTAGAAAGCCTTCTCACAAGGCAGTTTACAAAAATATATTCAACCAACAACAAAAAAGAATGGATAAATAAACGTAACAAAAACAGCCCATCTGAAAATATTTCAAAAAGAAAGTCAAGCAAATGTAGATTTAGAAACTTTTAACAAAATGCCTTTCCAAAAAAATGTAAGCGCTTAAAAGTGTAAGAGGGCAAATTTCCCCAGGGACAGAATCCCACAAGCAAGGAGGTGCTGCAGAAAAGGCTCCATCTCCGGTTCACATAAAACAAGCATGAGATGACTATCTTAAATGTCTGATAAGTTCATACTGGCAAAAGCAGTCCTGGGAGTCCAAGGCACTGAGGGTTTCAAAAGTCAAAACCAGCACCTTAAATTGAGCCAAAAAATATATATCAGTAAACTGGTGTAGGATAGGTATCGCCTGATCCAACCAGCATGCTAATATCAGTATTCTGGCGGCTACATTGTGAACCAATTAAGTTTCCAAGCTGTCTTTTATGGCAGCCTCATGTAGAAAGCATTGCAAAAATCTGGATGTACCAGCACATGAATAATTTAAACCAGGTCTGTTTTCCTCAAACAGGGACACAGTTGGCAAAATCAGCCAAAATAGAAAAAAGATAATCTGAAACGCTGATGCCATCTGAGCCTCTAAGGTTAGTGCTAGGTCCAGGAAAATCCCCCAGCTGCAAATTTGATCCTTCAGAGGAAGTGAGACATGAGTACGTAGGTATTATGGAGGAAGATGGTTACATTTCTTTGTCCGTATCAGTAGAATTTCCCAACTAACAGCCCTTCAATCTTTTCTAGATTAAGTGTCAACCTGTTTGCCCTCATCCATCCCAGTTTTCAGACACCTGTTCAGAACATCCATGGTACAACAGAGCTTTAGAGGCTCCTTGTCCAGCTTTCTGCCAGCAATTTCCTGTTGAGATGCCAGCTAAGTTCTCAAGCCAAGCTCAGGGGTACATAAATTCCCTCTTCGAAAGCAGAAGTAAGCCTTAACAGCCTTGGAGATTTCCATCAGGCTGAGCTAACCCTGTGCCAACTAGGGAATTATTGCAAACAAAGATCCAGCGTGCTAAGAGAACATTCAGTGCACTGATTCTTTAGCAGCCAAAAAAACTTTATAAACCTCTTAATTTCAGCTCTATGCAATGTAGTGGATCAGTGTTGCTGTATCACACTGAATAGGACTGGGATTAAAAGATGTAGGGTGGAAAAGGGAAGTCAGTGCCACAACCAGATATTCTTAGGGTAGCACCCTTGATGGATGATATCATCATCATCATCATCATCATCATCATCATCATCACTACAATATATATACTGCCTTTCTACAAATAACACCCAAGGTGCCTAACAGTGATAATACCACTTAAAATATACAGCACCACACTAAAAAGAAGTTACTAACAAGATTAACTTCATAGTGATGGTTTGTCATGAACGTGCCTATCTAGGCTGCTTTGTTCCTTCATGCAAATGAACAGAAAACAAACCATAGTCCTCAGCTTACTTATGAACCAGGGACTGTGGCTTCTCTCTCTCTCTCTCTCTCTCAAACCAACCGTATTCAGTAAGCCAAGAACACAACTTGTCCTATCACGGTTTGTTTAGAGCAAAACAAACTATGTTCTCTTCTTTCACCATCTTTCTTTTAGTTTGCTGTGCTTTCTGCATCACATGCTGGTGTTCAATTGGCAATGAGTTTTGCAAAAAAAGGAAGGGACACTCAATATATGATTGCTGGAGAATGTAGAGCCCAAATGAAGGTGCCATTTTTAAATGAAAAACGATGTGCCATTTTTAAACGAAGGGACTCACCTTCTTTATAGTTGCAGAGTACTGAGCCAGCATATTCTGGTCGAGTCCTTCGATCTGTTTCAGCTTCTCGCACACAGCGTCAACCGTCATCGAGCTCAAAGGCACTTGGGGTGTTGCTGAGCCTGTTCCCTGCGCAAGGGAGAAGTACATACTTGCAATACGTTCAGAGGCTCATTATGCCTACTGCACATTGCTTTTCTTTGCAGAAGCAAAACGTAACACGCATCTGAGTCACAATGGAAAGGCAACACCCCCCCCCCCAAGAACTGGGAATATTGGTATACTGTCTGGTGCCCCCACCCCACCCCAGTTGAGACACTGTCCTTTCCAGATTAATACTCCAGTTTTTAAAAAGTGTTTAAAAATTAATAATAATTGCATTGTGTCATTATAAGCAAGGAGACCCATTAGAAATTTGCTCAAGATGTTCATGGATTTAAAAGTTAAATAACTTCTGACATAAAGACCAAGGAAACTTGATGACCTCTGCAGTGTACTTATTCTTCACATATACTTTCAGTGCTTGGTTCTTATGAGAGCAAGGTCTAAGAACCAAGGAAGACGCTCAAAATATCACCCATTATATAAATCTGTCCCAAGGATTCCTGGCACAATAGCATAGTGTCCTTGAACCAGATCTTAGCTAATGCTAGTTCTAATCAGAGCAGACCCAATGAAATTAATAAACCTGACTAATTTAGGTCAATTTATTTCAATGGGTTTACTCTGAGTAGGGCTAACACTGGCTGCAACCCGATGCTTTTTGAATAGCCTGAGCCAATAAAGAGGGGGACATAATGGTATGTCCCCAGTTTTAGACATTTTGTCTTAGGGAGGAATCCAAGAGGCAGTTGTGCCACATGAGAGCACTCTATGTGTTTGTGTGTGTTATGTGCAAGGGAAATAAATGCACATTTTGAAAAATTGGTGCTTTAAAACCACAAAGGTTACCTGCTAATGGAAGCGTGTCTTTTTAAAAAAAAATCATGTCCGTCTCCCAAAAAAATGAAGGCTTCTTTAAAAAACTGTAGCATCCTCACTCAACTTGTTTAATAAGGAGCTACCTCATCGACGCAGAAACATTCCACTGCTCTGAAAAACTCATAAATACTCTCTTTTTCACATTCAAAAGCCAGGAAAGCTCACTGTCTAAAGGACCATAATCAAGGACCAGGACAGATAACTGGGGGCCACTGGATTAGGAAGGCCTGGTGCTAAATAAACATATTTGCAAGAAAGGATGCAATTCTCCAAAGTATTTTTGGCACTGAAAGCCCCAGAATAACAAGCTGCTTCAGGAAGGGCATGAAGTTGCAGCAACAAAGTATTTTAATGCCATTGTGGGGTGTTTGCACTCAGCTCAGCTCACAGGTAGCAGATTCAACTAAGGACCTGTCAAAGCAACTGAAAGCCAAGCCAAACTGTGACAACCGATACATTACAGTATTCAGAAAACGTCTGGAAAGCAGACTGCAACCTGTCTGGTGCAAGGTGGAAATAGTATTATTATTATTATTATTATTATTATTATTATTATTATTTCTGTTCGCTTAATGCAGTCTTGAAAAGGTTTCCTTGAGTGCTTGAGTCGGGCCCAATACTAACAAAAAACTTGCTACCATAAAACAACCAAAAAATAATCAAGGTGTCTCCCCTGCCAGGTAAGTGATTCTCAGATGCTAGATCTATGCCTCATTTCTGTATAACCTCTACCCTAGGATACTGCCCAAAACTGTAATCTTAAAAGACAGTTGGCGTAAAAAAAAAAGTGATCAGTGGTTGTGTTGCATGTTAAAATGAACAAAGACGTTGGCTTAATAAACCACACTGTGCACAACCGGCATGTTGGTGCCAGGATTGTTGGACAGTCTTAAACCAAGGTTGGTTGTCTGCTTCTTAATCCTGACTTGCTAGGGAGAAAGAAAGAAAACAATGATCCCATGTTTGGATGCCATTCTAATCCTCTCTATGGTTCGTATATCCATTCGTGCAAAGGGAAGAACAAAGTGGGCATCGCCAGGCACTATACGGTTTATTAAACCAAGGTTCTTTAGGTTATCATTACACATGAGTGTGGCCACTTACACATGAGTGTGGCCACTAAGAGAGGGGTGTAATTTGGAAAAAAATTACAGTGCTCTGTACAAGTTTTTTGAAATATTCCTTCACAAGACTGGCTTCACAGCTTAATAGACATTACTAATCAATATAACATTGACAAAGTAGTAATTATTTTTCTTTAAGTGATCCCAAAATGGTCAATGAGACCATACATTTCTCAGGATCTATTCTATTGTGATCAGATGCAGGGGGAAGAGTTTGTGCCTGCTATTATGGGGAGCGGTGTCCCAGTTTTCAGTGTGCACGCAACACAAAAAAGTCTGCTTGAACAGGGAAATTCCTCCCTCCCCACCCACCCCAGCATTGCATGGGACAGGCTTGTGTGTGTGTGTGTGTGTGTACATATACATATATACATACATACACATACACAAAGACTATGGCTGCATGGAGATGGATAACTAGGGCTTTCCATCTTCCTTGGTCAATATGTAGCAGTGGTAGTCATAAGTCTCATTGTGTAGCCCATATTCACATTCGACAAGTGGCTCTGATAACGTTTTCTTAACAGAAGTCACAATTTTAATAAGCATAAAGATAATGAATAAAATAGTCCATAAAAACTGAAGCAGAATGTTATAGATCACTTCTTACTCAACTCAGTAATTCAAACAATATTAAAAATAACGCCTAAATGCATTAGTTTTATCTATATTATATAAATTCTATATACAGTTTTAGTGGGCTTTCCTAACATGTTTAGAATTCAGTTACGATTCCAACTATCCAGTTACCAAACTCAGTATCTGAACTATGTATGAAGCAGGAAGGAAAGCAGAAAATTGCTAAAATACAAAATGTAGTAATTACTGATGCTGTATTTCAGTGGCAAATAGTCATTTCAGCATGCATTGTAAGCTATTTTAGGGAAGACTTTTCTTACAAAAATACATAGATTACTGATGTCAATGCATGAATCATATGACAGAGATTCAGTTTAATCTGGAATGCTCCCTATTAAAAAAGCAGTATTTAAATAATAAGCAGTGCAGGTGCTTTTAGTGATATTTGTCATAAGTGAATTGGAACTGTACTTAAAACCGACATATTTTTTCCCCCAGTGGTAGTCTCTTTCATTATAAATGTGGAAAGAACATTAATTCTACTAAATATCTGCCATGCAAAATCCAAAAAGCAGGATGTCAAAGCAATCCTCAAGACTTGAAAAGTGCATTAGTGCATAAGACAGCCAGCATGAAGTGCTAGTATGGGCAATCTACAATGAGAATATAAAAATAAGTGAACAGTTTGCAGAAAGTTGCTGTACCTGTCTCTGTCTGTTTAACCCAGTTTTACACTGCTTTAAGAAAAAGGACAAAAAAAAGTGACACAGCTTAACATGAAACATGAAAAAAGTGCCATTAAAGAATGAGCTAGTATGATTATTAAGATTTCTTCGTCAAAGTGATGGAGGATAAACAGCTGGGATTTCTTTTAAAAGTGGAATACCTCCTGATTAACACATGCTAGACAAGATCCAAAGAACTGTTCTACACACCCAAGGGGATTCTGTGTTTCTCCAATAATTCCATGTTGCATTGCAAACCGATGTTGGGCTTTCGAAATCAGTTTCTGATATGGCATCACTGATCATAACCCCACAGTGCAGTCTCAGGCCCTCAGAGACACTTAGAGCAACTGTTTGACAACACGGTATGCACTGGAGAACTTTTTATGCACCTCTGCAGCTCGTTACACTCTTGATCTGCGGTGAAATTCCTGCAAAGCAAGGGCAGCCAAACTTTGGCTCTCCCATTGCTGTTGGACTCCAACTCCCATCATTCCTTGCTGGCTGGGGCTGACGGGAGATGGGAGACCAACAACATCTGCAGGGTCACAGCTTTGCCACCCCTGCTACGGAGGGCTATTAAGGCACAGAAGTCTGTGTAAAAAATATCATGAAAACTCAGGGCTTCCAAGTTCAAAATGGTATCCAATACTGCCTGCGCAGACTTCCGTTCGCACAGCAGGACTCGCCTTCCCCTCCTCACCTCTACAGCCTTCATATGCCTGGAAAATCTGCTCTGGAAGGTACCCCAGCTCTCTGGAACAGATTTTGAGAGCATTCTGAGGTTTGGAGAGAGGAGGAGAGTGAGGTGAAGACCCATTGTGCACAAGTGAGTACTGTCCTTGTTCAACTGTGTTTTACTCAAGAGTAAACCCACTTAGATTAACAAACACCACGAAGTTAAGGCCATTGTTTTCAACAGGTCTATTCTGAGCAAAACGTGAGTTCAATTCCACCCTTCATATTTATACAAATAAAATACCTGATTTATTGCAAACAGGGATTGTAATCCAGCAAATGTTTCCTCCAGGTGTAGCTAGGTTTTTACTCTTATTGCAATGGCCAGTGCTGGAGGTTCCTTGCTTTTACTGCTGATAACAAGACCTAGCTTTATACTCAATTCAGGGCCATGGGTATAGTACCAATCTCTTTCACTGAGAGGAATCCAGCAAGAGTCCCACTGAAAGCAGTTACTTCAGTGCGACTTAGCCCGTTATGTTAAACAGTTCTGCAGAACCCATAGCAGGATTTATTATTATTACATGCATAGTGCCATTGGGGTGAAATACTAGAATCATGCCTGTACCATGCTTCAACATGAATGACACTCAATTTTTAATGCAAACTAAATCCCTCATTTTCACATCATTTATTAATGCTAGCTTCTTTTGGTAATGCTTTCCTTCTACCTTGTTTTGGTCTTTTCTAAATAGCAAAATGTAAAGGTATTATGTTTAATAAAACCAATTTTGTCCATTCTACTGGTACAATCACCTTGTAATCTATCAAGTTTTTATAACACTTATTGTAGAGACTGCCTGGGAGAATGTAAAAAAAGAACTTAGAATTTTGATGAGACAAACATTTTAAAACATTTGAGCAAAACTGACACCACCTTCAAACTTCAGAAAACTGTGAGGTTGAGGTCACTCATACTTTCTCAAATAATCACTAGGAAATAATTAAAATCTTACTATACAATCAGGTAAGCACCTTTTAATTAATTCAAATGCACTTGTGAATAAAAAGAAAGATAGCAAGGGAAAGAAAGTATATTTTATCGGTATCATAAAGCTGTTATAAAAAGAGAACCTACTATCTATGGGGGGTAAACCATCTTATATCAGATTGAACAGGAGAAAAACAGGCTCTGTGCAACTACTCAAAAGTTTCTCCTATCTGTTTATATGAATGCTTCTATATATACCCTTCCCTGTGAATAATTATCATTGTACTCAAACATATGTTAGGTTGGATTCCCAAATCCATAACATAATCATTCCAACTTTGATCTTTATTATCCATGGACTTGTCTCACTCAAGACTTGCACCAGTAATGGCCAATGTGGTGGCAACAAGAGAAGGAAGGAATCTGCTGTCACTGAACAACAGGTGTGAAGGGAGAAGAGGCAGGCTAGGTCATTTTGCTGGACCATACCCATTATGCAGGTGATTCGTCTACACCAGTGTTTCCCAACCCTGGGTCTCCAGCTGTTTTTGGACTACAATTGCCATCATCCCTGACCACTGGTCTTGCTAGCAAGGGATGATGGGAGTTGTAGTCCAAAAACAGCTGGAGACCCAAGGTTGAGAAACACTAAGCTATAAACATGGTGGAAGTGATGCAGGGTGAGGAGTGAGTTTTGATGGAATCCTCCTCTTATTCTCTAAAATATTTGGAAGAAGGTGGGAGAGACTGAGTTTATCCTGCATGAGTATTTAGACTATGATCAGAAAACAAAAATCATACAACTGAAAGCTGTTGCAGAAAAACAGGATAAAGCCATTGAGAGAAGGGTGATCATCCAAGTTCAAATCAACAACTTTAAAATAAAGTTAAGAGTTAGAAGTTTTGGAAGTAAGATCCGAGTTTAATGCTAATCTATGGAGATATTTGTATGGCAAGAACAACTATGATAGAATGTAAAATGCAAAGCCTGCCTATTCCTAAAGCTCATGACAGGCACCTTCCATTCTCATGACAACTGTCTTATGACCAGCTTTATGTCTTGTTGACTGCAGCAGCTTTATGCCCTGATATAACCAAGAAAGGGCAGGTATAAATTATTTGGCTAAAACACTTAGAGAAGGCATCAACCAGTCACTTTTATGTAAGTGAATAGCTAATAGCCTAATTCCCTTCTACTAGCCAGGGCAATACTGCTAATGAAGACAGAACACACTGTACTCTACTGAAAACACTGTACTCCACAGACTACAGAAGTCTAGCAAGGCAAATACAAATACAATATGCATTATAAGTAGAATATTAGCTCGTACTCTTGTACTCATTCACAAACTATGTTCATTAGTCTTCATCTATTCTATTTGCTCATCAAGCCACCAATGCAGTGTTAGTGAACTGCCATGGTCATTCAAGCAGACTCATTACTGTTGAAGAAGCAATGAGATGCTAAGGATCCACACCACATGACTACTCATTTACCATTGAGGGGTCTGTGGGTGAAGGAAGCCACTCAGCAGCATCCTCCTTGATAACATCCTAACAACAACAACAAATTATTACGATTTGGACAAAACGGTTAAGCATGCAACAAAAGTATGAAGGAACAATGGATGAAAAGAATATATCATTCTGCAAAAGAACTGGTTTTCGGTTTTTAAGGGGTGAGGAACGTTAAGACTTGCAAGAACATGATGTGGCTCGACAAGGCTTTTTCCCCAGATCTGTGAAAAAGAACTGTGCATGGCCACTGTGAGTTGGTTCCCAGCACTCAATCAGGAACAGTTTGCACCCCTCTACTCTTCCCTTTGCATGCTTCAATTCCCTACATTACTTCCGGGTTAGCAGGAAGCCATTGTTTGCCATTACACATCACTGCTAGGCAAACAATGACTTGTGTGGAGCATAGTTTGTCCACAAATCAGAACTTGAAGTGAAGCAAAAGAGGAAGAGGCATGTGAACGCAAGGCTCATTCATGTTCTGGCCAAGCATTATATCCGAACTGAGCGCCTGTGATGACTCAGCAGTAGATCAGTCATTCCCGGGAACTGGGAAGAAATGCTCTTTCAGATTAGAAGTCTTTGCAGGTCAATAGTGGTCCACAGGCTATAACTGCCTACTACTAGGTTTTGAAGATGTTTACAATAACATTTTTATAAACTCCGTACAGCTTTGCCTGAAAGGCACCTATATTCCACAGCTGAGGTAGCTTAATAATTTTCTTAATACTTCCTATTTAAAGAACATAGTACAATGTGATTTCCTGTTAATAAATTTTTAATTTATGGAATTATGGCACCATTTCACAAATGTGATTACAAGTTCAATTTATATGCGGAAGGAAAATTCAAATTCTAGAACTTGCCCAAACTAAAAACAAAACATATTTTGCTTTATACCTGAATGTTAGCATACAAATTTTTAATCCACAGCTTCCCCTTTGTCATTATGGTTTGCTATTTTCTTAAATCTAAACAAAAAAGAACCTTTAGGTTGTATCCAACACTGTACAAAAGGAGGCCTGCTCACACAACATGACTTCCCCTTCCTCTCCTTCTCCCCAAAATCTGCTTTTTTGGAGTCCCCCAACCCTCTGGAGCAGATTCTGAGAGTGTGTAGGCAGCTGCAGAGGGCAGCAGGAGGAGAAATAAAATCCTGTTGTGCAAGCAGAACAGCAGTGTTGGGTACAACCATTATCTTTCTGTAGTCTATAAGTGGCTTAACATTAATCATTTTATTCTAGCAAACGACACCTAAATTCACAATACGTTAACTACACTTATTACATACTATAAACAGAACCTCTACATTTTCACTCTATAAAAATATTCTGTAAGACTCTTACATATTACTCTTAATATTAGAGTTCAAAATTTCTATGTATATAAACTTGTTAAAAAGTTTGGAAAAAAAAACACATTTTACAATCTTAGTTAACCTTGGCTTTAATTTTTATAAAAGATATTTTTAAAAATTGCTTGTGCATTTATGTGCTCACATCAAACATCTATTGCTGAATTATTGACTAATCTTATTTTGTAAGTTAGCATGTACACGTACTGTTTGAGATACTTACTAGACCACTGCTCTGTTCCCTGGACATACTCGTTTTTAGTGATGGACGTGAGATGAGATGAGAACTGCCAGGATAATACCTTGGCATGTAAACATATGGGGCAAAGAATGGCTATGGAAAAAAACATGCAACAAAAAGGGACCATTACAAAAATCAAAAGAAAACTTAATTCAACAAATACAACTTATTTAAGAATGTAAAACATAAAAGTAAAACACACACACACAAAAAATTTACTTGAGGTAATTCTAACAATCCTATTTTGAATATTATCAAAGGTGAAATAATTAGGTAGTTACATACCCAACTTGAAGCCAATGAGAGATTTCCAATTTAGTTCAATGAGACACAAACAGTAGGACAATGGAACATTTTTATAATGAATTATGAAAACATCTATACACCTTCCAAAAGCAATTAAATGAGACAATTTAGAGCAAATACTAAAATCAGACAGTTTAATTCCATCCTAATACTTGAATAATCTCACGGGAATAAATGTGACTTGAGGACTATGGCTTAAGTATCTAGGAAGTGTTCCACAGGTGAATTCAAGAGACAATTTGTGTTATTCAATTTTCATCAATTTTAGAATTCAGACTGCTTCTCAAACCTTGTCAGGTGTAACTTGAAAAATACCTTGTGATGGAGACCTCTAATATTAAAAAACTTAGTGACTGGCCAATTCATGACTATGCATGTATCCGGGTCTACATCTGAAGGGTTCAAGCAAGTTCAATGAGACTTACTTGCAGAGATAACTGGCTATAAAGTTGCAGTCTTAATCCAGATTGTGTGATGAAGTCAACACAAACAGGTTTTTGCAGGGTTTGAACGCAATCCCCATGTTTGGACGATCACATATTAGCTTAATAAGCAGAGATAAGAACAAATATTTTGCTTGCACATACAAACCTTTCACTCTTTAAAAAAAGAGCTCTTAGTTAGCCAAAGTTCCCAGACTATTCACCAGTGTTTGAGGCTGGTTTACTATAATGGCTTTTTCCAAAGCTAAGCTAGCAAGCACAGTTTCCTGGTTTGAGCTACATGATTCATGGTCTGATTGCTCACGCTGCAAAGAGAAGAAAAGGCTGTGTGTGCAGGCAAAAGGCTCATTCGCATCTCATTTCAAGCCAAAATATGGTCACCCATACTAGGTTGATGAACTATTCTACATGCATCCAGATTGCAAAACAGCACCCTGGTTGAACACACTTTTCAGAGATTGGTTTGTGTAGCACTTGGCAACCTGGTAAACCATTGAGAAGACTAGTTCAACACGTGCCATAACTCTATACTTGTAAGTGGGCTTTGCACATTCTAAGCAGCCAACATTACGCCCTTTACCTGCTGTTGGAATCCAATTCCGTAGTATGGCCCATGGTCAGGGATGATGGGAGTTGCGAGTCCAACAACATCTGGAGGGCACCAAGTTGGGGAAGCCGCTTTAACCTATGAGCGACCCTATAAACAACCTTCCTTCTATGCAGTTACCAAAACCATGGAGCCTAATCTTTCTTCCATTTGTCTACTTCCTGCAATTACGTAAAGATTTATGGCTACCGATAGTCTTGTTCAAACATGCATGTTCAAAACCAGCACACTAAAAGAGACAAAATCCTTTTTTAAAAATTCTGAACATATTCCAAAATATTTCATCATTGTTGCATCATTCGAACCAAAAGTGCATTTCTTCAGAAACTTAGCCCAATGGTTGAAATTTGCTGTGTACTTATGAATAAAAATGCTATGGCTTTCATCAGTTTTCTGCTGAAGAAGTGTGGCATTTTAAACAAAGTATTTATTATACCAGGAAAATCATCATCATCATCATACGTCAATTTTCAAAAGCAGCTTTCTTTCTTACTCTATTATAGAATGGATGCTGAGGTCCAGTCATGCCACTGTAGTAGCTGCTGTGAGGCTGTGGAGATACAACTCCTGCATTAAAAGGCCCATTAAAGGAGTGTGTTGAAGAGCAGGCTGAGGAAGGCTGGCTAAACACCGACGATGCTCTAGGAGCTGCCTCTTGCAAAGGTAACGTGGGATATGGGATTGCTCCAATGTTAATTTGGTCTCTTGCAGCACGGACATCTGAAATATTTAATTTGCAAAAGTAATCAGCAAGCATTGCCAATAACATATAATCTAAAAATCAAAACAAAGGACACAATTAGAGCTTCCTGGCAAATTGTTGCACGTTCTGTTCTCTCTCTGGAGACAGAAGTGGATTCAGCATTAAGATCAGTCTCTCTCTCTCTCCCAGAACCAGAGGAAGAACAAAAACTTGGAAGGTCTTGACAGAACAAGGGCTTTCCTTTCTTTCTCCAGACCTCTTAGTTCAACACTGAGAACGCAGAATCTCAAAAAAATAAAATAAATTTAAGAGCTGACCCCTGCTTCCTCGAACCCCTGTTATATACGAGTACTGCTCCATTATGGAGAGCAATGAAAACAGCAAGGATCAGTGGCAGCTGGTCCTTATTGGTCCTGGCAGAAGACAGGGCAGCAAATGGTAGATAAAGCCAGTGGTAGACACGCCCCATTCTACTGGTTCTGCTCCTCTCAAATTACCTTGCGAGAATTATGAATGAAGGACCTTCAAGAAAGTGGTGTGTCTCCACATTACTTCTAAAAGGAGAGGGGCAACCAAACCTCCAAAAAGAGTAAGGAAAGTAGGGGGGGGGGTGGATAAGACATTTGTCAAATCCCCCCACCCTGTCCCAACAGGAAGCAGACTAAAGGGGCAGTTTCATATTACCTCTTGCTCCCTATTTTTGCTGCTGCAGCTAACAAACGTATGGAAGAAGGGAAAATGCTAAGGGGAGACGCTGGTGATGCTAAGCACCCCCTCCCCTCAGCTCCCTTCACCCACTGCATTGTCCTCTATTATAAATAATAATAATAATAAATAGACTCACTCACTGAGATGTTTTTTTCCTGATGCTTGGCTTCATTCCACCTCCACTCCAAGTTCCCTCTCTCTCTGTCTTTCTGTCTGTTACTGTCTGTCACACACACACACACACACACACACACACACACACACAGAGCCAAGGCTCTTAAATGATATTATAAATATAAAGGCAAGTGACAGCCTTCTAGCCTTTTCCTCTTTTCCTCATATTCTGAAGGGACAGAAGACAAAAACTGGAAAATGCAGCCACTGAATTGGTTGGAGACACTGATTAAGACCACCATACCATGGTGCCAATTGCCATGTCCTGAAAAACTCCTGAATGTTAACAACAATGGGAAGATGTCCACAAAACCTGCTGCCCATCACACCAGATGGGTCCAATTTCTTCTGGTGCACAGACTCATTAAGAGGAAAAGATTGCTGGAAAGGAAACGACCATTGCAACAAACACTTCCCACCCCATGATAGATTGCTTTGCATGATGGACAGTCATATCTTGCTTCTCGAATTTAATCTGTTCTGGGATTCAACACCCAAAATGGTTCGAGAACCAAGTCACAGCTTCCAATTGGCTGCAGGACCTTCCTGCAGCCAATCGGAAGCCGCAACGGACGTTTGGCTTCCGAAAAACATAACAATCACTTCCAGTTTTCAATCGTTTGGGAGTCAAAACGTTTGAGTTTAAAGGCATTCGGCTTCCAAGGTATGACTGTATTTTGTCCTATTCTTTAGGGTCCTACACATATCTAAGGCTTGTCACTTTGTCTGCTTAGAGCATGTAAGTTGAAGGCATTAAGGGACGAATGAATTCTTGAGGCTTGTGAAAGGCGGAATTCATCCTGGGAACATTGAAAATGCTTCAGTGGAAAGAATGGGCCTTCAGTGGAGCAGAGAGGGAGAAAAACTGACCTCACTACAGTGAGGTACTGTGGCACAGGTTTGTCTCCTGTCTCGTCACAAAGAAAACCAACTTATTCTTGAAGAACCCTTCCAACCAAATAGAAAAGTACACAAAACCATTCATGCTGGGCTGCTAAGTACACAGTTGCTTTCATGCTTCCTGCGCTGGCTCTCAGGAGATACTAGTCATTCTCAAAGAGCACTTCTCATCAGAACGGCTCTGCAAGGCCATGGGTTAACAAGTCAGAGTTAGAGCAGGCCTTTTCAGGAATCACCTATAATGGTAGTCCTATCCCCAAGTCTAGTAGGATATAAAAGTACCCGATGTCCTCCTGGCTCTCACTTAAAAAATAGTAATATTCCCAACGCCCTGGAGAAATAAAAGTGAGTGTGGCTTTGGAAGGAGAGGAACAAAAGACCTCCCTCAAAAGAAACTGGGAACGAGCCTCCTCTCTCCAGACTTCCATGTTTATTCTTGCCTATCTGGGTCAAGAGGAAAGGCTTATATTGATGCAGAATACACTGCCGCCAAAGGGAGAGCTGCCTTTCAAGATGTTATACATTATGTACATACTGTATATGTATGCAGTGCTTTTTTTCTAAAAAAAAAATATATGTTTAGGGGTACTCTCATTTTGACTCAAGAAAATCACCATTTTATAGTTCAAATCGGGGGAAATAAATACAGTAAATGGACAAAAGTACGAAGATTCACAAAATGTTTATGGGTATGCGTATCCCTGTGTCCCCCCAGAAAAAACCACTGTACATATGCATGTGTTATATGCTAACATACAAAAATTATAGTTACAGGTAGGTAGCCATGTTGGTCTGCCGTAGTCGAAACAAAATAAAAAAAAATTCCTTCCAATAGCACCTTAGAGACCAACTACGTTTGTTATTGGTATGAGCTTTCGTGTGCATGCACACGTATCTGAAGAAGTGTGCATGCACACGAAAGCTCATACCAATAATAATAATAATAATAATAATAAACAAACATAGTTGGTCTCTAAGGTGCTACTGGAAGGATTTTTTTTTATTTTGTTTCAAATACAAAAATTATGTTACACTGGAAGGGGGAAACCCAACCATTTCCAGTCTGTTTCTCTAGCTGCCTGAAAGGACAACATACGAGAGCTTGTAAAGCAGCCCTTACAGAAACAATATTCAGCACTACAGAATACATATGTGTATTCTGGTTTTCTCAACAGGAAATACCTACATAAAATATCTCTTAATTCCTCTGTGACAGTGTATCTCCTGCATTATAAGCACTGCTAGGATTTTATATGCTAAATTCTAGAGACTAGTAGTTTGAACACTAACAATGGGAGATTTAACTACAATAATAATATGCAGTTCTTGTCAAATTGACACATTACATATGGACCAAAGAAGGTGGGCAATGCTTTTTACAAAGCATTGCCAGTCCTTTATTCATTCATTACTAGAAGGGTAAAACATACTCAATTCTGAATAGTGATCATGTACTTGGGATTTGTGCTGCCGTGTTTCTGTTACTGTCCTTGTGTATGTTATTCGTTCTGATAACACAAATATCTCTTTCTTAGAAAAGTAATTTATTTTATTTATTCATTTCATTACACTGATGTTGGTATTAAAAGCTTTCCTGTTGGATAGTCAAATGGCAGTTTACCTGCAATAATTTCTCGGAGTTTTGGATCGAGGTTCACTGTACATGGAAGAAAGGTTTTTACATCACGTGCTATAAGGACTGGAGTTCGTGAAGACAAAAATACTTCAAAGTTGCGAATATCCCCATCAATTTCAAGCAGAGGTTCGACATCTTTAGTTGTTGGAATATTCTTTGAAATTCTGCAGAAAGCAAAGAAACTCCACATTATAAAGTCCTGAGTAAATTCAGACAGAAGGTTTATCAGGCATTTGTCTAGCTAAGGATCACAAACCTAGTAACAGATCTATCGTTACTAACTTAAACATGTTCCTATCCAAATCTTCCCTCAAATAATTCACAAACAACTTGTAAACAAATGCAGCTTTTCACACATTCATGGCTGAGATTGCCGCAAAACAAAGTTAAGAACGAGAACAAAGAGTTAAAGTTTTTTGGGGTTGCTTTTTTTTTCAAAACAAGATTCCGAAAGAAAAGGAGCTGAAGACTTAGATGAAAAACCACAGCTGAGAAGTCACATGAAGCAAATTAGCTGAATTTTAATGCCAGCTCTGCTTAAGTCTGAATGTGAACAGTGTTCTGCATATGATGAACAATACTCCTGTTCAGAGGCTAATAGCCTACTGCTGTTTTATAGATTGAAATCTCTATTCTAACCTTCTGAGCTCAATACATTAAACTATTATGTTGAAAGAGATATTTATGTAAATGATAATCTTTTGGTGAAGGGCCACAAATCTATGTGTCTGTGCTTCTCAACTTAAAAAAAAGGAAAACGCTCACCCACAAATTTTTGCAAAGTTACATGCCCTTAAAATCCAAGTTAGTTCAAAGACTACACATTATGCGATGGAGGCAGCAGTATTCTTGTTTTGGAACATCTGCTGCTAATAAACCTTAGTTTCTTTCAATGCATTAGTGGAAAGGACCATGGAGGAACAAAGTGACCATGATTTGCTCTCCAGAAACACATGTTCACACTAAGCCAAACTTTAGTGACCCAACCAGGCCAATATGTGCACATTATTTTGTGCCAAAACTGAGAACAGGAAGATGGGAAGTTGCCACAGAGTTAACGATGGTTTGTTGGTGCTCTTTTATGTTTTGTTGACCGCTCAAACTCTCATGCACTATGAAGATTGTTTCGGTTAGGGATTAACACTGTGAGGTAAGGCACTCACATGCACACTACAGAATTTGGAAGCCTCAATTGCTTCTTGCTAAACTCCTTTTTATTTGTCTTCTGTTTGTCAACAGTAGCAATTCTATCAACAGTAAGCCTCACTGAACACAAGTGGAACTTGTTTCCAATGCATACACAAATTTGGGTTGTTCATTTCCATTTTTTCCAACTCACTTTTTCCTGGGGATTGTTGCCTTTTGAACTTCTGCTCTTCTTATCTCCAAATTTTACAATTCACCCTACCTCGGCTCCTTCAACACAAGATTAGGATGAAGCCAGGCAGAGCAAACTACGCTTATCAGTTATACAAGGTAATTAACAGAATGTTTTGTTCGTTCTTTCTTTTTTTGCATCAATAATCTTTGCCTTGTATTAAGGAGACAGGTTACTCAGGGAGTTGAATTTTAAGGCTACAAGGAAGTTAGCAAGAGTAAGAGTAAACAGCAGGAATTTCTGAATGTTTCGGAATCAGAAAATCACGTGTGTATATTTTTAGAAGCGCGGATAAATAAAGATAGTGTCAAATGGTGGATGTAAGTTCATCTATTACAAGGCTTCAGTGATGGTTTGAAGGACCAAGTTCATCTATTACAAGGCTTCAGTGATGGTTTGAA
The DNA here is from genome assembly GCF_951804945.1 of Podarcis cretensis. Lineage (NCBI taxonomy): Eukaryota > Metazoa > Chordata > Lepidosauria > Squamata > Lacertidae > Podarcis > Podarcis cretensis. Next base: position 96,718,987 of record NC_137172.1, on the reverse strand, counting down.
GGACCTTCCATAAATACGAACCTTTTGTCTCCTACATAGACAGTTGAGATGGTCAAAATAGAAAGATCAATCAGATGGTGGAAATAATGGGAACATAATAAATAGAAAGGGATTAAATGCATGGTTGTACTGAGAATGCTTGTTAAGAGATGGTCAGTATGAGAGGCTGGGTGTACAGTGACAGGGAGAAAGGTAAAGAGTCTGAGAGTACAGTATGGGTATTCTCCAATAAAGAGGACTGATGTGTGTGGGTGTGTTTATGTGTGTTCATGCTATAGGTTGTTTGGAAGTGTAAGCTGCTCATCTTGAAACAAAATTTGCAAATTCAACTATTACAGCTTGTTAAACAAGAAACGAGGCAAATTAGCAATCAAGTAAAAAATCAGAAATAGACAGTTGATATCAGGCTTGTCGTACCACTGAGATATGTATAAGAACACTAAGAATGTAAAATAAGGACAAAGTAAAATGGTGTACTAAACATATGCATATCATTTCTGGCAGCCAAACTAAGTAATTAGGGGAAATTAGATAATTGGGTATATTTTAAGGCAAGCTGAAGGGGAGAATGCAATGAACACAAGAAGGAATTTGCTAACAAAAACAAGGCACATCCAAATAACAATATCTAGGTAGTGCCAGAATACAGACATGGCATATAATTTTGCAGAGAAGATGGCACATCACGTGTGCTGCTGGTTTATTTCCTTTTTAAGGGTAACAGGCCATGGGGTGGGGTGGGAAGTACAGCTGGCTAGGCAAATGGTAAAAAAGGAGCAATAGACTGTCCTCCTTTCAAAAGCTTTGACCACTGTTTCTGTCCATGTGGACCCTTGGAGGCAGACTCCTTTTCAGCAGATGGGCGCAATCAACAGCAGAAAGTGTCTATCCCACCAACTGTTATGTTTATGCGCGTAGCTAAACTCTGAAATCCGCTCCCACACGAGCCAGCGATGGCCACCAACTCAGACGGCTTTAAAAGAGGATTAGACAAATTAATTCTGTGACCTCTATGATCTCTAATGGAGGGTGAGGCTGTAAGTGGCCACTAGCCATTATGGTTGTGATCTACTTTGCAGGCAGTATGCCTGGGAATGCCAGCTGCTTGGAATCACAAGTGAGGAGAGTGCTGTTGCTCTCAGGTCCTTCCCATAGTCATCCCACTTTGAGAAAAGGATGCTGGACTGGATGAGCCACTGGGAGGTGGGGCAAGAAAATGTCAGGATAAGCTATGAGAGGGGGAAATGTTACATATTAGAAAAGTAATTGTGAGCACACGCTAACACGTGGGTTGTATCTAATGCAGTGCCCTTGCAAGAAGACCCAAATTTCCCATTGAAATCAAAGTACCTAACTCTTGTCAGGACTGCATAAAAGTGGCTCCTTTTGGATGCAATGCTAAGCCAGCTATATAAATTTTAACAAGAAAGTGCAACTTCAAAAAGCACCCCTCCATACAGACTCAATAGAACCTCATATATTTCTCCCTCTCTCCCTTAAACAAAACTGGTTAAAACTGTCCTAAAATAGAAACCCGCTACCACCTACTGGAGAAGAAACCTTTTTTAAAAAAGAATTACCTTGTACAAATGTTCTCATTTTTAAAAAGCACCCTACAAATCTCAAATACAGTTTATAGAATGAGTAATTATCATTTGTCTAAATGTGGTACTGGAAAAGTAGACAGAAAATGCTCGAGTTTTCATTTCTCTTTTCTCAGTTATGTATATGTTAACAAAAAAAATCTCAAATGATTTAGACAAAGGCTTTTAGCTCAACACATAATTGCAACAAAATTACAATAATTGTCCCAATTAAAATAATCCTGAATGAACAGTTTGTCATCTTAATGTTCTGATGGTTTATAGAAGGATCTACTTAATTAGCTGAAATTGCTTTCCAGTGTTAGTATCAAATGTCATTTGTTAAAAGTTGAACGATTTGGAAAATAATTTAACAAAAGCAACTTTACCAAACATCAAGAACCAACATTTTTTTTTCCAGCTGAATAAAGCAAGCAGATGTGTCATCAAATTGCTATAAAAATAAATGAGCCTTTTTATGGGAGGGGGGATTTAAACTTTACTACTGGTGCTAAAGATTTCTTATTCTGATTTTTTATCAGCTCAGATTTCTTTAATAAAACATGTATCATTTATGCCTTCTCCTATTAACACACTGTAAATACTTTTTCAAACCCTACTAACAACCCAGAGAGACAGAAATATGTTCCATTTGCTAAAAGCAAAGTTATAACGCAGAAGTTATATTATTTACCCCAGAAAAATGCTGTTTAATAGAACATACCAAATTTTGTCATTAGAACTGGTAAAAATACTGAGCAATGCACATTTATCTGCAGAACTTCATAGAATCATAGAGTTGGAAGAGACCACAAGGGCCATCGAGTCCAACCCCCTGCCAAGCAGGAAACACCATCAGAGCACTCCTGACATATGGTTGTCAAGCCTCTGCTTAAAGACCTCCAAAGAAGGAGACTCCACCACACTCCTTGGCAGCAAATTCCACTGTCGAACAGCTCTTACTGTCAGGAAGTTCTTCCTAATGTTTAGGTGGAATCTTCTTTCTTGTAGTTTGGAACCATTGCTCCGTGTCCGCTTCTCTGGAGCAGCAGAAAACAACCTTTCTCCCTCCTCTATGTGACATCCTTTTATATATTTGAACATGGCTATCATATCACCCCTTAACCTCCTCTTCTCCAGGCTAAACATGCCCAGCTCCCTTAGCCGTTCCTCATAAGGCATCGTTTCCAGGCCTTTGACCATTTTGGTTGCCCTCCTCTGGACACGTTCCAGTTTGTCAGTGTCCTTCTTGAACTGTGGTGCCCAGAACTGGACACAGTACTCCAGATGAGGTCTGACCAGAGCAGAATACAGTGGCACTATTACTTCCCTTGATCTAGATGCTATACTCCTATTGATGCAGCCCAGAATTGCACTGGCTTTTTTAGCTGCCGCATCACACTGTTGGCTCATGTCAAGTTTGTGGTCAACCAAGACTCCTAGATCCTTTTCACATGCACTGCTCTCAAGCCAGGTGTCACCCATCTTAAGACACTCTATATATACCCCAGGGGCACTTAGGGCTATATCACATGAGAACATTTTCACTGTCAGAATAGAGCTTCCAAGGAGCACAAGCCCACCTGAGACCCCCACCCCCCAAAGCTTTTTCAGACGTATTTTATAGTGTTCCTGCTGATTAGACTTCAGTGAGGTAGCTAGTGGGAAGCAACTAAAAACCTCTCTCACATTCTTGCTGCCTGAAGATTATGCACACCATAGTTTGCAAACCAGGAGTGGAATTGGTTAGTTTCAAGAAGGATTTACAGTACTGCATGTGTAATTATATGCAAAAAACAGGAAGTGGAGTGAAATTTGGAAAGCAGAAGAAGAGCTCACATTCAAGAATTTGGCTTCTATTTGGAAACCATGGTTTGCTGAGTACCAAGCAATATACCTGCACTGGGCCTTGGAATTGTAAGAACAAACTCTCATTTACAGGTAGATGAATTAGTATTTGTAGCTATGCATAACCTGCAAGCCACAAAGAGTATCCCTCACCTATTTCAGTGTTTAAAAGTTACAGAGAAGCTACTGAAACGAACAGGAAGACAAATATGAATTCTAGATTTAATGTTAAAACGCTGAATGACAGACCTCTTCACCAATATCATTGGTATGTTAGTGCCATCTGCTGGAAGATTAAAGGCAGTTACTAATGAAAAACAGGCTTCCAACTCTATACACATTTATCTGGAAGTTCCACCGAACTCAACAGGGCTTTCATCTGAATTGTACTGCAGACGTATTCCGGCAGTTTATCTAACTGGTACTAACAATGAACGTTAACCTACCATTACGACATACTACATTAGAAGGGCAAAGCTATTCAATCCAAATGGAGACCCTATAACTAACAGTTCTGTAGCTCGGGCATATCCGACCTTGGCCCAAGTACTGCCAACCCTGCTGGAGCAAGCAAGCAGGCAGAAGCCCCAGCTACTGTTGTTCTTTCCTGACTCTATTAGCCTGCTCTCATGGCAGGTTTTCTAATTCCTTGATACCATCTTGGCTGTGAGTCCTGGAAGATCTACAGGCCTTTTTCCACCTGGCCTGGGAACACAGGGCCCTGACTGACTCCAGCTGCAGAAGCTGAGGCTGCTGAACAGACTCTTGCACTGGGGTGCTATTTCAGGTTTTTTTGTTGGGGGAAGGGCTGCTGCTGTTATGGATATTAATTTTTTTGCATCTTTATTTTTAGATCATACCATGATTTATGTTGAAATTGTTTGGTTCGGCTGCGCACCTGTTGATGTGTTTTATTTATTGTTTATTACTAATTTTCTTACGTGTGTAATTATGTAAATTTCTTCATGTCAAAACCATGCTCAAGGTGGCTTACAACTATGGAAAGGTGGCACACAAATAAAATGATGAATGAATGTATCAAAGGAGTATCCCAAAAGGGAACAAGGACACACAGAAGGTAGTAAATGTGTTTAATCCCGTACTTAGTATTTGTGTGATGTGTAACATGTAACAAGTTTTTGAAAACCTTAACGTGCATTACCTAGTCATAATCCTTATATCTACTCTATGGGGTGAATCAATGTCATTATCCCACACCCCATGGCAGAGGTGGACAACTGCCCAAAGAAAGCCTATTCAGTTCATGGCAGAGTAGAGATTAAAACTAGTTACTATACAACAACTAATTACTATACTACAACTATTCCTTACAGTTACATATGTTCCCAAAAAGATATGGATGGATAGAGGGGGTAATACCATTAGATTATGTTATACTGTGTCCTTGCTGCTTTTCCAATGATGGGCAAAAGAAAAAGCTAGAAGACAGTAACAGCCATTAATGCCTTACTCTCTTCATTTAACAGATATAATTATACCCCATTCTGTTAACGAATCATAGTGCCTAATCCAGGCATGGCCAAACTTGGCCCTCCAGCTGTTTGGGGACTATAATTCCATCATCCCTGACCACTGGTCCTGTTAGCTAGGGATGATGGGAGTTGTAGTCCCAAAACAGAAGGACAGCCAAGTTTGGCCATATCTGTCTCTTTTAGCATAGTAATTAAGAATCACAAGTTATAGTAATCAAAAATAGTAATAGCATATCACAAATAATCACACCTTATTTTGTGAGTTTGAAACATTTGCCCCAACAAAGCAAAGCATTCAGACATATGCTAATTTCTAAGTACCAGAACGCCAAAATAATTTACTCCCATCTACTGTGGACATTTACTTTCTCTCACCCAGGAAACAAAGATAGTTAAATCCTGACTTTTGAACACCCACCAACAAATGGAAATTTCAAAATCACGCCTACCTCTCATAGATAGTTTTTAACGTTAGCTGATCTGGAACACCTTCTGTTTCTTCCAAATACAATATGAGCCAAGAGGTCCTGTATGGCCACTGTTCTGTCAAGTTGATCCAGCTAGCCAGTCTATCCCAGTTGAAAGTGATCTGATTAGCTCTCAGTAAACGACCTTTAAAATATGAAAGGCTGTGTAGGTAAATTTCAAAATCCACAGCTGAGCCATACCTTTATTTGGACCAACCAAAATGTCACCAACACCCGAGCAAGTTCTGAGTTCACAGGAAGGAACTTAATGGCCACATACGGACGTGACCCGAAGTCACAAGCTGTACTGTGCATAAATCCTTCAAGTGGGGCAACAAAGCATACAGCGACTGACTCAGCATTGTATCTAGGCCAGGGTTCATGGTTTGTGCTCCCCAAAACAAACCACAGTTAGGAAATTAGGAATAAACCTTGCCTTCATAATCTGAAACCACATTTCATTTCTCTTCCGCAACAGGTTTCCCCTTTCTTTCTCCTCCCACCCGCCTCCCAACATCTGATTCTGGAGGTGCATGGAAGGCTATAGGAGGGAGGGGAAGAAGTGGAAGCCCCAGTGCACGAGTAGAAGCTCGTTCTGTTCATGCACAGATAAATGTCACCTCATGTACTTTATACTACCTGTGCTTTGCTTTTCTCAAGTTAGCTTCTCTGATTATACCAGAGGCAGTTTGTTGAAAAACCTGATCATTCTGTAATTTTTCAGCCAACTTCACTATTGAACCCAAAAAGCCATTATGCCACAGCAGGCATGCCGCCTTGTTCCCACGACTTCAAAGGCCCGGGGCTGCATGATATCAATGCAGCGTGCACACATGACATCAGCACGCCCTGCACCATGCTGACATCACTTTTGCACATCACAGGGTGTGCGGCCACCACAGAACTTTGTGTGGACCCGGCCCCTTCAATGAAAATTTGAGGCCTTGGCCCTCACAGCCCCAAATAGATGGCGCCCCTGCACCACAGGTTGATCACTAACCGTAAATAGAAAATAAAACAACTCCAGCAGCCATAGTTTGGCTCATCTGACACTGCCCAAATTTTCTCTAGATAATTTGACTTTTATGCAGTTTTCATCGTTTTATCGTGAAAACAGTGTGTAATGAATATGGTGTAAATTATTTGATTTCTCATCACACAAAGTCTCATTTCCATGGCTCACTCTAGAAGACTAGGGAGGAACTGTGAACCTGCTCTCCATGAACATGTAAACAGTTTTTCTTTCCTAGGGCAGCTAACGGACTATGGTACATGGCTGACATGCTACACATAGCATGGAAACTGTAGGTTTTAAATGCCTCACTTTGATATGTAAAGTATAATAAGGAAACACACCTGTCACAGAAACAATATTTAGCAATCGCCTCATTGTCTGCGGGCTAATATCACTGAACCAGTCTTCTGTAACCAAAAGCTTAGTCAGATCAAAAGACATTTGACGTGTAATGGTACGCTGAATTTGTCTTCTTCTGTAAGTGTCCTAATTTTGGGGGGTGGGGAGAGAACACAGGTATTATTTGTATGAACTGTTTTCATGTTTTACAGTCTACCAAAAAGGCAAGATGTTATATTAGTGCATTCAAAGGTGAACAGAGTTGGACAAACACCAGGAGTCACTAACGTACTTCGAAATGTCTCACCAAGAAAAAATATGTAGGTATTTCTTGCAATAATTTTCATTTCAGTGACACTTTTTAAAAAAGTTAGTGATGTTACTGTCCACAATATACTATTTCTATATCATAGATTCAAATGCTTATGAGATGTATAGCTTTCAAAAGTGTGCACCTATGGAGCTTAAAGATCTCAATGTAAGAAACAAATCAGAAATGTACTCATATGTTTCTTCTGAACATGGTAAGCCTACTTGTTAGCAAAAGCTGTGTGAAAAACCACTTCCCAAACATAACACTGAATCAATATGTCGTATTTTAAGGTTTCTATGCAGATATTTTTATTATTAGATTTGTTCCACTCTTACTATGTTTGCTTTTGACGTATATATTTTTGTAAGATGCCTTATGAGGGTTTACCCTAAAGACAGGACATTAAATGACCAACATGGTTGATCTGGTCTTGCCAAGCACCACTTTCTAGCAGCAATTTGTGGACCCAGTCCAGGGTCCACAAAGCCAATGAGCTTAAAGAATTTTGCTACATCTGAAGCCAGTTTATGAATATGAACCCAGAATACATGACCTAAACAGCTGTTTGCTAAAATGCATAACAATCATTTACATGTGTAAATTATGTGTAAAAGATTTCCAACTGGCCATTTCTTACCCGCCTGTTGAGAGCTGTTTTGCTTCCAAGCTTGGTCACATCTCCCAGGCTATTCTGTGAAACCCTCCGATCAACATCTTCATGGAATCCTAGGAAATGTCTCTCATTAAAACACATTTTCATTTTACCATGCAACAGATGATTTCTACTAAGTGGTAATCGTTCAAATATTTATGCTATCTTTTTAAAAAAAACACCACTATTGGCATTTGATGCCTGATTATTTATAATACACTATACCTGCACCATCTGAGTATGGGACGTCTCCATTTGTGGTTGCGGCTACCATCATCTTTTTAGCACTACTGAGTCCACGGCTGTTAAGAAAGACAGGTAAGTGTACGATATTTCTCATGTAATCATGCCCATTTATATTTGAGTCACGGAGCACACTGTTCAGGTTCTGATTAATTGCCTTAATGATGATGTGTGGGTCACTAGCAAAAATTGCAATAAATGGGCCTTTTGAAAACAGGACTCTAACCTGTGAAAAGAAAAAAGAAAAATGAATGAAATCATTCAAAATATGTATCCCATGGGTGGTCTAGTCACAGTAAAGATGGCACAAGTGGCTCAGGTAGCAAGGCTTTCATGACACTCCTATAGTTGGAAGACCACTATAGCTCACCCCGCACCCCGCCACTGCCCATTTCTTCTGTACTGGGTTGCTGTCCACTCCCAGTTCAGCAGGAAGTAAAATGTGGAAGGGGGCTGCAAATATGTGCTGTGGTGTGCATTGTGAACAGCACACTCATATATTGCCACCACAGGAAGCAAAGGATTCTGCTGAGACACAAAGTTTATGGAACACAGATTGGGTTGGATCCAGAGAAGTACTTGCACAACAGGGCTCTCCCACTTTCATCTTGTCACTTCAGCCCTTCACGCTCTACAAGAAGTTGCCTTCTGGGATATTTTGGGATGTGACTAATGGAACTGCTGAAGGGGGTAGAAATGGCAGAAATCAGGAGGAGGGGCTGTTGAGTGCCTTCCACTCATGCAAGGGATTCTCTGGATCTTGTTGCTGTTGTTTCTTCAGGTTAGCTCACAAAGGGAGGGCGGGGATGAAATCACATGCCACTTTTCAATGTTATAGTTCCAAAACAATTCACGCAATCTCTTCAGGCAAAGATCTTAACTTAGGAGCAAGCCCCCGATATAGGTGGAACATAGGCTTGGGCTGTGAGTTCCACTGAAAGCAAATCAACTCAAAACAGCTAAATTATTCCATTGCTTTTGGTAAGATTTAGTCACAACTACTCAGTCTGGATTGAAACCAAATATAAAGGAAATCTTATTCTCATATACTTGACTGATTTCAGAACACTCAAAGTGTTTGATTGCCCAAGAGCACTCAAAGGTAAAATAGTAGTTACTTACTGTGTCAAGCATCTGTAAAACTTTGTCCTGCTCGCATGCATCCAATCCATCAATAATTACCGCAAGCCTGGTTTGATTCTGAGTAAAGCTATCAATGGTTTTTGCCATCTTTGCCATCAGTTCCACTTCACATTTAAGAACCTATCAAAATAAAAGTAGTGTTAAAACGGTAGTGTTACCATCCTCCAACATCTCATTGAAATGACACATTTTGCTTTCACTGTTTAAAACAGTGAACCCCTTTTGCACAAATGTATTCCTTAGGTTCACTGGGAATTAAATATAAATCAAGACTGCTTAGAGGTTTTATTTACAATTAAGTAGTGTACAAATTCTATTAAATAAAAAAGACAGAAATGTTCAATGATATAACTGAACATTTATTGTGCTTTATTCTCATGACTCCCCACCTTTTAAATTTCAAGTTAAACAAGCATCATACAATTCAAAGCACCTGCCACAGTTTTTATGACAATATAATAATACTTACTTTCATAAACCCCTCACTTTTCAGCTTGTGTAGTTTTGAAGCAGCACTATGAAGCCGTTTTCTCTGTGAGTTCAAGACTGAGTCCATCACTCGCCACCACGTGCGACAGTTCAAGATGAAGCCCAAACCCACAACACATAGAAATGATATCAGAATAGCATTCACTGTCATGTTTTCAGGATTCACTTTAAAATAAGCTAGAAGAGTGATCCCAGCAACAATGCAGCTCAGAATGAAAAGGAAAATAACGAAGGATGGGAGGCAACAAGTTTTCTTCCATTTCTTTTTACCTATGAAACAAACCAACAACTGCTAAGCACTTTTCTACGTTCAGCAGGAAACTCAAGTGCCACCACCAAAATTTAACAGTCTGATATTTTAAAACTGAGATGAAATTAGAACAGCAGCTATAGGAGGTTTTTTAGCAGAACCTGTCATCGAGGCTTTAGTCGAGATTCCTGCATCACAGGGCGAGGATCCCAACTCTATGATTCCATGATATTCTTGAAAAATATTAACAGGAGGTCCCTTCACTTTCCCCCATGGCTTCAAAATGAGTTATGTGCACAAGTTTCAGAAATCCTTGTCCACAGGTGAAGAACGTGTGGCCCTCCAGATGTTTTTGGCCAACACCTCCCATTGTCCCTATCTACTAGCCATGCTAGCTAGGGCTGGTGTGAGCTAGCTAGCATCTAACAACACTTCTATCTTAGCTGTTATATGAACTACACACAGAGGATCGTTTATGAGGCCAGGCTAAAAGAGCAAAAGTAATGACTCTCTCCTGAAAAAAAATACAGATCAAAAAAAGATCCTGAGGATTTTACAGATCTTTGGAGAGCTTCACGTTATGTGTTATTCTTTCCACAACTGCTAAGTTTCAAACATTTTTATACCATGGGGATATCTGCAGACCTTCTAGCTTCTTCCATTTATTATACACTTTCTAAATGTTTCAGGGAAAATATATTTGCGAAGCAGATGCATTTTTCCATTGTTACAACAGAAATGGGGGAAAGCAGTGATTTGGTAAAATAATAATAATAATAATAATAATAATAATAATAATACCTTGAGTATCTTCAGTCTTGAATACTCGGAAAAGACGTGTTGCTAAGAAACCAAATTCCCTCTCGCAGGCATCAGAGAGTGTGGCAATCATTTCAGCCATTGAAGTTTCTCCGCCAACACTGGATAGCCTATTGTAATCTGTAAATAAAAATCTGAAGACAAACACATGAAACAGTTTGCTTGCTATTGGCTGATAGAATAAGCTTTTTTCTGTCATTAAGATACACATCTTTAAAATGCTAGGCTGCTTTTAATACAGTAAACTTCTGTATTTTTATTTGCCACTCCTCCCCTGCTTTTAAAAAACATGCAATGACAGTTCTTAACTTCTACACACTTCTAACAATGTAATACAGGAATTATTTCAACCAAGTGCTTAATCAGGACTCCAGGGTTTAGAGTAGACTCACTAAAATTAATGGGCCTAGATTAGTCATGTTCATTAAATTAAATTGGTTTACAATGAGTAGGTCTACTGCTGGCTGCAACCCCAGATATGTCACAAAGGCATGTCACTCCATGCAGAATTGCAGCCTTAGAGAAAATCCAACAAAGTGTTAGTAACTGTATTTTGATGAAGAGCTTCCTAGCACGCCTAGGAAAATATTCTGCAGTTTTACTGGCGAGTTTGCCAGTGATCCCAACAATATTTCTCTCTGTTGCTGCAGGACAAGATCTCAAGGAACCAACCCAGTTAGACATTTAAAAATCCAAATACAGGCAGACAGACAGACACACACACACACAGGATGACAACATTTACACAGCGTTGCCACCTGAGGAATTTCAAAATTCAGTTCCAAGAGATTGTAGCACAATAGAATGTTGAAAAGAGAATGTTTCCTATTTCTATGCTGTGTGGACAGTCCTACACAGGTAAGTGGCTGCATAGTCAATCTAATTAGAGTATCGGCTAAAGATCCCAGATCAGTTGATCTCCATGAAACTTGGTCTCAGATGAGCATTCAACTACAGTGGTACCTCAGGTTAAGTACTTAATTCGTTCTGGAGGTCTGTACTTAACCTGAAACTGTTCTTAGCCTGAAGAATCACTTTAGCTAATGGGGCCTCCTGCTGCTGCCACGCTGCCGGAGCACAATTTCTGTTCTCATCCTGAAGCAAAGTTCTTAACCTGAAGCACTATTTCTGGGTTAGCGGAGTCTGTAACCTGAAGCGTATGTAACCCGAGGTACCACTGTATCAGACTTCTTTCTTTTTTAAAGCAGATGCTCTCTGATGTGATTCACAACTAGAAGAACAAGATGTGAGATTATACTAACCTTACAGGTAAGGCTTTAGTTGTTTGCTCTGGCAGCTCAGGTGGGTTCACAAACATAAGTTTAAGAAGCAACTCCATGTAGCCAATATGTCTTGCCAACCTTGTACTTAACACCCATGCCCAATTCCAGTTCTCTCCTTCTCTTCGGCTACCAAAGTATATCACAGCTAGAAGAAGACGTTTTACAAATACCCTCCATGTTAATAGCAGTTATGGGTTTAAAACAGGAAACCAAATCACAAACCCTTTTGACACCAATCACATTTTAACTTTTGTCATTGCTATATATTTTATTTATATGTTATCAACTATTTTCATTTAGTTTCACAGCATGACAAAAGCAGTTAGCTCATACTTAACAATCCTAATTCTTAAGTTATGTACACATCCAAAAAAAATTCTGAGCTTCTTCTGCAGAATATGATGCTGCAGACCCCAATGTTATTTCCCATTTAAAAGCTAGAAGCAATTAACACCCAACTTTTCACAGGCGGGGTGAAAATTTGGGACATGCAAATTTTGGTGCGTGCATATTTCTTTATATCACTGTCATTGATAACGTTGTGGAACAGGAATTAGTAATCTTCAAAATTAATGGAACACCGTATTTCTGGAGCCAAAAGACAGGTACTGGCCTCCTTCTCAATTTAACAAATATTTGAAACCTGAGTATTGTAAATATTTAGCTACCCTTATTTTTGTGATAGTGTACTTGAATACATCATATATTGAAAATCCACGTTTCACAATTATATTAACATCCAAACAGTTTCATTTCGTGGACTAAATTTCAGCTTACTTCTGGGCACATAATAGGTTTTAATTAATTCAATTTAAGACTTACTAAAAAATACATATAGCAGTGCCAGCAAGCTCAGTGCCACTGCTATTCCAAGTTTTGCATCCAAAGTGAATGAAAGCAGTAGACCAACACCACCGCACAACAAAAGCGTAAGGACAACAATCAGCCAGGAAAATTGGAACAAAGGTTCAATCTGCTGCCCAGCAAAAGTTTTCATTTCATCTAAAAAAAAGAGAAAAGAAAAGAATTGATCAAAAGATAATTCTAAAGGCGGTTATCTGTATGGCTACGATTGCTCCCTTACAGAACAATCTACCGTTTTAAAAGAAATGAATTACTCTTCCATATTATCTTCCATTAGAAAACATGATAAGGAAGGGGTGACTAAGAAGAAGGGATAGGGGGGGATTAGATTCAGTTTGTACTTTAAGGCAAGTCTACCCAATACACATCCTGCAACAATACAATAACTGAAACACAGCCATCCTTAACAATTCTAACTTCTCCGAATTTCGCGGTGCAGATCTTTCGTATAAAAAAGCATAAACTGGAGTGATTTTTACCTTCAAGTTTCTTGAGCAGAAAAGATTTCCCACTCCCCCATTGGGCATACAGCCCAACACAGATGGGAGGCTGCATAGTTGGCTCACTAAGAATGTCGGCTAGTGCACTGCTATAAAGATCATAACCCAGCATATCTCCATCGGATTCTGTCGGAGATAAGTGTCCTGCAAAACCAAACAGGCTTCATGGAGTAAATTAGTTATGCACGTAAGTATTTAGCTTTTCATACATTGGCAAATCACAACGAGCATGCTTAAACCAACTTAAAATAAACCACTCACTCTTGAAAAGAAACCCTTGTTTCTTTTCATAGCCCCACATAAAATTAACACATTTATTTTCTTTTTGCATGCTGTTACCTGAAAGATGATTTTGGTGCAGTGAGAGCAGCACTGCAGGAGTGTACAAACACACACACACACACACACACACACACGTTGCGGAGCGGTCAAACAAGAGTATATTGTCACAGAAAAAGGCACACACATCACAGCCCTCTTTTGCTGTGTGTGTGCCAAAAGAACTGCAGAAAATCCACATGCACACAGAAGAGAGGAGTGGTGCGATAAGAAAAGATTGCCACAGCAAGCCACGCACACATTAAGGAAGAAGCGGTGGTCCTGGAAGACACACTATTTGCATACAGATTGTTCCAGGAAAAGAAAACACACAGAGTGAGGGAACAGGGGAGCACCCACTGCAAGGTACCACTGATAAGAGGAAGGGCCCCCCAAAAAATGAGCAAGCAGGTTGCTAGAACAACAGTATAAACAAGCCTCCCTTAGACAAACACGAAAAGAACTTCAGTATCTTTTCAGTGTGGCCTGTCTTTATGTAACTTCTAATTTTCTTCATTCCAGGCTACCCTGTCCTGAGTGTTGGCTGAATTAAGCTGCTTGGTTGGGAAAGGTGACCGGAGGGGGGGGGGAGGTTTCTTCTTTGCTCCAGGAGCAGCTGTCTTCTCTTCATAGGCTTGTGGAGCTAAAGGGGAGGCTGTGCTGAGGAGGGATAGGTGAATGGGTTGAGAAGGCTGGCTATGTTAGGGGTAGAGTCTGAGAGACCCCCTCTGCTTGCGAGCAACAGTCCTCACTTGACGCCTTGGTCACTTCCTTGCAGCTTGGAAGCTGGCAGATTAAGAAGAAAATGCACAATACTTACGAGCTCCAAATATCTGAGTTAAAATGCTTTTCTGGTGGCTACAGTCAATGTTGTAAGGCGTCTCTCCAGCTTTATTGGGCCTGTAAAGCAGTCTGCCGTCTTTAGGATTTCTTAAAAGCAGCTCTGCAAGCCTACGGCTTCTCCCACGAATAGCAATATGAAGTGGGGTGTCTCCTTTCTGTAACAATAGCAAAAGAGAATGGGCGAGGATATAGCTATTGTGGAGTAGATCACTTACTTACTCAAAAGCTGCCCTGACAAGTAACCTTCACTGCCATCCCTTATCCCCCTAGAACAGGACCTTCCCTTAGTTTTTTCGCTCTCTAAATAACCCTTTAGGGTTTGGGTTAATTTTACTGAATCATTTACAAGCATGTGTAAAATCAGTTGTCTACCTCAATATCATTTTCAACTGCCTTCATTTAATAGAGGACAATGTGCCCTAAACAGTTTGGTGAAAGCATTAAGGACAATAAATTAAAATAAATACAGTGGTTATCAACTAGAGTTTACCTTGTCTACAGCAGAAACTTTAGCTCCTTTGTCAAGCAGAAGCTCAACTATTTCAATATTTCTCATCTTGGTGGCCTTTATAAGAGGTGTTTCTCCATCCTAAAAGCAAAAGTAAAATGGTGCTTTGTGAATGCCTTCAAAATAGACAGGCACAACACGCCTTCTGGCAGCAATGAATTTTGAATTCTGGAACACCTGCATATTTTATGGCAAAAAAATTAAGTACCCACCTCCAGCCTAGAAGTCTGAGGTAATTTTAATTGTAACATAATTTTTTGTTTGCCCTTGGGGTCAAAACTGGTAGCCCATGTTGTTGATTTTCAAGGCAGATACTCAGTATTACATAATGAAGTTCAGTTATTCCTCAATACATTTACAGAGCAATCTTAACTAGAGGAAACTGGTGTAACTTGGGCTGGCATAACTTTCACCAGCATACATTACTACTATTCTAAATTCTGTTTGGAAGCCTCTGCGAAGGTCTAGGACTGGGCCCTAGGTTGCATGACCAAACTGAACAGGGCTTGGAATAGGTCTACATCTCTCCTTGCCGGGTCCAGTCCCACCCCTTTTTGGGGAGATTATGCTGGTGTAAGTAACACAGGCTTAAATTCTGCTGGCTGAGCCCTGGCCGAGCTGGGGTGAGGGATTTATTCTGGTGATCCAAGAAAGCCCAAGATCCTCTAAATCCAAGCTATCGTATCCAAGCAGATATTGGGTTTGGATTGTGCTGTTAAGCATCCCCTTGAACACAAATTTGGTGTGGTATTTTCCCCATGCTATGAATTATTTCCTTCGTTGATGTTCTAGTTTGCAATGGTAGTTATTGCTAATTAATACAAAGTAAAGCATTTCCCATTAGACTTATTTATGGGAAAGTATCTCAGAAGGAAAATTAGCTTAAGTATGTGCATATAGCCTCTGCTCAAAATGCATTTCAGTTAAGATATTGATTTTCTATTTTTTTTAAAGGTGATGGGAAATGCTGGTGATATATATTTTTAATGTGCTCCACAGGCTTTCTGAACATAGTTTTAAAAGGAAATTTCAAGCACAGAAAAGCAAATACGAACAAACTAGAATTGTACTCAAGTATTCTCGCCTCACATTTAGTGAAGACAACATTTTTAACAAAAATGCCATATTCAGCAACACAGGGAAGAGTGAAAAAGCATTGTTGCAAAATAAACCATATCTCGAAGATCAAAGCCATTGCATGATATATTTACCTTTGTACATATTTCAGTGTCTGGGTTGCACTGCAAGATATCTCTAACCATGGTAGCATTTCCTTTCTCAACAGCCCAGTATAAAGCAGTTTTATTATCCTACAAATAAACAACATATTTGAAAAGCACATTAAATGCAGTCAAACTAACTTCACAAACCACGTATTATGCAGGTTATATTCAACACTATATAGCAAAGTGATAAAATTCAGAATGGAAAAAGGAAACTGCCATTGGGTTTTTGTCTTTTTTTAAAATGTAATGTAAGTTACATATCAGTGTTTGGATAAAATTAGGATTATAGTATTTCAAAAAAATTCTTCAACACATGGCATTCAGAAACCACTTCACAAAAAGCTGGCATACACGATATATTTAATTGAAAGGGATGGAGAATCTTCTCTAAACACTGTATCACAACCAAATCTAGAAATCTAGGGTGTGTCTTAGGAAGAAGAAGAATCTTCTGCTGGTATTTGCTTTTAGGAACGGTACTGGATGTATAATGAATTGCCTAAGATTTCCGTATTTATTTATTTTTTTTAAAAAAGTAACTCAGCGTCATCATATCAACAAAGCAACTACAATGTGTACTGCATCACCTCTGAACTGTAGCTTCAGGAATCTCCTTGCAACAGATATACTTAAGAAATATTTTTACTATAGTGAAAAGCTGAAATATTCTGATTTCACAGTCCAGCCTGACAGTTAATTATGTACTCAGCATCAGCTGCTGTTTTGATACACTGACAAATAGCAGCTACTGTCAGAAGCTGTACTGAGCACCTGTCATTTTGCAGGCTTCTGAGCTCTCAATTCGATCCCCCTTCCATGACTAAAAGCAACAGCGGATTTTTGGTTAACCAGTTTATATAAAGATGGTAGGCAAGTGCTTCATGACTCACTGAATTAGACTCACTAGCAAGTGCCTAAAACTAAGCTGGATGCAATGCTCCCAAGCAGCAGAATAGGGCATGGATGTTCTTTATGATCAAAACAGATATACCTACTTTACACATATCTTAAGAGACAGTAAGTATAGAATGCCAAGGAACAAAATGTTTGTCTTTATGTGTCGTGTTAAAGTGCACCGTTCTTTCCAGTTGCAAATACAGTAGGAAATCAAGTGTTTTTCAAGATGCCATCTAGAAATGTGCTTCCCGTCTCCAAGGGATGCTTTTGGAAATGATATATTAACAAGAGCATTTTTCAAAATCCTGAACTCACGCAGAATTACTTACCTGCCCTCTAATGTCTATATCTGCATACTTATGAAGCAAGGCTCTCACAATTTCAACATGACCACCTCGGACAGCCCCAATCAGCACAGTATCTCCACTCTGCAATGAGGACAGAACACAGTCAAATGTCTTAAAGCACTTCCAAAATAGAAGAAGAAGAAGAGTTTGGATTTGATATCCTGCCTTTCACTCCCTTTAAGGAGTCTCAAAGCGGCTAACATTCTCCTTTCCCTTCCTCCCCCACAACAAACACTCTGTGAGGTGAGTGGGGCTGAGACACTTCAGAGAAGTGTGACTGGCCCAAGGTCACCCAGCAGCTGCATGTGGAGGAGCAGAGACGCGAACCCGGTTCCCCAGATTACGAGACTACCACTCTTAACTACGACACCACACTAGCTTTTTATACTTTGTTATAAGTATTAAAAAAATAATGATTGTATATATACACATTATCAAACCCTTACTTACCCTGTCAGGAATATTCACGTAGGTTCCTGCATCTAAGAGGTCCTGCACAATTTCAGTATGTCCCTCCTTTGCGGCAATCATCAAAGCTGTGTTTCCATCTTTATCTGTTAAGTTGACATTTGGATTCCTTTTCAAGATTTCTTTTACTGAATCTGTGAAACCACCTTTTACTGCTACTATAAGTGCAGTCATGGAATTCTGGAGAGGGGAAAAGGTAGAAAACACACAATATATTAGTGGCAGTATGAGACTAACTGGTCAATACAGGAGGAGATTTTTTCCTCCGCTTCTGAAGTTCATCTTATTTCAGTAGCATTAACTTCAAACACACCATTACATTCCACTATTACTTTTACACCAAAAGCAATTCTACATTTTCAGGTAACAGCAACAAGGGAAAATCCCCCAGAAAATCTGCACCCCAGATTTTATATTCACAGACCTTAGAATCCAATACAATAGGTTTCTTTCAAGCCCAATAGCAGCACAACAAATGGGTTTCTGGCATGGGCACCACAGCTCAGGAGATAAGGGTTAATTATTTTCTCCTCAACTATGACTCCTTCCTGAAATTGCAAAATAATAGCTAATGAAAGACTTTTTAAAATCCTAACTGTATGGTTTAAGAATTTACTGTGATTGTCAGAGCTGTAGAGGAAAATGTCTCCACATCACAATTAAGTCTGAAGAAAGCCCTCAGTTGGGCAGGAGAAGGGTGGTGTGGTCATCAGGGTAGTCCTCAGTGGGCACATGTGTGTGTTTGGATTCCAGGCTGGCAACTCCAGCACTAAACCATCTGGACTAACAGACACCATGATCCCATCTTCTTTAAACACTATCTACTGCTTTATTATTAGAATAATATTTAGACTAATCAGATCCCATTTTTTTAAGTACTCACAGCTCCTTCTTGATCAACATCCGCTCCCATATGCAGCAAATACTTCACACATTCCAGATGACCTTTTCTTGCAGCCCAGATCAGTGGAGTAGTGCCATACTGTAGAATATATTTTGAACATATGAGACACATTCCAGCTTTGTTTTGAAAGCAGAACAACTCCCTCAGTTTGTGAGTGGGCAGGAGAAGAAAGGCGTCAAGTAAGTAGGTAGAAGTTCAAGCGGAAGACATGAAAATAACATTTTAGGATAATACCAGAACATAACAGAAGACCTCACTAATACAGAAATGTGAAAAGGAAGTTAAAAGAGTTACTAAGTTGGCAACATTCCCAAAGTGGTCCAGGGAGACAGATCAATGGTAAGAGGGAAAAGGCAAAGTATAGGTATGGTAGAGCTGAGAAGTGCTATTGGCATATATTGTGGACTCAGAGTGAGGTAAAATCACAGCTAATTTAATAATCAAAGAGCTAATTCAATGGTCAAAGAGAGGGTGGGAATATCATGAAAGATTATATAGTACACCTAGAGGTCAGCATCTACTAGTCCTTAGGAGGCCATAACCAACAGTCTCACTCTAATAACAGTCTATGTACTATCACTGGGCAGAGTTTGGACAACATACAGCCTGTGAGCTCTTGTAAAGAGTCTTAAAAATTATTTCATTTGATATTTTAAATGTTTTAGTGACTAGAACAGTATTCCCCAACCTGGTGCCTTCAAGTTCTTACTAGATTCCAACTCTTATCAGTCCCAGACACCATGACCAATGGTCAGGGACAAGACAAGTTGTAGCCTAAAACCTATGGAGGGCACCAGACTGGAGAAGCCTGCACTAGAGCTGGAATACTGTTGAATGATTGCTCAGAGCACCCCAATGGAAATGTGCATAGGTAAGCATGCATAGGACTTCTGGCAAAGTCGGTTTAATTGAAATTGAAATACTTTATTGTCACTTGTACAACTTGTATACAGTGAGATTGCACGAACACCCCCCACGCAGCTCTCTTAGTCTTAATTCCCCTCGTTTACTGACGCACACCCACCAATCCCGAAAGTCAGTTGCCCTGTTGTTATCTTTTCATTCAGCAGCCTAACAACCCACGGACAGAAGCGGCTCTTTACCCTGTTGGTGCGACTAGTCATGCTTCTATATCTTCTGCCCGAGCGCAGGCGATCAAGTAAGTGCCGGCCAGGGTGTGAATCATCCCTGAGAATTTTCCTCACTCTCCTGCGGCAACGTTCTTCCACTATTTCATCCAGCGGATTCAGGGGACAGCCCATAATATCTTGTGCTGTATTCACCACCCTCTGTAGGCACTTCCTATCAGTTGATGTCAAACCAGTGTACCACACTTCTAACTAAGTGTGGTACTAACTAACTAACTAACTAACTTAAAAAACTTCTAACTAAGAACATCCTCATGAATTAAGATGAAGTCTAAACATAAATTCCTCTCAAATCCCATGAAGTGAAACAGAGCTTAGGATACTGTCTTAACATTCTTAACAATTTTAACTTATTATGGTAACGAGGTAAGCTTTTACCGGAAAGAAAGAAAACTCCTACCTTGTCAGAGCAGTTGACCTTGGCTCCATGATGCAGTAAAAGTTGTACTATACGAGAGTGGCCTCGTCCTGCTGCCCAGATTATTGGATAGACACTGTATTGCTTTGAGGAGAAAAGGTTTGAAAGATGTAAGAATCCCAAGATGTAAAGGGCAACATCAAGCAGCGCCCAATGTGACTTCTCCTTCCCCTTCTCCTCCCCACACCCAACACAGCTCCCTGCAATCTGCAATGGAGGGATGGAGGACCTCTCAGAATAGACTGGGACAGTGAAGAGAGAGGTAGGGGAAGTGCCACTGTATAAATGGAAGTATGTTCAGGCAAAGCTGGATTTCACCCAAGATACCTGATTCCTATAGAGTGGTACCTCTAGTTACAAATTTAATTTGTTCTGGAGGTCCGTTCTTAACCTGAAACTGTTCTTAACTAGAGGCATGCTTTCGCTAATGGGGCCTCTTGCTGCCGTTGCGCCACCAGCACATGATTTCCGTTCTCATCCTGGGGCAAAGTTCTCAACTTGAGGTAACTCTTCCAGGTTAGCAGAGTTTGTAACCTGAAGCGTTTGTAACCTGAGGTGTTTGTAACTCGAGGTACCACTGTACAAACTTCTGACAAGAATAAGAATTACAAAAATTCTATACTGCAATACAGTGGTACCTCAGGTTACATATGCTTCAGGTTACAAACTCCAGAAATAGTACCTCGGGTTAAGAACTTTGCTTCAGGATGAGAACAGAAATCGTGCGACGGCGGCAGCAGGAGGCCCCATTAGCTAAAGTGGTGCTTCAGGTTAAGAACAATTTCAGGTTAAGAACGGACCTCCGGAACAAATTAAGTACTTAACCCGAGGTACCACTGTACTACCTAAATGTTAATAGTGAAAGCTCAAGAAAGCATATAGCATTATAACTCAGTGCATAAAACAACTGAAAAAATAAAGTTATTCTTCTTTTGGAAGGACAAACAGTAAGACCAATTTCAAGCCTGACTGTGATATATACCCAAGAGCTTTGATTGAACCAGGAGACTGATGCATGGAAGCAGGCTGTGGAGAAACAGCTGGAAACAGCTCCAATTCCCACACTCCACTAGCTCTGACACAACTGTGTTTATACCCAGCTATGCCAGAGAGGATGAGGCTTGGCCTGAAGGTGCTGACTCCCCTGCCTACTGCATCCAACAGCTGGGACAGGGGAGGAAACATCAGCAGAGATAGCAGGACAGGCAGCGGTAGGAACAAAAGGAGCTTTGAGTACTAGCACCACCAATCTCAGAGGCAGCAGAGAAAGCTTAGGCAAGGTAGACTTAATATAAAGGTAAAGGGACCCCTGGCCATGAGGTCCAGTCATGGATGACTCTGGGGTTGTGGCGCTCATCTTGCTTTACTGGCCGAGGGAGCCGGCGTTTGTCTGCAGACAGCTTCTGGGTCATGTGGCCAGCATGACAATCCAGAGCAGCGCATGGAAACGCCGTTTACCTTCCCGCTGGAACGGTACCTATTTATCTACTTGCACTCTGACATGCTTTCGAACTGCTAGGTGGGCAGGAGCAGGGACTGAGCAATGGGAGCTCACCCCGTCGCGGGGATTTGAACCGCCAATCTTCTGATCGGCAAGCCCTAGGCTCTGTGGTTTAACCCACAGCGCCACCCGCATTCCATAGACTTAATATAGGAACTGATTTTCATCTGGTTTTTATCAGACTTAATAAAGAAACTGATAAAAAGGAGGAATGTATGTAAAGTAGCAGCATAGCCCTGCACACTTGAGTGTCTCTGAGTGGAGAGAAATGTCTATGTAAAACACAGTGTAGAAATTAAAACTTTAATACTGAGCCTCAAAAGAGGCTGTATGTTGAGAAGAGACTCAGAATGCATCTACCAAAGGATTCAGAATCTCAGCAGGTCTCCTCCAAAAAATCTGAATAGACTTGGGACTCTGAAAAGATCCTTACACACTACTGCATCCTGCTTTAAAATAAGACACGGGATTTTGCTTGTGCAGTCAGTACTTAATCTGTATTAGGATAAAAATCAAGGCACCACAGAACTAGCTGAATACATATTTTGGTACAGTTGTTATGTACATCCCATGCCATTTGTTGCATACAGTTAGTTGTGAATCAATAGAGATAAATCAGGGTCAATGTTTTATTTTTTTCAAAGTATTTCAGGTGGTTTAAAGGTGCTCCATGCAAAATGTTAAGTTTATACAAATTATCAGTGAGTAGTCCTAGGCCAAAAAACTAAAAGGAGAACTTTAAATTCAACTTCTATTTGCTCAATATGCATCCAAACCACAAGCTAATAATGACAAATTACTCTACCGCAGAATTCTTCCCCTACTATCCCCACTGCAAATAGAAACAAAGATGGAAAAAACTTACCAGGCCAGTGATGTTGGGGTTTGCTCCCCTTTCAAGAAGCAGTTCAGCTGCTTCAGTACGGCCTTTGTAGCATGCCCACATAAGGGCGTTCCATCCACCCTAACACAGGAAATCAATACATGGACCATTTTAAAATCTATTTTCAGCATTTGCATAAAATATTATGTTTCACAGTTGTTAGCCCAGTTCTCTGGTGCAAACAACTTGCTACTGAGCAATGAAATCAAGGAGTATTAATCCATCTAAACTACTTTTTAGCTGAAAATTCCTATAATTTGCTCTAGTTCAGGGGTGTGGAAACGGTGGCCCTCCAGATGTGGCTAGACTCTCAGCAGCACTCCAGACATTGTTGGATTACAACTCCCATCATCCATAAGAATTTCAAAGGTTACCAGAATTTTGATAAATTTTCAAAAGAACAAACTCTGAAGCACCTGGTAGGATGGCGCTATGCTGCTCACCTGACCTCTCTCAGGATGAGTTGCTTCTGCATATTGGGAGGGGGAGCTGGCAGCATGGTCAGCACAGTGCAAATGCCAATCTGCTGTACTTGTTTACACCACACCAGCCAGAGGGAGGTCTGGCGAGTGGCACAACCCCAGCATGCTGTCAGCTACTAGAAATACAGATCTATCTGTGCTGCAGCCTAATAAAAAAAAAGGCCTACACCATTTTGAAGGACTAAAATGTTATTTGTTTATTACACGCCCTTCACCCTAAGGTCCCATATGCCATACCATGTCTCGATGTTCCATGTTCACATTGCAATTAAGTAGCTCTGACACAATGGCAGCATGTCCCTCTTTAGCAGCTGAGATAAGAGCTGTCCAGTTATCCTAAAGTGAGAAAAAGGAAAAATTAACAGTCCAATAGCTAACTAAAACCACAGTTTATACCAGTTGAAGTGAAGTGACTATACCTTGAAGAAATAGACTTCTTATCCCAGGATAGGGAAGGACAATGTGGTGCCCTTGAGATGTTGTAATATAGACTACAACTCCCATCATCTCAGAACATGGCCATGCTGGCTGAGATTGATGGGAACTATAGTCCAGGAACATCTGGAGGGTACCCGATTCATATGGGGTGCGGCAAGTGATAAAACACACACTCTTGTCTGGACCTGTTGTGCTTACAAGACTCCCAAGTCTAGCACATGAGAGGGATTAACAAGAGAATTGTGTGGTCAAAATAGGACATGCAGCAGGAGGAGAGAATAATACAGCAAGGAATTAGATCACCCATTCAATACTTACTGCATCTTCCAAATTGCAGTTGGCACCTTTCTTTATCAATTCTTGGACAATTTCTAGGTTGCCTTGCTCAGCAGCTAGCATTAACGGAGTCTGACCATTCTGAAATTAAACAAAACATGCAATTACATTGTCAGAAACTAATAAATTGTACAGGTGGTCTTACAGGTAGATTCTTATACAAGAATGCTGCTAATGTTTTATGCGTTGCTTCACAATGGCACACAAAGTGTAATTTTTAAAAAAACAAACAGAAATTGTAGTACAACTCCTGAAAACATTATTAGAAAGATGGGTCCATTGTTACAAGTTTTAGCAAACTGAAGGGGCGCTGTTTACTGCTGCTTAATAAGCATCCTGCACTAATTATTTTCTTGTGTGTCCCCCCCCCCCCATATTATACTGTAAATGTCTGTTTCATCCAAAAAGAATTTCTGATCAAACATTCATTTTCAAAAAGGATTTTCGTTGTTGTTGCTATACTGCAATAGAACACCACCCCGCCTTGAAATTATGGTGTTCTGATAGGTTTTTAAATCTACTTTTCCATGTGGGCACCTGATGGATTATTGACAAATTCATATGCATCACTTGGTATCTTTCCACCCACTGACAATCAGCTGAACACTGTGAAGTACCTCTACTTAAAAGTAGCATTTATGTGATGTTTGTTTCGCATATCCAAGTCCTCACAGTTGATGATTATAGAGTATGGACTATTGAGCAGCATGATTGCTTTAAATAAATAAAACCATTCTACATTGATTTTGAATTTCCTACAGGAAATAAATTTTGGTACAAAAGTTTACTTTCTGAAAACAAATGGAATGGGAAATAAAATGGATGTGTGTTTAGCCCTAATTATGCTGTTAAAGCGAACAGCATTGAAGAAAGGGAAATGGCTAAGGCTAAAACCCATCAACGGCAGGAATCTTTTTTTTTTCCCTGTCAAGGGCTACACTTCTCCAAGGATAATCTGCCAGGGGCTGCATGGTGGTAGTTATGTGAAACCAGAGCCAATTATGGGGGAAGCCAGAAACAAAAAGGTGTCCTTAATTAATTAATCCAGAATAATGAAAGCCCTGCTTCAATTTCACCATGGAGATCTCGTATTAAAATACCCAATCCTCTGCAGGTCTACTCAGAAGTTAAGTCCACTGGGCTTGATAAGGTTTCTCTCAAATAAGATTACAGAGAGTTTTTTTATTATTATTTCTTTATACAACAGATCTCTACAGTTACTATGCTGGAAAACAAGTGAAAGCAATTCCTTTCTGACTTAGCAGGCAGCTATACATATGCATCACAGAAACTCTATCAGAGAGTGGGGAGAAAGATGTCTTTTCTCCAAGTTATACAACTAGGAAAAAAAGTAAAGAAACATCAATTTATTTTTATCAAATAAAATTATTCCCCCCAAAAAAAAAATTCATACCTCCACATTGTAGAACAACACAGCAGCATATGTTTATCGATTATAAAAATGTATGTCTACAATATTTATTAAAATATTTATTACAAATTTATCTTACCTCATTCCTCTCATCCACATCTTTGCACTTCTCAAGAAGTGCCTTCAAAGCAGGAACATTTTCTTCTTCTACATATGTCACCAAACTCTGAGACACGAGACTCGCCATCTTTAGCCAAAGTCCACAATGCTAGTTATCTATGTTAACAAGAAAAACAATTTTAATGTATCACATGAGGTTTTTGCACTGAGTGGAACAAAACAATGACAGAAAACCTACTGCAAGAAACAATTTCTATTGTGCCAAAATTGTTCTGGGTGCTCCAAACAACAGAGGCAATACAGTCCTCAACCAGAAGATTTTATGAGGTGGTAAGGAATAGCCACGTTATCCTGAAGAGACGGAGAAACATGAGCATGAACTAATACAAAGCAGAAGGGTGGCATAGAAGATTGTCCATGAAAAAGCAGAAAAACAAAGCCTGTGGTGGGTTGTGAAAAGCTTTGCTAAATTTTTATTTTTTATTTTTTTAAAAAAAGAAGTCAACCCCGAAACTTAAATATTAGCCCACCATTGTAGAGTTGGCTTCTGGGTGTTCTGTCTGGCACTTATTCCGCTTGAAATAAAACATTTAAAATGCATTTTTAATGCAGAAAGATTTCAACAGAAAATAGATTGGTAGCTGTTGTTTAACTGAATTACTAAATGTTTAGTCATCTATTTGGTACAAGCTTTACAGCTAGGAGCCAAAGAACATCTGATGCGAGAGACTTCAAGTTCAAAGCAACCACTGGGAGCTCCAACTGCCATCAGGGCAGTGGAGCTGGGCTGCTTAAACCTTATCCAGGGCAGTACAGTGGTACCTCTGGTTATGTACTTAATTCGTTCCGGAGGTCCGTTCTTAACCTGAAACTGTTCTTAACCTGAAGCACCACTTTAGCTAATGGGGCCTCCTGCTGCTGCCGTGCCGCTGCGTGATTTCTGTTCTCATCCTGAAGCAAAGTTCTTAACCCAAGGTACTATTTCTGGGTTAGCGGAGTCTGTAACCTGAAGCGTATGTAACCCGAGGTACCACTGTACTGATTTAAATGGGAAATCGCCTTAAAATGGAACTTAAGTCAATGGGACCTACCATAAAATGTTCCTGTGCAGAACATTCCTATTCAAGTTTCCCTGGACTCTACTGTACACTCAAACATCCTCTCTCTGCCACCTCCCCACCCTGATTTCCTTTCCCCCCTCTCCTTCTGCTCAGTCTGGATTCTGTACCCACTGAGTCCTCAATGGTTCCCCACCTTACACTTTTCCCACCAATATCTTTTATATTCCTGTAAATAATCCTGTAGTTCTCCCAAGCCTTCCAATACCTCCCTCTTTTGCATGTTTCAGCTACACTAGGATCAGTACCCAGAATGAGTTCCAAGCGAGGACCTGCAAAATAATGATGCAGCCTATCCATGGCGTGAATCAGTAACCTCCTGTTGTAGCTCAGGAGGCTGAAAAAACAAAAGCTAGCACCAAATGCAGGAATCTCTGCTCTTACCTGGGTCCTACTTCATATATATTTCCCACTCCCATTTTTTGAACATTTTAAAGTGAAACTGGCCTGCATGCAAGTTAAAGGAATCAAACTTTTCTGCATGCAGCTGAGTTGCTTGATTTAGCCTGGAAGGAGGTCACAGGGGGCAATTTACTGCAACCTGAGAAGTGTGTGTGTTCACGCATGGCATGTGAATATGAACAGGAATCTAAACCAGTCTCAGCCCTACATCATCGGCAATATTAACTATGGACCACACTGCAGAGTTTCTGTAAACTACTGTCAACAAGACTGAAATAAGGGTATAATAATGAACTGCACTGCAACATTATACTACTCTCTTAGCTACTCTGGGATATTTAAAATAAACTATTCTAGAAGACAAGCTTAAGTGAGCTACCTGAAATCAGCTAAAATAAGCTTTGCTTCATTAGCATCATTAGCATTCATGTACCATCATTAGCAGAGTAAAAAAAAAAATACATGGACTACAATTTTGCTAACATTCTACAATTACAGAAGGAAAAGCACAGATGATCAAATTTGAGGAGAAACTGATTTTTATAACAAACTGAAATAACCAGTTTTCAGGGCAATGCATATTACACCATACAGATGAAGGAAGTATGTTACTTTCTTAGTTTTCCTAATTTAAAAGCAGCATCAAAACCACTGATGATTGAAGTTAATATAAACCTAGGATCTCTGCCCTGCGATCTTACCTGTTTAAGATTGCTAATTGCTGTAAACGTATATGAGCCTGTTCTGTATTTATTCATGGTTGCAAGCCTCACATTTGCAAGCAAAGTAGAAACCTCAGAGAGAATGGCCATTTGGAGCCATGGAGGTAATTTGTCTAGTAAAATTAGCAGTGCATTAGAGACATAATCATAAAGGTAGGAAATTTGCTGAAAAGAACTATAATTTATATTACGAATTATTTTGAGGTGAATTTTTGATTAGTAACTGGGTTTGTAAAAGAATTTATTCTGTCTACAATTTCTGTCATGCACATAACTTGCAACAACTATTAAAAAAATTAACACACCTTCCCCAGAATATGATGAATCTTCCTACATGACATCTATCGGGTCATATATTCTCAGTTATCCAGTATGCACGTAACTGTTGAGATGAGCAGCAATAACTAACTTCCACAACTAGGTCAGGTCCCTCTATTCTGTGTCCTACCACACCCAGGCACATACAGATTTTTACACAACAATTTGAGAGATAAATGATATATTTCATCTGAAATTGTCAGTAAAAACTGGATTCACAGCCCTTGAAAAGCACTGGCTCCTTCGTACAAAGCTGCTACCTACTGCTTTGAAAACATTTCTAGCTATCCTAAACAGACCAGAAAACATCACATAATTTCACCAATTTTGCACTCCTGTTCAGATTGGATACCTGGGTCAACTTTCCCCTAATTACACTACCAAGCCTTGATTTGAATGTGGTTTCTGGAAGCTTGCTACCTACACTTCCAGCATATACACTGCTTAAAAGTAAGACGCAATTGCTGCTTTGCTATAAATGCATTTTGCACATTTCAAACTCCTGTGATAACTTAGCTGCTGAGTCGGCAAATAACTCTCTTTAATGTTGCTTGCTTTACTCTGTGACTTCAATATAAGCCGCAAGCAACTGATGCTACAGTAATGTGGAAATAATGTTTCATTCAACAGTCTGTTAGGATAGATAGTCGTCCCCCCCCCCTGCAAAAAAAAAAAGTCGCTTAAGGGCACATCAACTGTGGTGCATATGTAAGAGACCGATGTGTGCACCCTGTGGAGTTTTATCAGCCATACATGTTGCCATCTGTAGAGAAACAAGGAGCTAAGGTTGACAACACATCTTACTGATTTTATACATGTGAGTAAAAGCATTCGGTGATGCATTAGAGGTGACCCAATCTTTGGATTGCTGACCCTAAAAGGCAATATGGTACAGGTGAATGAAAACAGAAGCCTGAAGGGCAGAAAGTCCAGCTGCTGAGGCAGCATTTGAGGTAAGCTGGTGTTTGTAACTTTGCACTTCCTATCTAAGGCAGAGAAGTCTCACTGCTTTGTGGGATAAGCCTGAGCCCTAGAGATGGCCTTAACAGATTCTTCAGTCATAAAAGCTTTGAGCCTTTGTGTGCTCTTAACACTCCCCATAGGTCTCCAACTTCATACGGAATGGAAAAACAACAACCCACCTATTGCGTGTTAGCATGTTCAGGTAGTCATATTTGATCTCTGGTCTATTCCCAGTA
This sequence comes from Podarcis cretensis, assembly GCF_951804945.1. Lineage (NCBI taxonomy): Eukaryota > Metazoa > Chordata > Lepidosauria > Squamata > Lacertidae > Podarcis > Podarcis cretensis. The sequence goes on along the minus strand of NC_137172.1, from coordinate 96,689,718 downwards.
AATTAGCCATGTTAAGGTAAAATATTATCTTTGGCCTGTTAAACTTGCTACTTGTGGTTAAATGGACAACTGAAGTGAACCAGTGGAGCACATAATATCTTTATCAGCCCTGCAGTTTGCTGCTCACCAGGTCGACCAAGGCAAGCAGTAGCACACCTCAAGCAGTAACTCAAAGTCGAAAATGAACTCTCATCTCATTCCTCATGCCATCTATCTTTCTGCTCCCCACCATATGTGAGGCTATCCCAGATGCTCTCCAAAAATGATTATTAATATAAATTATTTTCATAATACAGTCGTGCCTTGGTTTTTGAACAGCTTACGGTAGTTCTTGAACGTTTTAGCTCCCGAACACTGCAAACCTGGAAGTGACGGTTCCAGTTTACGAACTATTTTTGAAAGCCAAACGTCCGACGGGGCTTTCGTTTCCGAACGTTTTGGAAGTCAAACAGACTTTCGGAACAGATTCCATTCGACTTTCAAAGTACAACTCAACTGTACAAGAATTAGATCAAATCCACCCTCCAACCCTTTCTGACTTTTAAGGCTAAGCAAAGCCACTTGAATAGGCCCAATTACCAGAGATATGTAACAAACCCTCATATGCCATTATCATACCTTCTGTGCCTATCCCTAACAGGCTATAAAACAATGATTCTGCAAACAGCAGCAAGGAGATAGCCAAACCAGTTCTAATGACTAGAGCCAGTAAAGTGACAGAATGGAGAAAGGGGCAGCCCAAATCAACATACGGAAGAGGTGAACAAGAAACAAACAGGTGAGTAAACATGCAGTAAATTAATGCCTTTCAATGATGCTTTCTTTCTCTCTACTTCCATACCATGTAATTTAGTCCTGGCAACTACTCTTAGCACTTTTCTCCTCTCCAGCTGCAGACACTGAGGCATGCGGCCAGTCACTATTATACACACACAAAAATGTTGTACAGTACAATGGTAATGGGGGCTTGCTAGAATAGACAAAATGTAACAAGGCAATGGTGATGAAGTTAATATTCTAAGCAACTGGAAGCAATCACCATTAAAACACAAACACATCAGTGAAGTCAAAAACAAATTCCTGAAAGAATCACGCGTATGCGATATCACACAGAATGTATGTTTTGAAATGGCAACATTCACAACTGCAATATAAATTGCAAGACAGGCTGAACCTATGTAATATCAAGAGCACTGTACCAATTTCATTTAAATAAAAAGGGGGAAGTAAAATGATTTTGAAAAAAATATTTACAGCATGTTTATGTTGCCTTAAAAATGTAAAGGATCCCTTACAGTTAAGTCCAGTCGCAGACGACTCTGGGGTTGCAGCGCTCATCTTGCTTTACAGGCCGAGGGAGCCGGCATTTGTTCGCAGACAGTTCCACATAAAAGCAACCCACATACAGTGTAAATGCAGGAAGTGTCATCAACATATGTTGCCCTCAGCCACATATATGCAATGGTGAAGTAAGTTAATTTTTGACTCTTACTTTTATGGACTTGTTGCGGGTGGGTGGGGAGGTATTTTTGACAAACTTTCACATAAAAAGATTGCATATATGGATACAGATTTGACCATACTGCACTTTATAATGTTTTTTGTACTACTGTAGATATTTCCAAACTTATCAGCCAACTTAAATACCAGGATTTTCCCACCTCCAATAACTCAGATGGAGGAGGCTTTTGAAAGTCATAGTTTCATACTGCAGTCCTAAACCCATTTACCTGTCTGGAAGCAAGTCCCACTAAAATGAATGGGACTGACTTCCAAGTAGATATACATAGGATTGCACTTTCAGTTATTCTAGATTTCTTTTCAAATTTACAATGAATCTTAGTACTGTACTGTATTAACTTTGCGAAATATTAATACTGTCTGTTATAAGCTTGGAATAATAGAATATGGAACAGATTTTGGCATGGTTACATATTGTACTCCCTTTGCAGGAGAAGAATTTCACAGTAATCTAACTTGCCGTAAGACAGATGGAAAAGGTTGAAAGATAATAGCTCTCAACAGTAACACTTACTTCTTAACCATGCTCTTCCAAGTAATTGCCATATTCTGCTTGCCTTATTCATAATTAACAGTTTCTAAAAATTGCCATGTAAACAGTCTATTATGCAACTTCCTAGAAAACTCTTAAAAGAGTTACATACTGCTGTACATCAAAGGAAGTTTCTGCACTATGGTCTGTTGTGTTTCCATCTGTCAGTTACTGCAAGTCATATGCTACACATGAACGTCTACCATGGCCACACAAACTCATTTCTAACCATTTCGAGACGGGTAGCCATGTTAATCTATTGCAGCAAAAACAAAAATCAGTATTGTTGCACCTTAAAGACTAAGAGAAACTTTTTGAAAAAGCAACTGAAACTTCCAAGTACAAAAATATTAGAAATCAGTAACTATATATGGACTGAAAACAGGGATAAGTGTTATACCAACAACTACAGACACAGCCAAGGGATGAGACAGAAAGAGCTGTTCCTGCAGAAACACAACTAAAAACTAGGTCTAGGCAGACAATACCAGTTAGGCCTGGGTGATACCTACTGTTCAGATCCATTTACAATCTATCAGATCCAACTGCAGATTCTGCAGTCATCTCTCTGCAATATGCAGAATGGATACTTATCTCCAATTTTAAACCATTAGTGCCATCACACCACCCAAGAAGCTTCAGGAATGCTAAGGAAGTTTTAGCAAGGTTCACAAAGAGGTGTTGTACATGCTCTTCATTAGGATTTGCCGGATGATGGGTCAGTGTGTGTGTGTGTGTGTGTGTGTCATAGTGCTATTGTTAGGATTTCTGCTTCTGACTAGGAGAAAGCTCATAATTTTCCTATCATTGCTTGATGACAAAGTCTTACCATAAGTCGAAGCATCATCTGATTTTGTCCTATCTAGGATGGTTTTCAGCAACATCAGATACAGTTTTCACACCCAAAGCTTAAATCAGCGCCTCCCTCAACAGAAATCCCAAATCTGTAAAGGCTGGAACACTCATTTGTCCCCCCCCCCCCAAATTTCAATTCTTCTCCTGTGTTAGCAACACTTATACATAGCTCAAAAAGGGGAAATGCACTCTATGAAACACATTTCTAAGGTGTTAATTTCTTTATTCATTAGAATATATAGTACTAGGCTTGATATCAATATCAAGACCACGATGGCTGCTTCACCCAGGAGTATATTCAGACTACCCAATACGAACATATAAAACTGCCTTAGATGACCTGGGCAGTTAGTCAAACACTGTAGGAAACACAGGAGAGGCCACACACTTACCGTAACTTGAGCATTTCCACATTCAGGCCCTATATGCAAGAGTGGGGAGATAGGTTAAGCCTTTTCTCTCCATGTTCAAACTCTGATCTACACAAGGAGGTGGGGTGGGCCAGCATGTGCCATGCCCATTTCCATCTTCCATGAAATTCATTTCTACAGTGTGGTGTAGTGGTTAAGAGCGGTAGACTCGTAATCTGGTGAACCGGGTTCGCGTCTCCGCTCCTCCACATGCAGCTGCTGAGTGACCTTGGGCTAGTTACACTTCTTTGAAGTCTCTCAACCCCACTCACCTCACAGGGTGTTTGTTGTGGGGGAGGAAGGGAAAGGAGAATGTTAGCCGCTTTGTGACTCCTTCGGGTAGTGATTGTTGTTGTTGTTTAGTCATTTAGTCGTGTCCGACTCTTCGTGATCCCATGGACCAGAGCACGCCAGGCACTCCTGTCTTCCACAGCCTCCCGCAGTTTGGTCAGACTCATGTTCGTAGCTTCGAGAACAGTGTCCAACCATCTTGTCCTCTGTCATCCCCTTCTCTTGTGCCCTCAATCTTTCCCAACATCAGGGTCTTTTCCAGGGAATCTTCTCTTCTCATGAGGTGGCCAAAGTATTGGAGCCTCAGCTTGAAGATCTGTCCTTCCAGTGAGCACTCAGGGCTGATTTCCTTAAGAATGGATAGGTTTGATCTTCTTGCAGTCCATGGGACCGCTAATAGCTTAGCGGCTATTAATGGCTTAGCGGCTTTAAGAAAAAGGAAACAAACTCGCAAGACGTTTCGTCTTGCGAAGCAAACCCATAGGGAAATTCGTCTTGCGAAGCACCTCAAAAAACGGAAAACTCTTTCGTCTAGCGAGTTTTTCATCTTGCGAGGCATTCGTCTTACAGGGCACCACTGTAGCCCAGAGAAACTTTTATTGGGTGGTTTAGAAATATTTAAAATAAATACCACAAATAACCCAGAGACGCATTTTAAATAAAAGAGCACATTCTACTCATGTAAATACATGCTGATTCCCGGACCGTCCGCGGGCCGGATTTAGAAGGTGATTGGGCCGGATCCGGCCCCCAGCCCTTCTTAGTTTGTCTGCCCATGATGTACACAATCACTCACTGATCTGCAAGGCTACAAACAGACTTAGCACACACACACACACAACAGGTGCCATTAGTAAGAACACTATAGAGGTACAACATAATCATTTGTAATGCATTCAGTTATATTCCTCCCATGAATTGTTACCTGGCAAAGGCTATTTCATCGGACTATAGGAGAGGGAGTGAAAGCAGGGCCACTATTAGCCCAATTCAGAGCACAGAAAACGTCTGGCTCATCATCTCTCTAAAATAGTTCCAATCCGTGCTGTTCGTTCTATGAGTTTGTAACTAATACCTAGGGCCTGGGTTGACTTTTTCCTCCTCCCCTCCAGCCCTCCCCTGTTTTGGGCTGTAAGTCTGAGGACAAGGACTGTCTCCCTTTTGATCTCTAATGAATATTATTTATACTATTTCATAGCCACCTGATATAAAAAACCCAATATACAAGAATTAAAAACAGATGCAACAACAACCAACCACTTTGTCAACACAATTCTAAAAGCAACATCTCATAACTAGCAGAAGACAGACCAATTTAAACACCCAGCAGGTTAAGTGTCAAATGCCTAGGAGGAAAGAAAAGTCTTTGCCTAAAGCCAAAAAAATTTAATTTTAGCACCAGGCACATCTCATTAGGGAACAACTACTCTGGGGATCTTTCTTGGTCAGAGAAGGATAAAAATTCTTCAGATATGTACAGTGGTACCTCTGGTTACGTACTTAATTCGTTCCGGAGGTCCATTCTTAACCTGAAGCACCACTTTAGCTAATGGGGCCTTCTGCTGCTGCCACGCCCCCGCCACACGATTTCTGTTCTCATCCTGAAGCAAAGTTCTTAACCCGAGGTACTATTCCTGGGTTAGTGGAGTCTGTCATCTGAAGCGTATGTAACCTGAAGCATATGTAACCCAAGGTACCACTGTATAAATAAGTGAATATGAAGAGGCCAACACCAGACAGTCAAAAACACTGCATAATTATCAATAACCTCAGGAACATTTAGATTTTAAATACTGGATGTATTCATCTCAAATATAGAAATAATAAGCAGGTTCACCACTTTCAAAATAATTAATGCTACCCTTTTCATTCTTAATCATTTGTTTTCACAAATTCTTATAGAACACTGTTGCTTCCCTTTTCTTGGATTCCCCACCCCTCAACACATTAATTCCTCTACAACTGTAATTCAGTAAATATTCTCCAGTTATTCTCCTTTTACAAGAAAATGAAATAAATAGCTAACTGAATGAAAATAAAAGTTAAAAATAAAGCAATTACTATAATCACAATCAGTGATAATATTTTTTATCACAATATATCCTTCCACCCACTCACACAAATAATGTAATACCATTCAGACACCACATACTTAACTGGAGCTGGCAACCATTATTGCCATGTGCTGTTTTTGAAATTCCACTTCTTCATGATCTTAAAAAAAAGCCATTCTGTTCTTAGGGCACATATAAAAACTGGAAGGCTTCCAGCCATTTCTCCATTCATTCTTGCATTTCTTAAACTACAAATCAACTAGACACTGTGTCTGCACAGCACCTAGCACACAGCCAATAGTATGAATTCTATTCTCTGATTTTTAAAAAAAATGTTAAGATAACAATGCTAACAAAATTCAGCCATCAACCATCCTTAGACAGCGTCTCCTTTGACAATAAGCTCAAGATGTCCTTCACATATTGCACCAAAATCTGTAAGGCTGACAAAGCTACAATAAAGCAGCAATGAAATAAAGTTACCTGGAAGTAAGGCTCATTTAAGTCAATAGGTATTGCTTATGGGTATGCATGCAAGGACACACACACACACACAGTTAAATCTGAGACTGTTGCTTTTACACAGGTTTACAAGATATCGCATGGTAAAATGGGATTACTTGTCTGTTTTGTATCCTTAGGGGAAAACCAATTACTCATTCCCACTAGGAAAAAACAGTGGCTCCTTAAAGGCTAAACGGGGAGATTTATACACCAAAATACACTGGTTAGACTTTCAGGCACACAAAAGACGGGTATGTCGCACATCTACTAAGAAATAAAAGGGTGAAAAGGTAAAGAAATAAATCCCACTGAGTACAGGTAAACGAGTGCAGGATTTCAGCCTAACACAGCGACCCCCCTTTCCTACAATTTCTCACCCCCAAGACAACGGCAACTCCCGGGGTTTTGACTGACGCCGCAAACAAGCGGGCACTGAAGAGAAGAAGCCACCCAGACGCGCGTCCAAAACATTCACACGTTCGGGGACGTCATCGAGGAAGGGGGGGGGAGGGCGGAAGAAATACATACTGAAGAGGCTAAAGCAGCAACCTGTCCTCCTCCAAAAGTAACTGGGCAGAGACAACCAGCCTCACCGCCGCTATTCTGTGCCTTCCACCATGGCTCCTCCGCCTGACTGCGAGGTGGTGGGGTTTGGGGAAGGAGGAAGAGGATGCTGGGCGGTGCCGGCTTCACTTCCCTTTGTTTTGACAGGTTCACACGACCACCCTCCCCCGGAGACCCCTCGCCCGTCAAACGCCCCTTACCAGCAAGAACGGGAGACCCTGGATGGAGGAAGAGGGCGAAGGGGGTCGTCGTGGCAGCGTCAGGGCCGCCTCAGAGCCCGGCGAGGGTCTGGAGCTTCTCCTCCTCCTTCACCACTCCCCGCGAGTAGCGGCGGCAGCCATCTTGCCTTCTCCGCCCCTCGCTCCGTTCTCGGCGCGGTCACGTGGGCGCGGCTGGCCTCCTCCTCCTCCTCCTCCTTCTCGGGCTGAGGCGGGCGAGCTTGAGAGCGGCGAGCTTGAACGCCGGGGGGGGGGGGCGAGCAGGAGGCGTGCTCTGCTCGGGGTTGAGCGCTGCTGGGCTGGGTCTGCTTGACTGGCTGGGTCTGGGTTGCCAAGCCCCCTCACACTGTAAATCAATACAAATTAATATAAATCTGAGTTTCTGTCGTCCCCCCCCCCCAACAAAAATCCAGGCTACGCCCATGTCAAGAGCTCCACAGAGTTGGGGGGGGGGACCCGACCTCTACGTTTACTGTGCAACAAAGAGCCCTGTGGCACCTCCCCATAGCTGTCAATAATATTGATTTGGTCTTGAAAGAAAATTGCAACCAAGTATTAGGAGATAATTTGCAGGGAGGTGGGGGGGGGAACCCCCAAGATTTCGAATGTCTAGGGACCTCCACAGGGTTTAATCCAGCACTGGGCGGAGGCCCTCCAGCACACAGAGAAGCCGAGCGGCGATGCTTTGAGGTGCCAACTTGGCTGCCGCTAAGTTCGGCAAGAACCAGGGCACTCCACCTGTGGAATTGGTTGGGGCAGGAGGCGCCAATTCCCATTTGGCTTCATGGAATTATTATTATTATTATTATTATTATTATTATTATTATTATTATTATTATTATTTGTACCCCTCCCGTGTGACTGGGTTGCCCTAGACCACTCTAGGGCTATTATATAAAAAACATAATTGTTATGTACCTGAAGAGGGATACTGTAGATAGTTATGCAAATAAGGGATTGAAAGTGACGTTCAGTGATTGGATAGTTTTAGAAAATTGTTACAGTTACATTGTACTGGTGCTCTATATAAGCAGGCTGACTGAACCCTTTAGTTCAGTTCTGTCCTGGCCTGTGAATAAACAAGAGCTATTTGAAGAATCGCTGTGTCGCCTGAATGTTCACCCACAACTTAACAATAATAAAACATTAAACCTTAAAAAGCTTCCCTATACAGGGCTGCCTTCAGATGTCTTCTAAAAGTTATATGGTTACTCATCTCCTTGACATCCACAGGGTTGGAGCCACTACCAAGAAGGCCCTCCGGAAGGCCGGCCCTTCCTGTAGGCACACTCAACAAGGGCTTAGCAGTGCAATCATGTTCACTGGGTTTATTCTGAAATCCCATTAAGTTTGATGGGGGGGATTTGCTCTCGAGTAAATGTGATTAAACCTGGAGTCTATGTGTATAGAATTTAGCAAGGAGAGGCATACACCTTTGGATGCCTAAGCCTTTTGAAATCAAACCATCCTATGCTCTGCACTGGGGCACTTGTTTGCCAGTAAATGTGGTTAGGGTTAGTCTATTTTTTAAAATATGGCTTACTAACCCTGCCCTGCCCTGTGGAACTAGTAATCTAGCCCATAAACATTATAAAACAGTTACAGAAGGGAGTGTCCTCTGTTTATGAACAAGTTAAGAGAAGAGTAAAGTTAATTGCTGCCATCAGAAGTTGTTAGAAGAGCCTGACTGCAGGGTATATACAACTCTAATAATAGTTCCTGTGAGTGATGTGAAATTGTAACTGCACTCTCCCTTTCCAGCATAATAGCAAGCATTTTCAGATGTTTATTTTAAACTCTACCTGGAGAGAATGCCTTTAAGGGTGGGTTAAAGGGAGGAAAAGAATAAATGGGCATCCTTTAAGGAAACGGCTCCCCCTCCCTAAAAAAGGTGGGGAACATTGGGATAATTTTACACACATCTGCATAGATGCCCAGTTTGGTCAAGAAGGTTTTTGTCGCTGTTTTACTAAGCATGGAATTCTGGAAATGTCATGAAATGGAAGACTTCTAACCTGGCGAACAGTCAAATATAAAAGAGGAGGGTGTTGATTAAGGTCATGTGACTTTCCTAGCACTCATTTCAAGATGAACCTGAATCTAAGCATTGCTAAATTGTCATAGAAACCTAGCAACTATTTTGTCGGCTCTTTTCCAGGAATAGACTGAAAATGCTTCAAGACTAATTGGCTTGCTTGGCTTTTCGTGTATTAGGATTAACGCGAACGGCAGGAAACTTAGAAAGCTGACATATTCTCTAAAGCCTGCCTCATTATGTTTCTCACCTGAGGTTTGGCTTGTGGGGATACAGCAAGAGGTATTTTTTGGTTGTGGCACCAACAGAGGCCGGCACCAGTAGGGTAAATGGGGCACTATCACACCAACTTCAGTCTGCCTTCAGCCATCCCCGACTTGCCTGGCTTCTTAGTCATATCCAGCTCAGGGAGTGTTGTTGACTGTCAATTTCCTCTTTCTTATTCTCCATGTTGCTTGTTGGAGAACTCAGCAGAGAGAAGATAAGAGGCAAAACAAGGTTTAGTGGGCTCTGCCTCTACCTACTGTGGGCTTTCTGTCTTCTGCCCTACCAGTCCCAATGAGCACCAGCCAGCACTGGTGGAATCTATGGTACGGAAATCCCTGCCCCTAACGATTCATTTGTCTCCCTATTTACCACGGCTGCTCCATCACCATAACACTCCCCCCCCCAAAAAAAAAACTTTCAGCATAGCATTCTATTTCTGCTGTAGTGTTGGCTCTTCCTAGTTTCTCCCTTTCTTTTGTGTTACTTTTGTTTGTGTTATGGGGTTTTTATGTTTTGTGCTCTTTGTAAACAGTCTAAAGCACTTGTTGCTTTGTTGGTGGTAGAAATGGGGGGGGGATAAGGACAACTTCCTTCATTAAGCCCTTCTGTGCCTAGTTTCTCTCAGCGTTGCCTACACAGCTCTTTTTTTTCTCCTTTTGGTTCACAACAAAAGACAAAGGACAAGTAAATATCGCTAACGTGTAGCTCCAAGCTCCCCATACACCAGAAGTGGGGGAACCTGTGGTCCTCCAGATATTGCTGGACTACAACTCCCATCAGCCCCAGGCCACACTGTCAGTGGTCAAGCATAATGAGTGTTGTAGTGTTTACCCAAGGGCCACGGAATCCTTATCCTTCGTTTAAGCTAAGCAAAGTAAACTACAAACAGAGTCTGACACAGCTCTGCTGGAACCACACAGAATTAGCATCTGGTTCGTTTTCCACTGAAAATCCAGGAGGTCCTCATACTGTATTCCTTGGCCCAGTGAACTCCCTCCAGATATCATGCTTCTTCCGTGTACATAATTTGTGAAGGCAAAAGCACTGGCTTCAGAGAATAATCATGCCAGCTATTAAAACTTTCTGCCATTTGCTCTAATCCCAATACGAAAAAGCCAAGTAGGCCAATTGTTACTCTCCAAGCATTTTCAGTCCCAAATTACTGGGAGAACTGCTAGGTTTCTATGACAACTGAGAAGCAAGCACTACAGTCTCATTTTGTAACGTGTGACCTTGTTCTTAGTTTCTTGTTTTGTAGTTCTTGTTTCACAAACCTCGAGGAAGATGTGTTGGGATTAGGGGGAAGACTGTAGCTCCGTAGTGGGTAACTGCTTTGCAGGCACAAAGCTCCAGGTTCAATCCCTGGCTGCTGCCTGTCAGTGTCAACAATAATCAGTTAGATGGGCTAGTGGTGTGACTTAATATAAGACAGCTTCTTTTGCAGTGAAATTTCTGGAGTGCCGTGTTTTGTGAAAACGCTGCATTGTTTCAAATTTTCCTTTCCCACCTTTCATTAGAGGTTCAGGGCTATGGTTAGCCTTTTGTTTGTTTAACAAAGACAGACTGGATTATATCAGTGCTTTAAAATACTAACTTGGTTTTTCAGTACAAGTGTTTTTGCAGACTGCAGTCTTACTTTGTCAGGAATGGAACTAGAGCGCAGGAAACGGATGAAGGTTCCAGTTTGAATGTTAAAAGAAATCGCTCATATATCTAAAAGACATACATTTTTTATTTCTGTTATCATGTTTAGTGGAGAGAGAGGAATCCATAACAAAAAATCCCAGGTTGATGGCTCCCAACACTTTCAAATATTTTAAGTAACTTGGGAAAGAGAATAGCACCTGAAACAGTAGGTAAAGGTAAAGGGACCCCTGACCATTAGGTCCAGTCATGGCCGACTCTGGGGTTGTGGCGCTCATCTCGCTTTATTGGCAGAGGGAGCCGGCATACAGCTTCCGGGTCATGTGGCCAGCATGACTAAGCTGCTTCTGGCAATCCAGAGCAACGCACAGAAACGCCGTTTACCTTCCCGCTGGAGCGGTACCTATCTATCTACTTGCACTTTGACGTGCTTTCGAACTGCTAGGTGGGCAGAAGCAGGGACCGAGCAACGGGAGCTCACCCTGTTGCAGGGATTCGAACAGCCGACCTTCTGATCGGCAAGCCCTAGGCTCTGTGGTTTAACCCACAGCGCCACCCACGTCCCACCTAAAACAGTACCTCTCCCAATATCAGCCACATTGGGCCACTATTGGGTGCAGGAGTGGAGGAAGGGGGGCCGGTGGGGGCGGGCCACCCTGGGTGTCATTACGGAGGGGGGTGACACTTGGCGCGCCACCTGCCTGCGACTCCCAAGCCTACCCCTAGCCGTCAGGGGAAGGGGCAGAGCTGCGCCACCTTGTTGGCGCCCTTCACCCCTTCATTTTGACAGCTTGAGGAGGCTTGGGGCAGGTGACGCACCATTTCCCCCCCCCCCCGGTCCCGGGCTGCTTCCTGGGGGTGGGAACCTCCCCCGAGCTGTCGAAAGGAAGAGGGAAGGGAGGAAGGCTGCTGGCAGAGCAGCACCGCTTCCTCCCCCCACCCCCACTGGCCAGGAAGCAGCCCATGGATGGCTCGCTCCACCCCCTTGGGTGCTTGCCCCGCCCCATGGCCCTGCCTACGGGTTCCGGAGCAGCTAGCTCCACCCCTGATTGAGTGCTGTCTGGTTTCCACTGACCCATGAAAGGGAGCTGGATGCAAGTTAAGTAGTTGTACTAGGAAGTTGCACAAACAGGACTTTTTCACATCAGGGTGGGGAGGGGTCTGGAGAATCCCCAGAAAACTACATGGCAGGCTGAGGGGAATCATTCCTCCAGGCAAAAATGCTTGCATGAATGGAACAATTGGAAGTGTGTGATGCTGAATTCCTCCCAAAGTACTTACATGGTGTGTTTTTTAATTGTATTGTTTTGCAGCTTTGTTGTCTGCTGCTTCTCGAGAGATGTGTCTTTGACCCTTATCCCCACATCTCACCATTTCCAAAGTAATTTTCCATTTCAATGACTCTTAAAAGGTTGCTTCTGCCCACTGCTCCTGCCCTGCATTCTGATTAGAGGTCAACAGTGACCCCTAGTGCAACTCCAATCAAACAACTTCTCTGGAAGTCTGCAACAGACATAGATAGCCTGTCTTTTAATCCCATTTCTTTCAATTCTGGATCAGAACTGGCTCGAGTTTTGGACATGCAAGTGCAGTTGTTAGCCTCTTTATATATATATATATAAATTCAGACCACTAGTATCAGAAATGAAGTCTCTCTCACCACTGAGTAAAATTTTGGTAAGAGTCTGGCTTTTTGTGATCTCAAAGTCCCATTACATGCAACCAGCTGGGTTTGGAGACAGTGTTTCCTCAAAACGTATTGGGAACCAAATCTACTGTGCATCTGTATACATGCTACAGAAAGCAATGTTTCCAAGTGCATGGAAAGAGATAACCACTAAAAAAAAGGATAATCTGGACAAAAGAGCTGGCAGACTCATATGCTACTAGTTTTCATAACAGCGTTTCTCCTATTTGCAGATAAGGGATTAACATAACTTCACTTGCATTTATAAAAAGTAATGTCTGAACAGGCTCCAGACAGACCAGATTCTATTAAATTTCCAGATGTCATTTATAAAGTCACATTGCTCATGGTATGTTTCAAAACACACTGCAGACTGTTCAGTAAGTGAATTGTAGGTCTGCTGTGGAAGTGTGGTTGTTTGCGTCTTTTTGCGGTGACTCCTCTCATCAAGTGAAGGGATAAAACAGCTACCGGTAGTTGTTTTTAAATGCATCACATTGTGTAAGTTAAACAGCACCAAACAGATGGAAAAAAACAATTCCAGGCCTCTCTTTTTTTAAACTACTGTTTAATCAGATTTGAAAGACACAAATTAGAAAAACATTTATAGGCAAGTTAAAAACACCTTTTAAAACATAGCAGTCTGCTACTTGTACGTAGCATCTCTTGAGACAAAACTAGAAATAAGTAATTATTAAAATATCACATCACAGTGTAAACTAACACAGTGGTATTTTAAATTACCATACACCAAGACCTAATTTTATGGATCTGTTGAAAAATAACAATTTTTAAAAAATATATTTATATATATATATTGGAATAATAAAAATGAAACTCATGGGCAACGCCTTTATATTTTGAATCGGGGAAGGCAAATCGAGGAAATACTGCAACTATCCACTTTTGAAGCATATTCTCATCTCAAAAAGCAGATTATCTGAGGAGGGAGGGAGCATAACTATCTCTGCATTGAGCTAAGAATAGACCCCTTCAATATGTGGCCAGGTAAGAAATAGCTAAATTTCATATTTATATTCCTATATTGAATAATTTTATATTATTTTAATTATCATGAATTGGGGTGCTAGTTTCCTTTCAATACACATATAGAAATTTCTCTCTGAGCTAGCATCCGCTTGAGGTCTGTTTCAAGAATAACTCTCTACATACTACTGTATTTGCATGACATTTTTGCCACTGTAAGACACATCCAAAGACTTCAAAGAGAGTCAAAATCAATGAACATTGAAAACAAAGGTATGAAATGAGACAGTCATTAAACATTAAGAACCTGACAAAATACATTCAAGGCAACGACGACAACAAAAAGTGTAGGCAAATGCTCCTTTTATAAAACCTTTTCTGGTCTAAGTGCCGATATGCACAGCTAAACGATGTTCTGAGTCATCTACCGGTGGAGGCAGCACATCTCGCATGTTAAGTGGGAATACAAGAGCCCAAATGAGCCCGACGTGTCTTGTAGCAACAGCGAACCAGACGATGAAGCCAAAGAGGCTCACCTGAGTAAATGCCAAAAGTAACAGCAGTTTTTTTTTCCCAGACGGGCAGGACAGTGGGGCTGAATAAAAGGGTAGAAAGAGAGCTTCCAGTATTTTCAAGTGGGTCCAGGATCGAAGTCACATACTAGGGTTAAAGTATCAGCAAGTGGTACGGAAAGTTGCACAAGTGGAAATGTGCTTGCGCAACAGTACTTTCCCATCCCTTCCAATCTACCACAGCCCCCTCTAAACAGCCTCTTCTGCGAAGAGGGGCCCTCAGACAAGGCCTGAGATCTAGCAAGAGGAGAGGGGTTGCCTAAAATTGGGAGGCAGCTTGCACAAAATTCAACATCCCACTGCAACTTCACATCCCATCCCATCTCAGGCCTTTCCAGAGGGTCCCCTGGTCCCCCAGAGAGGATTCTCGGGATTCTGTGGGAAGATGGGAACGAGAAAGTCCCACTGCACCATTAGAAATTTGCTCAGGCAAAGACTGGATGCAGCCCACTATTTCAGGGTTTTCAAAAACAGCCACTCGTCTGAAAGCAACCAACTTCTTACTTTGCAAAAGGATTCCAATACTCTATTGTTGCTCACACAGCAGGTTGCCCAGACATTAGTGGCTGAATGAATATTTGCAGTGAATGTCATCCAAAATAAAAACAATAGAGCAAGAAACTGCAAATATTAAATTTGAAGTGCATGTGTTTGCTTAATGCCAGGCTTCAAAGTGTGAGCCTTAAGACCACACATAGTTTTCTATAATCTTAGCAGGAACGAGAGCAAAAACCTACCAGAACCAATTAATAGCATGGGAAATGGCTCAACTTTTAAGACAACGGCTTAGAAACCTTTGAGACCAGACATCTAACTAAGGATGGTACTATGCAGCTACTGCTCTTGCCAAGGTGGGGCAACAGTCTACTACCATCCCAATACTGTTAGCTCCAGCTCACAAAAGCCAAAGTCCACTTCAATGTCACACAGCCTGACAATATCCCAGAGATGAGAGCTTCAGCCATACAACATAGGCGGTCCTGGCACCTGCTATGCATGGTTAGCCCTACGGACTTCAATGGCACTTATGCATGAGTAATTAGGACAGGACTCCAGGAAAGTAGCCACATTAGCAAAAACAAAGTGTTTGGTGGCACCTTAAAAGATGAGGCCAGGTCCAGGCACCCCAAGCAGAAAAGCACTGATCTGCGTGTCCTGTAGGGGGTGGTGTTCAGATTTCCCCCATGGCACTTCGGCTCTTTGTGCCAAACTGAATGAGGAACCATACCTCACTGATTTGCATTTGGAAAACTCCAGGGTTAATCCCATTAAAAGGATCTTGCAAAGGACATGTGGAGGATCTCTACCCAACCCCCTGCAAGTTGCTATTAGTCACAGTAGATGATACTAAGATTGATGGTCAAATAGTATTGATACAAGGCAGCCTACTAGGTTCCTATGCTTTTTTCAGGTGTCCCCAACTTTTAAGATTGTGTTTTTGGGGAGGGTACAAGGCCCAACAGTAGGAAGAGAGAGCATGTGGCTCTTTGGCTCCTAGCCTAACCATTTTATTATTAAAGGAACTGATTGGGTGATTGGATTCTGGTCTTTTGACAAATCATTTCTTTAAACAGCAACGTTCAAATGCTAAGTTTCTCAAAACAATGTACTACACAAAATGCATCATCAAAAGCAAAATATCCTTTGTAAAAGTGACAGTTACCCCTTAAACAACTTACAAGTGTCAAATTTCAATTTGATGCCAAGGCTTTTAAGATACCCTACTTTTAAAGCTAAAACTCTGCTGAATATGGAGCCCGTTGGGTCAGTATATTCCTTTAAGAATATATGGAAATGTTTAAGAGTCACAGGTAGCTGTTAGGACAAGTCAGGTTCATGTTAAATTGCAAGCAGTCAGAATTGACTTCAGAATGCAAATTTGTAAATGCACTTTATATAAAAAGGCGGCAGGTGATAATAGTAAGATATGTTTAGCCAATGGAGACATGTATAAATTAGGTTCAGATGAATCCTAACTTAATTTATGGAGTGGCAATTAGAAGTTAAAGGCTGATTTGGAATACTAAGATTTTGCAGTGATTTCCTCTGGCTGAAATCACTATTTGAAAATATCAACTCACTTAGAATTAGACAAATGGTGTTGTTGTTTTTTCTAATTCCTGGTTCCAATCCAGTGGGTGTAAAGAGTGTTTCTCACCAAAATGAATGCAACTAAGTAAGCCACAAGTCCTGATTACTTTAATCTCATTACTTTGATTGAGAATAAGGCTATAATCCTTTACTGCCTACGTGGGAATAATCCATTAAACTCAACCAACTTACTTTTGAGTAGATATGTATCAGTTAGTTTGCACTGTTAGTTTGAACCAACTGTGGCTATAATGAAGCCTAATTCATGTGCATCTAAGCATATATTTTGTTTACAGTTGGAAGAACTAGTCATACAATTAATTGCTTATCTTGAGCTGAATTTTCAATCTAGTATAGGACTAGATATAATGAAGCAGAGAATCAGTTGTGTATTCACTGTGCAACTCAATGCATGTTGGAATCCCACTGCATTCAATAAGATTACCGGTACTTCCAGGTATGTGTGCATATGAGTAGTCGTAAGCACTAAACCTTTTTCTTTTCTTTTTGCATCACAGGACAGAACTTTATATTCATGTTTGCAAATGTATGATGTCAAAAATATATTATTTGCAAGTGTCTATCAATGTAGATATTATGCAACTATAATAGTCATGCAAGAATCCAAATAGCATCACAGTATTATGTTAATAGGCAGTGGAGAAGACAACTGGATTTTAAGGAATTAATCCTTTCCACTTCCGTCTATCCTCAGTGCAACTTTTGGCTTGGTGTGGGTGGAATACATTCCACACTTCCTTCTCAGGGCCTTGGAGTCAGAGTTGGTTTGGAAAAACAGGTGGACAGATGAGTAAGATATGGATAGAAGAACCTTTGATCCTGCGCCCATTCACTATTCTAGTTCCAACTGAGGCCACTGCTATTGCTATGGGAAGGATCAGGCCACCTACTTTATTTATTTATGCTTTTTTTAAAAATCCCACCTTTCCTCCAAGGAGCTCAAAGTGGCATACATGGCTCTCCCCCTCTCCATATTATCATCATCACAACAACCCTCTGAGGTAGGTTAGGTTAGTCTAAGAGAGGGTGACTGGCCCAAGATCACTGAATGAACTTCATGGCTAAGTGGGAATTTGAACCCTTTTCTCTCAGGTCCTAGTCAAACACCCTAACCACTACACCACACTAGCTTCTCAATGTATATGTGTTTGTGGGAAAGGTAGGTTAACCCCCAACCTTTAAACTAGACTTGCCTTTAGCTTAATGTATAGAAACAGGAGTCAGAATGGACTAAGCAAGATGGACTAAGCTGGGTTCCCACTGAAAACTAGGAGGGAAGAATGGGCTGCCATTTTGGACACAGCTGGTGAATACGCTTGCCCCCAACTCAAAGTCTGAGGTTAGCCATAGTAAGGTGGGGGTCAACTCCTACTGCTGTTAAAAATACATCCCTTTATTTTCCCCCAATTAAGTAAACAGCTACCATTTGTTGGAAAAAAATAAAGCACCCCACTTGAGTCAACAGTGAGGTGCAGCGGCAAAAAAAGGCTAATGCTATTCTAGGCGGTACCAACAGAAATACAGTGTCCAGATCAAGGGAAGTAATAGTACCACTCAATTCTGCCTTGGTCAGACCACACCTGTGTCCAGTTCTGGGTGCCACAATTTAAGAAGGATAATGACAAACTGGAATTTGTGCATAGGAGGGTAACCAAGATGATCAAGGGTCTGGAAACCAAGTCTTATGAAGAACGGCTGAGGGTGTTGGGCATATGTTGAGCCTGGATAAGAGGAGATTGAGAGAAGATGTCAATATTTAAAGGGCTGTCACATGGAAGATGGAGCAAGCCTGATTTCTCCTACTCTGGGGGCTAGGACCTGAACCAATGGCTTCAAGTTAAAAGAAAGGAGATTCCGACTAAACATCAGGAATAATTTTCCGACAGCAAGAGTTGTTTGACAGTGGAACAGACTCTCACAAGAGGTGGTGGACTCTCCTTCCCTGGAGGTTTTTAAGCAGAGGTTGGATGGCCACATGTCATGTATGATCCACTTGAGATCCCTGCATTGCAGTGGGTTTGACTAGATGGCCTTCAGAGTCCCCTTCAACTTGACAGTTCTATGATTCTATTGACAATGTTGGGGATGGGGGAACAATTTCTAGCCTCCTGTTACTAGATTACCCTACCTCCCCTGATAGAGATCCTGTGGTATGTGCACACACTCAGAAACACCTCTCTTGTGTTGAACTCCCATCAGCAATATGAGAAGTTCCCTTGCAACTTCTCCCTACACATTTCTTTAGTATAATGATAATGGAATAATGCTGTGTGTTAGCACAATTTCCAAAGATATTACAAGTTTATTTATTCTAACGCTAATATTCATTTCCATGACACAAGTCAGTGTGAAAGCCCTGATCTTCAAATACATATTCTATTCTGCGTTTCTGTTCTAACAATGAGATCAACAACATGCATTAGTTTGCAGTTTCCTTAGACAGAATGCAACTGTCTCTAACTATCCCGGGATATCATGGAGGCAGACCATGAAAAGAAGTGGAACACTCTAAACAAGAAATATATCCTATTTCTTACTCTTGATTTTAACATGAATCTGTGCGGATTAAGATGCTTTCAGATTTCTACATGTGGAAAATGCATTTGTTTTCTACATCCCTAACAGCAAAGAGCTGATTTTACCTTTCTCTGCTCACTTAAAATATTCAGTCAGCTGCTATATACTGTATTAGGGGAGGGATGAGGAACTTGGGAGTCCAACATCATCTAGAGGACCGCATCTATCATCTGTCCCAGCCAGCATAGCAAATGGCTGGTGGGAGTTGTAGTCCGACAAGATCTGAAGGGCCACAGGTTCCTATTACTGAGATACAATATTAGTGGAAATAAAATTGTTTTAGAAACAATTCAGTTCTGATTTTCATTACTTGCTGTGGCACTTCCTTTACATTTTAAATGTTAAAATGGTTCCCGTTTACTAAAGACGAAGAAAATGGTATGCAAACAAGAAAAATAAAAATTATAGCCCTTTAGTACTTCAATTCTTTAGCAGTTATTAATGTTCACCAGAAAGTGATTAATATTTATCAACTCCTTTGATATAGTTTCAAAATAAAATTGTTAGAGAACAGAACAGTTGGGAATATTTTATCAAAAAGTACAGTATGACCCTCCATGAATGAAACCCTGGTTTAGGGATTTCCTAAATCACAGGTTCTCCAGTGTTACAGGATATATAATGTCAAAGATGAGCTAGACAATACCTATTTAACAATTTCACTCTTTGTTTAATATAAACTGAATTATAACCATAATATAATCTGGCTATACTTATATCATAAGCACTTTCTCACACTATTTTTTAAATTATTTTTTTACATCTCTGACAAAAATTTCCAAGTGACTTTATCTTAAGGTCACTCTTATTTCTACATGACAAAAAAGGATGAGTTTTACTGGAAAGTTGTGGCTTTAACAGAAACTCTGTGAGTGTCTTATTATGGCTGCCATTTTGTATCTAGTTGCAAAACTCATATATACTGATAGAGCAAAAAAGAAAAGAACCCATAAAACTAGAGCATTTCACCCTGAAAAGGGTGAATTTTGATTTTAAAAAAGAAATTTGCCAAGAGTTCTTATAATGAGTGTTGATCAAATGAACCACTTCTGCATTGGCAATTGTTTGCAGTCCCGAACTGCATGAATTTGATATACTAAGAAAACCCTCCAAATACTGAGATGCTTATTGCAATTCCTTCTTATCAGACGCTATAATTGACTTTCTACTTCCATTTCTCTGTTTCCCCCAAAAAACCCCATATTTGAACTATGCTTCCCACATATTATGAAAATACCACTTAGAAACATTATTTCAGTAGATAGAGGGTTTAAGGCAAGGCATTTGCTTGTTAAAGATATTTTCCTTCTGTTACTCTGAATTGACACAATGACCCACCATCCCCGTAAGTGCCTTGAGATGTGCAACATACATTCAGCAAAGGGGCACACCTATGACCCAATGGACATATGCTGCAAGTCCTGAGTGCCCATTGAAATAATGGTAATATTTTCACATAAGGCGTGATCCACAGGAACATGGCACGGGAGAGGTTAATTTGCTTTGTTTCCATTCTTACTAATGTATTCAATATTCCCTAGGGATATATAGCATTCGTTCCTTACTAACCCATCTTTTCCAGACAAATACAACAACCCCTTTTAAAAGGTGCTATAAACGGGTTTCGAAATATAAAATATATCCATCATAGCATCTCCTAATCATTGCTTCAGTGTTGTATTTCTGCAGGTGATTTCTCTTTTCTGATTGAAACTATTTGCCGTGGAGTAACTGTTATGTCCCATGACGCCTTTTTCTTCTTCATCATCATCTCTTCCTCCTCCTCCTTGACCCTGCTTTTTGGACCAAGAGGGCTGGATGCTTTCTTGCTCTTTATTTCCTTTTTGAGTTCTTTTCAACGGAGATATCAACAGTACTAAAATGCAGGCTATGTGGAGGCAGAAGTAACAGGAACTAAGCAAATAAAAATAAAAATAGGGGAGGAAACCATATTAAGTCAAATTGAACTCGGGAGTGTTTTGTGACAAAGCTATAAACACTGACCTACTTGTCAGAAGGCCTGCTATAGTGAGCACCAAGACCTCAAGCAGCATAGAAGAATCAAGGCATCTGTTCCTTCTAGGGGAATGCAACCCCATCCAGAACTGGCAACCCCCCATCTTCTTGGATTTGAGAACCTCCCACACTCAGAACCTCCATCTTCTCTGGATTCGTTACACTTCCCCAATGTTCTGTCCTGTATAGCTGTCAAAAAGCTTAGGGAACAAGACAGACCCTTGGGAAACCCTGCAAGTTAGCTCCTAAGGCACTGGGCAATATCCCTCCATTGCTACTCTCCGAAATCAGCCTCTGAGGCAGCAGCGAAATCACTGTGGACCCAGTGTCCCCCATCTCCCAGCCCCCCAGAGCCACTGCAGGAGGGTACCATGGTCAACAGTATGGAAAGCTTCTGAGAGCTGGAGGGCAACAAGCAAGACTGCAGTTCCTTTGTCCCTCTTCCAAAAAAGCTCACTGGTACAGGGCGATCAAGGTAGTTTGAGTGCCATACCCAGGCCTGAAATCCGACTGGAATGGGAATGGGACCATCACCTTCTTAAGAAACTTGTCGAAAAAAAGTGGATGATGGCCACTGGGTGCTTCTTGTTCAACACACCTTGGTTCAGATTTTCTACTTCCCTCGCCCATCTGCCCAATCCCTCCACCAAGCATCAAATATCACATGAAATTCTCTGCAAATGGAGTTGAAGACTAGATTACTACTTGTTCAGCTTTCGGGGGCAGGGAAAGAGAACCCCTGAATAATTCCACCTGCCGTTTAAATCTTTTTTAAAAGCACAAAGTGTCAACTCACCTGTAAAACAGGTATGATGGTTTTACGGAGAGAAGTACAAATGGGACCACCGTGTAACTTATTGCTACTTGAGTCATCATCCATGTCATGATATCATAACATAATTTAATGGCTGGGGAGTCAATAAAGTAGTGCCTAATGTTCTTTCTAATCTAAACCAAAAAAAGAGGGGAAATAATTAGTAGGAGAACCAGGATCGTCATCACAGAATAGGTAGTCATCAGAAGTTACAAGAAACTACATCTAGATGCAGCCAAAATACAGAAAGCCTAGTGTTGATCTTGATTCCCTATTGATCCAATAAGTGTTTTCATAACATTGAGAGTTGTAGTGTGGCCCCTGCTAGGTGGTATTTTTAAAAATTAAAATATATATACAGTGGTACCTTGGTTTACAACCATAATCCGTTCTGGAGGTCCGGTTGTAAACCAAAACAGGTTGTAACCCAAGGCACGCTTTCGCCAATGGGGCCTCCAAAAAAAAGGGTTGTAATCCAAAAAAAAGGGACACGCACTTCTGGGTTTGACATGGTTGTAATCCAAAAGGTTGTAATCCGAAATGGTTGCAAACCAAGGTACCACGGTATCTGTATTAAAATGACATTACATTGACTTTGTCATCTTCCCGTTTTCTAATATTATTGTTTGCGTTCTAGTAAAATCCTTCAATTTTTATTAAGATTGAATCATATAGGATGTGATGAATGGCTGTGAAGTGACCCTCAAATAGAGAATCTTCTAGGTTTTCTGCTCTAGCCGCCAATAGCAGGGTGGGACGGCGGTGCTCGCTTGACCTCCAGTCAACCAGCATCGCTACCGCATGCCAGGATGGAGAGGGTGAAAGCAGAGGGCGGGGCCATGCAAATGCACCAGTGGAGCCAATCCAGCACTGCTGCAGACATGTTTCACAGCACTGACCTCCCCCCTCCTCCCCCCTATCCCAGTATGCAGTAAGTAACATGGGTGGCCAGACGTCAGGTGAGCGCCACCGCCTCACCCCTAGCTGGCTGTAATAAATTTCCTGATCAGTTCTTGGCCTCTTTCTGGAATAGGTAAAAACAGTGCACTTGTCTGCTTGTTACTGTCTATTGCTGGGAACAGACATTCAAATTTCTTCACCTACCACCTCCTCTGTTTCCCATCTTCCTGCACTATGCTTCCAGCTTTACACGAGCATCTCTGTCTTTGACTCTGGATGTTTTTAATTTACGGAAGAGCTGTTCTTATTAAGTGACCCACTGTGATTGCTTATGACTTGCTAACCCTCTGGTAGTTTTATTGCCAGTTTCCCAGAGCTCCTATTCTCTAGTCCTTTCAGGACTAATTATATCCCCAAAACCAATCCTGACAAGACTGCCCACTTGGAGTTACACTGGATGTTATTTTAAATGTGTTCCCTTCGTGGAGAAGCAGTAGCTTGGGATCACAGTTTGTGGGGAAAAAGGGTTAAATGTCTCCTTCCTGTCTGCCAGGGTTCCAATCCTGATTACTACCATCAGAGGGGTTGACAAGATGTTGAATGCATTAAATGCATCAATGTCATGTGCAGTTGCTGATAAAGACATACATTCTAGCTGATCTTTGTCAAATAAATTGTTCCAAACATTACTCCCAGCGACTGTTCTATCATTAAACAAGGTGAGGCAACCATTTGGCAACCACCAAGGAGGCTCAAGGTCATCCTGAATTAGTCATTCATTGATGCTTTTCCTCTACAATGATGGAAACAGAGTAATAATTCCCATGTTCTGCCACTTCAAGTTTGAAGAAGCACCACACAATTATTCACTTATATTACTCAGACACTGGTGCTTTGGTTGGTTAATTCAGTCAAAAATATGGAAGTGGACTACAAAATGCCTTTTTTAAAAAAGCAGATATTTTCCTCCCTCCTACAAATTTAAGGTTTTGAATGTAAATGTTAAGAGCCGCATTGAATTCGCACAATTCTTTGGCAAGAGCAGAGAGGCAGCGGTACTTACAGTTCGTGCTGCCATTGTCATTAGTACTCCTGTTAAGAATGTTAAATAATATCCTGGATATACCCCATGCCAAATGGCTGACAAGATAAAGGTTTGTATTGTTGGACTGAAGGAGGCCCGTTCATAACATACTCTAAAAATCCAAGGAAAAATACATTTATTAAGAACAGGAGGAAGTGAAGTTCAGAAAGAAAAAAAAAGCCTAGCAGAAATAACTTAATGTATTTATCATTGGCAGTTTCAAACTTAGAAGGGACTCTGTTCACTGAGTCCCAGCCCCCAATGAACACACAAATCATCTGATAAAATGACCGCTTATCTTAGGAGACAAGGTTTTAGTCAAAGGCCACCCATTTTCGCCTGCATTCGCCAAGGCCAGTAAACAATGTGTCTGGTGCTTTTGGCATCTTAGGAATGGCATAACATGACTCTTTTTACGACAGGCTTATAAGAAAAAAAACAGATAACAGATAGTACCTTTTCAGCCAAAGAGCTGTCTGGATATTCCAGTTATCAAGAAACATCTTGAAACTTGTTGAGAACTGTAAAATTAACACACCGTTATTGTATTTCTGTAATGCAGAGGTAATCATTATGTCATTACTTAGGGTTTAAAAGAGATCATATTATTATGAAATAAGGTAAAGTAAAAAAGTTAAGGAACCCCTGGACGGTTAAGTCCAGCCACAGGCGATTATGGGGTTGCGGCACTCATCTCGCTTTCAGGCTGAGGGAGCCAGTGTTTGTCCACAGACAGCTTTCCAGGTCATGTGGCCAGCATGACTAAACCACTTCTGGTGCAATGGGACACTGTGACGGAAACCAGAGTGCATGGAAACACCATTCACCTTCCTGCCGCAGCAGTACCTATTTATCTACTTGCACTGGCATGCTTTCGAACTGCTATGTTGGCAGGAGCTGGGACAGAGCAACGGGAGCTCATCCCGTTGTGGGGATTCGAACTGCTAACCTTCTGATTGGCAAGCCGAAGAGGCTCAGTGGTGTAGATCACAGCGCCACCCGCGTCCCTTATGCAGTATGTATTGATATGTATTAGTTACAACCTTACTCAGCTACGAGTGATCGCAGAAGAAGAAGAAGGAGGAGGAGGAGGAGGTATGTATTATGCAATATGTAAAAAAGGTAAAGGTACCCCTGCCCGTATGGGCCAGTCTTGACAGACTCTAGGGTTGTGCGCCCATCTCACTTAAGAGGCCAGGGGCCAGCGCTGTCCGGAGACACTTCCGGGTCACGTGGCCAGCGTGACATCACTGCTCTGGCGAGCCAGAGCCGCACACGGAAACGCCGTTTACCTTCCCGCTGGTAAGCGGTCCCTATTTATCTACTTGCACCCGGAGGTGCTTTCGAACTGCTAGGTTGGCAGGCGCTGGGACCGAGCAGTGGGAGCGCACCCCGCCGCAGGGATTCGAACCGCCAACCTTTCGATCGGCAAGTCCTAGGCGCTGAGGCTTTAACCCACAGCGCCACCTGCGTCCCCCCTATGCAATATGTATTGATGGGCAAATGAAAAAGGTTTCTTTCAGGGGTGGCGACAAAAGTATAATCTACTTTGAGCCATCTTGGCTGCTTTTCGAAATGTTGTAGCTGACAATCACCTAGACATGTCACATGCCACACTGACTGGCTCCACCATATGCAAACAGAGATGAAGAGGGTACACTGTCGAAGGTGCGCTCATTATACCAGGAGCATTTCATGACTCACAGTGGGGATGGACTGCCAAGTGTGCCCCTTCCCCTTCCCCAACAAACACAGGCACCCCTATAGCAAGTGCCGCGGGATGTGGAAGGGTTTGTCTCAATGTTTGTCTAGGTATATTTAGGCTATGCCTCTCTGATAGTGCCACTGGGCAAACAAAAGTTTAAAAGAGTGCTGCCCGTCACACACACACACAAACAAACACGATTTAGGCATGATCAGCAGTGGATATTCCTTATGTCACTCTTGCCTGAGGTTAGAAACTACCGATTACTGCAGCAACTGTTATCCTCCAAGAGCTTAACTCAAGAAAGTGGCTTGGGGTCCCTGCCATTTGAGAAGGAGCCAAATGAGTACGGCTGGCCCCCCCTTCCAATTTTTATTTTTATTTTATCTCTTCTTTCAGCCCTGACCCTCTACAACAAAATTCTGTTCAAGAAACAGAATTCTGAAAGTGCAGTAATGAGGATTCTAAATCGAAAACCAGGAAATGTTGGCCAGGGCTGAACTTTTCACTATACACAGGCACCTAAAAAGTGGCAGAAGTTCCATCACTTGTTTCCTTCTCTTTGATGCGCTCCATTCAAAGCAGTGGACCAGCACCATCTACTACATAGAATGGGAAGACTTCCTCTACATAAGCAATGCGCCTTTTCTTCACATGGGAAGAAAGGAGGCGATTCAGCTTCTTCTCTTTTCATAAAGGGAGAATGCAAGTCCTCATTTCCAATAGAGGAAATGGAACATAAGGAGGAGACAGCGGGAGCAAGATGGCTAGTAACCCAACAGGAAGAATGTGACAAAGCTGCTCATTTTAGCAACCTGAATGCTAGTCTCCACAATTGATTTTAATGCACCAGTGGCAACTGGAATTCTTCCATTCCCGTCTCACGTTATATGTATCTCATTACTAAAGTTATACCAGAAAAGGCCCAATACAAATCCAACTTTCAACATTTTCCATTAACATTTTCAGAAGATCCATATACCAACCTCTATATGAAGAATTCTTAGATTTGAAATTGAATCCCAGTGCGAGAGTCCATTTTTATCATATCCTCTAAATCCAAACCCAGCTGCATTATTAATTGCATCTGCTGCAAAGAAAGAAGGGAATAATTTGCAAGAAGCTTAAAAATCATATAAAATGAGATTTACATTTCGACTTCTTTCGCGTTTTAAGTTTGAAATGTCTGCTTAGAAGCTTTCGTAACACCAGTCACAATTTTCAATGAAAAGCCAAGTCCCCGACAAGGCTGGTTTGACCAGATAGATGATGCAAGACATCTAAAACACTTTTCAAAGTTACAATAAAAGAAGTTTTAGTCAAATGAGAAGGGAAAAGGTAATAACAAAATTTCTCTGCCAGTCTGAAGCCTGAGAAGACTGCATTACTGCTCTCATTTCATGCACACGCCTAACTAATAAAGTATGGACTTCTTGGTATAATGTGGGCTTTGGTGATAATTTAATGTTATAAGTGTATTGTGCTTTTGTAGTCACACTAAAATCTTAATCATATGCTTCAGATGCAATGGAAATGAGAGAAAACCTTACTTATTTCTTTTTGCTTAATAGCCAAACAAAAATGAACTATTCCTCAACACAAACACCTAAAGGAAAGAAAAATGTGTCACTTTACATCTTCTGCCACCAGAAATGTGGTATACTTTCTACAACTATAGTGACAACAGCTCCCATAACAATACTATTTGCCATCAATCAGAGCTATAAAACTTTGTGATGCTTCTGACCCCTACTGGCTCTCTTGTCATAATATACAGCACTATAAAAAGAAAAGAAGTCTCTCTTTTCCTCCCTCATTGGCATAAATAAAACTTTCCCGTCAGAATTATAGATAATCT
This sequence comes from Podarcis cretensis, assembly GCF_951804945.1. NCBI lineage: Eukaryota > Metazoa > Chordata > Lepidosauria > Squamata > Lacertidae > Podarcis > Podarcis cretensis. The sequence continues at coordinate 96,662,511 of NC_137172.1, read as the reverse complement.
ATTGCTATATTCTAAATGGCTAAATGCAAAGTTAACACAAAACTTGCCTTGCTGGCTGATATGAAGGTACAGTGGTACCTCGGGTTACATACGCTTCAGGTTACAGACTAACCCAGAAATAGTACCTCGGGTTAAGAACTTTGCTTCAGGATGAGAACAGAAATCGTGCTCTGGCAGCACGGCAGCAGCAGGAGGCCCCATTAGCTAAAGTGGTGCTTCAGGTTAAGAACAGTTTCAGGTTAAGAACGGACCTCCGGAACGAATTAAGTACTTAACCCGAGGTACTACTGTACAGCTAATCTGGGGGGGGGGGATGTTGCTGTTTTGAAATCAACTGCTTTTAATTACTGCTTTCAACACACACAGAGAGATGCACACACCTGTTTTTAAAAGAGCTGTATAAAGATAATGACCATTTATTGTGAAATGCAGGTACCACAATAAGTAAATTATTCTAATGATGAAAAATGCTTGGGTGAAGTAAAACACAACACAGAGTCTCATGGCACCTTAAAGACTTAACACATTTATTATAGCCTAAGCTTTTATGGACAAGAGAGCAGAGTACACTTCATTGGATGCATAAAGTGGCTTTTTTTAGCTGGCAGGATTACACCCACGTGGATGTAGAGGGGAAGCTACTGCGAACAGTGGGGGTAAGTGGTAATGAAATGCAAAAAGCACAGTCTGTGTCGCTTGCATTTAAAGCTTAAATGCAGGCGCAGGTGCACACATACAAAGCCTAGGGATCATTCACAATGAACTGCACTTGGCAAAAGCAATCCTAAAATGAATGGGTTAAATAATTTAACTTCTGGAGCAGAAGAGGAAACCACTGTCTCTATTTCAGCACAAATGAACAGAATCATTGGTTCTCAAAAGACAGCCTCATAATATGTGTTATAATAAATAAAGAGAATCAAAGTAATCACACTCCTCTCTGTTTTTAAAATAATGTTTCCTACATCACCCCCCAACTTTATAGCTGACATGCAACATTTTTAAGCTGCAATCCAGTTGAAATAAATTGCTAACGACTAGCAAATCATTTCATTTATTGCTTCTTATGAAAGCCCAGTTTTATATATGAATGCCTTTTTATTTATTTATTTTACTTTTCTAAACCTCTTTCAGATTTACAGTGGTACCTCGGGTTACATACGCTTCAGGTTACAGACTCCGCTAACCTAGAAATAGTACCTCGAGTTAAAAACTTTGCTTCAGGATGAGAACAGAAATTGTGTTCCGGCGGTGCAGGGGCAGCGGGAGGCCCCATGAGCTAAAGTGGTGATTCAGGTTAAGAACAGTTTCAGGTTAAGAACGGACCTCCGGAACGAATTACGTTCTTAACCCGAGGTACCACTGTATTTCAATCTAAGCACTACAGAAATATTGTTAAATAAGGTCCTCCTACTGCCTTGCAAAAGAATCCATAGTTCTTTCACCATCCACAAGAGGGCAGTGTCTCAAATATGTTCTGCAAACTATACAACATGACACAGCTTGGCGCAAGAACATTCTTTTTTAAAAAAGTCTACTTACCCAACGTCCACGCAAAGTAGTATTTAGGTCTGGCAGCCATAAGAGACAGGTACAAGTAGATAACCCTTGTAGGCAGCGAAGCTGTTGCTTGGAAATGTTCATCGATGTTGTACTCTACAGGCAAAGTTTTGCTAACAGTCATATGAAACAACAAGGATAGTCCGCACACTATGAGTTTCTGCGCCACAGCTGTCTGAAACATGCAAGATGTAAAACTTTGTGAGCACCTTTCAAAAACGAAACTTACAAGCGATGCCATCTTACAGTATAGAAGGTGCCTTATCTTTTTCTTTTTGGCGGGGGGAAGGGTCGACAAAACTCTTACAGTATTGTCTTTGCTTGCCCGAAAGAATAAAAACAAACATTAGAGCCTAAACATGGCCTGACTTATTTCCTAGTAGAAACTGGGATCCCTTGGGAGAACACTTCCAACAGGTAATGAGCACTTCCTCGTTAGAGAAGCTATCAACCAGCCGTGGACTGAACCATATACATAGTAAGGTTGCTTTTCATCTAAATGCTCCAGACTTTAGGAGCCAACTCCTGGGGGCCGAGGTTCCTTTGCCTCCCCCAATAAAATATTTGAGGGGGATGCCCACCCCAGTTGCCATTCAAATGGTGTGTGTGTGCCATGTCATGTGATTGATCATGCAGGACGGGGCTTACCTGGCCGCCGCCCCCCCCCCCCCCCCCGTATTTTATTCAAGTTGGCACCCCTGCTTGAGGCTTACTGGAGTGAACCAACTCTTCAATTGTAGGCACTAGCCTCTTCAGAATTTCTGGAAGCAACAAATTTTCTTGCAGAGAAGCGCAAATCCGCAACTGAGATTGGATGGTCTGTGTACTGGGATGCTTTCCCCACGTGCCCAGTTTTAACTTAGTGATGTTATGAGATTGGAATGTGACACTTATTCACTCAGTGGGGTTTTGGCCCTCTCAAAAGGAGCCGCGTTAACACCCAGTCAAACCATTGCTCCATCTAGCACAGTACAGTGGTGCCTCGCAAGACGAAATTAATCCGTTCCGTGAGGCTCTTCGTATAGTGGTTTTTTCGTCTTGCGAAGCAAGCCCATTGACAGCTTAGCGGATTAGTGCTATTAGCGGTTTAGCGGCTTTTAGCGGATCAGCTGATAATCAGCTTAGGGCTTAGGAAAAGGGGGGGGGAGGGAAAAAACCCTGCAGGAACTTGCAAGACATTTTCGTCTTGCAAAGAAAGCCCATAGGGAAATTCATTTTGCGAAGTGCCTCCAAAACGGAAAACCCTTTCGTCTAGCGGGTTTTCCGTCTTGCGAGGCGTTCGTCTTGCGGGGCACCACTGTATCACCTACCCGGGATTTCAGGCAGAGGGCATTGCCATCCCTTCCTGAGAGATGCAAAGGACCAAACTTGGGATCTCCTGCTCATAAAAGCACCCACTTGACCACTGAGCTACATCCCTGCCCCATATTTCTGATATTTTACTCGGGATTGCATGTGTTGCTATTGTTTGTTGTTTCCGTTTTGCTAGCTGCTCTAGTTACCTTCTGCACAGAAGAAGTAAAGGTAAAAGTAAAGGACCCCTGACTGTTAAGTCCAGTCGCGAACGACTCTGGGGTTGCAGCGCTCATCTCGCTTTACTGGCAAGGGAGCCGACGTTTGTCCGCAGACAGTTTTTCCAGGTCATGTGGCCAGCATGACTAGGCCGCTTCTGGCGAAAACAGAGCCGCACACGGAAACGCCGTTTACCTTCCCGTCAGAGCGGTACCTATTTATCTACTTGCACTTTTTGGCGTGCTTTCGAACTGTTAGGTTGGCAGGAGCTGGGACCGAACAACGGGAGCTCACCCCATCGCGGGGATTTGAACTGCCGACCTTCCGATCGGCAAGCCCTAGGCACTGTGGTTTAGACCACAGCACCACCCGCGTCCGCACAGAAGAAGAGCAGGATATAAATATCCAGACACAAGCAAATCAGAACAGTTGCGGAGCTACAACTAAAGAAGCAGGTTTTTTAATATTTGTTCCTGCTCTTTCATCATGGTAGGACAGAGTTGGCAGAGGGAGCATTCATGTGTTAGGCAGATGCTGTCTTGTCCAAGCAGGATGATGCCTCAGGGCACGAACTGGACAAAATTGGACTAGATTGCCCACATGTACATACCATCCCCATGAAACAGATTCAGTTCTTTCTCGCAAGCTGGTTTTCAAGTGTCAAGGTCTCTTAAAATATAGTGCCAATATTTTTGAAAAGTTCTCTCGCTACCAAGGCATATACAAATGTGTCTGGGTTTTTTTGTTAATACGTGGTAAATAGGTAAATATCTGAAGGGGATCCAAGTTTATGAGACTAATACCTTCTCACACAATCAAGCGGGGGGGGGCGCGTTAAGAGGAAAATTCAGCACGCAATAACAATTGTATACTAAACAGTCGAGCTGCATGTAATCTAAGAAGATTAGTATATTAGGAATCAAGTAAAAAGAGAGAAAGGGGTAACCAAAACTTGCTATTCAATGCCATCTAATCTGATCTCGTACCAAGACTTGAAAAGTGAAAATTACACCGTTCTAAGAATAAAACCTGCTGTGAACAGGTTTGTAGAGGCATGCTACTGAAGTGCAGGAGTCATTTTAAAAGAAGTAGAGCTTCTAAAGCATTAGTGCTATGTATAAAAATGCAGAGTTGTGCTGGTAAAAGAGGGGTATGTACTTGCAATGACTTCCTGTTAGTTTATGTGCACTGAAACTGTACATTATGTGCACTGAGATGTAAGCCCTGCTGAGTTCAATTGGACTGACTCTCAGGCAACTGGCTGAAGACATGTGGCAACAGAGGGGGGCCTCAAAACAGCGTCTCCCTCCCCACCAGATAAGAAGAGGCGAGGGTAGATCTACCTCAGTAACAAAGGGGGGGGGGAAAGATGGACATTGGGATCCAGAGGATCCTGCTGCTTGAAGTGATCACCCCACCTTGCCTCACTAGTAGGCCAGCCCTGCTCTCAGATAAGTGAGTACAGTGGTACCTCGGGTTACATACACTCCAGGTTACATACGCTTCAGGTTACAGACTCTGCTAACCCAGAAATAGTGCTTCAGGTTAAGAACTTTGCTTCAGGATGAGAACAGAAATCATGCTCCAGCGGTGCAGCAGCAGCAGCAGGAGGAGGCCCCATTAGCTAAAGTGGTGCTTCAGGTTAAGAACAGTTTCAGGTTAAGTACGGACCTCCGGGACGAATTAAGTACTTAACCCGAGGTACCACTGTATAGGATTGCAGCTTTCAAATTACATGAATTTTGTTATTTATGGAGTTACCAAACATCTGTTTCTCAAGGTTCTTTTCTCTGATCAGGTATAAAGTTTTAATTCTGGAAGGTTAAGGAGTTTTCAGCAATCCACAGTTAATTTATCAAGTGGCTTTCATTTGAAAACCAGGAAAGAGAAAAGAAATTTTAAATATTACAATCCACTAAGTAAAAGAAGAATAATGTAATAAAACAAAAGTAGCAGAGGGATGAGGGGAAAGGTCGGAAATTTACATGATGATAAATTGTTAAATTAGTGTAAATGAGTTGTAAGGAGGTACTTTCATCTCCAAAGCTGAATGAACAAAGTTTGTTTTTATAATTATAATTCATAGCATTCCTGCTGTATGTTAGCTTTATCATCGCAACATTCTCCCACATTTTCCTATGATTTTTGGAGCATCTTTATTTTTCCATTGCTGAGCTAAACAGGGTTGATACTTGCTCCCAATTGGAGATCAGCATTAATAACTTCAGATCAGAGAAAGAATCGTTTTTGGATTTCTGTCATTTCCTGTATTATATGCAAAACGCAATAAAGGTTTTTATGCAGTTTCAGAAAATGTGCACAGAATCTGCCTTAGCTTTCACATCTCCAGTAGTAGTAGTAGTAGTATTTGCCTGTGCATTTTACTCAGCCCATAAATAGGCAGACAACATTGAAGTGTTACCTTAAATAAATTTCATTTCAGATTAACATTCAATAATGTTATTGGGGTATTTTTTTAAACACCCAACCCCATACTACTTCTGACACTGTAGTGTTGTATTTCATTACGTTCCGTTCCCATTTTCTCTTATATAGTGCTTGCATCTGGGAGAGAATTAAGCGAATTTTTAAAATTGCTTTCTTTTATATCTGTTTGTAATAAGGACTTCTCAAAAAGGGTGCAGAACAGGTGTGAGTGGGCGAGAGGAGGGAAGTCCTACTACATGAGTGGACCTCATTCCCATTGTGCATAACTCACTTAGCGGTACGTTGAATTCTGTCTATAGCTTTTTCCAGACAGAGAGATCAATAGTCTATTATGTTAGTTTGCTACATTCACTTTTTAATAACGAGGGTAACTTCTGGAGTTAACTTGAAGTTAACTTCTGCAAACAAGGCAAAAGTGCAATCATGTATATTCTTTGGTTTAAACCAAAGTAGTTCCCATAGTTGTTTCTTATGAAATTCCTGTTCAATCTTTCATAGTTTATTATCATTATCTTCAAACCACTCCAGAATCTATCACAGTTCTGAAACTTGATTGTATCTTATTTTATTGGGTACTCCATTTTATTGGGTCTTCCATTGTTTATCCTGTGATATAGATTTTCATTAGATGCTCTACTAGGTTTATTTGGAGCTTATGAATCTCATGGTCCTTTTCTGTATTTCAATGAGTTTAGAGCTTTCTATTTTCAAGGATAGTGTTATGAATAAGAACAGTATTTTAGGGATGAAGACAATGGATACAGAAGCTGTTTTTCCCCAATCATGATAAATGAAGTTTTTCCAAATTGTTTTCAATCTGTGTTATCCCGATCCCAAAATCTTTATGCATGTTATGAGCCTGTAAATAAATACCCCTAACTTCCTCCTTCAGGGAAAGCAAGGAAGGGCCTACAGCAAAATATTACATTGCTGTAATGGATCTAAGAAGTAAACAACAGTGACAAGAAATAACTTGGCGAGGAAAGCATCCAAAAGAAAATTCAGTCACTCAAGTCACAAGACTTGTACTCCCTCCAAAATGTCAATCCATTATGACTTTTAATTTTCATATCTGACACTTTAAGGTCATGTGAAATACAAGAGTCTAACTATCAGAATTTTATATCTATTTGAAACAGAATTTACACACACACGTGTGTGTGTGTGTGTGTGTGTGTGTGTGTGTGAGAGAGAGAGAGAGAGAGAGAGAGAGAGATAATACTTTAGATCTTAAGATCTGAAAGATGTTTAGCCATCTTTAGAAAGATGTTTAGATCCAAAAGGAGACCTCAAATACCGTAAGTCAATATATTTTGGTACGTACAGAAATCCTTAATGCTGTTTTCTCAGAATAGCCAGTCTTAACTAATCATAACAATCTGAGCTGTTACTATTTATCAAAACTAGAAAATAACTGCCAAATCTATCAACAGATTTTTAAACTACATATAGAAAAATTCCTAGAACTGGAATCATACACTTGCTGATGAAAGTAAACTTAGGTACAATGCCTCAGAGAGCTAAATTATTACTTAGATTTGTCCTCGTTTCTTTAACAGCACTTGCTCCTTAATTCATGGGTTACACAATTTTGAGCTCATATGAAATCATCCGAAAATTGGAGTAGGTTTTTATTCAATACGGCTTTTTGTTCATTTAACCCATTTTAGAGTGAGGGCCAACTCTCTGACATATTTATCATTTTTCACAAATACATTTTTTATCTTAAAGTCAAGCCTTAAAATGAGAAACTTTTTTGTACATTTCAAAACTTGCATTAGTGATATTCAAAAGTGCTTTTAAGAGAAGATGTTTTTAACTCATCAGTTTGTTTGCGTTTTCTATAGGCAATAAAAAATGTTCTAAAAGAGATTTCATTGGGTGAGCAAAGTGACACTCCTTTGCAAATGAAATATGAATTATCAATGTTTTCAAAATACATGGGTGGTTCATTCAGTACCTTTTAGAGCGGAAACTTTCTAAAATAGACTTAATATTATATATATATATATATATATATATATATATATATATACACACACACACACACACACACACACACCAAAATAAGCTTCTATGCAAGTTTAGAAAGAATAAAACTAGTTGCACCGACATTAATATATGTAAACATCCATAACTAAATACACAATAAAGCAATCCCATTAAAATTACTATATCCTAGAAACGTTTATCTGATTGTTCATTGATGTTTTAGATTTATTTAATTGTTGCATGTCATATGCCCTAACGTAAACAAAGATGTATCTCAACGCAAGCATGTTAAACAGTTTAAAGAGGAAAAGGAATAAAAACTATGTTACGGGTGGGGGGGGCACTATATACTCAGTATCAGGACCAGCACAAAACATTTTAGTACCTGAAGCAGACCCCAAAATAGTGTCCCCCTCTCCCCGCCATGCAAGAAGGAGCGAGTGAAGATCTACATCAGGAACAAGGGAGAAATAAAGATCAACATCGGGATCTGCGGCCCCTGTGGATCCTGCCGCCTGAGGCACTCGCCTCCCCTTGCCTCATGAGTGGGCTGGCCCTGCTCACTAGGAACAACTAATGAAAACAGCTCTTTCCTGGCTATCCATCAATTATATTCATTACAAGAATGTCTGATGATTCTGCAATGTCCTGCAAATGGGTAATTGTTGCATATGTATAAGACTATTTGTTTTCTGCCTTATTGTATGTTACATGAGTTTGCACTGGGCCATTCTGTGTGTGCTGTTAAGTTTTTGTGATTGTCAAAGATCCATTCCAGTTACATATTCACCATGTTTGAACATGAGCAACTGACCTTCCTTCGTTTACTGTTTTTATCTATAAGATGCTGGTCTCTCTTTTTTGTTAAGCCAGAATACTTAATTGTGTCGGTGTGGTGAAGAAGCACAGAGTGCTGGGATTGGATATTGGTTTCGTTTCGGCTACTTGCTCGATCAGGGCCCATTGGGCAAGTCACCATTTCAGCCTCCATTACAAAGCTGATGATGCTGATGATGAATACTCAAGTTCTTCACACAATGTCATTTCAATAAAAGTATAATGACCCTGAAAGCAATACTTGCTTTATTGTTTATATTTTCCATTGTGTTACTGTTTCACTGACTATTTAATTTATTTAAACTTTGCTGTAAGCCACCCTAAAACTTGTTATAGGGTGTCCTACAAATTCTCAAAAGAAAGATATGATAGCAATCATCTCAGGGCCGATGATGAGCAGTTAGCTATGATCCACGATTGCCCAATTAGCAATGATTCATGACAGGGCCTTCTCACTGGCAAGTTCCCTGCTTGTGGAATGCCTTCCTTGGTAAGGCACCATCATTCTCTCTCATTAATGCCCAGGAGAAAATTTTAAAAACCCTCTTATTTACCCAGTTATATGACGACTGAAAAATACAGTACCCAGCAACCTTGAAATCATTAGTTGTGAGTGTATGTGGCTGTTTTAAAATGCTTTTAGATTTTCTAAATAGATATAGATATATAGTCCAGCATCTTCCCATGAGGCTGGGTAGAGTTCAGAAGCTTTGGCTACCATTTTGGTTTAGCCACAGATTGCTGCAGAACTGCTCTTAACAATGGATAGCTTAAACAAACCTGTTTCAGAAAACAGGGTCTAAAGTTGACTTGTTTGATTAACTAGCGTTTGTCAAGTTTGGATAGCATAACTGATTGTGATTAACTAAAAGCAGAAGCACACAAAACTAGGAGGGGCTAGACATGTTCACATCTAGCTAATCCACAGCTTAGCGTGATGTCAAAAGGCAGCCAATGGCTCGCCAAAGGGCACTCCATTAATTCATGACTGAGATTTAAAGCTGTGATTTCCTGACTCATAACTCACAACCATGGCCTGAAGGGACAGGATACAACAACCCTGCCAAAGCTAATCAGGTTTGGATCTGGTCAGTTTCTAGATGGAAAACATGTATACTGCCCTCCACAGAATATGTATTCATGAAATATATCCATGGGCTACACCTGAAATAAAATTTTAAAAATCCAATTATATTATACCATACCACTCTCCACTTTGCTACACGAACTCCACATAAGTGGGCACCCACAAAATTATGAAACATTCTGAGCGCTGGAAAGCATTTTAGAAATTATTACTTTATGTGTTAACTCTGTATCTGATGCCTAAGATTCAATGTCCCACTGGGAAAGACAGCAACTAATCTCAGTGGATGTTTAAGAGGATCCTAGGTGGTTAAAACTTTATTTTAAGACACCTGTTTGGAGTGGAGCTCATTTTGATGCTTGCTTGGCAGCTTCACAAAATATAATTAGTTCAGCAAAGCTTGTGGCATTTGGGACTGCTGCACAAGGAGTTACACACACACTGAGGCAATTAACAAGGGGTTAAATAGCTAAAAATATTACTAAGAAGCCATAAGCAAAGGGGATGTGTTCCACAAGAACATGGGAGTTTAAGGGTAGCTAATAGCTATAAGAAAAAGAAACTTACGAAGATAGACATTAATTTCAGTTGACACCAGTTTGAGCACCAACAAATGATAGCTTGTAAAAAGGCACAATAGGAGGGAGATATGAGGTAAATCACTTGAGAATTTTGACTATATTCAGTTAACATGCAATTAGCACAGTAGAAACTTACATTAAGCTCATATCATGCGCCTAATGAAGTTAGCAGAAGGAGAAGGGACTGTCGTTAATTTTATGCTACAGAAATAAAACTCAAACGAGAAAGGAAGCTTATTAGATTAGGGGAAAGAGAGTTATTTCATATAGAGCTTCCCATTTGCTGATCCTCATTACCCAAGAAAGCTAAACTTAATCTAATGATGCATTGTTATTCTTAAAAATAAAAGAAAAAAATCAGTATGAAAATTCAGCCAAAATCCCCCACTTAGATAAGCATTTCAGCAAGATGGCAAACTGAAGTGCAACTCTTTTATGTAAGTAAGCAAGTTGAGCTAGCAACCTGATACAGCAAATGCAGCAGGGGGCAAAGAGTTGTACGATCCACGTTATTTCCCAAGAAGCACACAATACTCACTGGCGTTATAAAATGCAGCCATATTTCTCTTTTAATGCCAGTTGGGAAGTGTAAAATATCAAGAGCAAACACAGGTTCCCTTAAAAGTAATGTCAGAAAGCTAGTGCAGCATAAGTAACTAAAAATGTCAAGCATGTGAGCAATACAGCTAAAGATAACTTACCTGTACTGTGTGATCGGCCGAGATTATGAAGGTAGAGTTCTTTATAAAAGCCTCAATTAAAGACCCTGCGCTTGACCAACACTTGGGAGTTTTCTAGCAAGTTTATACAGTAAAAATGCAAAGGGCCATCTCTTTGTCAACCACATGGTTCTATGTTAGGAACAGAGAATATTTTCTCATTTCTAGGCCAGGGCGGTGGAGGAGGTTGGCAATGAGCTCCTGAAGTTCAGTAGTCCCTTAGCTACTATGAGTGGAGCCACCCAAACTCACATTTAACCCTGGTTCACAATGCTTGGCATCAGTCATTTCCTCTGCAACTTCTCCCATCACCAATATTTACACCAGCTTTGGGGATGGTAGTGGAGACAGCAGCAGATGATAAAGCCAAAGGCTGCGTCTAAGCAGATATGGGGCCCGATTCAGCTAAACAGTTGTGCTGGGAGGAGCCAGCATAACAAATTCTGCTAGTGCAACGAACGAAACAAACTTGTTAGACCTTAGAATCCAAAATAATACAGGGAGCTATTCAGCCAAGTTTTACTCAGAGTAGATTCATTCATTTCAATGGCCCTAACTTAAGATTCATTAACTTCAAAGGATGTCCCCTGGGATAAATCTAGTTGGAATATCACCCTGTATTACTTCAGATTATAAGATCTAACAAAAAGTACAGTGGTACCTCAGTTTCGGAACGTAATCCATTCTGGAAGACCATTTGAGCTCCGAAACGTTCGAAAACAGAAGCCTCAAAACGGAAAACTCAATACGAAAGCTGCATTTCATGTTCAACTTCCAAGGCGCGTTCGAAAACCGAAGCATTTACGGCGTTCGAAAACCGAAATGTTAGTCAACGGAGGTGTTTGAAAACCGAGGTACTGCTGTACATAGTTTCTTCCTTCATTCTTCTTGCCTGCTGCTGCAAAAGAACTCATTAATACTAGAAGCAGCAGGGAAATTACATTAAAAGTGCATTTTGAAATATGTAACTGCTTCCGAGGCTACTATACGTTGGCCCACAAGGTCCATTAATGATTATCTATGGAGAGTATCTACCTTTTTAGACATAGGTAATATTTTCTTTTTGAAGGCAGAACTGTGCCATTCGTGAATGATCACCACTCATGTTCAAGATACAGCTTGAGAGAGTTGCAAAGAACACGTAGTGCAAACAAAGCTTCTCATGCACTAGAAGAACAGCAGCACAGCAAAAAAAAGCCGTAGATCTTACATTTGGAGAGGGATCTGTTTGTTCATATTTTATCTCTTCTTTCCCATTTGCTTCAGACTGTGTCAGTTGGTATGATCTGCCTTCAATGAAAGTAATATAGTCTTTATAAGAGCATAATGGGCCTGCCAGGATACCCATGAAATTACAGTTGTAACTTAAATACTCCAGCAGACTTGGCATGCGCCTGTAATTCAAAGACAAGCATCTGGTGAGGTTTTCATTGACATTTTCTAAGAGAACAACACTAAAACCACACACTGATTGTATTCTAGTTGCAATTACTTCTATTTACAGGGCCCTAGACTCTTGTGGGATAGCGTTCACCAGGCTGGGGCCACAACCGAAAAGGCCCTGGCTCTGGTTGAGGTCAGTCTAATTTCCCTGGGACCTGGGATCTTCCGAGTGTTGTTGTTTGCATACCGTAAGGTCCTCTGTGGGGCATACCAAAGGAGCCGGTCCCGTAGGTACGAGGGTCCTAAGCCATACAGGGCTTTCAAGGTTAAAACCAGCACCCTAAACCTGATCCTGTACTCCACCGGGAGCCAGTGCAGCCTTAATCCTTAATCCCCTTAATCCTGAAGCCAAACTTTATTGATTTCTCTTAACAGGCATTATTTAACGGGGTTTGATTTCTGGAATGAAAGGGAAATCCAAGGGGTGAGTCAACACTCTATTAGAAACTTGTCTATATAAATAAAGGGTCTGGGAGGAATTGACTCATTTCAAATGTAAAGTGAGCTGAATCAGTCTCTATAGCATAATATATCCAAAGTTATTAATTCAAAGCATATTATTCTTTCCTACTTTTGGGGGGTGAAAAACTCAAAATGGCTTCATTTGTACTTTACACAAATGAGCAGAATGCAACCCAGAGTTTTAAGGGGTCTCCTTAGCTTCCTGTTTTCTGCAGAATGGCCAATTGCAGGTCTGAGGGGCCAGGTGGCAGCTTACACTGAAGCAGAGAAAACTTACCTCACAGCTAAGCATCGCTGTGATTGTGTCAATTCTTCCTCCTTTCGAAACATTCCTGTGGGTTGAGGAAAGAAATGGGAGTGTAACGTATTGGGCTGGGTCCAACACTGATGCCAAACCATAACTTGGCGTCACAAGAATGGGTTGCGGTAAACCTTGGGCCATCGGACTCCCCAACACACCTCAGTGCAGCCATAAAGAAGGAGCACAGTAGCTTACATTTCCCTTGTAGATAAACTGCAGCTTGGTGTATTGTTCAAATCTGGACAAGCTACAGTGAATGTTAACTATGGTCAGTGGAAACCAACCAACTGCAAACCATGGTTTAAAAAGCAGGCTTGCTTCAAGTAACCTTAGTTAAGATTAATGTAGGGTTTGGGGGCATGATAAAATTGCAGCTTATCCACCATGGAAGGTTCTGTTCTCTTCATAGAAGAGGGGAACATAAAAGCCCAACGACTGTCGAGATTTTTCTAACACTAAACCTTGATTTATCATTATGTCCCTTTTTTTTTTTTCAGGTGAACTGGGTAACTTACCGTATTTTTTGCTCTATAAGACTCACTTTTTCCCTCCTAAAAAGTAAGGGAAATGTGTGTGCGTCTTATGGAGCGAATGTAGGCTGCACAGCTATCACAGAAGCCAGAACAGCAAGAGGGATTGCTGATTTCACTGCGTAGCGATCCCTCTTGCTGTTCTGGCTTCTGAGATTCAGAATATTTTTTTTTCTTGTTTTCCTCCTCCAAAAACTAGGTGCGTCTTGTGGTCTGGTGCGTCTTATAGAGCGAAAAATGTGGTGCTTAGTCCCAAAACATCCTCCTGCTTATAAGAGTGGCTATCTAAACTGATCAGTCACGACAGCTATAGTTTAGTATATCTGAACTCTTTTGTTATCTGTCTTCATAACTTTACATACCACAATACTGCTAGATACATATTGCATACAAAAACCAAGAACAGTTGAACAAGGCACAGAACAGCTAAGTAGTGGTACAGTATTCAGCCCTTACAGTCACCAGTTATCTGTTTTGTTAATTTGGCAATAAGCACAACTCCTTCACCTATTGTAAAGAACTGCCAGAACAGAGAATAAAGGATATCCTTGCATGACCTTCTCCATGTTCAGCATGAGCAAAGAAGCTTCCTTGAGAATTTTTACATAGTTCTGGCTGTCGTGTTTTGTTGTTGTTGTTGTTTACTGTCACATAGCATTCCCCTCATTAACAGATAAACATATTGGCACAATTATGCATCTCCAATTCCTGTTAAAGACATGTGAAAATAAACATGGCCACATGGCTTATGTTCCACACCGCAAGAGAAGGCATTAACAAGAGAGGATTTAGCTCACCGTCCTGCCCCCAGCCCCCCAAAGTCTTACCATCATGAATTTCATACGCCAAGCTTGTGATTTTCTGTGTAATTATCATCATTGGGCTGTGACAAAGTGAGAGGGAAATGAAAAAATAAAAGACTTCAGAAACAGAACATGCAGATCTCACCCATAAAAGTATTGCTTTCCAACAGAAAGATAGAACTGAACGTGCCATTAATTTGTTTTTAAAACATGCCACTAGAAGTCTTTTTATGGGTAGGTCTTAGGTAAGCCTGTGTGGAAGAGAAACCAGTGGCATTAGCATCAATACTAAACCAACCAACTATATTGTTTGATGCCCAGGAATTCAGATCATTGTCAAGAGGCTTTGATTTTGAAGCTATTCTGGGCTATTCAGCAACTAAGCATGACCTTTCCGTGGTGGTTATGCAACTGTGGAATGCTTTCCCAAAGGAAACCTATTGGGTTTCCTCTTTTTGCCAGATATATACACAGGTTAAAAGAAGGGAGACCTTGGAGGAAGGGTGGGATGACAAGTGTAAGAAAACAAATGACCATTTCATTTGAGCTAGCATAACAAGATAACAGCTTGATCAGGGTTGCCATTTATTTCCAACCTTGATTTGTGGACAAGCCTTGTGATTGGGGAAAAAACAACAACATGGTTTCCCACAAACCAGCGGCAGAATTCCTTCATCAGAAGAGTGTGAAGAAGAGGATGGAGCAGTCAAACCTGATGCTGTTGAATGCTTGTTCTCAGGGTGTCTGAGCCATTCCTTGGCATTCATGTTTATGCATTTATTTATGCACATATGTGCCACAGACAAAATGCATGATTTCCTACCATGAAGGCCATTCCCATATACACAGGTGTTCTTGAAAGCCAATGGAAGAGACTAAAACCTGGCAAATGGCAAGTCTAGGTTATTTTTTTTAAGAGACACTCCCAAATCTGGGGCATTACTCACCAGGTAGAGGTACCTGAAAAAAATGGCTGTCCCTAGTAAATATAGTAGTGTTGTTTGAGCCTGTCAGACACATGCTGTCAGCCACATATTTGCTCCATAAATATTAGAATGCAGCTGACTTTGAAAAATTGAACTTATTTTAAAAGCAATAAAAAGTAATTAGTGTCTTTGTACAGCTAGCCTGTAGGGAGCATATTGGTTTTCCTGCATGTCGAGGAAGACATTGTTTGCTGCCTTTTAGTCACTTGGGTAATGGTAATTATAATAACAGAGAAAGCAATATAGCAAAGATCCATCGGTACTCAGGAGAAACACCATTCCCTGATTACACAATTCAGACTAGAAAAATCAAAACACATTTTCACAGTGTAAATAAATGGTAATCTGGAGGTCCCACGCCAACCACAGATAAAGGAGGGATTTTGACTCCCTCAGCAGGCTTTACAAAACCCTCTTGTACCAAGGAGAGGAGAAAGATGACAAAAGCACGTTGGCAGATAAATTGGTTGAAGAGAACAGCATGAAGAGAGCAATTTTTAATACTTGTGTTTTTATTGCACATCACCATACGCAAAGTTAAATGGAGAGGCAGTGTTAAATGCTTTGCCCCAAATGGCAAACAACAGCTTTGGGCGGGAGGATTTTCACAGGAAAGTGGCACCAGGGATTTCCTATGTTGCATCTATCTAAACTCCAAAAGGAGCTGTGATGAATCTAGGTAGAAATTTGTGCGGTAGCAGTCCTTCCCAGACAGATATCTCAGTATAGAGCTACATGCATGGAGAGGATTGTACAGAGTTCTTCTCCTATTATAGATAAATAGGCAAAGATCTCAAAAGAAACCCATAGAAACTGATTAAAGAACTTTTAAATTGTGCACACATGTATACAGTTCCAGGAAAACATGTTTAACTCATCTGTCTATCTATCTATCTATCTATCTATCTGTCTGTCTGTCTGTCTATCTATCTATCTATCTATCTATCTATCTATCTATCTATCTATCATCTATCTATCTATCATCTATCTATCTATCATCTATCTATCTATCCTCAATGGGTTGTATCCAACTAATACATAACTAACGTCAGTTGATTTTTATGGGTCTGCTCTGAATCTGTCTTAATTGGATACAATCCACTATATTTAGCTAGAGAAACACCTAGGATATAGAAAGTATTATTTATTCTTACCCAGAAAAATCAGCAGAATATTGTCCGTAATCAAAGATATAGACTCTAGAAATTTGGCACACAGTGAGGTATCCCAAAGCAAAAACAAAACAATATCTGAAACAGAGAAGGTAAACTAGTTATTAAATTATCATGTAAGTGCATTAGAGAGTAATATAAGCTTTTTAAAAATCTTTAAAGCTATGGATGATCAGGCACACACACACGCACACACACACACGCTAAGAACATTCTTTCCCCACAACAAGTCCAGTGGCTGTATTGGGGGAGAGGCTCAACAACTCTGGGCCATCTCCCCTCATTTTCTTAAAATTTAGTCCCCAAAAATGGGGGGGGGGGTCTTATAAACGGAAAAATATGGTAATGCTATCTGAGATTATCACAGTACAGTCATACCTTGGGTTGAAGATGCTTCAGGTTGAGCGTTTTTGGGTTGCGCTCCACGGCGACCTGGAAGTAATGGGACGCGTTACTTCCGGGTTTCGCCGCTCGTGCATGTGCAGACGGTCAAAATGATGTCACGCGCATGCGCAGAAGCGGTAAATTGCAATCCACAGGTGTGGGTTGCGTTCGCTTCAGGATGCGAACGGGGCTCTAGAACGGATCCCGTTCGTATCCAGAGGTACCACTATACAAAGGTGGTAATAGTCTCATATGCACTATGGGATTAATTTGTTTTTAAAAAGGGCACTTACCATCTTGTAACCTTATTAAAGTAGATATTTTCATACTGTTGATGGAAGCGTCTTTCTACAGCCAGCCTGTAAGCGTATTTTAATGTAGACAGGCGTAGACAGGACAGGCTCAGAAAAGAAAGGAAGAACATCTACAAGCTCCCAGGTAAAACTACACCATGGGTTCTACAGCCATCTTGAACAACAATACTTCCTTCACAAGGACTGGTATTGACAGGCTTTTCCTCGCTCACAGGAATCTCTCCTTTCTACATTCTAAGTAATAACACAGCAGCATCAAAGGACCACATACCAAAAAGTATAAACCCTGGAACTATGCCTTCGCCCTGAAAGATTCCAACACTGTCTTGGTATCTACCATGTGGCATAGCCCACTTGTCACTTTTTTTCCAATATGACAAAGAACCATTAGTGAGCACTCTTTGGGTTCGGTCAGTCAACCAACTACAAATCCACCTCACTCGGTCCACTTTTTACCAGCTTCTCTGTAAGAATATCATGGGAGACTTTGTCAAAAAGCATGCCCTGATCCACCAAACTTGTAACTCCATCAAAAGATAGATAGATGATAGATAGATATATAGATAGATAGATGATAGATAGATAGATAGATAGATAGATAGATAGATAGATAGATAGACAGACAGACAGACAGATAGAGATTTGTCTCTCAAAAACCTATCCCCACAGTCTTATTTTTAGGGAAGGGAATGGGGAGCAGTTCTCAGAAGTCGGTTCCTTGTGCTTGGAGCGTTCTCTTCCTTCAACACTCAAGAGATGGTGCAGCCTGTCCAGAACCTCTAGAAGCAGGACAGCCATTTTGGGGGTGATATTTTACCTCAGCATTTACTTCACCTGCTCCGCTAATGATGCCTGCCAGAACCACCATCAGTGGTGAACACCTCACCCCCATAATTTTGTTGGGCCGTTGTGTGGTTTACATGAAAGGCCTTAGCGACCCCAGCTTTGCATCCAGCGGATTTGCTTTGCCTGGGAGTTGTATGCCACAGTCAACTGAGATGGCTTGGTCAAACAGGACTGTTTCCCCACTCTTTTTGCTGAACCCGCAGGGTACGGATTGTATGTACCTTTATTGTTTCTTCTCCACTTGGAGACTTCTCACTATGATGGTTGCCCAGCAGGGGACCTGTCCAGCTCCAGTGTGTCACTGGCTGACAGCTTATAATTTTCTGCTGAGGAAAACTATGCCCATCGAAGCGTGGTGCAAGTTTTATTCAACACCACGCGACTCACAACTACCTCAAAATGTCTGCTACCCTAGTCTCTCATTGTTCCACAGGTTTGTTCCATGGAACACCTGGGTTGTATTTTACTACATAAACTTGAAATTGCAACTTGGAGTAGCTGCTATGAGAACTGGGAAGGTTTAGAGTAGGAAACTGAAGGCCAGCCCCTGTCTTCTACTTTGAACGCTTGAATTTTCTGGTCGAAAATGGTCGTGTCTTTGGTCAGAACGATTAGCATTTACATGACCATTTTCGACCAGAAAATTCAAGCGTTCAAAGCAGCCATTAGCTATTAAGGTTATTAATTATTTCATATAAAAAAATAGCTTCGGTTTTGAGTGCAGGCACTCGTTTTCCAACTTATCTGATAAAAAACAAAATCTAATATTCATAGTTGTAGATGAAATTTGGTGGGGGGCGGTGGAGGTAAAACAGTGTTTGATAGCTGGAAAATCTGTAACTTAAATTCCTATTACACAGTGCCCACTCCAACACCAGATTATTTCATTAAGTATTACAGAAAGAGGCATTCTGATAAATGCCATTTATGGTAAGACAGATGACATTTCAAATAATGAGCACTACAGAAAATGAATTCGAACACAATAGTACATACAATAATTTGACACACAAACTTTACAGTCATTAATATTCCCTTACCACGATAGAATCTGTAGCAATGAATATGGAAGTGCACATTTTATGTAAAAAGCCAATGATAGCAGCACTGAGCATCTGCTTGCTTATAACAGTTATTAATAAGCTGCATTAATTAAAATTCTTGTTTATACTAAATGATTTCAGGCATAAAACAAATGTGCATAGCTGTTCTTAAGCAGCCACAAATTCTAGATACTCCCATGAAGCTCAGAATCATATTTGGGAGTTAAATAGAAGCAACAAGAAGAAAAGAAAATAAGGTTTATCTGTTGCCAGAGTTGTGCCTTTATAAATATTCTTATACAACATGCACAGGAGCCCTTAACACCTGTTCCTCTAAGCAAGTCCTGGATTCCATCCTATGCATGCCTACTCAAAGATTCCAACGATTTCAATTAGACTTGCTCACAGGTTAAGTGGGTACAGGATTTCAGCCTTAATGTCCTAAACTCTAATTGCACACATACTGATGTACCAGATTCCTCCCTTCCCTCACCACCCCCAGCAACACAACCAGCAATTAACTTCCAAAATTAGAATTTGTCACAAGCCATTGGAAGTTGTGCAATCTAAACTTCTTGGACAGTTCTGCTCCTTACCAGGAAGGATATGATTCAATTACTGTTTTCCAGTGTGCAAATTAGGTAGGTTTGTCTTTAACTGCAAAATGGAGCTAAATCTAAAGTTTCGTAACTAAAACTAAAGTTATACAACAGGTGTTAACAGCTTTTAAGAAATTCACAGAGTAGTTCCTCCCATCTATAACCCTCATGAGTGTTTTCAAACTAACAAGTGGGGAATTCGGGGGCTGATTCAGATACTAAAACATTTTCCATACTACAGAACACTCATCAGAGGTATTACTTCTGCAAAACTGAAGGTGGCTATTCATGTATTTAGGAGCAGCATTCATGATGTTTGGACTTATTGGCCTTCTTTCTATAGATGAGTATGAAAAAAATACTATTCAAAAGCAAGACTCAGAGAAAGGCCACTGTAAATCCAAAATTACGTTATTCACCTCATCTTTGAAAGATTAGATCAGCACACTCAACCAACCACAGAGATCTTTCTGGCCTTCAATTAGTTTCACATTAATCCTTTCATCAGAAGAAAAGCCTGCAGCGAGAAGGCATCTTCATGAAAGTCGCAGGTTTGTTATCCTTCCTGTAATCGTCCTCATCCAACGGATAAGCATGAAACAGCATTTCACTACATCAGTGGGGGACAAACTCTTTAGGCAGCCAGTCCCTTTCAAAATTATTTTCCTGGTGTCCATGTTAACAGGCATGTCCACTATCATTCTGCCACCCATTTTATGCGGCATGCTTGGAAAATCTGTGAAAAGGCGTTACAGCAACAAAAAATGCCTGTGCACATGTCAGGGTGCACCAAAACTCTTCCAAGGGTCACCAACAATGCAGGCCTATGACTGTCTACTCGTAAGCAAGTTTGTACAGAATTGTAGCCTCAAATGGCTGGCTTCAACTGGTATTGCAGGTGCTCACCATTACAAAAGACTAATTTGCTATTTTCTATAAAACAGCTCTGGTTTTCCACTATACCTTTTATTATTTATTCCTTTTATTGCTGAGTCTTTAGCCGTCTTCTTGTTCAAAATGTGTTTTGTGGCACAAACTGACTATTTTTTTTTAATATGAAAGCTGTTTAGAACTGCCATAAATAAAGACATAATAAAAAGATACAGACATTGTAAAGCAAAACTCTTAGTGGCTTAACTTTAACAGAGGACTGTTCTACCAGTTTCCTGACCTCAGTGGCCAGCATAATAGCCCTACAACTAAAAAAAAGCTACACAATTAACATTATTTTAAAAAAAATTAATTAGAGCAGTTTCTAAAGTTTACTTTTCCTTGTTTGGATAGGCAAAGTTTGAAGTGGTAACATATTAAATGTACTATGAACACAAAAAGGCACACCACTGGCAATCAGACAAGGCTTTCGAACGGCAAAGTTGCTGGCTGCCAGTTTTCTTCTAGGCAGAGAGACTGCATCAATTGATTAAATGCTAAGTATTGTTGCTACTTGTTATTTATAAAGGGCTGGCAATTGCAAAGTGCTTTACAAGCTTTATTGTGCTCTCACAACAGCTTTGTGATGACTATTATCCCCATTTTAAGAAAGGGAACCAAGGGTGACAGACCATGACCTGCCAAAAACAAGTCCATGACAAATGAAATTTTCTCCCCATCTCTCCAGTTACTGAACCACATCAGCTCTTCAAATGGAGCTGTAATCTCTCATGGATTTCGCTTGCATTGTACTGTATATTTTTCAATGAATTATTTCCTTTAGAACCATAATGGTCCCTGCGCATTCCAGTAAATCAAGGCATTAACAATGAGGGATCTAGGAGACAGTCACATTGTTATTACTGCTACGCACCAAGGAAAAACAAGCGTCTTTACTATTTGTGCCTGTCAACATTTTGTGAAAAGACAAGCTGAAAATATGGCACACATTTTCTCCCTGGTTCTCAATAATGAAAATTGTAGGGAAATCAGAATCAGCCCTCAGATTGTCCTTTCAACCACTCAGGTTTGAATTTTATTTTATTTTTACATCATCTTGTCTCTTTCATATGTCTCCGAGACAGAAACAAAAGTGATTTATGCAGAATTATCTTTCCATCCTCCTCCTCTCAATTTGTCTTTATTCTGCAACATATACAGTACACCACAAATCTAATTATGGTGGGGGTTCAATTGTCATTTCTACGTATTTACTGAAGAATTCATCAATGTAACAGTCTGTATTTTTGTTTTCTCATTAAAAACTTGCAGCATGCTTCAACTTCTCTTGTCTGTTTGCTCCAGAAACTGATGACACTATATCTACGGCAGCAGCTGATATTCTCTGCTTTCATACCAGGGCTTTTCAGGCAAAAGCATCGTGACCCGTGTAGCTTCCACTGACTTAGCTCCTCTGATGTCACAATTAAAGTTGAACCAAACAGGGAGAGGAAAGCTACGGACATTCACGTTCTTGAAAACAACCATTACTTTTTCCAGTGATTTTGCAGGGAGGACGGACAGGAAGTTGTTTGGAGAGAGGAAGAAGGGAATGCACAAGCATGCGCCAGAACAACTACACTAACACTTCCCCATCTTGCTGCAGTGGCAGAAAATCAAATACAGCATGGCCCGGATGAGACAGACGACCTGATCCAATTACAGAGTGTAGTGTGCAGAACCAGGCTTGTGTGTGCCTTCCATTTACTGGATCAAAGTTGCTGCTTACAGATAAAAACATTTGGGAATCCTTGTCCCAGTACAGATGCTGCACTACATTGCTTTCAATGGGATGTGCATAAGTATACTCATATTGTGTCTGGATCCCACAGAAGGCAATGCAGTACAGAGACATTTGCATTCAAAAATGCATCCCGTTTAAGATGCAGTTCTTCACGGAGTAAGTGACAGTTGCACGGAAGCCTTCTCTGCATGCCAAACTCCCCAGAGAGATTCATCGCCTGCCAGCACTGTGTAGTGGAACAGGGAGCAACAGCATGGTTGCCTTTGCAACAGGCCAACACTTTCACTTACCCCATCCCCTCCATTCAAAGCGAAACAATGCGAAGGCCTCATTTGCCCTTGATGAGATCATTGTGCTGGCTATGTGCTCCTTGATTGGCTGAGAGCACATTGACAGGAAGGGGGGGGAGACACTTTGTTTAGGAAATGGCACCAAAGCAGCTCCTGAGAGACAGGTAACATAACAGGTGGAAGGGGGGGAAATGCATGTAAGCTTGCATGCCCTCTAAATGTCCCTTTTCATTGCCAAAAATCCTAACCCTAGATAACTTGGTTCAAACCTAGTGAGAAAGCATCCAAGGTGGTATAGACCCAAATAGAGTTTTAGTTCTCTTCTTCTCCAAGTTATTTTAGCACACAGAGCAGGTCTATTACACAAATCTCACTCTAAGCAACATACTGTCTGTCTCTGCACATCAAACAAAACCATGGTTTGGCACTACATGCATGAGAAGGAAGGAACCGCCATGGACCTTGGTTCTATGCTTATGTCTACAACAGAATATTTCACTTCATCCCACCTGCTTCCAACTTTCCATATCCTTTTGCTTCAAATGTCCCCAGTTTTGAGAGCCACCAAAAACAGCTGGCTCATATTTTTCAAGCTTCCATATCATTCAAGAAAGCAACTGATTGGATCACCAGCTCTGCAGCAGAAAAGGAAATGCCCAGCTGCTCAAAATACCATCTCCAAATTCAGCTGTTGCTAATATAATAAATTGAAACCATTTTCTGTAATTATGTAAATACTTGGGTATTTCCAGCAAGCTTATACTTCGCAACATTAGCAGAATACTTTGCATTACACTTACAGCAGGGAGTAGAAACATGCATATATGAGGTATGCAGACTGTTCCTTTGATGGAATTAATATTTCTGTAAGAAAAGTGAAGTAGCCTGGAGGCACTGATACTTAAGTGGTCGTTGTTCCTAATCTCAAAGGAGAAAGCAAAAACTAAGTATAGACCAGGGGTCAGCAAACTAAGGCCCATGGGCCAGATGCAGCCCGCCGGGCTCGTTAATCCAGCCCACAAACCTTGCGGACCCTGCTGCCCACTCGGTCAGTCCCCATGCTAAACCGGCGCGGAGACCTCACCACACGGTGAATGACTTCCATGACACAACACGGCTTCTGATTGGCTGCTGGAAGCTCCTGCAGCCAGTCAGAAGCCACGGGCGCCTCTGGGCAGGCGGCAACGCTGACGCAGCCTCTGCACCACTGCCGCTTCCTCCCACTCAGCTCTTCCTGCTTGATCACTTCCTCTCTGCTGAGACAGAGGCCGCCGCCAACACTGCCAAAGACAAGGCGGCGGCGGCATGACTGGCATCGGCGGGGGGGGGGGGTCCTTTCAGGAGAGGGGGGTGCTTTTGGGAGAGGGTGGGTCTGGCCCGCCCCAAGGTCTGAGGGACAGTGGACCGGTCCCCTTCTGAAAAAGTTTGCTGACCCCTGGTATAGGCTCTTGACACTGCTTTATCCTCATTGACCTCATATGCTAGATGTACTTTTTTTTTTTTCTTCAAGCAAGGCATGGCTTTTAAAGACCACTTCGAAATTATCTGTACACCTATTGTTAAAATTGGGAACTTTTAGGTGAGTAGAATACCAATTCTACACTACAATATTCTTACATCATATGGCTTCCCCTGCCCCCTCCCAAAAGAAAAAGAATACAAAGAGCAAAACCCCTCAAACATGCAGTAAAAGACTGGTTTTGACCTTTACAGCTTTTTCTCAACAGGCATTTTCTTTTCTGCAAAGCATGCAGATTCTCGTTTCTCCACAGACACAGAAATCTAACAGCAAAAGACTCTTTGCTGGAGGAAAGAAAGAAAGCAATTCTTCTTTCTGGGGGAAAGTTGCAAATGTTGGAAAATGCAATTTTGAATACCTGAAAAACTCAACGCTCATTGGATCATTTCTAGGAATAAAACCAATCTGGTGCAGCACCTTTTATTTTTGCTTTCATCATGCATTGGTGCAAATGTGTGCAATTTTATTTTATTTTTTTAATGGCTTGAGTCTGTGAGATACTACCTGTTTTGAAGCCAACAACAGAGCTATCTGAAAAGCTCCTCCAAAATACCAGCCACATTTTTGCACGTGTGTTGGGGCATTTCTTAAAACGTGCAGCCTATGAAATATCACCATATATTAAAACAGACCTGAAACATACCTTCAACATGTTGTGCACATGTGGCATCACACACTCTGCATCCCACTTGTTCAATGCAGTCATGAAAAGGAGAGTAAAAGCACAAGTGGATGCTTCCAAACAAGAGATCTTTGTTATTTCCCAACTCGGAGAACTGTGATTAGTCTTGTTAAAAATCCAGTTTCAATCTGTAATTTATGAGCCTGCTTTGTTTCCCCATGTCCAGTCACCACAAGGAACATTACTTAGCTTAAAAATAGAAAGTGAAAACTTCTAAATCACAAAACTGTGGTCATGTCAGAGGAGGATAAGGGATGGAAATGCACAGGCCTGCTGCTCACTGCAAAACCTTAGATTAAATGTTGTATCAGATAAGGGTCTCAATGAGCAAGTTGGTTTCTGCTCACAGACTGAGCAGACCTTCTTAATATTAGCTTCACTATCCTATTACAACTTTTATTAAGCCTTACATTTTTGAGGTGTTACACTAATATACAGCAATTAATGCTGACACTTGTTTCAGGCAAAAGAGAGCTGTCAAAGTCATTAACTGAGTTGCCCCCCAAGCCACATAGTCGCTTGTAGTGAAGCCAAATATTGGAGCTCAAGTTTATGGCAGCTTTCAAAGCATTCCTATGTGCAGGCAAAAGTCACCTAGAATGCCTTTCCAAAGTTCTATTCTTGCCTTTCCAGAAACACAAGCTTTTAGAAAAGCAGCCAACTGGACACTTGACAGAGTGAGGTCTTAATTAGGGCCATGAACAAACTATCATACCTTGCATTCACCGCTCACAGACAGTGAACTAGAAGCCACACAGAGAAAAAGACTAACCTAAAAAAAACTAACCTAACCTGAAAGAACGTCTCTGTTAAAAGAAATAAAAAGAGGAGGAAAGTAAAACAAAGTTCCTACATACAAAGTCAAAATGGGCATGCTACTACTTGCCTCTCAATGATCTTAACAGTGTGGATGAAAGAAATACCTTAGTAAAGAGCAGCTCAAAACACCCAAATTCCTACTAAAACAAGAACTGTAGGGAACTGTCAAGGAGCAATTAGTTTTTGTTTTGATTCAGACTATTTGATCACATCTAAAAGTATGCCGTGCCTACCTATCAAAATGGGCTGCAAGGTTAAACCGGCCCTTTGAAGTTAAAAAGGGCTTTGATATAGACAGCAATTGCAGTTAGACATGAAAAACCAACATCAAGTAAGGTAAGACAACGCTGTTGAGCACATATTTTACATCTATGCTTTTCCTAGCATTTTACTGTCTACTGGCACAATGCATACAGACAAAAGCATAGACACCATGATGCAGTAGGGCCTAATGGATGCAGCAACCAGTGTTAGAAACTGAGATATAAAAGCTATTCGCTTAAACCTGGGTTACGGGTGCACTAAGGGAATGTTTGAGAACCCTTTTTGTGCAAGATTACAAAGCTGAAAATGAAGTGTGCATATTGTTAGTGCCAGCTAAAATTTGACTCGCCCAATAGCACAGGGGGATCCTGGCACCCATGTATCTTCACTTGGTCTCAAGTGGCTGATAAAGGTAAAGGGACCCCTGACCATTTGGTCCAGTCGTGACCGACTCTGGGGTTGCGGCGCTCATCTCGCTTTATTGGCTGAGAGAGCCGGCGTACAGCTTCCGGGTCATGTGGTCAGCATGACTAGGCCGCTTCTGGTGAACCAGAGCAGCGCACGGAGATGCCGTTTACCTTCCCACCGGAGCGGTACCTATTTATCTACTTGTACTTTGACATGCTTTCGAACTGCTAGGTGGGCAGGAGCAGGGACCGAACAACGGGAGCTCACCCCGTTGTGGGGATTCGAACCACCAACCTTCTGATCGGCAAGTCCTAGGCTCTGTGGTTTAACCCACAGAGCCAATAGCCAGGTGCAAAATGCGCCCAGCGCCTGGCTAATTTTGAACACTGCCTGTAATATACCAATTTTTCTTCAAAATAATCAAGTAATAATCAAGTGGGAAAACTAAAAACAAACAAACACCTCTTCCAGTCCCCCTTTGGAAGTGTTAAAGAAGATAAGCAATAAATTAAACAATGTATAGCCCTCCATAACTGACATGATATTCATATATACCGGAAATCAAGTCATAGTTTATCAGAAGTCATGACCTGAAGAACCTGTGTACTGACTGAACATATTTGTATCTGATATTGGAAACAGCTTTCAAATATATCATAAAAAGCTATGCACACTTACTAATACATGATCATCATCATCATCATTTCAACTAGAAAACAAAATGAATTTAGAAAGTGATGTTGCCTAAACTGGTTCACCTGAAATAGCAAGTTAAACTATGGCTTAGCAAGATTA
The DNA here is from genome assembly GCF_951804945.1 of Podarcis cretensis. NCBI lineage: Eukaryota > Metazoa > Chordata > Lepidosauria > Squamata > Lacertidae > Podarcis > Podarcis cretensis. The sequence goes on along the minus strand of NC_137172.1, from coordinate 96,635,441 downwards.
CACAAACAGTGCGTATTCTTGTTATGCCATACTTTGGCTTACAGTGTTGTTGAAAAGAGGCCTATTTTTAAAACGTTGCTAAGAATCATCTGCATAGTCTAGCACAAAAATGTGGCTGTTCCGCTGGCTTCACTAAAATGCTCCAATGCCCTTGAAACACAGTACTCTGTTGCATATGACGCAAGAGGGGGAAAAACAGCCCAAACACCGATGCATCAATGGTAACAAGCAGGTCTGACTCTTGCTATTCTGAAGTTCCCCCAGCCTAATCCAAAAATAACAGCTCATCTCAGCACTCTGTAGTGATAAAACAGTCTCAGGCTGCCAGATTATTAAATGGCAAGTCAATTAACAATCTTGCACGTAACCAATTAATAGTATAAGACGTTTGCTTCAAAGCATAAACCAATCCTAATAACATGACTCACGTTGAAGAGTGCAGTATTTTTTTCGGCCTAAACCTTTTTAGAAAGAGAAGTTTATTGAATGTAATGTTATTTTATATTACGTATACCAGTTCTTTTGTCCCTTTCTTCTCTGCTATACAATCCCTGGAGATTCACAGCGCAGCCACTGAACTTCAGCGACACACTTGCAGTAAACACAAAAAGCCAAGTCTTGTAATTGAAAGATTTTTCCAAGCTAACACACCAACATTCCAAAGAACAACCTCATCCGTTCCTTCAATGCATGCCTTCCCGCCAATGACTTCTAATCTCATTTTACAAGCAACCTTGTATGCTGTGAAGATGGTGAAAAGGAACATACGTTTCACTGACTTCCCCCCCCCCCTCCCTAAATGCATCTGATTTTGTAGCGGAGTCCGATTTATTTGACAGGAATAGTTTGTTGCTGTAATAAAAGCACGCAAGCAGTACAAGTATGACTCAGAGCTCATTTGCTCCCAGTCAAATCACTTGGCAGCCTGACAGGTGGAGTAACCAGCCTTACAGAAGCATCAGGAAAGGGATACAGTTGCTGCTTTCAATGAAAACTGAATAGACAGTGAGAAAGAAATGCCTTCACCCTTTGAAGTTCTCGTTTGATGGATTGAAAACAAAGCACTGTACGACAGGATTGTAATACACACACAAAATAATAATCTGTGGTGCTTTTTTGGAATAGCCGGCTTAACCTGTCCACGTTCACCAGCAGATACAATTGTGCTTAGAAGATAAAACTTCTACAAAAACCTGACTGGGTGGTAATTCGATCCTCATCAAGCTTTCTTTTCTTTTTGAAAGAGCAATGGAACCCCATAAGGGCTCTAAACATTCTTTCCTCAGAAAAAAAACCAACACCTAATGCATCTCCTCAAACTGTTCATGAAACAGAGGGAGTGGGGACATTTCAAAAGCAGTTAGCCATATGGCACAGATGCCATGAAATGCAGTCAACCGTGTGCACCTAAGCAGCAACCCAAATTAAAATCTTTGCTAGGAAGTACAGTTCATCCTTAGCATACTGGACTGTATCATCATCATCATTTCTGCCCTTTCACAACGACAAAACCTGGAGGTTTTACTCTGATGCTTTATACAGAGCTACATGTTTTTAAGGGAATGCGTCTCTCCTCTTCAAATATGCAATAGCATCACATGGTTCCCCCCCCCCCACACACACACGGCAGGAACTGTTAACAAGAACACACCTAAACTAAGCAGGTTTCAGAGTTAAAGCCCAGACAGGTTCGTCTGGTTGGCAGATTCTTGCACAAGGCAGAAGCTTAGATGTGCACACAAAGCTCCCACATGAGAAAGGGGTTCCCCACACAAAACCATCCATGAGCTGCCCCCCCCCACTTAAGGAGTGATCAAGACTAATCTTCACTCTGAGATCTCCTGTGCATACCACAGCTCTTGCAAAGCTCTCCCTCTACTGTGTTGCATGTAATTATGCATTTGTGTCATAAATTTTGCTATTCCATATATGGATGAGTTTCACCACAGTGCGTGGAGACAGGCAATCAAGTCATGCATCCCTAGCAGTGGCAGGAGGAGGAAAGCACAGAGAGAAGGAGAAAAGCCATGGTGCATCTGCGGCAGCACAACCAGAAGGACACCTTCATCTGCCCAAGTTGTAACAAAGCTTGTCTCTCCGGCATCAGTCTCTACAGCCACAGCTGGTGCTGCAACCTTCCAACAGCTTGACCTCACCCCCAAAGGCGCACTCCTCCACTGTCTCCCAAAACAGATGGATGCCAACTCTGGGACTCAACTGTCTATGTCATCGGTTGAAGTGCCACCATTATTGCTCCCAACTTCACAAGCAACTCACCCATAGTTCCCTTTGGTCTATCTAGATCAGCGGTTCTCAACCTGTGGGTCCCCAGATGTTGTTGGACTACAACTCCCATCATCCCTGAGCTCTGGCCTTGCTCGCTAGGGGTGATGGGAGTTGTAGATCAACAACATATGGGGACCCACAGGTTGAGAAAGGCTGATCTAGATGCTCTCAGCAAACCCCTAGGACTAGCCTACCTTTCCAGAGGTAACAGAGAGTGCAGGGACCAACACTGGGGAGGACTGGCGCATAAGTGGGTTTTTTTTTAAGCTGCAACCAGTCCTTAAAAGGCAACCCGCACTCTAATGGAGCATCACTTCTAGTTCCAGAATCTAATTTTGTCTAATTTAGTAACAATATAGGACATTTGCAGGAAAAATAATAATAAGTGGGCTGGGAAAGATTACACACTTCAGCCTCCAAGTTAATGTTGAGAGAAATCCAGGTTTGGACACTCCCACATTTCCCTCTTAGCATTCATTTGTATTCCTTCGTTAGCTGTATTTCTGGTTCTGATACCACCTGACTCTCCCTGCCCATACAGCATTTTTGCATTCGTTTATTGCCACCAGAAACTCTATTTGCCGTCTAAGGACCGTTGTGTCACTCAACAGGTAACAGGTCTTTTTTAAAAGAAAGACAGAAAAAACACACGCACAGAAAGTGAAGCTGTCATGTCATTCTTGCAAATGTCATTATTACTTAAAAAAAGAAGTAACTTCTGTCTTAGATTGATGTTTATCCTTAAATTAGACTGCCGAGTGAAGGTCAGCAAGAACAATAGTTTAATATAGCGATTGAGAACCTGCTCAGCCTCGTCAAATATTTTTTTAAATCTGCAGCCAGATTGACAAGACAGCTGAAGAGAAGGCAACTACAGGAAAAGAATGTGAGAGGGTAGGTTATAAATTACCATGTCAAGGATGCTTAACAAAGGGATAGAAACAAAAATCTTGCAAACCAGACATTTCAAACGGTCTGATCTAGCAAATTGTGTATGTCATAAATATGAATTTTATATTTCTAGGCTCAACATCACATTTTCCACATAGTTCATATCTTCTGCATAACAAACAAGCATTAAAAAAATAGAAAAGTGACACACAAAAGATATTAACAGATAAAGCAGCAACGTATATTTATAATTAGTTCTTAAACAGATCGCCTATGTTTTTAAGACAAGTCTTTAGCAAAACTCTGTACAAAACAGAACCTGTCTTGGTCTCATATAATAGAAGGCATTCCTCCTCAATGCTCTTTTGAGAAAACCACAGTAATTAGCCATTTGTTCAAGCCTTCCCTCTCAGAAACAATTCCTTGTTATTGTTTATTTGTCTTCCCAGGAGGAAATAAGATCTGTCACAGTTGAATCTGTTCATTTTTCCCAACTGAGCTCTTGCTGAGCCAGGTAATACTTGTTAATTAACTGAATGTAAATAAAGGTCATTACACTTGTTTATGACACAATAAATACACAATTCTCACTCATTTATTACTGGGAATTCAAACATTTTACCGGCAAAACATTGCTTTTGTTGCATAGAATTATGCCCTGTAATCATTTCTCACCTAATCCAGTGCAATCAATTGTGATACAAGTGTTACGTAAAACATGGCTGCAGAAATGTGTCCTGGGCATTTATTAGATATTGCCTGTGAGATTATTAGCAATGCGACACAAACTTCCAGATGCTATTTTACAAACTTTAGGAATGATAAATTAGGTGAGAATGCATGTTCTTACTAATTGTTTATATAAAATTAATCTCCTGCATATTAAGGTTGTTGTTTTTTATTACCAAATGCACTTATTCTAGGAAATATTTGTGAACTACATGTAGAAAAGGGACACAGGTGGTGCTGTGGGTTAAACCACAGAGCCTAGGGCTTGTCGATCAGAAGATCGGCGGTTCGAATCCCCGCAACGGGGTGAGCTCTCGTTCCTCGTTCCCTGCTCCTGCCAACCTAGCAGTTCAAAAGCACGTCAAAGTGCAAGTAGATAAATAGGTACTGCTCCAGCGGGAAGGTAAATGGCATTTCCATGCGCTGCTCTGGTTCGCCAGAAGCGGCTTAGTCATGCTGGCCACATGACCCGGAAGCTGTACACCGGCTCCCTCAGCCAATAAAGCGAGATGAGCGCCGCAACCCCAGAGTCGGTCACGACTGGACATAACAGTCAGGGGCCCCTTTACCTTTACCTTACATGTAGAAATGTCTGTAACTTAAATTATGATTCTTAGAAGTGGACACAAGCAACATGCTCCCATCCTTTTGTCAGGTTTCTTGATACGCACTTCTCCTTTCCAGTGCTGAAACATAAATCTCCCATTCCAAAAGAACCCCACTGCCAACCACAAGCATCTATGAACCCCTTCAGTGACACTGTCTCTTCATGGATAGGTGTGCGCATTGTTGCACTTCTGGTGCTAGCTGCGGAAAGCGTAAAGAAATCCAACCACCTTATTTTTTAGTTTCTTCAGTTATCACTGGTTCTGGGTTTTTTGTTTTCTAAACATATTGCAGGGAGAGGGCCCCGAAGTACTGTCAGCTTCGCTTGGAGGCACAGAAAATTCACATCCTGCTTTGAGCTTTTTGAAACAAGACAATAATGAGCTTTTTAAGGGCTGTTACTTCAAGGTCATCTCTTGGCATATGCGCTACAGAAGGCTTGGCCATGCCTAATCCAACCCCAACATATTTACTTTTGCAACCAAATGCTATTTTTCCCTCGAGTGCTCAAAATATGTAAAATTGCCAGAAAACAGACAAAGGCAAGTATCTTTACAAAAGAAGAAGAAGAATATACACTGTTCTAAGTGTCAAATCTGGGGCTTATATGTCAGCTTCTAAGTAATCATTATCAAATCTAAAATACTGTTGTCTGCAGAATGGAAGACTTCCACCTAAGACACAACCATTTTGCATTCAGTAGCCGATATACAATGAAAAATATTCTCCATTCATGCAAGTGATATTCAGCGCAATCCCAGACATGCCCATTCAGAAGAAAACACTGTTAATATCAATGGGGCTTACACTTACACAAGTTCCATAATGGTTTCTTATATGAGGCAAGTTTCTGTTGAAAAAGGAATGTGCTGTTTGTCTATCTTAGCAGTTCTAGCAATACTACCCGTATCCTAAACCATCTAGCAGGTCCAAGATGGAAGGTGGAAAAATCCTGCTCAGCATGGAACACACATTTCACATATCATTACTCCTGAAATGCAACGCAAATTTCTTTCTGCGAGTAAATCAGCAACAACCATGCAAATGGACTTACATACTGGAGGGTAGTTTCACACCTCAAAATCTCCAGCAGATTTGCCATGGATATGCCAATTTTACACTCTGAGGTCCACGGCATATGTATGTGGCTATTTTAAGTGCACCTGCTGCCTATATACACTTTGCGTGTTTTTTTGCTGTGCAGCAAACAAAACTGCAACAAAGCATAGTCATTGTCAAAGCCAGTACTATCTAGAGAGTGACACTACACTGTCTGAAGACGTCTAGAAAAGTGGTCTTGAATCTGATAGGGACCACAAAACCTTCTAAATTAAATTTCGGGGGAATTTAAAAAATGAGCAGGTGTCTATTGATTATAGTGAAAATGAAAAGCCTGGAAGCATGGCAAATGCAGGCAGCTGCTATAAATTACTATAAACATCCTGTTAGACTTCCTGTAATCAGCAAATGAATGGTACTTCATTCAATGCAGAGTCCAATTCCTCTCCAGCCCATTCCCGAGAATATGGGAGGAGTAAACAAATTAAACACAAATGTACAGTATAGTGAAACCAACAGGTTGGTTTTTCTTAACCAAGTTAAAAGCAGCCTATGAAGGCTGCAATTTTGAGATAGTGCTTGTAAACACCTCTCTGAAGTTCTCCACAAAGAAAAGAAGGGGAGGGGAGGGGAGTCAGCAGGAAAACTGCCAGCAGGTCAAGGGCTAAGTCCTTGGGCAAACATACTGCTGCATCACTCAAAATCACAGCATCCCATTAAAACTTACTGGAGTCTCAGTTTATGCAAATCTTCTCCACCAGATTTTCAGCAAGTTTACATGGTATTAAATGTTTTAGCTGCATCTGAATTAACATCGGTCCGAATCTAGTTACCTACACCTGTGCTATAAAACGGCTTTAAAAGTTCTTGGTGCATTAAAATGGAACAGGTTCAATTTTGTTTGCACTCTGACATAAGTATGTTGGGAGGCTACTACGTACACCAGCTTGCATCCCCTGTTCTATACTATCATTTCAAAGACTAACACTTTTAAGTAGACTTTCATAGCCATCCAAATTACACTTTGCCATACTGATGACTTGAACTATTGAACTCATAGTGTAATTAGCCAGTTAAATGTTCAAAGCACTTAAATTGTATTATCTATACCATAGCTTTCCATGTATCTACCTACCTACCTACCTACCTACCTACCTACCTATCTTATCTATCTGTTGTAACTCTGCTTCCTGAAATGGATGAATAAGGCATTTATTTGTTCCGAATGTGGATTCTTGGGCATGATAATATACAACAAGGACATTTCAGTATAGGCTATACATTTCAGTATATAACTCACTTTGGGAGCTTGCAAAGTATTCTTCAGCTCATTTTAACACAAGCTGTCAAGATTCACATTAATGCCAAACCAGGTAGAAGCCAATCTGTGCCCACAATTCCACAGCCACAGTTAAATCGTATATACCTAAAAAATGTAAAGTATGAAGCAACCGTACCAAATTCCTTGCCATAGCAGGAGTGAGCCTTTGGACCCACACTGCTACAGATAAGTAAGAGCATCCTCTTGCACTGAGTAAACACAACCCTCCATATGAAACAGTTCTATCACATCAGGCCCGTAAGCATTTGCTGCCTATGGCAATTCGTATTACAGTATGACAGAATAAGAGAGAAACCAGCACACAGCATACATTTCCTAGAGGACAGCAAAGATACTGAATAAAATGAACCCAGCTCAATAAAAAAAATATATAGAAAAATACCAAGCTATGCTTACCCAAGGATAAAATTGTGCCATGTATTTTTTATTTCTCAGAAACGAAACGGGAAAATTGAATGCTACTGAGTGGGGGTTTTTTTACATGTTCACCTGGCAGGGGAGTTAGCACTCAGATGTATTACAAGTCTGCACGTCAGATAATTTATGAAGCAGCAATGGAAACATGTTAACTGCTATGTACTTAAAATTACAGCAACCCCACCCCACCGGGCTTGATTCCATAAACAGTAGGTATGACAAAGCTTTTGGCACTTTGAATAGCAAACAAGAAGAGCAACACATTGCTACACAAGGTCTCTTCAGGGAAATATACATTGGAAACGGTAGTGTTTCAGGGTAGGAGTGCTTGCACTGATATCACGGACAATTTGTTCCTTTAAAGCAGGAGCGGCTAACCTTTGTCGGCTGAAGGGCCACTCTAATGTTCACTAACCCCTCCAAAGGCCTCGTGCCAGCAGTGCTTGTGGCCACCCCACACTCTTGGCATGTATGTACACACAAAAACAAAACAAAACTCCAGCTGAGAGGTTATCACAGAATCAAAGAATTGGAAAGGACCACAAGGGTCATCTTTTTGCCCAATGTGGCAGTAGCAGGGGTATAGCAGCACAGCGACAGTTGCCTCATGCGCAAGATAGTTAGGAGCGCAAAATTTCAACACCCATTGCTGCCTCAATATGGCTGCATGCTCCCACCACCAGGCTCCATTGAAAAAGGCTTCTCCAGGTGAACCAGGAAGTGGCCTCTCCAGACAACTGAATGACTCTTCTTTTCTGATCTCTGCGGCTGTGATCTCCTGGGTGACTTGCATGCCTTAGGCCAGTGGTGGCCAAACTTGGCCCTCCAGCTGTTTTGGGACTACAGTTCCCATCATCCCTGACCACTGGTCCTGTTAGCTAGGGATGATGGGAGTCGTAGTCCCAAAACAGCTGGAGGGCCAAGTTTGGCCACCACTGCCTTAGGCAGTTGAATGCACACTCACCCACCCACTCTGCATAGCCCTGGGCGCTTGCAAACCATGCTACGAAAGGTGGGCCTCAAACCCCCAACCCATTGATTAACAGTCTCAAGCTCTACTAACTGAGCTATCGCAGACATCCTCTCTGCTCAATGAATCATCAATCTGATTAGTGGAGAGGGAGTAATCAGCATTTTCCATCAACATGTTGGGCCAGGTCCCCCAGGTCTGTGTCTTCTTCTTCTTCTTTTTTTTAAAAAAAAGAAAGCTTACACTTTGACAGCAAAATTCAGTGTAGTACTGAATGAAGCCCCAGGAAAATCAGCTTGGAGGGCTATGTCAGAGCTCAGGGAGGGTGGGGTAGCCACCCCTGCTTTAAAGCTCCACCCACCTGCAAATTATGTTCTTTCACTTTGAAAACATAAAAGTGTGTCAATACTCACTTGTGCATATTTTCCACTCCTATAATGATCATGATATAGTAGGAAATTCCACTTTGTATAACAAAATGTAAGGCATACCTAAGAATGGGGAAACGGTTACAAAGTATGGTTAGCCGAAGTAGTTTGCATATTTTGTCAATGTTAATTTCAATTCTAAGCAGCAGCAGAAGAGAAAATACGTTTTGCCCAGATTAACTCATCCAAAATGTTTATATTTACCCGTTAATTTTGACAAAGGTTGTGTACAGGCAATAACTTTTAAAAGATGAGAACACCCTCCCATCAGATGTCAAGGAGATAAATATACAACTTTTAAGAAGACATCTGAAGGCAGCTCTGTATATTAATGTTTGATTATTTATATTTGTTGGAAGCTGCCCAGGATGGCTGGGGCAACCCCGCCAGATGGGCAGGGTACAAATAATAAAATTATTATTGCTGTGAAACTATCACTGCCCATAGTAACTATGTTCACTGTGCATGTCCCAACGCGGTCCATGGTCATATTTGTTTTGTAAGGCTTGCAGTACTTCAAACAGAAAAGCAGACAAGCCTTGAAATCAAGCAGCACTGATACAACAGCTGGCAGGACCAGTGGTCAGGGATGATAGGAACTGTAGTCCAAAAACAGCTGGAGAGCCAAATTTGGGAAACCTTGGACTACAGAAACCAGAGCCTGGATACAGCAAAAAAGAAAAATCAAGTTACTTACCATCCAAAACAAAAAAGTGCAAGATAAAGGCCCAAAAGGGTGGCAACAACATGCCTTATAAATGGACTAGTTTTGCTTGAATGAAGGTAAGTTCGAAACCAGATAGCAGCAAGCAAAGCAAAGAGCTGGCACACTACAAAGTTGACCTGCGGAGAAAAGAAAACTCTCATCATTTTTTTGCGGTTAAGTGCTTATACTCACTGTTGCAAAGAAATAAGGCAACCAAGTCTTTTGCATTTTAAAAGCCAATCTTCTTGAGAATCATATGAATCGTTTGTGAAGCTGGTACAAATCTCTAAACATCACGTCTATCATAAACCCTTTGATGCTCCAGAAACATTTCCCACAGCTGTTACCAGATGTGGATCCAACATGTCAAAATAAATCAGTTTCAAAGACACTAACAATTGGTCCAAATCATATGCCGGAAACACAGGAAGATTGTTTTAATGTAATTCATTCCAATAAGAAAGTTGCCTTCTCCATATGCAGGATTAGTAAGGAAAAACCACATATATGTAGGAACAGAAACAGTTACTTCCCTCAAAAAAAATGTTATAAAGGCAACACATGACAGAATATTAACCAAAGTTCTTACCATTAGAAAAAATGAAATACAACAGAATTCGATCAAAAAGAAAAATAGAGAGAAAGAAAAGAAAGAAATTTTAAAACAAATTATGGAAAATGAACAAAAATTAATCAAGAAACCAAATAACGTAAGAATTAAACAAAGTATTAAGGTTCTTCAAACTCAATTTGCAATGATAATAAACAAGGAAGTGGAATGGAACATCAAAAAATTGATACAAAAGAACTTTGAATTCGCAAATAAATCAGGAAAGTGGCTTGCTTGGCAGATCAAGAAAAGAAAGGAGCAAAACATAATAAATAAAATTGAAATGGGAGGAGAAGAGATAACTAATCCTAAAGATATCAGAAAAGGATTCCTGGACTTTTATAGACAATTGTATAAACGAAAAGAAAAGAACAACACGAGAAAAATAGAAAGATATTTAAAAGAGAAAGAGGTGCAAAAGATCCCGACAGAAGCACAAGAAAGGCTGAACACCCCAATTGATATAGAGGAGATGAAGGAGGCGATAAAAAAATTGAAGAATGGGAAAGCCCCAGGACCAGATGGTTTTACAGCAAGGTATTATAAAGAATTGGGAACAACCCTAATGTTACCACTGAGAGAAGTAATGAACAACATATTAAAGGAGAGAGAAATTCCAGAGACGTGGAAAGAAGCATTTATAACCTTTATTCCAAAAGAAGATGCGGACTTAACTCAAGTAAAGAACTACAGACCAATCTCTCTATTAAACACGGATTACAAAATTTTTGCAGGAATAATTGCAGAGAGATTAAAAAAGGGTTTACAAGAAATCATTCATGAAGATCAAGCGGGTTTCCTTCCTGGCAGACAGATGAGAGATAATGTGAGGAATGTCATAAATATTTTAGAGTATCTGACAGCCAGGAATGAGAAACAAGCAATGTTGATGTTTGTGGATGCCGAAAAGGCATTTGATAACGTATCATGGGACTTTATGTTGAAAAATATTGAACAGAGGGAAATGGGGAATGATTTCTTTAATGGAATAAAGGCAATATATACGGAGCAAAAAGCGAAGTTGATAGTGAACAATATGATAACAGAAGAAATTAAAATTTCTAAAGGTACCAGACAGGGTTGCCCACTATCACCACTATTATTCATAATGGTCCTTGAGCTTTTTTTAGATTCAATAAGGAAAAATGAAAGCATAAAGGGGGTGACAGTAGGCCAAAACCAATATAAAGTTAAAGCCTTTGCCGACGACTTAGTTTTGATGGTGGAAGAACCGATGGGGACTGCAGCTGAGATACTGGAGGAAATTGAAAAATTTGGAGAGGTGGCAGGTTTTATAATAAACAGGAAGAAAACCAAAATTATAGCCAAAAATATGGAAAAAACAATGATGGAAGTATTGCAACAACAAACGGGTATTGAAATTGCTAAAAAGGTGAAATATTTGGGAATATGGTTAACTCCAAAAAATATCGATCTGTTCCAAAACAACTACGTCCCGGTGTGGAATGGAATTAAGAAGGACCTGGAAGTATGGAGAAGACTAAAACTATCCCTCTGGGGTAGAATCTCAATGATTAAGATGTCAGTGCTACCAAAGATGTTATTCCTATTTCTGATGATACCAATATTAAAAGGAGCAGCGATCTTTAAAGATTGGCAAAGGATGATCTCAAGATATGTCTGGCAGGGCAAAAAGCCGAGAATCAAATATAAATTATTAACAGATGCAAAAGAAAGAGGAGGTTTTGCCCTGCCAGATTTGAAGTTATATTATGAAGCATCATGTCTTTGCTGGTTAAAAGAATGGATTAAACTTAAAAATACGAAGCTCCTGGATTTGGAAGGATTTGATAACAGATTTGGATGGCACGCGCACCTTTGGAAAGAAAAGAAAAAGGGTTATAAATCATTTGAAAATCATATCTTCCGGAGATCGTTATTGGAAGTTTGGGACAGATACAAAAATATATTAGAAATGGGGGTCCCACATTGGTTATCCCCATTAGAGGTTATAGGTGTCAAAAAAAATTAATATGAGAAGTGACTGGATTACCTATGGAGATTTGGTGGTGAAGGAAGGGGGGAAGTGGAGATTAAAACCATACGAACAAGTAAGAGAACATGTTTATGATTGGTTGCACTACTATCAAATAAGTGAAATGTTTAAAAAGGATGTGAAAGAAAAAGGGTACAAAGAAAAAGATTCAAAATTTCAAACAGAAATTGTCAATAATGATTGTAAGATAATTTCCAAAATGTATAAAATTCTGTTGGAATGGCATACAATGGATGAGGAAGTAAAAGTGGTCATGATTCAATGGGCCAAAGATTTAGGATATAACATAGAAATGGATGATTGGCAAAGAATATGGAATGAAAACCTGAAGTTTACAGCATGTGTCACATTGAAAGAAAATGTTATGAAGATGGTATATAGGTGGTATATGACACCAGTAAAATTAGCAAAAATGTACAAAACTTGTAACAAATGTTGGAGATGTAAGGAGAAAGAAGGTACATTCATGCATATGTGGTGGGATTGTAAGAAAGTAAGGGGGTTCTGGGAGATGATATATAATGAACTAAAGAAAATGCTAAAATATAGCTTTGTTAAGAAACCAGAAACCTTTCTGCTGGGAATAACAAGAATGGACATAAATAGGAGAGACTGTAAACTTTTTCAGTATGCAATCACTGCAGCAAGAATACTGTTGGCCCAAAAATGGAAACAAGAAGAAGTACCGACTTTGGAAGAATGGAGGACAAAATTAACAGACTATGCAGAACTGGATAAATTAACTGGGAAAATCAGATTCCAAAAGGATCACAGGTTTTTTGAGGACTGGGGAAAATTTACGGAGTATTTGAAAACTGTATGTGAGGACTGTACAACGCTAGTGTGCTTTAAAGAAGCTTTGTGAAAATACAAGGAATATTGTTAGAAAGCAAATAAGGTCAGAAATATAGTGTTTAATGGCAATATTAAAATTAAGGAATGTGAAGATAGGATTCGAACTACGAATGATTGTCAGAGAAGTTGAGGGAGGTCCAATAAGCTAAAATATGTGATGTGTAAATTGATATGACTGGAGTTTTTCATGGAAAAAAATTTTAAGAAAAAAAAAAGAAAAAAAAGAAAAAATGAAAGCTATTTATAAACTGAGATAAAAATTGATGACTTTAAGACATTAGATACCCTTAAAACTCAAAGTACATGTGTCAGAGCTGCCTCCAGGTCCCAGCTCACAGAGGACCAACGCTAGGCTGTAGTTATGTACAAAAGTCTTTATTGAGATTCAGTTTCCATTTTAAAGCCGCAGCGTGCAGCTCTACGTCTCGACCTTAGATCGGCGAAGTCCCGTCTGAGTCTCCTCCCCTTCCACACCAGTTTAAGACCCTCGCCTTGCTCCACCTCTTCCTAAGTTCCTTTCTCCTCTGGGCCCTCCTGCCCGCTAGGGTCTCATCTTTCCTGGACTCCTCTGACGCTGACCCTGACGATTCTTGCCCCTCCTTCCGGCGGGCTTTAGGACCTGGTTCCCTATCCGGGCTACCTTCTGTGCCGCTCGCCTGTACCTTTGAACTTGGCGCGCGCGCCCAGCCTGCAACTTTCCTCTTGACCGTTAACTCGCTCTCCGATGGAGGCGTGGCCAACCCTGACTCATCTTCTCTCGCTGGTGGTGCATATGTGGGCTCTGACACCTGGAACTCCTCCCCCCCACTGCGCTCTGGTGGGGAAGCTGTTCCTGATTTCCAACTGCTGCTCTGGGAGTCCCCGCTGGCCCCTTGCTTCTGGGGTGTCCCCCTTGGCTCGCCCCTTGCCCTGCCCATCGGCGCCCCCTTCTGTGAATCTTCCGATTCGCTGGAGAGGCTCATGGAATCTCTCGAACTGCTGTCATATTCTCCTACGCTGCCCTCGGATTGCTCCCCCTCGCTCTCCATCTCTTCTCCTCCCTGCGCTCCCGCTGAGTCCCTGACAACATGTATTATTTTCAAAACCAGATAATGTGTAAGATGCACTGTCTAGGTCACAGGTATACAGAACCACAGGTCTGCTCCAGTCAGACCTTTTAAGTGCCATTGAATATGCAATGCCAGTTTCTTCAAGCTATTTCTGCCGCAAAAACATGCATCTATATACATACAAAAATACTGCAGCTGTTTTACCAAATGTAAAGCATATACAAATCAGACAAACGTACTCCCTGTTATTAGACTTCATGAGAAAACTGAACAAAGACTCTCTGCAGGCCACTTCTGACAGGTGAACAGGGCCACCCACCTGTTATCACATGCCATCAGGTGATTCAACTGACAAGTGTACTCTAAATGCGCTCCAGTTTATTCTTTTACAGCCCTGGCTTGAAGTTAAGCCACAGCTGCAAAGATTCCTGCTAAATGCAGGGCTTGCGTTCAGCACCAAAGGCAAGCCCTGCTTTTGGCAAGGATCAGCTTCTAGTGGTCCCTGCAGGGCTTGTATTTCATGCCCAATTTAAAATGCATCAAGTCAACCCCTGCATACATAGAACTTTAAAAACCAGAGGGGCAGATAGTTTCTAACAATGACCTTCATTATCCTGAGTAAGATATAAGTACTGTCCACTGCAAACTCTAAAACAAATAATTTAGAGCTCTGGAAATGTCCTTTTGCAGATTTGAGATACCTCACCATTCTGTAGAATGTTATTTTGGAATTCAGAGGAGGCAGCCATATGCCACAAAATTAATTTAACACCATTTAATATTGTGGTTTTTTAAAAAATTGATTTTGTGTCCGCATAGCGATTTGTCAAACCTCTTTGAGACTTATTTTTTATTCAAGGAAGGCTTTTTAAGCAAACCGCAAAGACAAGTTTGACCTACAGCTTTCATGAGTCCCAATGTTTCACAGAAGAACTGAAGTTTAAATGTTATCAAACATACAAATTGTGTTTAACAGCATAGAGATGCAGCAAGGATGTGCTGAGACAGGCCACCACATGTATGAGACTGAAGAACTCCATATTCAGAAGCCGGCAAACCGGTGCATTAAGTTATGTTTCAGGGCAGAAACTATAAGTTCCCAAATTTATCTTCACCTCAGACTGCTAGGGCGGGCATAGGGAAAGGGTATTCACTGGCCACGAAGGGAGTACTTAATCAGCTGCTTGTTCAACGATTTCTCCCACAAAGTTTCTCTCTGGCAGGCTCAAAAACTAGAACTCTGGCCAAGAATAAAAGCAGCCTGAGGGAAAAGACAACCCAAGAAGAAATTGGCATGCAAGTGGGAGGACTAACTTCTCTGCTACCAACAACCGCACACATGAATTAACAGAGAAGTTATACACTGTGCAAATTTGTATGCATCCAACTTCAGTTCCAAATACTAGAGGAAAGGAAGAGGAAAAACCAATACCTAGGAGTACAGAAAGAGGGAAGCAAGGAAGGAGCTAATACATGCTGAAGTGAAAGCATTCCACCGTGGATGTCAAAGCATTTCAACAATTGCCATTAACACATATAATGGTCAAAGGGAGAGGGAGAGAAAAGAAGAACCCCCTAGTATGAACAGGCCAAGACTGGTACCATTCAAACCTACACAGGGTGGCATTAATGCCATGCTTTGATGGACGGGCCAGTCAAAAGCCCATCCCTTAAGAGTATACAAAGTTAGCTGGAGTTTCCTCCTCCTTCCAGCTACTTGGTTAAAGTGTAAGTGGACCAATCCAGGCTGGAATTCTCAGGAGAGTCAAGGTTGACTGCAAGGTTCTACTTTGGCATAATGATATGGTAGCTGGATTTGCTAAGCCCTCTCCAGGTGCAATAGCTTACCAATCAAACAATATTTCTGGATTCTGCTACTCCAAACTGCTTAAAAGCAGGAACAATTGTGCCTATTCTTCAGAGTTATCAGAGACAGAGAGTCAAATTCCTGATTTTTCAAGCCCGGGAAGCCATATTAAAACCTTACCAGCAAAGCCTAAAAAGCTGTTTGATGCTGGCACTGTTTCAGCCCAAGTAACCTCCTATTCAACAAGCCTAGGAAATCCTTAAAGTAAACACCATTATTAAAATTAACAATCCAAAATCCTATGTTGCGAAATTCATTAATCTTTGGGTGGTGTACTGGACTACACTGCAATTAGCAATACAACCCCACCTATCATTTCACTGAGAAAATTTCTAAAGGAATGTGAAGAACTACTATTCATAAAAAAACTGTATTAAACTTGCATTCACAGTTTAAAATTTAAACAATGGCTGCTTTTAAGTATTATTGCAGTGCCAGACAAAAGGAATTATTCGTTCTCAACACATTACTATAAAGAAAGGGACCAATTGTCCTCAGGCTCTGAAGTTCATCTGAAAGTGCCCTATAACTATGAATCTCTTTTACAACTATGGGTCTCCTCCTCCCACCCCTGAGATTCTATAGAGCCTAGACATTTCCAGAAAACAGTGGGGCGGGAAAAGATTTTCTTAATTCATATCACCAATGAAGAATTAATATTAAACAAACAGAGGAAGAAGGAAAAAAAGAAATTGGGGGAGCTGCAAAAACGCACAACTGCATTAAAAATGCGATATATTGCAGCTGGAAGCAACATGGTTTATATTTTCCCCATTTCTCTTACTGAACTCTCAATGCCTCTCTCTCACCAGCTCTGTAAGTTACATATGCCACAAGTGTCAGCAATACCCGTCCCCCCTCAGGCCCACTGTGGCATACATTTCCCTATCAAAGAATATTTGAATCATGGATGGGTTAGTCATAACATGATGGTCCCACCTACACAGTGGGTGCATTCACACATCACAGTAAACCATGGATAATGACTCACTGTATACGCAAAGGTATCGCTTTACTCCTTCCTGCTAGCAAGGTAAAAGGTAAAGGTACCCCTGCCCGTACAGGCCAGTCTTGCCAGACTCTAGGGTTGTGCGCTCATCTCACTCTAGAGGCCAGGAGCCAGCGCTGTCCGCAGACACTTCCAGGTCACGTGGCCAGCGTGAGAAGCTGCATCTGGAGAGCCAGCGCAGCACACGGAATGCCGTTTACCTTCCCGCTGGTAAGCGGTCCCTATTTATCTACTTGCACCCGGGGGTGCTTTCGAACTGCTAGGTTGGCAGGTGCTGGGACCGAGCGACGGGAGCGCACCCCGCCGCGGGGATTCGAACCGCCGACCTTTCGATCGACAAGTCCTAGGCGCTGAGGCTTTTACCCACAGCGCCACCCGCGTTCCCTCCTGCTAGCAAACAGGACAGCAAACCATGATCTGTAGCTTAGCATTACATCCTCCCTAGAGACTGTGGTTCATTTCAGTCCAGACCAGTGCTTTTTTCCCAGGGGGTACTCAAGGTTACACAGTACTGACACCTCTCTTTTGTTGTTAAAAAGTCTGGCACTTACTGCAACAACTTCATTATGAGTAAAAGGTAAAGATAAAGGGACCCCTGACAGTTAAGTCCAGTCGCAAACGACTCCGGGGTTGCGGCACTCATCTTGCTTCACAGGCTGAGGGAGCCGGCGTTTGTCCGCTTCTGCAGACACTTTTTCCAGGTCATGTGGCCAGCATGACTAAGCATGGCAAAGCCAGAGCAGCGCACGGAAACGCCGTTTACCTTCCCGCTGGAGCGGTACCTATTTATCTGCTTGCACTGTGTGCTTTCGAACTGCTAGGTTGGCAGGAACTGGGAACGAACAATGGGAGCTCACCCAGGATTCGAACTGCCGACCTTTCGATCAGCAAGCCGAAGCGGCACTGTGGTTTAAACCACAGTGCCACCCGCGTTCATTATGAGTATCAGCACCTATTTTTCTCGGGGGGGGGGGGAGTACTGCTCCAGACTATGATCTGAAGCCATGATTCATTCTTGGTTTATCAATTATCATTTAATTGAGTAAAACTATTCCCAGTTTGGATGTGATGCTAAGCCAAGGATCATGGTTTGTTGCTTTGACTCACTAGTAGGGAGGAGCAAAGCAGGAACAATCTTATCATCCAAGGTAAGCCAGTAACCGTGTGTGAATGTTGCTAGTGAGCTATTAATGATATGGTCTGGGTGAAAGACGCTTTTAGAGGATGCCATATTCTCAACAACTACACCACCTTAAAAAAAACAACCTCAAAAAGAAATACTGGTTATCACAAATCCAGTATCTCTGTTTCTTCTTGCCACATTATTCAGCCAAGACTCAGAGTACCTTTAAACAATGTGAAACCAGAGTTAATACTAAAGTCTAACAAAAATATTAAAGGCTGCATGCATCAAAATAATATCACAGTAAGAACTAGGTCTGGGCACGAAGAAGGCTTCCCTGGGAAGAGCATTCAATAACTGGGGCACCAGACATGGAAAATACCGTAATCGAGTGCTCGAGAGAGGGGAATATAATGTGAAAAATTTGAGAGAGAGAGTGTGTGTGTGTGTGTGTGTGTGTGTGTATACGGTATATGTGAGAGAAAATACCCTAATCCCAGCCATCAGATGCCTCACCTTTTACAGCAGAGAGGCCTGAAAAAGGATGTCACAGGGAACAGGTTCATCACGAGATGAGACAACCATTCAGGTACCCAAGTCTCAAAACTGTTTACACTACACACCCAACAGATGCAATCCAGGCAAAAGGTAAGTACTGGTTTCAGCAGAGCAAAGTTAACTGCATTCCCTCGTTGAAATCAACAGGACATAAAGATATTTGGACAGAGGTAACCATTTGTAGTTGGATTTATTACTAGAGACTTTCAGTTTCTGTGGAGTTTCGCTTCCCTTTAAAATGTATGGGTAACAAGATAGGACAGTAACTGGTTTGACAAGAAGGAGGGTTAGTCAGACCATAATTTCACAACCTTGTCCTAACAAAACTCTCATCGAGTTAAGGTGGAGGGAGTTTAAAGAAAAAGCAGAGACTTGTCCATCTACACATGGACTGATGAAAGGTTTTCCAACTCTGTTTTAAAGCACAGGCATTAACTTCTGCTATGTGGGCAAAACTTCTTCTGCCTCTTGACTCACTGCTCACCAATATGTCCATGAAGGCTCAGTTTAAGGTTTCAGCAGAGAAACTGCCAGGGACACACAGGCTAGGCTGCCCCTCGTGCTTCCTGCAATTTTTGCTGCCCACCCAGGAAAGACTACATTGGTGCCCCGCAAGACGAATGCCTCGCAAGACGGAAAACTCGCTAGACGAAAGAGTTTTCCGTTTTGGAGGTGCTTCGCAAAACGAATTTCCTATGGGCTTGCTTCGCAAGACGAAAATGTCTTGTGAGTTCCTGCGGGTTTTTTCCCCCCTTTCCCCCCCTTTTTCTAAGCCGCTAAGCCGCTTATCTGCTTATCCGATAAGCCGCTAAAAGCCGCTAATCCGCTAAGCCGACAATGGGATTGCTTCGCAAGACGAAAAAACCACTAGACGAAGAGACTCGCGGAACGGATTCTTTTCGTCTTGCGAGGCACCACTGTACACAGTTGTGGCCAAGTATGAAAATGGTAAACAACTTGGTTCCCTGCACCATATCTTTGCCCAGGGCCACAAGCCCACCTAGCCGCTAACTGATGCTTTAAGGTTTTACTAACATTTTGCTTGATTTCATTATACCTTCCTTTATTTTATTTTCACAAGGACATTGTGAAGCAGGTTAGATCGAGAGACAGCAGCTGACACAGTAACCCAGTAGAGCTTCATGGCTGAGTGGAGATTTGAACTTGGGACTACTTGATCCTGTTGAGACACTCAGATAAACACTATGCGACGACGCTGGCTCCCACTGACAAAATGCCAGTGAAAGAAGATGGGGAGGGTCATATTGGCCTCAATACCATCAACTACTATTACACAGTCGCGTAGGAAATCTCCGCTTCCTAGACCTATCAGCACAAAAGAGCAGACTGGAAAAGAAGGCAAGGAACTACCCCTTCAACTTCAATGTGTAGAAACTTGCTACACATGTACAAGTTGCATACAAATGTAGACATGCCATGGACCAATTCAACAATATTTGGAATTCATTTTTATAAATACCGTATTAGGTTAAGATCTGGTTAACATTTGTAACCTTTTAAAATGACATTTTTATATTTATTTTTGGTAATGTATACTTTCTCTTGCTGTTCTGTTTTGTTTTGCACATGGGTACTATTCTTTCCTTCTACTTTTTTGTGTCTGGTCTTACTCTGTGCACTTGTATCTTTTTTATTTTTCAATAAAGATTATAAAATGTAACCTTATTTATGTATGCCACTACTGCAGCCCGTGTTTCGATAGCCCCAAAATGGAAAAACGAGTGAGGTCCCAACTAAAGAAGGATGGCAACTTAAACTGATGGAATATGTGCAGCTTGCAGATCTAACTTATAGAATAAGAGAACAAGAAGAACATACCTTTAAAGAAGATTGGAAAATGTTTATTGAAAATATGGGGGGAAATTGTGTACACTTGAAAACATTGGCAGCATTAAGATAAATTCAACAGGGTAAATAAGTTTGGATGGAAGTAATCATGGAATACTGAATGGTTTAGTTTATATAAAATATGCAGGGATTTATGTTATGCAAAATGAACCATGGAAAGAGAAGAAGGGAAGTCATTGATATTTTAAGGCTGTTTAAATAAGTATTCTAAATTGTAAAACAGAAAATTTAATTTAAAATTATATACTGTATAGAGAAAGCATTATTTTAAAAAACTCCCATAGGGCACTGGTGGTTAACCTGTGGAACCTTCAGATGTTGTTGAACTACAACTCTCTTCATCCCAGACCACTGGCCATGTTGTCTGGAGCTGATGGGAGTTGGAGTCCAACAACATCTAGCAAGCCACAGATTAGCCACCCCTGCCCTAGAGCATGCCTACACTATCAATTTGATATTATGCAAGAACTACCAAACAAAATGCAGGTATAATCAAATTATTTCCATCATGTGTGTAACAGCAAGAATACTGGTGCAGCAAACAGTGAATTTGACTTCAGACACTTCACAAGTAAAGATGTAGCTCTACAGAGTTTTGCACATTACATACAAAAGAAATCCTGACCAAATAAAGGTGGGAAAAGCTGTTTCAATGGAGAATGTTAATACACTTGTATAAAAAGATTCCAAAACTGTTATTTTTAAGGGTTTCATCTATACATAGTAGGGATACTATTTTGGCTTGCTTCTAGGACTTCCTTAGAAGAAAAGCAAAAGCAAACTTCAGATCTCGTCCAATGCACACACCAAGTGCTTTCCCTACCATATGCCAAACTGCAGCAAAGGAGGACATATTAATTCAGAACTTGACCCAATTCTGTTACTGCCCTACCTAGGTGGATGAATGCTTTGTGCTGTACAAAGAGCACAAATTGAGCCAACACTTAGTGAGAGAGGATTTATTTCCTAGTATATCTAGTGCATGAATGGACCACTGGTAATACCAGGTTCCATTACTGAGCCTCCAGATTTTGATGTTGTATCTCTGTCCAGTTTAACTGTTTGTGCAGCAATGGGGTGCATTTACCAGGGATTGGGAACTTCCCAGTCCACAGGCCAAATACAGTCCACCAGGTCTCTCAGTCTTGGCCCCAACACTTTCCAGAGACCCCCTCTCTCTAGATTACGCTGTTCCACCCCATCAACCCACTGCCCCCCATTTCACTTCCTCCACAACCATCCTTGCAAAACATTAAAATGGTGGAAGAAAACAGGGCTGTGGTGGAGACAGGCCCAATCTTTGGACTATGTGGGTTTCGACCACCACCCTGCAAAACACTAAGATCCTCAAATTGAAATGCAATTCTTGCGTAACGCAACTCTGGAGCTTTTACTACATGTCCAAGCATAACTCTCTTCTTGCAAAGTCAACAAGCAAGTGAGATGGAGTGCGACAGCCATGTCTATTGAAATTGCCCCAGTTTATGGGACGTGTAAAATTGCTCTGGCTATATTTGTTACAAGCCAGCAGAGCTTCACACAGTCCTAGAGAGTGAACGTGCTTTATGCCCCTTTCTAGGCTAAATGTTCATTTCCTGAATGCTTAATCAATGCCGGACTGAAAACCAACATATTCATCAACAAAGGAAGCTGTTCTGATATTCAATTCTCCAACATTTAAAAAAATAACACCCATGTTTCTCCCTATATTTCAAAATCTGCTGTAAGTTCAAAATTCATTATTTCCTTTGTCACATACTATGCACTAATACATCTTAAATAGGAATACACCTGCAGAAGTAAGGGGGGAATCCTAATTTCTAAAGGAAAGTTGTTTTAAAAATCACCCCAATAACTAGGTTCATAGATATTTTCCTCCCAAAACCAGAAACATGAGCAAGAAGCTGGTGCGTGGGAGAACATCTCATTTCAGCAACCTAGTAAAATGTGCCCACTTTAAGTAGCCTGGATAGCTCAGTTGGTTATACCATAGTGGTGATAACGCCAAGGTTGCAAGTTTGATGATCCTCAGGGTTCCGTCTAACTCTACAATTCTATGAAATAAATGATAATTACTTCAGTGGGGCTATCCACACGTTTAAAAAGGTAAAGGTAAAGGACCCCTGACAGTTAAGTCCAGTTGCAGACGACTCTGGGGTTGCGGCGCTCATCGCACTTAACAGGCCGAGGGAGCCGGCGTTTGTTCACAGTTTTTCTGGTTCATGTGGCCAGCATGACTAAGCCACTTCTGGTGCAACGGAACACCGAAACCAGAGCAGCGCACGGAAATGCCGTTTACCTTCCCGCAGGAGCGGAACCTATTTAGCTACTTGCACTTTTTTTGGCATGTTTTCGAACTGCTAGGTTGGCACGAGCTGGTAACGAGAAACGGGAGCTCACCCCGTCGCGGGGATTCGAACCGCCGACCTTCTGATCGGCAAGCCCAAGAGGCTCAGTGGTTTAGACCACAGCGCCAGTGGTTTAGACCACAGCGCCACAGGCTCAGTGGTTTAGACCACAGCGCCACCCGCATTTGTTAAAAAGTAATGTAGAACATCAGGCAACAAATATATGGCCCTTTAAATTGATCATTATTTCTCATATTTGTTAATAGACAGCATTTGTATCATTTGGCTCAGGCACTGCATTTAGAAACCAGTTGCTGGAACTGCTTGTATACAACCAGTACATTAAACCACATTTTCTGCTTTTCACAAGCATAACAGTGTGGTTATCTGTCTCTGCATCCCTTGGTTTGATCTATTCTTCAACCTTTACAGAATTTCTTCTCATAATACATATTTCTTACTCAAAAACACAATGCTTTTTCTGTTGTCAAATCAGAGTACAGAGCGCATATGTCAATTTTGAATAGGTGCATGTTTGTAGATTATTTTTCTTCTGAAGAATTACAAGAGGAAACTAGTTAAGGATAAGGTTCCCGCTACTTCATATTTTGAAGGAAAAATATGTGAATTATACACACACTGATTCTTCACACATATCACACTGAAATAAATTAACAATTTGACCTCAAGCATCAGAACATGAGTAATCTCAAGAAGCACTCCATTTTTATATCTAAAACCCTAGTGACAGCTCAGAATTAACAGTAAACCAAGGTGTGGTGTTACAAGCAAGAAAATACTGGAGTTTCGATTTCCTGTGCTCCCTGTTCCCCTTTCTGAGATGCCATTTCTCCACTTATTTCCCGGTTCTCGGCAATCCAAAATTAGCCATTTTGCCCAAACTGCCCCAAGACTAGTTTGCCCACAAAGAAGAGAGTGCATCAAACTTGTGTCTTTGTGGGAGTGCTTTTAATCCCGCAGAAATGTCTGCTAATGGAAAGGAAAAAGGGAGTTCACGTTTGCCAATTTCCTCCTCTCCCACTGCAGCCAAAAAATTATACAGAACATGTTAACCATATATGAAAGTGAAAAATGAGTCTGTAGGTTGACATTTTCATCAAATTACCCTAACTGTGCCAAGAATTGCCTATCCTGGCTAAGAGCCGTGCTGAATATCAATTTAAAGCCATAGCCATATGTGCGCATCCTGCACCTTATACTGGTACATTAAAGTAGCCTGATGGCAGATAAAAGCAAACACCTTTTTATGGGGCTATTTACTTTGGAATGCTTTATTGCACTTTACCTGCCACTGGCATTTACAGTTTTTTGAAATTTCTCATTTTCAGAAGTCCTGGTCTACCATGTCTTCTTTATTTAGCAAGTCTATGCCTTCTTCACCACACTACAACTCCCATCATCCATGACTACTTGTCATGCTGATGGAAGTTGGGAATCCAACAACATCTGAAGCATTACAGATACTCAATTCCTGGTCTTAATGATTATGTTCTACACACAAGTAATACATGAATGAGGTTTTTAAAAAAGGGAAACAGAGTACACATCTCTAACATTTCGAATGCCTACTCTGCCAAAAGCAGAGTATAAGTTCGACATGATAGACCAAACGCTCTGTTAAGTTTCTCAACGTGCTGTTATTAGGAGACACAATCCCAAAGACACGCAGACCTCCTTACAAATATTTCTGGCGCTATATCCCTGCTGAAGAAGACATTTACAGCTCTTGACCTTTACACAATCTTTTGTGTAATGGCCCAGTGAGGCAGGAAACTATAGATAGACATATCCTGGCTTATCGCAGTGCACAGCCAAGAGAGGAGCTGCACATATAAGCAAAAGGCTCGTGAACATTTTGGCTTCTTAAACTGATATATGAATGTCTGGATGTGGCAACTGACTTCCTCCCCAAGCCTAGGTTGGCTGTTATCTTGAAATGTCCCGATGTGACAAATAAAGAGGTGTCAGTCTGGGGAAAAACCAGTGATCACACTACTTAGGCTATGGAAGTTCATTCCACTTTTGTCTCTTGTCAAACAGACCTTGCTAGGATTTGATGGGTCTGCATGGCCAGGCACTTGCCAAGGTCCCATGCCCCAGGAAGGTGTCCCACTGACAAGAGCTCCCTTCTCTTCCCCCTTGCAATCTGCTTGTCTCTTGCTCTGGCTCAGAGGCCATGAACAAACAAACAGGAGGAGGAGCTGTCACTCACTACCTACTTGCTCACTGGCTCTGCTTGACAAGCAAGCAGGTAATAATAGCCAGTGTTAGAAACCCAGATATATAAACTAGGTGCCAAATACCTCCTTAAACCAAGGTGACAGTCACCAAAACTGAACGTCTACTTGACATTTTGGGGTAAGGCAGCTCTAAAGAGTCTTATTTTTTTCAAATGATAGACTGACTGTGAGTGATTCAAAGACATCTGGCTAGTTCAGATGACTACCTTGAGTTGGGTTACGGACTCTGAGAACTTAAAGAAGAAAAGTCACTTGATCCAGGGACAGTTCGCATATATACGGGCCTGTTCCGACCTCTTTTTCTTAAAGGTGACACGAACCATTCACACAATGTTAATGATATTCTTCACAACTGTGAGCAGGGAGTGGGGTGGGGTAAGTGAAGACAAGCTACAACAAGTAACTATAACGTTGATCACTGCTCCTGGCTCAGGCTGCACAGAAAAAGCATTTGGGTTCCTGAAATTCATTCTGATTGTGCAGATAAAAATATATCTGATAGAATTCTACAGGGATGTTGTATTACTGTGTGAAAACTGTCAAGATTCAATGATCTTCAATCATGCACCTCCAGATGGTAGAGATGTCAGGCACCATCCTGGTACCCAGGCATCTTCACTTGGCTGGTTGATAGCCCAATGCAAAATGTGCCTGGCTAATTTTGAAGACTCGTGATAGTAATGAGGTGGCAGAAGAGGAGCCGCCACTCCAGCAAAGGCAGTGAGGGTACAGTCTCATTGAGGTACGGGAGGCTATTGGGAAGAGCCAGTGTGGTGTAGTGCTTAAGAGCAATGGACTCATAATCTGGTGAACCGGGTTCGCTTCCCTGCTCCTCCACATGCAGCTGCTGGGTGACCTTGGGCTTGTCACACTTCTGTGAAGTCTCTTAGCCTCACTCACCTCACAGAGAGTTTGTTGTGGGGGCGGAAGGGAAAGGAGATTATGAGCCGCTTTGAGACTCCTTAGGGTAGTGATAAAGCGGGATATCAAATCCAAAATCCAAACTCTTGCCCAAGAGCCCTCCTAAACTGAAGCCAACACTAAACTTCCTGGCGTTTGGTCTGGTTCAAAAAAGCTGTATGGTGAAAGTCAAGTGAGCGACAAAAATGTGTGCATACCTGGCCCAGGTAAGCCTTTTTTCAAACTCTGATTGTCGATCTCCAGCCAAAGCCCACACAAGGCAAATTTTCCACCCCGTTCCTTGCTTTCCCCACTACTAATTACATTTCTTTGGCACGATATAAATTAAAGCATTAGTAGCATTTGAATTGCTGCCTTCCAAAGTAGTGAGAGGCACCAAAGTCTGGTCCTATAGTTAAGGCATACGGATCAGTAGTTACGCTGCTGCTACAGACTCCAACAAAGTGCCAATTTTAGAAGGGTAAGAGGGCTGGAATTTCTCAAATTTGTATCCTAACACTTTCTCTCACAAGAGTATAGTTGAAGAAATCGCTTTAAATAAATCTTAGGATCACGTTAAACTAGAATATATCCCAAAAGGATTTCTGGAGAATCAGATATGTTGATTCAGTGAGCCTGGGACCCTAAGATTAACCAGTGATTGCGCTGCTGCACACACACACACACACACACACACACACAGTGGCTGTAGTTTACACATGCTTTAATATGACATGCACTAGCAGGATCAAGCAACAGCGAGCCTTGGGCTTGAAGACTCCTCACCTCCACTTCTTACGTGCCTGGTTAAGTGCAGCTTGCCATGCTGGCCACACCCAGAACCAGGGTTAGCAATAGTTAGCTTAAACAAGCCAGCTTCAGAAACCATGATTTGAAGCTAGCTTGTTTTAAACTAACCATAGTTAACACTAACCAGAGTTTGTCCTGCCAGGCAACATGACAAGCCATGAGTAATCAAACACACAGGTGAAAGAGGAGAAAAAGAGAGGTGGGGAACATGCAAGATTGTAGTTTTCTGTGGCTCATTTCCCCTTGGGCACGCTACACTAAACCATGGTTTGACATGACATTGTCAGGGCAAATAACATGTATACAAGTGAAATCACCAGACCTGAAACCACTTTCTTGAACTAAATTTTCTGACTCTTCTTCTGGTTTAGACGCTGTATGACAAGTTGCCGTTTGGGCATAGACAAAAAGTCATGGAATTTTCATGTGCACTTGGTCAGTAGACAAAATCTGTTTCAAGGCAATCTGTAAAATTACCCAATTTGCAGTCCAGAATTTGCCATCTACATTTATAAACTAGCTGCTGCTTTGCATCAAGCCATTTCATTATAACAGTAAAGGCTCAAGCCTTCGGCTATACAGAAAATTCATTCCATACACAAAATATCCCACCAGTAATCATGTTGCACTTGATTTCCCCCCATTCCCAGCCGCTGAAACTCCTGACTTAGAACCTCTCTCTTGTCTCCACAATTCAGAGCAATTTGCTGATGGGAAGAAGATTTAGATCATTCTCTACTTTGCCCTGGTCTCTTGAATCGACCATGGCAGCTTTCCCTCTCCAATAGCCAAGAGGCTGTACAGCACCTCTTTTCTATCACAGCTGCCCATTTCTATGGCAACAGAAAAGCAGCAGTGTTAAAACAGATTCTTGTCTTCCACAGTCACCAGGGTCAGACTAAACAAGGGCAAAACAAGGGGCCCAAAGGCCCTCGGTGCAAGCAGAAAAGATCTAATGACAAGTCAAAATGAATAGTGGCAGATAATGAATTCTGGCAGAGATAACTCTGAAGACTAGATGGGAAGGATCTCAATTGTCAACTCACAAGATAAGCCATTCAACAACAGTAAGGTAACAAAGAAATAATGCCTAGCTTTACTTTTTTCCTCCTCCGTTCCCAATCTCTTTTCCTTTTGTGTCAGTTATTTCAGGCTGTAAATCTGAAACGTTCTTATTGCAATTCTTATGCCGTGCTGACAGTTCTTTTCCCCCCCTTTTTTTCCCCTGAAGAGCAAGGAACAAATTCATGTGCAACATCAGCTCTCGAACATGATCCCTTTTTTCACAATGTGCTATACAAATAAAGAGATAGGAATTCAGAAAACCCAACTCTACATAAATTAAAATAAAGCAGCTTTATGCCAGTTTCCCAACAATACAACTAACCAGCAGCAAAGGTGTTGGAAATTAAAAAATAATATAATTTTTTTATAATTCCAAGTCTACAACGTGATTTATCATATTTATTCTGTTGATCCTCACTTATCTAGATGCAGAAGAGTACTATCTTTCCCACTGTCCTGAGGTAGAGATATTTCCCAAGTCCATGATGCCATAGGAATGTGAACATGGGACTCTGCCCAACACAGTGCATAATATGATATCAAACTTGTTATAAAGCACCAAAAGTGTACCATCAAACCGACCCCTTCTCCCAATATTCTTCCTGATTCCTTCCCATCATAGTATTCTAAACACTGAAGCCTGTAGCAAAAAACATTGTTGGGGAATTAACAGCGGATGTTTTGCACTAAGAGCCTAGATAAATACTTTAAAATTTAATTAATAATATTGAAAAAGTAATAATATTGGGAAAAATAATAATATTGAAAAATAAGTGCATTTTAATGCTAAAAAGCAGAAGCAGGTTTACCTCTTCCTGAGAAATTGAACCTGCACTTTTTCTTCCTTATAGCTTCACAACCAAGAGAGTTCATGATTTACTTTTTAATGAAAAGTTAAAAATTCAAGGAAGGGAACAGGCCCCTACAATCTTGCCCACATCTACATCCCTGGTCATACTATACAACACACATGCATAGCTCCAAAATATGGTTTGAATAAGAAATGAGTCACAACCTTGTGCCTTCTCACAATCTCAGAAACCAGAAGAAAAAAATCCACTTCAAACCATGTTTTTCGAAACCATTTTGAAGTTGAGGCTCTAAACGTGATTGGCCAATTTGTATGTCATAGCAAACTACAATTAGCCCTAAATTGCAAACTACAATCTGCAAGCAGGAGAGAAGGAAAAAAGTGTTTCTCCTCTGAACTGAGCCAGGTATTCTTTTTCAACACATGGAGAGGAAAAGTTACTTCACTTTATATCACAGACGCCAAAGCTTATCTTTTTGATTAGCACATAACATAAGGAGCCAATTTCTCATTGCTCTTTGCCACACCCAACCCTTGTTCATGATTACCTGACTACACTCTGTGCATTAGTGTGGTTCGTTCCACGTATACATACAAATACACACTCGATTGCCATACAATTGCAGAACTATAACAAACAAAAAATGCAAAACACATCCTTCTTGCCTCTTTGAATACTGCAATTGTGCCTACGCATAAATCAACCTGTAGAAAAACCTGTCTTACTTTGTAACTCACAACTGGCTTGAATACCAAAAAATCAGTAACACTTGGGAAGAGGCCATTATCTTCTGTTGCAACAAAATAGTGTGCTCCTTCAGTCCCTACTATGCTGGTGCACGTGCTGCTGTAGCCAAGGAACAAGAGGGAGGAAGGGAGGAAAACACGAAAAATCCAACCTATAACTGAAGCAAGGGCTGGCATGCAATGTACATAAGAGATGAACAAACTGAAATCATGACAACCTGGTGTCAGGAATGTGAAATATGGGTTATGCTTGCTCATCGACCTACAAGGCAGAAAGGTTTTATGGCAAGGCTTGTCCTACAGGGGAGCAAGAGATACTAGTAAAGGGCCCTAAACAAACTGAAACAATGAAGGGAAAAGAAATGGACCCAGATGGAGCATGCAAACTGGAAGGCATGAAGGACAGGGGAAGACTGACTAGTCCCCAAAGCCAGTGTGGTGTAGTGGTTAAGAGCGGTAGGCTCGTAATCTGGGGAACCGGGTTCGCGTCTCCACTCCTCCACATGCAGCTGCTGGGTGACCTTGGGCCAGTCACACTTCTTTGAAGTCTCTCAGCCTCACTCACCTCACAGAGTGTTTGTTGTGGGGGAGGAAGGGAAAGGAGAATGTTAGCCGCTTTGAGACTCCTTAAAGGGAGTGAAAGGCGGGATATCAAATCCAAACTCTTCTTCTTCAGGATACAATATGAAATGATGACATCTTACTATTTCATACGGAACACCAAACTGTCCTAAGCCCATGTCTGCTTTTATTCTTGCACTGACAAATTTGCAGTGCACAGTATTCAGCCCAAGATCTGTTAGGTTTTCTCTTCTGAAGATGTTCTTATAATAGTACCATGAAAAGTAAGCTTGTTTCCTATGAACAGTCTTCAGTCCAAACCTGCCTTCCCCACCCTGGTGTCTCCAGATGTTTTTGGACATGTTCTGGCCTTCATGATTGTGCTAACTGGGGATGGTGGAAGCTGCACATATTAATTTTTATCGCATTTGTATCCCACCTTTCCGCCAAGGCATTCAAAGTCGTACGTATGGCCGTTTTTCTCTCCCATCATCTTACCCTAACAACAACCCTGTGAGGTAGGTTAGGCTGAGAGACTGTGTCTGGTCTAAAGTCACCCAGAAGGATTCGTGGCTGAGTGCTGAACCCAGTTTTCCTTAGCCCTAGTCGAACATCCTGAGGACAAAGGCTGCTTCACACTAAACTTTGATCATCATCAGAAGAGCACAATTATGATTCACCAACCAGGCGGTAGGGGAATGACTTTTTTTTTCTTATAGGCACCCACTTGTCAACTGAAAGGGCTTGAACAACTCCTTTATGAGGAAAGGTTACAACATCTGGAGCTTCTTAGTATAGAAAAAAGGAGAGTATGGGGATATGATAGAAATGTACAAAATTATGCACAGTGTGAAGAAAAGGGGTTCCCCCCCCCCACAACCTAAGGCCAATTAGAAAAACCCAATACTACAACCCAAGGCCATTCAATGAAGCTGAATGTTATAAGATGAAGATGAATGCTCTAAGATTCATGACAGACAAGGAAATCCTTCACACAATATACCAGGTTTCCTCAAACTCGGCCCTCCAGATGTTTTTGGCCTACAACTCCCATGATCCCTAGCTACCAGGACCAGTGGTCAGGGATGATGGGAAATGCAGTCTCAAAACATCTGGAGGGCCAAGTTTGAGGAAGCCTGCTATATACTATGGAACTCACTTTTACAAAGTATAGCGATGTCCACCAATGGGGTGGCATTAAAAGAGGATTAGATAAATTCATAGAGAATAAGGCGATCAATGGCAACCAGCTATGATAACTATGTTCTGCCTCCACTGTCTGAGGCTGTATGTCTCTAAATACCAGAATCCCAAGTGAAAACAGTACTGTTGTGTTCACGTCCTGCTAGCAAGTTGGCCACTATGAGAACAGGATACAGTGGTACCTTGGTTTACGAACTTAATCCATTCCGGAAGTCCATTCTTAAACCAAAGCATTCTTAAACCAAGGCGTTGTTTTTCCCTCATAGCAGTGGGGGACTCAATTTACAAATGGAACACACTGAATAAATAGGAAGCGGAACATGTTCTGCTTCCAAGGCAAAGCTCACAAACCAAAACACCTACTTCTGGGTTTGCAGCTTTCTTAATCCAAGTTGTTCATAAACTAAGCTGTTCTTAAACCAAGGTACCACTGTACTGGATTAGTCTGACCTTTTTTGAATGATTGAGCAGGGTTCTTCTTCATATTTATCAAAAGAATATTTAAACCTTTAAAAAGTTGTAATAGGCTTGCAAATACTCATCTCAGAATTTAGAGGTGGCACGCCCACTGCCTTGGGTACAGAACACTGTACCCACAAAATATGCTGCATAATCAAATAGGAGGTTTTTAAAATGTACCACACATTTTGTATAGAGGTGTATCTGTGTCGCAAATTACCAACTCAGTCTTCCCTGCTTCTGGGAATTTTTGAGACTGAACACTATCCACTTTTACACAGCAATTATGTTGGCCATAGGTGTTTGCTATAATGCAACTTAATAAATATGAACAGCCGACATGCCTCCAAGCACTCAGTGAACACATTTTAGAGAAATGCAGTGAACCAGAGACTTTCCATTCATACTCACACCTTGGTGCAGCAACTCTACTGTAGCACTAGTAAGCCCACGGTGAACATATTTCATAAAAGTGTGGAATGGTTGACATGACGTTATACTCAACTGCTAAAATACCAACAGTATTAGCAAAAACGTAGATGAAACCTAGCAGATGCGGCACAGCAAAAGTTGATCCCTGTCCTAATATAAGAATGAAGCACGTAATTAATTCACTCCAGGCAACGTTAAGCACATTTTGGTGCCACTGATTTCAGTAAAAAGTTCTCCTCCAATGAAATCAATGGGTCTTAAAGGCCTTAACTTTGACCAGATTGTAACCTTTGTCAGCAAAACCTACATTCGTCCATAAAACAGAATCATATTGCATCATGTACCTGGGAGCACATACTCTCAAACTATCAGGATTCAAATGTTAAGGCATACTCTCAAACTATCAGGATTCAAATGTTAAGGCATATGCATTCAGCCCCTGATTCAGCTTTGACAGTTTCTTTTAGTTTTGTTTATTGTCAGATACCCTAAACACAGAAATTTTCAGCTCTGCTCAGAAGATATTACAAAAAGTTTTTGGGTGTTTCCAAACTACTACTGCTCTTTTTCTACTTTTCAGAAAGTACTACCAATTATTTTGTAAATGTATCCTTTGTACGGGTAGAGCTTTCTTCACCACAGCACAAGAGTAATTTTCCATTTCTCTCTTACTAAAAACACATCTGTACAGTCTGCCTCAAGTCATTTTTTTAAACTGTGGGGTACATAAAGGGTGTTTTTTTAATGAGAAGATAAATTTTCACACCCATCGTTTACTCACTATGAGATTAGAAGTATCAGCGTGACCAAATACAAGTAAAGGTATTCACTGGACCGCCCACAGATTTAACTTGAGAACTGTAGTTCCACATCTCTCCCCTCCCCCTCCCTGGATATACAAGTAAATTGATTTGTGTGCCTCAGTTCCCCCAATGACATGCACTCTTCTTTAGTACAGGTAATGTGCAATGTTTACGAACTTTGCCATCACCTAGCATTTTCAGCTTTTCTGAAAGGGAAAATCAGTATACACATACTATCACATGTTTTGCTTCTGTGTAAATATTACAATGCATTGCCTTTATGCAGACTCACAAAATAAATACTCTGCATTCAACTACAGCACACAGCACCCATTAACTGCAAATCGTTAAAGCTTCCCAATGTCTGGCGCCCCACAAGCCCCTCTCTCAGCTTCTCCCAAGGCCAAACTGAAAAAGATGAAATTCTGCCCCCCAAGGAGGTCAAATGGGAATTTTGCCACAGGTTTTAATAGAGCCAGGACTTCCCCCACAGCCAACAAAATAGCTCAAGGCTTCTGGTTCCCAGTTTCCTATTTTAAAGTCTCTGGGTTGTACACAAAGTACATTTCTAACAACGCTGCTTTTGGGGAAATAACTGTGATTTAAATGCTTATCGATCACGGTTTGGAAAGTAGCAGTTTATGCACATCAATAAGCTTATCACTCTTCCCTATAGCACCTGTAACCAAAACGTTGTTTTCCCCAATGATTAAAAAAAAAATACAATACGACCTTGAGATAGTTAAAACACCCGCTTAATTATTATTATTATTATTATTATTATTATTATTATTCAGCAACAGAATTTTGCCAATGCAGCGGCTTAAAAGAGGCGGCTGTCTAAACGGTAGGCAAAAGCAACCACACATAACACACCCTAAGAACATGATGGCACATACAAAAGGGTGGATGTGTGCAGATGCATAATCACCCCAACACACACACACCCTCTCCAGATTCCTCCTTTTTTGCGCACAATACACAGCACTGCACAGGGAGGAAAAAAGAGATGCAAGATAGGCAGTAGATGCAGAAAAGCATGTAAAAATCTAATGACCGGGGGCGGGAATCTGCTACTTTCGGGTGGGCAATGTGGGGTGGGGTTGCAAAGGGGGAGGAATGCAAGCTCGGAAACACAGAAAAAGGGGGAAGGGATAAGATGGGGGGTGGGGAGGGAGGAACTACATCCTATTCTCATTCCCTCTAAAAGCAGGAGGGCGGCTGCTCTTTGCTGCTCCTGCAGCCGCCGCCGCCGCCGCCGATCCTCACCTGGTCTATGGGCAGCCGAACGGCGTTGCTGAGCGGCTGCAGCAGCGTGGAGCCGGTGGTACTGGTGGTCATGGCGAAGGAAGCTCGCTCTCCCCCCCCCCCGACCCCCGACCCACCCCCCGCCCCGCAACTCCGGGGCCGGCCCGGGAAGGATGGGGAAGCGGGGCGAGAGAGGAAAGCGGGAAGAAGAAGGACCAGCCGCCGCCGCCGCTTCTCCCCTCAGAACATCAGTCAACAGCGGCAGCGAGGAGGCGAAGGAAAAAAAAAAAAGCCCCAACCCTCAGCGGCGTCGTGACAACAAGGGAGGCGGGACGGGGGAGATGAGAAAACTCCGAAGTGACAGCGCCGCCGCCCAATCGCGGGGCACCCGAGGAGGCGGGAGCCAGGCGGGCCAGTAAGTGGCACGGGCGGCGCTCAATCCGGATGCGACCCTGCTCTTGAGTGAAGGCGCCGCGCAGGGAAGAGCGCCAATTGCTGCCCAGCAGAGGCAGGGCAAAGGAGGAGGCTTCTTTTTGCGGGTTGGGGGTGAGGGGAGAGAGGGAGGTCGAGGCTGGCTGGCTGGCTCGGCCGGGGAAGATGGTGCCTTTGCAAGCGGCCGCTTCTGGGGAAGAGAGGGGAGGGGAGAGAAGGAAGGAGGCTGCGGGTTCATGCACTTGTTTCAGTGGGGTGTTGGGGCGCGGGGGCAAGCTGGAGAGGCGCGCGCGTCGGAGCGGGGCGCCCCTTCGTTTAATGGGGTGTGGGACACAACAGGGGCAGGTTGCTTTGGAGGGAAGTGGAGAGGCGCTGATAGGAAGGGGCGGAGTGCTTCTCAGGTAGGCGACCTGGTTTGGGTTCCGTCTGCCTTTATGGGGGATGCATCCCAGGCAGGGAAGTCCGCCCGCCCCTGCGCCGTGGCCCTTGCAATCATTTAGCAGGGTCATCTCCCCCTTGCAAGCATTTTTCAGGGTCATGTGTGTGTGTGTGTGTGTATGTGTCCCAAAAGCCACCTGCAAAGATGAATACACTCTTTTAAAGAAGCCATGCACTTCGAAAATAGCAGCAGCAGCAGCGCCGCGGCACCTTCGCTGCTGGGACCCGCTGAAAACGTCACAAAGGCTTTGTGACGGAACTTGGCAAGTTTTGTGCAGGGTTGGGAGTTCAGCAAAACAAGGGAATGGGCGGATAGTGTGTTCCTGGACATGACGGAGAGGAGAAGCCCAGGTTGTAGTTAGTAACCATTCTGAGGGATCGAAAAGATAGGTGCGACCTGGTTTGCCTGTGCATGTGAGAGGAATACTTTCCTTACACCCAGGTCCTCAGGCACAGGAAAATACTGCTGTTGGTTTATATAGGTACTTGCATCCTTCTTTCCTTCTTTTTAGCCTACAGGGGCATTCAAAACAGCTTGTAAAATATTCTCCGTATAAACACACTAAAATCTGGTGCAGGAGCAGAGGTTGCATGGCATCCACAAGGAACCAGGACTATCTAGGCAGGATTTCTGACATTCATGCAACTCCCTTTGAGCTTTTCTGAGGCAAGGGACTGGGGTTAAGTGGTGGGATCTCACTCAGCCCAGATGGCAGAGGCAGCCTTCAGTCCCTGGCTGGCAGTTGCCAGGCAACACCTAAGGCCCTCTGAAGTAAAGGGGTGGGCCTGGGCAACTGGATCCCTCTCACCCTGAACAGAATCATAGAATTGTGGAGTTGAGAGGGACCCAAATGGGTCATCTAGTCCAACCCCTTGTAATGCAGAAATGTGTTACCCAACATGGGGCTCGAACCCATGAACCTGAAATTAGAGTCTCATTCTCTGTAATGGTTGCTTTGTAGGGCCTTCCCCAAAGTTGGCTACTTACAAATTTTGTCCATTGTTTTTTCTAAAACTGTTCAAATATTCATCTAGTACATTTTGAAGCAAGTTCTCTTTTGAGGATTTGAGCCATTTCATTAGTTATTCCTGCAGTTGATTAAATCCCTCAGAAGCAGATGCAATTTGCAGGTAGCTGTGTTGTCTCATTAGACAAAGCCCAAAAGCAACTGTAGTATGATATCCTATGTCGGGAGTGGAGACCACTTGGCACTCGCTCCCACCCCCACCCACCAAATTGGGTATTTAATTTTTATATTAGTAAAAATTCTAATAGAGCCAGTGTGGTGTAATGGTTAAGAGCGGTAGTCTCGTAATCTGGGGAACCAGGTTCGCGTCTCCGCTCCTCCACAAGCAGTTGCTGGGTGACCTTGGGCTAGTCACACTTCTTTGAAGTCTCTCAGCCCCACTCACCTCACAGAGTGTTTGTTGTGGGGGAGGAAGGGAAAGGAGAATGTTAGCTGCTCTGAGACTCCTTCGGGTAGTGATAAAGCGGGATATCAAATCCAAACTCTTCTAATATTGGGGGGAGGGTTTAACCAGATATCTTAGAGCATGGGCTGAGAACATTAGGCCCAGTGACCAAATGTGCCCCCTTCTATCAGGACTCTCCCCATCCCACAACCCTTCCCCAGCTCTGTTATTGAGTGTTTTTACTGGCTCAGGTGTGTCCTTCACCTGTTGTAAAGCTTTTTAGTTACTTTAAATACAGGGTAGAGAACGGTGTTGCGTGTTTGTAGAGACTAGCCTACTGTACAAAGGCAAATCTGCCCAGATTTGCCCCTAGCCCCAGAAAGGAATGCAGCTGAAAAAAGTTCATCACCCCGTCCTGTGTTGTTCTTACATTCATGTAAGCCCACTAGCATCCAAGAGCCCTCAAAAAAAAAGAAAGAAATTTCCCTCTGTTGCTCAAAATGCACTATGTGAGCATTTAAATTGTACCTCCACATCTCAAAATCCATCAGTTACCAATATTTTCACAGGAAAGGTGCGAAAAGCAGGAGGGGAGGACATTGCTCAGAATAACTTGAAGCATGTCTTTAGTCCTGTACAACAACCAATGTCATAGATTCTAATGACTCAAAAAATGGAAGGAGAGTTGAACAATGGAACAACCTGCCTTAATATTTACCCAACCCTGTTCTGAAGCTACGTTCACCATTTTCTCACTTCAAAGAGCGACTTTTCCTTTTGTGAATATTTTCAAGGAAAAGTAAGATAAGCAATTACTGTATGCAGTTACTGTAGGCCCCCCCAAAGTCCTAGGTGATGTGTTCCTAGGCCATGGTGCCAAGCGGTTCTGGCCTTGGTGTGATGCTGCCTCCCCAGTGACTCGTGGGTCACTATCCTGTCCTGGCTCTGCGAGTGCCATGGGTAGCCCCCATCTGCGGAATGGTGCACAGTGAATGAGGTGGATTAATCTAATGACAATGTAATTTATATAATTAATTGCATATGAATCACTAGTCAGGAAAAGTGGGTGGGGCCACAGGTGAGTACTCCTGGGATAGTAGGCTGCATTCCAACCATGCAAAAGTCATACTCCCATCCTTCATCCAGACAAGTAAGGGGCATTATCACATTCCAGCCAGACAAAAGCATTTGAAGAGAGGGTTGTATCCTGTGGAGAACCCCAAGGGCCAGATAAATAGGCCGCATTTGGCCCCCAAGCTGAGGTTCCTCACCTCTGCTTTAGAATCTCTCTCTGAGTCTTCAAGAAGGCATTTCCAGAAAGATGTTCCAAGTCATGTGTTGAATTACCTCACCTCACTTGGCAGGAAGCCCATGTACAAGCATTAGGATAACAGATCTGGCTATGTTTCAGTATACGTTTTCCATAGTTCCTCTTCAAGTGTTGATTTCTGAATATCAATACTCAGAATGCTGAATCTGCCCACAATTATTTCACAGCAGAGCCTCTGTTACAGCTAGGGAAATAATGATTGTGCTTTTCAGTAATCTCCATTGTGTTTGATATTCAGAGCACTTTTCAATACCGTGGTACCTGCAGATGCTTCAGGTTACAGACACTTCAGGTTACAGACTCCACTAACCCAGAAATAGTACCTCAGGTTAAGAACTTTGCTTCAGGATGAGAACAGAAATTGCGAGGTGGCGGCGCGGTGGTAGCTAAAGTGGTACCTCAGGTTAAGAACAGTTTCAGGTTAAGAACGGACCTCCAGAACGAATTAAGTTCTTAACTCAAAGTACCACTGTATATTAACTAGATAGAGAGTTTGGGTGTGATACAATGGGTTTTTGAGTCACCATATTCAAAGCCTTGCTCAACAATTTGGCCTTCCTTTGTTTGATTGTGTATTCAGAGTTTGGGCTATCCCAGAGGTACCATTCACTTGCTTAAGTACACTCATCTAAGTGAGTTTTAAAACACACTTTCCACACCTTGGTCATTTGCAGATATCATTTTTTAAGGATTTTCTTTTATTTTTATTTCTTTAAATCCAAATCCTAAGAGAAAGAATTCTACCTCGAGGGCATAATTAAAAACGACAGGATGCACAAGCCTAGCTTTTGCTTTTATGAAACTGGAGGCAAATAAGCATTACCCAATTAACAAAAGGAAGAGAAAATAAAAACTGCCATTGTCCTTGGGGAAGTTGTGGAAATTATATTGTGCAGGAAGTTAAGATGATGACTCTATTTGTACTGTGTACTTTTGCCCTTTTCTGTAGAAACAGGAGAGCTATTTCTCCACATATAGCAAACATCGGGTCTTGCCCGACAGGGCCATTTACGGTAGCTTTTTCATTCAGGAAGGTGAAACACACAGCTTCAGGCAGTGTTATTTAGGTAGACAGCTAAAGCCAGGAATTGATATCTGAGAGACGTTAATGTCTTCACCCTACCAAGGGATGGGGAGTAAGACAAAAGGGGCATTTGATGCTACACTTCAGGCAACAAAATATTGGGCTGGCGCTGTTTGACCATGATCCTTGCCTCTGCCCCTTGCTTTTTTCTTTTTCTTTTGCCTGATCCAAAGCATAGCCCCTGGTCTGTCTTCAACTACATTATTTACTTGTGGGCTTCCACCTGCCTACGCCAGCACTGCACCTCAGCAGTGGTTTGTCTCTGAGCTTGATATAAGCTTGACACAAGTTCTGCTCCCTGGTCTTCAGGCAGAATCTCTTATTTATTTAATATTTATATCCCACTTTATAGCTCCAAGACACTGTCAAAATGAAATCACACTAAAATCAGCACAAGAACAAGTTGGATGATGTCTATATGGAACCAGGATTTTTCAGGCGGCGCTTCTTGAAGTTACTATCACCCAGTTTGGTATGACTGGGCCAATTTGGATACCCAAGGAGATACCATCACTCACCTGGAGATTGTGGAGACAGGTTTGTCCGTAACTGGAACTTGCTGGACACCATTTTGAATCAAGATGGCAGACTGAACCATTCCAAACTGCGCCAATTCGAACACCTCTGAAGATTTGTCCTGTCTCAAGTGCAGTTACTTTTCATTCAACAAATTGTTTTTCTTTGTTTAAAAACATAGGAGGACAAAATTTCTATGGCACCACAGACTACCTAGATGAGGGGGAGTCCATATGGTGAAAATGTTGGTGCGTGTGGAGGGTTGGTGCCCTTCATTATGAGACTCTTGCAGGATACATGCCATTTAAAGCATGTATCTTCAAAGCAAAAATATTTGAGAAAATATAGTACTTAAAACTCAGTTGGCTCCAACTTGGAGTGTTCTTAGCCTTTATGGCCACAGCAAGTGATAGGATTAAGCCAGGCATAGTCAACCTCAGCCCTCCAGATGTTTTGGGACTACAATCCCCATCCCTGACCACTGGTCCTGTTAGCTAGGGATCATGGGAGTTGTAGTCCCAAAACATCTGGAGGTCTGAGGTTGCCAATGGCTAGATTAAGCTTAAAGAACTAGCAGGAAGATACAACAGGCTTGCTCATACAACCGTGATATCTGAAGGAATGGATAATGCTCCTTGATGTGGAATGCACCATGGATGCAATGCAGAATTACCACAATCCTTGCTCAGGAGCCTAAAGGAGCTTCCAGACTCTCTATTTTGGGGTGGGATCCAATCACACGGCAGCAAATTCAGATTGCAAAATTAAAGCTCATTTGGCACTCTTGCACCACAAACCTGCTTACCCCCCAAATCAAGACTTTTTGCAACAAGAAAAGTGATGGGGAAATGCACTGGAAAGAATGGGATAAACATTGCTTGAAGCAATGCAGTCTAACCTCCCTACAAACTTTGTGAAAACAATTCAGGAAGAATATTCATTAAACAGAACATCTGGAAGTGGCCTAAGCTGCTCTTACAGATGGACAAGGCCAATGCAGGAAGAGAGGCCAAGCACTGGCATGGGTTGCCATATGTCCTCTTTTTCCAGGGCACATTCTCTTTTTCATAGGTAGAGTTGTCATAGCGATCCATAGTTAAAAGTAGAAGTTGCCCATTGTGTCCTCTTTTTTGCTCTTCAAAATATGGCAACCCAACACAAAAACAATCTCTAGGAAATGCTTTCTTTTCTCTCTCAGCTATGAAGCAGCCATAGGCATAGATTTTAAAGCTCACAGTCAAGTTGTTGGGATTATTAGGATTATTATTTGATGAAAGCATTTCAAATGAGGCTGAGTGGGAAGTAAGTCATACTTTCATGACAAGAAGTCATTGAACGCAGCCAAATGTGATGCCACTCAAGCAATTACTGTTTGCAGAGACAGACAGCATGCTTAATATAGTTCCTTTTCTGTTCCTTCTTTTGCAAACAGCCCATAGCACCAAATGTTGTTGTGCTAAATAATACGAGGGATTCTAATAAGGGTGGCAGCCATGAAAGGCATGTCACGGCAAGCTCCAGGCCTTCCTCACTGTTACCTGGCTCCCGGCCCAGTTTCAGGCCTCTTTCATGCCCTCATAAGGGAAGAGAGAAGCCCTCTCGAGGGAGATGTCCACCGCAGACTTTGGTCGCCCACAGCTGACCTCACCACAACCAGCCACTACCAAGAAGTCTTCCCCAAATAGGAATCCTACTGTAGACAGAGGAAGTGAAATGGAATCTGTTACGGTGATAAATTATGTCACCTCAGCCATAGGTGGCTTATTTAAATACCACACAGGCCAAGTCTCTTCCCACAGGGCCCGGGTGTTCACTCTGCAGTTATTCATAGAAACCATCTGGTGGTTTTGAGGTGTGGTGGAAGGCAGTGCTGTGGCCCTGTGACAATATCCATGAGTGTATATGTGACATAGATCCCAGGGATGCACTGGCTTCTGAGCAGTCTTCCTGCTAGACCTTTGGTCTCATCCGGGAGAGCGATTTTTCTGTTCACATTATGTTCACATTATGTTCACATTATGAGCATTCTTGATAGTAGATTCATTTGTGACTGAATGAGTTTTGGGCTTCCAGTTGAAATGGGTGATAGCAGCTTTTAGATATAGATATATACATAGAGATAGATAGATACAGTGGTACCTCGGGTTACATACGCTTCAGGTTACATACGCTTCAGGTTACAGACTCCGCTAACCCAGAAATATTGCTTCAGGTTAAGAACTTTGCTTCAGGATGAGAACAGAAATTGTGCTCTGGCGGCGCGGCAGCAGCAGGAGGCCCCATTAGCTAAAGTAGTGCTTCAGGTTAAGAACAGTTTCAGGTTAAGTGCGGCCCTCTGGAACGAATTAAGTACTTAACCCCAGGTACTACTGTAGGTAGGTAGGTAGGTAGGTAGGTAGGTAGATAGACAGATAGATTCCATAGCCCCTGGAGCTCTGCAGCTTCCCTGGCATATTGAGATTGCAAAATGATAAACCAAATATTAAACATAAATTGAAAGGAGATCATAGATTGGTCATATGTTTGTTCATTCCATCACATTTGCTACACACATTTCCTGGCAGCTGCATGCATCTTAACAGTGCCAAATTAAAGAATAATTCATTTGGAAATATCACCACACTTGTGATGATTTTTAATTCCACTCATATTCTCTATCTGTGGTTTACTACTTCCTTCCATAATCATTACACTTATAAGGAAGGTTATCTCATTATAGTAACTATCTTAAATTTAGTTACAGATAGGTAGCCGTGTTGGTCTGCCATAGTCAAAACAAAATTAAAAAATTCCTTCCAGTAGCACCTTAAAGACCAACTAAGTTAGTTCTTGGTATGAGCTTTCGTGTGCATGCATCTGAAGAAGTGTGCGTGCACACGAAAGCTCATACCAAGAACTAACTTAGTTGGTCTTTAAGGTGCTACTAGAAGGAATTTTTTTATTTTGTTTTATCTTAAATTTATGCATTTCAGGGGATTTCCTTCCTCTCCTGCCAACTGAAAGTAAAACCATTGGTCTTCTAACAAGAGCTAGATGATTCCTTATCCCTTGGCTCAACATAACATTGCTGGCTGCTTCCAATCATTCTGTGCGTTGAGGAGTTCCAGTGGCACTGTTCTCGAATGTTTTTGTTTGCTTTGAATGAGGAACAGAGGAAGGTGCCACATGCTGTCAGACCACTGATCCATCTAGCCCATGATGATGATGATGATTATAAATATTTATACCCCAC
This sequence comes from Podarcis cretensis, assembly GCF_951804945.1. Taxonomy (NCBI): domain Eukaryota; kingdom Metazoa; phylum Chordata; class Lepidosauria; order Squamata; family Lacertidae; genus Podarcis; species Podarcis cretensis. The sequence goes on along the minus strand of NC_137172.1, from coordinate 96,592,957 downwards.
CCATCTGGCTGGGTATTGTCAACACTGCCTGACAGCAGGTTTTCAGACAGGAATGTTTTCTGGTTCCACGTAGGGATGCCAGGATTGAACTTTGAGCCTTTTTCATGCAAGGCATGCACCTTTGAAATATTTGCTTTATATACAAATGTGCAAGCAGAGCATAACTGGAAGCACAGAGGCACTCTTGTCAGGCAGCAAATTTCCTCAACAAGACACCCGGACAGAGATGCCCCACATCTAACACAGTATCTTCAGCCTGGCTTTGCTCCAAACTGTAAAAGCTTATTTCTTCACATGATCAATATACATCTTCTCCCTCCTCTTAGCTAAAGCAGGGATGACCTTCCTAAGCTCTCAACCTGGCTATCTTCTTCAAGGCATTGAATAAAGATCTCTAAATATCAAGGAACTATCTTTTAACAGCGAGCTGCTCAGCTGGCCATTCTGGCAATCTGCTTAGCAAAGGAATGGGTTGTGTAATGGTTATAAGGGGTTGCTCGTGCGTAAGTTGCCGCCAGTCCTGGCTAGGTAGCCTGGTTAAACCTGTCTGGCTGGACAGCCCTTCACTTCGTGGCTGTTCAGTCGCTAGCAGAATCCATCAGTGGGCGTTTTTTGAACCTCTTCCAGCATAGAAGCTCTTTGACGCCAAGTCTCCTCCTACTCTCCCTGCGCAGGAGTCTTCTCCACAGGGTGGGTGTGGGCAGCGGAGGACCTGTGCTCTCCCCGCTAGTCTCCAGTGATGAGTCCTGGAGCCCGCTCGCCGACTCCCCCATCCGCCCCCCTTTATCCCTGGTGTTACGCTGATTTCCTTCCCCCGCCGATGAGCTGCCCCTCTCCCTGCTGGGCCCTTCTCCTGCATCGCTTTGGAGCCTTGCCTCCGCCTCTGGCTCCGATGGCAGTTCCCTGACAGGTTGCTACAGGAGATGCTCTACTATGGGTTTTACCTGCTAGGACTTGCATGGAAAGATAATAAAAATTCAGAATGCTCTGCCCTTTCCTTCCCACAAGGAAGAATGTGAGTTGCTTTTAGAGCCGTGAGCATTGATTTTCCCACCACTTCAAAGCTTTGTTGAGGTTATTGTTCCCTCAATCAGTCTCATATTGTCTTCATATCACGATGAAGAAGGTGTCGATGTTGGTTTCTGCTCTCTTCACTGTGCAGCGAAATGCTTGTCACAAGACAATGTTTACATTCCAGACAGCATTACTGTTGGGTTTTTCCCACGGGAAAGGGAGACTGGATGTGACGTACACTGGTTTTCCTGCTTTTCACTGTTCTCACACAGTGATTCTCTCTGTGCTTCAGAGGAGAGAGGATGCCTTTTCTGCTCCGGCAGAGGCAAGATGTTTTTCTGTAATCCATCAGCTTTGAAATGTAAATAAAGCAATTTAGAGTATGTACACGTATTCCTCATCATTCCGCTGTGCACGGGACTCTGCAAATTCAACATTCATGGTTATGGGCCCAGAAAAACGCCAAGAGGTAGAATCGGGCTCCTGGCAAAGGAACAAAGGAGCAAAGATTCGGAACAGCGGCAGAGGAACAGTATCTGCTCTGCACGTCAAGATGATTGATGAGGTATGTGCTACTGCTCCGGGCAGCCTGCCTGCATCTAATTAATGGCTTTATGGCTGGACTTTGACATTTTATGTCCGTTTGCCGGGCACAGGCAAAGGATCAAAGGCGAAGGCTATGCTGGGGAAATCGAAAGTAACTTTTAAAAGTGCTTTTGGGATAAAGCAGCTGCAGAAAACAGTGACGCAGCTTGATTTAAGGCAGCAGAGAGAAAGCACTTTTGAACTTGCCTTTGGAATGATGTTTGAGGCAGCTGCAGTAAAGCAGAGTGGCACAGGCTCACAGGCAGAGGCTGTTTTGAACTTGCCTTTGGAATGAGGCTTGAAGCAGCACAGACGCAGCTTGTATAAAGCAGCTTGTTTAAAGCAGCAGAGATGATGCAGAAGGCTAATGCCAGAGTCATGATTGCCCTTCAGGATGCTTGTGGGATTCCCAAGCTCAATAAGAAGAACTATGCGGACTGGGTTCTCTATGCAGAGGCTATTCTGCGGAAAGAGGGTCTGTTTGAAGTTATTACAGACACCCCCCCCCCCAGCTCCAATTACAGATGCATGGGAAGCTAAAGATTCCAAAGCAAGGGGAACTCTTACATTGATAGTATCCCCAGAAGAGCTCTGTCTATTGCGTGATAAGACCTCAGCCAGAGAAATTTGGGACGCTTTGAGAGAGGCTCACTTGAGGACAGAAGCTGGATCTACTATGTTTTACTTTAACAAGCTGCATAATATGGCTCTTGCTGAAGGTGGAGATGTGCGTACACATCTGATGGAGATGCAGAATCTGAGACATGAGCTGCAACAGAGAGGACTCAACTTTCCAGAGGCTGTGTATTCCTTCATGATACTACAATCTTTGGGTTCAGGTTGGGAGTCTGTTGCGACTCAGATTGCTGTACAGCCTACCGCTCAGCTGACAGTGGATTATATTACTGCCGTGATTCAGAATGAAGCAGATTGCCGGGGTGCTGACTGCATGGGAAAGGGGGAGTCTTCACAGACGTCATCCCAGAGTGCAGTGGAACCACCAGATGGCGCCAAAGCTTTGAAGGCAATGAAATGCTACTCCTGTGGACGTCTAGGCCATATGAAGAGGGAATGCAGATATCCCAGGGCCAAGATAGAGCAGCGCAGCGGAAGCTCATCGCGTGGAAAAGGCCAAAGCAGAGGCAAAGGTCCGGTGTCCAGGACAACGCAGCACAAAGCAATGGTCTCACGCTTCACTCCAAAAGTTGCAGAGGTCCAGAAGACGTCTAGATCTTTCTTCGTTGTTGATTCAGCAGCAACGCACCACATGTGCAACGATAAGCGACTGTTCGTGTCTTTTACACTGCAAGAAGGTGCGATTCACCAAGCGGATGACCACACAATCCCCAGTAAAGGCTATGGAACTGTAGTTCTTCACAGTTTGGACTTATCGATACAGAATGTACTTTATGTACCAGATGCTAAACATAATCTGCTCAGCGTTGGACAGCTGAATGAGCGGAAAATTGACGTTTCCTTTAAGAACAAAAGGTGCATCATCACAAAGAAAAATGATTATGTATTGTATGCTGAATATGTTGATCGTTTATATGTTTTGTATTATGATGTTGTGCAGGATGACACTTGTTGCATTGCAGGTTCTAACGAAAGTTTGCATGCAGAATGTATTCATGATTTTCATCGAAAATTTGGTCGTTTGCATTTTGAGGCAGTATCTAAAATGCCTGCCTTGGTTGAAGGTATGACTATTAAACCCTGCAGGTACCACATGAAGTGCAAGGCATGCGCAGCAAACAAGATGAAAATGGCTGCGAAAGGTAAGGTGTCTAGTAGGCAAGCTACAGAACCACACCAAATTGTTCATGCTGATTTGGTTGGACCACTAGCGCCCTCTTTGGGTGGAAATAGGTACTTCATGGTTCTCATTGATGCATTTTCCAGGTATATTTATGTGTACAATCTCAAGCAGAAATCAGAGGCTTTTCCTAGGTTCAAGGAATTCTGTGCTTGGTTGGAAAATGTGCATGGTAAGAAGGTAAAAACCCTTTTCAGTGATCGCGGAGGAGAATTCACTTCTCAGCAGTTTGAAACTTTTCTGTCTGAGAAAGGAATTCAACACGATTTGTCTAGTCCTCGCTCGACATGGCAGAATGGACTTGCCGAACGAGCAAATCAGACATTGCTTCAAGGGTTAAAAACCTTGCTGCATGATGCAAATCTTCCAGAGAGTTATTGGGCCGAATCTCTCTCGTGTTTTGTTTACAGTTATAATCGCAGGTTATCTTCAGCGATTGGTTGTACCCCCTATGAGAAGATGTTTGGCAAGAAACCATACATCAAACACATGAAAATTTTTGGTTCTGACATGTGGGTTCACTCACCACAAAACTCCAAGTTAGACAAGCGTGGTTTGCATGGTATCTTTCTAGGTTATGAGAAAGGTTCTTACAGAATAAGGATGACTGGCTCTAAGACTATTAAGCTCACAAGAAGTGTTGAGTACAATGCCAAGTGGGGGGAGAATGTGGGAATTTTCCAATGTTATCCTGATGTAAGTGACGAGACTGAGGATAGTCAAAAGCAACCGCAACAACCCACACCCACTGATAAAAGTTCTGATTCTGAGTCTGAAACTGAATCAGGTGATTCAGAGGATTTCAAGAGTGCGAAAGCCTCTATGCGACCCTCTGAAAGCTCTGATCAAGAATTGGAGGAACCATTGTTCACGATAGGTCACTTTTCTCCTAAAAAGGAAGAGGAGAGTGTTGAAGACCTAAGGCTAATTCGCAGGTCACAAAGAGCCACAAAAGGCAGACCTCCAAAGAGATTTGCTGATGAGTTTGCCAAGATAGCAGTAACAGCTGTTAAAAGCTCCAAGAAGGTATTTGAACCTTCAAATTTCCAAGAAATCCAGGATTTGGATTCAAAGGAAGCTGAGCCATGGTTAAATGCCATGAAGGCTGAGCTTGATTCCTTGGAAAGGAACAAAACATGGGAACTTGTTCCAGTAGTTCCAGGAATGAAACTGCTTGGAAGCAAATGGGTCTTCAAAGCGAAGACTGATCAAAATGGCAAGGTAGTCAGACACAAAGCCAGATTGGTAGCCAGAGGTTTTGCACAGGTACCAGGTGAAGACTATCACGAGACCTACTCACCCACAGCGAGGTATGAGAGCATTAGGCTTATGCTCAAGCTAGCTGCAGAGGAGAATCTACACATTAGTCACCACGATGTGAATACAGCTTTTCTGTACGGATCTCTAGATGAATCACTTTATATGCTTCCACCTGATGGCGTACAGGTAAAACAGGGATTTGTTTGTGCTCTGAAAAAGTCCCTTTATGGTCTCAAACAAAGTGCACGGTGTTGGCACACAAAACTCACTGAGGTATTGTTTTCTCTAGGTTTTCAGCAAGGGAAAGCTGATCCATGTGTATTTGTCAAAGAGGAGGGGCAAAAGAAACTGTATTGTTTGTTTTATGTTGATGATTTATTATTCTTTTGGAAAGATGTCACAATGTACAATAACGCCCTAGCTCAACTGAAAGAACACTTTGACATGAAAGATCTTGGTGAGGTAAACAACTACCTGTCTCTGGAAATAGAGAGAGATCAAGATGGTAACATTCTAGTACACCAGTCACGGAAAATTGCTGATGTGTTAGGCAAACTAAACCTGATGGATGCTAACCCTGTAGACACACCAATGACAACAGGTTATCAGGTAGATGACACTGAAGAAGCATTTTCTGACACTACACTGTACAGAAGTGTGCTAGGCAAGCTAAACTTCATTGCCAGATGTTCAAGACCAGACATTGCTGTTAGCTGTAATTTGCTAAGCAGACAAGTCAACAATCCTACTGTTAAGGATTGGAAAGCTCTGAAACGTATAGCGCGCTATTTGAAAGGCACTGTGCATTACAGACTGAGATTTAACAATCAGAAGTCTGGTGGTCTTGAGATATTTGCAGATGCAAGTTTTGGAAGTGACACTACAGACAGGAAAAGCACGTCTGGAGTTTGCTACATGTACAATCAGGGTCTATTTGATTGGTCATGCAAGAAGCAAACAACAGTTAGCTTAAGTACTTGTGAAGCTGAACTGAATGCACTGTCTTATTCACTTAAGGATTGTGAATGGTTGTTACAATTGTGCAAAGACATAAAAATTCCTGTCAAATGTCCAATCCAGGTTTACCAGGACAACAAAGCATGTTTGGCTTTGCTGAATTCTGAAGGTTGTAAGCAAAGCACGAAGCACTTGCAATTGAAGTTGCAACATGCTAGGGAATGTATTCAAAAGGGACTCGTAACGGTGTCCTATATGCCAGGTAATGAAATTCCTGCTGATGTATTGTCCAAGATTGTATCAAGGGATCAACACTGTACCTATGTGCAGAAGTTGGGTTTGTACTGATATTGTACGAACACGCTGCCCAGTGATGTTCACAGAAAGGGGGAGGATGTTGGTTTCTGCTCTCTTCACTGTGCAGCGAAATGCTTGTCACAAGACAATGTTTACATTCCAGACAGCATTACTGTTGGGTTTTTCCCACGGGAAAGGGAGACTGGATGTGACGTACACTGGTTTTCCTGCTTTTCACTGTTCTCACACAGTGATTCTCTCTGTGCTTCAGAGGAGAGAGGATGCCTTTTCTGCTCCGGCAGAGGCAAGATGTTTTTCTGTAATCCACCAGCTTTGAAATGTAAATAAAGCAATTTAGAGTATGTACACGTATTCCTCATCATTCCGCTGTGCACGGGACTCTGCAAATTCAACAGTCGATCTATTGCTCACAATTCATTATTTTGTCATTTCCGTTAAGACTTCTCTGCTGGATGTACAATCCAATTGGGGGTGGGGGAAAGTCTCCAGTTCTGATGATTTTGAGAAGAGTTAATAATTCAGACACACAGCTTATAATATATAATATTACTTCTCTGCTTTCCCCGTTCTCTCTTTACTGTTTGAAATAACCTGATAATTTAGGCATTTTTCTAGCTCAGTTACAACCCGCAAAATTCGCTTGAATGAAGATCAATATTGTTTATCCTACTATAGGTGGTAGCTCATTAATGACAAATGTCTGCGTTATCAGCTCTGCTTTGTGAATAACCACTGTCGTTATTTTACATACACTGATAAGCTTTAATGAAATTATCATAGTTCATTTTCATGCACTTCATTTCATGGACTCCGCTCTATGCATCTGGTGAACTCTAATCCACAAAATCTTATGCCATTAAAAAAAATTAGCCTTTAAGATTCCATAAGACTTTTTGCTTAGGCTATATTAAAATGTAGTGATGTATGGAAGTGAGAGCTGGACCATAAAGAAGGCTGATTGCCGAAGAATTGATGCTTTTGAATTATGGTGCTGGAGGAGACTCTTGAGAGTCCCATGGACTGCAAGAAGATCAAACCGATCCATTCTGAAGGAAATCAGCCCTGAGTGCTCACTGGAAGGACAGATCGTGAAGCTGAGGCTCCAATACTTTGGTCACCTCATGAGAAGATAAGACTCCCTGGAAAAGACCCTGATGTTGGGAAAGATTGAGGGCACAAGGAGAAGGGGACGACAGAGGACAAGCTGGTTGGACAGTGTTCTTGAAGCTACCAGCATGAGTTTGACCAAACTGCGGGAGGCAGTGGAAGACAGGAGTGCCTGGCGTGCTCTGATCCATGGGGTCATGAAGAGTCAGACACGACTAAACAACAACAACAACATACTAAAGGAATCGTGTAGCTACTTAGTGATCATAAAACTGTATCACTTTTTAAAAAATAAATAAAAAGAGCAGTATCTAAAGCAGGGTTTCCCAAACTTGAGTCTCCAGCTGTTTTTTGGGGACTACAATTCCCATCATCTCTGACCACTGGTCCTGCTAACTATGGATGCTGGGAGTTATAGTCCAACAATAGCCAGGGACCCAAGTCCGGGAAATCCTGATCTAAGCCGACCTTTCTCCACCTGGTTCCCTCCAGATGTTGGATTTCAACTCCCATCATCCCTTACCATCGCCCATGCTAGCTGGGGCTGATGGGAAATGTAGTCCAAAGGATCTGGAGGGTGCTAGGTCAAGGAAGGCTGATCTAAAGGAGGCAGAGAATTCCACTGTCAATTAGCAAGACATCTACGGTATCTCCTGCCTATGTGATGAGTGTTATCAAAGATGTACAGTACAGTGGTACCTTTGTTCTCAAATGGCTTAGTTGTCCAACAAATCTGCTCCTGAGCGCCGCAAACCCGGACGTAAGTGTTCCAGTTTGCAAACATTTTCCAGAAGCCGAACATCCGACGTGGCTTCCACTTGAGTGCAGGAAGCTCCTGTAGCCAATTGGAAGCCGCGCTTTGGTTTTTGAACACTTTTGGGAGTCAAATGGACTCCCAGAATGAATTAAGTTTGAGGACCAAGGTACCACTGTACTACTTTTGACTGGAGTCCTGAACACACTTTACTAGGGTGTAAGTCCCATTGATCATACTGAGACATTCTTCTGAGTGGGCATGTATAGGATTGTGCTGTTATTCTGCAATGTGTAGGCAGAGATAGTGAGAACAGCAGAGTTTCTCAGCCATCTGAATGCTTGAAACAGCAGGCTGGGGAATGCTTAGTTATTTGTAAAACTGTTCACAGTGGTCATGCAAGCCTACTGCTTCAAGTGTCATATTCTGGCCTAGAAGTCAAAAACAAACAAACAAACAAATAAAGGTTTACTGCTGCAATCCTGCACATCTACTCAGAAGTACACCCCACAGATTAGCATTTTAATATTGGGAATAGGCACCTATATAACAACGCTTAGTGTTTTCCACAGTATCTGATGTGTACTGCTGAAGTTCCTTTTCTTTTTAAAAAAATATTATTTAAACTTTTAAAGTTTATACATTTCATTAGTTTTACAATCAATTTAACATTTCCTAGTTTGACTTCCTTCCCCCTCTTTTTGTGGTTCATTTTTTTTATTTTACTATCTTCTGCATATCCAAATTCATTTAATTTGCTCCTTTAATTATCTGCTTTAAATATATACTCTTATGAAACCACTCAAGTTTCATTTATTTATTTAAAATATTTCCAGGCTGCTTTTCTAGGCAAAAGCATCCATCCAAAGTGACTTACCATTTAAAAAATACAAAATTTAAAAATTTGAATGCTTCATTAAAAAAAAAAAATATTTACAAAACTGGAGAGAACTTAATTGTGACAGACCATCCAACCATGCTGTTAAGTACCGTATTTTTTGCTCTATAAGACTCACTTTTTCCCTCCTAAAAAGTAAGGGGAAATGTGTGTGCGTCTTATGGAGCGAATGCAGGCTGCGCAGCTATCCCAGAAGCCAGAACAGCAAGAGGGATTGCTGCTTTCACTGCGCAGTGATCCCTCTTGCTGTTCTGGCTTCTGAGATTCAGAATTTTTTTTTCTTCTTGTTTTCCTTCTCCAAAAACTAGGTGCGTCTTGTGGTCAGGTGCATCTTATAGAGTAAAAAAATACGGTATGTAGAAAACCAACAAGGTAATAAAGCCAACACCCTCCCGTTACCTTTCCCCTGGTGAGATTGGCTGTGGGATATTCTTCCCGCCTGCTTACTCATTTCCATCTGGGTGTTGATTTAGGAACCATATGCCCTGTAGTGTCAGAGATATGAACGTGGAGCCTGTTGGTTGAAAGTAAATAAATCCGGGTGAGGCCAAAGCCGTTGTTAGGGCACAATCCAAGGTGTGGCAGAAAAGTTTGTGCTGACCTCTCCCACCTCACTTGGTTCCTGCAAATTCAAAAAAGGGATGGACTGTGTTTGCACAGGTTGAAGAATGTGTGTTCACAGCTAACGCTGTAAGGGTCTTTTTTTTGGCAGGGGGGGTGGTTTGCCTTCAGTTCTGAAATGAATGATTAAACTGATATGCCAGTCAACTGAGCGATGCTAGTAGGTGACCTTTCATTTCAACAACCCACCTTTCCTGGTATGTTCTTGATCATTCTCATAGTTTCTATTATTATTATTATTATTATTATTATTATTAGCCACTGTGCACAGCTCCCAACAGAATATTAATAATAAAAAAGCGACAACATCAAGCATTAAAATATTATTATGATTATTATGATTATTAGCCACCTTTTTCCCTGACAGGAGCTCAAGGCAATTTCTAGTTAAATTTTTATTTTATTCTATTTATCTGTTGAAGGTGTTGTATGCTACCCCTTCCCTTGCACCTTTTTTTTCTTTACAACATCCCTGTGAGGTAGGTTAGGTTGAGAGGTTGTCATTGGCTCAAGGTGACAGATTTATATGTGTATAAAATGTATATGTCAGTCTACATCCCAATCCCAAAGAAGGGCAGTGCCAAAGAATGCTCCAACTATCGCACAATTGCACTAATTTCTCACGCTAGCAAGGTTATGCTTAAAATTCTACAAGGAAGGCTCAAGCAGTATGTGGACCGAGAACTCCCAGAAGTGCAAGCTGGATTTAGAAGAGGCAGAGGAACCAGAGACCAAATTGCAAACATGCGCTGGATTATGGAGAAAGCTAGAGAGTTCCAGAAAGACATTTACTTCTGCTTCATTGACTATGCAAAAGCCTTTGACTGTGTCGACCATGGCAAACTATGGCAAGTTCTTAAAGAAATGGGAGTGCCTGATCACCTCATCTGTCTCCTGAGAAATCTCTATGTGGGACAAGAAGCTACAGTTAGAACTGGATATGGAACAACTGACTGGTTCAAAATTGGGAAAGGAGTACGACAAGGCTGCATTTTGTCTCCCTGCTTATTTAACTTATATGCAGAATTCATCATGCGAAAGGCTGGGCTGGATGAATCCCTAGCCGGAATTAAGATTGCCGGAAGAAATATCAACAACCTCAGATATGCAGATGACACAACCTTGATGGCAGAAAGTGAGGAGGAATTAAAGAACCTTTTATTGAGGGTGAAAGAGGAGAGTGCAAAATATGGTCTGAAGCTCAACATCAAAAAAACGAAGATCATGGCTACTGGTCCCATCACCTCCTGGCAAATAGAAGGGGAAGAAATGGAGGCAGTGAGAGATTTTACTTTCTTGGGCTCCATGATCACTGCAGATGGTGACAGCAGCCACGAAATTAAAAGACGCCTGCTTCTTGGGAGAAGGGCAATGACAGGCCTAGACAGCATCTTGAGAAGTAGAGACATCACCTTGCCAACAAAGGTCCGTATAGTTAAAGCTATGGTTTTCCCAGTAGTGATGTATGGAAGTGAGAGCTGGACCATAAAGAAGGCTGATCGCCGAAGAATTGATGCTTTTGAATTATGGTGCTGGAGGAGACTCTTGAGAGTCCCATGGACTGCAAGAAGATCAAACCTCTCCATTCTGAAGGACAGATTGTGAAGCTGAGGCTCCAGTACTTTGGCCACCTCATGAGAAGAGAAGACTCCCTGGAGAAGACCCTGATGTTGGGAAAGATGGAGGGCACAAGGAGAAGGGGGCGACAGAGGACGAGATGGTTGGATAGTGTTTTCGAGGTTACCAGCATGAGTCTGACCAAGCTGCGGGGGGCAGTGGAGGACAGGAGTGCCTGGCGTTCTCTGGTCCATGGGGTCACGAAGAGTCGGACACGACTAAACGACTAAACAACAACAAAATGTATATGTGCACGGTGGGAGATCAAACACAGGATAAGCTTCCTGATGTAGAATAGAATGTTCCTATTTCCATCCGAGAAATGTGGGAGGATATCCTTTTATTTTAAGCGGCGGGTGAATGCAATTGACATTTCCCTCCGAGAATAGAGTTGCCAGGCTTGTATTTTCTCCCTTGGAGGGCAAATGACAGCTGGAGAAGGGCGATTTGGCAGAGGGGGCACACACACACACGTGCCCTTGCTACTGCTCCAAACAAAATGGACGCCGTCTATGGCTGCATCTCAATATAATTAAAAAATTAAAAGTCTGGAGGTGCCTCACAGATCTCCTGCCTATGGCAGCTATGCTTTTCTCCCACCTGCTTCTAACAAAACCTAGAAAATCTAGAAAAGTAAGAACAGCCTGGCTAGATCAGAATATTCCTGTTACACGCTGATGCCTCTGAGAAGCCCAGAAGCAGAATATGAGCAGAACAGCACTTGTGTCCCGCCAGTAAGTGGTTTTTAGAGGCATTGTGCCTCTTAATCCTGGGGGGCAGGATCTAGTCGTTGTGGTGACTAGTGGCCATTGATAGCCTAATCCTCTGTAAGCGTGTCAAATCTCCTTTTAAAGCCATCCGAGTCGGTGGCCGTTATTTCGAGCGTTGATTCAGCCATCACCATACATTGTAGGGGATCCCACAGCTTCAGCTACGCACTAAAAGCAGTGCTTCCTCTCATCTGTCTGGAATATCCCTTCATTCAGTTTTCATTGGTTGCTCCTGGTCCTAGTAGGAAAATTGTTTCCCTGCCCCCTGTATCCACACCATAAAGGTAAAGGTAAAGGGACCCCTGACTGTTAATTCCAGTCGCGAACGACTCTGGGGTTGCTGTGCTCATCTCGCTTTACTGGCCGAGGGAGCCGGCGTACAGCTTCCAAGTCATGTGGCCAGCATGACTAAGCTGCTTCTGGCGAACCAGAGCAACGCACAGAAGAAGAGTTTGAAGAGTTTGGATTTGATATCCTGCTTCATCACTACCCAAAGGAGTCTCAAAGAGGCTAACAATCTCCTTTCCCTTCCTCCCCCACAACAAATACTCTGTGAGGTGAGTGGGGCTGAGAGACTACAGAGAAGTGTGACTAGCCCAAGGTCACCCAGCAGCTGCATGTGGAGGAGCAGGGAAGCGAACCCGGTTCACCAGATTATGAGTCCACCGCTCTTAACCACTACACCACACTGGCTATTTACCTTCCCACCGGAGCGGTACCTATTTATTTACTTGCACTTTGACGTGCTTTCGAACTGGGACCGAGCAACGGGAGCTCTCCCCATCACGGGATTCGAACTGCCGACCTTCTGATCAGCAAGCCCAAGGCTCTGTGGTTTAGACCACAGTGCCACCCGCGTCCCTTATCCACACCATACATTTCTATCAAGTACCCCCTTGTTTTCCTTCCCCACACCAAACTAGGACACCCCAAATGGGGAGTTTGTCTCCCTGCAGCTGTCATGAATGTTTTCCCTTGCCTGCCACGTGGCCCCGATGGGAGTCCAGCAAGCCAAGGAGGGAAAACTTAGAGAGATGACACTGGCTGCCAAGACACCCCCCCACACACAAACACACACACTGCATATGCAGGATTTCAAGTTACAGTGTCATAACCTCCAGTTTGTAAGCTGCACAACTCTTCTCAAGAAAAGGGCCGCTTTCTAAAACATCCTACAGTCTGATCTAGCAAGTTGTGGGTTTTTTTAAGTGTCCCTTTTCTTGAGAAGGTTGTCCAGGCTGCAAACTGGAGATTGACAATAGAGACTGCAGTTCCACCAATGCCAGGGGTCTGGAATGATGGGAGTTGTAACCCAGGAGGCAGGGCTGCCAACTTGAATAAAGTATTAAGCCCCCATCCCTTATAGCTGATCACATAATATGATACATGCACACCTCAAATATTTTATTGCCGGCGGGGGGAGGGAATCTCAGCCCCTAGGAGTTGGCTCCTACATCTAGAGGGCCACCAGGCCACCTCCCTTGCGCCTGATGTGCTATCCAGCCATTCATTCGTTTAATTTCTATACCGCCTTATGGGGGGGCGGATCCGAAAGCCCCTTGCAACACACATTAAAACATCGAATAAAAAGTTCCAGAACGAAACAGCGCAAAAGAAGCTCAAATGCAAAACATACATTCAAAGCAACATAATTCACAGGATACTAAAGTTCAAAGTTCAAAACAAGACATTACAAAGGAAGGCCGTGTGTATAGAATGCACATTTTAAATAGCATAATTAGCAAGGGAATCGAATATTATTTTAAACATAGAACGTATCTGCTGCAGCCGCCGCCGATACTAATGGCTCATCATAGCCAGCAGCCACACTCATGAGCACACAGCCATCACCTTCCAGAAAATGAGGTGAGTTGAGGGTGATGCTTCATGCTATTTTCATTTCTGCAAAGGAAGGTGGGGGAGCAGGCTTCCCATTGACCCTGGTTTTTGAAGAGGATGGGGCAGTTTCACAAGTGTGTGAATTTCTTCAAGGACTTCAGAGACAATGGACTCAGCTACACTGGTAAAGAGACACCAATTTGAATGCGCTATAAATATGCAACACCAGATGGCGCCAGAGAGCACAAAATTTTAAAACACAATTTTCCATAGGTTTTTTTGTTTGTTTGTTAAAATGATCTAATTTCTGACTTATTTATAGTGTGTGTGTTTTCCTGTGTTTAGATCCACCCAATGGCTTTGTGGTCAGTTTCTAGCAGAAGCCAGGCAGTGGGCAGGTGGTGCATAATAGCAGCCCTCCACCTTAATCCAGGGCCTGGCCTCATCCATTACCTTTCCCAAGTCACCTTTGTCCTTCAAGGTGATGAGCTGAGCAGATCCCTTCACGTGCAACAAAGTATTCTTTACTCTGCTCATGGGATATGCCTTTGTCCCTTCAAAACATATGTTAGCTAGGCTAGGAGAAAACAAGTGATTCACTTTTTTTTTTTTCCTGAGAGGAATGTCTCATTAGCAGCTTATCTCTTTGCTGCTGCAGAGTAGCAGGAGAAGCAATTTTGCCCTTGGCAAACAGTGTGGTTCTAGTCTGCTGATAAAAAGAGTTTCTCACAAGCCTTTACAGGCTTATTCCTCAGCAGTGAGTCTGCATAAGGCAGCCACCTCTGACCCAGTGCATACCCCTCAGCAGCCCCTATTTAATCAGGACATCCCATTTTGGGGGGGGGGGTGTGCACTTGTGCCTCCTGGTTTTCTCCTGGGGCATATCGGAGGGTATGTCTGTGCTTCCCAAATGTTTTTACCTACAACTCCCATCGTCCCTGACCATTGGGCTTGCTGGCCAGAGGGCTAATGGGAATTGTAATACGAAACATCTGGTGAATACCCAGTTGCGGAAGGCAGGCTTACATGCAACCCATAATGCTATTTGCAGACCGTATGTGTATGTGTATTTAGACCATGCATGTGTATTTAAACAACAGAGGCTAAGGCTTGTAGGGCTTGCCAATCAGAATATCGGCGGTTCAAATGCCCACAACAGGGTGAGCTCCCGTTGCTCTGTCCCTGCTCCTGCCCACCTAGCAGTTCGAAAGCACATCAAAGTGCAAGTAGATAAATAGGCACTGCTCCGGCGGGAAGGTAAACGGCGTTTCTGTGCGCTGCTCTGGTTCGCCAGAAGCGGCTTAGTCATGCTGGCCACATGACCCAGAAGCTGTATGCCGGCTCCCTTGGCCAATAAAGCGAGATGAGCGCTGCAACCCCAGAGTCAGCCACGACTGGACCTAATGGTCAGGGGTCCCTTTACCTTTACTCTCAATAAAAGTTAGTTGGATACAAGTCAAGGTCCCTTTCTTTGGGGGCACATATAGAGCTTTTCATACCAGAAAGGTGGGCTTTCAAAAGTGTTCACCTCTGGGCCACTAGCTGCCTCCACTCATGCCACGCTTCAGAATCCCAAGCATGGTATGAGTGGAGCAACTTCCCATCAACTTCCCAAGGTGATGACTGGCTCTTTTTGTGTTGAGAGATGCCGACTCATACGCCACACCCTGCGCGTGCATTGAGAAGAAGCGAGAAGACACAGGAAAAGCTTCCAGCAGTCCTCTTTTTAAAAATAAAATCAGCCTGCTCTGGTTTGCCAGAAGCGGCTTAGTCATGCTGACCCCATGACCCGGAAGCTGTACGCCAGCTCCCTAAAGCGAGATGAGCACCGCAACCCCAGAGTCGTCCGTGACTGGACCTAACAGTCAGGGGTCCCTTAACCTTTACCTTATGTGTATGATGGAGTTGTCTCCTCAGGTCTTTGAAAGCTTGCAGAAATAAATAAACTGATGTAAGCAAATCGTTTTGTGCAAGCGCAACACTTTATGCTAAGATAGAAACTTAATGATGTTTTAGATTCTGAATCATTAAATAAATGTTGTAAATAAATAATAAGAAAGCAAGTTAATAGCAAGGAAAGCTGTTGGATGAACAAAAGACTGCATTCCGTACACGTCACCACGCAGCCTGATAACCTTTTATTACTAAATGGTGTGGGTTTTAGAGGCCTAGTTGCAGAGCCCACCTAGTCTCCATGCATCAGTGACAACACACTACTGATCGTCACTCTCCTTACTCTGAAATTAGGTTCCGTTCATGATCAAGATTCCACGATGCCTGTATTTATCAAAGGTTTAATGACTTATATAAAAACAAAGCAATAGTTTCTTCCAGATATCTGAAAGATACCGTCACAGACAGGGACAATTGACCATGCCGGCTTGCGGCTCATAGGAATTGGTTATCCTTACCCAATGCACATGGGTTTCATGCAGAAGGGAAAGAGAAGAGAAAGATGAGTAGGGTTTAGCCCGTTTTCTGGAAGATAGCCCCAGCGTTGAATCATAGAATCATAGAATCATAGAGTTGGAAGAGACCACAAGGGCCATCGAGTCCAACCCCCTTCTGGAAAATAAGCACCTTACCTGTTTCATCCAGACTTTGAGAACACCAGGCAATCTGTTGGTTGATTTGAAATGCTGCTGGTTTTGTTATTGTACATATTATTTCTTTCTCCTTTTTTTAAATTGTAAAGTACTTTGTGAATTAAACCAGAAAGGAGGCATAGAAACAACTCTAAAAATAAAAGGAGAGAGAGAGAGAGAGAGACTAGAAAGGTCCTAACTATGGACTCTGGAGCTTACACTATGATTGAGGAGAGCCAAGGGCATACCCAGGGAGCGATTTACCTGGCACAGTCCAGAAAAACTGAATTGTCCTCAGTTAAGTATGAACATGGAAGAGTATGGAAGGTGTGTTTCTTCTTCCCAGAAACTTTCTGTGCAGCCTGAAACCTTCATGTGGTGGAGCCTAATTTGAACGTCTGCTACCTTCTCCCACATTCCATCTTTGGGCTGTGACTAGATGCTCATTGGATGGCTTCCCCGCCACCCAACCACCACGCCTCACATCCCACCCCAAATGTTTCATTTACCACCTAGCCTGATGAAGATATATGGAAAACGTGAAAGCTTGGATGCTATTTTGTAACATTTCGGTTGGCCTAATAAAAGTATTCCCCTTATATGTTGTTTTTGAATTTTTCTTCTGGGCAAGCCCAGCTGCCTCTACTTTTTTAATATATAATTGCTTGTATTTCTGTGTCTTTAAGGCTGGATCAATGAGAACATGAACCACATCCTTAGAAGTTGTGATCTTGAAAATATTTATAATAGAAGAAACAATTATTTTGGATGGCATCGCCTCTCAAGCTTGGTCAGTTCATACTCAGAAAAGGAAAAGGAAAGACTTCCTTGTTTCCAGTACATTTATTCAATTTATTCCGGTCCTGGCAGTTGAAACATTTAATGTGTGAATCACAAAAAAATAACCAGAGGATATTGGTGGCATAACAAAGAGAGACGGGTGCATAGTCCCCTAAAGAGAGATCATTTGGGCATTCAGATATGTTAACTTCTTTCCAGCTTAACTGTCTTAATATGATAATTGTATCTTCACATTGCTAAAATTAACTCATCAGCCAAAACTATGAATTTGAATTGACATGCTTTTTATCCCTTGACTCTGATTAATTATTATTTTTAAGAATACAAAAAGCCTGGAAGAAAACATTAGTACTAAGAACCAGTCCACTGAGATTAGTCTTTTTAAAACATTTTCCCTCAACTCATTATGACTCAGTATTCCTTCAGTATTCCTTAGCTATTCTACTGGTCCACCATATAGGTTAAAAAGTTCCTTTCATATAATTACATTTCCAACAGTTACCTGACTCAGACTTAGACATTTTTTGCTAAATTACTTGGTGTCAGGTACCATCTATAGATCATTTTCACATAATTTTCATTCAAAGCATAGCAAACAGTAAATTTCAACCCTGTTTCCCCACTTCCTTGTAACTACCAAAGACATCCTCAGCCATTTTATGACTGAGGCCAAGCTTCATTCATCTTCGTAACATTGCTCTGAACACCTAAGCCTGCTTAGAGAGAGATGTTGTTGTTGTTTAGTCGTTTAGTCGTGTCCGACTCTTCATGAGCCCATGGACAGAGCATGCCAGGCACTTCTGTCTTCCACTGCCTCCCGCAGTTTGGTCAAACTCATGCTGGTAGCTTTGAGAACACTGTCCAACCATCTCATCCTCTGTCGTCCCCTTCTCCTTGTGCCCTCAATATTTCCCAGCATCAGGGTCTTTTCCAGGGAGTCTTATCTTCTCATGAGGTGGCCCAAGTATTGGAGCCTCAGCTTCACGATCTGTCCTTCCAGTGAGCACTCAGGGCTGATTTCCTTCAGAATGGATTGCTTTGATCTTCTTGCAGTCCATGGGACACTCAAGAGTCTCCTCCAGCACCATAATTCAAAAGCATCAATTCTTCGGCGATCAGCCTTCTTTATGGTCCAGCTCTCACTTCCATACATCACTACTGGGAAAACCATAGCTTTTACTATACGGACCTTTGTTGGCAAGGTAATGTCTCTACTACTGATTTCCCATCTGGGCTCACGATGATGTTTCCAACTGCAAGACACATGACCAAAAAAACACACAAAACCCCCCAATTTTAACAAACTTTATCCCATTATTCCATACTATACAGCGGCGTAGCGTGGGTTATCAGCACCCGGGGCAAGGCAAGTAATTTGCGCCCCCTAACCCGGGGCAAGGCAAGTAATTTGCGCCCCCTAACCCGGGGCAAGGCAAGTACAGTAATTTACTCTCCCAAGCAGCAGCAGCGAGGCTTCTCTTTCCCCCGCGCTCTCCCGGAGCTGCCTCTTTTCTTTCCTTTTTTCCCTTTCTCCAAGGCTTTTCGCTTTCTCTCCTTAATTGATTCCCCCTCCACACCGCGGCGTTTCCTGGCTGCTTCCCCCCCCTTCCCCTCTCTCTCCTCCTCGCTCTGCTTGCCTTGCCCTGCCCTGCCTGAGGGCGCCCTGAGGAGACTCCGCTGTCCTTTTTGACCAGGCTAGGTGGAAAAAAGGGGGGAAAGTCT
The DNA here is from genome assembly GCF_951804945.1 of Podarcis cretensis. Taxonomy (NCBI): domain Eukaryota; kingdom Metazoa; phylum Chordata; class Lepidosauria; order Squamata; family Lacertidae; genus Podarcis; species Podarcis cretensis. The sequence goes on along the minus strand of NC_137172.1, from coordinate 96,574,293 downwards.
CTTCCCGCCCCCTCGCCAGACTCCCTGCTCTGCTCGGCTCACTACCCAGGTGGCCAGTGGAGAGAGAGCCGCAATTACCATAAAGTTCCTCTCCCTCCGCTTAGCCAAGCTGTCAAAGCCCGGCAGCAGCGGCAACGGCAGCAGCAGGCGCAGCCAGACCCCCGCCAGCCAGCCCGCCCGCCTGCCCGCCTGGCTTCCTCTCCTTTTTTTTGCCCGCGGCAGAAGGCTTTGCTCTCCCCCTTCTGCGACCTCCTCGCCAAGCCGAGCGAGCGCGGGCTCCCTAACCCGTGGATTTTAGTAGGGGCAGAGAGCTGCTAGTGCGAGTGCGCCCCCCGCCCAAGTTGCGCCCGGTGCGGCCGGCACCCCTGGCACCCCCCACGCTACGCCACTGATACTATAAGCTCAAGCTGAGAATGCCAAGTCACAGATTCTAAAGGGATAAATTGGTTTGTGCACCTGTAAATCAAATGAAGGGATGCAGGTGGCGCTGTGGGTTAAAGCCTCAGCGCCTAGGACTTGCCGATTGAAAGGTCGGCGGTTCGAATCCCTGCGGCGGGGTGCGCTCCTGCTGCTCGGTCCCAGCGCCTGCCAACCTAGCAGTTCGAAAGCACCTCTGGGTGCAAGTAGATAAATAGGGACCGCTTACCAGCGGGAAGGTAAACGGCGTTTCCGTGTGCGGCTCTGGCTCGCCAGAGCAGCGATGTCACGCTGGCCACATGACCCGGAAGTGTCTCCGGACAGCGCTGGCCCCTGGCCTCTTAAGTGAGATGGGCGCACAACCCCAGAGTCTGTCAAGACTGGCCCGTACGGGCAGGGGTACCTTTACCTTTAAATCAAATGAAAGAGCCACGATGAACGGAATGTACTTTTTAAAATGTCTTGCTAGATGACATTAACAAGGTTCAGAAGTTAACTAGAAGCAGTCTCTCCTTGAATTTTCTTTGCTGTGGAGCGGCTAGTTTAATGTCGTTTACAGTGTGCCCTGGAAGGTCAGAAGGTTCCCCCACTTGATTTTGAATATTGCTATTTCTGATGTCAGATTTTGCATCCCTACAAATGGCGCTGATAGAGACTACCCTTTTGTCCTGTGCAAAATGCAGAAGGTCCTTGCTGACAGATAATATGTAATCCGTACACTGGAAGAACTGCTACTGTTTTAGTCTGAATCATACATTGCTATACAGTTTATCTTTTGCGCAGCTCTTTTTAGAACCATGGAAGGAGAGACGCCTGCCCGGGCTTCTGAAAATTCTAACTGCAATAATAAAAGGTGCAGAATTGGCTTCTACCACCAGGAGGAACTGGTGTATAACTTCTGCACAGTCTGTTACTATTTTTCATTCAGTAAGAGTGCATAGTAATGGGTGAGTGACTCATGAAAATCTATCTATATACCCAACGGCGTCAAATCTATGGAAGTCAGAGATGGGCAGATCGAATTCCAACATTGCTGCGTTGTGCATCCAGCTCTTCTTGCTTTCTGTTTCGACTTGAAGAATTTCTTAAATTACTTTCAGAATTGATGTGTCTACAGTTTAACACTGTACATCTCCGTTCCCCCCTTTTTTCATATTCTCGCTGGTCCTCATAAGTGCAGATGTACATTGATTACGAGTGGTGATTTGCAAAGCATGTACCCAAATGGAGGCAAGTTTTCTTTCGAAAAATCCCCATGGAAATTCTTCAGATTTTTAGTGCAAATTTATCCTAATAAACACATTTTTACATGCAGTTTCAACAAATGTACATGTTATTTGCAAGCAATTTATCCTAATATAATGCATTTGTATACTAATATATTTATATTTAAGCACACTTTTACCCAATAGATGCATTTTTGTAAATATTAATTGGTTGGAAAACTGCATCACAAAATTCGAATGATGGATGCGTTTCAGTACTCATGCTGCGAATTGGATCAATGTGGCTTTAAACGTGAACCGAATTGAATTCCTTTTCCCAAGCTTACTCCTCACAATGTGGGAGTCTTCTAAACACAAAACCCACCACTGTACATCTTCATATTGGCTAGTTTAAGGATTTATGCATTTGTCAATACCAAGGGTTTGGTCTAAAGAGTTTTCAATAATAATTAAATGATGGTCTGAAGGCTGTATTTGTGAAACCACTTGGATTTCCCAAGGGCTCTCGCTAAAACCACCTCACCCAGCTGTAAAATAAATCAAGTATATATTTTGATACGTTGTTCAATGAAACCACCATTCTCCCCCATTTTCCAGGCAGATGTGATGTTAGAACTGATGAGTTCTGACCAAAGAGCAGAAATAATAAACAGGTCTTCCTATATTTTATTTCCACAGGAATATCTGAACTATCTTCAAATAGAACATTTCTGCACCTAAGCTGAAGTTCCCTCCCGAAATATTTTTTGCTGTGGTTTCTAACCGTGCGGCTTTCTCACACAGAACAAGTTTTTCCAGTATTCTGGGTAATCTTTGCTCGTTCCCACACAAATAATGAAGCCGTAAATAATGAAGCATGGAAATGCTAAAAACACAACTCAGCAGTATTTGAAAGGAATACGTCAGTGACAGCATTTAAGAAAAAGCCACTCAGCCTTAGGGCCACTGAAGATGGAATAACTCTAAGGTTGCATTCACATGGCATTTTATCAGAATCCATGGAGACTGAGCACTTGTTTTCTGTATGTGGTCCACATGCACTCACTGGGAGGAAAATATGAATCCCTGTGGCCCACATGTGTGGGTTAAATAACAAAAGAATCAGTTGGGTGCCTGGATTCAAAACATGGGGCTAAGCTCAATCTCCAGCAGGACGGAGCCCCCAGCAGTAAAGTTTAAACTTGACAACAAGTCAAGCAGTAGCATAGCATTAGGAATACAGGAAACCTGAAGAAATACCATTAGCGGATGCCAAAAAGCTGTACACCAACTACAGCTAGGAGTTATTGTGAAGTGAATATGCTAAATATTGGAAAGAACAGTAATTGGCAGATTTCTATCTGGAAATTGCCTCTTTTCTCTTTCTTCTTTGTTTCTTTTTATTCTTATTTAGTTGTTGATAGGTTTTTTTTTATTAATGTTAAATAACATTACCTATAAGTATGATTATAAATGATATACGAAGATACATACGGAGAGAAGATTGATAGAAGACATCAGCGTTTGAGGCTGAGAAAGATGGGAGCTGTCCCAGGTGGGAAGATGCGGATCTTTGCAAAATGAATATTAGGATAGAAGGTAGATAGAATATAAAATTTTGTGTTTCTGTGGGTGTGTTTCTTTTTTCCTTCTTCGCTTTTTATTTCCCTTTTCTTTTTTATTATTTTGTTCTCTTTTGATATCAGCTTTGTTGGGTTTTTGTTGTATATGTTGAGAACCTTTAATAAAATTGAGTTTTTTTATAAAAAGGAATATAGGTTTTTAGACCTTCTTATCCCATTTAGAATGGGACGCAGGTGGCGCTGTGGGTTAAAGCCTCAGCGCCTAGGACTTGCCGATCGAAAGGTCGGCGGTTCGAATCCCTGCGGCGGGGTGCGCTCCCGCTGCTCGGTCCCAGCGCCTGCCAACCTAGCAGTTCGAAAGCACCTCTGGGTGCAAGTAGATAAATAGGGACCACTTACTGGTGGGAAGGTAAACGGCGTTTCCGTGTGCGGCTCTGGCTCGCCAGAGCAGCGATGTCACGCTGGCCACGTGACCCGGAAGTGTCTCCGGACAGCGCTGGCCCCTGGCCTCTTAAGTGAGATGGGCGCACAACCCCAGAGTCTGTCAAGACTGGCCCGTATGGGCAGGGGTACCTTTACCTTTACCTATCCCATTTAGTCCGCTCGCAAACAGCACTCCTCTCTTTTTACCCGTCTTGCAATAGACAGTGAGAGGGCGAGTGTTCTGTCAGTGGTGGAGCGGGTGGAATTTTGCCTCTTGCACTTCTGCTGCCTGAGGCAGGTACTTCACCCTGCCTCATGGGTGGACCTGTTCTCCTAACAGGGCATGCACTAAGATAGCTTCCCTGCCCAAGGAATGTGTAAAAGCAGTCAGTCAGGCAATTGTAAATTTGCTTGTGCATTTTTCTGCAGGTTTGAGGGATCAACCTACCGCCCCCTAATATAGATAAAAAGGTAAAGGGACCCCTGACCATTAGGTCCAGTCATGACTCTGGGGTTGCGGTGCTCATCTGGCTTTATTGGCCAAGGGAGCCGGTGTACAGCTTCTGGGTCATGTGACCAGCATGACTAAGCCGCTTCTGGCGAACCAGAGCAGCGCATGGAAACGCCGTTTACCTTCCCACCGGAGCAGTGCCTATTTATCTACTTGCACTTTGATGTGCTTTTGAACTGCTAGGTTGGCAGGAGCAGGGACCGAGCAACGGGAGCTCACCCCATCGTAGGGATTCGAACCACTGACCTTCTGATCGGCAAGTCCTAGGCTCTGTGATTTAACCCACAGTGCCACCCATGTCCCTTCCAATATAGCCATATAAGGCTAATCTCCTGTTGCAGCCTTACTAACCCAGTGGAAAAGAAATAAAAGCAATTGTAAAGTCTCCGCACACACTTTCTAGGCTGCCGCCCAATATATCTGATGTTATAAATGCTGAATTTGGTTTGCTTGTACAATTTTCTTTTCTGGTAAAAACTGAAGACTCAACGGGAGGGGGATTCTTTTTTCAGGAATGCCCCACCACCTCCTAAGGCAGATGGCTCACTTTTGCTTACCAGGAGGGAGAGGGGCAAGGTGGTGGGGTGGTCAGCGTAGTGCAACTACATCAGCAGAACCAATCCAGCACTCCTGCTGGTGCTCTTGCACTGCGCAGAACAGCTCCCTGTTCCCTCGCTTCTTGCCCTGCTGATAGGTAACACTGACCCAGCTGCCCGTAAGCTAGCATAGTCACTGTGTCCCATGCAGCGAGCCATTTCTGTACATGACCTGACAGCCCTTTAGTAAACAAAGCAGATTTTTCCCCCCTTGCAATGGAGAGCCCCAGAGCCATAATAGCTGCAGATCAAGCTTGCAATTCTCTGCATAATTATATGGGACCAAGGCCTGTTGTTTGTGTGGAGCTTGCTTCCAAGTAAGGATGCATGTGATCAGGATATTAAACAAAAACAAACAAAAACAGAAGCAGAAAAAATCCCCTTAAAAAGTTAACTACCCTGAAGCATCCCTGATGCTTTGTGTTCCTTCTAGGTCTTCTACCTCTGAATGGTGTCTTCCAATAAGCAGTCTTTTTTGTAGAGAAGCTCATTCATATAGGTCACAGAGTACCGGTATTTATAGTCAGACAGTCACATATTGCTGCATTTCACATTGTCAGAAGTCAAACTAGAACAGTGCAGATGGACAAAATAGCAGGTATCCTGCACACACAACTCAGGACCCCACATTCTTCCTTGATGCTTTGTTCTCCTTGCTTCAAGAAGATCAGGAAAGGACTTCTATCAATGCCAAACGTCTAGGACACGTGTTAAAAGTGAGTTTCTTAGAGTGTTGATCAAAGTCTCTGGCTGGATACTGGGCTTACAGCATCAGTTAACAAAGCCAAAATATGTTGCAGTTGCTGGCCAGGATGTTAGAGGGAATAGCAGCAGTATAGCTAAATATGGAGCAAGCAATTAGCTAGGTCTTTTGCAAGCCAACTAATCTCACATCACTTGGGGTGAGAAGCGTCAGGATGATTAATCCAATTTAAGAGATGAAGTTGCAGGGGCAAAGAGGCCAAACAGCTTTTCCTAAGGTGCCAGGGTGGGGCTGAATAACTCTGTGTGGCAGAGACAGTATTAAAAGGGGGCTTTTCATATGCTTCTATGTAGTGTTCTCCATCAGATGTCATGGTTGGGTGTTTTTTTTTTTTTTTTTTTTTACCAACACACTTTTAATTACTAGAACTGTTGGGAAACAGCCATGGCAGGACGGGAGTGGCATGGTGAATGAAAAACCAAGCTACTGTAGCTGTGTATGCTCAGCACATATTGTGGGATGGATGGGGTTGTTCCCACTGGCTCTACTACCCATGTGTATTGAACTAAACCTGTACATAGCAAACAAAAGCTATACGTGCATATGATCTGTATACAGGATCCATACCCTGTTAATGTACAGGGTGAAAATTGCTCTGACGGAACTGATGGTTAGACAACTTGCACATTTACCTAGGGTTCTTGGGATGCCTTCCTGTGAATTAAGCAACTTTTCTCTTGGCCTGTAATCTGTAAGGTAGGTTTAAGTATAAATTGCTACCAGGAGCAACTTTGGAAGAGGATGGTCTTCAAGTGTAAGAATATGCCATTTTCTCCCAAAAGGTATTATTTGGTTTGTGTAGTAGGGGCAGGATTGGAACCAGGGCAAAGAGCCCCCTCTGCCAGCACTGTGGCCATGATCCAAAGAGGGGTCTCTGCAGTTGCAGCTGGCCTTGAGGTCTGATCATAGATGCCTTGCCAGTTCATGAAAGAGTTAGACCTAAGAGCTTACTTAACACTCTTAACTCTAATGATATGTAGCATGAGATATCCCTCCCTTGCAAAGTGGCAAGTACAACTTGCGCTTAGCGGTCTCTCTCTCTCTCTCTCTGAAGCCAATAGGATTTAAACATTGGCTGGATCATGTCCACTGATGATGTCAATTGATTGGAAACTCCAGCTTCTCATGCACATCAAAACACTGCACCCTTCCCCTGCCACATGCCACACGCTTGGGGTCATTTGTTTTGGAAACCCCCTTTTAAATTTAACTCCTTCCCCCTTAACTCCCTCTTCCTCCCCTTCCCACGCCCATGTAATGCTCTGTTGACCTCCTGCCATTTAGCTGGTGTTTTCCTCTGTAAAAGGCATGGCCTCCTTTGACTTGGAGAGCCAGGGCTAGTTCTCAAGACAAATCTGTGAAAGTTCCTGCAGCTGCAACTAGCTTCGTCCCCAGAGCCAAGAAAGATTGGGGATGTTCATATTGTTCATTTTCCACTGCAAAATGTCACGGAGCATAAACTGACTTAATTCAAGAGATGGAGCTGAATGATAAATAAACCAGAATCCCTTGGGGAACTGGATGCCTTTCTGGAAATTGCTGTCTTGACTTGGACGTGGAGATTATTTACCCTGCCTGTTTTTAACCAGAAACTTTGCACACATTTGTCTCTTTCATTACATCTTATTTCCAGATGCATTGTCAGCTTCCCTCTACATAAGGAATGATGAACCCAGCACCCTCCAGATGTTGCTGGAACAGAACTCTCTTTATCCTTAACCATTGGCCAGGCTGGCTGGGGTTGATGGCCAGGGCTCTGAAACACAACCCACTAGCTGTGTATAGCTTGAGAAACCTGGACTGCATTCCATAATAGGTCTGTACTAAAGCAATGGTGAGGAACCTGTGGCCCTCTTGATGTTACTGGACTCCAGCTGTTGCACTCATATCCGGCACGCAGTCTTTCCATAGGCAGCCAGGTTCTCCATATGTTCTACAGTTCCAGGCTGCATAACCAACACAGTCAGGTTGGTTACCAACATTCACAGTCAGAGGGGTTACCAACTGGTCACTCCAGCAGCTATTTTGCTGGTGCTATGATGGGGTGCTGGCTTGCACCATATCCCATACTTCTTTGTGGCAAAATGGATGGGGTGATCATTGATGCAAAGGGGAGCTATTTTTACATTTATTTCCCCCTCCTCAATGGGAAGGAAATTCTAGATCCAGGGCCAGTGTAGATTTGTGCCATGATGTAGTCATGGTGCAAATGAGTAGATCTGCTATATATTTTGGAAAGTTGTTGACCCCCTCCAGGCAGACGGAAGGTATAAATGGGTGAATAAACCCTATTTCTTAATGCATGACATGTCTTCTGTTTTCCAAAGAGACACAGACCCTGTGTGTGGGCCTTTGGCCCCATGCGCTCTTGCCACTGATTGGCGGAGACAGGGACAGGTACCGAGCTTTTGCAACAATATGGACTGGGCCATGCATCTAGAACAAGCTTCCTCAAACTCAGCCCTCCATATGTTTTTGGCCTACAACTCCCATGATCCCTACTGTCAGGGAACTGCCATCGGAGCCAGAGGCGGAGGGAAGGCTCCAGAGGGATGCCGGAGAGGGTCCCAGTAGGGAGAGAGGCAGCCCATCCGCTGGGGAAGGAAATCAGCGTAGCACCAGTGGAGGAGGGGGGCAGATGGGAGAATCGGAGAAAAGGCTCCAGGACTCCTCGCAGGAGACCAGCGGGGAGAGCACGGGTCCTCTGCTGCCCACACCCTCCCTGCGCAGAAGACTTCCGCGCAGGGAGAGTAGGAGGAGACTGGGCGTCAAAGAACTTATTTGCTGGAAGAAGTTCAAGAAACGCCCACTGACGGATTCTGCCAGCGATTGAGACAGCCACGGATGGGTAGCTGTCCGGACAGAAAGGGTTCACCCAGGTAACCCAGCCAGATGTGGCGCCAACTTACACACGAGCAACCCCCTAGAACCATTACACCTACCTAGCAGGACCAGTGGTCAGGGGTGATGGGAACTGTAGTCTCAAAACATCTGGAGGGCCGAGTTTGAGGAAACCTGATCTAGATGGACAGCTGGATGCACATCCATACCATAGAGTTGTATCCAGACTTAATCATGCTTAGAGATGCAATGTCTAACTTAAAGTCCCATTGATTTCATACCGTCCAACATTTCTCCAATGAAAATAGGGACGTCCCATTCCATAATGATCATTTTACTATTTATTGCCCACACATCTTGCTGGGTTGCCCCAGCCATTCTGGGCAGCTTCCAACATATATAAAACATAATAATACCTTACACATTTAAAAAGAAACTTCCCTATACTTCAGATGACTTGGGGGTTGGATAACTCCATACCCTCCAACATTTATCCAATGAAAATAGAGACAGCCTAAGGAAAAGTGGGACATTCTGGGATTGAATCAGAAATGGGGATGGCTTCTCTAAATCAGGGATGTCCCTGGAAAATAGGGACACTTGGAGGGTTTGTGATTTCAGTGAGTCCACTCAGAGCATAAGGCTGGTTACAACCAAATAGGGGTTAGTATGTAATAAATTTTAATAACATTTATAGCTGTGTCTCGTTATTATTCCCTGCCACACACACATCATCCCTTAATCCTCAAAGAATTTGAGCTCCAGATTCAAAAGATATAGTTGCAGATATAGCTTATCCTTGCTTCAAGCCCAGTCATGTAAGCTCTAATACATCTGCTGTTGCATAATATTAAAAACACAAAGAAAGAAAATATCCAGAGAAAGCATAAGGTAAAGGTTTTCCTTTGGGATGTGCTTGAGCGAGTCACCGTCTTGCTCTAACTTGCTCCCTTTCAAAACATTTAACCTATTAACTCCCTGGAATTCGGATGGGCGTTCTAAAGGTTTTATATATACAATGTGTAAACCACCTTGGGCATGCAAAGCATGTTGTAGAATCTCCACTTTGGTTTTACAATTTATCGGTAACTATATATATATATATATATATAGAGAGAGAGAGAGAGAGAGAGAGGGGGAGAGAGTAGTGATGTATGGAAGTGAGAGCTGGACCATAAAGAAGGCTGACCGCCTAAGAATTGATGCTTTTGAATTATGATGCTGGAGGAGACTCTTGAGAGTCCCATAGACTGCAAGAAGATCAAACTTAAATCCATTCTGAAGGAAATCAGCCCTGAGTACTCACTGGAAAGACAGATCGTGAAGCTGAGGCTCCAATACTTTGGCCACCTCATGAGAAGAGAAGACTCCCTGGAAAAGACCCTGATGTTGGGAAAGATGGAGGGCACAAGGAGAAGGGGACGACAGAGGACGAGATGATTGGACAGTGTTCTCGAAGCTACGAACATGAGTTTGACCAAACTGTAGTAGGCAGTGGAAGACAGGAGTGCCTGGCGTGCTCTGGTCCATGGAGTCACTAACAGTCAGACACGATTGAATGACTAAATGACTAAAATACGTGCGCGCGCGCGCACACACACACACACACAGGGTTAATCTTCAACAAACCTCCTTTTCTCCTCAATGAGAGCAACTGTATATAGGAACCTGATGCAGAGGCATGGTAGAATGAAGAGTTAGATGAGGGGTAGGGAAAACCTATGACTTTCCATATGTTGCTAGACTAATAATAATAATAATAATAATAATAATAATAATTTATTTATACCCCGCCCGTCTGGCTGGGTTTCCCCAGCCACTCTGGGTGGCTTCCAACAGAATATTAAAAATACGATAAAACATCAAACATTAAAAACTTCCCTAAACTACAACTCCTATCATCTCTAATCATTGGTCATTACTGGCTAGGGCTGATGGGAGTCCAACATAGATAACATCACATGTTCCAGCAGTTCCCCTTCACTTGTTTCTTACTGATGTAGTCTCATTGGGGGCATTTTTTTGTGCAAGAACATCCAGCCAGTTTTAGCTGAGCAACCTGAATTTGCTGCTGTGTCAGTGGTGTAGCGTGGGTTGTCAGCACCCGGGGCAAGGCAAGTAATTTGCGCCTCCTAACCCTGGATTTGCGCCCCCTAACCCTATCCCTAACCCTAACCCCCAGATGTTGCACCCGGTGCGGCCGGCACCCCCTGCACCCCCCCCACGCTACGCCACTGTGCTGTGTGATTGAATCCCACCCACCAAAACAGCAACAGTCTGGTTTACCTAGCTCAGCATTGCCCATGCTGACTAGTTGTGTCTCTCCAGGCAGGGATCTTTTCCAGCCCTGCCTGCAGATGCCAGCGATTGAACCTTCTGAATGCAAGGCATATTCACCACTGGCCTATATACAGACATCCACTTGCATTATTAATTGCTACTACCACTGTTAAAGAAGCAGACAGGGGAAACAATGGCGCTGTGGAATTTCGCGCAGCTAGCCAGAGAACGATGCCAGCCACTCAGTTCCTTCCTGCAAGGGGTAAAGGATGAAAACGAGGACTTCCTTTCTTGCAACGGTATATGCCCTCAGTTCCTCTCGCACAGCAGCGAGAAATGTAATTTTGGCTCGCAAATGGCATTTGCTCATTTGTCTCCAGGAATCCACAAGTTTGGCAACTGGCTCAGCTCAGTTCCTTAGTAACATGCGAACATGGTCTGCGTACACAATAGAGGAGTGGTCCTCAAAGGGCGAGAGAGGATGGCAAGTTATGGTGGGACGATTCAAGGACTATCAATATTGTATTTGGGGAATAATTCATGTTTTGTATGCTGCTGCATTGCTTTATAGTTTCTGGATGTCCCCCGATCACATTGTAAGGTACTGTAGCTGTGTTCTATGTTATAAGTCAAGTACTGCTGGGAGTTGTTTCTGTTTTGTTTTCCAATGTATTTCTTATCAATTTAAAAGAAAAATAATCCCAGAGAAAAAAGCTTGAGAACTACTGCACTAGTGGCTTAAAGCAGTGAGGTCCTTTCAAGTCACATTTGCACATCGCTGTACATACCAGATGTCTTCATCAGATGCACATTGCCTGTTTGGTTTCCCTGCTCCTTCAACCCCCCCCCCCAACCCCGAAATCCTATTCTTTAAACCAGGCATAGGCAAACTCCAGCCCTCCAGATGTTTTGGGACTACAACTTCCATCATCCCTGACCACTAGTCCTGTAAAATAGGGATGATGGGAATTGTAGTCCCAAAACATCCGGAGGGCGGGAATTTGCCTATGCCTGCTTTAAACTGTCACCTACGTGTGTGCAATAGCTGTTTCCAATGTACACACCTCAGCTTCACTGCAAAGCGAATGTGGCTTGCATTTTACCTTTCAGGCTGAAGATCATTTGAGGGGATACGCACCAAACAGCAATGTTGTGTGCACACAGTGCTGGACGTAAGATCCAATAATCAACATTTGCAGCTCCTGATAACGTAAGGAACTGTTTGTGGTGTCAGTAGACAGCAGACACGGGTTACTCACCAGAGCTAGCAGGCTGTTGTGTCTTATGATAGTCATGCAGTTAGGTCATAGAAGAGGGATATGCAGTAATGATATGTGCTCAGGGTTACTTTTGTTCACTTCTGCAAGTCTCATTTGCAGGACCACATCTAAGTCTAATCCATTTTGCCAAGTGTTTCAGCATCACTGCTAATTAGCCCCAGAGCTGCCACAATCTATTGCAGGAGTTCCTGTTTTTATTACTGCTTTCCGGTGGCCTATTTGATTTTTTGTTGTTGTTGCTTTTTGTTGTTGTTTAGTTGTCTCCTTAGAATCCAGCTGCCTCCCCGCTCTTCAAATTGCATATGGCACATTTCCAAGCTGCTTCAGAGAGAGTTTGTTTTCGTAATCTGGAATATCCAGGGTTGATACAAAGGTTGAATGAACCAAGAGCCCAGAGTTGCAGGGGAGGGGCATTGATCAACCTTCCTCCCACTCTCTCAACTCAAGCGTGTTGCCTGGGTGTTCTCCATAGATCCCCAAAGAGCTTGCAGTGAATTGTGAACTCTATCCAACTTGGCGTACTGAACATCACACCAAGCCAAGCAAATACATTACATATAATAACTGGAGCTATAATAAGAGCAAAAACAAAAAGCCCAAACAGAAGAAATGGCTAGCAAGCAGGTTTGTCCCGAGACATTTGACTTATACCCTCCAACATTTCTCTGATGAAAATAGGGATGTCTAATAATAATAATAATAATAATAATAATAATAATATTTACACCCTGTCCATCTGACTGGTTTGACCCAGCCACTCCGGGTGGCTTCCAAGATATATATAAAAACATAATAAATCATTAAACGTTTAAAAACTTCCGTATAGAGGGCTGCCTTCCAATGTTCCCTGAAGGTTGTATTGTTACTTATCTCCTTGGTGGGGGGTGGGGGTGGTCACATAACCCCATAACCCCAACATTTCTGTTCTCGGGAGCCAGCGTGGTGTAGTGGTTAAGAGCGGTGGATTTGTAATCTGGTGAACTGGGTTTGCTTCCCTGCTCCTCCACATGCAGCGCCTGGGTGACCTTGGGCTAGTCACACTTCTTTGAAGTCTCTCAGCCTCACTCACCTCACAGAGTGTTTGTTGTGGGGGAGGAAGGGAAAGGAGATTGTTAGCTGCTTTGAGACTCCTTAGGGCAGTGATAAAGCGGGATATCAAATCCAAACTTTTCCTCTTCTTCTTCTTGACAAAAATAGGGATGTCCCAAGGAAAAGTGGAACATTCTGGGACAGTGGCGTAGCGTGGGTTGTCAGCACCCGGGGCAAGGCAAGTAATTTGCGCCCCCTAACCCGTGGATTTTAGCACTCGAGTCTCTTCCACTAGATTAGCGCGCGCCCTCCCCCAGATGTTGCGCCCGGTGCGGCCGGCCCCCCCTGCACCCCCCACGCTACGCCACTGTTCTGGGATCAGCTCAGAAACCAGGATGGCATCTGTAAATCTGGGACTGTCGCTGGAGAATAGCGACGCTCGGAAGGTCTGTTGACTGCCTTAGATAGTCAAGACCCCAGCTATCTTGACTTCTGTCTCCCTTCCAACTCTAAAATTCTACGTTTCTATGAAAGCACTGCACAAGCTAGGGACACAGTTCAGTAGTAAAACTTCTGCTTTGTATGGAGATGGTCCCAAGGATCTGTCCTCAGCATCTTCAGGTAAAGCTGGGAAGTTTCGCTATGTAAAGCAATGCCAGGCAGAATAGTCAATACTGAATGATGTTGACCTATGGTCTGATCTGGTGTAAGGTAGCTTCCCCTGTTCCGTGATCAGCGAGGGAATGTGCATGAAAAGCAAGAGCTGCTTAAGCAACAGGGTGAATCTCCATTTGCAAACTAGCAAAATACAAAGGGTAATTTGAAAAGCGAACCTATCCCTTGATTCCTTTGTAGAAAAACATATGTGCAAATTTAAAGCCGAGCACACCAGCAGGGGAAGCGTGGTGATCAAACTGTGAAATCTCTCTGTAAAATAAGGATGAACCAAAATAATATACACAACTGCTACTGTAAATATATATATATTATTTAGCATAATTAATGGAAATGCTGCCTGACCTGAATTATACCAGGCATGCTATATTAATCTCTGAGTTTAACATTTACTAGTCAGCATATTATGCCACGTAATAATTAGCTGTGAAAGAGACCAGCCCTATTTGCATGAGCAAAACATTATCTCGCTCAAAAATGCTGAAGGCAATCAATGAGGCTAATGAGATTTTATGAGAACCACCTGCTGGTTGCATTCCCTTGGATCAAATGGCTTTGATAGAGGTAGGAAGAACCTTTAATTAGGTGCAGAACAATATTCCCATAAATACCCAAATGGGAGAGACAGTTCAGGTTGCTAACTTGAAATAAAACACAGATAAGTAGTAGTCATGTCTGAAAGCACTGGGACGCAGAAAGAAAGAAAATATCCTATGATCCACTAGAGCAAGAATGGGGAAATTTTGGCCTGCAGGTCAGTACTTGGCCTGCCGGAAGTTAATATTTGGTCCATGAGGCTGTTTTCCTAAAATCACACCTGCCCACCCCACACTTGCTATCATAGGTAACATCAGGTATGATCAGGCAGACGCCCATCATCTGTAGCTACCAGGATTCAGGGATGATGGGAATTTACTCCAAAAAAAAAAAAACCCCAGCTAGAAACCCAAATTTGGGAAAACCCAAGTTTGGTTTGAAGGGACCACAGGTGCCCCACCCCTGCAAAATAATAATAATATAATAATAACAATTTATTATTTATACCCCGCCCATCTGGCTGGGTTCCCCCAGCCACTCTGGGCGGCTTCCAACAGAATATTAAAATACAATAACCTATTAAATATTAAAAGCTTCCCTAAACAGGGCTGCCTTCAGATGTCTTCTAAAAGTCTGGTAGTTGTTTTTCTCTTTGACATCTGGTGGGAAGGCGTTCCACAGGGCGGGTGCCACTACCGAGAAGGCCCTCTGCCTGGTTCCCTGTAACTTGGCTTCTTGCAGCAAGGGAATTGCCAGAAGGCCCTTGGTGCTGGACCTCAGTGTCCGGGCAGAACGATGGGGGTGGAGACGCTCCTTCAGGTATACTGGACCGAGGCCGTTTAGGGCTTTAAAGGTCAGCACCAACACTTTGAATTGTGCTCGGAAACATACTGGGAGCCAATGTAGGTCTTTAAAGACCGGTGTTATGTGGTCTCAGCGGCCACTCCCAGTCACCAGTCTAGCTGCTGCATTCTGGATTAGTTGTAGTTTCTGGGTCACCTTCAAAGGTAGCCCTACATAGAGCGCATTGCAGTAGTCCAAGCGAGAGATAACTAGAGCATGCACCACTCTGGCGAGACAGTCTGTGAGTCAACACTTTAAAAAGAATTGCTGCACTATTCAGGGACTCATTCAAGCATTCACATATTCCTACCACTCAAGCAGACTGTTTCACCACACTCCATGGCCGGGCCCCACGGTGCTGCACCCACTTGGCCTGCCCTCATTATCTAAAATCAGGGCTGATTTTATTTTTAAAAAGAGGACCGTTGGAAGCTTTTCCTGTGTCTTCTCGCTTCTTCTCAATGCACGCGCAGGGCGTGGCGTATGAGTCGGCATCTCTCAACACAAAAAGAGCCAGTCATCACCTTGGGAAGTTGCTGGGAAGTTGCTCCACTCATGCCATGCTTGGGATTCTGAAGCGTGGCATGAGTGGAGGCAGCTGGTGGCCCCTAGGTGAACACTTTTGAAAGCCCACCTTTCTGGTATGAAAAGCTCTATTCGTGCCCCCAAAGAAAGGGACCTTGACTTGCATCCAACTAACTTTTATTAAGAGTAGATCCATTCAGATTAATGAACCTAAGTTACCCTT
The DNA here is from genome assembly GCF_951804945.1 of Podarcis cretensis. NCBI lineage: Eukaryota > Metazoa > Chordata > Lepidosauria > Squamata > Lacertidae > Podarcis > Podarcis cretensis. Next base: position 96,558,562 of record NC_137172.1, on the reverse strand, counting down.
GTTTATTAATTTCAGTGGGTGTGCTTTGACTAGCATTGGATGCAGCCTCTTTTGCTGCTTGATTATTTTTCAGGGTATGGCAGTTTTGAACAGAGCTTATCCCTTGCTGTAAGTCTCAGGTGGATATGTTGCCACATGAGGTTAGGCTGACATTTTTAGTTAAGACGCACCTGATACCAAGAGAGTCACTACCACTTAAGGCAGAGCATGGGCAGTGCTTGGATTTAACTAATTCTGATAACTAATTCGCTGAATTAATTAAAAACACCTTTGAAGGTAGTTCCTATAATTTCCAGATGAACCAAACTAAGTTCCTTTTGAAATGGAAGTCTAGGCAATTTTTAATCAGTTTACTTTTAATTCAACCATTTTTCATTGCACTTAACTCTGTGTTTGATCGTGGCCATTGTATTTACCTGTCTGAAAAGTGATGCAGCTGTTTAAGCTTAAATATCATAACCAGGGGTCGGCAAGGCTTACCGGGTGTGGGCCGGATCACTCCCGCGGAGATCCTCCGTGGGCCGGACTGGCGCAGTGCGACACCAAAAATCACATCTGTGCATGTCTGTAGCACCATAAATGGCTTCTGCGCATGCCCAGATGCTGAAAATCGCGCCTGCGCAGAAGCGATTTTCAGCACTGCGGAAGGTTTAGCGCAGCGCACGGGGACTCACCGAATGGGCGCCTTGGTTCGGGGGCGGCTCATGGGCCGGTTAAGCGACCCTCATGGGCTGTTTCTGTCCCATGGGCCTTAGGTTGCCGACCTCTGATCATAACTCTTTGGAGAAACAAAACAAAACAAAAAAACTTGCACATTATATTGTGTGTGTGTTTTGATGTCTTTACAGGCTGCATACACACAAACACATTTGTGGCACAAAAATGTAGTTTTTCCTCAATTTGGAATCATTAATGCTCATCCTCAACACCCTGTTTTCAATTTAGATTTATTCTAGATCCTGCTGTTTACAATGGTGAGTGTGGTTACTTGATACACATTTGAAACATATAAAATGTTCTGTGTGTACTCAGCCTTAGTGTGCTGTATACTTATGTTATACTTTTTGACAGAGCAGTTTGTAGAATTCTGTACCCTCTGGACTAGGGTTGACATATTTCAAAAAGTAAAAACCAGGACACCCCGAAAGTTGTTGAGCTTTTTACAAAGACCCACAATTGTAGGCAGCGGGGATAGTTACTGGAGAAGGGAAAACATCTTGCACACATTTAGAGCCACTCTTTTGTTTATTATGACTTCCATTTTTCCATGGCTGAGGCCTAGCAATAAAAAAAAGTGTTAACTACCTCTGTTGGGCAGACTCCAACTTTAAAAATGTACATTTGTTTCCTTGAACCGAAGCAAGGAATCAGTGCATTCCTTTCTGTACTGTGCCTCCGCTAGTGGTAAAGGTAAAGGTAAAGGGACCCCTGACCATTAGGTCCCGTCGTAACTGACTCTGGAGTTGCGGCGCTCATCTCGCTTTATTGGCTGAGGGAGCCGGCGTTTGTCTGCAGACAGCTTCCTTGTCATGTGGCCAGCATGACTAAGCCGCTTCTGGAGAACCAGAGCAGCACACGGAAACGCCGTTTACCTTCCCGCCGGAGTGGTACCTATTTATCTACCTGCACTTTGATGTGCTTTCAAACTGCTCGGTTGGCAGGAGCAGGGACTGAGCAACGGGAGCTCACCCCGTTGCGGGGATTCGAACCGCCAACCTTCTGATTGGCAAGTCCTAGGCTCTGTGGTTTTCAAGTAAATCTTCCTGTACACAGGTGAGCTGCCTGCACTGATATTTACAGGGGAAGTAGGGAAAAGCCAGCTGTAAAGAGGCCTTTGCCAATGCCCAGTGAAAAATGGCTTTAAAACTTTAATGTGTTACCGCCAAGGAGGTCAAGGCAATACGCATGGCTCCACTCACACCACATTTTATCCTCACAGAAACCCTGTGAGGCAGGATGCTGAGAGAGTGACTTGTCTAAGGTTACCCAGGGAACTTCGTAGCTACCGTATGTTGGGATGTGAACCTGGGTCTCCCCTTCCTGGTCAAATACTTTTAACAACTATACCACACTGTCCTCCTTATCTTCACTGGAGTTTTTGTTTGTGACAGGCAGTATGTGCCACTTCTGGCTTACATACCTTCACAATGACTGTGCTCTGTGTTATGTACTGAAGTTCTCACCCTGGGCCAGCAGGGGGATACTGTACATAGTTATGCAAATAAGGGATCGAAAGTGACGTTCAGTGATTGGATAGTTTTAGAAAATTGTTACAATTACGTTGTACTGGAGCTCTATATAAGCAGGCTGACTGAACCCTTCAGTTCAGTTCTGTTCTGGCCTGTGAATAAACAAGAGCTGTTAGAAGAATTGCTGTGTTGTTGGATATGTTCACCCACAACTTAACACTCTGAGCAAGAATCTGTATGTTGTCCATCCTCTCGTCCAGGTGCACTACTGATTTTCAGGGCTGAATCCAGGCTATGGGGGCAGACAGACTTATTAACTGGCCCATTCATTGTGGCCACCGGGAGTTGCTTCCTTGTGGTATGATTTCATGCTGCTTCTGAGTATGACTAAGGAAACTGCAAGCCTGGACAATTTTTGTAGGTTTCCTCCAATCACTTACGTGATCAGCAATGGGTGAAAAAAAAATCCCAAACCCTACCTGATTTGATGCCAGTTAATACTATTGTGGTGGGCAACATCATGATGGAAGATTGGGAAAAGTTATGGAAAAATGATTTAAAATTTACAGATTGTTCCCTGTTGAAGGAGAATTATATGAAGATGATGTATGGATGGTATTTGACACCAGTGCAGTTAGGGAAAATGTACAAAACTAGTTCAAATATATGTTGGAATTGTAAGGAAAAGGAGGGGACATTTTATCATATGTGATGGTATTGTAATGTAATCAAAAATTTTGGGGAAATGATATACAATGAACTGAAGAAAATGTTCCATCTAACATTTGTAAAAAAACTTGAAGCATTTTTGTAGGAAAAGATTGTAGGAAAAGATCTGCCAAAAAAGCTGAAAAATAACTTCATGTATGCGACAACGGCAGTGAGAGTTTTAATAGCACAAGGTTGGAAGAACGAAGAAATCCCAACTAAAGACTCATGGCAAGAGAAATTGATGAATTATGCAGAACTGGCAAAATTGACACATAAGCTACGGGTCAAGGACAACTGTGACTTTAAAGATGAATGGGAACCCTTTACAAAGTACTTGATGTTGCAACAAAGTGAATTGGACTCCTTGGCAGGTTTTGAATAAACACTCACAAACTCTTTATTGACAATAATCAGTTAGATAATTTAAGGATTTATACAATTTTGTAACATGCAGAGAACAGTATTCACAGAGAAACCAAAGATTGGAACTGAGGGGAGTTGGCGGGGGTTGGGGTCCTTTATGGGAGGGTGGGGGGAGGGAGGAAAATGGGGAAAATTAAGGATGTGATATTTTTGGATAATATGTTTTGTTTAAATTTCTAATATATATATATTTTAAAAAATACTATTGTGGTGGGGTTGCATCATCAAGGAAGCAGCTCTCATGTTAGATGCATGTGCACATGTACCTCAATGCAGCTCAGCCTTTAGCTATGCCTATGTGATCCCATACTGGGCACACGTTTTCCCTATAAACTGGACCATATATCAAGGTTATCTTGGGAGGCTCTTCTCCAGGTGTTCCTGCCAACTGATGTAAGGCAGGTGGTGGCTGGAGAGTCTTTTCTGTGGTGGCACCCCACTTATTGAATTACCTCCCCACAGTAGCCCTCACATGGCACCAACATTGTTTACCGTTTGGTGCGGGGCAAAGTCGTTTTTTCTTTCCCCACTTTGTTTTCTTTAGCATGATGTACGGTAATTTGTTATATTTATGTATTTTAATCTTGCTTATCTAAGCTGTTCTGGAAGCTCTGAGTGCATATCCATTAAATAAGAAAGTAGAGTGGACTCAAGGGAAGACTCATAGAAGGGCACCATCTACTCCAACCCCCTGCAATGAAGGAATATTTTGCCTAACGTGGGGTTCGAACCCACAACCTTTCGATGAAGAGTCTCCTGCTCTACAGACTGAACCAAGATTTGGAGAAGCTGCTTTGCATGCAAAAAATCCCAGATTCAATTCCTGGTGTTTCCAGGCAGGGCTGCAAAAGACCCTCTTCTGAAACTCTGGAGATCTGATGCCTGTCAGTGTAAACAATATGGGGCTAGATGGACTAATATGGCAGCTTTCAGTCTATTGAATACACACCTGCTATTTATTTCCCCCTCACACTCGGGGAGATACCTTCTGGAGATTGCTCTCCCAATATATTTTGAGTATACTTAGATCAGTAATCTTTGACTTTCTCAAAACTACTTCCAAGGATTGACACCTTAATGAGAACTCAAGGTGAATCACGTTGCCAGGACACTGAAGTACATGGTGCATACAGCGAGAAACAAATATTTGCCACGTAAAATATGTGTGATTCATAACTTGACGACTGTGTGAACTTGCATGTGTGAATAAGCCAACCCAAATATAAGCGAGTTTCCTCGCATGACCTCAAAGCCAATTCTTTCTTTTCTTTCTTTCTTTCTTTCTTTCTTTCTTTCTTTCTTTCTTTCCCATTCACACTATCATCCAGCCTTGGGTTTCTTCAGGTTCCCAAGAGCACTGCATTAAGAAGAGTCGGGTGATAACTCAAACGTTACAACCTCCAGGCAACCCACAGTAGATGTGGTAACATCCACACGTTCACGTTCCTCGCTTGATTACCGTTTAGCGAATAGGTGAAGCGACTCCACTGAGAAACATTTCAGCGGGAGCTCTTTGGAAGAATGAGGGGATGCGAAGATGGAAAGGCGTGAATGAAAACGCTGCGTAAAAGCAGCTCTGCGGGCGAGGGGGGGGGGAGAAGAGATGTGGGAGAGTCTTTGCTTGTCATGTATATGAAAAAGAGAGTGTGTGTGTTTATACACACACTATTCTCCCTCTCCCTGTACGTGACCACGGAGAGGTGAGCGCCTGCCTTCCTCCTCCGCGGTCAGGGAGGTGTTTCTACTTCGGCATTAGGAGGGGCGTGGGCGGCGGCGGCGGCGGCGGCTCTGGATTCTCCCTCCGCGCGCGCGTTACAGTGGGAGGAGTGTGTGTCTAGTCTGCGCCCCCCATCTCCGCCCTCCTTGTGCGTGATTAGAAGGGGGGGGCTTGTATGTCTGCTTCTCCCCCTTCCTGGAGGTGGGGGGTGGGAAACACACACACACACACACACACACACATATTAAAAAACTAGGGCATTTCCTCGCGTGCGTCTGGGCGCGCGCGCGGGTGTGTGTCTGTGCGCGCTTGCCTCTCTCACAATAATCACCTCCCACCCGCCCACTGACGCTTCGCTTCTTGCAAAGGAGATCGCGCCGCAGCCGGTTGCCGAGCGATGTGAGGCGGGGAGGCTCCAGCTTCGCCTGCCTTTGCCTTTGCCTTGCCTCTCTCTGCCTCTCTCCTCCTTCCAGCGCTTTCCCCCACCCCGTTCCCTCCTCTTGCAGGAGCCTCCTGCCCGCCCGCCAGCCCCGCCGCTCTCCTCCTCTCTCTCTTTTTCCCTGCCTTCCTTCCTTCCTTCCTTCCTTCCCTTTTCCCCGCCATGCCGGACCAGATCTCCGTGTCGGAATTCGTGTCCGAGACCAATGAGGATTACAAGTCGCCCACCGCTTCCAACTTCACCACCCGGATGGTGCAGTGCCGGAACACCGTGGCCGCCATCGAGGAGGTGAGCGAGCGAGCGAGCGGGCGGGCGGCGGCGGCGGCGCCGAAAGGGGGCAGAGCCCAGACCCAGACCCAGACCCAGACCAGCCCCTCCGCCTGGCCTGCGGGAAGGAGGAGGCGGCTCGACCGCCGCACCGAGCCCGCCCCAGCCCCCATAGCCCCCAGGCTCCGTGTGCCTCCCTATCCCCCTGTGCGCCTGGCTATGGGGCTTCTCTGGGGAGGCTGCAAGAGGGAAGCATGGAGGAGCCGCCAGCCATGCCCAGGCTCGCTCTCCTCCCCTCTCCTCCGTCGCTCTTGCCGCCTTCTGGCACAAAGGGGGCTCCGTGCCCGACTCAGCACCCCATTGGTGCCTTCCTTGAGAGGATTATGTCCGGCTTTTTTGGGGGGGCGGGGGGGAGAAAGGCGACAATCACAGCAGCCCCTTCTTTTCTCCTGTTTCCCCTTTCGCCCGCCTTTTTTTTCCCTAAATCGTTTTTCCTCAGAATACACCTCCCTAGCAACTCTTTGCTTTCGATATTGGGGAAGATGGGTGGGGTATTATTATTATATTTTGGTTTTTGCCTTTCTGCCACAAAGGGCTTGAATTCTCTCAGGAGGGGGCCCACCATATATCCACCTGTACTGTATTGGGCAAGGCTATCTTCAACCATTTCTCTCCCTCTCTAAACGAGCTGCACACTATACAAATGAGTTTTCCTGACACAAAGATTTTGGAAACCTGCCCCCCCTCCCCAAAGACTTCTTGATGGCATTTTCTAACCAGTCTCAGTGGGGAGAGGAACTCTCCAAATATATATATTTAACCATCTATACGTGTGTGTATGTATATATATATATGTGGGTGTGGGTTTGTGTACTATATATATACACACACACACATATGCAATCTTTGCAGTCTCCAATGTGGCTTATTCAGAAAGATTGGATTTGGGAGATGTGCAACCAGACCCTAAGCATATTTACTTAGAAATTATATTCCACTGTGTTCACTGGGGCTTGATCCCAAAGCTGTCTATCCTCCTATGCCTTACTTATTAAGATGTAAGTCCCATTGGGCCTAGTAGTGCTTACTGAGTAAAGAAAGATGCATAGGATCAGACCGTAAGCTTTACTCTGGATATTTTTTTCTCTCCCATCTGGGGGACTGAGGGGGTTAAATAAATGCTGCAGATCCACATAAGTAACATCTATTTTAAAAAAAGTGTTCATCTTTTCTCCCCTTTCAAGGCCTATTATGTTGGAGACCCATGGAGTATTCCATCCCTTGTATTCCTTATAGGAATTAAAATGCCTATGTCACCAAAACAAAAGGGTTAGGTCTTTGACCACTACTAATACAAGATCATAAACTTGCTTTACTAAAGCCTCTGTCCCCTTGGGACTCCTCCTTTACTAACACCACAGCATTTCCTCCCTCTTCTTTTTATTAAGTTGTATCAGACCCTGGCACATGGGATTTAAAGCACTCTTCCCTTCACACAAAAGAAGTGAAAGGTGCACTTTCTCACTATGCGCAGTACTGTTTAAAGGCAAAGGGATTTAGCACTGGATTAGCTTTTGTTTACCCCTGTGAAGAGTGTAGCCAATTTACTTTGGCGTAATGTTTTTTTAAAAATAAAATAAATAAATCATAGTTTTAGGCGTCTTTGTGTACCTTCATTGGGATTTACCCTACAGAAAATAAACAATGTCTGAGATGTGATCTGTCTAAATATTCAACATCTCTTGTAGAATCTTCCTTCCCAAATAAAAACTGAACTATTTCTAGGATCAATACTATCCTTCTTTCCCTCACTCACTGCCAGTGACATGTAAACGAATTTTGAGGCACATCCAGATATGGTTTGAATGTATCTCATCGACACATATAAACTGAAGTTACTTTGCATTTTTATTTGAATGACACAGCCTTTCTGAGCTGCTTCATAAAAGTGTTCATTTAACTTGTAAAAAGCAAAGTGTCCAGTCTGTCTTTTTCACTACTTTGTTATGGTAGACTCATAGGGTCCTGTATTCTTCTTCAAAAGATGAAAAACTATCGAATTCAAGTTAGCTAGTCCAGGTTCGAGGAAGTTTATTTTGAAGAAATCCCCCCCCCTACAAATCCGCTCTTAACCTTTATATTTTAAAAATATATGGTTTTTTGAATCTTGAAAACACCAAGCAGTCCTTTTGGGGGGGGTAAGTAAAGGGTAAAGGGACCCCTGACCATTAGGTTCAGTCGTGACCGACTCTGGGGTTGCGGTGCTCATCTCGCTCTATGGGCCGAGGGAGCCAGCGTTTGTCTGCAGACAGCTTCCGGGTCATGTGGCCAGCATGACTAAGCTGCTTCTGGCGAACCAGAGCAGCGCACAGAAACGCCGTTTACCTTCCCGCCGGAGTGGTTCCTATTTATCTACTTGCAGTTTGACGTGCTTTCGAACTGCTAGGTTGGCAGGAGCTGGGACCGAGCAACGGGAGCTCACCCCATTGCGGGGATTCAAACCGCCGACCTTCTGATCGGCAAGTCCTAGGCTCTGTGGTTTAACCCACAGCGCCACCTGTGTCCCTGTGGGGGGGGGGGAGGTGTCATTTATTAAAACAATCTGCTATTTGAAAACTTTTTGAGAGTTTTTGACTTGCAATCCAAAACACATGAGCTGGGGAGCAAGTCCCATTGAACACAGTGGGATTTGCTTCTGAGCAAGCATGCGTGGTGGCTCAGAAGCAAAAACATAGGTTAATAGCAAATTACAGCTTGCTAAGTACACATGTTTCCCCCATTTCTTTTCACCAGGTTTACTGGCTTGCAGGTGAGTTACCATGTGATGGAGAAATGCCTTGGAAGGGCTAATGTGGCCTGCTGTCCATGTATTGCCTAATCCCAGTCTAAAACAATGAAGAAATGATAACGTTTCCAGGATTTTTCTCGTAACTCTTGGATCACAGAGCTTGAAGGAATAAAAAATAATATTAATTCCATCCTCCTTTCTACCTTTAGACACAGTTCTGCAGACACTGGCCTTATAAATAACTCAAATGGTTAGCCAACACTTCCTGTGTCTTGGGGCTTTGTGAGAGTGACAGGTCTTTATTTTTACTTTAAAAGGACTTGTAGTGCTTATGATTTTGAAGAACATATATACTGCATTCATATATACCACATGAGATTAAACTCTCAGAGAGATGCTCTTGTCTATGGTACCACAATTCAGGGTGCACGTTAAGAAATGATGTCCAGAATTGAAAAGACTCCCAGAAACTATTAATTCCTATTCCAGGAACAGCAGCGTCATTTGAGTTATAAAGCCTGGAATGACTTAAGAAGCAAATAAAGAGTGCATTCAAATTGTCACTTTGTAGCTTAGAATCATGAGATTTCTTTTTTTAATCTCATGAGTCAGAAGTCAGAGCATCCTGATTTGTGAATGAGTGTCATTCACAGTTCTGGAGTGGTGATAAATTTGAGTTTTTGAGTGTGAAGGGATCGCTCTAAAAAGCATGTGGAAAGCTTGTTTCCCTTATAAATGGGAAAACAGGCTGTTTAAACAAACAAATAAGCAAGCAATCCTAAAGCATGCTTGATTCTACACAATCTGTCTGACAGATGTTTGTTGCAGGTCACAAATTGAGTTGAAAACTAGTTTCCAAAGCAGTGCAGTCAGTATGCCTTATCTCAACTGGTCTCTGGGTTTTGAATGCTAAAATAGAAATTTCCAGTGGACAGTAGTACGAAATAGTTAATTGTTGTGTATATCAAGACAATATCTTACATCATGCTGTGCAGTGGAGGAAAATGCTAATAAAACTAAACATTTACTGCCCTGTCAAGAACTGCTCACTACGGGTGAGTAGAATTACACGTAGCTGCATTAATTGAGGCTTGTGTTGGCAAAGTGTCTCTGCTCATCTACTAGTATTAATTTCTTCAGTAAAAGTTGGCAAAACATCAGCAGTTCTGTATTGGTCACACTGAGATTCTGAAATGGCTTAATTAAACTGAGTACATTTTATCCCAGAATCAAGTGCCTAAATAGCTGTGGCTTTCAAAGTGTAAATCTCTGCAGCCTTTTCTGCTGCAGCAGTACAGGTCACACCCTTTACAGTATTAACACCATTTAGCAGGTTTTTCAAGCCTGTAGAGATGATGCTATGATTAGAATTAGGCCATCCAATTTCTAATTGCAAAAAAAAGGGGAAGACAGTAGTTTGAAAGAACTTGCGCTCTTGGCCTGATCCTGCATAATGCTTCCCAAACATATTTCAGAAAGTATATCTGTGCCTTGTATTGTTTATATACATGATATTAAAATGCCAGCAGGACTGCTTGCGCCAGGTAAAACAGTAACTAGGCTGGAAAGACTAAGCTACAGCAAATGATGAGTCATTGAAATACTGGAAACCTGTTTAGGTACTTTACCTGCCGTCTGAAGGTCTCTTTTTCCAAGTGGGGGATGGGGAAGGAGAATTCAGCCTGCAGGTTTTAGTGGATTTTTCTTGATTTCTTTTTTTTAAAAAGTATTGTTCTTTTCTGTTGCAACAATAAACCACAGCAACTCCAACAAACGTTGGCATGCTGATGATCTTGTCACATTACCCAATTTCCTCTTTGAATTCACACTTCCATTGTGACACAGTAAAGCATTGATGAATCTACGTTTGTCCATTGTGTCCCATAGGTCGGAGGTGGGATGAGTGGGTTTTTCTTAATAATGAAGAACCTCATGAAGGAGATTTAATCTCATTTTGGAATGAGTTTTGTATTTCTACAGATCAGTTTCATTTGTTGTGAGATGTTAGTGTTGCATACAGTGTTAGGTGCGTGGGGTTGGGTTGGGTGGTTATGCTTCTATTCTTCTACTTAGTGCAGATCCGGCCCACTGGTCGGTTTAATCTGGTCCCTGTGGCAGTTTATTTCCTGGGGTAAAATCCTTAAAGAACCTCAACAACTTCAATCCTAAAAAAAAGGTTAACAACTCTGGTTGGCCCTTTGGTTGGCCCTCATGGCCCTTCACTTCATCAAATCTGGCCCTCTTTGAAAAAAGTTTGGGCACCACTGACTTAGTGTATGTGTGGGGTTTTGTGTCATTGTCATTTGTATGTGTTCTTTTACTATTTACTTGTTTTATTTCCTTGGTGGCGAGAGAGGTTGGGGGTGGTCTAGGGTGTGGTTTGTCCCTGTGTCAGTTTTAGTTTATTGGTTAGTTTTTCTAACAAGGCTGTTTCCCGTACTGTTTGATACCATTGGTCAATGTTCACTGCTGACAGGTCTCTCCAGTGTCTGGCTATGATGCTTCTGGCTGCTGCGAGTAGGTGGGTTATGAGCTCTCTATAATGTAAGTGGGCATTATTATCTTGGAATATGTTTAGTAGGGCCAGTTCTGGGGTGACTTCTAATACTTCCTTAGTTATTTTGCATATTTCTTGATTGGTGTCCAGAAGAATTGGATTTTGGGACATTCCCACCACATGTGGAGGTATGTGCTTGTGGAGGTGCATCCTCTCCAGCATTTTGGTGAGGTTCCTGGGTGTATTAGCACTAGTTTCTGTGATGTTAGGTACCATCTGTAAGTGAGTTTCAAGTGAGTTCTTTTCTTTTCTGCTGATACTGACTTGCTTCCTTTTAAAAAGTTGTTGGAGTGATTGCCTGAGCTTCTCTTTCTATTGTGGTGCACTCACACAGAGAAGTCCTTAAACTAAAATAAGTATTTTTGTGTTGCTTTTCTGTCTTACTAAAGTGTTCAGGGAATCACTGCAAACCTATTGCAGCAATAGACACTACTGTTAACATTACTACAGGGTGTCTGATAATAACTATTTTGCTCTTAATTGGTGTTTGCCTTTTCGTTGGGTGGAGTCAGATGTTTCCTTTTCATGTCATTGTAGGATGAGTACTTTTAGTTAATTTTCTAAATCTCTTGATTTGGTATTTTATTTTTTAATTGTACGTTGCTTTGTGTGTCTGTATGTGTGTGTGTTTTTAGTAAGCAATAAATAAATATAACAATATTTTTTATTTCTGGGACTGTATTGAATTTCAGACACTGTTCCAGGGTATGCACCCTGATTTACATAGGTACTCATCTCACTTTATTGGCCGAGGGAGCTGGTGTACAGCTTCCGGGTCATGTGGCCAGCATGCTTCTGGCGAACCAGAGCAGCGCACGGAAACGCCGTTTACCTTCCCGCCGGAGCGATACCTATTTATCTACTTGCACTTTGACGTGTTTTTTAACTGCTAGGTTGGCAGGAAATGCCTGCATTTGGATACAAAATGGATACAAAATGGATACAAAATGTCTGGATCTGATAAATCAAAGCAAGGTTCTCCATATTGGGCACTCCCCAATGATTGACTTTATGTTCATATTATTGTGCACAGCAGAGTACAGGACATATCGAGGTGTTCCACAGGACAGTTGCCTGCCGTTCAAGGAACAAGCTTAGTAAAAGAATCCCAGATAATTAAAGCAATCTTGTTTAACAGGGTGTAATGAATTTGACCTGGAGGAAATTCCTTTCTGGTCCTAGATGTGGTAATCAGTTATCCCAATGAAAAAGAAAAACCTGTTGATCAAGTTTCCCAACAAAGGGGAAATTCTTAGCATTCTAGCCCTGGTCAATCCTGTCAGACATCCCAGTGCTCCATTTTTAGAAAGTGCATCTCTTGAAGCATGCATTGCGTGTAACGTGTGGGGTGCATGAAAATGTGGCATATCTGTAAAGTAGCTCCCTGCAAGCCCATTCTCCACCTTGGGCCTGGGGGCGGGCCCCAGACTCCACCTCAGCATATAAGGCTCCACGGAGGCCTCGGAACATTGCTGCTGCCGCTTTGCCGTGCGTTTGTGGGGAGGGCTCTTCCCCCTGCAGGCCCATTCTCCATCTTGGGCTTGGGGACGGGCCCATACTCCACCTCAGCGTGAAGGACTCCAAGGAGGCCCGGGACACTGCTGCTGCCGCTTTGCCGGTGAGTCTTGGGGAGGACCGCTCCCCCTGCAAGCCCATTCTCCACCTTGGGCCTGGGGGCGGGCCCCAGACTCCACCTCAGCATATAAGGCTCCACGGAGGCCTCGGAACATCGCTGCTGCCGCTTTGCCGTGCGTTTGTGGGGAGGGCTCTTCCCCCTGCTAGCCCATTCTCCATCTTGGGCTTGGGGACGGGCCCATACTCCACCTCAGCGTGAAGGACTCCAAGGAGGCCCGGGACACTGCTGCTGCCGCTTTGCCGGTGAGTCTTGGGGAGGACCGCTCCCCCTGCAAGCCCATTCTCCACCTTGGGCCTGGGGGCGGGCCCCAGACTCCACCTCAGCATATAAGGCTCCACGGAGGCCTCGGAACATTGCTGCTGCCGCTTTGCCGTGCGTTTGTGGGGAGGGCTCTTCCCCCTGCAGGCCCACTCTCCACCAGGCCAGGGGGCGGGGCCCACGCTCACCACCGACGCAGCCTCGGGGACACTGGTGCTGCTGCAGCGGCTGTTGGAAGTGTTTTTATATGTTTTAAACTGTTTTATTTTATTTTTATTTTTTTTTGCTTTGTTGTACCACCATAAGCGGTGGTTTTTATCCATGTACTTTTATTTTGTTTTGATTTATTGTGGGTTGGGGTGGGGTGGTTGGGGAGTGGGGTGGGGATTGGTTTTGTTTTTATGTAATTGTTTTTCTTTGTTTGCTTTTATATTCTGTAAATGGAGGCAAGTATGAGGCTTGGGATTCCTACTGTGGAGGGGCGAGGGAGGTATGGCGGTGGGGGCAGATGTCATAGGCGAAGGGGATCGAGATACGGATATGCTCGTACCCCTTCCAATCTGCGCCCCATCCCGAGAGACGAGGGTAGGGTGAGCAAGGATTACTCACCTCCGTCACTGGTGTTGTGCAATGCCAGGTCTATAGGCAACAAAACCGCCACCCTGCGAGATTTCTTCACCTCGCAGGGGGTTGACCTGGCATGTGTGACTGAGACCTGGGTGCGCGAAGGGGATACTGTTACCCTACGAGAGATGGCGCCCCCGGGTTTCTCCGTCCTTCACCAGTCGCGGACTGTGGGCCGGGGGGAGGGGTGGCGTTATTAATCCGGGAAGATTGTTCTTTCAGGGCTCTACCATCGCCATCGATCCCCGGCATTGAATGTGTTGGCCTAGTGTGGGGCTCCGAGGTGAGCTTGGCTGTCTGGCTGGTGTACCGGCCACCTAGCGCACCAGCAGCCACCCTGTCAGGCCTGCTGGAGGCGGTGGCCGGCTGGGCCTTGGAGTTCCCTAACCTATTGGTATTGGGGGACTTCAACATCCATGCTGATGCCACTCCCTCCTCACAGGCTCTGGACCTGGTGTCTTCCATGGCGACACTAGGGCTCTCCCAGTTTGTTTCGGGCCCCACACATCAAGCAGGCCACACGCTGGATTTGATCTTTGGCGTCGGTATAGATGTGATCATGTTTCCTTCGATGAAGGTGCCATGGTCTGATCACTATGCTCTGAAAGCCAGGATTGACGTTCCACCCCCACCCTGCTTGGGTGGCGAGCCAATTTGGGCTCGCCCGCAGAGGCTGATGGACCCTGATAGATTCCGTCAAGCCTTGCGGGACCTTTCTCCCCCTGGCGACTCATTGACTGAGCGTGTTGAGGCCTGGAATACCCAGCTCCTGGCAGCCATCAATGAGATCGCACCTAAGCGCCCTCTGCGACCCCGCAGAAACCGGGCTCCCTGGTTTACCGAGGAGCTCCGGAAAATGAAGCGGGACCTCAGACGGCTAGAGCGAGTATGGCGGGGTGCCCGTGACGGAGCCTCAAGAACATCTTATAGGGTTTTTATGAAAACCTATGAGATGGCAGTGAAGGCCGCTAAAAAGTCCTACTTCTCGGCCTCCATTGCATCCGCTAGCTCTCGCCCGGCACAATTATTTAGTATAATTCGGTCTTTAACGTCCCTCGAAGGACAGCCAAATTTAAATAACAATTTGACACACAGCTGTGAGGCATTTGCGAGCTTTTTTGCGGAGAAGGTCTTGTTGCTCCGCCATGACCTCCCTGCCAATTTGGATACAATAAAGGAACTGGAGGCCCCTCGACTGTCCTCGGGTTCAGTATTGGACCACTTTGACTGGATATCCCCAGCTGATGTAGACAGATTCCTCCGAGCTGGAAAGCCCACCACCTGTCCTCTCGACCCGTGCCCGTCCTGGCTGATTAGAGCGTGTCCAGAAGAGGTGCGGGCCCCCCTGGGGGATATCATCAATCTGTCCCTTGGCACCGGGACATTCCCAGGGGAACTGAAGGAGGCAGTGGTGCGCCCGCTCTTAAAGAAAACATCATTAGATCCCTTAGATCTATCCAATTACCGCCCGGTTTCGAATCTTCCATTCCTGGGTAAGGTGATTGAGAGAGCGGTTGCTGAACAGCTTGGTAGGTTTCTGGATGAAACATCAGCTCTGGATCCATTCCAGTCCGGCTTCCGCGCTGGTCATGGGACCGAGACGGCTCTGGTCGCCCTAACAGATGATCTCCGCAGGCAGCTGGATCGAGGCGGGTCGGGGCTGCTGATTCTTCTAGACCTGTCAGCAGCCTTCGACATGGTCGATCACGAACTCCTGGACCACCGCCTTGCCGACGTGGGGATCCAGGGCACAGTCCTTCAATGGCTGCGCTCGTTTCTCTCTGGTCGGGGACAGAGGGTGGCGCTTGGGGGGGAATTGTCATCCCGCCACTCCTTGGTGTGTGGTGTGCCTCAGGGTGCAATACTCTCCCCGATGCTTTTTAACATCTTTATGCGCCCCCTCGCCCAGCTTGTCCGGAGTTTTGGGCTGGGCTGCCATCAGTATGCTGATGACACCCAACTCTATTTGTTGATGGACGGCCACCCGGACTCGGCCCCAGACACACTGATCAGATGCTTGGAGGCTGTGGCTGGATGGTTACGTGGGAGCCGGCTGAAGTTAAATCCTTCGAAGACAGAGGTCCTCTGGCTGGGACGGGACGACATGGGACTGAGGGGGCAACTCCCATCTCTTGCGGGGGTGCAATTAGTGCCAGCACCGTCCGTTAAGAGTTTGGGTGTAATCTTCGATACCTCCCTCTCCATGGAGGCGCAGATTGCAGCTACAACAAAGGCGGCATTTTTTCATCTCCGCCAAGCTAAGCAGTTGGCTCCTTACCTCTCTCGCCCTGACCTAGCCACTGTGATCCACGCGACGGTCACCTCCAGACTGGATTATTGTAACTCGCTCTACGTGGGGCTGCCCTTGAGACTGACCCAGAAACTCCAGCGGGTGCAGAATGCCGCAGCGAGACTCCTTACGGGGTCCTCGCTTAGAGATCACATTCATCCGGTGCTATACCAGCTGCACTGGCTCCCGGTGGAGTACAGGATCAGGTTTAAGGTGCTGGTTTTAACCTTCAAAGCCCTATACGGCCTAGGGCCCTCGTACCTACGGGACCGCCTCTCCTGGTATGCCCCACAGAGGAACTTACGATCTTCAAATAAAAACACCTTGAGGGTCCCAGGCCTCAGAGAGGTTAGGCTGGCCTCAACTAGAGCCAGGGCTTTTTCGGCTGCGGCTCCAACCTGGTGGAACGCTCTGTCACAAGAGACAAGGGCCCTGCAGGACTTGACATCTTTCCGCAGGGCCTGCAAGACAGAGCTGTTCCACCTGGCATTTGGTCAGGGCGCAGCCTGACCCCCTCCTCTGGCAATCTTTACAAAGCTTTAGTTTATGGTTGCCATCAATTTTGATTTTAATTCATTTTTATAATGTTTTATAATGTCACACTGTTTTAATGTTGTTAGCCGCCCTGAGCCCGGCTTCGGCTGGGGAGGGCGGGATATAAATAAAATTTATTATTATTATTATTATTATTATTATTATTATTATTAGCTAGTTCAGTTTGCCAGAGTATTTCTCTTCTACCATGTGTACAAGGTAGGCACTTAGAAATCTGAATTCGTTTATATTTCAACCCTTGACTTTTAAAGTAGCTAAATAGCTGTCTTGTTCTGCTGTCCAGAGGCATGTATGGAAAAAATTCTGTAAGCTAGTTCTGGTCCTGAAACATGTCACAAAATCATTCTGAAAGGCAACCTCGGGGGGGGGGGGGCAATAGGGTGAGGTTAACAGATTAAATATCAAATTTAATCCTTTAACCTCGCCACTGATGCCTAGTCCTTACAAAGAACAACAGACTAGGAGCTGGAGGAGGCAGAATTTCCTTTTCATAGACATTTCTTCTTCGTAAAAGATCTCTCTGTAATTAAGATCTGAAGTTGTGAATGGGTTGCTATTTTGTCTCTCTTTTCTCCCCTCTCCGCGCTTGCATTTCCTGTTAATGTTTGGCCTAAATCCTAGATACATCTGCACAAGCTTTAAGTAAAACCACATTTTTAAAATTATTAAACAGAACTATTATGTACAAAGAGCTATGAGGCATAACGTAACTGTTGTGGCTAGTTTCGGTGCAAGTGATGGAGTTTTCTGAACTCTTGAAAAGTTTGTTGTTGTTATTAAATCTTCATTTGTATTAAGCATTTTCTACAGAAGGATCCTGGTTCAATCCCTGTCAATTCCCAGGTAGGACTGGGAATGCTCCCTGTCTGAAACCTTATCAAGCCCCCATCAGTCAGTGTAGTTGTTGGACTACAACTCCCACCATCCCTGACTACTAGTCCTGCTAGCTAGGGATGATGGGACTTGTAGTCCAGCAACAGCTCAGCAGCTAGAGACACAAGTTTGAGAAACACTGGACTGTAGGCAGGACTGACCTAGAGGGGCAAATGGATTGGACTTAGTTTAAGGCAACTAGCTTGCTACCTTCCTTACGAATTACAAATTCAAAGCAAAAAAAGCAATTTGACTTCAAAAACAGAATGGCATCAATAACAAAGCAGTATCCTTTGCTAGAAAATAATATAATTGCATGGTTTTATTCCTGCTTCCACTTAAGAGTCTTAATCTTTTACACAGTCTTCCTACATAGCTTCTGTGAAAATGATTATGATGTGGACCCACATGTTATCATAATGACTGGAAAGGGCTGCGGCTCAATGATAGATCAAAATTCAGGTTCAGATAGATCAGGTTCAGTTCTTGGGTTCTCTAGGTAGGATTGGGCATGCTGCCTGCCCCAAACCCTGGAGAGCTGCTGCTAGTCAGTGTAGGTAATACTAAACTGGATGGTCCAGAGCTTTGAACTGGCATAAGGCAGCGTCCAATGCATGCAGGTTGCTTTAGTTAGGAATTCTGATGGGTACAACAACAGTAATGTGAATAATCTTAGGTCAGTGTTTGTTTTTCTTAGTGGTGATGAATGTAGGGAACGGACATGAACCAACAACAATACTTAGCACAGGACCTAAAAGCTGAAAGGATTGGACAAATTAGAAATTGAAGAAGCTGTGGCGTTGTCTCCAAATAGTGCTAGCAGTGGAAGAAACGATAGAAGATGGAGCAGCTATTTTTCTTCTCTCGGCCCATCCCTATTTCTTGGTGGAACAATGGCAAAACTTAGCTGTTGGCCTACAAACGCATTGCCTCACGACTCTTGAGGCTCATGGTTGCCACAGAAGAAAGTTGACTGTGTTCTGGCTTGTTTTAGCTTGTGCACTGTTGCTCAGTGGATTCAAATATTAGGGCCCGAGCATGAACAACTCTGAATGGTGTGCCACAATGCCAAATCCAGGGTATGTATGGCAGCTTGTATTTATTAATTCACCATGAGCCGTACCATTTCACCACAGATTCTGCTACAGAAAATACATCAGAATGTGATATATGGCAAAGGCCCTGCTTGCCACTTGTGACTGTGATGCAGGTGAGCAAGCAACGATCAGGTAAGAGAGTTCACACCCTGGGACAATTTGGTGTGAGCTTTGTGCATAGAACAGAGCAACTGGAGGGTAGTACAGCGTAGGCCAGCCCTTTCCTCAAACTGGTGCACTGCAAATGTTTTGGACTACAACTTCCATGAGTGCAAGCTTGGCTAATGGTCAGTGATGGTCCAACAACATCTGGAAGGTACCTGGTTTGGGAAGGCTAGCCTCAACTTTCTTCACGTGTTGAAGTAGCCATAAAAAGAGGAGATGGTTTCTGTTTAGACTAGCAACAGTCAATGTGTTACAACTGAATGTAAAAATACATATTGCAAAAGTGCTTTAACATAAGAAGAGAGCCCTGAGGCTAAAGTCCCATCTGTCTGCAACTCTCTGCCCACTGTGGCCAATCATATGGTGCAGGGGCCTCACATTGCGTGTTGAAATGCTTCTAGTGGTTTATAGTTTGAAGAAATCAAGGAAATGGAGAGTTGTTGGACAAGCAGGCAATATAGTTAGATTAATTCTAGGAAGCAGCAGATACCGGTAATTCAAGAGCAAAGGATCCAGGGAACAACAGATGTTGGAAATCCAGCAGTAGCAACAAGAGAACTTGAGTTTTCAAAGGAATGGGGCTGGGCTGGGGAACTGGAAGAAGAATAGTTCAAGGGGAAATGACAGTAATTTTCCCCAAGTTTCCTTTTAAAGAATTGTGGTATCACTCCTTTTCACTGATCTGGAGATTGGATATATGTGCAAAGCGTTTGGATGGTACCTTTTGAGAAGATCTTCTGTCCAGAGATTAGTTAAATGTCAATAATTAAGTATTCACTGACCTGCGTTTTAATAGTTTGTCTTGCTTAGGCTGCAATTCAACATGTTTGTCTGGGAATAAGACCCACTGAACAAAGAAGACTTCACTTCTCTGCATAGGATTGGATTGTTAGAAGAATTAATTCTATTCTGGTGCATACCTACTGCAGATCATTTGCAGTAGATTTTCCTTTCAATTTTTGAGGGGTTACCATAGCCGTATGTGGGGTGCTTTTTGGGGACAGTTTTCACCTCAGCGTTCAGGATGACTTGGATTCCTGCTGATTCTGCAGTAATTTAAGCACGTGTTTAGATTTGGTGCCTTGGAGGATAACACAAAGAAATGAGGTCTGTGGTAGGGTTGGTATTTTCTTCTCAATCCTTTCTAATTAATTCTGCCTTTTGTAGTGCCGAGTGCAAGTTCAGCATTGGTCTGTAAAGGAGCAGTTCTCTGATGTCAGCTATATTACAGTTGCTCACCTCTGTTGCAAGTACAGAAGTGTTAGGTAGATTATGTACGTACAGTTGCATGGATTAACCCAGAAGTTTTCAACCTTTTTGAGTCCAGGGATCCCTTGACCAACTACCTTCTTTCTGCTGTACACCTATGGGGCTCAGTTATGTCACCCCTTGCCTGTAGAGCTGACAGACTTTCCCCCTTTTTTGAACACCCTCCCTTGTGGAATATTCCCTCAGCCTCCTCTCCCCTCTCATTGGGAGTCCTCCGGGCAGCCGCTGCTGCCGCTGCCGCCCCTGGTCTATGAGCTGCCTTCCTTGCCCCCAAAAGAGGTGCCTCCTCACATTGCCCCATAGGGGCCTGGGGAGAGGAGGCCCCCAGCCTTAGTGGCCCAACATGAAGTGGCCAAAGGTGGACTTGAAGCCAGCACCTTACCTGGGGAGGCAGTAGTGGTGGCAGCAGGGCTGCTGCAACAAACAACTGTGCAAGCCTTTGGGAGGCAGAGATGCAAGAGTGCATTAGAGAAGGAAGGGAGGGAAGGAAAGAGGGACAGAGGCTAGTGTTGCCCGCAGCACCCCTGATCATCATCAAGGCACCTCAGGGTGCCCTGACACACTGGTTGAAAACCACTGGACTAACCAATGCAGAGGCAGTGCAGGGGTTCAAATCCCCATTTGTCCATGAAGCCCACCCGGTGACCTTGGTCCAGTCACTGTCTCTCAGCCTAACTTACTGAGTTTATAGGGTCGTTGTAGGAATGAAGAGGGGGAGAACCATGTATGGCACCTTGAGCTTCTTAGAGAAAGAGTTGGGATGTAAACTAATACACAGATTGTACTGGGAAGCCGGGATAACAATGCTGCCTGCTGCTACTACCAACCCATGACCTTATTCATAAATGTCTGGAATATATTACTTAATGGAAAACAAGTTATTGATGAGATATGTGATCAAGGTGCTGTTGCGCTAAAAAAGGTTTCTGAACCACAACTCAGCTAAGTTTAACAATGTGGAATTTATGCAGGTTTGCCATTCCCCTTCTGTAATGATTTGCGTGTCTTTGCCAACTGCTTTTGACTTGCAGAGGTACATGAATATCTAACTCTTGTATAACAAACTCATAAATGGCTTGTAGCCTCCTTCCGGCTGATTCTATTCTGTGCACCATTGCAAGCTGTCTGAAATGAATGCTCCAGTAAAACACATTGTTGGTGAGGCCGTGTGTGATGATAATGATCCAAGACCTAATCCGAAGGGATTCAGTAGGCTGGCTGCTGGATGACAGTAAGGCAATATGGATAAGAGGATGCACATCTATTGGTTATGATGTCATTATTAAACAGCAGAATTCATTGGGGTTTTTTGTCTGCGAAGCTTTGTTAACCATTCATAATAGCCTTGAGAAGCCCATGATTTACAAGGTGCAGGGGAGATGAGGATATCGAAAAGTAGCAGTAGAACAGAGAGTGGGTGTTCTTCGTTGTTTTGGTAGGTTTGGTCCTCCAGTCCAGTGAATGCTTTTTCCTCAAAGGTTTGTAATGATTGGTTTATCAGTTTTGAACTTTTCCTGCACATGTCTAGCCTAGTTCATTTGTGCAAATGTTACAGCTGTTCATCTTGGCAGTCATGTTTCTTTAATGTCTGTTCCTACAGCTGCATCCTTAATGTTAGCATCTGACTTTAAACCAACAAAAGCCAGAAATTAGAGCATAGGCTGTGACTTGGTTTCCTAATCCTTAGCATTGTCTAGGAATTGTAGTGTGATGTATAAAACCACCTGCTGTGCAGATGCCCCCCTTTTTTTGCACCAGAGTAAAGAGTAGATTATCACTGTGGTGCGTTTTTTTTCCAGCTGGAAGTCTATAATTTTGTCTAGGCATTATGTTAAGTATGTATGTGACTACCTTAAAACAGCTGAAGAGATTGTAGTGGAACAAATTAGTTGTGCATTCCTGAAAAGCTTTTGTTATGTATTTTAAAAGACACAGAGGGGAAATAAGGGAGCATGAAAGCAATGTGGACGTGAAGCATGCATTATTTGCTCTGGTTCATTTTCAGTGAAAACTTTCTTTACAAAAAAAGAGAGAGAGAGAGAGAAATAGCCCTAGTGAAATCTATTTTGAGGAAAGCCATTTAGGAAGCAGCATACATTCACTAATCATTTTAATCCCTATCAATCAGACAGGATTACTATTTGAACAAAGGCAGAAGAGTGGAAATTTCATTGCCATGCATATATCCATTTTCTTGACCCCTGTTCCCTAATTTAGATTCAGAATTTTGCTGGGTTCTTATTTTACTTCATTTCGTTCCATGGGGTACGGAAGGTGCCTGTTGTACCTAATACAACTAAAAGTAGAATTTCCCCTCTCTTTGTATTTGTGTACAATACAAATATACTACAAATACAAAGCTTCCTCCATTATGGAAGAGAATGATCTGGCAGCTAAGGTAGTCGGCTCATATCTCCTCTCCAGCAAGAGTAATTTGTTTTAGCCGGTTTAGTGCAATACTCAGCCTTGTTTCACAAGTCCATAATCCCTGATCTTCCATCTGTTTTTCATTTTAAAAAAGTATTCCTTTGATCTGACACAGAAGTAGAAAATTAAGAGAAAATTTTGTAGGGTACTGCTCCCTGCCCTCCAGTTTTCAAACACTTCCACATAGAAGAAGCAAGTCCTATGTATTTTTTTTACCTGCAACCACTGAATAATGCATAATGCATGTGTATTAAATTTGTATCTGCTCTGCCCTCTATCATGTATAAACTGTGTGAGTGTGTTGCCAGATTCTAAATAGGAAAAGGAGGGCATGAACGAATATAGAATCCTCCCTCTGCCTGGGATATGTCTCCTTGCAGTTTGACTGAGGTTCTGCTTCCCGCACCCCATAACAAAAGCCCTGCCTCCCCATGCCCATGGGAAAGAGATCTCTGCCACACTCTTCACCTCTGCAACCTTTACTCTTAATATTTGACTCGGTCTGTGTTTTGTGCATGATGCAAGGCAGATTTGTGCATAGATATGCTGTTACACCATGTATATACAGTGGTACCTCGGGTTACATATGCTTCAGGTTACATACGCTTCAGGTTACACACTCCGCTAACCCAGAAATAGTGCTTCAGGTTAAGAACTTTGCTTCAGGATGAGAACAGAAATCGTGCTTCAGCGGCGTGGCGGCAGCAGGAGGCCCCATTAGCTAAAGTGGTGTTTCAGGTTAAGAACAGTTTCAGGTTAAGAACGGACCTCCAGAACGAATCAAGTTCTTAACCTGAGGTACCACTGTATTGGGAAACACGTATGGACAATCAAAACACATTTCATATCAATGTAAAAATGCATTAATTATTTCTAGGAACATGTTCCTTGCACCTTCACTTCCATTTAGGCATTGATTTCCGAAACTGAAGTTGGGCGACCTTAATTTCTGTTTTGCCCATGAGAATCCAAGGAAGGGTTGTCTCATAGTTTCCTTTTGAATTTCTGACTGTATGCTAGTGTGTGACATCTTTTTCAGAAGCAATGCATTAGTTTCCAAATACTGCCTGAATTATTATTACATTTTATAAACTATACGTTTATTCAAAATTATCAGCTGCAGGATAGATTCAAGTAAATTTGCTGCCAAGGAGTGTGGTGGAGTCTCCTTCTTTGGAGGTCTTTAAGCAGAGGCTTGACAACCATATGTCAGGAGTGCTCTGATGGTGTTTCCTGCTTGGCAGGGGGCTGGACTCGATGGCCCTTGTGGTCTCTTCCAACTCTATGATTCTATGATTCTATGAAATAGTTTATTGGAAATACTGTGTCTGCCGAACTTACGAAGTGTTCTGAGAATGTCCTCTGGAAGCCTGCACTGTTCTAAGTTGCTGATAGTGCTTCAGCCTGTGAAGAAGATGATACTCAAAAGATGTAAGAAGGGGATCCTCCAACATGACCTTGTTTGGGATCAGGGTCCATTTTAACTCAATTAATTAAATTTATACTCCAAACCTCCTCCCAGAGTTGCCCAGGGCCCTGAATTATGCACATACTTGTACTCACTTGTGCTGCATCATTGCCATCTCTCTCAGTTATTGGTCCCGGGTTTAACCCAGTGGCACTTTTAGTTAAAATTAAAAGGGTCTCCTGTAGCATGTGTGGGGATGATTTCTGACTAAGACCCAGAAGAGAGCCATGCCCAGTTGGAGTAGTAAGAGCCTCAGTAGACAGTCAAGAGCTAGAAGGGATCATTGGACATCACAGTTTGGGAGAACGCGTGGATTTCTTTGGCATAAGACTCTTTAACCTGCAAAGATTAAACATTGCCAGCAACCTCATGAAGTATGAGACTTACTCCACAATTAGAAAATATATGCACAGTCCCTCCCAAATTTTGAAGGTACGATGGGACAGAAATTCATAGTGACTTCTGCGTACACTGTTGCCAATGGTTTATACTGAACCAAAACCATATAGGAATGTGTGTTAGTCCTTTTTGGCCCAGATGGCATTGAATCAGGCCATTGCTTTGTATACTGTTTGCTTCTTATATCGGGCAAAGTGAGCCGGCCTCAGAGTATTCAGCATCGTTGGATCATTTGTAAGAGAAAGTTAGATAGAAAGGTATTAGTCTATGACAGGTGTGCTTAGACCAATGTCTGGTTTATATTTCTGTATCATTTTTTTTAAAAAAAAAAACACCTTATGAATTGGTTATTTAAGAATCAGTTTATAATATTCACAGGTGGGTCTGCTAAATTCCCAGGTTTAATCCCTGTCATCGTCAGGTAGAGCTGAGAAAACAGCTCCCATCTGAAACCCTGAAGAGCTTCTGCCAGTGTAAATACTTAGACAGAAGGGCCAGTGGCCTAACTTGGCACAAGAAAGCTTCCTTTGCTTTGATTCCACTTAACATGCTTGCCAACTGTTGCAGGAAGGGTGGAACTGTTGCTGTGTTTGAGTTTACGTCTTACGCTGGAGACTGGCATTTATTTTATGGAAGCTCAAATAAATCCGATACAGCGAACATTCTTGTGGCTATAAATGTTGGTAGAATCAGTGGTGTGTGTGGCTGTCTTGTTTAAAGTATCATCTCCTGTTTTCTCCTGTGGATTTTCAGAACCCGAAAGTTTGCTTTCAGCATTGTTCCTGATTTTGGTGCATTCAGAGGCTGTTATTCCTTGAGAGGAAGCAAAGGAAATGGTTCCCAAAGGAAGCAAGATGACTGATAGGTGCTGCCACTGAGGATGGATTCGTATGACGTGGTGGCTTCTGGTCCTCTTTGGGAACATGTGCAAGGCAAGGGGTACGCCTTTACTACATGGGTAGCCAATGTGGGTTGCCAGATGTTTTGAACCAGAAGCCCCATCAGCCCCAGCCAGGGTGGCCATTGATCTGTGTTGCTCACTGATGCAAGAAAGTCTTCCCGTGGGTTTGAAACAAGTTACCAGCCTAGGAAACTCGTCATGGAGCAAGGGGAAGTCGTGAAGTAATGCACCCCACACTTGTAAATGAACAAGGAATCAAACAAGCAAAGACTTTACCATAGTTTTCTGAATGCAGTTTTGAATTGTGTTCTATAGCGAACACTGCATTTACTCCCTTTTTTGTACAATTAGAATTGACTTTCTGCATAATCGAAGAGAATGATCTGGTCACAAATGTTGCCAGCTCATATCTCCTCTCCAGCAAGGATTCTTTGGAGAAAGCCGTGTGCTTTAAATTTGGAAAGTTTGCTGGGAGAGTGGGATTGACTCTTAGACCACTCCGAGAATTGCAGCTCTCTAAGGTGAATAGGGGCCTCTTAGCAACTCTCAGCACCCTTAACAAACTCCAGCTCCCAGAATTCCTTGAAGGAAGCCATGACTGTTTAAAGTGGCATGATACTGCTACAAATGTGAAGATGAGGCCATAGCCTTTCTCATTGAGTCTGGACCAGAAGGGAGTCTACCTGTAGTCTAGCTAAAGAATAAAGAGCAGTAGGGCCAGCCCACGCTACCTCTGTAGACTTTGCTCACGTCTGAGATACGTCATAAAGCATGCTGCCACCAGGACTCCTTGCAAATCGTTTCTGGTCCTGCAGATTAGGTAGCATTCTGTGAGATGCATCTACTCATTTAGATTATGAAATACAATACAGAACTTGGTCAGACACAAATTATGAATATGGACGGCTTAATACTGCTTGTTCTGCAGTATACTTGTAGCATTTTTCTTCTTAGGACTGTGGTACATTAATTCATAGAATCACAGAATTGTTGAGTTGGAAGGGACTCTGAGGGTCATCTAGTGCAATCCCCTGAAATGCAGGAATCTCAACTAGATCATACATGACAGATGGCCATCCAAACTCTGCTTTAAAAGCCTTCAAGGAAGGAGAGTCCACCACCTCTTGTGGGAGTCTGCTCCACTGTCCAACAGCTCTTTCTGTCAGAAAACTCTTCCTGATGTTTAGTTGGAAACTCCTTCATTGTATCTTGGATCCATAGGTTTGGGTTCTACGTTCCAGAGCAGGAGAAAGCAAGCTTGCTCTTATTTCCCATGTGATAGCTGTTTAGATATTTGAAAATGGCTATCGTATCTCCTCTTAGTCTCTTCTAATAAGGCTCATGCCATTGATGTAAGTACTGTTGACTTAAGAAGTGCCTAGCACCAATGCTGCTATGATCATGCAATCAATCACCAGTAATTCCAAACCCAAACACTGAGTCATACACTAAATAAGAAAAGTGTCTTGCACGTGTGTTATATTCCACCCCCAATCACAGTAAACCTCCTGTTTTCTGCTTGTTTGGTCTGTCACAATTTGTACGTTCGCAAGCAATAAAGACAGTGTTGTAGTAGTCAAAAGTGAGCAAGCCTGTTAACCTTGCTTATCTCAGAGTAGCAGTGAAGTGGGGTAAGACTTTCATATCTTAATCTTAGAACCGTACCAGGTTTCAGAGGTCATTGCTAGCAGGCAGAAGAAAGCAGGAAGCCAGGGAAATATGAAGGCGGTAGATTGATGACTAGAAAGAATCTATGTGGACAAGCTATTGATGAATTTGTCTCAGGTGCTTAAGGCTGTTTTCATTAAAACTTTGCTCACAAAGCCAGCAGTGTGTAGTCAGAAGCATGCTGCGGTTGATTTATATTTGTTTGTATAGAGAACGCCAACACTGATTGGTGAGAGGCTGTCCAAAGATTGGTGACTTTAACTCAACGGCGTTTCCCCGTCCTACATTTGAGGCCTTTAACTGTTTTGATTAGGTGGTTGAGCTCCTTCTTTGCCCCAACACATTGGCCTGGTTCTTAGGGTTGCTGTAGGTCCAGAATTTCCTTTACACACACAAATATGGCAATCTTAGGTTCATATACCGCATTAAAAGATAGTTAAAGGTAAAGGGACCCCTGACCATTAGGTCCAGTCATGACTGACTCTGGGGTTGCGGCGCTCATCTCGCTTTATTGGCCGAGGGAGCCGGCGTACAGCTTCCGGGTCATGTGGCCAGCATGACTAAGCCACTTCTGGTGAACCAGAGCAGTGCACGGAAACGCCGTTTACCTTTCCGCTGGAGCAGTACCTATTTATCTCCTTGCACTTTGACGTGCTTTCGAACTGCTAGGTTGGCAGGAGCAGGGACCGAGCAACGGGAGCTCACCCTGTCACGGGGATTCGAACCACGACCTTCTGATCAGCAAGTCCTAGGCTCTGTGGTTTAACCCACAGCGCCACCCGTGTCCCATAAAATAAAAGATAGTTAGAAACAACATAAAAATGCAGCATGGTGGTACGTACTGGTGAAAAGCTCTCCCTCCTCTCCTTTCCTGCTGTTGCTGCACCTTCAGGAAACAAGGCCAAGTCTGGCTTGCCACGAGATCTGAACCTGTGCTCATGGTTTGTTTCTCTTCAAGGAACACCCCCCCCCCAATAAGCGTGTTCTTGGCTTAGTGCTTGTGGATAGTTTGGGGAAAACAAGCCATGAGCTTGTCATGGCGTGCCAGACTTTTGACTTGTTTCCTGGCAGTGCAACAGGGAAGAGTGGCAGCATGCGCCACCATGCTGCTTGTACGCATTAAAAAATACATAGTTTTTGGAATAACGGTTTAACGTGATGTGTGAACTGGGCCATGGTTTCAGACCACATCTGATCATGCCTCTGGAGTTGCCTGTATCTTTGGTTTACACACTAAATGGCTAAATGATACTATCTCTTATCTAAATTTGAAATGGTGCTCTGGTTTGAGCCTCAGCTCTTCTTATCAGACAAGGAGAATGACTCTTATTGTTGTCGCTGATCTAGTAACAGTTGAGGGGTGGGAATCACCTAATTGCTTTTAACTAGCAAGCTGCTGCTTTAATGATAAGGGTAGGGGAAAGGTTTAAGGACAGGTAAGACTGATAACAATGGCTTCCTCCAACTCCACGCAAATGTTACATGGTACAGTGGTACCTCGGGTTAAGTACTTAATTCATTCCGGAGGACAGTTCTTAACCTGAAACTGTTCTTAACCTGAAGCACCACTTTAGCTAATGGGGCCTCCTCCTGCTGCTGCCCCACCGCCGGAGCACGATTTCTGTTCTCATCCTGAAGCAAAGTTCTTAACCCAAGGTACTATTTCTGTGGTAGCAGAGTCTGTAACCTGAAGCATATGTAACCCGAGGTACCACTGTACTGTTCACATGATGGCGCATCATGTGCAATATATTCCATAACAGTATAAATTGCCACCATTTCATATAATTTTCTGAGCTCAGCTACTGTGGCCTTCATTTTTGCGGCAGCATAGCAAAAATTTTAAGGGAAGGGGAAGCTAAGGGTACATTGGGGAGGGCATTGTGACTCATTGTAAAAAAGCCTAAATAGGTCTGATACAAGTTACTAAATTGATTAATTCATTTTGACTTAGATTTTTAGTGCTAGGTGCCACAGTGTTCATCTAGGCTAAAGATAGGGAACCTGTGGCCTTCCGATGTTGTGGGACAACAGCCGCCACCATTGCTTACCATTGGCCTTGCTTGTCAGGGCTAATGAGAGGGCTACAAGGTTCCCCTCATCCATGATCCAGACCCTACATTCTTAATTGAATTTTTAAAAATTCTAAGTGGATTCTGAAAGGAGATCTTTATCACAGTTGGTATTGGGTTTGAATTGATTTTATGTATGTGCTGTTGCTATTTTAAACTCTTTTTTTTTTTAAAAAAACTGTTTTTATAATATGTAACTGTTTTAGATCAGTTTTTATTATATTGGAAAAAGGCTTTGGGATGCCTCATGGGAAGTGATTTATAAACGAGATAGATAAATAAAAATAATTGTGATAACCATAATGATAGATTCTGGTGTAACCACTGATACCGTGAAAGAGGCCCTTGAAGTTCTACCATTATGAGAAACTCATTTTTCTTGGAATACCTGTGCTGTAGCTCTCATGCCCAGGCTGTTGTTGGCATGATGGACCCCAGAGGATAGGGCATCAAGTATCACATTACAAATGCCCTAAGCCCTCGTATTTATGGGACCGCCTCTCCTGGTATGCCCCGCAGAGGACCTTAAGGTCCATAAATAACCATAGTTTAGAGGTCCCGGGCCCTAAGGAAGTCAGACTATCCACCACCAGGGCCAGGGCCTGTTCAGTGATGGCTCCGACCTGGCAGAATGCTCTGTCCCAGGAGACTAGGGCCCTTCAGGATTTAACCTCCTTCCGCTGGGCCTGTAAGACAGAGCTATTCCATCTGGCCTTTAATTTGAACTCAGCCTGATCTTTTATTTCGCTTTTCTTCCCCCTCCCCCCTTTTTATGAAGATTGCCCACTCTGGGACCCCACAGCTAATTCTTCCCTGGCCTCCTCGCTGGCCCAAGTAGGTCTAATTTAGCCAGCTAGCCCTGGTGACCTATCTAATGTTTATTGGATGGATTTCCCTCAAATTGACTTTTGTACTTTGAATTTTATTGTTATTCATGCTTTTATACTGTATTTTATGCTGCTTTTTTGTTGTATTACAATTAAGTGTTTTAAATTTGTTGTTAGCCACCCTGAGCCCGGGTTTCTGAACCGGGAAGGGCGGGGTATAAATATTATATTATTATTATTATTATTATTATTATTATTATTATTATTATTATTAAATGACTTGATCCTTGCTGTTCTGCTTCCAACATCAAGTTGGGAAGGCAAATGGATAAGGGAGCATTTTCAAAATAATGGAATGGTCTTTTGTCTTCCTGGGATCTGTTAGCTCATGTGTACGTGCTGTTATGTTGCCTTACTTTTTTCATTGAGGTCTGTTAAGCCAGGGCTTCTGTTTGGTGGCTTCGCCTTGCTTTTAATTCATCCCCTCCAACTACTTAGCATATTCTGTGTGGCTAGACACAGACTTCATAGGCAGTTTGCTGACATGGCTATGGTTTTCCAGCTAGTATGTTTCAATTACCTAGCAAAAAATATTTTGTAGGAGAAAGGACAGGCCCAGGAAAATGAGAGAAACATAATAATGCAGCAAAACCCATTTTTTAAATCAATTTTCTTACTTTGTGTGTATGTGACTGTATCTATATATCATATATAGACAAAATTAACTAGATTGGTGGAATGGATCAACAATATTTCAATAGTATTTTTATTTCTCTATTATTGGCAAAGGTGTCTTGTAAAATGTGCATTTAGCAAAGTGACAAAATAAAATTTTAATGTAGAAGAATTGTCTGCTATAATTCCCCAGAGAGATTCTTGCCAGATTCATAGAGTTTTGTCTAGTATGATGGCGTCTTGCATGGTGCAGGTGGAGCTTAGACTCTGCCTGCTGTTCGAGAAGTTTATTTTATGTATTGTGAGGGGCAAGGCCTAGTATCAGTGAGATGGCATTACGTCTAGCAATGGCCAGATTTCCCATTTGAAAGCAAATAATGGGGCAAATTTTCCAAGATGCATGTTGACTTCTCCTTTTGGGCTGTAAAGAGTTTTAGGTTGCAACCCTAACCCCACTTACCTGGGAATAAACCTTATGGAATTCTGCAAACTTACCTCTGAGTAGACATAGCTAGGATTTCAGTGTTACTCAGTAATTGGTATTGACTAAAAACATAAAATGAACAATTTGAACCTTGAGTGGGTTTGGGTTTTTTAAAAAAATATATATCAATGGATAGGTAAGTAACAATGCAAATCTAGTACAGTGGTACCTTGGTTCTCAAACTTAATCCATTCGGGAAGTCTGTTCCAAAACCAAAGCGTTCGAAAACCAAGGCACACTTTCCCATAGAAAGTAATGCAAAATGGATTGATCCGTTCCAGACTTTTAAAAACAACCCCTTAAACAGCAATTTAACATGAATTTTACTATCTAACGAGACCATTGATCCATAAAATGAGAGCAATAAACAATGAACTGCAGTCATACAATTAATCAATCAGTAGCTGAACTGGTTTCCACAAAGTCACAAAAACAAAACAAAAAGAGCCTAAAACAGACAGACCTCAGCTTAACACTCAAAACAGAAGTGTGGCACTCAAATTGGATACGTAACACTCAAAACGGAGCATGGGTTTACGTCTGGGTTTGCAGTGTTTGAGTACCAAGGCGTTTGGGAACCAAGGTACCACTGTATTGGTTTTATTGTCGTTGTTTCATGTATGTCAATGGTATATCTTGGGGAGCAGCGTGGGAGTACATGGCAGTGGCCGTATAAGGAAGCTCCTATCCAGAGTTTGATATCTTTAGCTTATCAACATATGGATATTTTCAGTGCCATGTTATCCTTACTATTTATAGCAGTTCAGTGAAACCTCTCATTTTTCTGCTCTGCTAGGATGAATTTAAGTTATAATCTTAAATAAAAAAATAACTTTCCTCTGTTCCCTCTTCTGTGCTTCTGTCCCTCTTCTTCTATATAGCTTTCAGTGTGCTAAAATCCTTTGTTGGATTTTTTAAAAGTACCTGGATATGGTTCTTGAAGAGGACAAGGGAGATTCTTTGTGCAGTGAAACCATGTGATGATATGCTTGACTGAGGCACACTAGGTAATTGTCAACCTGGGTGCAGCAAATGTTTTATAGGGCCCGCAAGTGTTGTTAACATTGTTCTTAGAGAGGAATGCTTTATTTGCTGAACATTAAGCTCGAGCATGTTTCTGCGCTGCTTATGTGTGCACTGGGGACCTTTGAGGAACTTAATTTCCATGTATTCCTATGCAAATGGGCCTGATCCGCCCACCTCCCCGGCTGTTGTGTACATTGGAATGCAACTCATAATCCGCAGGGTTTTGCAATTCTCTGAATTTTTCAATGTAGTTCTCCATTAAAAAAACCCCAAGCATGTTTTTAAAATTGCTTATTTACGGGTAAAGTATGTTTATAAATGTGTACATACATTGAGATAAAATATGTATTTCAAATGCCTCTCATGATGATTCACAAGCTGGGGGCCTTGCTGTGCATGGTGGAGGACTCAGAAGAGGTAAAGGTAGTTTCACTGGGCAGAAGCCAAGAAGGAGGATTCAGTCCTGCCTCTGATCCTCTGACTCAGAGATCTGTCTCCTACAGTAGTCTTATTTCCCCAGCCTTGCAGAAGTTATTGTTGTTGTTTAGTCATTTAGTTGTGTCCGACTCTTCGTGACCCCATGGGCCAGAGCACGCCAGGCACTCCTGTCTTCCACTGCCTCCCGCAGTTTAGTCAAACTCATGTTTGTAGCTTCGAGAACACTGTCCAACCATATCATCCTCTGTCGTGCCCTTCTCCTTGTGCCCTCCATCTTTCCCAACATCAGAGTCTTCTCTTGTCATGAGGTGGCCAAAGTATTGGAGCCTCAGCTTCACGATCTGTCCTTCCAGTGAGCACTCAGGGCTGATTTCCTTCAGAATGGATCGGTTTGATCTTCTTGCAGTCCACGGGACTCTCAAGAGTCTCCTCCAGCACCATAATTCAAAAGCATCAATTCTTCGGCGACCAGCCTTCTTTATGGTCCAGCTCTCACTTCCATACATCACTACTGGGAAAACCATAGCTTTAACTATACGGGCCTTCGTTGGCAAGGTGATGTTTCTGCTTGCAGAAGTTAGAAGACTGCTAAATAAGTCAAGGGCCCTTTAGCCACCCAACCAGTTCCCCCAGTGAAGTGCAGCCTTCAGCACTCATCCTTATCTGCCCATATGAGGCCCCAGTTGGCTTGAGCTCCCTGCTGCAACTTCTTGTACCTACTTTAGAAGGTGAGAGCTTCAGGAGCTGTCCAAGGTCTGGTCTGCTGTCTGCTTTGACCCTACATGTGAGCTTTGTGACCTGGTGTGGAAGGTGGCATGGAGAACTGCTGAGAGGAAGAGGGTATTGGCAAAAATTATCTATTGTCGGAGCCTCCACTGGATGAAAGCCTCCATCAGTGGCTGGACAGTGCTCTTAGTTTTCTGCTTACTACTTCCGAGTTCGAGTTCCAGAGTCTTTGCACTTGGAATACCCGGCTCAATGGATCACTTAAAATATCTTCTCGATGTGTGCCGGAGCTGAGGTTGCTGTGGAGACTATAACTTCTAATTATGGCTAATTAACCAGAACTGCTTACAGGAGCACCCTCAACCTGAAATCTAGTCACTTAATTGGCAGCTAAAAATAAATCGCTACACCTGCTTGTGCCAATCTGTATAACTAATGGTTATTTTCTGGGTTTGTTTGAAGTGCCTCACAGATATGAAAATCAGGATGCACAACGCAAATTGGTTATGTTGGTGGTTGTAAAAATAGTGTCAAATGAACCCTGTAAAGAAATGAAACAATATTGTGACTCATTGTAATGGTCTATCTGTCTGGCATGTAACTTAGACATGTCTGGGTGTAGACTGAGTGTTAGCAGGGGAGGGAAAGGCTCAGGGCAATTTTCCTTCGGAGTAAGGGTGGTGATCAATGCTTGTCCTAGTAATGTAGCTTCATTATTTTCATTGTGTCTACTCTGAGTAGGACTGAGTTGAATACAACCCTGGGGCTCCCCTGTGGACCCCCAAAATTGGCTTGGGGGGTGGCGGGAGAGCGCACAGAATAGCACCCAGTGGGAGGAGAGTGGGGGTTGTCTTGCTTGGCAAGGTGAAAAGCTTGCACCAACGGAATGATTGACATGCACTATGGTGAATTCCTCCCTAGGAGTGGGATTCAGGTAAGTTGTATTCAAAGGAGACTTATTGAAATTGGTGAACGTGACTACTTTAGGCCCGTTAACTTTAGTGGGTGCTGCTCTGAATAAAAGCTGGTTGAATGTGTTTCTAAAAGGGACATTCTTAAGATCTGATACATTTCTATATTTCTTATAAAATAAAACCTGGGTAATTGAAATGTTGGGCAGTATTAAAAAAGGTTTACTCACCAACTGAAATAGGAAGAAATTGAGCAATGCATCTTTGATATGGATGGACACTCTCCGCTGCCATATCTTTATTAATCTTAAAAAGGGAACGGTAAAGGACTCCTGACAGTTAAGTCCAGTCATGAACGACTCTGGGGTTATGGTGCTCATCTCGCTTTACTGGTCGAGGGAGCCGGCGTTTGTCCGCAGACAGCTTCCGGGTCGTGTGGCCAGCATGACTCTGGAGAACCAGAGCAGCGCGCGGAAACACGGTTTACCTTCCCACTGGAGCGGTACCTATTTATCTACTTGCACTTTGACGTGCTTTCGAACTGCTAGGTTGGCAGCAGCTGGGACCGAACAACGGGAGCTCACCCTGTTGCGGGGCTTCGAACCGCTGACCTTCTGATCGGCAAGCCCAAGGCTCAGTGGTTTACACCACAGCGCCACCCACGTCCCTTATTAATGTCAATCAGGTGTTAAATGAAACTTTAAACTTCACATCTATAATAAATGTAGGGCACTGTGAGTTAAATAATATTTCTTTTTCTCCACTGCAAATAGAGTTGTTGTAACATTCAAATGCAGTAGCTTGGAATAGGAATATGTCCAGATCAGGCATAGGCAAACTCGACCCTCCAGATGTTTTGGGACTACAATTCCCATCATCCCTGACCACTGGTCCTGTTAGCTAGGGATGATGGAAGTTGTAGTCCCAAAGCATCTGGAGGGCTGAGTTTGCCTATGCCTGGTCCAGATCATAGTACTTCACTACATTGCATTACATTTCCTCAGGAAATTTTTCTTCAATGCACACATCTCTGTCTTCTGGTGCTTTGAAGTCTTGGGGGGGCCTTTGTGCCGAGGATGCTGTTATGAGCATGCTCAGCAGCATCCCAGGTGCACAGAACCCTGGAACATACAGTTTCTGGAGTACTTGATATTCATACTAAGGAGTCAGATGCTCCAAAAAGTGCCAGTTTCCAGCGCCCATTTCTTTGGAATACAGTGGTACCTCGGGTTACAGACGCTTCAGGTTACAGACTCCACTAACCCAGAAATAGTACCTCGGGTTAATAACTTTGCTTCAGGATGAGAACAGAAATCACGTAGCGGCAGCGGGAGGCCACATTAGCTAAAGTGGTACCTCAGGTTAAGAACAGTTTCAGGTTAAGAACAGACCAGCAGAACGAATTAAGTTCTTAACCTGAGGTACCACTGTATTGACTTTACAGCTCTCAAGGAATCACAGTTTGTGGGAGCGGGGGGAATGGACATTTCTCAGAGAGGCCTCTGGTGATACTTCCATTTCCACATCTCTGAGGAAATGGCAATGGAAGTGAGTTGAAGAAGGGTGCAGGGGCTTGTGAGCTTCCAATGGCTGAGATGAATCCTTCAGAATCTGTCATGTTCCGATTGCTGTCATCAGGTATTCCACAGGGTCCAGATTTTGGAATTTTGGGGATATGTGTTGTTTGCTGAGACCAAAGCCAAGCTAAGGAAGTTAACATTGTTTCTTAAAACCAATGTTAATCACATTATTATCACTGTTAATCACATTATTATTATGTAATAAATAATATGCTATCCTAAAGATCCCTGGCTGGGAAGTGTGATAGATCTGTTTGCAGCAGGTTAAGGGACTGCTGTGCTTAGATATAGATATAGATATAGATATAGATATAGATATAGATATAGATATAGATATAGATATATTCCAGATGTTATAACTAACATCAGGTTTGACTTGATATTTGAATGTTCAAAAGACATATTCCTTCCAGTTTAAAAGAAAATGGAGGAGTGCGGTACCTCAGTGAACATGGCTGTCCTACAAGGCATCACCAGAAGCCATTTTAAGAATCATTGTTTCTGACACTTGGAGAACAAAAGAGACATAGGAACCGAAAACATCTTGCCATGCTTTTTATTAGAGTTAAAAAGGAAGCATCCATATGCTTTTAGACTTAAAGCAGAAGATGAAATGCATAGCATGAGCTTCCTTGAAAATTATTTGCAGGTGCTGGGAAGGAGCGAAGGCACTGAAAGGACTAAAGGGAAATGCTCTTCACACAAGAGGAGTGAAACACAAAAACCAAGCCCCATTAAGACATTTAAAAGCTTTACTTAGTCACCGCTCAATTACCCCGCTGCTGCAAAGGAACAATTCCACTGAAATCACTGGCGGAAATGCTCGTGTTTAAAATTATTATTTTTAAAAGTGAAAACAGACAAAGGAAAGAATAGGGCATATTTTACAAGGCTGTCTGGGTAGCTTTGGTTGGAAACTCCAGTTTGTGTGTGTGTGTTTCCTTTTGTTTTGTAGTAAAGTTAATTATTCAGTGTACTATACAGAAATACATAACCCAGCAGGGTTTCAGTGTGATTTAAATGCTTAATGTATCCTGTGAAGAACAAAACAAAGCATGTATACTGCTGTCATTTTTGACAGTTTGACATGAATTTTGCTGGTTACAGTGATGTTTTATATTATAGACATATGAAAGTACATATATATAGAATGTCATTGCTGGGTTGTTTCCCCCCGAATCCTAAATCCTTTGAATTCACAAATCATTTAAACAACTGAACACATGCCAAATTATATATTTTCTCTATATTTTGAGTTTGGTGATAGTAATACAAGTTTATATGTATGTGTGCGCAGAGGGTTTCTTATGAAAAGTCTGCCTTATTCTTGGAAGTATTTTAGTTTTTGAGGTACACCTAACATATATTTAAGGAATAGAAATCATGCAATATATATTTCACTGAATATATTTCACTGAGCAACTCTGTTTTTCAGCTATTACTTTCATCAGATGGATGAAAACAGAGCTTGTAGATAGTAGAGATTGTTTAAAGGGCACTTCATCTAACCCTTAGGGACTTCCCTGAGACACAAAATAAGCTTCGTCGACACAACACTGGCATTGTTTGCAGTGTATAGTGGAAATGGGTTGGTGGTGTTCTAGACCAAATGAAGATTTCTCACTCTTCTGAGAATTAAACTACTGATTTGCCTGCTCTGCTTCACTTACACTGGCTTTTGGTAGCCTTGCATTATTTTACTATTCATGCTTAGAGGCAAGATCATTAGAGCATCTTTTAATTTCTTTGATAGGGCGTTCATGATGCTCTTGGAAGCTCATGAATATGTTGCCTTGGTTGAAAACATTGCATTATTGAAAGCTGTGTCTGCTTCGTTGGATCACAGCAGGCAGCAAGTTAATATGGTCAGGTGTTCTTTTAAAATAAATCATATAAAACCCAATGGAAGTCTGTTGTTAATGTTGCTATTAATATACTGGTCTGTTTGCTACGTCAGCTACATAGAAGTCCAGATTTCTATTGGAAATTTCCATATTAGTTCAGAATTGTAGGAATGCTAACCATACGGCTCATGTTGGGACTACTAAGGCAATATTAATAATACAAATTAATCTGCTTTGCATGCTGGAGAACACTCACCTCCTTTTTTCCTGAGGATAATGGAGTGTGCTAACCAGATCCTCTAATGAACATTCTATATAAATACATTTAAATTATAACAATAGCTGATCAGTATATTACTGCATGATGTAAGGGTTTTGTGTTTTTTTCTGGTAGCCATTTATATGAGCTGATTTTTTATAAATATTAAAGCTTCTTATTTTCCTTCATTTATAGGCACTGGATGTTGACCGAACTGTTCTTTATAAAATGAAGAAATCCGTAAAAGCCATAAATATTTCTGGGCTTGGTATGTACAGTCTAACTACATTGCTAAAAACTAAGTATTTGAAAACCTGTCCTACTTATGCATTTGCTGGGAATATCTGTGAAAGTGTTATAGGCGTGTTTGGTGCAGACATAATGCTGATTCCCCATGAACCCTGGTTTACCAACCAGAAGCTCATGAATAAGCACTTTATGTTGCCTCTTTCATGAGTGCTTTCCATTCCTAGAGTTAACCATGGTTCTTTGTTTACGTACGCACTGATGCAAGTTATGCTTGATAAAATCCATAGGTTCCCCACAAATCAAAGATTGAAAACCTGGTTTGGAATGGGGTTGAAAATGGAAATTTTGAATTGGTACACAAGTAATACAGAATCATAGTAGATACTGGGAAGTAAGAGTGAAATAGTCCTGGAAAGAGGAGGGGAGAGGGAGTGGCCTTGTTAGAACGTAACTCTAAACTGTGATTTAATGTTAGATGAATAAGCCTTGGGCTTGAATACTCCCCGCTCCTCTACTGGTGATTCGATGCTTTATCCTGTGTTTCTAATTAACCACAACACTGTGCCCAAAGTTGGACAAACTGTTGCTAGCCTTAACTGTGGTTGGGTATATCAATTATCATAGATTAGCATAATGTCCAAACCATGATAATGTGTGTTCATAAAGTTGGGTTCCATTTTGCAGATAACAGTTTGCCAGGAGCAAGTGTTGGGCCATTGTGAAGACATTTGTAGACAATAATTCTGCACCACAGCCAACAAGTTTAGTCATGGTTTTGCAAAGACCTCAAACTTAGTTTTATGGGTTTCACTAATAGAGCATTGTATTTCTCCTGACTTGAAAGTAACTTTCCATAAACAATCAAACGTCTTCTTACGTCCGCCTCCGCTTGCGCCCACTTCGCCCAACATCCATGGCAAACCCAGAAGTAACCGGCGGGTTTGCTGCCGTTCGCACATGCACAGAAGTGGCGATCGCCGTTTGCACATGCGCAGAAGCAGGCAATCGCCACCTGCGCACAACGGCGCCTCTCCCAGCAACCTGTTTCGACCTCCGGACAGACCTCCGGAATGGATTATGGTCGCAGGTAGAGGTTCCACTGTAATGTGTTAAGCCATCTAAGTGCAGTACTGAAGCCTGGTGATCTGTATGCAGGTTTCAAGTGATGCTTATGGTAATTCCTACACTAGCTGTAACTGTCAGGTAGCTGGTTATTTGGCCAGTCAAATGCCATCAAATTATGGCCAAGTCTTTAAAAAATATTAACTTTGTTAAAACAAAAAAGAGACTTTAGACATCTATAACAACTAATGTAAATAATTGCTATAAGTTAGGCATTGATTGATTGATCACTTGATACAAAGTTACTAATATATATGAGGGACACGGGTGGCACTGTGGTCTAAACCACTGAGCCTCTTGGGCTTGACGATCGGAAGTTCAGCGGTTTGAATCCCCGCGACAGAATGAGCTCCCTTTGCTCTGTCCCAGCTCCTGCCAACCTAGCAGTTTGAAAGCGCGCTCAATATCAATTCATTTTCCTTCTGAGTGTTGAGGTAAAGATTTCTGCAAGGCTTATGTTTCTCTTTTGGAGATCTTTGCAGCTTAGACCAAGTGGGCCTGTAAGAGATTCACAGCTATGTAGCTAGCTAGATTGTCCCTGGGTAGTGTTAGGTTAGCAGGCAAGAAGTCCTCATTGCTAGCAAATGAAAGCACAACAAAAATTTGAAAGGTAAGCTGCTTCCAAGACAGTGGCAATCTTGGCCTCATTGAGTTACAGAATTATAGGCCTGGTTTGTACATCATGGTGACCCAAATTATGGGTTATCAGGACTGCTCAGTCATGCAGGTTCCTGGAGAGGAGCTCACAGATCCTTTGCTCCTCCCTCTCTTCTTACTTCTGTGTCAAGGTTTGTTCATGGATACAGCTTGCGGTTAGCGAGGAGGGAGTTTAACCACAAGATCTGGTTTGGATGACACGCTGAGCCAAACCTTGGCCTAGCTCATCGGAAAGAAAAAAAGCCTTGACAATGAACAAAGCAGCTCTGAGCTCCTCTCCAGGGGCCTTGCAAGCTCACAAGCTATAGTTTGGCTTACTACGATATGTGAACAAGGCCATAAAGTTGAAAGGGATCTCAAAAGTCAGATAGCCTTACTCCTTAAAGGAAATCCACTGCTACAGCATATCCAATAAGTGACAATCCAATTGACAATTGGCAAATAATAGAATAACTCTCAGTTGACCAGTGTGACAACCCTAAAATATAGAGTAAAATATTTGTAGCTCGTGGTAGAGCACATGCTTGTATTCAGAAGATCCCAGGTTTGGTCTTTTGCATCTGACACCAGAACTGCACATTGCTAGAGTAGTTCTCAAACTGTGGGGCATGCTTGCTGGCAAAGGAGACTGCAATGTTTCAGAGGTGGGAATACCTTGCAGCAAACAGAGCCTGAGGCACTGCTCCCATGGGTTTAGCACTGCAGCCCCCCAAAGTGCTATACCAGTCAAGGGAGCTTTGGCCGCAACAGCTCCTTCCTAACCTTTGCAAATGTGGGTAAAACATTGTGCACACTTAGGTTAGAGGGACAGTGTTGGAAAGGATGATTGCCTCTCTAGGCTGGCTTACTTTTATATCTTTGAGTGTTTGGAATTTTCTGTTCACTTTTCCTGTATGTTATCTGTTTACTATGTTCTGCATCTGTTTACTTTTGTAAGAGCTGTTTTGATACTTTGAACCCTTATTCATACACTTTGTATGTGCACTTTGTATATACCTATACATGCAGGGTTGTTCATTTTGCTGCAGAGCGATAGTTCCCCATTGAAATGAAATGCTTTTCCTGGCAGGACATAGGTTTTCAGAAACATGTAGCTAAGTAATTGTTAATTAATTAGCCAGTTTTTGTTAGATTTTTTAATGTATAAGACATAGGTGATTGTTATTAAATTATTAAGCTATTTGGTTTGCAAGGATCTAAGGAATAGAGGGGTTTTTGTTTGCATTTCATGACACCTTGATGACCTTTACCTCCATTTTGGAGATCTTTTTTTATCTATTATGCATTGTTGACTTATCTATTGGGTTGCTTTGAATCTTAACAAATGTTTAAAATATAAATACAAAATTGAAAGTGTTCAAATGCAACTATTTTCCAACTGCGGGGGCTATTTTACATTAGTGGAGACCCTATTGCAGCTATTGAAATTAACATAATCTTTGTTCTCTTTGAAGCTCATGTAGAGAATGAAGAACAGTACACTCAAGCACTGGAGAAATTTGGAGGAAACTGTGTCTGCAGGGATGATCCAGATTTAGGAACAGCATTTCTAAAATTTGCAGTATTTACAAAGGAGTTGACGGCGCTCTTCAAAAACTTGGTATGAAATAATTTGGCCCTCCCCAAAACTATTATTATATGTAGACTTGGAACTGAATGGTGTAGCTTTAGCTTTTAACCAGAATAAATTAATCTTTAATACTTGATCTCATACAAAGTCCAAAGCTTTGATAGACATTAAGCTTAGCTACTCCTCAAATTTTGCAGTAACCTTCCAGTGGCATCTGAGGAAGTGCAGTAGAATATACTTTGACTTAGTGGTGTGTTTTTTTTAAAAAAAGAAAACCAAATAGCTGTGTCTGAAGCTTAGCTAACAGAGCTTTAATTTGGAAATGTGAATGTCTATAGAGTTGAAATCTGATTACTGTGGGGAAATGTTTCATGTGTGCATGCAGTGGATATTGTAAATGGTTGTAAAGACAACTTTGTTATCTAGCCGTCTCAAGGAGAGACTTCCAGCCTCTTTTATAATTGGTTTCTTTTTAAACCCTTATTAACACTCATTGCTATCCTCTGACTGAACCAAACCCTCTCCTGGGGGCTGGGAATGAAAAATGGGGGAAGGGGATGAGTCATTTTGACCTGGTCTCCACATTGCATCGCAGTATGATTGTGTTGAATAGCACTGATAGTGTTTGTTCGGATGTTGGAAGAAGATACTTTAAAAAAAAGACAGCTGTGCCACTCACAAGCCCTTTCCAGTATTACAGCACTTATGTAATATTTAGTGCCTCAAGAGTGAGTAGCAAGGCGTTTTTGTGTGAGTTGCTCTGTCAACTTCTCAGTTGTCCAATGGTTGAAAAAATTCTTTTCTCAGTAGCATCCTACTCTACATATAAGCAGCACACCTATCTTTA
This sequence comes from Podarcis cretensis, assembly GCF_951804945.1. NCBI lineage: Eukaryota > Metazoa > Chordata > Lepidosauria > Squamata > Lacertidae > Podarcis > Podarcis cretensis. The sequence continues at coordinate 96,516,554 of NC_137172.1, read as the reverse complement.
ATGCCAATGTGGTATCTCTGCACAGCTGGGAGTACTGTGGCAATGCACTGGCAAGTATATCCTATCCTTAGTACCATAGTTTTCCGTGTACAGTGGTATCTCCAGTTGCAGATGGGATCAGTTCCTGAGCTCCGGTCAGATCCCAAGGTTTCCACAACCGGAGGGACTGCTGCTGTGTACGCACGCATGGCGGTAGAGTGCTTCTGTGCATGTGCAGAAGCGGTCTACTGCTTCTGCACATGCGCACAGGGCAAAAACCCGGAAATATACTTCCGGGTTTGCCGCTTACGTATCCGGAAGTTTATGTAGCTGGAGGGATACATAACTGGGAGGTACAACTGTATAAGATGATATTTTTTCATTATAAATAAATGTAAAAAATTGGGGGTCGTCTTATACACGGATAGTGTAGAGGGGGGACAGGCAATTGGTGGCATCTGCAAGCTGGACAAGAATGAGTGTCTGTGTGTCTCTTTTATAGATACAGTGGTACCTCAGGTTACATACGCTTCAGGTTACAGACTCCGCTAACCCAGAAATAGTACCTCGGGTTAAGAACTTTGCTTCAGGATGAGAACAGAAATCATGCTCTGGTGGTGCAGTGGCAGTGGGAGGCCCCATTAGCTAAAGTGGTGCTTTAGGTTAAGAATAGTTTCAAGTTAAGAATGGACCTATGGAACGAATTAAGTAATTAACCCGAGGTACCACTGCAATTCCAAAAAATAGGGGGTCGTCATATACATGGGGGCATGTTATACATGGAAAAATACGGTACTTGTTTCCTAGACTCACATAAGATTCCAGATGATGGCAGCATCCAGAGAAAAACTGTATGCATTGAAGGGCCATTAACGATACCTAATCATTGACCGATTGAGCATAATCCTAAAACAGTAACCAAGAAGGGCAAGGCAGTAGGAGTGAGTGCAGCGTCACTAACCTTAAATGAAGTTCATATCAGATGGAAACAGTTAACGTGTTGTGCTGCAGATGTCAAATATTAGCAGACATGTGGCAAGGGGTACACAGCGTGTGGACAGATTTAGGAGTGTTTGGGTTGAAATAATGCCAATAAAACCAGTGGGTTGTGTTTTTTTTAAAAGCTTACTATAAAACACCACAGAGACTGGGTTTATAAGGACAAATGTCAATATCCCTTTCCCCCATACACTTATTTTCTCCAAATGCACCTTTCCCTCCATCACCTTTGTGATTGATTCCCTTTGTAATAATTAGCCTGCAGTCCTCTGTGAAATAGGCTCTGTTGAGCACTGGGTTGGTTAGATTAAAAAAAAAACCTAACACCTTAGTTTTGAAATTCCACAATTTAAAACCATTTACTAGAGCTCCTAGCTTTTACTGTTTTTACAAGCCTTCTTGCTAAACTCTTGTTTTCAAAAACACTTGTTATGTTTTAGTTTCCACTCATGAAAATGAAATTTCAAATAGAGTCATTGTGTGTGTGTGTTTAATCAACTTGAAAATTAATACATTGTGTCTTTCTTCCTTTTTTTCATAAGAGCTCACTTCTGTGTTGTGTGTATAATATTTCCAAGCACTTTGTGAAACTCCTTTTATTGTTTGCCTTGATATTAGTATGTGGAGGAGCACTTTCCAGAAGAAAGTAATTAAACACTTTCCTTGGCAGAGCACAGTATTATTCCTTGCCAAAGCTTCTGTCATTCATTTGGCACTGATCACTGAATACACTTGTGTAAACTGCCTCCAACTTTCTTTAGGACAATTGTATGGTGACAGTCTCAGGTAACTTTGGTTAGTTTGTCTTTGGAAGACTGTATGGACAAGTTTAGTTAATGCTGATAGCATACCCCTCAACCATCTTGTCGTACTTACATCCATTGTGGTTAAAGATCTATTCATATGTGCACCATATGAAGGGACTTTCAGTGTAGCAGTATGTGTTGGAATACTGCAGCCAACTCACTGGAGCTCATCTATATATTGTTAAACCCTGGTTTAGTGTTACATGTTAATGCAGTCGTTGACCTAGTTGGCATGTAATGCTAACCTTGGCTTAGCAGGAACATGCAATTGTGCTGGCTTCTAAAGAAGAGATCATGGCTGCTTCACTCTGAACCTGAGTTGGTAGTTGGTTTTGCTCCTCTTTGGGAGCTCATACGCTTAGGCATTCACACTAAACCATGGTTTGGTTTCGACATTGACCATGGTTTGGTCTAGTGTTACACATGAACTGATCCATGGCCTTGTGCCTCACCTGAAATGGCTCCTTGATTATGTGGCGATAGAAAAAAGCTTTGGGAAGGCCTGTTTTTCTTTTGGATTGTTTCTTGCTAAAGAAAAAAGCTTTGGGAAGGCCTGTTTTTCTTTTGGATTGTTTCTTGCTAAAGCCAACAACAATTATTTTTGTATTCTAATGGTCTCTTTAGGTTTGAGCTTCCCTTCTTGACACTAGCGTTAGATTGAATTGTTATTTATTGCTGGCATATGTTAATTCGCTTTATTCTGTAGTCTACAGTTGCTTAGACACCTGTTTCAAAACCTTTATTTCCTCTGTGCTTTTATCATTATAGGGAAAGCAGTTTGTTAAGTAGAGAATGATCACAGACCACTACAGAGTGCATCAGGTGAATTAGTGATTAAAAAAAATACAGAAAGCCACACTTATAGGTATGGATCTGTAATTTTGATCACATACATATACAGTATAATGCTCCATCTGTTGCCAGCATGCCTGCCCTGTTATTTGGATGAAGTTAAAATTTAACGCAATAGCAAGAGAAAACAACCACACCTTGTGCACTGTGAGCTAGTAATAATGAAATAAGGCTGCCTGCAAACTTCTAAGAAGGGAACCTGCCATTATCTTTTCCCTTTCCTCAAATGTGGAAACTAGAGTTCTGCACCTCTTAGGGACCAAAGCGCAGGAAGAGGCACCATGAGGTCTCCCCAAGGAATCAGTGCCTGCTCAAGAAAGCTATCTCTGCTATGTTTTCATAATGATACGTTATGTGCACTCACACTGTTCTCTCTTTGACTCGCTGCTCCCCAAGGTTTGGACGCTCCTAGATCTGTCTGGCAAAGTCAGGCTACTGAGCCTAAGAGCGAACATGTTTTAAAACTATTGCAATTCTCGTTGTAGATCCAGAACATGAACAACATCATCACTTTTCCACTGGACAGTTTGCTGAAAGGAGATCTAAAAGGAGTGAAAGGGGTATGTTGTATATATCTATATATTTTACCAATACAGTGGTACCTTGGTTTACAACCATAATCCATTCCGGAGGTTCGTTTGTAAACCAAAACAGGTTGTAACCCAAGGCGCACTTTCGCCAATGGGGCCTCCTAAAGAAATTTGTTCATAATCCAGAAAAAAATGGGTTGTAATCCAAAAAAGGTTTGCAAACTGGGACACGTACTTCCGGGTTTGACGTGTTTGTAATCCAAAACGTATGCAAACCAGACTGTTTGCAAACCAAGGTACCACTGTATATTATGTTGTTGTTCTTGTCAGCATAAGCACATTTCAGCTGGAGAACCACCTATTACAACCCGTCATATCCATAGTATTAGATATAGTATTTTAATTAAATTTGCTTTGCTTTGCATTGTTTTTGTTTTTTTGAGCTAGTACTTCTAAGTGTTGAGTATCTAAAACAATGAATATTCTGCTTCCCTAGTGTTAAGAAGTATGGCTCCCAGGCAGATGGGAGCCCTGGCAATTTCTTATTTAATATCCATATAGTAAACACCATAATCACATTTGAACGCAAATGAAGAATTCGCTTATTGACTTTTGCAAAATGCTTGAAAATACATCATATATTATAGGGCATTGAAAGAAAACAGTGCTGGGGATGCTTGCAAGTGACCATAAAACAATGATTATGTCGTTTTAAAGATTTATTAGCCATTTAAAAACATGCACACTACTTAGCAAAGACCCCCTCTCTGCTGTGACAGGAAAATTATATTTATGTTTTGGCTAGCATGAGTTAACAGGCACCAAGGGCCTGTTCCGATGCTATTTCCCACCCAGAATTCTCCTTTGGGAGATATTATGAGGGGCAGGGTTGGACTTGTTCACTCTGTCCCATGCACCTCTCAGACACTTTAAACAGAACTTAACCTTTCACAGTTACCAAAGTATCCATGTTTAAATGACCTCACAATTTCCCAGTTTGGTTGTTCATTTTCCTTCCTAAGTAAACGGAAAGGAGAACAGTGTAGAATGCTTGTCAGCTTAAGGTCTGCCTCCAGTGTTCTCCTCAGGGAGAATCCTGGAAGCAAAAAACCAACAAAAACAAAACGTTGACAGGCTTTGTGGCTTAGCTTAGCTTAGCTGTGCAGTAGGCTGCAGCAGGGTCTGAGTTTCACTCAGGTAAGTGGAATCTGAGGGGCCATAGGCAGTGGATGTGGTTACAGGTAAGCTGGAAGTGTGGAGGTAATATGGTCTGTATTGCTATTTAAGTGGCAAACAGGATACGGAACATACAAAGGTTTTGTGTACTACTGAAATAAGAATGAGTCGTTCTGCTACATATATTATATAAAAGTACCATCTTTGGGGGGCAAGGAGACTCAACACAGTGGCTTTAGACAAGAAAGGCATTTCCATGGGGGGAGGGAAGGAAGGGGATCAAAAGAGTGGAGCAAGGAAGATAGAGCCAAATATTCAAGTCTCTCTCTCTCTCAATTATTTTTTCTGCTTGAGCTACTTTTGTCATTGGCCAACAGACGAGATGGAGTGAAAAGACTCCAGGGAGTGTCTACAAGATAGGAAATAGCATATAAATGGAGTGGAGATTCACAGCTGCCTTGCTCCTTCAGACCCGGCTATCTCTCAGATACTTTGAGTTACCCAAAGTTCACGTTGGTGTTGAGCAGGTGCTTGGGTCAGTGTTCTGATCTTTGCTCCCACAGAAATCAAAGGAGGGTGTATGTTGGACTTCCTGTTGTTTAATCTCCCACTGAATGGACATCATTAGAAGCTTAGAGAATGAATCAAAACCCGTGGGTGTTCAAAGGGTGACAAAGGTGTTCTGACTGCAAAAATGAATAAATACTGGTTTGGGTGATTTGAAGGATGCTTCAGAATGAACCTTTTAAAAATGTTTGTTTTTTGCAGGATCTGAAGAAACCTTTTGATAAAGCGTGGAAAGACTATGAAACAAAAGTGTATGTATTTTCTTTCTGTCAAGTAGCCAGTAATTTGGATTTGTTGCTAAATAGCTCCCTCCCCCGCAATGTACATTTGTTCAGAAGGAAGAGCCACTTCGTTTACCGCACTCAGGACTGGGTAGAGTTGCAACCTAAGTTTTTAATTCATGAAGGATTTAGGTCAGTGCAGTTCCAGTTTAGCTACCTTAGGCTGATCCAGTCATGTGTGTGTTTATTACTTAATGGCTTGAAGCTGAATTGGTTAGGTGGTTTAGTTGAAAGGTGTGTTGCGCAGGTGGTGAGGCAAGCTGATATAAAAAAGTACGTCAGTGCTTGAGCCGCAGCACCTGACATCAGCAAACCATCATTTGATGATGCAGTATTTGAGTGGCAAACATATCTCAGTCCCCTTGAAATCAGTGGGACTTTATATACTTTCTAGTTGTTGATTATCACTTTCTTTCTAAGAGTTTTTTAAAAAAATTAATTAGTTGAAAACATATGTGTGCTAATACCTTACCAGAAGTACTTAGAATGCTCTTTATATGTGCTTGCATTGGTTTTGTATGATTTGTACTAGTTTCCTGTTCATGAGCTCTCAATACCAGATTCCTAAACTGCTATTTTGAGAGGTTAGCACTGGCTGAGAAACTGGAGGACACCAGAATAGAAAATGAGGAAATCTCAAAGGTGCACAGGAATCTCTTCGTTTATTAAGGCCCAGGGCATTTTGAGTCAAGGAACTTCCTCAGGAGCAATTAAGAAACAAATACTATCTCATGTAAAAACCATTTTGAATGTGCCCGTGTCTTTTAACATATGGACGCATTATGTTGCTTTTTAACAATTGCGCATGACTGTTTCAAAAGAATACGTAATCTGGCAAAGTCTTTAGCACAGGAACAGTAAATACCCTCATTGTATGAACCTGTTGGTGCACAATGCTGAAAATTTGCTTTGCAACTCAGAATCTTATTACTGTGCAGTGTAGTGGGCCTTTCAGTGATAAATTGAGTGTGTCAGGAAAGATTAGTTTCCTTCAACGTGTGTAGCAGGTGAAGGGAGAGAAATCCTGCTGGTTTAGCTTCATGTTGCAGCAACACTTTTGTTGGCATCCATCTTTCTCAAGAGGCAGTGCAGTGCACCTCCAGGGGTGAAGGCTTGAGAGCAGTACATGTGAAAAGGATCTAGGAGTCTTGGTTGACCACAAACTTGACATGAGCCAACAGTGTGACGCGGCAGCTAAAAAAGCCAATGCAATTCTGGGCTGCATCAATAGGAGTATAGCATCTAGATCAAGGGAAGTAATAGTGCCACTGTATTCTGCTCTGGTCAGACCTCACCTGGAGTACTGTGTCCAGTTCTAGGCACCACAGTTCAAGAAGGACACTGACAAACTGGAACATGTCCAGAGGAGGGCAACCAAAATGGTCAAAGGCCTGGAAACGATGCCTTATGAGGAACGGCTAAGGGAGCTGGGCATGTTTAGCCTGGAGAAGAGGAGGTTAAGGGGTGATATGATAGCCATGTTCAAATATATAAAAGGATGTCACATAGAGGAGGGAGAAAGGTTGTTTTCTGCTGCTCCAGAGAAGCGGACACGGAGCAATGGCTCCAAACTACAAGAAAGAAGATTCCACCTAAACATTAGGAAGAACTTCCTGACAGTAAGAGCTGTTCGACAGTGGAATTTGCTGCCAAGGAGTGTGGTGGAGTCTCCTTCTTTGGAGGTCTTTAAGCAGAGGCTTGACAACCATATGTCAGGAGTGCTCTGATGGTGTTTCCTGCTTGGCAGGGGGTTGGACTCGATAGCCCTTGTGGTCTCTTCCAACTCTATGATTCTATGATTCTATTCTATGATTCTATGATTCTCCTTTTTGGTAGCACTGAGTTGACCTCCCTGGGGTGCAAGCCTGGGCAGTGTGTTTGGAGATCCTGAGCTGCCCAGACAAATAAAACCCCACAAACCCCTCTCGGCCTTGCTGATGTGGTTCAAAGGTATTCAGAGCAATATGTTTGGCTGCAGGAGTGGCCAGAAGGAGGCGTGCAAGGCACCATCGAACCATCTTAGGCACTCCACTCTGGATTTGTGTAGGGTTTACTCCTCAGCCTTTCTTCTCCCAAAGATATCCTGCAAGGCAACAGAGGTTTAGGATCAGAGTTACATGGGCAACCTTCCCAGGTTGACGAGCCCCATCTTCCCCCTGGCACAGGAAACCAATTTTGTATTAAATACTCCTTTTCTAAAAATAAGAGAAGTAGAGTTTTAAGGGGACAGTCAAAGGATGGAAAAGGGTCTAGCAGACCAGTAGTCACTGTAGACAAAAGCAGCAGGACGAATACACAGCCATGCAGGGCATGAAAGCTCCATCCTTTGGCCACTGGGAGCCATTGTTAAATTTTCTACCATGTCCAAGGCTTCTCCAGAGTTTGTCTGCTTGTTGCCAAATTTACCTCTGTGTTCAAGGAAGTGAAATCTGTTTGTTTATTTAATATATATTTGAGGCTGCCTTTTAGGTAGCTTCCAACATACAAAAAATGCAGTGATCACATAAATGAGACCATAGAACAATGGTGAGGTTGACAGTAGAATAGCTGTGTTGATAACACAACGCCTAGCAGAATAGCAATAACATCAGTAAAAATGGTCAACAACTATTTCAGCACCAAAGCAAACCAGCAGCACATTAGTATCCCTTCCCCCATCCCCCCCCCCCAAATGAAAGTTGAGGTTTTGGGGCTGAAAGATGACGTGCCCAGTACCAGCTTCTTCATTTGAACGGTGTTGTTATTGTAAATCCATGGAATACTTTAAGACACTCTTCTATAATGTTTTCTCTTGAGGGAGCTTCCCTACTCCCTTCCACCATGTTCTGTGAATCAGAAGTCCTAAGCAAAAAAGCTTTTTAGGCTACCTGAGGCCTTTGGATGAGATGGCCCTGTCTCCCTCCAGCAATATTCACACCATTTTGCACAAGGTCTGATGTGGGGTTTTTATTTAAAAGCCTGGTGTGCTTCCCACTCTCCATGCAGTACTGCAGTGCATGTTTCCTTGAAAGCTCACAAACAAAAAGCTCCCCTTCTGCCTGCAGCAAGGCTGCCATCACTTTTTATTATACGCGGATGAAATACCAGCCTCTTGGTGATGCGTTTGTGATCGCACTAAAGGAAAAGCTACTTCTGACAATGCCTCGAAGTGGTTGTTGCAACAGTACTATTCAATACTTTATGATAAAAGTGCCAGTAATTAACTGTGGGCCTATGAGTAGGTCTGGCTGGGTTTAAAAGCTGAGCACTCGCTTTGCCTTTGTTCTGCTAGACTGTCCTTTATAAGATTGAACATTAACAGCATGGTATGCAGACAAAGCATATACAGTAGAAGAAAATAATTTGCACTCTCAGCAGACAGGAGGGAGCTGTAAACTCAGAGCACGTGTTTTGCATGCAAAAATGCCATGCCCAGTCTTTGGCATCTTCTGGAAGGACTGAGAAATGCCCTCGTCTGTAGCTCTAGAGAGCCTCCTAGTCAGTATAGACAACAAGTGAGCTAGCTTGACCAGCTGGCTGATTCTGCAGAGGGCAGCTTCCTACATTTCTATGGCTTCCCAAGCTAGCATGTGCCTTCTCACTAAAACTTGATATTGTGACAAACTGCCTCTTCCGTGCTTCAGATGCCAATTATGTACCAGAATTCTTGAAGAAGACCCTGGTTTGCTATGACGTCTGCTGCTTAAGCATTATAAGAGACACTACAATAAGCTTTCAGAATACAGTGGAACCTTGATTCTCAAACTTAATTCGTTCTGGAAGTCTGTTCGACTCCCGAAACCATTTGAAAACCAAGGCACGGCTTCCGATTGGCTGCAGGTGCTTCCTGCACTCAAGCGGAAGCTGTGTTGGATGTCCAGCTTCCGAAAAACGTTCAAAAAACGGAACACTTACGTCCGGGTTTTTGGCATTCGGGAGCCGATTTGTTCAACAACTAAGCCGTTCGAGAACCAAGGGATGACTGTATGGAGTTATGATCTTTCCTTTTGAAATCGTTTTCCTGCTTCCTTTCAGAAAGCTTTTTAGGCTGACTGAGGCCTTTAAGTGAAATGACTCTTTCTCCCTCCAGCAATATCCCAGCTCTTTTGTGGAACTTTTGCAGCACAAAAGCCTTTAAAACAAACAGACAAAAAAGCCCCTCTCCTGCCTGCAGCAAGGGTACCGTCACTTCCTTTTTCATGGATCTGAGTTATGTTGCCAGAAAGAAAAAAATTGCTGTGCTCAGAGGCAACTCTTGGAAAGTACCTTGTGTTAGAGGACTATAGTAAACGTGCCCGTGTTAAACATATAACGAACATCATTTGAACAATAAATTATTCTGTAAGGAGCTGGTTTGTTTGTTTTTTTACATAGCTGCTGTGTACTCCTTCCAAGAATTCAGTTTCCAGAGAGAGAGAAGGAGAAAGATAATACTTGGGTTTCTGTGCTGCCTGTGTAAGATTGGCTCCAGACATCCTCTTTAACAGAAATTATATAAATTGATGATTAGTTTGCCCAAGGGGTTGAATTGCAACCCTGGAGATTCTGTGTATTCTTTAATCCTTGTAAGCAATGGAGGTTTAATTAAATGCATCCACTGCTTTGGTTCAGTAGCCTTAGATGACAGCGGATAGTAACTAAAACGGTAAATAGTGTTTCCTCTGCCCTTGTATGCAAACCTTCCTTTGGTCTTGTTTTCAAGAAACAAACTGTTGACCCTTTCACTGTTGACCCTAATCTCCTGTCTATGGGTTAGCAGTCAGGATAGCACCTGGCAACCTTGTGCACCCCTCCTCTTGCTTAGCCATTCCTTATTCCATTTCAGAGCTAACTATGGTTAGCATTACATGTGCTCCGGTGTTAATGCCATTTGCAGGTAGCCCAAACCACACTTGGCGGACCCACTTCTAATCCAACTACGGTTATTGAAAACGCAAGCGTAGAGGGAAATGATTGCCTATTGTGTTCTCTGATAACGTTGCCAGAACTAAGAATGCAAGATTGGGAATGGAGTATTTTACTTCCTTAGTGCCTTGTGCTGTTAAAATGGTCTGAAGCATCCACATTTGAGGAAATGATGACAGGATGGATGTCGCCCATTATGTCAGTTCTTATGCAAGTGTATAACAGATGCAAATGAAGGAATCTGCGCTGCCTACATTTTCTGAATAAAAAAGCCTTTCTCAGCACTTCTCTACGCTGCACTGTTTTGCATATGTCTGAAATTATAGATATGTATGAAAATGTTGAAATACCAGACATAGGCTTGTGCCTAGAGCATCCTGGGGCAACAAGTCCCTTCCTGAACCACAGAAGTGTGAATCGTACCTTGTGCCCTGTGTCCATATGCATCCTTTTTATACTGAGCCTCATTCCCTCTTTAAGAATCTGCCCCTCCGCAATTCCTGGGTGCAAATAATTTTAACAAATACAATGTGCCTTTGATTTTTATCGCATGTGGTTCAGTGGCTTCAGCGGGAACCAGTAAACACAAATGTCAGTGCAAAATGAAGACTCCTGCCCCCTAATCCCAGTAACCTAGTTATGTGTTGTAGGTTTTGGTGTTGCTGTTTTGTTTTCTGCTGCACTGCTTCCCATGTTGGTCGACAGTGACCTTTGGGTAATCAGGGCAGCTTGCTTACTAAGACTGGGAAGCCTTCAACCCAGCCCTTCTGGCTTGCATTTGCAATGTCAAGTTGGCTCAGGAACAGGAAGGGAAGACAGCTGTGCTCTGGGTTGATGGGGGAAGGGTTGGCTTCATTCAAAGAAAGTAAACTCGGCCCGACAAGGGAGTGCTGTGTAAAGCTGGCTCACAGAACTGGCTAAGGAAGTGTAGCAGCTGAAAAAGTGTGTGTAACATGTGGGCTGTGTTGTGAGGACTGTTTGCCACTTGATTGTAAAATGTTCCATTAACTACTTCTTGAGGATTGTGAGGCAACTTTGTGAGGAAATTTTATAATCTTAACACACAGAGGTGGTCAACTGGGTTTGGCTTCAGAGATACCTTAATTCGCAGTGGACTCCATCCACCTTTCAGTGGCCCAACTTTTCATTAATAAGTGATTTGGGGTTGTTTTTTAGCTCATTGTTTCGTTCACAAGGACAAGAATGAGTGTCTGTGTGTCTCTTTCGTAGATGCTTTATTGTACTGGTATCTCATGCACGTATTTAAAAGGCTATTACCAGTCCCACTCTTCAGAGAGTATTTCAGAAACCCATTTTGTTCCCTAGACCCTACACCTAGTTGATGATGGCGTCATACTATCCAAGGGTTCCATAGCTGTAAAAAAGGGAAACCGATTACACACTTGCAGCACAATACAGAATTTAGCAATTCCTGTGCAGGTTGGCCTGATTTTAGTGAGGAGCATTTTAGTTTGAGTGTAAAACTCTGTTGATCTGGAGCTTAGTACTATTGAGCTCAGCAGGACGGCTCCACTATACTGGGTGGGTTGCAGTTTTAATTTAGAGTGTCGAGCACAACCCTGAAACAAAACCGAAACAAGTAAAAGAAGGAGGTTTCAGGCTGATGGCCCTTTTGTTGGTTCTCTTCCACACAGGACAAAAATAGAGAAAGAGAAAAAGGAGCACGCTAAATTACACGGGATGATACGTACAGAAATAAGTGGGGCTGAAATAGCAGAAGAGATGGAGAAAGAGAGGAGGTTCTTCCAATTACAAATGTGTGAGGTAAGAGTGAACATTTTATTTCATTTTTATTTTCTGTGGCAAGTGCTGAAGTAAAGGGAATTTTGAAGCTAACCTGGATGGTTCCAGTTTTAGGAAGGAATTTCTTGCTTTTTACACAGTTATTTTATTCATGGTAAACTGGCATCCCATGAAGCCTTTGTGTGTGTGTGTGTTTGCGCGCGCGCGTGTGTGTGCGCAGATTATAAACAAACCAAATAGGCAAATCCTTTATGCAACTATTCCCATCCTAGGCTTAGGGGATTGTCTCCTGCGCCCATTCAAGTTGCCATCTGCTGCAGTATTGTTGAGAGATGGGGAAAAATAAAATCTCATTTTATTTGGTTAAGTAGGGAAATTTAACAGCTGTTGGGAAAGAGCTGTTCATGCCCTGAAGGGCTGCAATGAATTTGCTGCCTAGGGATTGTTCTGTAACGGTTCGGTTTAAAACTTGGTTGCTCTTTGCTTTTGTGTGGCAGTAGCCCTGTGTGGATTGTCCTTGAATCCACCTTTAGTAGGACTGGGAATGTGCTGCCTTTAAGTTCCCCTCGCCTCAGTGTAGTTTCTCTTTTCACTTCTTACATGCCAATTCTCTCCTCACATTTCTGGGCAGCTCTGATCATCATTTGCAAACTACGGTTGACAGTAACCTGCAAACTGTTGTTTGAAATAATGGATTGGAGTTGGCTTATAACTTGTAGTTTAGGGGCTACACAGTTTACCTATTTGGTTGTTGCAGCAAACGGTATATGTAGAATAAAGAGAAATGGAGGAGAGAAAACAAACATAAGAGGAGCCTTGCTGGATCAGGCCAATGACCCATCTAGTTCAGCATCCTGGCCTCTTAATTGCCAGCTAGATGCCCATGGGAAGCTCACAGAAGGGAGCTGAGTGGACCTGCATTCTCCCCATTTGTGATTCCCAGCAAGTGGTATTCAGAGGCATAGCGCCTCCAAGAGCGGAACATAGCTGTTGTGGCTAAGAGGCACTGATGAAAGGGAGAGATACAACACTGAGCTCTTAGCCTATGTCTGTCCCTCCAGACCATGATCTGAGGATTGTCTGAGTCGAACTGGTGTAGCAGAATATCTTCAGATTTGACAGTGTTAAGTTTCTTCTACTTGAAAGAATTTGACCAAGTGGATAATAATAATAATAATAATAATAATAATAATAATAATAATAATTTATACCCTGCCCATCTGGCTAGGCTTCCCCAGCCACTCTGGGCAGCTTCCAACAAATTATTAAAATACAGTAATCCATCAAACATTAAACACTTCCTTAAACAGGGCTGCCTTCAGATGTCTTCTAAAAGTCTGGTAATTGTTGTTCTCTTTGACATCTGGTGGGAGGGTGTTCCACAGGGTGGGTGCCACTACCAAGAAGGCCCTCTGCCTGGTTCCCTGTAACTTGGCTTCTCGCAGTGAGGGAACCGCCAGAAGGCCCTCGGTGCTGAACCTCACTGTCTGGGTTGAACGATGGGGGTGGAGACGCTCCTTCAGATATACTGGACTGAGGCCATTTAGGGCTTTAAAGGTCAGCACCAACACTTTGAATTGTGCTCGGAAACATACTGGGAGCCAATGTAGGTCTTTAAAGACTGGTGTTATGTGGTCTCGGCGGCCACTCCGAATCACCAGTCTAGCTGCTGCATTCTGGAGTAGTTGTAGTTTCTGGGTCACCTCCAAAGGTAGCCCTACATAGAGCGCACTAATAGGATGACAGCTATAGGAGTTTAGAAGCAGAAAACACTTGCATGGAGAAAATTAAGGCAGAAAGTTGGGGAGTTTTAGACACCATAATTAATATAAAAAGATGTGTTAGGAGCTCTGTGACATAGAGAGACAATTTTAATGTGTGGATTTGGGTTTGTTCTGGTTTTCCTTCTCTGGTATCTTATCCGCCACCATATAAAAGTACAAATAACTTTTCAGTCCTGAAATATCCACCAGAAATATAGCAACTCTTGATGTGGTATTGTAAGGTAGAAAAGTAAGAAAAAGCACTTGGTGTGTGCATAAAAGCTTATTGTAAGTCATATATAGTTTCTGTGGTACAGTCAAACCTCGGTTGTCAAACGTAATCCGTCCTGGAAGCCTGTTTGGCTTCCAAAATGTTCGACAACCGAGGCATGGCTTTTGATTGGTTGCAGGAGCTTCCTGCACTCAGCAGAAGCCGCATCGGATGTTCGGTTTCCGAAAAACGTTTGAAAACTGGAGCATTTACTTCCACGTTTTCAGTGTTCGGAAGCTGAAACATTCCGAAACGGAGGCTTTCAGAATCCAAGGTTTGACTATTTTTTAGTAGGGCTTCCAAAATGGAGAGTAGTTGATACTGTGCTCACATGAACAAAGCTGATTAGTGCTAGATGCTTAGGATCAATATACTTGGTCTTAATTTGTGAGGAGCTACTAAAGAAGATTTGTTTGCGCAGTAAATTAAACTTGAATCTGCTGTGCTGGAGACCTTACATTTAGTAAATTAATTAAAGGAAGAGGGAATAGCAGCACCAATGCAATCCCTTGCTTACATGAGCTGGGTGTCAGTCAGGGTTCCTTTACCTTTTCCTTTCACCAGGTGCCCACATTCATGGTGGGTGAGATACCATGATCAACAATGCAATCGTAAATCCACTCTGTTCGGTGTGACTCTCATACATTTCAACTAAGCTAATTTCCAAGCAAGTACAGTGGTACCTCGGGTTACAGACGCTTCAGGTTACAGACTCTGCTAACCCAGAAGTAATACCTCTGGTTAAGAACTTTGCTTCAGGATGAGAACAGAAATCGTGCTCCAGCGGCGCGGCAGCAGCAGGAGGCCCCATTAGCTAAAGTGGTGCTTCAGGTTAAGAACAGTTTCAGGTTAAGAACGGACCTCTGGAACGAATTAAGTACTTAACCCGAGGTACCACTGTATGCTTTAGATGTTAGGGCCAAACTACAACTGAAGTTGAAGACTTAGTTAGCCTTCACGTCATGATACCAGGTCTTATTCATATATTAAAAATGTCCCCAGTACTCAAGAGAATTATGGATACAATCATCTGAGAAATCCTCGGTGTGCCACAAATTGTTTAGAAATGCTCCTTGCTTTCAAAAGTAGTTTGTTTTATTTAAGTTATTCATTATATGCCGCTTTTCAGGGGGACCTCACAAAGTAGTTCACAAAAGACAAAAAGCAGTTTGTCGTGTGGCAGAGGGAGCTGCTGTACAGTGGTGACTCTGGTTACGAACTTAATTCGTTCTGGAGGTCTGTTCTTAACCTGAAACAGTTCTTAACCTGAAGCACCACTTTAGCTAATGGGGCCTCCCGCTGCCACAGCGTCGCCGGAGCACAATTTCTGTTCTCATCCTGAAGCAAAGTTCTTAACCCGAGGTACTATTTCTGGGTTAGCGCGAGTCTGTAACCTTAAGCGTCTGTAACCTGAGGTACCACTGTATAATAAAGCTTTGGATGTGCAGAACTAGTTCCTTGGACCATGGCCTGTCGTTCCACTTGCTTACATTAGATAGCTGAAGAAAACCTTTTCAGCGTTTGCTCCATCTGTGGTGGATTCCTCCCACCCCACCCACCAAAAAAATGCTGTTTCTTTTCTTTGAACTGTTCAGAATTAAAATGGTTTAATTGTCACTGGCTCTATGACCCTCATTCTGAAACAGTAATTAATAATTGTTTTTGTGTGCTTTTTTTTTTAACAGTACCTGCTGAAAGTCAATGAGATCAAGATTAAAAAAGGAGTTGACTTGCTTCAAAACCTGATCAAGTATTTCCACGCACAGTGCAAGTACGTTCTCTGTCTCTTGGTAACTGTATGCTCTCTGAAAACATTGTTCTTCCTACTTTCTCTGAGAGAATAGTTAGTAGCACTAATGCTTTTTTGGAGGTGACATGTACAAATCTGTCAAGCTCAGCCGTACGTATATTTCACTACTGTTCTTCCGTCAGACTGAATGGTTTAAAAGGTCAATTATGGTCGGCCGGGTGTATTATTACAAATGAAATGAGGCGTTGGGCTCAGATAATACCAAGCCATGCAGTTGTCTTTCATTCTTAATTTCCACATGGCCATTTGGCATGATTAGTAATCTGTGAAAAGGAATGAGGCATGTCAGCTATACCACCTCTCGTATTTTGCAGAATGTGTCTAGCGACTGACAGGAGTTCTGTTTCACAGGGGTGGGGAAAGCACACCATTGGGAACAGAGCGCCAAGAGCCCTGGCTTTTCACTCGTTTTTAGCACCCGCTTCCCAAAGGGTGGGTGTTTTAAAAGTGGGAGTAGAGTACTTAACAGCCAGTCAAGTCACCAATACACTTTATGTAGGAAGTTGCCTTATTCTGGATCAGAGCATTGATCCATCTATCTCTCAGTATTGTCTACACACTGATGTTCAGTGGCTGTCTGGGGTTTCAGACAGGGGTCTCTCCACCCCTGCCAGGAGGTGCTGGAAATTGTAAGAATAATGATAATAATTTATTATTTATACCCAGCCCATCTGGCTGGGTTTCCCTAGAACCTGGAACTTTCTGCTTGCAGAGCATATGCTCTGAGCTATGCCCCTTTTTCGAAATACGCATTCTGTGATTTGTTCCTTGCTGTACAGTATTGTCTTTTTAGAGTGGAATCATTTTTATGAAGCATTTTTTTTCAAATATACAGATGCAATAAAACCAAAAGCCCAGCAAAAGAAATGAAATGGCATACGGGATAAAGATCAAACAATGGGAGAGGGACAACCATAAAAATATATTCCAAATGCATAGTATTTACTGAGCATTTCAAAAAGAGGCCGCTGATGGTTGTTAAGTGCCTGGTATTAACAGGCAAAATAATGTTCCACCACACAATATGGAAAGTTTCAGACTTAGCATTGCCCTGTTTCAGACGTTTTTATTCCAAAGCAAAGGGTTTAAGTCCTGTAATGGACAATCATTCAACAACTGATTAAAAAAACAAGCATTATTTAAATGCGATATTTGTATTACTGCCTTCAGAAAGAGAAAGGAATTCTAGCTCAGTGTGTTGTTGAATGATTAGTCAGGTGAACGAGCATGGAACCAAAGGTTTCTTCTCCAGACCTTCCTTAGCTAAGGTAACACAGAGACAGGGAGAACGATAGAGAGATGGTTTTGTATAAAAGTCCCAAATCATAGATGACTGTGGATTCCAAATGTCAATATTTCAAAGGCAAAGCCTTTGTGTCTACCAGTAGCAGTAAATATAACCCTCCCAGTCAAGAGCTCCATAAGGGGATCCCTTATGCACATGGCGCTCCGACATGAATAACGCGCTCCATGTTTCTTTGCTGTCATTCAGAGATGACCGTAACATAAAAATGGGAAGGAAAGGCCTTTCTTTTTCTGCATATCTATGGAAGTTCTTAGAAGCACAAGCAACTGCCAAGTCTAATCTAAATATGGCTTACTTTGATGGCAGACAGAGCAATCCAAACTTCCTTTATGCTGGGGGATTTTGGGTGTGTGTGAAAGAGTTGAACTGTATGGAGGTGTCCCTTTGTTCAGTTTTGCCAGCTGAATCAGCCTCCTGCTGGCCACCAAATGGGCAGGTGGCAGGGAGGCCAGCTGGTAGTATTGCCATCAGTAGAGGCTCATGGAAAGACCTGAAACAGAGCAAAATGGGACTGAGCTAACCCAGGATTGTGGGCCACCTGGAGCTGGTGCAGGGATCAGATACTATTGCCTCTCTCCCAATGTTTTTTGCCATAACTGCCAAGAGCAGATGGTGGCAGTGGCGGTGCCACTCCGCAGAGTCACACCAGGAAGGGGGAAAGGGGTTAAGATTGCATCCTTAGTTATCTACCAGATTCAGTGCATATGGTGTGAACTATTGGCACTGTTCTCACATCTCACATAAAGCCACAAAAACTGGGTCATATACTGACTTACATGTTAATGAACCCATAGAAACCCAGGAGAATATAATATTGGATGTAAACAACTGTTGTGTGGCCATGATCCAAAGCAGGAGTTTGATCCAAAGCAGAGGCTTGACAACCATATGTCAGGAGTGCTCTGATGGTGTTTCCTGCTTGGCAGGGGGTTGGACTCAATGGCCCTTGTGGTCTCTTCCATCTCTATGATTCTATTCTATGATTCTATGAATGCGTTTCAGAAAATTGCACACAAGCAGACAGAGATTTCTTTGTGGTTTTGATTGCTGCAGCTCTCTCGGGCAGCAACAACTGAGAGGCAAGCTTGCCTTACTGGGCAGAACAGCAGTGAAAATCCTCAATACATCTGTATGGGCGCTGTTCCTTTACCTGAATTTAAATGACTACTATGGATGACAGTAAGAAACTCCAGAATGAAGTCATGAAGAACGTATTTTTATTTTACGTAAGAGAGAATACTTGTCCCCTTTTATTTTGAAACCCCTTTGTACAATTTCAGTCTTCTTGCTTTTCGTTAAGTTTGGGTTAGTTGGTAAAGTAGTGATGGCAAAATATTGTTGCATCAGATATCGCAACGGGGATATTTTAATCAGCCCCTTTCCCAAAAACATCAAATAGCATTTTTCCATTTCCTCATTTGAATTCTGCTCTTGTCATGAAAATCTCTAAGACAAAAATCCCACAGGAGCCCAAGAGATATAGGTCAACTGTCCTCTTCCCTAAGACTATTGAATTTTGCCTGTTCCTTTTGTTTCACAAAAAGGTGTAGATTCCATATCGCAGAGGTGCCTAAAGGAAATGTGTTTTGTCATCAAGTTTTTTTTACAGATTTTCACATTTAATTAGTGTGTTGCGTGTGCACACACACACACACACTGATCGATGCTTTGTCTTTTCCGTTCAGGAAATTTCAGGCATCTTAAATTAATTTTATACTCCTTTTTATTTTATTTTTCTTCCAAAGCTTCTTTCAGGATGGCCTGAAAGCAGTTGAAAGTTTAAAACCATCGATAGAGAAGCTCTCCACAGATCTCCACACAGTAAGTAACCATATCTCCCTCATATTACTTATTACATTTGCTTTCCAACTGGAGACTCCAGAGAGTCTCATAAAATTAATAATAAATTCCATCTAAAAAAACAAAATAAAGCCACAAAAAGCAGCACACACCTTCACAACTTTTAAAAATTTCAGCGGGGAAAGAGATGGACCCATAAAGGAACAGTATTCAGGAGAAAGTGGAGAATAGAATGAAAGAGAGAGAAAAGAAACACAACTTTTAAATTATGAGCTCAAAACGGCTATCTTGCAGATGGGCAAGGTTTAGCAAACCTGGAGGAGGAGCAGTAGAAAGGGCAGTTCTCACCTAATCTAGCAGCAGCCATGTGATGGTATTTTAGCCAGCCAGCCAGCCTGGCTCCCTCCCTCTCCTAGTTCTGTCTTGCAGGGCATTTGGTCTTATTGTATGGCTGTTGTGGGGGGGGGGGGGGGGAGGAGATTGTCCAGTGGAACCAGAAGCATCTGTGTGCTGGTGCCTGAACATGTGAAGGGGAGAGCAGGGCCTTCCTGGCTTTCCCCACTCCCAGGTGTCAGTGGATGTGCTGCTTAAGGGTACAGGAGCATTACCTCTTTATCAAGGTTTGTACTGACAAGTAGAAGCCCTCCCAGTTTATTTCAAGCTTTTGTTGTGTCTTCGCTGCAGATTAAGCAAGTGCAGGATGAAGAAAGAAAGCAATTAATTCAACTTAGGGACATTTTAAAAACCGCACTTCAGGTTGAGCAGAAAGAGGTGAGCATGTAAGGTGATTTAACACACTTTTTTTTTTTTTTACTAATTTAATGGGAACATTTATAGTTTTAGTGGTTGTATGAATTTGTTCTGGGTTCGAGGTGATCTTGTTAAGGTTTCTGCAAAGCTTCTCTCCACCCCACCCCCACCCCTATTTCTTGCACAAAGGCTTAATTGCTTGCCTTGCACTTGGGTGTTACGGTAGAGAATCTGGAAATGTTTGGCTGGTTTTTTTGTTTTTTTTTTAAGAAAAAATAATCTGGGAGAGTTCATGTTTTGTGTCTATGTGATGGCTTTTGGAATAGTTCCCAGAGAGGAATAAAAGTGAAAAACAGATTTTGCCTGAACGTGTCAAATCTATGCAATTTGTTCAAAGACCAGTGCTATACAGGGATGAGGGAACTTGTGACTCTTCAGCTGTTGTTAGACCCCCCAACTTGCATCAGCCCCAGCCAGCATGGCCAATGCTCAGGAATGCTGGGAGTTGTAGTCCAACATCTGGAGCATAGCTGTCAACTTTTCCCTTTTCTTGTGAGGAATCCTATTCGGAATAAGGGAATTTCCCTTTAAAAAAAGGGAAACGTTGACAGCTATGATCTGGAGGGCTGCAGCCTCTCCATCCCTATACTATGTGGTGGGTCCTGTATCACACTTGAATAAACTATGTGGACTTTCAGACAAAAAGCACACTTCTTCATGGTCTCAATGCAGTTCCTCCTAAGCGTTCTGTGTCTGTGCAGAGCTTCCTTCTTTGTTTTAAAAGAAATTATATCATCAATAAGATTGTGCATATTTGTGCATGACACCTTCAAAACGGAAAAAACCTCTTTCACCCACATTTGCCTCTATTGGCAGAGCAGTTTATTTGTTATGAGATACCATCCCCTCCCCAAAGCTGTAACCTGTGGAGCTTTCTTAGAATGTTACATATGATGGATTGAATTCTGTCTTCTTCAAGTCCGTTTGTGGAGGAGACTGGACAGTTATGCGTAGAATTGTTGACCAATGAAAACTCACAAAGGGCAGTGGAGAACGAGAAGATTCTGTTGCTAAGGCAGAGGATCATTCCTTACTCAAATTAAGGGCCTTCCGCTCCCACATGTGTATAACCAGAATGATCATAACCACTGGGCAACATCTCTAGACGCAGCCAACCCCTTAGTCCACTTAGCAATCCAGTCCACATGCTGCCTTAGAGCCTTCCATTCTTGAGGAAAGATTGTGAGCCCACAGGCTTGAATTCCCTCTCCTGGGCTCCATCACATTCTTGTGGGTTGGAGAGCTTTAAAGCAGCAATTCTCCGGCCCTGAGTTTAACATACCAGCGACTCTCTGCTATTTCCTGTTGCCTGCAATTGGGCCCTGGGGAGCATGAAACCCTTGGTGGCTAGAGGCTGAGTGTTTCCGGGGGTTGTGGCCCAGAGGTCTCCGGTTCAGCACATTCATAACCATTAAGTTCAAGCCAACAGGGCTTGAGTCCAGTGTGTCCATAGGCTTTCGCCACTAGTTTCCCCAATTTAGTTGGCATGTCTCCCTCTTTGAAAGTGTTGAGGGTGGCTGCTTGTAAGTCACACCAGTGATTGGGTTGACTTCTGGGCATAGGCTGCTAAAGAGGCAAGATTACTCAACTGGAATGAAGAACATTTGGCCTCTTCAGTAGTGGAGCTTCAAAGAAATCTGTAGCTGTTTACGCAGCTGTGTGTATATGGCCATATTGGGTTTTTTTTTGGCTTATGGTTTTCAATCCTGAGCAGGAGTTTTGGTTGAGACAAAGGGTGGTATTCAGCTAAGTGTTATCCAGAGTAGCCCAATTGAAATTAATGGACTTGATTAAGTTAGGTCCATTAATTTCAGGGGATTTACACTAAGTAAAACTTAGTGAATGTCGTCTAGAATGTCCCCTAGGGGGACAGTTTCCATTTCTGATTAGGATGAACCACCTTATGCTTCAGAAGCATGGAGTAAAGCATTTAAAACTATATGTCTAATTAGATTCTCTCGTATCTGATGCTGTTAGATTTAAAAGTGTATGCTGAGTGGCTTTCAAGTGCTCTTGGCTGCACATCCCCAGGGTACCCCAATGGTATGCATGAAGCAAGGTCATGGAAAGTCGCTACCCCTAAAATGAATGGAAAATGATTTTTTGTGCATAGATAATTTGGATACCTAGTTTTGGGTACATGCACAAAAAAGATACCTTCAGATCTGTGCTATTAGGGCATTAATGTGTCTTAAACCAAGTCAGACTCCCTCTGGTGTACTATCCAATACTGTTTTGTTTTTTGCACTGCAACTGATCTTTTTTTCTTCCTAAAATGCATTTGCCTTTTGTGACCGAAGTCTAGGAGAGTAAGTCCTTTGAATGTTTTTGTAAATGGTACATTGCATGATTGTCATGTGCATTTCAAGTAACTGGTCTTCTTTTCTGAAACATAATCTGTTGGCCTAATCGTTTCATATTTTGCAAATTGTGTGAACATATTTTAGCTATTTAAAGGTGGATAAATTAAATCAAGGCAAAGCACATACACTGGTACTGATCTTAATTCTTTGAGTGCTGGTCCTTCTATAGCCAAAATGGCATCATCCACTCACAAGAGGAAAATATTAGCAGGCATTGGGGGAACACCAAAGTTTGGAATAAAATAAAATAGAATAAGATCTTTCAACAAAAGTCCTTGTGGCAAAAACAGCCTAATGGAAACTGAGCATGCTCAGTGGAATGTTGAATGACTGTTGGGTGGAAATTTGAAAAACAAAACAGGAGGAGGGGGGAATGGAATGCAGTGTCTCAAATCCTTAACTGGAGCACTTCACACTGCAATGTTTAGTTGCAGGTCAGGCTAGTTTGAAAATTATTTCCTTTGCTGAAATCCAGTTGCTTGGCTTTTGTCCGTCTGTGAGTCCCTTGGGCTCTCTTGTATTTCGTGTTGTGAAGGATGCCTGAGAGATCTGTTTGTTCATAGATTAATTGACATGTATGTTGTCCCTTTTGAGTATTCATTGTTTTAAATATTCAGATGTATACTTAATTACTCCTTGAGAGTCCATTCTTTTCCCTTGTAAGCAAAAGCTGGCTTATCAGAAGATACATTCGCATTAAATTCATAACTGAATTATTGGGAGCCGGTTTTTGCAAAGTGTATGCAGCAAGATCGCAACATAAAAACCTATGAATTTCTGCTTAATCAAATTGCTAAACAATTGTGCTTTAGTGCAATGAGATGCTGTATTGAGCTAAATTAATGGTTGCAGCAACGCTTGAGTCGCTACCGATTGTATGTGCTATTTAGAAGTCTAGAGGGGTATTCAAAGAAGTTAGTTTTTGCAGGGTAGTCATGATGGGACTGTCAGATCCACAGGATTGCCCCAGCATCGTGCTTGCAGTTGAAAACAAATTGTGAATGCTTTGTGACCTGACTTGTGTATCGTACTGACCTGCGCATTAAAGCCTTTGCCAAAAACTTGAGCTGCGAGTCTTGAGGGCCTGGACAACCAGGTATTTTTGACAGTGGCGATGCCTGGATTTTAAGTGGCCCATTTTGCTGCAGAGTGAAAAAAAGAAAAAGTGAAAGTTGCTTATGGATGATTTGTCATCATCCGAGCTGGTTGGGCTGTGAATAATGGGAATGTGATGGAGTTTCGAGCTGGGATTGAAACAGTGGGGGTTTTTTTGGTAACCAATCTACTATTTTTTGCCTTTAGGATTCTCAGCTCCGTCAGAGTACGACTTATAGTTTACATCAACCTCAGGGAAATAAGGAACATGGCACTGAAAGAGATGGCAGCCTCTATAAGAAAAGTGATGGGTGTGTATGCTTTTTCTTTTCTTTTTTTTAAGTGATGAGTACAGTGGTACCTCGGGTTACATACGCTTCAGGTTACATACGCTTCAGGTTACAGACTCCGCTAACCCAGAAATAGTACCTCGGGTTAAGAACTTTGCTTCAGGATGAGAACAGAAATCGTGCTCCGGCGGCGCGGCAGCAGCGGGAGGCCCCATTAGCTAAAGTGGTGCTTCAGGTTAAGAACAGTTTCAGGTTAAGAACGGACCTCCGGAATGAATTAAGTACTTAACCCGAGGTACCACTGTATGTAGCTTTGAAAGAAAAGTTAGAAAAAGAGCTTGGCAGTCTTTTGCAACAATACGAGTCATACCAAAAATTTAGATCTCCTTCTCTCTCTTTTTTTTTTTAAAAAAATAAACAGAATCAGAAAAGTGTGGCAGAAGAGGAAGTGCACGGTTAAAAATGGTTTCCTTACAATTTCCCATGGTACAGTAAGTATTTGTTTATAGTACTCTATGCACACAGCCTGTTGCTAATAGGGGGGAAAAGCCAAATTAGGCTGCCTCTGTATTTATAGTTACAGTATCAGCCAGATTCCTTAACGGAGCATGTTCATTGAGATCACTTAACTTTTCGAAAAAGCAACAACTTGGCCAAATTGCTATGAGAATTAAATACACGCCCACTCGTTTGTTACCGTGCCTGATGATGGGTTATGAAAACAACCAAATGTTTTACTATGTTGTTAAAAATAATGAGCTCTTGTTCTGGGCAGATGGATGAGGAAAGTATAAGTGATATGCTCTGAAAAATAATCTGCTATTGTGGCATCATGTTTGTAGGAGGAATCCTTTTAAGTGAAGAGTTCCTGTTGTTTTTAAAGTAAGTGATTGGGTCTAGAGACACAGGGAGCTGCTTAATACTGAGTCAGACCATTGGGCCATATTTTCTAACCAGACTGACGGTGGCTTTCCGGGGTTTGGGGCAGGATCTCTCCCAGCCCTATTTGGCGATTGAACCTTGGGACCTTTTGCATGCAAAGCAGATTCTCTGCTACTGACCTGTGACCTTTACCCATCTCAGCTAGAATGAAAGCTGTTAATTCGAACTTTCTAGGCCAGTGTTAGGATGGAATGTATTTTTTATTATTATTATTTTGCCATGTAATCTTTAAATCAGTTGAGGAAACAAAATAAAATCTAATCTTGTTGCCCGGATATATTATGCTAAACCACAGTGCTTTTCCACAGTTAAATATTCCATGAACAATAATGCAGATAAATATATCGTTTATACTACCTAGAAGGTTTGTTATTTTATTTTATTTTATTTTATTTTATTTTATTTTATTTTATTTTATTCATTAATTAAATTTATAAACCATCCCTTCCATCACAAGATCTCGAGGCGGTTGACAGAATAGGCTTAAGACGAAAAGTCAGGTAATGCCATCCATAATATCGCCCGGCTGCGAGTGTGAAGGTCGCTCCCTGCAAGACCCTTTCCACTTGGCCTAGGGGGCAGGGCCCACACTCACCAGCCCTACTGAAGAGGCTCCTCATGAGTCTGGAGGAACATCGCCTGGCTATTGTTTTATTGATTTATTGATTTAATATTCTGTACACCGCTTTCAGATTTTTATTAAAAATATAAAGCGGTATAGAAATTGAAAAAATATAGAATTCGTATCTGCTTAAGGTACCAGTTTTAACTAACACAAAAAACCTGTTTGGCTTTTTAGGTACACCTCTAAGGGTGTTAAAAAGGTCATTTAACTGAAAACGTTAATGGGACTGGTATTTGCTGGGCAGACAGGTTACATAAGAACATAAGAAGGGCCTTGTTGGATCAGACCAATGGCCCCATCTGGTCTAGCATCTTAGAATCATAGAATTGTAGAGTTGGATGGGACCATGACGGTCCTCTAGTCCAACCCTCTGCAATGCATGATTTTTTTTTGTCCTAACATGGGGCTTGAATCTTGATCTCACCATGGCAAGCCAGATACCTCTGGACACGCATACAACAGCCCTCTCCTCTGTTTGCCTTCCAGCCACTGATATTCAGAGGCATTCTTCCTCTTAATACTGGTGATAATACCTAGCCACTGTGAATAGCAGCCGTTAAGAAATATTATTCATTCATTCATTCATTTATCTAATGTCATTTTGAAGCTGCCCATTCCTCAGCGTGGCATGGAAAAATAATATCTGCGCTGTGTGACTGTCTAAATATTCATAGTCTGTATAATAATAGATTCATCGCGTGACCTACTGTGTAATATTTGTAATGCTTGGCCTCAAAAGACATACGTTTTAGCCCCCGTTTCTTCTTCCACATAGAAATGCAACCAACAGTGTGTGTGTGAGACAGAAGGTCATGGAATTAGATTTTATGATGCTTGTATTGTTATGTTCAGTTATCATTTAGACAATGTTGTTTAAAGAACAGCTGTTTTGTTTTTCAAAAAAACAGAATAAGAGATATATATTTAAAACTTTTTAATTTAAAAATAGTATTTAATTTTTTTAAACTATTCTTTTTTCACAACCCTGCTTGATACCTAAAATGGGAAAGAAGCAGTGAAAGACGATTATTTTCCTGTTTTCTCTTTGCCTTTAACATTTCTGCACAGCTGTACTTTGCCATATGTCCTCTTTTTAATGGTTAGAGTCATCATAGCGATCCATAGTTAAAAGTAGAAGTCTTCTTTTTTTGCTCTTCAAAATATGGCAACCCTGCTTTCTACCTTTTTCAAGACAGTTACCTCTCTATACTTTCCCCCTTTTTTCTCATTTCATACTGGCTTATTTCAGATGAGCTTCAAACCATATCTTGGGGTGGGGGTGAGGGTTATGAACAAACTTACTTCTTAACACATTCTCATTTCCTTCCCCTTGCACATGGCTTTGCTGACATCAGTTTCCTGTTTATCACTAACCATTGCTTGCCGTAAATTCCAAATTGGCAAACTATAATTAGCACTTGTTCTCCCAGCCAGAATCAACTCTGCCGCTTCAAATGATGGTTTCTAATTCTATTTTTGAAGCATGTGTTAGCTTGCTAATTTGGGCGTAGCGACAAGCTAAGGTTTGTGTTTCACAGGAAACTGTAGAGAGCGCCACACGTAAAAAGGGGAGGGGGGGAGCATGCGAAACTGCAGTTTGGTTTCCAAACCATGGTGTGAGTGTGAAGGTTTATCTTAATCGAGCCACTGACTTTTCAAAACTGCTTTACCTAGGACTTATTTCCAATACTTCCAATACAGCACAACCCTACGCATGTCCACCTTGAAAAAGTCTCACTGTGTTTAAGTTGCAGCCTTATTCAGCTTCTGTATAGGAAACTAAATATGGATATGGTTTTTTCATATTCTTTTTACACAATAACATTTTCTGTATAAAATAGTTGTTGCAGGTGAAGTGGTCCCCAATTTCCAGCACTAGATGGATTTTAAATATGTTTTGCAAAGTAAAAACTAAAAGGTTGGGGTTGCAGTCCAAATTCCGGGTTGGTTTTTTGAAAATCTCATGTGCCAGAGTGGATACAGTTTGTTCAAACATGGATGGGGTTGATAGACGGACTGTCTTTTGATCTGATTGTAAATACTTTTCTCCCAAGATCTAAATTAATTCTTCTTTCTTTCACTGTTTGTAGTTTTAATTGTATTAGGGCCTTCTATGCTTTTCTGGGAGTACCATCTTTACAGCAGGAATGGAAATAATTTATATGCTATGCACATAGTTGATAATTCTCCTTGGACACTGCTAGAAGTCACTTCTTTGTTGGTTATGGCCCCGAGTTTGTGCAGACTTTTTTCTGTCTGGTGAAATAGATAGTCTCAAAATACAGACTTCGTGTAGTTGGCTTACAATACACATAGGTACTAAAGGAGCAACACTTGTCATCTCTTGTGCTTTTACCAGCTGATAAATATTGGCTGGTGCCTTCTAGCAAGCAGGAATGAAGATCAACACGATTGAAATTTATTGTTCTCTATCAGTAAGAACAATTTAGCAGTTCATGAGTAACCATTCAACATATTTTGATCTTTGCATCCCACCCTATTGTCACTTGGGACATTCTACCACACATTTGCCAGCTGTGTGGCTCTCAAGTTTAAAAAGCCCTTTTTTCCAGTATCCAATCAGGACAGCTAACCAGATGCAGAAATTCTGGTACTTGCAAAATCTGCACTTTTCTCAGATACTACATGCTTGATGCATTTCAGGGATTGAGGTTACTTTGCCTTAATGCATATTAAGAATCATCAGAATGGCTGCCTGCCCTAATTTCTTCCTTGAACAGGTGCCTGTGGCTCCTTGCCCTTTCAGGACAGTCCTCTGACAAACTGACTAGATTGGCTCTTTTTATGGTTTTCAGCTTTTCAGTCCCCATCTGCATTTTGCTGTGGCCCACAGAACTGTTTAAACTATTCTTCCTCTTTGGCATTTTGGTGTGGTCATTCACACTAAAGGCATCATTCCTTGTTTTCCGCTGTGTTTTGTTGGGTCACCTGCCATTGTTGCTGTGTTAAGGCCTTCCAAATGTTATTTCCCACGTCTGGTAGGCCTTGCCTTTAATGCCAGATATATATCAGTACATGCACGGCTACTGTGTAGTGGGTAAAAAGGAACACACATGCGGAGAACCACTCCATTAGTATGACCATAGTTGGTCTGAGATTGTGCGCTGGGTCATCAAATTAGCTCCTGTTCTGAGTTACACTGGCTCTTGAACTGATCTTGGTCTGGGGCAGTTCCATTTTTTTCTGACCTTTCACGTTCTCTAAGGTGTGCATTGTGCCTCCCAGTTCCCATGTTGTAGAAAGGAAGATTGTCCTTTTTCTTCCTCCTGCAAGAACATTAGATGAGCATTCCTCTATTCATGTGCGCTTTAGCTCCGGTGCAATTATGTTGATCTAGTTATGTGGGATAGCCTTGTTTTTGCTATCCTTAACTTGGGTCATCCTTCCACCCCAAATTGCATTGCCTTTCAAAACTTAAGTGATTTTGTGCTATAAATGCCACCCACCTTACCCCTCACTCACATACCACTTCACCCCGGCTACTTCTAACATACAAACAGATTCTGCTATTTTTTCTTGTCTCTGTCAGTTATTGCTACACATCTTCCTTTTCAAATACCAAAGCTGGAGATGGATTCTGAAGATTACCTTTGTTTCTAAAAAGAGAGTAAGGTTGATCCAGTGGATCAGATAGGAACTTTCCATTCTCCAGAATCTAAAGGAAGAAATGCCAGGCCAAAGAATGTTTTACATGCACCAACTTCTCTGTTTGCTGTGCCAACATTATAATGTCATTGTAGTGTAATGTTATGGTGCAGCTCTGAATTCAGCAGTTAGTCTGCACAGCCCTAATCTCTTGACCTGCTGTTTTCAGTAAAACCCTTCAGGTCAAGTTTCTAATTAAACGCAATGGAAACTGTGGCCAAATACGTTTCCTAGTCATTTAAATTGTCCTTTGTTGTTATTGTGGTTGTGGTTAAAAATGGAAAATAAAACAGTGATTGTTTTCTTCTCGGTTACGCCTGCCCTGTTTTAATTAGTTTCATCTTTTATTTCTCTAGAGAAACATTCAATTATCTTTCGCTTCACAAAGAGACATGGGGCTAATTTTCACTTTGTTGTGTTTTGTTGGTGTAAATATATTCACACTTGGTGCAGACTAGGCTCTGTCCACACGACAGCGTTCACGGATACTTGGGCTGCTGTTTCCGTGCATGCATTTGTGCATCTCCATCCACACGCAAAGTGCTTTCAATTTTATGCCTCCGAAATGTAGCTTGACGTCCTGTCTGCCCTTGTAGCTGGTGCTTGAATGGGATGTCTTCCTTCTCTGTGTTGCTGCCCACTTCCTTCAATTAGTGCTTCCTCACTCACTGTAAGTTCTCGAAACCTGAGGTCCATTGTGAACATGCATGCTATTTGCTTAGCTGCAGGTGCCCACTTTCCAATTTTTATTTTTGTAATACAAGTTTTCCAATATGCCAGGTTTGTGCAAATCAGTCGTAAAAAAAATAAATTTAAAATACAGGTGTGGTGCTCTAAGCAAGGAAATCTGACGGTTCCCCTGTAGGCATGAAAACAGCTGTTTACCTGTGCCATGCACCTTTAAAATGCTTTTTTTAAAAAAATACAGGTTTTCTAATATATTAAATTTGCTCAAAAGAGATGTAAAAAAAACGTGTGTCGCTCCAAGCCAGGCAAAGAAAGATTGGGAATCACTTTCATTAAAGCCCCTGTGTTGGGAAGTTTTTAATGCTTGATGTTTTGCTATGTTTTTATATATGCTGTAGCTTCTCCTCCTCCTCCTCCCCCTCCTCGTTTTCTTTCCTGCCTCCTGTACCTGCAAGGACATATGTCATTTTTATTTTTAATACAGCTGGTTATGCAAGAGTAATTCCAGGCAGAAGAGTTGTTTTAAAAACAGTAATAATGCAAATGTGCCTTCAGGAACAACTGGTGGTAACAGACAGGCCTTTGGTTTAGATTGATAGAAACAAAATGGAAACAGGAGGTGGCGACAGACCACACCCAGTGACACATTATCACACTTAAAAAAGAAGTCCATCCACACAATGCAATTCAGTGCATCTGCAGTGGATAACATACCATTTTTATATTGTATATTCTTCTTTTACTGGATTATCTGTGGCCTGGGGAAGTACCAGTTGCTGCAAAAAATCGAGATGCAAGCAGCTTCAAATCCATCTTACACTCTAGTGTTGATGAGCCCTAAATGTTTTTGCTCCCATGCCTTAACCATGTGTAAAATCTGAATGCAATCGTTTGGTGTAAACCAGCCCATAATGTTCTCATAAACCAGTCATGATGAAAAGATGTATCCTTAGGAAGAGGAATCCACCATAGCCTTGTTTTTGCAAATATTTACTCGTACCATAGTTGTCAAGAGTTGAATACATGAAAAAAAAATCTCTGTTTGCCTTTACTGTTTATGAAACGTGCCACTAATATTCGTGTGTAATGTCCGACTGCAATAGTCAGTATGAGTTTTTCTTCACGCTGCATCTTTTGGAACTGCTTTGTCTTATGTTTTTATGGTAAATATTTGCATGTAATGTTAATTGTGTCAGTAACTCTTAATGGTTTATTTGTCTCTAGTGTCAGTCGGAGAGCCAAATGTTACCTTGTCCTTTGGATCCTTTACAAGAGTTCAAATCATTTTAACTTAGTCTAATGCACCTTTGTTACCAAAGTAGATGCTCCCTGTATCGGCCAAGTGTTGCAGCAGGAGGATGTGCTCACGAGTAAATTATAGCGCTCACACAATTATTTCATAGAGCATAAATGGCAGTGGTGTGAGTTGTACCCATCGACTATATTTCCGAGTGGAACTTTAGAACTAAAGTAAATTTATCCAGCCATTCTTGACCTGCTTCCCAAGGCTCCCATCTTTCTGAGGTGTAGACACATCTTAATATTGTACAGTGGTACCTTGGTTTACAACCATAATCTGTTCCGGAGGTCCAGTTGTAAACCAAAACAGGTTGTAACCCAAGATTTGCCTTTGCCAATGGGGCCTCCCCCCCAAAATTGGTTGTAAACCAAAAAAAGGGACACACACTTCCGGGTTTGACATGGTTGTAATCTAAAACATTGTAATCGAAAGCGGTTGCAAACCAAGGTTACCACTGTAATACAGGAAGTAGCAATTTGCCCCGTTCCATACAGTTCAGATTGCTGTGAATTTGCCCTAGATCTAATTGTTTCCACTTCCTGTGGCTTATTCAAAAGAACTGGATATCTGCCTATTTTGGTAATTTCCATGGGCATATTTTGGGTGTCTTGTATGCAGGAGGATTCTCCCTTTTGAAATCCATGACAACAGGAAAGTCTTTATTCTTTATGCATTTTTACTAAGGGATATTCCTTTTTGTTTTGTTTTCTTCTTTAATCAGGCAAACCGGCCTCCTGCAAAGCTCAATCTGTTAACTTGCCAAGTGAAAACAAACCCAGAAGAGAAAAAATGTTTTGACCTCATATCACGTAGGTTTGTTGTAGGTACTTTCTATTAGTTAGTTCTAAAAATCTCCACATTGTTTCAGGGGGGGAAACAAGTTAATGGTGAGATTCCAAAATTCAGTCTGATACATTTGGAATATGTTACTATCAGAGCTTGCTTTGTTTGAACACTTTTGCCTTTCATATATTTCACATATCATTCTTATATGTTTGTCACTATAAACTATTCGTTTATATGTCTCAGTTTTTGTTGCTGTATTAGCCCTCATTGGGTGCCCTATTGAGGTTATTTTAGCTATGCTTTCCTGATTTCTCTGCAGAACCAAATCTCAAAATCATTCATGAAGCCTGTATAGAATATATTGTTGAAATATTATCAGAAAGGTCATGTAATTATAAATAACTAATGTTTACCACCATTACTTTTCTTGATCATGGGGGTGTCTTCTTTCAGAACCGGGAGTGTTGTAGCATCTTACACATATAATACGTTTTTTACATTCTTTATTGAAAGATAAAAAGATATATAAGTCACGATCATACTGTGCAAACTGGGGTATGTGTGTGTCATTCTCTTCCTCACACCTTCCTCTCTTGAATATGCCAACATTCTGCCTCTACTTTCTTTGATACAGATGTTCTTTTCTTTCATTTTCTTCTAGATGCAAAATTACCACTGTTCTTTCAGTATAGGCCACTTGTTCCTTGAGCCAGCTACAACATTTAGCCATTCATTCTTCTGTTTACGGTCTGCCCCTTTTTCTGTAGGTTCACCAAATCTGACTTTCTAGTTAGGAACATGCTCTGATCCTTGCAGCTCCCCACATGGCTAATATCCACAGGTCATACTACACCTGCCCATTTAAGATTTTGGGATTCAGATCAAAATGGCTACCTTTCTCTTGAGGAATCTTTCTGAACTAGATCAGGTACACGATAAATCCCATACTTCTAACACTGTCATACTTCTGACATTCCTCGTCCTTCATTTAGTTCTAGGGGGTTTCCTGTTTTGCTCACTGACCACCAAATTGTTATGTTGCAGCCAGTCTTATTGCATATGTTCTGGAGAACCTTTCTATACTTCGTATCTCCCAAAGCAATGGGTGGGGGACCTCCAGATGTTGGACTACAACTCCCATCAGCCCTGTTAGCCATGCTGGATGAGGTTGATATGGTCCAACAACATATGGAAGGCCAATGATTTCCTAAGGCATCTTTTCTCTACATATTTTTTTACAATTACGCCGTCCTAAGCTTCTCATGTTGATAGCTGTGCCAAATTATATAGTTCATAACTGGGGCTTGGATCCATATGTCCAAGAGGGAGATGGGGAGATGCTCCCACTCAGATGTGGCTACTGGAGTTTCCTTTTTCTCCAGTCCCCCTGCGTCTCCCCACAAGCTGCTCTTGAGAGTCTCCTGACCTTCTCAAACCACTTCTCAGAGGGCTGCCAGCCCAGGTGGGTGGGGAAGAACCTGCATGAGTGGCTACAGCAGGGTCTTTAGATCCAAGCCATCGCTCTCTCTTTACAAAGGCAAACTTTCTAAACAAATTAGTTTGCAAATACAACTTTGCTGCCAACGTAGAATTCCAAACGTTTTAACTGGATACAACACGGGAATCACGGCTGTTTGGTCATGCCTATCAGCTTGTCCATGTGATTGCTTCTCTTCAGTTGTTACTAGAAAGGTGTGACACACAAACACAAAGCAATGGCTTCTGTGCTGTTCTGGTAGTGTATGAGTCAGGCCTCAGTGCTGGTCCATAGCAAACACACTGTTTTTAATCCAGGACTCCACACACAGAGAAATAAGCAACTGCATGGACTTGAGGTTTCTGGAGAAGTGGAAATATGCAGGCACTTCCAGCCAGTAGAGGCTCAGCTTGAGCCAACAGGTGTGACGTACGCTATGATGCAATCCTCTGAGATGTAGCCATAAGACTGTAAAAGTCTTTTATAATAGCTTTCAGAGGTCTGCTTAGTTGTTTCAAAGGTCTCCTTTAATGTGAGAGAGCAACCTTGGGAAATGTTTGAAAATTCTTTCCAATTTCACGTGCTGTGGACTTGTGGTTGCACTAAATTGAGGCATTTTTTATCATCATGTTTGGCTTGACATTTCTTAATTGGCGGGTGTTTCCACCCCCCCCCCTCCAAACAACACCATGGAAATAAAAATCAAATGTTACAAAGCAAAGTGGCAAAGAAAAAAAACACCCAAGTGAAAAGCAGGCAAGGGTGCTATCAGGGTTCTAGAAAGTAAAATAAAACACAGCTCCTTGTATTGCCATGGTTGGAAGGTGGAGGAAAAAACTGCTGGAAGTGAGTCAGGGGGAACTTGTGCTGTAAAATAAAAATAAAGTCCTTACTAGATCAGGTTCATCAATCCCAGCATCCTGTTTCCAACAGTGGACAGCAAAATGCTTTCAGGAAGCCCACAATAATGCATGTCATTATTTTGAGCATTTTTATTTTTTTTAAATGGAAGACTTCCCCCATCTGAGCAAGAGCACTCACATTCCAGGTATATTAGGGAAATAGGATGGATGGAAAATAGTTACACAACCAACAGTTGCTGATGGTATCATTGTATTAACCCCTGCATTGCTGAACTAGTTCTGAGCAAACATTTGCAATAACTTTTCTGTTGGTGGTCTTTGGTCTGATCAAATAAGCAACCATAGCAACAGGGAAGTTATACATGAGCCTGCTGCTTAATCCTACTTGCATCATCTGCATATATGGGTGATTTTAATCCTGGGCAATATATTGCCCAGTTAATTTAACTCCAGTAACAACCACCAGTATCTGGTACATGAGTTTCGGAAAGGGTCATGACTGTTATGATGAGATGAACTATTCAAACGTTTTTGGGAGTCGACACTAGAAACATTTTATCTTCCTGTAGATGACCGAACGTATCATTTCCAAGCAGAGGATGAACAGGACTGTCAAATGTAAGTTGCATTAATAGTGGTTTTTGTTGTTTCTTTTGCTGTTTCGCTTGCTCATGATAGTGGTGTCTACAGTAGATAAAACAACTGCTTCTCTACTGAGGAGAAAGATAATCCTTAATTCTAGCCATTATTTAGACAGGCTAGGAAGACTAAACTTTCTGTTCATCTCCAGCAGGGATAGTCAATGTCATTGGATTGCTATTCTCATCATCCCTGACCCTTGGCTTTGCTGGTCCAACAACATCTGACGGGTACCATATTGGCTGCTCTGGATCTACAGGCAGTAATGCAAATAAATGTGGAACCATGGAATTTTAATGTTTTGGAAACAAATGTCTTCCACCAGCACCACCAAATTTCCAATTATGGATATTTTCAACCGTAGCCAGAATTCCTTTCCTTAGCATTAAAAACCACACACATATCACAGCCCTTAAACTCCAGTGGGAGTTTTTCTTTTAGCCTCTGCTGAAGTTTTGATTCGACTCTCGTTTGCCTCCTCCCTGTGACTGTAAGCGAGAGCTAAGCTCAGTCTTGTAAGCCTTGTCTGCCTTCCTTTAAACTTTTTTTCTCTGGAGGACAGTAGTGCATTTTTACCAGTTGAACAGAGAAATGGAATTTGTTTTGTTTTTCAAGCTGGATATCGGTGCTACAGAACAGTAAAGAAGAAGCTTTAAATAATGCATTCAAAGGCGATGACAACACAGGAGAAAACAACATTGTCCAAGAACTGACAAAGGAAATCATCTCTGATGTACAGAGGATGCCTGGGAATGACACGTGCTGTGACTGTGGGGCACAAGGTGACTTTTTTTTAAGTGACGATGTGCTATTTCCCATGTAAAGTTTTGTGCCCCTTTGGGTGGTGCTGTGAAGGGACGCGGGTGGCGCTGTGGGTTAAACCACAGAGCCTAGGACTTGCTGATCAGAAGGTCAGTGGTTCGAATCCCCACGACGGGGTGAGCTCCCATTTCTCGGTCCCTGCTCCTGCCAACCTAGCAGTTCGAAAGCACGTCAAAGTGCAGGTAGATAAATAGGTACCGCTCCGGTGGGAAGGTAAACGGTGTTTCCGTGCGCTGCTCTGGTTCGCCAGAAGCGGCTTAGTCATGCCGGCCACATGACCCGGAAGCTGTACACTGGCTCCCTCGGCCGATAAAGCAAGATGAGCGCCACAACCCCAGAGTTGGCCACGACTGGACCTAATGGTCAGGGGTCCCTTTACCTTTATCTTTACATAAAAAGCAGAAACCTATCTACCAACCCTCCTCCAAAAGGATAATTGATTACTGTTAGAACAACTTATGTGCCTTAATGCTTTCACACTATTATGGATGCTGCTTTTTCCATTTTCAGTTTTGCAATTGTCTGTGTAGCGGAGTCCTACAGATAATCCCAGGAGAGGGCCATTCAGAGGTGCACTTTCTTCCCCCACCACAACTCACTTCCACCACATTGTCCCAGAACCTTGCCCCATCCATTAAAGTCAGCAGTTATGGTTTATTTATCTGTCTATGAAAATACTTATATACCACTGTTCCTTAGAAAAAATATCAGTTTACAATAATACATAAAACCATACAGTGAAAACCAACTTCAACTAATCATGTGCTTTATACATTTTTTTGCTTTGTATGGATGCAAAATCTAGTTGCTGGGTTTATATCCCATGAAGGGATTCTGTTATTTCATTACCCTGTGTGGCTTATGTTCTTTTCCCCCTCTGTTCTATCATTTACAGATCCTACATGGCTTTCAACAAACCTGGGCATTTTAACTTGCATTGAGTGTTCAGGAATCCATCGGGAACTTGGCGTCCACTATTCCAGAATGCAGTCACTCACGTTAGATGTGCTGGGAACATCTGAGTTGCTGGTAAAGTAAAAAACGTTTCTGTCATTCGAAAGCCGAGTTGGTGTGTAGCTGGTGGCAGTATTTGCACATTATGGTAACACACAGTTAATGGTTGACCACATATAAACAGACCGTACTCTGTTTGCACCGGGGAGAAACAAGCCATGATTCCTGGGAGAGTGTTATGTCTGAATCAAAGTGTTATTAAGAAAACAAAACTGCTCCTTTTTCCTTATGGGGTACCCAAGAGCCTATATAGAGTCCTTTTGTATGTTTTCTATCGGTAGGAGAAAATAACAGAGGCCAACCAGAGAATATTGAGAAGCAAAGCAGCTAGTAAGCCTGATCTTTATTGTTGCAACAGGGTCCTCACTTACCACATGCACGAGGGAGGAGGAACCCAGAACAATGGTGTGCAATCCCTTATATATAGACTTTTTGAAATTGCCACCCTGTAAGCTTAAGGCCACCCCCCAATATATCATACATACATCACAGAAGAGGCGGTATACAGCAGAAAACCTGTCTGCCATGGTACCTGATAATGATCACTGATTGCATTACTTCAGCAGTCTGGCCATTCCTTTGTGATTGTAAATACTCAGTTCCTGAATCCAGGTCACAGACTCACCCTATTCACACACAGATAGGCCCTTAAGACAAGATTTGTGAGCAAAGAGACGATGGGGAGGTTTTCCCATTTCCTTTGTCCTTGCAGAGAAATATTTGAGGTCAATTTGGGAGAGACAAAATAGTTTCAGGACTTTTTTCCTGTACTGTTTCAGACATGTGGTTTATATATTTATATATGTGTTTGCCTGGTAAATTTTATTTTATATCTTAGACCTTATAATTCTCATGACACAAAGATTTTGCTTTTCCCCAACGAAACCACAATTGTGTTCCCCAAAAACCGCAGTTGATAAGTCTGTTTGGAGAAAACAAACCATGATATCTGGTTGGTTGTAACACTAAACCATGTCATTTATATCCTCTGCACACCAGTTAGGAGGAACGAAACACCTCAGATCAGCACTTAACAGCTTACCAGGATGGGCAAACTGAGTCTGTGTGTGTACAGTGTTACTGTAATTCTATAAGTGGCATACAGCTACGTAAGTCATACTCAAAATCTAAGTATGGCTAATATTGGAGATCATCCAACAATAGAATCTCTTTTAAATTTCTTGGAGGAAGTCTCTCCTGTATTGCAGTTAAATATATATATATATATATATATATATATATATATATCAGGACTAAATTGTTTCTATAGGAACTGCGGTCACGCTATTGGAGCTTTGTTTAATAGCTTTGTTTAATAAAGCTTGTTGGTTTCATGTGTTAAAAGGACCCATCTGGGCAGGACAGGGAACTACAGATTCAGTGTTGTATCCAACTACGTTCTACTCGGAACATAAACCTATTGAAAGTAATATTCCTAAATTTGTTGTGGAAATTAATTTCAATGGGTCTACCCTTAAGTAGAACTAGCATTGGATACAACCCCCAGAATTCTCTAAGATTTAACTTTTTAACCTTAAGTTCTTTCTCCACTGGAAAATCAAGAAAATGGGTTGCTACTGAAATCAGTTGCTTGACGTGATTATGTTAATCTTTGCCCGGTGTGTTTATATTTCCCTTTATAGCTTGCCAAAAATATTGGGAATGCGGGATTTAACGAAATTATGGAATTTTGTTTGCCGGCAGATGAAATGGTCAAACCCAACCCAAGCAGTGATATGTAAGTATGAAACATTGAAAGTATGGAAAGCTTTTACAGTGTAGTGATTAAGAATGTGAGTTGGACAGTTCCTGGTTCAAATACTGCCCTCACTATGAACTTGCGAGTTGACCTAAAGCAAGTCACTGCTATCTCTGCCTCCAAGCCCACCCGCCCCCCACTTGCAATTTGGGTGAATTTATTGGAGCCGTTGACCAGTTTATAGAAACAGAAAAACCCACAGTAGTCAGCTCTTTCTAAATAGGCAACAATCAGCATTAAATTTAAGCAGGGCTGCAGGAATATGAACTTATAGAACTGTTCTAAGGATTGCTGAGAGGATATACAGTGGTACCTCAGGTTACATACGCTTCAGGTTACAGACTCCGCTAACCCAGAAATAGTACCTTGGATTAAGGACTTTGCTTCAGGATGAGAACAGAAAATGTGCTCCGGTGGCGCGGCGGCAACGGGAGGCCCCATTAGCTAAAGTGGTGCTTCAGGTTAAGAACAGTTTCAGGTTAAGAACGGACCTCCAGAACGAATTAAGTACTTAACCCGAGGTACCACTGTATGTGGGTGTTTACTAGCAATAGTTCCACTAACAGCTCCCGTTTGCCAGAGAGAGGATGGAAAAAGAGAATAGTCTCAGAAAAAGGAAAGTATTGGAGAACAAGAAAGTACTGAGTTCATAAACTCTTTGACTGGAAAGAGGATCCCATTAATTGGTTAGGGTTGCCATACGTCTGGATTGTCTGGGATTCCAATGCCGACTTAGCTTCTGGGGACAATTTCAGCCAAATGTCGGGATTTTTGAAAATTTCCCAAAAAAACTCAACTTTCTGTGTCTGGATTTTTACTTCTTGAAATACGGCAACCCTAAATTAGCAAAAGGATCCCACCAATCCATGTGTCAAGGCTAAAGTATTTTTTTTTTAATAAATCAATCATGACTCGGAACAACTAATTCTGGTTTAAAACAGACAGCAAATCAAAGCTTAAGATCTCCTTGTGTGTAAACAGCTATGTTTTATGATGATGCCACGCTTTGGTAAATGGACATCTGGCAACCATAGTCATTAAAGTCAACTATAATCATTGAAGTCATGCACAATATATAACCCTTGTTTAATGACTAAAATAAGCTTAAATTGCTATTTTTAGGAATCAAATTGAAAACGTCAACCTCCACATGTGTACAGATCACATTCT
This sequence comes from Podarcis cretensis, assembly GCF_951804945.1. Classification (NCBI taxonomy): domain Eukaryota; kingdom Metazoa; phylum Chordata; class Lepidosauria; order Squamata; family Lacertidae; genus Podarcis; species Podarcis cretensis. Next base: position 96,477,458 of record NC_137172.1, on the reverse strand, counting down.
CACACAGATGTAAGTGACTCTCAAAGCCTTCTCATAAAATTCCTTCGCTTCATTTAAAGGAGCAATTGGAGGGGAAAGAAATTTGGGCATAACCCAATAAATTAAGCAAGTTGCTCATTAGGGAACTTCAGCAGCATTAACAGTGTGAGCATAAACTTCAGGGATGGCTTTCTGCTGGAACACAAATTCCTATTTTGTTTATTTCATGAAATTTCTACGCCGTGTGACTGTAAAAAAAAAAAATGAATCCAAAGCCATTTACGAAAAAGCTAAAACTATAAAATTATCAGTCAGAAGAATGAATAACAATGTAAAACTTTCAAAAAAGCTAAAATAACAGGGGACTGAAAACAGACCAGAATTGTATCAACAAATAAATAAAGTTTATAGTTATTTCCCTTCCACAAACATAAGAGCTGCTTCTGTGCACAAAAGGGACTTAGAAGAAGCAGGGCAGAGGGGAAGGTAGGTGGGTTTTTCCTTGATTTGCCGTACTTCCCTAGCCCTCAGGAGCAGCTTTTCAGGAGACAGGAGGAATCAGCAAAACAATCACACACCTCTTTATTTTTGTGGGATCATCCTGCAAGTGGCGTTTCACAGGAACTCTCTGGATCAAATATCTTTTTTTCTATCCAGTTTGGTGCCATTTTTATAAACGTAAGAGGTAACTCTTGGTTTCTGCTCTTGTTAAGAAATGGCAGGGAAAGGTGCCGTGGTCTGCTGAGGTGCATTCTGAATAAAATTTCAGCATACAGTCATACCTTGGATCCCGAACTCTTTGTGAGTCGAACGTTTTGGCTCCTGAAGACTGCAAACCCGGAAGTGAGTGTTCCGGATTGAGAACATTCTTTGGAACCTGAACATCCAACGGAGCTTCCGCGGCTTCTGATTGGCTGCAGGAGCTTCCTGCAGCCAATTGGAAGCCACGCTTTGGGTTCCAAATGTTTTGGAAGTCGGACGGACTTCTGGAACGGATGCCGTTTGACTTCCGAGGTGCCACTGTAGTAGCAAATAATTTATTTTTAAAAAAATTATCTCACAACTTTCCCCCAAGGAGTTAAAGGGGGCAGGCATGCTTGTATCCTCAGAACAACCCCGTGAGATAGGTTAGCCTGAGAGACTGTGACTTGGCCCAAGATCACCCAGTGAACTCCATGGCTGAGTTGGGATGTTTACTCTGGCCTCCGAGGTCCTAGTCCAACATTACACCACACTGTTCCTCATTTATATTAAAAGTAACCTAGTGAACAGCTTGAAAAGATCAAGTAGCGCAACAAGAAAGGAAGAATTGATAGGTACACAGTCCTCCCTCCAATGATAGCAAAGAAGAAAAGTTGGGACTTAAAATTACCTTACAGATTTTCCAGTTTTTTTTAGACAAAGGCAGACTAAAGCTAAAAAACTGGTGTTTGAATGGAACGTACAAGATCTGGTTATCCTCTGTAATCTGTAACAGATTCCATGTTAAATCACACATGACAGCAAACTTAAGCAACTGACCTCAAGATAAATAATGTAAAACGGTAACAGAGCAGTCTGACTTTTAAGTTCAGTGCAGGGGGTTTCCCTTGAATTGTTGGAAGAGCACATCCATCGAATAACCCTGCAATTAGTTTTAATTCAATTTGCAAAGTAATGTTATGCATTTCCTTAAAAAGACCTAAAGAAAACAGATTTTTATGGCAGCGAGTAGAGTTTACTTGTTCACCCCAATCAAATCAGTTTGTTGTTTCTACAAGTAAACAGTCATAACTACAAAACTTTCACATATGTTACAGAGAAGGAGGGAAGTGATCATAGTGGCCCTGTTTGCATGTTGTGGTTAGCCATAGTTAGCGGTTTACTGTGAACACAACAATTTCGCCTGCTTTCTTCCTCCCTGCTAGCACACAGGAAAACCAAATCATGATCCCTGGCCTTGCATTATGTCCAAACCAAGGACTATTATTTTATTTGCTGCAAGCAAACCATGATATGCAACCAAGGTTGGTTTGTTTGGAACAAAATAAAGCATGATCAGTAGTTCTGATGCTATGCTAAGACAGGGATTGTGGTTTGTTTCTCCTATGGGCCAGGGAAGAGAAACAAAGTGGATGAGATTGGTGCATTCTTAGTAAACCCTTTACTGTGATATGCAACCAAGGCCATTCAAAGTGAAAACCAAACCATTTCCATCAGCCTTTTTTTGTAATTTGAAGAATTGCAGCCTGCGTGATATTGTTTGTGAAGCGAGTTTCATTTCAAGTTTGCATAAAATAAAATCACACCTCATTTCAGGAATGCAAGAAAAGATTATATTAATGCCAAATATATTGAAAGAAAATATGCAAGGAAGAAACACTCAGACAACGTGGCTAAACTGCAGAGCCTCTGTGAAGCGGTCAGAACCAGAGACATTTTTGGATTGGTTCAAGTGTATGCTGAGAATGTGGATCTCACAGAGAAAATTCCACTCGCAAATGGGCATGTAAGTGTAGAATTTCTTCTGTTATCGGCATGTTAACATGTTATCTGCTGTTTTTGTGGAAATGAGATTGTAACTCAGTCATTCACTTGAAATGTTAAAAGGATGACTGTTTGCAAAAGAAGTCAGAAAAATGGCATCTTATCAAAATGGCTCATCCATCTGTTATCAAACCGCGTTATTAAGAATAGAAAATCTAAAACATAAATGTGAAAAGATTTTGTACCATCCACTGGATATGGGTTGGAGCATACAAAAATCCAAACAAAGGGGGATAGATCCAGACATTGAGTGAAATCCAACATCCCATGAGCAGATTTTGGTTTACATAAAGGGTCTTGGCCTCTTCCCCATTGTGCACCCCTCCCCCTCCCAACTGACCTGGGGGCTTCCCAATACTCCAGAGCAGATTTTCAGGGCATGTAGAGAGGAAGAGAAGAATGTGAAATCCCCTTGCGCAAGAGAAATCCATTCTGCTTGTGCACAGGCCACATTGGAGCACGGATGACCATGCTTAAAGTAGACCTGTTGAAATCAATGGACCATGCATTAATCATGATCTGTTCAAAACACGGCTATGTTTGGATCCATCTCAGGTCTATTGTTTTTACATTTGCAATTTTGAAAATGCAATTTTATGGAATGAGTTTAACTTCTGCATCTCAGCTTCTCAAATTTTTTGAACTTGGGTCCTCCTAAACCTGCTCTTATCCTCCACTCTCCACCCTCATTCTTCTTCTCTTTGGCAAGCGAGCACACAGAATATTCACGCACAGCTACTGCTATGTGGCTGATAGTACAATTACAAATTCTGTTTAGCCATTATTAACGAAGCATGGCTTAACATCCTACTAGCCTGGTACCAGTCGAAAATTAAATAACCATTATTAGCCAAGTGCTAAATCCCCAGAGTGGTTTAATCCTTAGAAGTACTATGATATTTGCTTCTATACATTTTAATACTGTTCAATTAGTTCTGTAAAACTAATGAGTTGACTGATAAATTAGCATAAAATGATCCAGCTCGCTGTTTTTCTAATTAACTTACTTGCTGGACCCTACATGCCTTCTTTGACAATAAAGAACAGCACCATCCCAACTCTTAAGCTTTGAGCTTTCTGTGTTATTTGTATCAAGGGATAGCCAGATCCCACCAGTTCTCTGTGCTTTGACATGCCTGCCCTGTCCAACTTCTTGTTTAGCACAAAGCACTCAAACAGCCCCCTCTGAGTTTGGAGGCTTGTAGCATTGGTTTATAAATACCTATACTGTACGTCAGAGCTTTCCAAACTGTGTGTTGCAATGCATTAGTGTGTCGGCTGCAGTGTGTAGGTGTGTTGCACGAACACATACACCCCGTGCTCCTCCCAGGTCTGGAAAGGGGTTAGCTTAACCTCCAGTTTGCTAGTAAAACTGAATTACTGTGCCACAAAATGATGCATGTCTAAAAAGTGTGTCACCAACATGAAAAGTTTGGGAAGCTTTGCTGTACATGTTATCTTCTCTAAATGTCCTATGCATGTACATTTTCCTATATGTTCCTTTCGTTTCTTGAGATGGGTTTATTTCAAGAGTGGCTGGGGCAACCCACGCAGATGAGCAGGGGTATCAATATTAATGTTATGGTCATTATAATATTTCTACCATTTCCCCGTTTAGATGACGTGGAACAATTAACATTATCATCACTTAGGGATGAATTGTCTTAAATCAAAGCCATATTTTGATAGTGATGACCAAAGCCAGCTATAGTAAAGTTCTTTAAATTTTTGTTTAGCATAATGTAACAAAAAATAGGGAGGTATCTCCCCAAAAAACAACAACCCTTCCTTGCTTGCTATTGGTCAAAACACCATATGATTTCAGGAACAAGACGAAACTGCCCTTCATCTCGCTGTGAGATCTGTTGATCGGACCTCACTCCACATAGTTGACTTCTTGGTGCAGAACAGGTGAGCGATTCTAACGCTATTTAAACACTTTTCATTTTCATATTTGAAAACAAAAACAAGCCTGCTGTAATATTTGTTGATAGCATGAAAGCAAGCTTTTTGAGAGTTAGACTACTCAGTCTGTGTGAACTAAACTTTTACCCTTTTTCTTCTGCATAGTGGCAACCTGGACAAGCAGACAAGCAAAGGTAGCACTGCTCTTCATTATTGTTGCTTGACAGATAATGTTGAGTGCCTCAAACTGCTCCTGAGAGGGAAGGCTTCCATCGAAATAGGTAAAAGGGTAAAGAGTGACTCCTCTTTTCTTTAAATCAATCCCGCAACCCTGCCACACACAGACAGTTGGTGATAGGGGCACATAGGCTCTTGCAATGACTTTGGCCAGTTTCTTTACATGTTTAACGTAGAGTTCTTTAGAAGGCGATACAGTGGTTCTCGAATGGCTTAGTTGGCGAACAAATCGGCTCCCGAACGCTGCAAACACGGAAGTAAGAGTTCCAGTTTGTTAACGTTTTTCAGAAGCCAAACATCTGACGCGGCTTCCGCTTGAGTGCAGGAAGCTCCTGCAGCCAATCAGAAGCCACACCTTTGTTTTTGAACGGTTTCGGGAGTCAAATGGACTCCTGGAACGGATTAAGTTCGAGAGCCAAGGTACCACTGTACTTGAAATGAAGATTATTGAGACCGTGTTGAAATTTGTATTTTAAGTCAAATGTTTGCTTACTATGTTACCACTGCTTTTATGGAGTTTTCATAGTGCCTGTGAGGCATCATTCTTTGTTATTTACATACGTATTTGATTTAATTCATGTTCCACTCTACAGTTAACTATTTTTAAAGTCTCATTGGGGAGTTAAGCACTTTTCTGTCTCCTGTTAGAATGAGCGGTTCTGCCCTACCAATTCCCAAGTTCTGCCTTCAGATTCAAAAGTCACATTCATTTTTAGCAACATAAGATTGCAGACAAGAATGTGACGTTTTCTTCCCATTGCCTTTTAGCCAATGAAGCTGGAGAGACGCCGCTCGATATAGCTAAACGCTTAAAACACATGCGCTGTGAAGAGCTGGTAAGATTTATTTTTTTCTTCTGTGTGTTCTCCAAAGCTGAACTGTTTCTGGATTATTTAGCAGCTTGCCATGAGGTTTCTGTGGTAGTCAAGAATGGTGGAAAATTTGTAAATAAATATTTGTTTGAGTTGACCTCTTAAGATACTTGAAAACAACAGACATGTGCCTTGCATCCATTGAGTGCTTAAATTATTGCTTTTTCTAAAGAAAGAAAGAAACGAATCAAGATTTCACATAATGGGAAAGAAAGGGAATTTACGTCATTAATTAATTAAATTTATATGCTGCCCTTCATCCAAAGGGCACAGGGCAGTTTGTAGTAGCTGACTGTGCTGAATAGTGTCTCATTCTTGGTACCTTAGCTCACCCAAGCTCTGGCTGGAAGACTTAATTCTCATGTTCATGTAGAATATGAGTGGCGATTACTTCATGAAGACCTGGACGAAAGTGATGATGATGTGGATGGAAATTTACAGGTATGATTTAGAAGATCAGAAACCCAACGTTTAAAAAAAAATTAAAAAATGGAAATGTTCCTGCCTGGAACAAGAGTAATATTATCATCACTGTGTTCTTTGTAAAAAAAAAATATTACTGAGAATTTTAATGGTGCTGCACTCCGCTTGCGCTGGCTTGAAGTCAGCTTAATTTAAGGCAATATATAAACGAAACTCATTTACCATTGTGTTCCTGATGAAGATAGAATTAAATGATGGATGTAAGGGTTGCTTAGAAGGAAGAGATTATAGAACAATTAGGGACATGGGAAGCCAACATTACTGGTCAGACCATTGGTCCATCTAGTTCAGTATGGTCTACAGTGATTGGCTGCATCTCTCCAGGTTGTCAGGCAGGGGATGTTCCCATTCCCACCTGTACATACTGCAACTTGTACCTGGGAACATAACAGAAGGTTCCCCTTTTAAGTAGGAAGTGGTATTTGTATTGCAAAACCCTGTGCCTGCCTTTCAAGGTTTTCGCTCAGCCATTTTGTTCAACCTCAACTCTGCTGCTCTCCAACTCAGTGGTGAAGGTGGGAATTAGGAAGCATTTTGCTGTTCACTCACTATTAATAGGCTTTCAGGCCCCAGGGACTCTTGAAAAGAAGATTAAGGGCTATTAATGACACAACTAATGTCTTTTCTGTGCTTGATGACATGGCTGAATGTGTCCGCTGCATGTGTGTTCATTTGCCTTTGAGTTGGGCTAGTATTGTCTTCGTAGGGAAGAAAAATGGAGGTCAACTCCTCTGATCTTTTTATCGGGAAATGTTAGAAAGTCACCAGCCATTTGCCTTGATTCAGTCAGAAGTTAATAGGGACACATGTCTCTCTGAAATAACAAAACCTTCAACAACAAAATCAGGTAGAAAGTTAGCAAAGTTCTTACCAAAGTTAGCATGCTAAGGGTCAAAAATGGCAAGTGATTAATTTAAAACATGTCCCTTTCCTCCAGAGAGAGAGAGAGAGAGAGAGATGGTTTTGCTTTTATTAATCATTGGGAGGTTGTTGTTGTTTTTTAAATGAATGTTTTCTTCGATTCTAGTTTTAAATGTATATCCAATGGAAATTTTGAACAGTGTCATTTTATTGTTAGAAATGGCTGTTAATTTTAAGCACAGTGAGTACACATGGCCTTAACAGTATGGACCTGTGTGTGTTTACTCAGTAACACTGGATTTAATGGGCCACCTGTGATCTTCCAGAAGTTGTTGGACTACAACTCCCATCATCCTTGACCAATGGTTGTGCTTGCTGGGCCTGATGGGAACTGGAATCCCACAACTGGAGACGCCACAAGCTAACCACCTGCGCCCGATTGTTACTTATTTTTACTCTGTTTTATTGTATATCCTATTGGGACGTGGGTGGCGCTGTGGGTTAAGCCACAGAGCCTAGGACTTGCCGATCAGAAGGTCGGGGGTTCGAATCCCCACAACAGGGTGAGCTCCCGTTGCTTGGTCCCTGCTCCTGCCAACCTAGCAGTTCGAAAGCACGTCAAAGTGCAAGGAGATAAATAGGCGGGAAGGTAAACGGCGTTTCCATGCGCTGCTCTGGTTTGCCAGAAGTGGCTTAGTCATACTGGCCACATGACCTGGAAGCTGTACGCCGGCTCCCTCGGCCAATAAAGCGAGATGAGCGCCGCAACCCCAGAGTCGGCCACGACTGGACCTAATGGTCAGGGGTCCCTTTACCTTTACCTATTGTATATCCTGCCCTTCCTCCTGAACCAGCCCAGGGCAACTGTAAGTGTGCTTAGGATTTCAGCCTCAGTTAAAGCAAAATGAATATTAGCTCCCTAGTGTGCGTTGCATTTTTTAAATATCCGGTCTTGAAACACTTGCCCACATCACTCTCTCTTGTATTCTTCCTTCCTTTTTAAGCAACCAAGCCCTAACCGAAGAGAGGACAGGCCTGTGAGTTTCTATCAGCTAGGATCAAGCCAGCTTCAGCCTAACGTGGCATCTTTGGCTAGAGATGCTGCCAATATAGCCAAGGACAAGCAAAGAGGGTTTATGCCGAGCCTCTTGCAGAATGAGACCTATGGAGCCATACTCAGTAGCAGCCCACCTCCCTCGCAGCCTGCTGCACCAGTCACAAGTGCACCTCCTTTGCCCCCCAGGAATATTGGGAAAGGTAACTAACATTTTGCAAGAGGTGGAGTTCAACAGTTTTCTTTCTCTCTTGGCAGTTTTTTCTGCAGGTAGGTATATTGAAACTATAAATTGCTGCGTGATGGGAGGGCGGAGGGTTCCTCCTCCTCTTCCTCCTTTTCTTTCAAATTGGGATGAATCTGCACTTTCTATTTTGGACAGTCACAGTGCAGAGGTGGGAGGAAAAAGAAAGGAAAAGAATCACATTATCAAATGACTGGTTCTCGGGGACACAATGTCTGAGGGTGCAATCCTATGCTGAAGTTACACCAGCTGAGTAGCAGCTTTAGCAGAAATCCCACTATGCCAGATATGCTGCTACTGCGATAAAAGGTGCTGGTGGAGTACTTTGGATATACTGGCAGAATGACTGGAATGTGGCCAAGTTGTGGGCAGCACATTTGCAACGATGCCCGCGATTGCTTTGATCCATGCCCCTGTCAAAAGCACAGCCTTGACTGCCCTTCTTGACTTCAAATTAAAATGGAGGTGGAGGTAAAAATAGCTGCCCCTTTGCAGACAACTGGCTCACTCATGCTGCTATGACAGAGCATAGTTTCTCTGCCGTAGGGTATGGTCCAGTCACAGCACACCACTGCCAGTTTATAAACGGGACTTCCATCACTGAGCTGATGGGTCACGTGGAACTGGGCCCCTATAGAACTCTGGTGAGCAGACGCAGAGCACCAGGGCACTTTGTGTGCAACGCAAGCGCTCGGCAGAAGACTGCCTGCCCTCTTGACACTCGTGAGAATTTGAGCCCGTTGTTAACACTTCTCCACCTAAAACCTTTGCAAGTCCCTCATTCCAGACACAAACACCCAGCACTGAACTCCACTCCCAACAGTTAGGGGGTACCTAGGTAGTGCACCCCACAAGCCTGCTGGGAAACTCCTGGCACAGCCGTCCTATTGCTGCTGGGGAGAAGGTCATGTGGGTTGCCCCACGGGAGTGGGTAGACGCCAGAACGGCAAGTTTTCTCAGGCAGGAGGTTGGACTAGATGACTCTCGAGATCCCTCCCGGTTCTACAATTCTTTGGCCCGTTCGTTGCTCCCCCTGATTGGCTCATGGTGTGCTGAGGATAGAACCATTTATCATTTCTTAGTGTGGAGTTATACCCTGGATTGAAACCAGCATGTAAAACCTGAGCTGTTGCACCCAACTAGGGCTTGTTCCTGGTTATTGCCCCATGATGTGTCTGTTTCCCGTTTCCTGCAGCAGCTAAGTAGTCAGGGAACTGCTGTGTGGTGGTTGCAGGGTGGGTTTCCTGCTTCCCAACTAGTCCTGGTGACTTCCACTGCTGGGGAGATTTTCCCTGGGTGGGTCTTGAACCCTTGTCCCAAGAGGAATGTATATGCTCCATGGACTCCCAACTGTCTGCTTCCCCCTTTGTGCACTTTTCCCAAAAATCGTGCTTAAGGGGATTCATCCAGTGCTGTGCCATGTGTGGATGTGCTTTGTCAGTGCAATGGGACCTCCATGTCCACCACACCACCCCATCCCAGATCAGGTCCAGGTTCCCCCAACCCTCCTGTGATGATTGTGAGGGTGGAGGGGACAGGAGAGAAAGCAGTAACTCTTCTTGTGCTCGTGAAAGTTGATTGCACCAGTGGAGCTGTAGTGTTGGATACAGCCCTCTGTCTTAAGGGTTGCTTGGGGACTAGCTATAGCATTGCTAGCTGTGCCTCTGGAATTTATGGGCTGGGGCATTGCGTTGCGTGTTTTGTGCAATTTGGGGCACAGGGCCATGTCCTGATCATCATATGTTCCTGTCAGCAGCGGCATAGTCTCATGAATGATTGCTACTAGGGCAATCATTCCAAATCCAGCGAGAGCATGCATTGCATAGGGCAGCCATTCTGTCAGTGTAATGGCGGTGGCATATCTCCGTTCCTGTCCCATTGTCAGTATAGGATTGCTATAGAGATGAAGATAGGAGTCCTATAAGAAACGTCGCCAGAGCTGAATTTCCTTTCACAGATGACAGCTGTGATTGAAATTGGCGTCTAAAAACACACAGGTGTGTAGACACGCTTTAAATCCATTATTAGTATACACGTTGGTAAATTCCCCCCCCCCCACTCCTTCCCCAACTTACCGTTCATGATCCTATAGTTATTGGAGACAAAAATATGTATTAAATATTCCTTTATTCAGGATGAATGGCTTAAAAAGATGGAGTCACACAGCACATGTCGCAAACAGATTATTGTTTTTATTCTCCTGAAGCCCTATTGAAGCATTCAGGATTATATGACTGTCTGAGTTGCGAGAGTGGAGCCAGGTACATTTGCCATGTGTGCATCCCATCCCCCCATCCTCTGCCCCTAAAGCTGTCCACATGCATAGCATGTATGCTATGGGGCAGCTGAATGTGAGTAGGCAGAGCTGAATGGGCCCTGAATGTTCAGGGTGACGGCATGCACATGTTTGTCAGGCATGCTCCCAATTTGTGGGCAGCTTGGGGGGCTCTGTTGTGGGATGAAGCAGCCAGAGTAGGGGGTGAGGGGTGGGTGAGGTGACCCCACTGTCTCCCTTCACACAGTTAACAGTGGTGTGGTCGGTTGTACCCAAATAGAGCCCTGGCGGCTTTCATAAACAATGTGCTGTCTGGCTAAACGCTTCCTTTCAGCAAATGTGGCTGCAGGCCTTGCTTCTTCATTAACTAACAAAAACTTTGCAATCTTCTTTCCTATTACAATTGCTAAAAAAAATAAAAATCTCCCACTGTACATCAGCAAACTACGATTTATGTCCTGCCATATGCTTTATTGTGGGACGCAGGTGGTGCTGTGGAATAAACCACTGAGCCTCTTGGGCTTGCCGGTCAGAAGTCAGCGGTTCGAATCCCCGTGACGGGGTGAGCTCCCGTTGCTCGGTCCCTGCTCCTGCCAACCTAGCAGTTCGAAAGCACGTCAAAGTGCAAGTAGATAAATAGATACCGCTCCGGCGGGAAGGTAAATGGCGTTTCCGTGTGCTGCTCTGGTTCGCCAGAAGCGGCTTAGTCATGCTGGCCACATGACCCAGAAACTGTACGCCGGCTCCCTCGGCCAATAAAGTGAGATGAGCGCTGCAACCCCAGAGTCATCCACGACTGGACCTAATGGTCAGGGGTCCCTTTACCTTTATATGCTTTATTAGGATTCCACACACACACGTTGTTAAACCTTCTGTGGATAAAGACCTCCTGGACAGAAATAGCAGTGACGGTCTCTGCCCATTTTGCTTCCCTTGCCAACATGCCCCTTGCCTCAACTGCTGTGTGGCATACCTGGAAAGCCGCTTGCTACCGCAGGCAAGAGAGAAGGGCAGATGACAGGAAGTGGGAGCTAACAGGTAGACTAGCCACCACAGCCTTATCTTGCCCCACTGCATCAGGAGATTATTAGCCCATTGTCTGGGATAAGAGGAGACAAGCCTGTTTCTTACCACCAGCCTATTTTACCAACTCCTGCCGCTGAATTTTGGGAGCACCACATTTCCTATTTTGTGCAAAGTGATGTCCACAACAACATCCACACCTAATTAGTTTCTCCTTCCCAATTGTACTATTTTTTTTTTTTTAGTAAAATCTTAATAGGCTTAGCCTTGTATGGCAGGAGCCAAGCAGCTGCAATTGGGGGGAGGGGGAGGGCGCTTTATGCATCAGTTGATGTGCGCCCTATTGAAAAGTATTGTTATGAGATGATGCAAAAGCCTTCTGTCTGATGATTGGTCCATTTCAGCTCATTCACTCGTGCTTATCCTGTGATAGCCTAGTCACCAAGTGATGAAACACTCAGGTGTGAACAAGGCCTTAGAAATGACCCAGTCCTTGTGCAGAAGTACATGTGCCTCGGGCTCACAGCCAGTCAGTCCACTTAAGAAAAAGGTGCTGTTTTCTCATCGCTTCTCAGCCAGCAGTGATTATGATAATGACACAGTGTTTTCCTTTCTTTTTAGTTCAGTCTTCATTTCTTGGCAGTGCTGTTCAGACAACTCCTTCATCGAACACACTGTGGAAGACAAATTCTTTAGGAATGGAAAGCATAAGCAGGCAAAGGTCTTCATCCGATCCACCAACTGTCCATCCCCCTGTTCCGCCATTGCGTGTAACATCTACAAGTATGTTTGCCCTTTTCCACTGCTTCCTTTGTTTTTGCTGCATCTAATCACAGTTGGCCTCAACTTCCCATTCCACAACTCATGTTTCTTCCTCACTGGTGGATGTAGTTTTGAGCCTGCTGCTTTTCCATTTGGCTTCTTCAACACACTGTTTGTTAAGACTTCCTGCAACACACGGTTGAGGAATGGATATTTCAGATTAGTTTTGCAAGGAATTCAGGTTGTTCCCTGAACTTTTAGGAAGTTTCTTTAAAAAGACAAAAAGATTGCGGTTTTAATGTTCCTTGTTCCTCTATTAATGCTTACTTCTAAAGGTATATTACAGATGCACAACTAAAAGTATGATTTAAAATTACCTACTCATGTTAAACCAGCTCTCATGAAGATTAGCCTCACTACCAGTACAAGTACCTCATAGCAGGTAGGCTATTGTTGGCTCCAGTTTTAATCTATGAGTTAGCTCGAGCCTCCCACTGCATTGTTTATGTTCAGACATAATTATAAACTATGGTTTATCATTAAGCCAGTGAGCCTCAAACTTCTGCACTCTCCCATCTTGTGGGAGAAGAAAAGTAGAAGCTTTTGCTTCGGTTTTTGACTAACCACAGTTTGACGATCTGAGCCCAGACAAACTGTGGTTAGGTCTTAACTGGTTTAATGAATCAAACCAACTTCATAAGTTGGCTCAGTTAATTAAACCATAGTTAAAACTAACCCTAACCTCTCACAATACAATACAGCATGTGTCCAGGCAGAAATAAGCCCTGTTCAGTTCAGTGTGGGGCTTACTCCCAGAAACGTGTATAGGATTGCAGCTTCCTTGTGTCTTGAGCCTTAGTTTTTGAAGGACTGGCTTACATTTTAGAAATTACAAAGTTAGGTAGCAATAATATTGTTTGTAGGAATCGTATCAAACATTCCAGCATTCACCATCATCGTATTATTGTACATGCATTTTTATATATATAGATATACTCTCTTCAGCACCACCTCCCGTTGCAAAGACAGCCAGTGTTCTTGAAGCTTTGAGCCAGCAGTCAAAACAGCCAGTGGTGCCACAGTCCAAGCCTACGCCGCCGCCACTTCCTCCCCAGCCTCCAAGTAGAATTTCTCAGAAAAAGCCTGCTTCTGGGTAATGTGTCGCCTTTTCTTCCTAAAAGATCTGCAGGTTGCTGAAAGATAGTGTGCTCACCTTGTGTTTTGTTCTGTTCAGGTGTTGGGCAGGTTCCATACGGACAGCAGCAAGGGGGGGGGGCAACAGATAATTACTTACCAACAGCAAATGCCATTTAAGAGTGTTACTTTGATAACCTGAAGTAACATAGCAATTGGTGATCTTGCTGTCGGGGCAAGAATTTCAGTTTGCCAGATAGAATAATTGTCCCTCTCCTCCCTGCCCCCTCTGCACTCTTCTGGGCATTCTTCTGATCTTCTTCACAATTCATTTGCGGGGGGGGGGGGTGTGTGCAGGGTGTGTATGTGTGTGCAAGCCCTGTTGCACAAGTAGAAGTCCTTGCACGGGACTCATTAACTGAATCCCATTCTGATTATTGTTTCAAAAAGTAAATTAGACACAGCAAATTGCAGACGTGATGACGAGCAGTCATGTTTGGTTTTCTCCTGAACAGGGCTGACAGGTCGGCCAAGAGTAAAGGACCTGGATCTCTGCAGCAATCTTCTGGTGATTATTATTATTATTAAATCCTGATTTTAATTTACCTGCTTTAGTAGCAACTGTTGGCACTGTTGACAGGTTTATTTGGGAGGTAGTAAAACCTGACCACAATGACTTTGCTGTATATATATATATTTAATTTATTTGGGAACATGTTGTTGTTTAGTCGTTTAGTCGTGTCTGACTCTTCGTGACCCCATGGACCAGAGCATGCCAGGCACTCCTGACTTCCACTGCCTCCCGCAGTTTGGTCAAACTCATGCTGGTAGCTTCGAGAACACTATCCAACCATCTCATCCTCATCCACTATCCCCTTCTCCTTGTTTAATACCAAGTCAGACCATTGGTCCATCTAGGTCAGTGCTGTCTACACTGATTGGCAGCAGCTGTCCAGGATATCAGACAGGGGACATTGCCAGTCCTTTACCTGGAGATACCTGGGTTTGAACCTGGCAACTTCTGTATGTGTATATTGTACGCTTGGTTCTGACACAACTGACCTACAGCTGATGGGATTTAGTGCAAAAAGTGATCGTTTTTGGGAAACCACAAACAATGGCTTGGTACACTAGAGAGAAATAGCACAATATGTTATCTAAAAACAGAGCTTTCTAAGAGCCACTTTTAACTGAAAATATTTGCTTTATTTTTAAAAACAGGAGAGTCTTCATCTTCATCTGCATCTGAGATTTCTGGATCCCAAGTTGTCCCTTCTGCAAACATCCAACCTCCAGCTCCAATGCCAAGGAAGTCTCAAATAGTAAGTCGTCAAGAATCTAGGTCAATCTCTTTTGTGTTTGGCAGCTCTTCGCGTTGGGAATAAAGGCACTGTGTGGAATCTGACGATTCCAAAAGGGGTGAGCAACTTCTTCAGATTACATGGGTCCTTTTATAGTCCTTCTTAGAAACTTCTTAGAAACTAGTTTGTGTGGCGTAGCTGTAAACAACCAACAACATTTGTTGGGTGAGCTGCAGATACTGTTCACTTAGGGGTCCCTTGTACACTGGGCCCTTTCAGGGAACCTAGTTTCGTTTGATTCCTAACTACAAAGGTCAATCCATAATATTTGTTTGCGTATGTGTGAAAGAGAGAATGGGGTGGGGGAGAGAATATAGAATGAGCTAAAGAGCTTTAGCTAAAAAGATCTCGGTAAATCATCTTAGCTGAAGCTTTAGTACAGGCCTCGGCTAAAGGACATTAGCTAGATGAATTCAGCTTTAAACCAAGTCCGCTAAATAACCTACGAGCAGTATGATCCTGTGCATGTCTACTCATACTTAAGTGCCATTGACTTCAGAATAACAAGTGTGTGTATAAGATTGCAGCCTAAGTAACCCATTCCACCTTTTGCTAAGGTTTCCAAAGTTACCATGGAAACAAGCCACACGTTAGAAGGTAGAATCCAGCTGGTGCTCTTGGTACCAGCCGTCTTCAAACAGTTGCCCTCCAGATATTTTGGACTGCAACTTCCATTAGCCCTGGCTACCAGTGTGGCCAATACTAAGGGATGATGACGATTTGGAGTCCAAAACTTCTGGAAGGTACCAGGTTAGGGAAGGCTGCCTTGTTCTCACAGGAGAGCTTTTGATCCAGTAACCAGTGGAATAAAAGGAGAGGCAGGTTTTTTTTTTAGCGAATTCCTGCTGTCCCCTGCAGGATCCACTGCCCCTTAAAAAATTGGCTCCAAGGGAATCTGCAAAAATCACCTCCCTCCTCCTCCTCCTCCTCCTCCTGCTGGCAGAGGCATTTGCCAGATCACAAAATTAATGTGAGTTAATTTTTTATTGCCATTGTAAGCTGACCAGAAAATTTAACTGGACATAAATATGGTAGGTAATAAAACAAATACTGCGGGCTGAAAATTCCATGAATTTCTGGTTATTATTCCATGGGGGTTGCATTATTTCAAGAAGATTGAATGGTGCCATTAAATAATATTCTAGAAGGTGGATGTTCTCCCAGATGCCTCGTGCTAGCTTCCTGGTTTCATTCTTATTTCCCAAACTGGCATCTCAGGGGTTAATATAACGAGTCTTGGCCTTAACATTTTGTCACTGCTTTGAAAAGTTCGAGCGCCGAATGGAGAGCGCACTCTGCCTTGTTGGAAAGGTCCTACATGTCTGCTCCGCTGTGCACCGATGTTCAGGGAGCTGTTTGTACATGTAATGAAATGCCTGTGCGATAGCATGCCCTTGCTGGATGCTCTTAATGTGTATTAAAACCCAAAGCGGGACCTCCAAATTAATTGTTCTGAAAGTCAAAAGCACCGAGTGCAGCTTCGTAGGTTATTTTGCTGCATGTATTAATTAAGTGGTGGTGCACAAGGGAGCCCCTTTGTAATTTGTGAATAGCAAAGCATGATAAGTATTTTAGATCAGACACGTATATTGGGATGATTTTAAACATGTGTGCATATTTGTACGGAAATTTTTGTAGGGGGCAGGTTGTTGTTCAGACATGCTTTGCATGCAGCAGGTGATAGGTACAATCTCCAGGTAGGGCCTGGAGACACCTCAGTCTGAAACCCTGGAGAACTGCTATCTGTCAGTGTACTAAGCTAAATGGATCAATTATCTGACTTCCTATTTTCTGCTACCTGAGCTTCTTGTAGACGAAAAGTGGTGAACTGCTGTCCTCTCACTGCAGCTAATGGTATTTTATGTTTTACCTGGTTTATGTTTCCAACACGTTGCTCTTCTCTGTATTGCAGTCAAAAACAAAGCCCAAGAGAGTAAAAGCCATTTATAACTGCGTAGCTGATAATCCAGATGAGCTTACATTTTCAGAGGGCGATATCATCATAGTTGATGGTGAGGAAGATCAGGAATGGTGGGTAAGTATTTATTAGTTAAATCATGCCAAGGGCTATAGTGTGTATGTCGTGTGTGTACACACACACACACACGTACGTAATTACGTACGTACTATGTATGTTGGTGGGAACTGATCTCTTAACAACCAGCAGAACTGAATCCCTGACTGAAGTACTATTCAGTTATTTTCAGAGGTATCCACTGAACGCAATATTGAGGAGCAGCGTTATTTCAGTTGAATTTGAACCATACAGATTTTTGAAACTCATCCTTTCTGCAGAAACACATATGGTTAAAAAATAATATTGCGAAACACCGTTGTTTCAGAAAACCCAGTTTGTTATCTATAATGTATACAGTCCCTTCCTCTTAAGCCAGGATCCAAAGAATCGCACAACTAGTTTTGCATTTTAAAGGTTTGTTTCTTCTCAAATAGGAGCTCCTTGCTCCCTGTGTCAATTTTTTTTGAAACTAAGTGAACTTCAAAACAGAGAATAAATATATATGTCTTCCCCTTATTATTGTCCTGTGTCATATACCACTTGGGCCTCTTAAGGAATCAATCAATCTGCTTATTACAGTCAGGACCAGTAGTTCTTAAGAAATATCATTCCACTGGAACTTTGAATTTGCATGCTTTTGGTGAAAATTTGAAGGAAATAATAATAATAAACCTTTGTTTTTAAATGAAAGATTGCATGTGTTCTTACCGTCTATTCTTTATTTTGTTTCAGCCTATCCTCTGAATAACTAGTTTGCACATAAAAGCAGCATTGCCTGGTTTTTATTGTTTAATAGTAAAGAAACTACAATTGTACCTCGGAAGTCGAACAGAATCTGTTCCGGAAGTCCATTTGACTTCCGAAACATTTGACTTCCAAAGCGCGGCTTCTGATTGGCTGCCGGAAACTCCTGCACCCAATCAGAAGCCCCATCGGACGTTAGGCTTCCGAAAGAACGTTCAAAAACTGGAACACTCACTTCCGGTTTTTGATCGTTCGGGAGCCGAAAGGTTTGACTCCCAAGGCGTTTGACTGTATAGCTTTTTTCCTTTATTACTAAAGACTTGTTTGTTTGGAGGGACAATTGCACATGGTTGCAACTAGTACAGTGGAGGGCAACTTTCAGTGACCCCTAATTGGATAGAGACAAGCTTCACCCTTTTAATTCTTAAAAATGTTCTGTCTTTTCCAGATTGGGCATATTGATGGAGATCCCAACCACAAAGGAGCTTTCCCTGTATCATTTGTGCACTTTATTGTTGATTAAACTGCTTGTTGCAGGTGGAGAGACTGCATTTCCAGGTATTACTGGAGCTCTCTGCCCGGAATTAGATGCTTCACCAGGATACTTCATGAATGTTACACCACTGTGGACTCTTTGTTGTGGCAACTTAAGGTTTTTGAATCGTCCAAGGAAGATTTACTTTGTAGTAGGCAGATCCACTTGAACTATTTTCATTGTGAATTCAGGAAGACCATAAAAAAACCATTAACGCCAAAAAAAATATGTGAAACTGATTTCAAATCTCCCTTTTAGACTTTCTCACTAACCTATGCACCAGAGTTTCTCTCTTCAGCAAATAAGGGAATTTCTGATGCACACCACAGGGTTCAGAATTTTAAAAGTGGGCAGACTAGCAGAGAGATTAATGGCCTGACCGCACTAATATATTACATTTCAGTGCCAATTTCAGGTGCCTCTAATGCATATCTGATCTTTGTTTGCACTCAGTGTCTTTGAGAGCTGTCTCAGGACAATGTAGCTGCAGTGAAAACTCAGTTTTAAGAGTGGCAGTTACTTCCACTTTACTTAGTACACTACAAAAACATGAGGCTAGAAAATCTACCCATCACTGATTCCTTGTCCACATCTATTGATTGGCTAAGTTGAAGAGGTTGGCGGACTTGAGGGTGGAGTCATTGACTACATTGCAAAAGTACAAAGAACTCCTAAAAGAGCACTAAGTAATAACAAAGGGCAGAACACAGAGTTTTTCAGATTGCTTGTCTCTGGTGCTTGGTGGCTTATGTTTTCAGGCAAGACATAAGCATCATCCACAAAGGATTGGGCTCTTTCTTCCAGCGCAATAATTCTCCTACTGAAGCCTCATTCATTTTGATTGCATTGGGATTTGCTGTAGGCACTCCATATGAGTGATAATGATATACCTGCCAACCACCCTTAGCTGAGCAGAATGCTTTAAAAGGTTTTGCAAAGCTGGAGTCCAACCAGGGACCAAAATCTGTTGCCCGAGCAACGATTAAAGCGATTCAGATCTAACAACCAAACCCTAGCAAATATTTCTCAATAAGCCCCAGTGCATTTTCCTGTGACAGCACTAGTGGGGCCCAAACACCTGATGTAGGTGCTAATAGGATCTAATATCCTGTCCCATAGATGAAGGGATGGGAAAGAATCATCAATTTATGCAGCCAGGAAAGAAGAGTATGCTTGTGTGTCCCCTGCCTACTTCTCCTATATCTATGATAAGGAAGACTCAATAAGAGGATGCGGTTCCAATCAGAAGTACATGCTACAGCTCTGTTTATCCCCTCAAGGGAAAAGTTATTGTAAAGTCTCTTTCCCCTGACTTGTTAGGCCAGCTGGGGAAAGCCCCTGAGCCCAAGGGGACGGTGGCATTCCCTTCTTTCCAGGGAACTATCATGAAATAACACAAGCAGAAACAGAACTTGTCATATATCCAGTTTCTGCCATTTCCCCATGCTGGTGAATTGGCTTCAAGGAAAAAGGTAACAGGGCTGCCTGCTGTGATCTGTGAGCATAAACTCTAGAAGGAAATGTTGTTTTTCAAGCTGTTTGAATGTGGAGAAATGCAACATGCTCGCACTTACCCAAAAGGAACGAGTATTTCCATACTTAGATCATATGAAAAAGTTTGTCTAGAAAGGCCCATTAAAGAGATATTTTAATAATTGGATGTAGATATTTAGTTTAAACCCTGAACCTGTTTACCTCAAATTTGTAAATATGAGGAATACGAGGTCATACTTTTCTATACAAAATATACATTTAATGTATATTTTATTCTATTCTTAAGTCATCGTTGAGGTAACAAAACCCAAGACAATATTATTGGTAAATAAATGTGGATTACACATTTGCTGAAATTTTTGTTGCAGTTCTTTTCTTCGAACACACAAAAAAAGTGTTGTCTAGAATTATTTTTATTTAAAAAAAACAACCACGGTGGCTATGTTCACACCTAAGACTATTGTCGTAGGACAATGTAGTAGGGTATTCATCCAAACACCCTCTGTATTAAGGTATACACTTCTGTCTTGCAAGCAATTCCTTATTTCTTTGCAGATGCACACTGTGTACTTCTGTTCCTGAACATGGTAGTTAACACTGTTAATAATTGTGAATAGATTTCATAATTCCAAATTGGTAGACTATTGCAGAATATTACAAAAATTGTCCTTTTAATGTTTGTATATTGTGATAATTGTTAACGGTTTTTACTTTGCATATGCTACCGAAACTGTGCACTGGTAGCATAGGATTAGAATATCAACGTCCAGGTCACATTGGCTTTCATCACAAGTTTTGTGACTATTGTATCTCTAGATTTATCAAGAGAACTTTGAATTTCTGACACAGAAATTATGTACATATTGGCTAGCATAGGTTGAAACAGATGGGGGGGGGGACAAGCCAATTAGTATATTTATATTTGGGATGGGGTGCTGTATCTCAAACTGCCTTGCTAAAGTGGTACATTTGAAGCAACTTGTCAGATCTGCAGATGCAAACCAGTGGGCTTATATTAAAACTCACTTTCGTACAAGCTGCTGCATTGTATAAGGGGACAAACTGGAATGCTTTGAGATGCTTTTATTGCAAGTTTTAAAGCTAAGTCTGCATATTCAAAGTTCCCACTAAATATATATGTATATTAGGAAACAAAATACTTTGCCACTACAAGTTTATCTGGCTGCTGATGAATTCAGTTTGGCTACTGACACTATTGGTTATGTTTGTATTCCTAGTAAACTAGCAAATAAATTGGCACATTATTTTGCACAATTCACTTATGTACAGTATTTTTTGACACAGAATTTTAGTTAATACCATATACTTTGGAAGCTTATGTGGCCCTTAAATTTCACACTGGCCGGAATCCAAGGAAATGCACAAATAGCTGTGTGCACCCGGATGAAAGTTGCGCCTTCTGGCAAACATCTTGTGAAACCCAGGGGATTTTCAACTCTGACTTGAATATTCTCAAGGCCTTAGATGTTTAGAGCCCAGCCATAGTGTGTGAGCTTTCAGCTGTTTTGGAAAAATCTTAAATAGTGGCCACTAAAAGATTTTGAGTATGAGTATTTTTTCACACTACAGTGTGCAGACACTAGGCTTATAACGTAAGACAGTTTCAAGAGTTCTTTTTTGTTTCCGTGGCACTATTTCACCCAATTAAATAGGAGACATTTTGGATTTTTAGGAATGACAGATGCTAAAATGTTCAGGTCTTCTTTCACAGCTGACAACAGGGGATGATGGTGTTCAACAAACTGTTAGTGAGCATGTAAGATTATTTTTGTTTAAATGTTTAAAAAAGGAGTATAAGATACCTAAAATGCAGTTCAGAATGCTACTTGAGATGTATAATTTTCAACGTGATGGTTTTGATTGTTTAGTTGCAGAGCAACTGTATATATTGTATAACCTAAATCAATTCTTATTTTTAGTGTCTGGATGCAGTGATTTATAATTGGAGCATGATTAATTTCACTTACGTTAAGCCAGTCACTTGACTGGAAAAATAAACAGCTTTGAAGCCTCACCTTGACTTTTTTTATTAATTGAATGTGAAAGCACTTATAGATGAGCCACACTAGAATAAACTGAGGTTTATTCTATTCAGCCTTGATGTATTAAAGACAAATCGGAAGACTGCTGACAAACTCCTGCCTTAAATGTGAGTTCTCTTATTTTGGACTTTAAATGATTTACAGTTCAATTGTATGGGGAGGAGGAGAATGCAAAGTATAGAAACTGCCCAACCCAAAGCCTGCTGTGCTCATCCTTGATGGAAAATGGAAGATGACATTTTTCTGGGGTTTTTTCTTCTTTAATGGGAGGGCACAGCCATTCTACTGAAAGGCAAACAGATATGCTAGGCTCTAGGGCCAGTATACTTTCCTCCCTGTGCTGGAGACATGGGAAAGAGAGGGCTTTGGATTCAGCTGATTCAAAGACTCCCTTGATACACCTTCTTTTAAATCCTTTTTTGTCATTACTACCAGCAGGGTAGCAGTATGTTTCCATACCTGCAGCAAGGCGCAGGCCTCCCCCTCCACCAGCAGAAAGGGAGACCTACTGTATCTGACGACCCCTTTCTTTCTCTTTCTTTCTTTCTTTCTTTCTTTCTTTCTTTCTCTCTCTCTCTCTCTCTCTCTCTCTCTCTCTCTCTCTCTCTCTCTCTCTCTCTCTCTTTTTTGCTGCCACTGCTAAAAGCAATGGCGTCTGTGGGTAGTCAGATTAGGCCATATTTAGAAAGACACGTCTTCTATTGATTTTTTTATTCATTTACAAAAATGGTATAAATCTTTTAAACACAAGATTTAATATTTAGCACAGAAACTCACGCACGGGCAGTTGAGCTCTGAGTGACAGTTTGGGAAACAAACAAACGGTATTTTACCAAAATACCAACAACTTCATTCCTTTGAACAGCATGTTCAAGCAGTTAACAAAAAAGTTCACATCTACTCCAAAATACTTGTTTTCATTCTTCTCCAATTGCTGCAGTCACAGCAAGCAATCCTTCCTCTCATCATGAAGTGCAGCTGTAGAAATTCAGGACTTCTCGGATGTTAAAACAGAGTCAAAGGCTGTTGAAAGCACCTTACAAATAGCTTGTGCTTGTTCCTGCATTTTATAAACAGAAAGAGTTGCTCATACTTGTTTTCATGAACATGAAGAAGCATTCAGCCTCGAGCCCATCTCGAAGTTTCAGCATTTCCCTTATAGCATGCTTTACTTTGATGACATTTCCTATCTTTAGCTAGGCTGCCAATGTGGTGCCATCCAGGTACTTGGAACTGCAACTCCCAATAGCCCCAGCCAGCATGACCAATGGCGGAGGTAATTAGAGTTCCAGTCCACAACATCTGGAGGGCACCATGTTAACTATCCCTGATCTAAAGCATTCTATGTAGAGCAGTGGGGTCAGTCCAGAAATGTGACTTGCAAACAAGACTTGCCATTTTAGAAATTGCCAACAGAAACGTATCATCAGAGTTTGATATTCCAGATAGGCTATTTGTTAACAGAGGGACAGCTCCTGCGTGTATACTGGGTTTCCCTTGTTTACCAAGCAGTTGCCAGTATAGGACTCCAGGGCATTTAAACTCAAAGCCTATCACCAAGTGATATTAGTGCAGTATTTGCTAGCATGCATATGGGCACTTGGAAAGCCAGGCTGGTGCATTTAAAGTTTATATATATGGCAGCGACAAAGCTATGAGAATAAAGGTTAGTGTTTGTTATGCTCTCCTAGTGGTTCAAATCTCCACTTGAAGCCCGGTGAACTGGTGATGCCACCCACCTTTAATTAATAAAGCTACAGATTTAATTAAGGGGGTACTTTATCCCACAAATCTGTAAGTAGCATCTGGGTAGAGTGATTGACAGGGAGAAAATAAATGTGCCAAACAAGCATATGCAATTAATTTGAAATTACGGGACTGCTACTATCTTGTTTTAACATGGGCTCCTGCTCATTTGCTACTTGCACTGTTTCTGCTACAGAAGGTTAGGGCTGTGGCAGGAACAAATGCACATGCAATTTAGAGTCGCTCTGACACTTGCACATATAGCGGTGCCTGGCCTATCTGGTCAGTGTGCCACAAATCATGTCTTAAGTAAAGGTAAAGGGACCCCTGACCATTAGGTCCAGTCGCAGACTGCTCTAGGGTTGCAGCGCTCATCTCGCTTTATTGGCCGAGGGAACTGGCGTACAGCTTCCGGGTCATGTAGCCAGCATGACTAAGCCACTTCTGGCGAACCAGAGCAGTGCACGGAAACGCTGTTTACTTTCCCGCCGGAGCGGTACCTATTTATCTACTTGCACTTTGACGTGCTTTCAAACTGCTAGGTTGGCAGGAGCAGGGACCGAGCAATGGGAGCTCACCACGTCACAGGGATTCAAACCGCTGACCTTCTGATTGGCAAGTCCTAGGCTCTGTGGTTTAACCCAATAGTACAAACCTATTTTGTCATGTTTTGGTCCAGTACATGTAGCTAGATATAAGGCACAAGCATATGATAGCACTTTGCATATTTTATGACTTATTGTCAACCTAGAATTATCCAGCAAGTGTTTTTAAAGCATGAACCTTACCATACTATTACACTGGTATATCCAAAGGTTGTACTCTTCATAGTTCGTATCAGTTGTCTTTAAAGCCAGTAAACTCTTCCCTGCCCCAAGGCCGTCGTCATAGCAGACCATCCGAACAATTAGGTAGAGCGCATGTCTATGCAAAACATCCTGAAAATGCCATGTGTTAATTTGTCAGTTTCTTATTGCTTGCAGCCAACGGGCATTACAATATAAATCGCAAAAACAAAAAAGACAACCTAAGAGTAAATTAAAACATCAATTTTCAGAACTGCAAATTACCAAAACTTAAAATTATGAAGGTTCCCAAATCTAGAAATTCCCTTGGCAGTCACCCATAACTTTCTCTACCTCCTAGCACATATAAAGCTATTCTGTAGGTAGCAAAATTGTCTATATCAGCCAGAAACCAACTGCTTTTGAACTGATTGACTTTAAAAAAATCTGGAGTGAATACAGAAATCTGTTATTAAGTGAACTGTGCAAAAGGCAATAAAGACTATAGTCAAGAATGTCTACAAAAAGATGGTAATGTGTGTCTAACAGGGAAAAGGTCATTACTGCAAAGAAACAGAACTGTAATAGTTGGATTTAAATTTCAATACACCAAACTCAGAACTTGGAATTCTTCATATAATCAAAGTCCATTTTGGTATCTTCAGGAGAAAAAAAATCATACCACAATTATAGTCAGAAATATTCTGAGATGGTATTACTGGAGAAATTGAATGAGGCATATTTAAAACCAGGAACAACTTACATACTGGTCCAAAGTTGTGACTTTAATACCATACTTGGAAACTCCCATAACGAATTCTTCTTCCCCTGGAACAAAGGGTAGCTTTCCATCTTGCTTTGGGCAAAAAACAAAAAGGAATTATTGTAGGCAGATAAAGTTTGATGACAAAACAAGTCTCATACAACTTGTATGTTCTCATGTAAATAAATAAGCAGCAACAGCCTTCAAATAAGTCAAAAGAGTGACAATAGCTCCATGAAAGTTTATTGACAATGATAGATACTTTGCTACTTCATTTTACACCGCAGAAGCCAAGGTACTAAGTTTCTGAAGCAGAACAGAAATAAATGCTTTCTAGTGATTCAAAAACAAGCCAAAGTTTTCTGGAGCATGTTCCTTTTTTTAACTCCCTTGCTCAGCTATTCTATCTTGAGATCATCAGCCACAGCAAATGTTTAAACATTACAATGTACCAAGAAAAAGGTTATTGAAAACAGCCAACTTCCCAGCCTCCTAGCCCCGCTTCCAACAGAACTGGAAGCCAATTCTTAAAAATAAAGATGGCTTGAACTAAGATAGTTTCCCCGGGCTACAGTTTCCCCGTAAAAAGACCCAAGGGGACATATAGCCAAAGTCAGTCTTTACCTGTGCCACATCTATGTAGTTTATCAAGTCCAATGGTCCCTCCAAAGTCTTGCTTTCATCAAGCTTCAGTTTTTCAATGGCACCGACATATTTTACTCTAAATTCTGCACAAGTATCTGAGTTGCTATTGCTCTGGCCTATAAAGAAGCAGACATTTAAACCATTACTCCATCGTTTTATCAATTGGCAAACTTAATTGGGCATTCCACCATTAAAATTGACTCAGTGTAGTATTTATCTAAATAACTGCAACTGGAATTACTTCTGTTGTGCAACAGTGGTCTCCATACCTCCCCCCTTGCACTGAGAAAGCCCCAGGACGGATTTGGGGAGCATATGGGGGGAGGATGGGGACAGAACATGAGGACAAAATGTTGAATTGTGTCCCTTTTCTTAAAAAAAAGAAAGAAAGAGAAGTGTCACCTAAAAGTGATTTGTTGTTTTCCCCAGGCTTATTCCAACCACATTAAAGTATCTTGCAAGAAAGCAGAACGGAATCAGTGGGGATGACTTAAATTTCTTATATTGGGGTACCAGAGGTTTCTGCAAATACAGAGCATAAAACCAAGTGTGTTTGTATGCTTTGGATACATGGAAGCATAATGAAACCTTAGAACATGGTACGACCACAACATTACACCAAATGTAAGCTTTAAAATATGGACACTTTCTAGTGAAATTTCAAAAGGCAGAGGAGCTGCCCAGTAAAGTTTCCATCATGAACAAAACAGGATTCTGAAGTCCTGTCTAGCTTTTTGCCTATCCATAGAACTACCAGATACAGAGGAAATTATACAAAGTAGTAAAGGCAGCAGATCTATACAAAAAGACAACAAATCACACAGATTGACATAATATAAAAATGTGATACATATACTGCAAAGGTGTATATTACATAATTTTATTTGTATATGCACAAATGTAATAATTTGTAAGTAACAGCAGACTCAGCGTTGTTTTCTGCTTAAAAAATTAGTAAAGTTCTTTGTCAGCATGTTCACATTTCTAGATACAGCTCCAATTAGTTATGAAACTCATCTATGCATTCTGACAAATAACAGGATGTCTTTAGGCCATCATCAATTTCCTACCTGAACTTTTTGTGGAGTCTGTATCTAGACTAGCCACAGTACTAGATCGTGAAAGCCCACCAAGACTGGAATCCACTGACTATATAAGGAAGAATACATATGAAAGCGTTATATGTGTGCTTTCTTATAAACTCATGAATTAAAGGCATGAATTAAACCACAAGCATGATTAATGAAGGCTTATACCCATAACAATAAACCATAGTTTGTTACATCCAAATGCAGCCACGGAATAACACATCACATTGCAGTACAACATCCACCAACAATAATAACACTTTAAATTCCTTCTTTCTCTCTATTCCACAAGCTAAGCAGTATTTCATCATTTACAATTCACTTTCAGTGGCTGCATCTATGCTTATAGGACTTAAGATAACTGTAGGAGTTATTTTTCTTAGTCATAATGGTACAAAATATGTGCAATTTTTAATTTAGCTGGTTGACTTTAGTAACATCAATTATTCTCATTCTGAATGCCAAGTCTGCATGAAGAAATAGCAAGTATAACAAGGATTTGAACATTTTTGTAAATGTAGATTCATCCCTAACTCTAGATATCTTCAGGATATCTGAATGCACCATCTAGCAGATGCCAAACTTCCACAATGTCATACAAGGGATAACAGAAGGGGAAAATATTCTGAATTTAGTTAGACATTCCACTGACTGATAGGAATATATTTTAAAATTTGTCAATTTTCAAGGAGGCATACCCAAATTTGCTTACCTTACTTTTGGTACTGATTTCACTGCTTTGTGAACTGCTGCTGCTATGCCGCTTTTTTCCTTTTCTGAACATTTTTTAATTGACATAGAATCAGCGAGAATACTGTAAAGAATGAAAAGAGTCCTGTTTGCCACCCCATTATAACTCCAATTCTACATACACATAAACACCTCATAGATGCATATTTACATTTGTTATGGAGGTTCAAATTTGCCAGTTAAAAGGCAGTCAAGCAACTGCCATTAAAAGACTGTCAAGCTGTTTCCACAGTGCCAAATTTAAAACTGAAAAACAAAATATATGTTTAATGGATTGTGATGTCTGCTTATTAGTAATGAATGTAAATATCTTCAAACTCAAACAAAGGTTCTTCAAAATATTCTAAAAGCCGATGTTTACTGTCACTACTCCAATGTTAACATTATGAATGCTTGTGTACATTTCATTGGATGCTAACAAATTTCCTATTTCTACATACTTTCCTAGAAGGACAAGCTGACAAAAAACAATACTTGATATCTTTATCTGTCTTATTTGTCGTCATTTTATTGCTATTGTACATCCCTGTGGCATTTTCTATGGTTTAACAGTTTGTAAATATTCCAAATACGTAACATTTAACATGCAGGTTTACACAGATTTTTTGTTGAAACCCATTTCTCCACTAAAAGTACAATTAATGGAGGAAGGTGTTCTGAAAAACTAGAGTGCTGTCTATACTGGTCTTGACGTTACCTGCAGCGTCGAAGGAATGAGCCTGGCTCGTTTCAGAACTGACTTTTTCTCCACATGATTTCAGGAGAGGGATGCCTCCCCTTTCCCCCTTCCCCTTTTCTTTATGCCGTCAACAGCGGACATCGCAGGCAGAAATACAGCAAATGAAGCTTCTCCGCCTCACTACATTACCACAGCAAAAAAAGCCGCCGCCGCTGCAGTCGCCGCAAATCCTGCCAAAAGGAAAGGAAACAAAAACCAACAGCTTGGTCACTGTTAACAACATCATTTCCACTGCCTGGAGTTTTCTGCATTTTGTTTCTCTCTGACCTCGCTCCTTACAATCCTCTTTCACTCGCCACCTTTGAATATACAGTGGTACCTCGGGTGAAGAACTTAATTCGTTCTGGAGGTCCGTTCTTAACCTGAAACTGTTCTTAATCTGAGGTACCACTTTAGCTAATGGGGCCTCCCGCTGCCGCTACACCACAATTTCTGTTCTCATCCTGAAGCAAAGTTCTTAACCCGAGGTACTATTTCTGGGTTGGCAGAGTCTGTAACCTGAAGCGTATGTAACCCGAGGTACCACTGTACTTCGTGGATCCGGCAATGTGGATTCCATTCCATGAAACTTTATATTACCTAAATAAGTCGGTCAGCCTTTTCAGGAGCCACAAGACACTTCGTTGGCTTTGCTGCCAGAGACTGACCCAGTTACCCTGCTCTTAGCAGAACTGAAAGGGCACCAGGAGCATCACCCGCTACCTGACCCAAATGGGACGCCTACCTTTCATTCCCACCACAATGAAATACTGAGCACAAGGAAGCCCCTCCCCGTTCTGCTTCCGGGTAGCAACCGTCGCGTCGGAGAACTTCCGCTCCGTCTGCCTCTTCCGCTCTAGGACTTTTCGAAGCCTATGCTTTTTAGCGCAAAGACTCTATGGTGCGGAAGTGATGGAGAGGGAACGCTCACTTTCCGGCTGCGCGAGAGAGGCTCTGGACGAAGTACAGGTGCCGGCGAGGGCCAAGCCGAGAGGACGCGCCGTGCCTCTTCCTCGCGGAGATGGCGGCGAGGAGAAGGACCGAGGCGTTCATCCCCGCCGAGGAGAGCGACCAGCTGTTGATTCGGCCCCTGTGAGTGGCTGGGACGGTCTCGCGCCGCCGCGGCCTTCGGCTGACCAACCGCCCTTGCTGCGCGCATGCGCACTCTTTCGCTCTGCCTCCTCGCGCGCAGAGGGCTTAAAGGGCTCCCGTGTCTGTCTCTGGAAACCCTCACGAAAGCATTTCTCTCATATATATAGAGGGAGAGGGAGGGAGGGAGGAGAAGGATATCTTCAATCCTGGGCTGTGAACCAATAATTGCCTAACAGTATCATGTTCTGGATCAATAAAACCTCTGAGAGTATCTATATCTATAAAGGTAAAGGGACCCCTGACCATTAGGTCCAGTCGTGACCGACTCTGGGGTTGCAGTGCTCATCTTGCTTTATTGGCCGAGGGAGCCGGCATACAGCTTCCGGGTCATGTGGCCAGCATGACTAAGCCGCTTCTGGTGAACCAGAGCAGCACACGGAAACGCCGTTTACTTTCCCGCCGGAGCGGTACCTATTTATCTACTTGACTTTGATGTGCTTTCGTATATGTGCTGCCGAAGCGAGCACAGACTTTGACGTGCTTTCGAACTGCTAGGTTGGCAGTAGCAAGGACCGAGCAATGGGAGCTCACCCCATCGCGGGGATTCGAACCACTGACCTTCTGATTGGCAAGTCCTAAGCTCTGTGGTTTAACCCACAGCACCACCCACATCCCTATCTATATCTGTATGCAAATCAGGAAGATCTCAAACAAAGATGTTCCCAGCATGTTCGCACTCCTGTCTCAGCGACGCTGGCTTGGTCGTGTCCACAAAATGGAAGATGGCAGGATCTCCAAGGACAGTGCTCTGCAGGGAGCTGGCTTCAGGCACCAGACCAACTCTTCATTACAAAGATGTCTGCAAGCGAGACATGAGGAAGGCTGGCAACATCAACCCTTGCAGATGACTGCAGTCCCTGGAGACAAGACAGACAAGTTGTGTGTCTACAGTAGCAACCAGAGAAGGAAGGCAGACATACAGAGAGAAGAAACGCCATGGTGCATCTACAGCAGCATAACCAAATCCTTTTATCTGCCCCAGCTGCAGCAAAACATGTCTGTCCCATTTAGTGTATTGGTCTCTACAGCCACAGCAGGCTCTGTAACTCTCCAGTGGTTTGACTTCACTCTCAAAGGCACACTCCTCCATTGCCTCCCAGGACAGACAGATGCCAGCAACAAACATATACAGTGGTACCTTGGGTTACAGATGCTTCAGGTTACAGACGCTTCAGGTTACAGACTCCGCTAACCCAGAAATAGTACCTCGGATTAAGAACTTTGCTTCAGGATGAGAACAGAAATCGTTCTACGGCGGCAGTGGGAGGCCCCATTAGCTAAAGTGGTACCTCAGATTAAGATCAGTTTCAGGTTAAGAATGGACCTCCAGAACGAATTCTTAATCATATACACACACACATGTTTTATTTATCTCAAACATGATGTTATTAAGCAATTATTGGTTCAGGGTTCAAGCTTTACGGGGGATCATGGTTAGAGTCAGGAGATGGTCCCTTGATTGTTTGGATTCTCTCTGTGGTTTTGAATGAGATACTCTGTCAAGCCTTGGATAGGTGACAGATGTAAGTGGATGAGGGAGCACTTTTAGAGATGGCAGAGAGCTATGAGTTGGTTGAGAGCCCACATCGAGAGTGCAGGAACTCTGGGGATTTGAGCGGGGTAACTGGTCTTCTCCCTAGTAGCAGTTGGCTGCCTTGTGCCTCCAGTTATTGTCAGTTTGCATTTTTGTAAGTAAAGACAATAAAACAAAGTCTGTCAGCTTCCAGTGGTCTCTTAGAGGAAGTAAACTCAATGCAACTAGAATTTCTTCCCCATTCATGGATTCTGCATTTGTGTCTTCGGGCAAATGCTTCATGAGACAAGGTGTCAATAGGAATTTTTGTTTTCTTTCATTCATAGCAATGAGAATCCTTTCAGGCTGTCAGGTCAGTGGCGTATCGTGGGGGGTGCAGGGGGGGCCGGCTGCACCGGGCGCAACATCGGGGGGGGGCGCTCGCACTCGCAGTGCTAAAATCAGTGCTAAAATCCACGGGTTAGGGGGCGCAAATTACTTGCCTTGCCCCAGGTGCTGACAACCCACGCTACGCCACTGTGTCAGGTATTATTTTGGAAGCCTGTCGTCAGAAATGTTGTGAAGATGGCAGAGCAAAATGCTGAATCACATGCTGCTGCTATGTTTTACTGTTATGTTTGGACATGAGACATGCCCCCACAGGTCCAGCCCCCCCCCCCCCACTGCAGGGTTATGTGTATCTTTCATCTTATTTGCTGAGTCACCACCATTTTGTGGGCTTGGTAGATCTAGTGATTCATTTCCCAGTAGATCCTTCCTCCCTAAGATGTTGGGAAGTAGGCTAGTATACTTTTATTGGTAAGTTGCTACAATAACTGTTGCTCCACAGCCTGAAACAGCCTGAAATGTTTTCAAACCACTCTGTTGATAGAACCAATATATACATTACTACATGGAATCTACTCTCGACCTTACCCTGCAAGGCTTGCATTTACTCTAAGAAGTCAAACAGCCTTTCTTTTCTCACCAACTTTCTGATTTATCCTTATACACCTCACCAGCTTATACAGTTTTTGGCCATTATCATAGAAACTTTCATTCTAGCTGGCTAAGCGAAATGGATGAAGCATCATTGCTTTCATGACAGGATTACCTTATCATCTTTTGTCTAGACAAGGCCTTAGCTTCAACAGCTCATGGGAAGCTCATGCTTAATTTTTAATCCATCATCTCCCTTAATCATTTCTCTTTCACTGTTTTTCAACAAGGAGCCCTTTATCTTTTAAAGGTGACCTACAATCCTTGTTTCTAGACATATGACCTTTCATTCAACTGTAATAATTTAATGTCTGAATGAGCCTGTTTCACTGTGATCCTGGATTTGTTTAATCATCTCTGCTACTTTATTTAGTTACACCATAGACATGCATGAAGCTAGAATAAAAATTGTGACTTGTTTACTTTAAATACCACATTCTGTAGCTGGCTTCTAAATAACCATTTTCCTAGTTGCCTGGATATGCTGCAAGCAACCAGGCAGGAAACCTATTGTAAATTGGAGGTTGTGTTGGTTCTTTTGCTTTAGGACTCAGCAGAAGCAAAAAATGAACAGGCTTAGTGTGTATGGACAGGTGTCCTTGTGAAATTCGTTTTAGACTAGCTGACCCCTGTAGCCATATTTGCAACTTGTGTTTTGTTCCGTTTTACTTTCTGCAAAATCTCTAGAAATCTGAGGAGCAAGAAATGAAAGTCATTTCTCCCAAATTATCTTGAATCTGATGAGCTATAGAAGGAATAATTGTTGAGTTGATTTAAATGATCAGCTACGTCTCTTACTATAATTGAGTTCATTACAGAATGTAGTATGCCTTTATATCCAAATGTGCACTTACATAACTAGGGCTGCAGTCTTCACTTATCTCAGAGTTACCTCCACTGAGTTCATTAGGATTTATTCTGGTTAGGACTGTGCTGTTGTAAAGCATGGCTTTCAAGAGGTTTCAGTTCACATTTCACATTATTGCCTATTTTGGTTCCTCTCTTTGAAAATGGGTGCAGATGTTGAACTGGGTTCCTAGTTGAAATTCACAATATGAATGAACCTGGGCAAGCCTTGGACTTGCATGCTCTCTCATCTTAGTTGTGAGGAGGTGATTAGAATCTTTTGCTTCAGTTGTTAACTAACTGTTTTTAATGTTATGCCCAACCATGTATAAACTGTGGTTAGTCATGTATACAAGTTACTCAGAAGTTATTTCAAAATGTGGACTAAATAGTAGGCTTGATTGAAGGAACAATAGTTCAAGATTAGCTGCAGTTTAGGGTTCAGATGTATTGTTAAAAACAAACATGAAAGCTTCCATTCTCCTTGGGGAGCACATGAGCCCAAGGCTTGCCCAGGGCTGTTCACATAATGCTAAACCATAGTTTAGCATTACATCGAAATCAGACCATGGAATTAAACCAAAGACATCACTTTGCTTGGACAGTTACATATAGTTGTTTATATATCAGTGGGTTTTTGATTGTTTTTTGTAATTTGTCACAACTTTCTTTTCACAGAGGTGCAGGGCAGGAAGTAGGAAGATCATGCATTATTCTGGAATTTAAAGGAAGGAAGATAATGGTAATCATTGATCTAAGTTATTTATTAACGCTTTGTCACAGTAGACACATCTTTGACAGTAAATATTCAAAGCATTCTACCACTGCAAACGTCTTAAGGATTCCCTTCTTTCATATGAGCCTCTTCTGGCTCTCTCCTTTTATCGTTTCACACACACAGCCCACACAAACACTATCTGAACTTTGATGAGTTGGGATAGACATGGGACATTTTCATTTTCAGTGTCCAGACTGAGGAAAGCCCTCCCCAGAAGTTTTGTAGGGCTACCACATTGCTCACTTTTCAGCAGTGACATAACGTTGGTTGCCAACACCTGGGGTTGTGCTGGGCGGGGGCTGCCAGGCTAGCCCTCACCGCCGACACTGTCAGAGTGACAATGCAGGGATGCATTGAGCTGACATGGAAACTTCCTATGTAATTACACCTAGCCACGTGATGAGAGGATTTCCAGAGTTGTGTTCCTTTTATGGAGCATTGCCAACAGTGCTGGTCACTCCCCCACCCATTTCCTTCAAATGAGAGGATAAACATTTGGGTTACACCTAAGATCATATGCTTTTAAACATTTGAAATATCAAGATGCAACATAAACTTTACTGTTTTGATGTTAAAGAGCAATCATCAGTGTATAAGTATGTGTTAATACCATATGCTAGTTGTTTGTAGAAATCCAGTTATTGGTCATCTTTTTTTTAGCTTGATTGCGGAATCCACCCTGGCCTAGAAGGAATGGATGCACTTCCATATATCGATCTGATAGACCCAGCTGAGATTGATCTCCTCTTGATTAGTCAGTAAGTGATGTGTTGCTCAATGCCGAAGGCTGGGGGGAATTTTGTATTTTTATTTTAAAATGCTGAGACTCTGTAACAGATTTGTTAAGCTTTGCTGATGTTGAAGTGTTAAGTGTTAGCTGTTTTGATACTTGATCTTTTGTTGAAACAGCAAATGATCTAGCTGCATGCTATGGTATTATATGGCTTGATTCTGAAATCTGATCTTGCCTCTTTCAGTTTCCATTTGGATCACTGTGGGGCATTGCCATGGTTTCTGCAGAAGACAAGTTTTAAAGGGAGGACCTTCATGACCCATGCTACAAAGGCAATTTATAGGTGGCTTCTGTCAGATTACGTCAAAGTTAGGTGAGTTCAACCTCTTACTTGTGGGAGAAAACTTTTGTGAAATGATGCCATAATTTGAACAATGGATGTGTAATATTTTTGCCTGTTGCATTGTTGCCCTGTAATCTCAAATGCCCTTTGTGGCGACCGTCTTCTGAGTCCTGCACAATCTTATCTTCAAAAACTGGGGAACAGGATGACGTTTTGCCTTACTATTTTATACAGCAATATATCAGCAGATGACATGCTGTATACGGAGACGGACTTGGAAGAAAGCATGGACAAAATAGAAACTATCAACTTCCACGAAGTGAAAGAGGTGGCGGGAATCAAGTTCTGGTGTTACCACGCAGGCCACGTTCTGGGAGCAGCCATGTTTATGATTGAAATAGCTGGAGTGAAGGTATTTCCTTAGCTCACTAGATAATCCAAGTAGGCTTGTTATCAGTGGGCCTTTATTTATATTAATTTACCTCTTCAGTGTGTTTTGTGGGTATAGGATTTATTCACCATCACATTTCTATTAAACCTGTCACATTAAAGATACAAAGTGTAAGCCAGAGGTAGGGAACCTTAGAACTGGGCCCCTCCAGTCCTCTCTGCCTGGCCCTTGAGACTCATTTGGCCACATACCCAGCCCTCACTGAACCTTTTCCATGGCCTCATTTGGTGCTTTAGCTTGGGATAATACCTCTTGCTGGCTGAAACTTTGATAATGCCTCTTGCTTGCCTGGATGGAGGGTGAAGAAGCTTTCATGTGTTTATGTGTGTTTATTCCATATGTGTGTGCGCCTGAATTTGTACAACTGGAATGTAGTCTATGTCACACCCATTATGCAGGACTTAGTTTTTGGAAATGGGTATTTTCAGTTCTTCCCAAGGACCTATTAATCCACACAATAGCAGGTTTAAACACTGCTAGCTTTTATTATTGCAGAAGGATTAGCACATATTCAGGCTCTCAGCAGAAGTAATCTTAGCATCAGAAGTAGTGATAACAGCAGACTAAGTTCCGCTTTTGCATCTCATTCATTTACAACGTATAGAAACATTACATCCAATTTACGTCACCCTGCTTAAGCAAAGTACAGTGGTACCTCAGGTTACATACACTTCAGGTTACATATGCTTCGGGTTACAGACTCTGCTAACCCAGAAATATTACCTCGGGTTAAGAACTTTGCTTCAGGATGAGAACAGAAATCTTGCTGTAGTGGTGCAGCGGCAGTGGGAGGCCCCATTGGCTAAAGTGGTGCTTCAGGTTAAGAACAGTTTCAGGTTAAGAACGGACCTCTGGAACAAATTAAGTACGTAACCAGAGGTACCACTGTAGATATTACCAGGCCAATGTGAAGTCAATCCTTAGGGATTCCTTTAATTCCAGTGAGCATATCCTAGATTTCTATGGTTGTTCCACCCACCTTTTGCCTCTGCCTCTGTCCACCACTGGAGTGTGGCCCGTTGAAGTTTGCTCACAAGAGAATTGCAGCCCTTGGCTAAAAAAGGTTCTTCACCCCTGGTATAAGCTATTGTTATTGGAAGTTAAGGGTTATCCATCTGTAGTGCTCAAGTAGTATGCATGAAATTCCAACTTCCCATCATATTTTGTGATACAGGCTTCCCCTTAAGCACTTACTGCTTGGTCCATGATGAACTATGGATGAACCAATAGACATTGACTTAACTGTTAATTTTTTTTACCATGGTTTATATTAGTTTCTCTGTCTAATTACAATGTACATTGTTTCTTTGTCAAAGCTTTTATACACAGGTGACTTCTCAAGACAAGAAGATAGGCACTTGATGGCAGCTGAGATTCCCAATATTAAACCAGATATTCTTATAATTGTAAGTTTCTTCTCCTATAATAATTTGAAGTGAAAACTCTAATAACATTCAAGTTGCACACTCTTGTCTTAGAAAATTACAACAGTACATCAAAATTTAGCTCTGCTTTATTAAATTCTCATGCTAGACATGTTTGAGATCAGGTATAGTGCTACAGCCATGCTGATTGACACAACTCATTACATTTTTGATGGTCTGAAGAAGCAATTCCTATTTTTGTGAGCAATTGGTCTACATATGTTCTGGAGTGTGGGTGGCAGATCCAGTGGCAGTTTTTAGTAATCCCAAATAGGAATAGTGAGGCTGTGACTAGATTGTGGCATAGTCACACTGCCATTCTGGTCATGTGTCTTGTCATTATTTTTAATGGTGTGTCTTTTGGCCTTAGGAATCTACCTATGGTACGCACATCCATGAGAAACGCGAGGAGCGGGAAGCAAGATTCTGCAACACTGTACATGATATTGTAAATAGGGGAGGCAGAGGTCTTATTCCTGTGTTTGCTTTGGGAAGAGCACAAGAATTGCTTTTGATTTTAGGTATATATCTGCACATCACCTATTTCCAACTTTACATGTTCAGTGAGTCTGAAAAAACTACATGTCCATCTAAATTATATTTACTGTTCTTAGTTTTCATATTTGTTAAAGTTGTGTGTTGTTGTTTTTTAAAAAAACCTAGATGAATACTGGCAAAATCATCCTGAGCTTCATGAGATACCTATATACTATGCTTCCTCTTTGGCAAAGAAATGCATGGCCGTGTATCAGACCTATGTCAATGCCATGAATGATAAAATCCGCAAGCAAATCAACATCAACAACCCATTTGTATTCAAGCACATTAGTAATCTGAAGGTCAGTGTGAATAAATGAAATTTTAATAACATGAATGTATAGAAAGGTTATTAAGAACTATAATTCTGACTTAAAATTGGGCATCAAACCCTTTTCAGAAGAATTCAATCTACCAGCAACTCTTACCTGGGTCTAGCACTAAACATGCTTCTGATAAGCATCCTTCTGGGATTCATGTATTACAACAATACATCAAAATGGCATCTATTCTTGTTGCCAGAACCCTGCAGAAATACTTTGAGCTCACTGAGGATCCCCTAGAGTCCTTTATAAAAATACATCACTAAAAGACTTTTTGTCCCTGAGAGCAAGGGTAACAGTTAAGGTGGAACACTTTTCTCTGACTTTCATAAAATGGAATAATAATTATTCTTTGCTTACCTAGAGCATGGATCATTTTGATGACATAGGCCCAAGTGTTGTTATGGCTTCCCCCGGTATGATGCAGAGTGGTTTATCCAGAGAGTTATTTGAGAGCTGGTGTACTGACAAGAGGAATGGAGTCATCATAGCAGGATACTGTGTGGAAGGAACACTTGCTAAGGTGAGGTATACTTTGACTACTGGTATATGTTAATACGCAGGGCAGGCAGCTTAAAAGACTTAATTGTTTTACCAGGGAATCTGGACTAAATTGGGCTACTGTTTTGGTGTCCATGTACTTACAGTCTGATGCATACTTCAGTTTGTACCTTTTTTATTATGAATGAAAGATTACCAAGAAACACTGGTATGAAATATCTCAAAGCTGGAATCCAGTGATGGAATATATCCAGATGAGATTAGATATGTCACGGTGAATTGCATTAGAATAGGAAAATCGCAATATTTTGCTAGGTAGAAATGTTGTGTGATGGTGCTGGGAAGGAATTCTGTATTGACTGTTTTTTATACATGTATATATTTAGTGTAGGGATGCAGTGGCACTGTGGTCTAAACCACCGAGTCTCTTGGGCTTGCCAATCATAAGGTCTGCAGTTCAAAACTGCACGACGGGGTGAGCTCCCGTTGCTCTGTCTCAGCTCCTGCCAACCTAGCAGTTTGAAAGCACACTGGTGTAGCAGATAAATAGGTACTGCTGTGGTGGGAATGTAAATGGTGTTTCCATGTGCTCTGGCTTCCGTCACGGTGTCCCGTTGTACCAGAAGTGGTTTGGTCATGCTGGCCACATGACCTGGAAAGCTGTCTGTGGACAAATGCCCGCTCCCTCGACCTGAAAGTTGAGATGAGCGCCACACCCATAGTTGAATTCAACTGGACTTAACCGTCCAGGGATCCTTTCCTGCTTTTACCTTTATATTTAATGTGTATCTTCATAATAAATAAATATTCTGAATGAAATAATATAATGGGTGCATTTTGTTTATTGTTGCAGCACATCATGTCTGAACCTGAAGAAATTACAACTATGTCAGGACAGAAACTCCCACTGAAGATGTCTGTGGATTACATCTCTTTCTCTGCACACACAGATTACCAACAAACCAGCGAGTTTATCCGGGCACTGAAACCTCCCCATGTGGTTAGTGTTTATTTTTGTTATTTTCAAGAAGTACAATATTTGTCAAATCCCAATGCCAGTTGAACAAATTCCATTTAAACTAGCCAGAGGAGAACAGTAATTCAAAGTTGCAGCAGCACTCCTTTTTCTGTGATAAACCATGCTTTAAGTTTTCTTCCACATTTGAAACAAAAGTGATTTTTCTTGAGAGTGCTGCTGTAAACAGTGTGTAAAGCTTGTAGCTTCCGGAAGAAAATATGTGACTTACATGTGTAAAATGATTTGGAGGTAAATCAAGCGAACATGAAATGAAAGAAGATAGAAGAAGAGGCAGGAAAATAAAGTGGTTGAAAAAGGGATAGGAGACGATGTGGGAAACCGTCAAATAACAATCCAAAGAGAGCTGAGTTCCAAAGAGCTGTGTGGACTTGAGGGATTGTCTCACTTCACCCCCTCTGCAGCCCATAGCATCCACTCAAAAAAGCTGCTCTGGTTTGTGGGGCTCTCTCAGTCATATACAGGTGTAGGATACAGGCGCATATTGAAGACACCACCACTCTTCCTCCTCTTCCCTAAGCTGCTACCTTCCTGGCAACGCATCAGGAGTGCCTATATTTTGACAACTAACAATGACTTTTTCATGCAGATATTGGTTCATGGTGAGCAGAATGAAATGGCCAGGCTGAAAGCGGCAGTAATACGTGAATATGAGGATAATGATGAAGTTCACATAGAAGTCCACAATCCTAGAAATACTGAAGCTGTAACGCTAAACTTCAGAGGAGAAAAGCTTGCCAAGGTAAAAGGCTTATGTTTTCTTCATCACAATAAGCACATTTACCTAGTCATCAGGTTATTTCTTCAAAAATATATCTAATTCTTGCGAAGGGACAACTCAGTATATTGGATGATGAACACAGCGCACAGCTCTTATGTCAGGAAGCATAACTTCCTCTTGCCTTTGTTTAGGAAACTTGTTCTTGCTCTCATCCACAGCCCATTACAAATACACTGCTCAGTATGTTCCATAATCTGCTGTTGGATATTGAAGGGTTGCAGTTGTTTGAAGCCTTTGAAATATATTAACAGCTTCAAATAACATGCATGTGCACACTCTTTGTCTATGAACCCACCCAGGGCCACTACTCAGAGAGGTCGGGAGAACTAGTGATTCTGAAAAGGACAAGAATAGGCCAATCATAACATAGAGAACTATCACATGGGATTATTGGTGGGCTGTCCATTCTGAAGTTGAGAAAGAACATGGCAGCTTGTAAAGGGAGTTTTATAATTGATAGGTACTTTTAAGTCATGCTTGCTGATAAATTCACCTTGAAATTTTGGTACATGGTCCTAGTATACAGAACGAGAAGGGATGCCATATCCAGTTGTTCAAATGGGGACTGTTTTTCATCACCACCCATTTAAAAATATCTATCCTATTTGCAATTCCCGTACACTTTCTTACACATAGTCTTGATTTTTCTCTTGTGATTTCTCTAGGTTATGGGCTCACTAGCAGATAAGAAACCAGAACAAGGGCAGCGCGTTTCAGGGATACTAGTTAAGAGAAATTTTAACTATCACATACTTGCTCCATGTGACCTCTCCAGTAAGTAAAAGTGAAAACATTTATTATCCTTGTTCCATTGGTTTGGATCCCTTACTTTCCTTATGTAAACAGTATAGAGTTCCTGTTCACAGAAAGGGCTTTTGCATCTTTCTTCTTTCTACTCCTGTGAATGTGGATCCCCAAAATCTAGAATTGGTGTGGGACAATGCAGCTGGTGGGGAGGAGGGAGATGAAGAATTAATCAGGCAGAAATTTACATGAACAGAGGAGCAACTTAAGGTCTAATGTTGTCTTTTTTGCTTTCATTTTTTTTTTTTTTTTACAGATTACACTGATCTGGCTATGAGCACTGTGACACAAACACAAGCTGTTCCATACACAGGCTCTTTCAGTCTGCTTCATTATCAGCTACAAAAGCTAACAGGTGCGTAACTGGAGGAAGCCACTTGAAGTCTCTCCAAAATTATTACTGGAA
The DNA here is from genome assembly GCF_951804945.1 of Podarcis cretensis. Taxonomy (NCBI): domain Eukaryota; kingdom Metazoa; phylum Chordata; class Lepidosauria; order Squamata; family Lacertidae; genus Podarcis; species Podarcis cretensis. The sequence continues at coordinate 96,436,767 of NC_137172.1, read as the reverse complement.
CTTGCTTGATGAGAAGATCAGTAATGTCCAACAAACTGTTGAAACAACATCCAGCATAACCCACTGTGCAGCTGGAAGAGATTTTTGGGCACATTTTAGGACCATTTTGAATTCATGAGTTGCAATAGATGCACCCAAGTGGTATGTACAGAGTGTGCCCAAGAAATATTTAAGCAGTGATGCATTTATTGTGGTATTTTATATTTTTTCAAGGTGACATAAAAGAAATAGAAGTCCAGGATAAGCCAGCTTTGAAGGTTTTTAAAAACATTACTGTGGTCCAAGAGCCGGGTATGGTGGTGCTGGAGGTAAGGACAGAATACAAGTTTTTGTATAACTGTTGTGATAACATACAAGTGGCTTTGAAATAGAGTTGGGCTTCCTGAGGTGAGGGAGTGCTATAATCTTGGTACCCCAACATACAATGTCAGGTAGCCAAGCCTTTGAAGTCAGTGGAACAAGGGAGCAAGGCTGATAATGATGAATGTAGTAGATTGGCGGACTCATAACATAGCCATTCTAATAGCCTAGTCGCAACCACTTTGAACTTTATAGTTAAAGCCGACAGTTTCCCTCTTAACCAGGATTTCAGACCAGCCACAAAACCAAATAAATGTAGAAAGACAAAAACAAAATTACTTCAAATGGAATTCCAACAATTAATGTGCTCTTTAATCATGCTTTTCCCTCTCATTCTGCTTTTTCTCCCCCCAGTGGGTAGCAAATCCTGCTAATGATATGTATGCAGACACTGTAAAAACAGTGATACTGGAAGTTCAGTCCAATCCCAAAATTCATAAAGGTATTCCCCTTTTTTATTTGTATATATAGTATACTTTTAATAGTGTGTGTTTTGTGAAAAGATGTGAACTAATTTTATATTGGAGAATAGAGTTCTGCCAAGCCCAGGGTCCTGAGACACAATCCACTGTCCAGCTTCCCATTACTTTTAGCAGGGCTGAAATAAACAGAATTATATAAACTCCTCCCTTTAATATGAAACTGGATTTTGAGGCACGTGTAATGTAACATTATTGAAGTCAATTTCATGTGCAAATAGATATATCAAAACTCAGGAACATTCTTCTAAATTAAATCATGTCAATCACAGAACATGTTATTAATTAAAATTCTATTTGTCAAATCTGTTCAGAATCTAACGTTCTGGGAAATTAATCTTCAGAGCAGAAACATACAGTAAGCCCACAACTTACGCAGGGGTTACGTTCTAGAAATCACACCTAAAGCCAAAATGGGTTCAGTGGCGAGTGGAATTACCAAAGTCATTTCCCCCAGAACCCAGCCCCCTTTAAAAAAATTAAAACTTGCTGTGCGCATAAAGCTGAATGCGCACAAGTTAAATGCACATAAAATGTGGGCTCACAGTATTATCTGCAATGAAATGGTACTAGATAAACCTAGTTCCTAAATGTATCAGTTGAAGAACTATTATTATTAAAAGCTGAGCTGTTAATAGTTCTTCTGTAAATGCCAATAGACTGCAAACTCGTTTCATGTTAAGAAACAGAAGCCTGTAACATCACAGAGCTCATTCGGTGTCTTGCTTGGATACAGATTTCACACCCACAGGGAGAAGGTGTGTGAGACCTTGTTTCCTTCCCTTTGCCCCTGGAAAAGTGTGGGAGGTGGCACTGGTGACCTCAAAAAGAAGGGAGAATCTGTAAAAGCCATTGCCCTCCCCTGCCCCACTGGTGAAGAGGATCTCTCCAGTGAATCAAAAGCCTTCCGGGGATAGAAGGAGCCCTTCAATTGGCAACAGACAGCAAATTCTGGATTCAGCCCATAAAATGATCATACTTGTCTATAACCTAATGCATGTCTATGAATCCAATAATTACAGCATGAAGTTCAGATCCAGCTATTCCCCTCCACACACACCAGCATGATCTGAATTAGCTAAGCACAACTTCATTTACATAATAATGTACAAAAAAACCATTTAGACTTGTAGGAACTCAGTAGTATGTGCCAATATTTTCCTTGTCGTTTAATGCCTGTTACATTATAGCTACATATATGTAGCCCAGCTACATTATAATAAATGGCAATTACAATGGAATGTAAAATGTATGGGTTTTTTCCAGCTGTGGTACATAAAATTCCTAAAAAAGAAGAGATAGATGCATATCACAAGAAGATGGAGATTATGCTTCAGTAAGTTATAACATCACATAACCCTCTCTTTCCCACAAAAGATAACTATCATATATTTTAGTACCTTTGTTATTGAACAAAATTTATTTTGGGGGCTTGCTCAAAACCTTGTATTTAGACCAGAGGTTATACTGAAAGGCCCAACATTTTTTAAGTGTTAAAATCCATCTAATAGTATGGAAATCATTCTAAAAAGGTTTCTTTTCTAGAAATTTGTTTGAATCAGAAAGTTAGATTCTTAGACTACAGTTCTATAGAAATCAGTGGGGCTTATTTTTGCAAAAGAAGCCAGAGGAACATCGCCTCGCTGTGAGCCATGAAGGCCACTCCCTGCAAGGCCCTTTCCACCTGGCCTAGGGGGCAGGGCCCACACTCACCCAGCCCTACTATGTTAAATATGTATTCTGTAGTTGACCTCCATTGTAATGTTTTATTTTGAAATCTTTAAGATGATATTTTAGTTTTCTGTTATGTTGCTTTGACTGTATACTCTATATTTGACTTTTTTCAAATTGTTTTATTGATTTAATATGCTGTAAACCGCATTGAGATTTTTCTTAAAAATATAAAGCAGTATAGAAATTAATTAATTGATTGATTGATTGATTGACACAAAGGATCACACTGCTAAACAGAAAACACTGTAGTTAAATAGTTATATAATTTGGTGCCATTCTATGTTTATTAATGATTAGTCTTTCATTTCTAGGGACATGTTTGGAGAAGACTGTGTAAGTGCTAAGAAAGATAATGTACTGAGCATCACTGTGGATGGAAAAACAGCAAATCTTTCATTGGATACACGGGTATTTATAGCTAAATTTCATGCTGATGTATTGTGTCTTGTGTAGCCGATGAGATTTATGCTTAGGAATGTATGCAGCACCACAGTAGGCTTTCTGAAATCTAACAGCTAACCATGCATTTTGGTGACCATTGTCAGAATAAATCGTTCTTTTCAGAAGATTTCCAATTCATTATTGCATTTCCACCTTCAACACTTAACCTTTTGGTTGATCACACTTGCTAGAAGATAGTGTGAAATAGAATGACAGAGTGATATAGAATTGTTTCTTAAATTTCTGCCCCCTTTCCAGCTAAAGCTCATAAAGGGACTTGCAATTATTGTTAATTTTAAAAAGTACTGTGTATAAATTAAATACTCAGAAGGATTACAGTAAATTATGTTTTGTAAGGAATGCCGGAGATCTGCTGGGTTGTTCCTCTTATATTGGGAGAAGTGGGGAGGGGAGGCAACTTTTGCTGATTCCTCCTTCCCCCTGCAGTCCCTCTCTACTTCTCCCAATATAAGAGGAACAACCCAGCAGATCTCCGGCATTTCTTACATCAGGATGCCGCTGCTTTACGGCAAACAATGTTCCCTGATAGACATTTTATATAGGTATGAAATACTCAACCAAGCATCAGTAAATTCAGCATTCATGGCATTCTTTACATCCACCAACCCAGTCAAAGTTCTTGAGGCTGAGTGCTCTTAATTAAGAATTAATTGGGTACATTATTGCCAGCATAACACCTAGAATTAAAGTGCCTTGTCCAGCTTGCTTAAGGCTGTTAAACTCAATGGTACTAACCAAGAGTAACTGGTTATATAATTGTATGACTTTGGCTGAGATCCAGAAAGCAATTTAGGCTCAGATGTAGGGGTTTGTGATAGCCCTTTGAAAGTTTCGACCACATTTCAAAAGCAGTTAGGGGAATTTAAGTCTAAATTTACATTGGATTCATGGAATGAGTTATGTGGGTGGGTGTTTAGATTTTTTAAAAATTGTCTGGCTTCTATGCAGAGTCTTCTCAAGAAGATCAGAAAAATACATTAGGGACTTGCAAATTGATTCTTATTTTCTCCTCTTCTAGACTGTTGACCATGAACCAGGATGTGAAGATGATGATGAAACTCTTCGGGAAATGGTGGAGTTAGCTGCACAGCGACTCTACGATGCCATCACCCCTGTGCAATAAACTGATTGTCCATTGTATATTTTGGGGCCTATAGAAAAATTGTTACAAATCTGTTTATTCTCAATGTGGTTTTTAAAAAAATAAATGTTCTTTAACAAAGTACGTTTACCTTTTTCTTGGCCATAAAACTGTTTTAGCCCCAAGTGGGCAGATGGCAATAGCAGACTTATTGATATAAGATGGAAATGTATTATAGAAAATGATCCTTTTAATTAGGTCTAGTAACAGAAATATGCAACCTCTTATATGTGTAAGATAATATATTATTATGGACAGCTCCTCTGTAACAGAGGAATTGTGTGTATCCATTTAAAATATATTTTAAAAATGTCTCTTGTTAATGGCCTGATTATAAAACTTACAAAGACTAAAATCCCAAGTAACTTCAATCAGCTTCAGAAGCTCCCTCTTTTAACTATAGCCCTCTGCACCACCTGGGAATCTGCTCCAAGAAACTATCTCTGATGTGACACCAGAGGTCACAGTTGGATTTCGGGAAAGTCCTAGAATGTGTATGAGAGCATACATAGATATACATACGTACACACCTCTTTCAGACCCAATGTTTGTTTTGTGTCCTGGATTGACTTACAAGACATTAATTATCACACAGACCTAAAATTACATACATGCACCAGAACGTTCCTGGCTCTGCTAGCTTCTTAACTCCAAGAGTGACAAAGTGAATTAAGAAATTTTAGCTGCTATGCTCTTGATTCGTCTCCCCTCCCCACCCTGGCTTTTTAGCACTTAGCTCCTTTGCAAAAAGTTTTCTTGTTTGATTTGTGCATATCAGGTTGCTATTTAAAGCATAGCAACTAGGTTTTGCTTTGTGGCAAGTTGCAAACTGAGTACACAAGGAGGAGGTGGAAGAGACTTGAGATGGATGTTAGAATGAGGTTGCTCCATGAAATTCATTGGCAGTAAGATTCAGGATGGACAAAAAGGAAAGTATGGTACTTCCGCACAACACTGCCTGCTCTCACGATATGGGAGTGGCAATGGCAGAAACGGGTAGATGATTATACAGCTTCATGGAGGGCAGGTCTAGCTAAGTGGGAAAGTGCTATTGCTATTAATGTTGTTAGCATTCTTTATTGCATTTACAGTGGCCCGACTGACCTCAACCAGAAGTTGGGCATGCAGTGTCTCCAGTTTATTTTAAAAATGATACACCGCTTGATTGTACGGGCTGTAGAATAAAACCTCATGCTGTGGAATACAGTGGTGCCTCGCAAGACGAAATTAATCCGTTCCGTGAGGCTCTTCGTATAGCGGTTTTTTCGTCTTGCGAAGCAAGCCCATTGACAACTTAGCGGATTAGCGCTATTAGCGGTTTAGCGGCTTTTAGCGATCAGCTGTTAAGTGGCTTATCAGCGGATCAGCTGATAAGCGGCTTAGCAGCTTAGGAAAAGGGGGGGAAACCTGCAGGAACTCGCAAGACATTTTCGTCTTGCGAAGCAAGCCCATAGGGAAATTCGTTTTGCGAAGCGCCTCCAAAACGGAAAACCCTTTCGTCTAGCGGGTTTTCCGTCTTGCGAGGCGTTCGTCTTGCGGGGCACCACTGTACTTCCATCCAATTTGGCAGGTGCCCTGGGAATACTTAACCAGGCAGGCCTATGCAGCCATTTTTAATTTTCTTCAGTAGCCATTAAATGTAATGTTTTCTATATTGCTATGCACCACTGTGCAATACCTTTCTTCCAAGAAGCTGAAGGTGGCACATATGATTCTACACCTGGCTCGTTTCATCTAATTATCCTATATTTTCATGGGTGTATCCAGTATTGGGGGGGGGCAGCCAAATTTTCATTTTTTAGATCAAAGTTGTAAAATCATGGATAAAAATACCCACATGAAGAGGACATTAGAGGGCAGCAGGCTTCTGCTGTAGGGGGAGTGTCACAACCTCAAATAATAGAGTGCTTTCAATGCTTTACAATAATGTTTGTGGATCTAGGGTGGAGGGCAGCTGCCCCACCCCCACCCCTTGGCTATGCCCATGTATATATTTCACTTTTTCCCTGTTGTAAAACGCCCTGTGATCTTCAGATTAAAAAGGTAGGATAGAAATTTAATAAACGATACTTGCACTATGAGGTGTCAAAAAAGGATATTTATGTATGCCACTACTACAGCCTGTGTTTTGTTAACCCAAAAATGGAAAACGAGCGAGGTCCCAACTAAAGAGGAATTGCAGCTTAAACTGATGGAATATGTGCAGCTTGCAGATCTAACATATAAGAAGAACATAAGTTTAAAGTAGATTGGAAAATGTTTATGGAATATATGGGGGGGGGTTGTGTACACTTGAAAACGTTGATAAATTCAACAGTGTAAAAAAGTTTTGATAAGATGTAATAATGGAATACTGAATGGCTTGGTTTATATAAAATGTGCAGGGATTTATGTCATGAAAATGAACCATGGAAAGAGAAGAAGGGAAGTCATTGATATTTTAAGGTTGGTTAAATGAATATTCTAAATTGTAAAACATGAAATCTAATTTAAAAAGTGTGTGTGTGTGTGTGTGTGTGTGTGTGTGTGATTAAGCAGCTGGAAATCAGGGTGCAAATTCTGACTAGGCTATTGAGTCAGGGGGTGGAATTTGAACCCTGATCACCCAGCTGCTTAAATCAGCCACACTTTGAACCGTTCGTGTGCTGCTGCTGCTGCTGCTGCTGCTGCTGCTGCTGCAGGTGTGGGGCTCCCCAGGTGCGTCGGATTGGCCTTCAGGTTTTCCACGCCACCTTCGCTATAACCCGGCCAGGAGAGACGGAGGGAGAGGCCTCCACGCGCGCGCCCCCCACTTCCCCTTTGAATGCCGGCGGGCAAAGCGGCAGCCTCGCCTAAAGCCCCTCTGTCGGCGGCGGCTCCTCCTCAGCTCAGCTCAGCGGAGCGGAAGGCAAGCGCTGCAAAGAGCGGCCTCAAGAGCGGCCCGCCTCTCCGCCGCCCAGACGACCGACTCTCATGGCCCTCTCTGAGGCCCAGGCCTGCGGGAGGCGGCTGCTGCTGTGGTCCCCACCGAGGGTCATCCTCTTCGGAGACTCCATCACTGAGGTAATTCTCCCGAGGGGTGGCTTCTCCTCCTCCTCCTCCTCCTCGCCGTCAGCGGTTGGGAAGGCGGGTCACGACGTCTGCTCTGACTCAAGGGGCCTTCGTCTGCTCTTACTCAAAGCGTCGTAGGGCCTTGTCCTACCCCACTTCTGCTTCCCCCCGCTCGTGTTCCCACCCGCCACCCGTTTACGAGCCATTGAGAAGCAGAATTGTAAGGAAGGAGGAAGAGCGGGCAGGGAAGCTGGTTTGGTTTTTGTGCAGGCACAGAAGTGGGGTCTGGGGTGGGGAAATCGCCTTTGATGTTGTCGTAGTCATCTCAGCATTGTTGTTGTAATAATTTTGAGGTTTCAAATAAAGAATAAATATTCATAAATGCACACCTATCTAAATATATATGAACCATGTGTCTGAAATAGTATGGGAGAGCAATCCTGAAGCCATGTTGACACTCCCAATGACCTCAAATACTCCTCTGCAGTAAGGAAGGCAAATGGGGAAAGCCTTCCTATTGTCTTTTGGCTTGCAAATCCTGTCTTAAAGGCATATCTGTGTATGAATAAAGTGAGCCTGTCTTAAGGGTGTATTTGTGTATGAATAAAGGGACGCAGGTGGCCCTGTGGTTTAAACCACTGAGCCTAGGACTTGCCAATCAGAAGGTCGGCAGTTCGAATCCCCGCGGCGGGGTGAGCTCCCGTTGCTCAGTCCCAGCTCCTGCCCACCAAGCAGTTCAAAAGCACTTCAAAGTGCAAGTAGATAAATAGGTACTGCTCCGGTGGGAAGGTAAACGGCATTTCCATGCACTGCTCTGGTTTCGCCAGATGACCCGGAAAATTCTCTGTGTACAAACACCGGCTCCCTCGGCCAATAAAGCGAGATGAGCGTTGCAACCCTAGAGTCGTTCGCGACTGGACTTAACTGTCAGGGGTCCTTTACCTTTTTAAAGTAAGCCTGTTACCTGGACTCAGGAGCTAAAGTATTGACCATCACAAAAGAATGGCCAGACTGCCCAGGTACTGCCATCAGTGACCACTGTCAGGTATCCTGGCAGGTAGGATTTGTGCTGTAGACCCCTTCTTTCTGTGATGTATGTATGATGTATGATGTTTTAGCAGAGTGGACTTGGGCTACAGGGTAGGCAATACCAAAAGTCTATATAAGGGCTTGTTCAGGGTTCTCCTCCCTCCTGTGTGTGGTGAGTGGGGACCCTGTTGCAACAGTTCCTTTAATAAAGATCAGGCTTACTAGCCGCTTTGCTTCTCAATATACTCTGCTTGGCCTCTTTCTCCTACGGATAGGGAACCCACTTAAGGACTCTATATGAATACCCCATAAGGGAAAGGGAGCAGATTTTTTTCTTATAACATCATCATCATCATCGTTGTTAGTTGCTCGTCCTGCAAAAAGGTTGCAGAACAACTTAACAGGATTTAAAATCACAAGTATGCATTTTTGCACAAAATTTGGCAAGGACACATGTAGCGTGTTAACACATGCAATAGCAGCTGCAGAAAGTTTCAGCAGCTGCAGTTAACACCAAGCAATGTTACTGGTCTTCATCCAATAAAACGTGGCGGGAGGGGGGGGAGGTACATTTTTACCTGGTGCCCCAAAGTGCCATTGAAGGCCAAGCTGAGTGTGAGAGGCTGGGAGCCACATCTGAAATGGTTTAGCAAGTGGAATTTAAAAGGCAGACACAGTGATGCCTGCTGCTTGTACAGTGGTACCTCGGTTTAAGAACATTCCGGTTTAAGAACGATTCAGTTTATGAACTCTGCAAAACCGGAAGTCGTGTCCCAGTTTGAGAACTTTACCTCTGTCTAAGAACGGAATCCGAACGGTGGAAGGACACCGGCGGCCGGAGTCCTCATTAGGGAAAGCGCGCCTCAGTTTAAGAACAGTTTCGGTTTAAGAAGAGACTTCCAGAATGGATTAAGTTCGTAAGCCAAGGTACCACTGTATGTGGATTCAGCCTTGGTGGACTGGGGCATCTGTTTTCGAAATGCTAGTTTAATACAATGGCAACTGCCCAGGGCTGGCTCAAGGTTGAGGCCTCTTCTCTTGCCACTGCAGTGCAGGTAAAGATAAGCAGAGCGTCCTCTAAACTCTCCAAGCAGTGGCACCGTGCAAAAGCAACCATGGTGTTGTTAATAACGGGCTGCTGTTGCCAGACCCCCTGCCCTTCATCCGTCTTTACTCTCATAATTTACAAAATTGGCATACAAACACAAAGATTTTTTGAATGCTCCTCCATGGAAAGGAAAGCAATCATTTTCTGCATTCATCCTTTCATTCGTTCATTATTTACTTATTTGCATTCTAAATCTCCCCTCTCTCGCCTCACCCCCCACTGAGCTGTTTGCAGAAATTGGTGTTAAAAGGGTCCCTACCATCAGGCTTACCATTTAAAATTGTGCAACACACAAGGAAAAAAGGAATAGGAGGGTGGAGGAAAGGTAGCGCTGTAGGGTGAAGCCTGGGCTAAAGCTTTTTGAAACATGCAAAGCTGCACACGTGAGAGGGTTCAAGAAAGGTTTTGCTGCTTGGTTCTGTTGATTGCATTAATTGGCCTTTCTGTATGTATGTATGTATGTATGTATGTATGTATGTATGTATTTGTTTAGTGCCTTGGGAGCAATGCTAGAGCAGCAAGTTACCAGGTAAGAAGTGGTACTGCATCCTAGCAGATAGCCTTAGCTGATGTACCATATTTTTCTGTGTATAAGATGCCCCCATGTATAAGACGCTCCCAATTTTGGGGACTCCAAATTAAGAAAATACCTGTGTATAAGATGAGCCCCAATTTTAAACCTAATTTTTTGGTAAAAAAAACAACCCATGTCTTACACACGGAAAAATACAGTATATAGTTTTAACAGCAAGCCCGACTTGTCTGTGGAGTGATGATAGAGCAACAGTACCACAGAGACCAGAACGCTAGGGAGAGTAGGCAGGAATGCATTATTTGGTCCAGTGACGTGCGACTTAAATTAATTTTGTTAAATATTCATTACTTTCCACTTGTTTAGTTTTCCTTCCAAGAAAATGGATGGGGAGCCTCACTTGCTCACCGCTTGGCTAGGTAAGACATAGTTAATGTTGTGTTTCAGCTGGGTTTAAAAATGAAATATCTCAGGTGTTTAGGAAGATAATCTGAAAATAATTATTCTTTTGAGAACCTTCATTTGTTTGATGCATAACATCAAAACCCCTTCCAGTAGCACCTTAAAGACCAACTAAGTTAGTTCTTGGTATGAGCTTTCGTGTGCATGCACACTTCTTCAGATACAGTGTATCTGAAGAAGTGTGCATGCACACGAAAGCTCATACCAAGAACTAACTTAGTTGGTCTTTAAGGTGCTACTGGAAGGAATTTTTTTATTTTGTTTTGACTATGGCAGACCAACACGGCTACCTATCTGTAATCAAAACCCCTGATAATTTTGTTCTTTTAGTTCTTAATTCTGAAGTTTATTGGAAACATTTACTGAAAATGTAAAGCCTCGGTTTTTAAGAAGCAATTGCTTAATACTAAAAGGAAGACAATGCAAAGAAAGCCTGCAATCACATAAATCAGGAAATGTGAGAGAATTCTGCCTGTAGATACACAAGTGCACACACATGCTGTGAAAATAGGGCATTCTCTTTTAACATTGTGAAATATAGTTTACTGTGAGGAGTGGAGGAAAAGAAAGTAGATACTTGTGCAGGTGGCTAACTAGTCTTCCACATTCAGAGCATGGTATTATTACAGGATGACATTTCTTTCCATATATATACTCCTTTTAGAAAATGTGATGTTCTGAATCGCGGACTCTCTGGCTATAACACAAGGTGGGCAAAACTTGCTCTGCCAAGATTGATCAGCAAAGATTCTGATGCTAAGAACACTGTTGCTGTAACTGTCTTCTTTGGAGCCAATGACGGTGCTTTAAAAGGTGCAGTATAGTTTTACTCTCCCCTTCCCATTCTTTTTTTCCAGAATGGTTCATCAGGTTGCAGTAGAGTAGACATGTAATTTCAGATATTTGAGAGTTAGCATTTCAAACACTTTATTTTTAAACGTATTTTTTAAGGGTTTATGTGCTACCTTTCAATAAAGAAATATATTTTCTGAGCAGCATAGAAATAAAACAAAATACTAAGTAAAGCAGCAATGAATTTTGCATTTATTTGTTTCTATGGCCAAACATATGGCAAATTCCAGGCCTTATAACACTGGTAGCTTCCTATACACTTAGCTCAGTGCTTGAGTGGTAAACTAGTGTTTCCCAACCTTGGGCCTCCAGCTGTTTTTGAACTACAGTTCCCATCATCCCTGACCACTGGTCTTGCTAGCTAGGGATGATGGGAGTTGTAGTCCAAAAACAGCTGGAGGCCCAAGGTTGGGAAACACTGAACTAGAGCATTGGAAAGTGGGACTAAGCAGACACATTTAATTATGGTTTAAAAGTGCAACCCATGCCATGTGAGCACTGCACAGCTTGCAGTTACTGATGCCAGGTGTGTGGGCAATGTTGAGTTATCAGCAGCTGCTAGCCATGGTGGCGTCCCAAGAATGCCATTGTACTCAGGTCCTGCTTGGCCTGTCATAGGCATCTAGTTGGCCACTGTAAGAACAGAATGCTGAACTAGATGAGCTCTTGTCCTGAGCTAGCAGGGCTCTTATGCTTTGATGACAAGAAGGGAATTGAGCACAAGATAAAACCACGGACATTTGTGGACTGTAGGTGTTGGATATCTACTGAGTGCACACCTGTCCCACTTCTGCAGGCACTGTTGATTCTAGGATTGCTTGTACCAAGGTGAGAGGGAGAGCTGGGTAGAACAATGAGGCACTCATGACTGCAAATCTCCCTCTACATTCTGCCTGTGTTTGCGCGTGTGTGTAGGAAGAGAACAGGGCTGTGCTGTCTCTGCATGTAGTTTGTGCCTATTCAGTTCATCTTCCTCTAATAGTGTAATATTTGTAAGCAAAAGTAGAATTACATTTGCTTAAAGTGATAATTTATAGTATTTCTTGTCTTGTCTCAATAACCCCGGCTCAGTATTTATTTATTCAAATTGTCTCTCTTCCACTCCATAGCAAAAAAAAAAAAAAAATTAAGAAGTTGTCAGAGTGACACAAAAGTACAGTCCTTGCCCTCAGGCTTACAATCTTAAAAAAGACACAACATAAAAGGAAAATGGGTTAAGAGGGATAAGATAAGCACCCTCAGGTTATAACATCTTAGTCACAGATTGGCCAGGAGGAGCCCAAAGTTGTTGGTTTCAGCTACACCAATGGAGTGACCCCACCTCCCTTCCCTTTCTCTATTGAAACCCGATGTAATGGCTGCTGGCAGGAAATAGTTGTTGGAGGAAGGAGCCTGGCTTCTCTGCAGAGCTGGTGTTGGTCCTGCATCCCTTCTTCCCCTTCCTCTTCTGCAGCTTGATGTAATGTAAACATATAATTGGTTTATCAATGGGCATGGATGGACACATGGCCCATTAGGGCAATGCAGGTGGGAAGGTAATGTGAACCATCTTACCTAAATGTAAACTATCATGCCTGAACAGATGTGAACCCTAAACAGCATGTGCCACTGGATGAGTACGCTGACAATTTGAAAAGTATGATACAATACCTAAAGTCTGTGGACATTACAGAGGATAAAGTAATTTTGGTGACGCCACCACCTTTGCATGAAGCAGCTTGGGAAAAAGAGTGCATTGCCAAAGGTAAGAGAGTTTTTATCTCCTCTCATTTTGGATTAAGAAAAGAAAATAGTGTACCTATGCTCTGAACTCTCTAGTGGTCAGCCTATTACATGTTCTATAGGAAGTAACTGTCTTAAGTGACAACTGGTGGCCATTGCTGTGTGATCAAAGAACTGCTATGCTATGATTTAAATACTATAGAAGCAAAGCAAAATGTCTTGATTAGCTGATGCTTCTGTACAGCAAGAAAATAGACTTAACATATTTTTAGTATTGTGGCAATTGAGAAGTGCTTTAAGTTAATTTTCACTAGCCTGCTCTCTGCCAACTTTGTTCCATCATCCACACCTCACTAAATTGAAGTGTGTGTGCATCCAACACCTTCAAAATAAGAATGAAAATATGCGGCATTGTGGATGTAGATCTGATTATTTTTAAAAAAACAAAAACCACCATCCAGCAGTAGGTATGTGAACAAAAATATTTTGCTGTGTACTGGGTTTCCAGGGGTGGAAAACTAAAAATCATTGGGGCCTCACTGCCCAGCCCACCATGTCCCCTCCTTGACCTCTCCCAAGAAGGTTTTAGGCTTGCTAAAAGCATCTTGTGGAGCCACTGGAGACTTTTTTCAAGCAGCTGGAGTGTGTTTTCCAAGGGGAAATGCAGGCAGGGAGGGCTTGACAACAGCCTGGTTTTGGTACCCATAGCTAAGGGTAAACTGCTGTGGGTCCTTTCCACACTTGAGTTTATTTCTACTCCAACTTTCTAATTATACATGGAGTGTTCAAGGTACATTGAATCATAATATATAACATCAAGTCATTGCACAGCAGAAATCACAATAAATTAAAATTTCAGAAGATGTATAAAAGCAAACATAGGTCAGACCAAAATGGGAGCAAAGTTGCCCACATGAAAAGCTCAGATATTACTTCAGCAACCTGACTTACCCTAGCAAGTGTTCATATTGACATGCAATTAGGCATATGGATCCTTGAAGCCATATTCAAATTATATTTGGATGTGGATTTAAATCATAATTGTGCTGTCAAAGCAAGAAGCATAAATCTAAAGCCCTCCTTTTGTTGACCTTGCCCCCTCCCTGCCAACCCCCAATTCTCAACAGGTGAAAAATTAAACCGCCTCAACTCTACCACAGGAGAATATGCCAAGGCATGTGTTAAAGTAGCCAGTGATTGTGGCACTTCCATCATTGATCTGTGGACACTTATGCAAAAAAATAACCAGGTATGACCCCTTTTATTGATTGATTGATTGGATTTGTTGGTTGCTTTATGTTGGGCAAGACAACCCAAAGCAACTTACAACCAAACCAATCTCTAGACATTTTAATAGTGAGTTTTTAGAATGTCATTAGAAACAATGTGTCAATTTGGGACACTCATTAAGCTGAAGCAAAGGTTGATTCAAAGGGCCCATGCCGTGGTTCTGTAGAACAGTAGTAGCTTGCTTAAATGTGTTTGGCTTTCATTTCCTTCTAAAAAGTCACCAGACTAGTTTGTTGTATCTTTTGAAAACATCCGTTTTAGGACTTTGGCTGCTACCTCTCCGATGGACTTCATTTATCAGCAGAAGGAAACAATTTTCTAGCAAACCAGCTTTGGTCACTCCTGGAACAAAGAACATCAGCACTCCCTGTAATGCTTCCCTACTGGCGTGATGTAGATCATCTCAACCCTGAAGCTAGCCTTCAGGGGAATCTTCGTGATTTATAAAAGTTATAAAACAGTGGCTGCTGGAGAGAAAACAGCAGGTATCTTTAAAAATACAAAATATTTTTTCCTATATTTTTAGATTGTCTGAATCATTTCAATTTTTCCTCCTAATTAAACAGTGGCATTAAGCTGTAGCAGTGCCTCAAGCTATACTTAAGGCATATTTAAACAATCCAGTAATTGCAGTGACCAACTGAACTTGAAGCTGAGTAATTCCATAGTAACTGTATCATTTATAAGCTGCTTAACACAATATTTTGTGTTTTAGCTAATATTATTTGAACTCCTATTGACATTGAGCTACTTGTGTTTACTGTCTCGATCTTTCCTACAAAAATAACGCCACAAGTAGTTTATATGCTCTTTTTATTGTGACCAGCTTTTTCCCCAGACTTTTGGCAGCAGAGCCACTCCCATATTCAGTCCCAAGGTTCACACCAGCCAGGACATGAGGCAGGTAGAAGCCTGGAGCTGGCATAGCAATTGGAGCTGATGTCTCTTAAGTCATAGCAGTGGAACCAGCTCTGGATCATAGGTCATCTCAGCTTCTTCCCAGCAGGAAGTTCACTGACATTAGTGGGTAGGATGGGGAGAGCAACACTAGCATCACTCCACAGCTGGAGGCTGGTGGAACTGTACCTATGCCCATAGCAGATGAGTAGGTTGAATGTCAAGTTCAGGAGTTGGCAAGGCTTACCTGGCATGGGCCGGATCACTCCTGTGGAGATTCAGTGCAACACCAGAAATCACGTCTGCGCATGTTCGTGGCGCTGGAAATCGCTTCTGCGCATGCCCAGATGCTGAAAACCGTGCCTGTGCACAAGTGATTTTTGGCGTCTGCGCAGAAGCAATTTCCGGAGCCACAGAAGAGAGTCCCCTGCTGTGCCTGTTTAGCGCAGCACGGGGGGACTCGCTCACCGAACAGGTGGCTCAGTTTGGGGGTGGCTCATGGGCCGGTTAAACAGTCTTCGTGGGCTGCTTCCAGCCCATGGGACTTAGGTTGCCAACCCCTGGTCAAGTTGATCACTAGAACTGAATTGTAAGTTGTAGTTACCGTAATTTCAGATTACTATCTCCAGGCAGCACATAAACTTAAGAACTTGCCTTCCAGGTTTACTAGTTTTCAACAAATTCATATCTTACATTCTTTAGATTAAGAGAAGTTTATTTTTGTCATATTTCAATAAAAATTCAATTGGAAAACAAAAAGTAAGTTTTGAGTTTGTCTGGAACACTCATGCCACACTGTGTTCTTTGATGTTTTTGTCCTATTCAAATTTTGAAACTCAACTGCCTTTGGCTATTCAAAAAACTTTTGAGATATTTTACGCAGCATGTAACATTAGTGAATATTTCTAGTTATAAAATACAGGTATCAGTTTATTTAAGGCAAGTAACCATTTCCCAGAAACCCACATATTTGCTTAAAGCCTGGATTGCCGCCTTCAGCTCTTCCCTTTGTGCTCTTTGGTTGCATACTGTTGGATATCATTGCCCTATCTATGTATTTTCTGACTGCAAGTGGCTATTTTATTCAGAGAAATGAGATCAAGGCATGGTAGTAGTTACAGACTTCTGTTTTCAGTGGTGTTGCTCTTTTGCTAGACAAATAAAGGAAGTGAGATACAGCCTAAAAGAGGATTGAAAGGTGTTGCTGTAATTAAATGTAACTAGAGAGGCTCTCTGAGCTGACAGCCTCCTAGTGGCTGTGTTCAGACATCATGCTAAACCACAGTTTAGCATGTTTTCCTGACAGGGTCTCCACTTGCTGCTTTAGTTCAGCCATGAGGAGTTCAGAAGCTTTTCTTTCTATTTTTGCTTAAACACAACTTACATTGTCCAAACTGACAAAATTGTGGTTACTGTTGACATAAGTAGTAGAGCAAAAAATTAAATTCTGAACTCCTTGCAGATATAGGACAATATGGGTCAGGGCAAGGGGAGAGCATAAGAGCTCAGTGTCTGCTGTGACTTGTTCCTATCATGCTTTATGATTTAATGTGACTGCCAAATTGGGCCAGTGTCTAATTAAAAGTTTAATGTGCAAACCAACATTAATCCCACTTCATAAAAAACTTTGGCAATAGCCATCACTTAAATCTTGGAACTGAAATAATTTAGTGCGATTTTATTGAAAAATAGCAAATAACATTAAGTTGTGGCAGTGCCAAAACCCTATTTTGGTCGCTTATCTTTAGCATACAAAATGCTGGTGTTAACCCAACTACTAAAATGAAATACTACATCCTAGTCAATTTCAGAATGCAATAAAAAGGGAAGAACAGTACCTGAACTCATAACTAATCCATTCTTTGTTTATTACAGGCAATCATGGTAATATACCTCTGATTAAATCACACCTCTACAGAAGGTGCATTTACTACAAAGAGAAGTCATCTTGCACACAGCGCTTTTAAGGAGAGGTATAAAAATCACTTTATTACATTGTATTGGCAGTTCACTTCTCACACAAAATTTTACTGCTAAGTAAGATATCTAAAATCAGACTATAGATACAAATACCAAAAGGGCACAAGTTCAAGTATTAGTGTAACAAATATCCATGAAAAAGACACATTTGTCACAGGTTTGGTTGATCAGATATGAAAAAATACAAGTCTTTCGTAACTGAGGATTATTATTTTTTATACTTTGTTGGCTTTTGATGCAGCTATTAAATGTGTACATTTTACACAAATTAATGTAGGACATGATTATGTTTGCAAAATAGTTATTTAAGCAGTAACACCACTTTTTTCGGTCCATGCATTTCTATAGTCACAGGCCCCAATATTGAAATCAATCTCCTGCCAATTTATAATGAAAAAAACCGACCATCAACATTTATCAGATTTGCTGCGTTACCTTAAACCCCCTCTCCCCCATAACACTTCATAAGTCTTTCTTAATTTAAAATGTTCACCTCATTTTTCCATCTTAAAAGAAAAATACTGCTGAATGCTGAAATACAAGAAGGTAAATCACTACATATTGGGGCTTCTGTATTCTAAAAAATTTGCAGTGCTGTTCAACTACAAAAAGGCACATTATAAAAATACGAAGAAACAATTGGTATTAGGCAGATTATGCCTCTATGCCACAGGCTGAAGGAAATGTTCAAATCAAGACTACAAGGGAAAAAATTCAAAAAGTTTCAGTACACTTGAGTCTGTGTGTACATAGCACTCACACTGAAACTAAAGAAGATCATACACATGGCCAGCATCTGCAGTAGGTCACTTCTTTGTTTCTGTTTTTCAATACAATATATACACATACAAGATATTTCTATAATGAAATGGCTTTAGTTCATCAAATTGAACATGATTTTTGCACATCAGAGCCAACAGCTCCAAAGGCAGCTAGAGACTAGCATTCCGTTTCTTTGCTGTCCACTCTGTGTTGGCGTTGCAGTTTGAAGGACGATGCTTTCTCACTCCTTGTGACAGGATGATCTGTAAGATCCTCAAATGACTTGGCAGTTGTGCTGTTGTTTGGGAAAGGAACCTTATCAAAGCAATCATCATCCTCCATGTGAGAGTCTGTACTAGGATCCTCCTGAATGGTGTCCATTCTTTGATGGTCCAGTTTCGGAACCACTGCTGCCACAGAGACTGGTGCAATAGGCTGCAGGGGCTGGAGCCGGCTAGTCGATGGCACGGCAGGAGGCGGCTTGATAATTCGAACAGAGGCCGAATCCATGCTGCTCAACATCTCAACGTTCTGCAAGGACACAAACAAGCAGCACAGTTATGGAACAATACTGGTGGCCGAAAACACAGTGCCAGACCTCTTCAATCTCTGGGCAAGCTGTCCACAAATGCTCTGTAGCTAAGGTGGCTACCAGGCAGTACTAAGATTCAACACAGATGGCAGAAGAGTAGCACTACCAATCCCAGAATTCTGGCAGATACAAATCCTGGCATCAATAGTGGCAGAGGAGCAAGTCACTTTAATAATTTTGATTTACTATGAACTGTAGGCTCTTGAAGTAACTTTAGTTTCATTTCAATATTTTTTTAACATGTTGGAGGAGTATGGGGTATAGATGTTTTGGTGCTCGGAACTTTCCATCTATCAATAACGGTAGCTGATTCAAATAAAGTAGAATCCAAATAATGAGAGTAGACAAGTGTAAATGCCCTGGAAACAGGAATTCCTAGTACTACAAAATTGGAGCATTCAGCTGAACAGAAAGCAAGTTCATTACTTAAAAACGAAAAGATGTATATACCACAATTCTACAAAACTTCCAGCATGGTTTACCAAAAGTGTATCAACTTCTGGAAGATACATTTATTCCATGGAAATTTGTTCATCCTAACCATCATGAATAGTTCTCAGTACTGAGAAGTCTCTGCAAGCCTGTCACATCTGTTTTGAAAACATTATTCAGCAAAAACATTATTCATTATTCAGCAAACTTACACTGGGGCCAAACAGAGATTTGGTGTTCTCTTCATACTGCCTATCCAGCTTCTTGTCCTATTAAAAAGAGGGAAATGTAACAAGTCAGCTATGGAAGACACCCACCCACTCCAATTAACTTCAAGGGTAGAACTTTCCCTAAATGTTTAACTACCCACTATCATGAGTAAAGCTCAAGTATATTCACCTGCACATTGTGTTTAATAAATGAAGCAAAATATAAACACCTCTCTTTAATTTCTGCCCACACTTAAATTAAAGGCATCTGTTTCATGAGGTTTGTAATTGAAACTTACCACACAGTGTACAAGAATGCTTAGAGGAATCCAAAATATTAAGGAGAATACAAGCACAGATCCTACTATGTTGTCTGCTAAAAATTTTCCTGTAAAAGAGGAGATACACCCAATTTCAGAGGCAGACAAAATATATTTGGGTCCAGTGTTAAGAATTCTACAAATATTTTTCAAGTGGTAGCTAGTTCATCTGCTGTCACAGGATCCTATAATTTGATCAGTAGATACAACTCTGAATGGCTTGTTTTTAAATCAGAGTAGACCCACTGAAATGAACTAAAGTTGATCAGAATGAATTTAAAAACCTAAGAAAATGTTCATGAGTCCAGCTGATTATGACTTAGTTGGATATAATGGTTTATCTTCAAACTGTTTAAATGTTACTGTATTTCCCAATGTTTAAATGTTACTGTATTTCCCAATGTTGTGGAATTGCAAGTGAGCGCTCTCTTAGTTCTCCAAGACTTCTGTGGGTGTTCTTGTTTTTAATTAAAACTATTTCAATTCTGCCCTACAACAATTGATCTTTTTTACTGCCATTTATCTTATTACCTGCCAACTTTCAAATAGTAGGATTGTAACTCTGGAAATCTACTTTACCTGTGCTGAGGGGGAAACAAGTTAGACACAAGCAAGTTAACTGGCCTTAAAAAAGTGTTTTTACATAACTTTAGTGAAAGAGATTCTACAATGTGTTTCCTTTCTGTGACTTAAACCAGCTGATAGTTTCATTCTCAGAGACTACTCTGACTTCTTTTCTTAACTAAACATGCAGAAATCAATTAAGTGTGACCAAATTGTCTTCACCACATCAGTATTGGATCTAACATTCTAAGTATTTTAATCTGTACAGTGCCATAAGCATGCTGCCGGCATGAAATAAGCATTTAATAAATAACTCAGCTAAGCCAATTGATGAGCTTTATCTGCACAAATGTAAAATATACTTTAACTTGCTAGTAATCAATTTCATTGGCTGATGCTGGGTTCTTCATACTATGGGAGGGAGCTCTTTCATTGACACTTTATTCCGTGCTTTTATAAGCTGAAGATTTGTTTTCAATCTGAGCATTATAGAAGCATGGAATAAAGTGTCTCTCCCCTAGTACCAGGACCCAGCATCACCCAATGAAATTGATTACTAGCAAGTTCAAGATGGGGGGGGGAGTTATTGATTCCCTCTATGCTAATAGTGAACCCAGTCTCTAAGCTGTTTCTTTATGTAGCCCCTGAGATGATATCAGAAGACTTGGAGGAGCCCCAAGGTTTTCAGAAATAAAAGAATACAGAAACAAACAGGAGGGAACCACCCCTCAAACACAGTCCAATGGAATGGAATGGAGTGTTCGGGAGTAAAGCACAGCTGGCTGAAAGAGTGGAGTATGCCACACTGAACAAGTGCATTGCATGTACACATCAATTCAGTCATTTGTGGTCACAAGATGTGGTGGTGGTGGCTACCATTGGTTTAGGTAGCTTTTATTTTTTTTAAAGACAATTTCAGGCCCATCAACAACTGTTTGCCAAGATAGGCAAATTTGAACTCTTGTGTCCAAATTTCCCATGGAATAATCCCCCCCCCCCCGTGACAGCCATCTCCTTCATGCTCTGCTAGCAAACTCTCACCAAACAGATCCCAGCCTGACCCAAGCAAGGCAATGCTTGATTTCTTCTACTCAACATATACGTGCCTAGAAAATAAACCTTAAAGCAGAATGGGCTACACAGTTCAACTACAATATGCAAAGATGACCTGTGTTCGTGTTGTGTTATCAAGGTCACTTAAGTATTCCGCAATATGCTTTGTACTGCCATACAAGTTGTATTGCACCCACTTTCATTAGATTTGATCATGAGGCCAGAAGCATCTTCTCAGCTTGGCAACATATGATCTTCAGACACACCTTGAAGTACAGTCTTGCACTTTCCTGCTACCACTTACAAAACAACATTAAGTACCACTACCTGTGGTGACATCAAAATCAGTGATCAAAACACCTGCTTTCAATGCTCACATTCTGAAATCAAAAGATAAAGGCACTGAATGCAGAACAGCAAGGTTAAGAACAGGTTTATGGATTTCAAGGGAAGCTTACCTAGCGTATTGATGCTTAGCTGCTCAATGAAAACCCAAAGCCGCTCAATCACATCCTGCACACGCTTCTCACATTTACCCTGCAAGGCATAATGTTTCTTAGAAAGCCATTTTATGCAATGTAAATTTCAGTCATTCTATCTTGAGATAATGAGTTATGGTTTAAGGGTATGTAAAGATTGGGAGGAAGCCCCTTTATGTGCTTGGGTGTCAATTATCACCTAATATTTTGTCTCAAACCACAGCATAAATTGGTAGGAACTTACAGAGTGAATTTGTTTTGACAATGCTATTGTAACACTGAAGAAGCTTCTGGAAGGAAAATATGTGATGTGAATTAAGACTGCAGCTGGGCATGAGCAGAAATACAGAGCTTTCTTTAAAAGGGGCTTTTCTTCTCCTGATGAAATGACTATGAGCTCAATACATGTGTGACCAAGACCACCAGCCATGTGTCACATTGGGAGGAAAGGGCAAGGAATATTGTGTGGGTGGAACACTCCGGCTGGAATCTGAAGGCCTACTTTAGGCATAACCAAAAGTAATTTTGTCTTCTTTGAACAGTAGATCATAATGCATAAAAAACAGTGGTTTTTCAAATTTAAATTAAATTTTACCAACATATGTGCCTCTGCCAGATATACTGAGTTAAGAGAAAGATTTTCTAAGCAAACAAGGAACCAATTTTATTATTTCCCAAATATGAATATTTATAGTCTACCAACAAAGCATAGTTGTTGAAAAGCAAGTATTACAGTCTACTCAATATCTATCAGTATTTGAGTATTTCTTTTTTGTGAGGATGGAGTTTACATGGTTGGCAGGGGGAAGAAAAGATGAATAGCCCAGTGCGCAGCTTCTTATATTCCGATACTTAATCTAACAAACTGTTATGGGTACTGGTCACAAGAGACCCTATATGAGAATATTTTAAATACATTTCCCTCCATAGCTTAAAAAAAGAAAAGAAAATGCAAAATGTACACAGTGCAACAGAGATGCAAAACCTGGTAATAGAAATGACACACAGTAAATCATGTTCTATTTAGCTGTAAAACTAACACTGTTTAGTGAGCAGATTCACACCGTTGTTTAGGAAATTAAGTAGTATCAATGGGTGTTAACTGGACACTTTGCTCTAGGTGGCCAGTTTAAATAAACACAAACTGCTCAAAAATCTGCCTAAAGTCCCATATGGTATATGAAACTACTTGAGTGGTTCTATGGATATAAAGAGAAAGGGGGGAAAGGTAGATGGATAGAGGGAAGAACCAGAAAATAGGCAAATGATGCAAAAACCACAGCAACAGTGTTAAGCTGACCATTTTGGTTTTGCTCTGGGACCAAGAACAAAATTTCACAGTGATCTATTTTCTGATTTTGTGCCAATATGCTTTGAGGTGGTGAAAAATATTATCCTAACCCTGTATACACTCACATTCATGTCACAGAATCCCACAGTGCATGGCTTTCCTTTCCTCAAATACAGGAAATTCCAGTTGTCATCAACAGTTGGGCTGCATCTCCCATCCTTGTCTCGACAGCAGACCTTGCAAGAGTTATCCGTTTCTGAAATTAAACATGCAACTTCATAGTTAGCTTTTGGGATATTTATGCATTACTCCTTTACGAAAAAGTAATTTCCCTTTGCTGATCATACAGCTTTTCAATTCATTAGTCTACTCTTGAAGACCACACTATTTTATGAACAAGTTCCTGATGGTACTCAAACACAGACAACAACTTAAAATTTATAAGAAGCAGCACCCTCCACTCTGGTAAGAAGAAAAAAGGAACTTCATCAAACCCAGAGTGAAATGGAGATATCCAAGGGTTAGTCCCCCTGCAACAGATATTTAAAGCTTCCTTACCAATCAGTCCCAAGTAACAAGAACAACACCAAATAAAACATTTTATTTCAACTATTCCAAAGAGTGGCACTGGAAAGTACTAGCTCTATCACATAAACAAGGTCAAGAAGTAAATGAGTAGGCAGGGAACTGGGGAAGGGCATAGAGCACATGTCTTGAATGCAAAAGGCCAAATATTCTATCTGGTGTCTCCAGGTACAACTGGAAAAGATTCCTGCCTGAAACCCGAGAGCTTCTACCAATAATACTGAGCTAGATTGACCAGTGGTCTGACTTGATATAAGACAGCTTCATTGCACTAGCAGAGAAACATTTACCATTACCATCTGACCAAAGCTCTAGAACAGTGTTTCCCAAACTTGGGTCTCCAGCTGTTTTTGGACTACAATTCCCATAATCTGACCACTGGTCCTGCTAGCTAGGGATGATGAGAGTTGAGCAAAGTCTGGCAGTTCATTCAAGCTGTATGTAACTTGACCTGACCCCAGCACAGACAATATTTGTGCCTGGTAAAAGGAGACCTTACTCTAGCTAATGAAACAGCGCTCTAAAAGAAAAATGCATGCTGCTCTCCTTCACTTTGCTGTGTCTATGGCTTGAGCAATCACTTTTCAATGTCAAGTAAGCCCTGGCTCATCATGTAAGGGAACCCTCCTTACCATTACAGGCGCATGAACTCTGGTTCTTCCCCCACTCACAGAAGGGTATGCACGCTCCATCTTTGCACTTGCCCAAATCCACACAGACAGTGTCATCTGGGGCATTCCCTGGGGGAGGACATTCACTGCTATTGCCTATGAAGAGATTTAGTGAGAATAAGCCTTGCATCAGGATATGAATATCTGGAAATAAACAAAGTAAGGCTGCAATCCTAACCCCATTTACCTGGGATGAAGTCCAGGGAAAATTTAACAGGACATACTTCTGAGCAGACATGTTTAGGATTTCTATGGCTTGCTAAGGACAGGTAAGAGGTCCTCACAAGTTCCTTCACACAGCAAGTCTCTCTGAAAGACTTCCCTCAAGAAGATTCCTACTACAGATGCCAAGAGGCAACACTAGATTTTGCAGGCATCCACTGAAAGAAGAACATCTCCCTCACACAGCTGATGCCTGCAAAAAGCAGGCTTCTTTCTTGCCCCCAGCCCCTGCTTCCCATCTAATGATGGTCATAAGAAAAAAGGGCTTTGCCAATTCTATGATCAGCACAGCCCAAAGAGCCAAATACAGGATGAACAACTCCAATGGCACCTGTCAAAGTTGGCCAACGGGAGTGGATCCAAATAAAGATCTGGTTCCCAGAGTCAAAAAGGCTCCACTCTTATGTTCTATAGGAAAGGCCTGTTTATGTTTAACATCCCAGAATAAGCCTGCCAAAGCATTTTTGCTTTATTGCAATGCCACACATTAATGCAAACACTCCCCCCCCCCCGCCCGCCAGGTGATTCCCAAGTCAGAAACATGCATCTCTTAGAATGCACCTTTCTTGGGACAGCCTTAAAAATGTGTCGTTAAGGTTAAGTAACTCCCATTATTCCAAAACAAGGTAAACACACTGTACTGATGGAAATGGAAATTAGGAAGGAGCTAAAGATGCACAGGCACACACTTTTTTAAACATGCATAAGACAAAAAGTGACTAACAACTACAATGATGTACCTGTGCAATAGGACTCTCCTTTACAGGTGGCATTGATGGCTTCCTGGCACTTTTTCTGTGCACTTTCAAATTGGCATCCTTTACAACAGGGGCTATTGCGATCACTAAGGGATGAGAAGGGAGAAAGAATAAACTTAGACATCTGAATATTCAGGATTACAAACCCAAAGTAGTAGCAGAAGGAAGGGTCAGAAATGTCTCTTCATGTCTCTCTCTCTCTCTCTCTCTCTCTCTCTCTCTCTCTCTCTCTCACACACACACACACACACACACTGCAGTTCTAAAATATTTATCTATACACTTAATTTAGACATGCAATCACCAATTACCCCACCAGTAATAAAAAAGAGGCATAATACTTAATTACATCTTTGCAACGAGTTAAGTAGCTGACAACCAACAATTCAATAATGCAGACATATGAACTATCAGAGTTTATTCAAAGGACTAGCCTCTTGTTCACTAAACTCACGTCACACAATGTATGTTTTTAAAATAAACAGCATCATAAAAGTAAACAAGCATAATCATGTGTTTCCTCAACTATGAAAAAAAAGAAAACAAACTCTCTTGCCAGCCCCACATTTCCCACCACCACCCCTTTTGTAGGAAATATATTTCACCTGCATTTGGCATTTGGCTTCAGCTTGCACTCAGATGTGCAGCAAGGATCAATGTGCAGACGCAAGAGGCCTGGGTCACATTCCTCGTCTTCGTCCACTCTGGAGTTGCCACATACTTTGTTGTTGCGCTCTTGGAAGCATTCTGGCGCCTTGGCTTCAATAGTCCGAAGGATGGATTCTTTACTGCAGCTTGAAAACATCTGAAAGTGTCAATAAGAAGAGGAAGAAACAAATTAGTAATGAGAGAGCTACTAATTCAGGATTGTGCGAACCTATATATAATTATTAGTTTTGCCGCACAAGTGCAAAATATGGTACGGAATTCAACTGGTAATTTTTTTTATTCCTTTCTCATTGGCAGCCTTCTTGCCTGCAAATTCAAAGGAAACAAGTGTATCTGGTGAGAACTCAGAAAGCAGAGTAGGCACTTTGGTTGGCATATAACTCCCATGTATACTAGGTCTTAGCCTTCCTCTTCCATCCACAACCTGATCTACAGCTTGACATCTTTTCCTCTGTCCATTCCTTTTCTTATCCTCTGCCACACTGGTCCTTCCTTGCAAAATATTTTTTTTTTAAATAGTTTGACAATGCAAATATTAAGTAAAATAATGACCTCCAGGTTCCTTCCCTTTTCCATTCAACACTACCATATGTAGGGAACCAAGTTGCCTACATAGGTTTGTAATATATGTATGCACGCACTCATGCGTGCGTGCGTGCGCGCGCGCGCGCACACACGCACGCACACACGCACACACACACACACAGAGGTAGAGAGAAAAAGAAAGAAAGAAAGATGATTTTAAAAAATACCTTATTGTTTTCATGATCACCACTCACAGCAATTGGGTACATAACATATTTTCCTCCCTGATCTTCGGTGGGGGCACATTCTGGCAAGCCATCAGGATCATGCTCTGCCCCAAAGTTGTGTCCCAGCTCGTGAGTTGTAACCAAATCGGCTTCCTTATAGAAATATATACACAAAAGAAGCATGCTCATTTAGGGAATTTTTTAATGTTTGATGTTTTATTCTGTTTTTAATCTGTTGGGAGCCATGCAGAGTAGCTGGGGCTAACATCACACAGTCTTTTATAGGCTGCCTTTGAGAAGCTAATGAAGTGTGTAGTGCTCTAAATACCTGTATTATAAATGTAAGACTACCAGATAATTTTACTTTAACACACAGAAACGGCCAGTTTGCTCACTAGTGGTAGTTAAAGTTCTTCAAATTTTATTGGTGCAGCAAAAGGTGAATATAATTCATAATCATGTCTTCAAGTGGAGGGGGGGGCAGTGATGACACAACTGAAAACGGCAGTGTAACACCAGAACTCCTCACTAACCCATGTTAATAAAAGCAAAAAGATGTGTCTAATTGGAGCTAATTAAACAATCCTTTTTGAATACTGGACATGTATGGAGAAAATAAACATTTCAAAGAAAGATGTCCAAAGCTTGCTTTGAAATGTAAGAGAATTTCATCTCACAGCACAATTGGAGAAGGGCCAAGAGACAGATTGACAATGGCACCAAAAGGTCAAAAGCTTTCCAAAGAGGGACAGAATTGCTCACAGAGGTAACTATGGTACTCAAAAATATCAAGCAGGACTTACAGAAAACAAGCTTTGAAACCAACTGAAAATAACCAACTGGACAAATAAAAAATAGATCTAATAGGGCATCAACTCAGAAGCTACTAAGGGAATTGTAAGGCATGTTAAGAAACCACTTCCCACAACTCCTTACAATACCTTTGTAAGGATAGTTTTGCCATAGTTCTTTGTGCTGGTTAAGCCACTGTTGAGGTATACATTCTTTCCAGCATTCGGACTAGGAAAAGCTTTAAAAAAAAGGTAGAAAATCATGTTACAGCATTTAAGATTCATTTACACAGCCTTGATAACCTTGCCTGTTGCCTAAAATTGAGAACATCTGCAGTCCTCAGTGGCTTATCAGATTCAGCTGAGATGAATATATTCTCTAACCCTGGTGGCGACCTTATGACATGGGTGGCATTCAGAGCAAGAACTGGACAGAAAGTGAAATGTTCACAAGTAGAGGCAGGCCTACATTTGAAACCACCTCTTTTGCAAATTATTGCTTCCTGTCTTAGTAGCCTCAAGGCACAACCCCACCAAGTCACTGGGGAGGAACTGCATGTGTGCATTAAAGCACACTGGAGTGTGTAGACACATACCATGAACTTCAGTCTTATAAGCAGTGGCTACGATATGCTAGATAGCTGAAAGACAGACGTTTTGGGGAAATTTAGGTTTTTCTCCAGTTCAAGCCCTTTACCACCACGACCCCCGAAAAAAAAACCCTAATCTGTATCCTCATTAATGCATCCTCTGTCTCTTAACAGTATCAGTAACGCATAGTGTTGGACTGGTGATGTACACCAGGGGTCAGCAAACTTTTTCAGCAGGGGGCAGGTCCACTATCCCTCAAACTTTGTGGGAGGCCGGACTATATATATTTTTTTTGGGGGGGGGGGGAAATGAAGGAATTCCTATGCCCCACAAATAACCCAGAGATACATTCTAAATAAAAGGACACATTCTACTCATGTAAAAACACCAGCAGGCCCCACAAATAATCCAGAGATGCATTTTAAATTAAAGGACACATTCTACTCATGTAAAAACACACGGGCTAGATTTAGAAGGCACTTGGGCCAGATCCGGCCCCCGGGCCCTAGTTTGCCCACCCATGATGTGTCCCACTAACACAACTTGGATACCATGAATGAAGAAGCTATACTGCAAATGCAATAGGGATGCTGAGCAAAACTCCTGCTCACTAGAACAGCCTCTGGATAAGGAGTAAATCTACAGACCACCAACCCATTTTAAAAGAGTACATATCCTGGATGTACACTTATCTTTAGGCACTTTGACAAACAATAAGCAAACTTGTTAAATGGGAAAAAACATTACCTTTTGGGCAGATGCCTCCATGGCTGGTTGGCCTTTGAGATCCGACATAAGCCAGTCCAAGAGTACCCAGAGCAAAGTCTTGGTACGTAAAGAGATGCGCAAGGCACACGCGAGCAGCTCTGTCTGCTATATCAGCACTGAATTGCTGTGAAGAGGGAAATGTGCCAAACACAGTTTAGAGAAAATTTTCACTCCATAAATGAGACACTGTTGGTTAACAAGCTTTGCAGATTGCAGCATCGTTCAATAGCGATCACCTGGTCCATCATCCTTGTCTGAAAACAGTGACTTGCCCTCAATCATTTTTAAATTGTAGTTACTAACAGGTAGTTTAAAGAAATTCCTGAAATAAAGTACTTGGGTACTTGGAGTCTCCTAGATAAGCCTCTTGGATTAAAATAATTAACGCACAGTATTACTTTTAGCAAGCATGCGGTATTACTTGTAGTAAGCGTTCAGTTTATTAGAAAGACAAGCCTTTCTAATAAGTGGGGTGCTTATATTGTATGCATCATAGAACACACGCAGCCTACCTCCAGCAGCTCCTTCACATCCCAAGCATCCTCACGGTCATCTAGAGGACTTTTTGCCATGTTGTAGTGTCTTTCCCCGGAACGTACAGGTTGTGACTCATTGTGAACAATAATCTAGATTCAAAAGATATATAAATAATTTAAGTAATTTAATTCAGATGCCTCTGTAAGCAATTTTTTTGATACACACACTGCTTTCTCCTTATAATTCAGATGATTCAGAAAATTAGGTCAGAATTCTGCTTACGCTGTGCACCTAATAAGCATGCTGTTAAATGGAATCAGTGCAGAATGCACCTTAAACTTACTGTAAGTTGAACATCCTAGTTATAGGCAGAAAATTTTGACTATAAATGGGGGGGGGGAGTGTATGGAAAGCTGCCCAGAATTTCCAGTAAACCAGAAGTTGATGCAACTTTGTATAATTAAACATATCAAGCAAAAAATTGCGATTTACATCGTTCGTGTGTACCATCAGAACTGGATTTCTCTTGATGAAGAATTTTATCAATGACACTCTAGCTTGCTCTTCTGTACTACTATTGACTATGTTTTCATAAAGTCCATTGCATTCAATGGTGTGCGTACGTATACACACACACACACACACACACACACAAATACACTGTGATCAAATCTGAACATTATCCGAAGAGTATTTTCTAAATACCTGATCTATCTGTATGCCATAATCTTTGAAGTCTGCATTATCCCATGATGTATTTCGATAGATGTCATCCACTCTGTCTATTAATTCAATCTAGGCACAGAAAAGGGAGAAGTTATTCAGATCCAGTCTCTTGTCAGTAGATTCTTAAACATATTTTAACACTTGAAAAGAAAAGAAAAACCCAAGGGAAGCTTTCAAGGAGCTTTGAAAGAGGTTTCCAAAGTTCTGTACAAGGGGTGGGGAATCTGTGGCACAGATTGATACAATTCCCATCATTCCTGGTCATTGGCTATGCTGGCGGAGGCTGATGGGAGTTGGAGTCCAGCAATATCTGGAGCGAACCAGGTTATCCACCTCTGATTTAGTAGGCAATACTGCCAATGTTGTTGGTTTGGGGGGGGGGAGAGGAAGAGGATAAAATTAAAGCAACATGTGCAACCACCATGACCGCTTCCTTTCAGAATACACATTGTTATGATATTTTAAACTGCTGTTCAGAGCCCTTCAGGCTAAAACACATTATACAAGATAGTGGGAGGAAACAGCAAATCAAATTGGATCAACAGTATCCCCAAGTAACAAGATACACAAACTCTAAGCATAAGAGAGCCCATTTTATGCATTGTGACTTGAGGTTATTTCTATTGGTCATAGTTTAGTAGTTATTTATTGCAATTATTAAGAGTGATTTTCGATTTAATTATTATTTGCTGATGTTTTGAGAGTTTAATTTTATTATGTACTATTATAATATAATTGATTATTGATTATTACTTTTATTCCATATACAGTGGTGCCTCAGGTTATTAACTTAATTCATTTTGGAGGGCCGTTCTTAACCAGAAACTGTTCTTAATGGGCCCTCCCGCTGCTACTGCACCTCCGCTGCACGATTTCTGTTCTCATCCTGAAGCAAAGTTCTTAACCTGAGGTACTATTTCTGGGTTAGCGGAGTCTGTAACCTGAAGCATCTGTAACCTGAGGTACCACTAAGTTGTTCCATTTTAAAGTTATGCTTCATTATGACTTTTTGTATTGGATCAGATTATTATACGGTGTGTCTTCCTTGTTGCATATTTTGTAGCTGCAAACCGCCTTGTGCATAGTAATATAGAAAGGCGGTGTACAAATTAAAAGTGAAATGAAATTATTGCACTCTACCCCAAATCAGGCTTTACACAAACACACCCATATCCATAAAATAATACTTAAACATACTCTTCTTATGTCTAACAGTGACATTCTATTAGCTTTCTAACTACAACAGAGGGTTTTTTTTTTTACGTATTTCATCAAGGAATCAAGAGCAGACAATAACACTTACCAAATAGTTAATTGTAGTACTTTCCTCCCCACGGCCCATGTTCTTAAAGAAGCGATAATCTGCCACCACCAATATCCGGCAGGTGTTCTTCAAAGGGTCTGGGGTGGCTCTTTTTCTTCGAGGGACACCTGCTATTGTGACAATTAAAGAGATACCAAGTTGCTGTCACCATTTAAGACATTGTTTATGTCGAATTGAGTACAGTGGTACCTCGGGTTAAGTACTTAATTCGTTCTGGAGGTCCGTTCTTAACCTGAAACTGTTCTTAACCTGAAGAACCATTTTAGCTAATGGGGCCTCCTCCTGCTGCCGCGCCACCACCAAGTGATTTCTGTTCTCATCCTGAAGCAAAGTTCAAAACCTGAAGCACTATTTCTGGGTTAGTGGAGTCTGTAACCTGAAGCGTATGTAACCCGAGGTACCACTGTATTACATTAACAGATTGTATTGAAAACCTGTGCCGTATACAAAGTAATTCTTTAGCTTCAGTGTTGAAGGAAACATGTAAATTGACTATAGGGCAACATCACAAAGTACATTTGTGGAACCTAGGGCCCCGTTAGGATTTTCAGGAGACATACTGTGTCTTTGAAATTATTTACATTTTTTTAACATGTTGAAAATACCCAAATGTAAGAGGATAAATTTCAATTATATATACCTCTGAATGTTTATGTTTATTTTTTAGCAAAACTAAATGATTGTATTAATACAACTTCTTTGAAAATCTCAATGTACCATATAACATTACTAAATAAATTTAAATAGGAGAAAGATCTCCTTAACTTATGCTTTCAGGAAACGATTTTATTTGCTGAATCCGGTACGTTGTTCAACATTATTATTATTATTTTTGCAAGCTAGAGGACTGTGATGTATTTTTAAAAAGCAATCACATAACACCATAGCCTGGAAAAGAGCTCTCAGTTCTTAACACACACCAGCATATTTTTAAAGAAGTACTAATTTTTAAATCTCTCTCTTACTGTATCATAAAGAAGGCCAAAGGCAGCAAGTCCATTTATTATTATTCTCATTATTTATTCATTTTTTTATACGGAAATAATTGCTTTGCTTAAGTGTAAGGAAAAAGCTCTCTCCACATCAAAGAGTCAGAATATTCTGGTTTCTCTTCAGATCGTATAAATCTTCGGCCCTAATTGTTTTTATGCCTGTCTTAAATAAAACTTACATATAAGTCTCAGTGTGCTAGGAAGTATGCATTCTGTCTCTTCGGTGTCCATAAGACTCACTTCACTACATACATTAATGTACAGTAAAAAATTCTAGTTCGATTGCGAAAGATTATTGCAAGCAGTTTAACACTCACCTTTATTTAATTTACTCTCCTTCAGCCCTCCACCCAAAAGCTCCTCCTCCTCTTCCATTTTAACATAGCCACATACTTTTGGGGACTGCAATCGTGAGAAATCCTTGATGTCTTCTGATCTGTAGACCAAAAGTCTTTCATCTTGTGTATTATTGAGAAACCTCCACAAGGGCTACAGGTAGAGAAAAAGATGTCTAAGTATGTCTTTCACAGTGTGATCCTATACATGTCTTCTTAGAAGGAAGCTCCCCTGAGTTCAATGGGACTTATCCCCAGATATATATGTGTATATAGGACTGCAGACTAAATAGATTAGTTGACCAAAAGGCCTCAGTTCACCAGCCTTAAGGAACAGCACGGTCAGAACATAAACCAAATGTAAGTTTTGCCTGCATATGTAGTATTTCACATGAGCATCCCAGTCAATATGGCTGTTTCTATCAGTCCACAGAGCCACAGACAGTTGGCAGAAACATTTGACATAGGGTTAAAACAAACAGCAATTCCATCCCTAGAAATATTAAACAACGTGAAGCAACCTGACTGAAAGTTCATATTGTCTGCATCTAGATTCCAATAAAGAGGTGTACCTCAACATTATATTCTTCTTCATCAGTGTTGATCCTCACTGTGAAGTCGTCTTCACCTATGTGTGCTGTAACTTTGGAGTTGCTCTGACCTGAGGTAAAGAGAGAGGAGGAAAGAAAAGACCATCAGCTGTAACATTTAACAACCACGTCCTCCTAGTCACAAGCATATCACTTCACATCTAGCCACACTCATTCCATGAATCAAATGACTTCCAACATCTTTTTGTCCTTAAGAAAAACAGTGCATGCACAAATATATTCTAGAGAAGATAGCATTTCAGATCAATTTTTCAAGAATTTATGGTTATTATTTAAACTTCTGAGGTTCTGATTCACACAGATCATCTGCCAACTAGCCCCCAAAGGATTATTTTAAATAGGTATAAACTCATTTACCGTATGTTTTGCTCCATAGGACGCACTTTTCCCCCTCCAAAAATGAAGGGGAAATCTGGGTGCGTCCTATGGGGCGAATGCAGGCTTTCGCTGAAGCTTGGAGAGCGAGAGGGGTCGGTGCGCACCGACCCCTCTCGCTCTCCAGGCTTCAGGAAGACATCCGCAGCCTGGGCAGCCCTGCAGGAGGTTCGGCAGGGATGTCTAGGCTGTGGATAGCAGCCTGCTTCCTGGAGCGTCGGGCGCCCTGAAAGCAGAGCGCCCGGCGCTTCGGGAGCACATCTGCATCCTGGGCAGCCCTGCAGGAGGTCCGGCAGGGATGTCTAGGCTGCAGATAGCAGCCTGCTTCCCGGAGCGTCGGGCGCCCTGAAAGCAGAGCGCCCGGCGCTTCGGGAACACATCCGCAGCCTAGGCAGCCCTGTGGGAGTTCTCCACAGGGCTCCCCACGCTGCGGATAGCAGCCTGCCGCCCGGCGGGTGTGGCGCCCTGAAACAGAGTGCCCTGCACGCCGGGCAGACATCCGCAGCGTGGGGAGCCCTGCAGGAGTTCCCCGCAGGGCTCCCCATGCTGCGGATAGCAGCCTGCCGCCTGGCGGGCGGGGCACCCTGAAGCAGAGCGCCCCGCGCGCCGGACATCTGCAGTGTGGGGAGCCCTGCAGGAGTTCCCCGCAGGGCTCCCCACGCTGCGGATAGCAGCCTGCCGCCTGAGGCAGACATCGGCCAGCCCCACAAGCTCAGGGAGGCGCAGCGCTGTTCCTCGACCTGGTTCGGTTTCCCCAACCTGCTTTTGGGGGGGAAATATCCTTTATTTCCCCCCCAAAAAACTAGGTGCGTCCTATGGGACGGAGCGTCCTATGGGACGAAAAATACGGTACTTCTACATGACACCATTTGTAAATGGTCTGATTAAACCAGTAACAATGTCTGAAGTTCTCATGATAATATAGAATGCCAGTTCGAGATGACTTCTTTATGACAAAACACTTCTTTATAACAATACAAAAATCCAGTAATACTTTCCCCCTCCCACCGAAAACAACTTATTATACTGACCTACAACATGTCCTGTGAAAAATTCCTGCCACTGTACTTGATACTCGGTTTCCTTGCCTTGGCCATTCACTATAAGTGCTTGAAAGTTTTTGGGGAAATGGTCCGCAGTTGAAGTTAAGTATAATTTAAAATGCCTGTAAAAGAATTTGCTTCCATTTAATTTTGAGATTTATATCAGCTATATATTTTTAATGTATCCGAACACATTGAGGTATTACATTTGGTGTTCAAATACATTCAGTGGATCCAAATACACTAGGATATTACATTTGGTATCAAGTTGAGCTTGAGAGGTGCTTTGAGTCCCTGAGGCTCAGCACAGCTGTGAGGCCGAACCCTTGTCCCCTTTCCTAGCTCAGAGACACCTTGAGTCTTTGGACTCAGCCGTACAGCTGCAATTAATATGTTTTAAGTGTGTTTTAAGTACAGTGGTGCCTCGCAAGACGAAAAGAATCCGTTCCGCGAGTCTCTTCGTCTAGCAGTTTTTTCGTCTTGCAAAGCAAGCCCATTAGCGGCTTAGCGGATTAGCGCTATTAGCGGCTTAGAAAAAGGGGGGGGGAAGGGGGGAAAGTCGGAAAAACTCGCAAGACATTTTTGTCTTGCGAAGCAAGCCCATAGGGAAATTCGTCTTGCGAAGCACCTCCAAAACGGAAAACCCTTTCGTCTAGCGGGTTTTCTGTCTTGCGAGGCATTCGTCTTGCGGGGCACCACTGTACAATATACAATGTGACAGTATATAGTGATGGTGAGCCTTATGGAAAATTCAATGTAGTTTTAAAAACACTTTTTTTAAAAAAAAGAAGGTTTTTTTAATGTGTGTGTCGATTCTACCTACTGTGTTTGTTCAAGGGGAGTGCTTAATGCTCTAAAATTCATACATAATACAAATTGAACAATTTTGCTTAAATACATTGTATGTGCTGAAGTGGAGAGTAGATTTATAAAAGAGAGCAGTAGCTGCTGATTATAATGATTCCACACTCTTAGTTCTTTCTTCCTCTTTGAAGATTTGGTGTTCAGAAACCCAAATTACCACAGTTGTTCCTGTGCATAGCTATTCTACTTTCTCAAAAAAGTCAAATGCCTAAGAATTGGTAAACATTCAATAATAAGGGAACGGACACCTTTCTTGGGGCAACTGTACACTACAGAATTCTAATGATAATCTGAATAAATTTGTTGATCTATAGGCCTCCCAACAATGCAAACAAAAGCCAATTACTGAAATTAAAGCAGAACTGAGAAAAAAGCATGCGTAAAAAGAGAAAAAAACACAGAAATCAACAATTTAAAGGGAATCAGTAAGATAATATTAAGTCAAACTTCTCACTAAAGATGCCTCACCTATGCAATGCTGAAAAACTTATGAGTTTCTCTATATGGGATTCTGGTTGCAGGTCTCTTTTTCTTACTGAGTGCTGTTGGATGTTTGACACCGAAAGAATATCATAGTCTGAGAGAACAGATTCCAGATTCTCTGTGGGGAAGAAATAGAAGGCTTAACAAGAGACCAGCTAGAAAAATGTCCTTGTTAGATGTAATAAAAAGACAAGAATTCCCACCACATCGATCAGCCATGGCATGCCTCAAGCTCACACACTCCACTGCCGCCCTACTGCTTTTGCACACATGAAGTAGGAGCTCAGAACTTTAGCTTCCAATTTTAAATGAACCACAGCTCTCCATTATGTTTGAATTTGAGGAGCTAAACTTGAGGGATTTTCACTCTATTTCATGAGAAGCAACAATGATCAAATTGTGGCTTCTGATCCTGGTTCACTACCTAGAGATTAAGCAATGCACAGCTTCTCAAGTTAAGATGCAATAGGGAACTGTGGTTCCCCATTGGTTGAAAAACAAAACAGAAGTTTACAAGCACCTCCTTGCAGCCATAAGAGGGGAGAGGGGAAGAGGAAGTGGAAATATGTAACCTGAGCCTGAGATTTGCTATGGCTTGTTCATATAGCAGGAAACTGGCTTCCATTTATGTCCAAACAGAGTCATAAAATTTGTTATTTTTTGGATTCCCCTCTCCCACTACTTAAATAGTGAACCATTTCATCATTCCAGTCATCAAGTTCCCCTGGATAAAGAATTAG
Organism: Podarcis cretensis; assembly: GCF_951804945.1. Lineage (NCBI taxonomy): Eukaryota > Metazoa > Chordata > Lepidosauria > Squamata > Lacertidae > Podarcis > Podarcis cretensis. The sequence goes on along the minus strand of NC_137172.1, from coordinate 96,400,210 downwards.
TCTGAATCAGTGACTCAGAAATATAACCAGAGGTTTCTAATAAGATTCAAATTGATTTCTTAGGCAAGAAATGTCCTGGTGAGTGTGGATTACTATACTGTAGCATAGAAATAAAACAAAATACATCCACTGAAAAAATGCAGATAGATAGATAGATGGTTCCACAAAGAGCTGAGGAACCACATTCTAAGGCAAAGTTTTTATCAATAAAGATGTACTAATTCATCTCTCTCTAGTCTACGCCATCTAACCCACTTTCTTCTCCATTTTTCACAAAGCAAGAATATAACCTACCATGCTAACAAATTGATCATAAACAAGAACAATAAAACCTAAGGCTTCACACTTTGCTGGTGTTCATTGTGGATAGATATTTTCATCGTGAGGGTTAAAAATATGCAAGAAACTTAGAATCAGCCTATTAGCAGAAATGTTCAACTTCTGTTAAACCCCAAAGGTATTTATGCAAATGACATGTTCAAAGATTCCACTTTGGCCATCCACATCATTAATCATCCTTTGCGAAATGTGTTACTAAGCCTGCCACTGCTTAACTGGCCATCAATCGCTGTATTTAAGGGGCAAATATTAACAGAGTTATCCCATTTACACATTATTCCAATTAGTGTACATAAGTACTACAGAAGGCAAGTTTAGAGCCATCATCAGCCCTCACAACCGCACGTCTTTGTATGCTAAAGTAGATAGTATCTAGTTAGGATCTAGAAGTCTCCAGAAAGGCTGATCTATGTTGTCAAGAATCTAAGTCCAGGCAATCACCCCAAGTCAAAGTTGTGCACACTTTCAAAATCCAGCTTTCACATGCCTATAGTATCCCAAGACCAATAATATGCCCAAGACTGAAAACCTGATCAAGAAACTACTTGTCATTAATCACAACCTACACTGAGACACGTTAATGACTTATTTACATCTGTTCCGAAGAGCAGCAGTATTTAGATCAGTTTAGCTGAAAAATCTAACCATTTCTAACATTTCCATAACAGTTGGCATTTACAAAAATAATTGCACATGGCTTTTATAAATGTTTGCTTGTTTAAACCACTAATACATAAGGCAAACAAACACATTACTTAAATAAATTAAAATTTTGACATTTAAAATCAATTTGTTTCCATTTATTTTCTGTCCATTTCAGGTATAACAACTGCAGATTTATTACTGCAAGCATAACATTTTTATATTATTTTCAAGGGAAGCAGTTATTCTCAGAATTCAACAACTGGACAAAAGGAGAGGGATACACATTTAGCAGCAGTATATTGAACGCTTTTATTGACACACACATTGACGTCTGTGTTAGCATTTCTTCATATTTAATATTTTTAAATGTTTAGATTATACAAAATAATGTCCAAAACTTCACTCCCAGGGAGAAGGCTAACACTGAGAGCATTCAAATCTGCCACTTACAACATCCAGTCAAATGTGGGCCCGTCAAGCACCACCACTTGAGTTTTGCAGATTGCATAGCTCAGCTCTAAATAGTCTGAACACTCATTATTTTATTTATTTAAGTTTTATTACCCACCCTCCAACTTAAGGTCTCAGAGTTGGTTACAACAATACACAAATCTAAAAACAGGGGAAGCCATAAATCAAGCAACACCATTCCAAATGGAGCAGAGCAGTATAAATCAAGCAAGAGAGGTAGGTCCAACAAAACAAAATACTTTAACTGTCAAAGGCCAGGGTAAAGATAATTTAGAGAATGCCCTTGCATTCAAGCAATAGTGCCTGTTTTTCTTGTGTGGAATATTTTCCCCAGGTCTTTTTATTCCAAGCAAGCCCAGAAATAGGTGCTTTAGAAGTCAATGACTTTATTCTCAAGAGAGTTGTGTGGAAACCACATGCCCAAGAAGCATGATGTACACATAACGCAAGTTGTTATACTGGAAGTTATGGCAAAACCAGGAAATGAAACCAGACACTCCACACCCCATTCCAAAGAATATTTTTAAGTAATCAGCTGCCAGCATTTGCTCCTACAACTGCCTGTCCATTCCTTCCCACAAAATGAGAATACACTCAAGGGCACTAAAAAGATATCGTTCTATGAATATATATGGCTGCTTTACGCCAAATCAGGTATTTTTTCCACTTAACCCAGCATTGTTTGTCAGCAGCTCTCCCAAGTCTTGGTCAGTCTTTCCCTGCCTTGTGATATAATGTTCTTAGCCACCTGAGTTCAAACTGAGAACTTCTGCATGCAAAGTTAGATGCTCTTCCACCGAGCTAGTGGCACTTCAACATTGCTTCGGTGTATTGCTGCATGTGAAATTAGGAACTACAAGTGTAAAGACAGTACTGACAATAAAGAGAAAAATTGACTGCAACTTCCTTTCCATGCCCCGAAAACGGAAAGAGCATTTTTTTTGTAGGCTGCAATCCAGTGTCACCCCACTCCCCACATGCAGATACAAAATTGAAGCTCTTTAGGTGATGAGGGACAGCTGTTTATCACATGGCCACCACTTGCCTCTTACCACAGGAAAAGAGTGGTGCATGTGCAACTCTACTTCCAATCTTCAGGGGAAGAGAAGAGTATCATTGTTATACAGCCAAAATGACACCCCCCCCCCCCCACACACATACAAGCAAGGTAACAATAGAGTAGATTGAACTCCCAAGGTATACAGATAAGTACAAAACATACTTAAGAAAAGGGGAGGAGTAAAAGAAAAACAACCCAAAAAGCTGTTCTACTTGTGTTGGAGCGAAAGAGCAGGGAGCAAATGCAGTATGAGCCATATTTTGCCTGTTATAGCCAAATGAGCATCCTGGCTATTGGTTATGAGTGCAGGGAGAAGGAGGAAGCAGCAACAAAAGGCAGGAGTGGTGAAGAAGGGAAAGCTGAAATGGAAAGGACAGTGAGAGGTGGGGGAGAAGCAAGCAAGGAAGAACAACTTGGAATATGCATAGCCTTCTTTCTGCAACATTGTTCAGATTTATTCTACTTTGCATCACTTTGAAGATGTAAAACAGCATGCAGCTTTGATACAGTAGCATCTCCAAACTTCTTTGTGAATGCAACAAATGTAAAAATCCCATGCTATATTTAATATAATAGTTATAATATAACAGGAACACGGAAGAAAGGAAAGCACAGGAAAGGAAGCGGCAACAGAATAAAGAGGAGAATGACAAGAAAGGAAACAGGAGCCAAGCGGGGAGCGGAGATGGAAGCTAGAGACAGAAGTGAGCATTTGCATGCCACATACATACCTGGGGCAGAGTATCTTTAGCACCTTGCCTGCTTGGCAACCATACAGAAACCTGCACCTAGTTTTCCTTCCAGAGCTCCCTGAATCCCCTGCCTAGCTGGGGATCCCCTTGGCTTGGCAGCCTCTAGCCTCCCTGACAATCCCCAGGGGTTCAGAAATAGCTATTAGGGGGTAGATTCCTATTTCTCTTTTCCATCTTTCAAAGCAGCTTGGTCTGCTTATTTCCTCAGCCTCACTGATCCATTTTGCTTTGTGTTCACCTCCCCCCTCACTCCCCACCCCAAATCCTTACTATCCCCCTCTCTTCTGCCCCCTCTTCCCACCCCTCAGCTACCACATCATCACCCTAGAGCTAGGAAGTCGCCACACACTGGAGCCAGTTGCCAGTCAAAGGAAATTCTCCTTCCCCTGCTCCTAGCAATTCCTTCTCCTCCTTACAAAAGATAACATCCTAGAGAAGGAGAATGCTGGAAGTTCAAATAAGAGCACTCCTGTTAGAGGCAAAGATACATAGCAACCTTTCATGAACAGTACCAGTTGTAGTCTCTATTACTCATCCATTCATTCATTTGGGAAGAGGATTATTACAACATCCCTGAATTTCTCATAGGTTATAAATAATCAACTCACCACAGGCCCCAATTTCTACACACAATTCACTCACTATCTGCCATGTGGGACACAAATGCAAGTGATAATTCTGAATTGTACATTATTTATTTAAAACATCAATTGTCATTTATCAACAAGAAATTCTACAGTGTATGAAAGTGTGATTATCTATTCACTGAAAATTCTAGAATGGTTTACACTGTTTTCCATAAAAACAAGACATGCCAATTTTACATGCAGGGCTGGACCTTGCCTGAAACCTAGTGGGAAATGATCCCAAAGGTTGGACGCCACTGCAGAGAAAGCCCTTCCACTGGTTGTCATCTGATAAGTTATGCAGGCTGCAGGACAACCAGGAAGGCCTGCTCTAGTGATCTCATAGAACGGGCAGGCTTATACAGGAAAAGACATGCTCTTACGTAACCCAGTCCTAGGTTGTTCAGGGCTTTATATGCCAGTAACATCAGTTTCAACTGACCCTGGAGCAAATTGGAAGCCAGTGTAATGCTTTAAGCCAGGCGTGTCCAACAGGTAGCTTGCTATCTACTGGTAGATCACGGGGTGTTCCTGGTAGATCTTTGGCCCCTCAGTGATCTCCATCAAACCCCCCCCCCCCCCAAAAAAAAGAAAGCTCAACAACTCTGGCTTTCCCAAAAAGCTCCACAACTTTGGCTTCCTAAAAAAAAGCTCAGCAACTGTGTGTTCTATCCAACAACAATAGGTAGATCACTTCCAGTTTTTTTATACTGTGAGTAGATCACAGTCTATTGGGAGTTGGATGTCCCTGCTTTAAGCAATGGGGGTAACATCCTCACAGCTGGCTGATCCAGTCAGCAACTTAACCACTACATGCTGTGCCAGTTACAACTACCAGATCAACCTCAATAAAAGCCTCAATTAGAGCACTTTATTAAAGTTACCAATAGTGAGGTTATCCTGGATGAAGAACTGTCATAGCTGGATTACCAGCCAAAGCCAATAGAAAGCACGTAGCACCACTGTGGCCACTTGGACCTCCAGTGACACATGTCACTGAACCTTCAGGGGGTGTGTAACCCCACCCAGAACAGGCAATCTGCTCAGTTCCCATACACAGACACCCCTCCAACAAGAGCTCAGTCTTGTAAGGATTCAGTTTCAAGCTTAAGGGCCTTTATTCTGCCCATCACCCAGTCCAGGACCTGGTTCAGGACCTGTATGACCAAATCCAGTACAGATATAACAATGAGAGCTTACCACTACTATATGCAGCCACAGCTCTTGACTTAGTAATAGTAGTCAAATACAACAACACTTTCTGAGCAGCCCCGTCCTCTGTACAATAACCTTTTCCTCCCACAAAGCACTGAGGCAAACCAGGAACTTCCTCACAGGCTTAACACTACAGTTAATTAACATTCATGCAACATCAGCACTGTGTATCTTTCCTTCCATGCTCCCAGAACAGGGAAGAAGAACATGTGCCCTAGAGAGACATGGTTGGACTACCACTCCCACTGCCCCTAGCCATTGGTCACGCTGGCTCTGGGGGGTTGATGGAAGCTGGCAGTCCAACTGGCATCCAGGCAGCAACTTGTTTCCCCAGCCCTGCTCTCTTAGAGCAGGGTTTCCCAAACTTGGGTCCCCAGCTGTTTCCGAACTGCAATTCCCATCATCCCCTGACCGCTGGGTCCTGCTAGCTAGGGATGATGGCAGTCCCCAAAACAGCTGGAGACCCACCTTTGGGAAACCCTGCTCTAGTGCAATCAGCTTTAAGATTGGCTGGGGTTTTCCCCCTCCCCACCAAACCGAAAGAACTGAGCAGCTTCTCAGTTTGCAGAGTTTCCAAAACCCAGTCACTGCACCCACTATATGAATTCAGCAGTGGGGGGAGGAGTGGGGAGGGAAAAAAGACTCAGGCTGCAAACCTTAGGCACGCCAAACCTGGGAGCAAGTCCTCACTGAACGAAGTGGGGCTTACTTCCGAGTAGGCATGTTCAGAAGTATGCGACCTTTCCACCCCAAAGACACCTCGGATGCTGGGCTTTCCTTCTCCAGCGCGCTGCTTTGGGAGCAGCCACGGAGGGCAGCCTGAGACTCTCCCAGCACAAACCCCGCCAAACACAGCATATCCCGTATCCTTCATTTTAAATTTTCTATTAACTGAAGAGAGATAAGGGGCAGGGGGAGGGGAGCAGGTCTGGCTGGCGACGCCCCCCTCCCCCCGAAGTTTCCCACCCGCACCCCAAAAGTGCCTGGGGGAAAGAAGGGTCTATGGAAGTCCGCCTCTCTTTCTCTCTCAAATAACTCACCGTATCGCGGCGGCCGGTGCCTGCCCCGGTGCTGTGGGGCGGGCGGAGGGGAAGGGGCGGCCGGGTGCCTCAGCGCCCCCAACTCGGGACCCCCGAAGACCAACAGGAGAAGGAGCAGGGCGGGCAGCGGGAAGGAGGTCGGCGGCGCCCGGCGCCTCATGGCTCTCCTCCTCCTTCTCTAGCAGAAGGGAACCGGCGGACAAGCCCTTCCGTTCCCTCTTTCTCTCACATAAGTTTCCGTCCTCTCGCCCTCTTTCTTCTCTCTCAGTGATGCCCAGCTGAGGCCGCCGCCGCCGCCGCCCCGAGTCCGGAAGAACCGCCCGGCCGCCTGGGCCTCCCGCGGAGCATTATGGGCGCGCGAATGCCGGCCGCCATCTTTGTTCCGTTCCGGGAGGCGCTTCGGAGGCCGAGACGCGGCCTTGTCACGCCCTGAAGCGTCGGCGGCGTTTGCGCTCTTCCTTTCCGCGCCGGCCTTGGGGTGCGGGAGAAAAGCCTCTTTAAAAGCTGTGGCGCGGCAGGGAAAAGTCGGCCAGATGCGTGCCTCCCAAGCAGAGGAAAGGACTCTTTAGGGAAGTTTTTAATATTTAATGCTGTACTGTTTGATTGGGAGCCGCCCAGAGTGGCTGGGGAAACTCAGCCACATGGGCGGGGTATAAATAATAAATTATTATTATATTATTACTATTATTCCCGGTTGCTTGGGTTTTTATTTTCGTGCAGACACAGAAACTAAGGCCGAAGAAAATGTGGCAAAGCGACAGGGACCGGTGTGTGTGTGTGTGTATTGCGTCTGTCTAGCTCAGCCTTACCAGGAGAAGCGGATCGCGACCCCCTGCACATTTACTCCCGAGAAAGGCCCGCTCCCCCAAGTGCCTGCTCTCTAGTAACTGTGTGTTTAGGAGTGCAGCTTTAAAGGGGATCTAAAGCGCATTTCCGAGGTGCTAACTCTTGACTGCACGGTTAGCAAATCCAGTAGTTTTTGTTTTCGTCAGCTGTGCTCATTGCGCCCCGCCTCCTGTGAGTCTATTGCTTTTTAATAAATGAAAATATGTATAATAATAATAAACCTTTTATTGTCACTACACCACCTGTGTGCAATGAAATTAAATGGACTCGTGATAATGCTTTCTTTATTGTATGTTCATATTCTTAGCCACCTTGGACATTTTCTTCTAAAGGAAAGGGAGGAATAGAGGGATGCTTTTCTGTGTGTGAATTATTGCTATTCCCATTAATAAGAGACAGGGTCTCTCCAGGAAAGTAGACTTATTCAAGAACGCTAGGTTAAGTCGTGAGTTTTTTCCCCATGACTGAAAAACAAGATGTTGAGGCAGAACCCCCCCCCCCAGGGCAGTCTGCAAGGAGGTGGTGTAACTTTTTCCATATCCCAGGGACTTTTCAAGTTCCACCCCCATCTGGACGGGTGGGTGGAAAAATACTTTTGTTATGAAGGTGTAAATCTTCCATTGTTTTCTTCATCCAGGCAAATGTAGGATTGGGAACAAGCATTTAAAGACATGCCATCCAGTTTGGTCATGCGCAGCCCCTCCTAATGGGTGGATAAATACTGTCCTATTTTAGATGACCCCCCACCATGTGGCTAGCGGAGTGTGGGAAACTAGGATGAGACTAGTGATAATACCGTTTCCTTCTTCCCTCTCCCAATTAGCACCTCCTCCTTTTCTACCCATTACTCATTGCCATTTCTGCACAGGCAGCCACCCAAGTCATTCAGATAAAAGAGCATCCCTTACACATTCCAGACCACGTGTGAGACCCATAGCAGCATCTATGAAACGTGGAAAGCTTCAGTTGCCACAGCTTTGTTACATTTTTGTTCTGTCACGCTTTTTGTTCCATATGCCTTCTTAAATGAAAAATTATGCACACAGGATATTTTGCTTACACATGTCCCCAAGTTACATTTCCTTCCTCAGCAAGAAAGGCATGAGAGACCTTTTCATGTATAGCATGAAGAGTTACTAGGCCAGAATTAATATAAAATGGCAAGTAATTACATATGGTTGGAAGCAAGCAAATAAAGTTGTTACTGTAGGAATAAGATAAGGAGTGTGATAAATATATTGGGGATGGGGGTAACCAGGTAGAAGCATAATTTCCTAAGAACTGTGTTCTTTCTGCCCTTTTAATTCTAAATATAGACAATGCCACAACTTTTCCCACTTCATTATTAACAGAACTCGCAAAAAATAGTAGTGAAGCTCTTCCAATTAGTCATCGGCTCTTTCCTGTTGTCAATTATTCTTGGAAGGGTCACTAAGTTATAGCTGTTGATAGAAATGATAACTTCTCCTGCCCAATCATAGATACATTTCAGCATTCGGAAGAGCCAGGAGTTATGACTGTTCCTCAAATTCCAGGTTGAACACTTCACCTTGTGAAACTGGTTTAATCATTTTGAACAGCTTTTTGTCTTCATTACTAACAGTGCACTAGATCCTCAGCTCTAGTGGTTGCCCTTCCCTTTAAATTAGAATGGGCTACCTAGAACACGGGACGCGGGTGACGCTGTGGGTTAAACCACAGAGCCTAGGACTTGCCAATCAGGTCGGTGGTTCAAATCCCTGTGACGGGGTGAGCTCCCGTTGCTCGGTCCCTGCTCCTGCCAACTTAGCAGATTGAAAGCACGTCAAAGTGCAAGTAAATAGGTACCAGGTACCACTCTGGTGGGAAGGTAAACGGCGTTTCCATGCGCTGCTCTGGTTCGCCAGAAGCGGCTTAGTCATGCTGGCCACATGACCCGGAAGCTGTATGCTGGCTCCCTCGGCCAATAAAGCGAGATGAGTGCCGCAACCCCAGAGTCGGCCACGACTGGAGCTAATGGTCAGGGGTCCCTTTACCTTTACCTTTTACCTAGAACACAGGCCTCAAGGTTATTCTCCACTTTGGCTTTGGCACAGAAACTTGCATTTCCATCGAATCTGTTTTGGTAAAAATCAACAGCGCCACCTGCTGGCTGTCACAGAATGATCAAAGAGGTTCACTTCACTGTTCCCCTTATAAATTGGGAACTTCTAGAGATTTCTACCTTGATCACCACATAACATTCCTAGCCATTTAGGCGTAACAGCTTCACAACTGCCACAAGTTTACATTCTTGCTGCCATCTAATTTTTTTTAAGGATGTGGTGAGGCAGGAGGGCACTCCTAAATTAGATTTATAAACTCAAGATTCTAATCACAGGTCATGGTCAAGGTTGCTGCTTGTAGGTTCTCATCCAAGTGTGGTCTAGTAAGGTCTGGGTTATTAGTCCTGGAGGGGCAAGATTTGGAAAACCTTACACAGAGGATGGGGAAGTGAAAAACAACCTTTTCTTTGGAAACAGTTTTGCTTCACCATTAATGACAGCTCAAAGGTATTCAAAGGAAGCGGTGACGGAAAATGAGCACATGACTCATTTGCTTAACTACTGAGAAGATTGTATACTGTTAACAGGAGCCAACCCCCAAACATCACCTACTTTATTAAGCAAGCATGTACAGGATCACATCGTTATTCCCATTTTCTACAATATATGCCACTTAGTAGTGGAGTATTTACGCCACAAAACTTGACAAAGCTTCCTCATCCCCACGCTCGTCATAGCCATCATCAATGACACCAAATATGTGGATTCCACCAATATGCTAAACTTCACATGCCGTTCTACACTGTACAGTCACCAGGGTGTACACTTAAAAGTGGTGGCACAATTTCCCTGTGTACAGCAGCACACATTAGTGACTCCAGCATATGCTATAGCCATTCGGCCCACTATGGTGTGAAGTCACCAATTATAGATTCTCAGCAAGTTTATCGTTTCATGCATGTAATTTCTAAACCTTTGTTTAACCATTCCCAAGCTCCATTAATTTGTGGCTCTCCTAGGGCAACCCTACAATTGTAATACCTTAACATGGGAACTACGCTTTGTGATTAATCTGCCATTAATCTGCAGAGGGCCTTCTCTCAGTAGTGGCGCCCTCCCCGTGAAACACCCTTCAGATGTCAAGATAAAGAACTACCTAATTTTAGAAAACATCTGACCACAGCCCGGCATTGGGAAGTTTTTAATGTTTGATGTTTTACCACGTTTTTATATATGCTGTAAGCCACCCAGAGTGGCTGGGGAAACCCAGCCAGACAGGCAGGGTATAAATAATAAAATTATTATTATTTGTAGCCTGCCTACCAAAGCAAAATTGCTCAACTGGAACCCCAAGTGAAGCAACTAGACAGAATAGGGGAAAGAAAGGGAATGTTGCAAGTATTCCTTTTTCTGAAAATACTTGTCTTTAGAATACTGGCACCTGATTGAGATGACAAAGGGTGTTAAAGAACATACGTAACAAAAGCTGAAGAGAACTGCAGTGAGGTTTTGGTCCCAAAACAAACAATATACAGGACACAGGATATTTGCCTGTGTAAGTATTGCATGCATTTAGAACCTTTCACAACCTGATCCCACGTTAACATGGAGAGCACCGCTTCTTACATTGTTCACAATGCAAGCTGTGGTGCTCAGAGCAGGCTCTACTTTGAGTACCATTGTCCAGAAGTTTAAGAACAGGCAAAGAAAACCAGGGTATTTTCCCTCAGTGGAATAAGCTTCCCCCCAGTCCTCCCATTTTACCTTTGAAAGGAAGAAAGGAATACGTATTTGTAGTTTTAGCTTTGGCTCACCCAGCTATTTGGTTCAATGCAGTTTTGTTCTTACTGGTTTAAATTATATATGTTCACCACCTTGAGTGTATTTGCAAGGTGGCCAATTAGCAGTCTTAATAAATAAAATTGAGTGGCCTAGCAACAAGAAGGTCCAATCAGCTGCACAGCCAGCATGGCAAAACCATGTGGTAAATGGTCCAGCACACCAAATGCATGTGCATGCGGAACAGTCTTGGGATAAGCATTTTCCCCATGACCTGAGTTCTGCCTGTTTTACGCCACAGTATGTTTGTCTGTTAAAAGCTACTTTTAGAAATGCTTCCATTTAGGGTCCAGGTGATTGGTCTGATGCTGAAGTATTCCTAAAGCTAATTAAATGTGGCTCTAGGTAGGAGGCCCCTGTCAAAGCAGGTAGTATTTTCAGAATGCTTCAATTTACCTGTATGAATACCTCTTGCAATGCACTATACATATGTAAGAGAATGCATGCTATATGTTAAAAACTTTAGTGAATGCATAACATAATCTCACTTCACATGCAACGCATCAGAGAAATGCACACACACCCACAAACACACCCACACACGATGCAAGCATTACAGGTTTGAAAACTGTTCAGTTACAGCATAGTAAAACAGTTTAGATGGGATTTATTCCTAGACGAAGCTGCATGCAAATGTTACAAAGCTCAACAGTTTAGTGGTTTATAAAATGTAATTTTATTTAATGTTATTTTGTTACATAGGGCATTAACATTTTCACAAGGCTTTTTTGGGACTACAATCAATGATTAGCAACACACAATAGTGGTCCATCTATCTAAGGAACAATCACTGGACGAACTTGACACCTTCATACATGTGCACAAATCTGCATGGAAAAGTTTTATACTCGGACATATGACCTCTCCCCCCCCCCGCCCCCATTCCAGTGTTAAGAAATGACATGCAATTTAGTCTGCCAAAAAGGCACTCCCTGTATTCTGGCAGTAACATGCTGCTTCTAGTACATAATCAAGTGAATACCAGAACTACAAAGGCAGGAGTGTAAGTGAAATTTTATTGGGAGGGGATAGCAGTTGAACAGCAGCAACTGAAGAGTAAGAATAATCCCTGTATTTAAAACACTCAGTAGCTCCTGCTGTACACACATATAGGAAGCCACTCTGCCATGCTTCCCATTTGGCCCAAGACACCCCAGATCCTACAGAAACGAATACACAGTAGCACGGGAAAGTCAAATCACCAAGAAACCCCTGCAGAATAAAAAGGGAATGTGGAGAATTGAACTGTGTTGAACACTCTTTAGTTGCATTAACTACATTTTCATTTCATCACTGTAATACCAAAAAAAAAAAAAAAAAAAAACCACAGTTGCTTGCAGGAACTGATTCAGATTTCTTTTTAAATACCAGAAACTTTAGTCCGCTACATAAGTGTTTGGAAGTTACTTATGTTTATATGGAAATTAAGCCAGTATTAATACTTTTCTACAGCAGTAAACGCACACCAGGAAGGCCAGGACAAAACACAAATCAAGGAATGGAGTTTTCCCAAAGCTGCAGTGTGAAAAGACTATAAATTGATTTCCATACACATGGATGGCTTCTCTTTGCTATAGGAAATCCAAGTGGAGCTATAAGGAATGAGACGTGTAAAAAGGTTTCTTGAGAAGGGGAATGACACTCCATATGCCGTTTAGTTTTCTGCACCTTCTGCAGCATCACATTCTTCTCCTGCGCTGTCTGATGTCCATAACTGGAAAGAAGAACAGCCATAATCAGGTATGGTTCACTTGCAACACCATTCTCAATAGCAGTCTGGCACAAAAGTAAAATCAGTGACTTGCTTCATCTGGTAAACTAGATAAAAAGCAGTAGTTTTACTTGCACCTTATTATATTTCTAAATATATCTGTTAAGTCTATCAAGCCTAGATGTACAATCTCCAATTTAGTAATGAGCAATATTTTTAGAAGCAAGCAGTATTATCAGAAGTGAGATATTCTCAGTTTTACATCCATCACAACCCCAGCTCACAACTCCCTTTTAATAAATGCAGCAGGAGTACTACTCCAAAAACCTAAAGGTAAAGGTAAAGGTACCCCTGCCCGTACGGGCCAGTCTTGACAGACTCTGGGGTTGTGCGCCCATCTCACTCAAGAGGCCGGGGGCCAGCGCTGTCCGGAGACACTTCCGGGTCACGTGGCCAGCGTGACATCGCTGCTCTGGCCAGAGCCAGAGCCAGAGCCGCACACGGAAACGCCGTTTACCTTCCCGCTGGTAAGCAGTCCCTATTTATCTACTTGCACCCGGGGGTGCTTTCGAACTGCTAGGTTGGCAGGCGCTGGGACCGAGCAGCGGGAGCGCACCCCGCCGCAGGGATTCGAACCGCCGACCTTTCGATCGGCAAGCCCTAGGCGCTGAGGCTTTAACCCACAGCGCCACCTGCGTCCTCCAAAAACCTAGCTGACACTATTTGGGAACCCAAAGTCTAAGCACAATGACTGTAGAAAGACCAGGCACATCTTACTGTGAGGTTGTCTCTAAGCAACTGCATGATGAGAGTGCTGTCTTTGTACGAGTCTTCATTCAGCGTATCAAGTTCTGCAATGGCTTCATCAAAAGCCTAGGAAAGACATTCAGATTATTCTTACACTTTATGCAAAATAACCCCCCAAAGTAGATATGTTTTTAAAACAAGCCATCAGATGAGATATTCCTTCAGAAGTTTAGGCTGTTTCTTTTTTACATAAATTGCTTTGATATAGGATAAACAAGATTTGGTTATCAGCATAGTCATTGTACAAAGCCTATTCTGGAAGACATTTCAGAAGCAAGAGAAGTTAGTACTCAGTGAACATTTCCTGCTACATGTTTAATGTACAGCAATTTAGGTTTTCTGTGGGCTGGTATTTAACTTGGGGTTATACATCTGTGGTTGTGTTCAAACATTCAACTCTTCAGAGGAGTATACATGGACGTAGGCTTTCCTTTGGAGAACAATAATGCATTAACCTTGATGTGGGGAAATACTGTAATGATGCCACTTCAGATCAAACCCAAATCATGTTCACTCAGCTCATGTTCTACTATGACTAAAGGTGCTTATTTCCCAAAGTGGGCCTAGAAATGAAACCCTTGTGAGACAATAACATTAGCCTCTTGAAACAAAAATGTTTTAAGACCAGCCATCTATGATGTGCCTGTCCATAGCTTTCACTGTTAAAATTATTCTGCATGCTCTACCAGGTGACAGAATGCCACAAGGAGGAAGTAGAAGCAAGATCATACTAGCAGTCCCCTGAATGAAGAATAGGTAAAGTGAACACACCCATATATACAATTTCAGTATCCAAGAAGATAAGCAAATGTGGTTAAGGAGTCCTGCTCCCTTATTCAAACTAACTTTCCCACACACGCCCAAAGTCAACTTACTGTCTTTGCCAATGTGCAAGCCAGCTCTGGGTTGTTGAGGATCTCATAGTAAAATACGGAAAAGTTAAGCGCTAAGCCTAAACGAATTGGATGTGTGGGTTGCATCTCTTTCTTGCTGATGTCAAATGCCTCCTGATAAGCCGCCTGTGAATTTTCTATTGTTTCTGTTAAGAAAAAGCAAGGCAAAAGGGATTATGAGACAAACTAGCAGGTTCTTAACATTATCTTCACACACAACATGTAACTATTATTTATAAGACTATATATACCTTTACTGTAAAGCAGAGGCTTAAATTAATATGGTACTCACGTTTTCTGTCATCTCCGCTGGCAACCTCCGCCAGGTATCGAAAGTAGTCTCCCTTCATCTTCAGATAGAACACCTTGCTCTCTGGGTTAGTTGCATTAGCTATTAAGTACTTGTCCAGCAACTCCTAACGAAAGGGGGGAGGGGAGAGAATTTTAAGTAATTTCAATAGTAAGGGAAAGGGAAAGTAATATTCTTTGCCATAAATACTACCACAGATGTGTGTTCAGACACAATGTGCATGATTGCTAAAATGCCATTTTGATATATTATGCACTAAGTAGACAAAGACCCTATAGCAAGAGAAATGGTGTTTCAATTTAAGAAGTGGCACTGTTTGTCCCCTGAGACTGTCTTTCAAGATGGGCAACACAAATGAAGGATTGAAGTATTGTAACAAAAATTAGATTTACTTTTTGGACTAAAAACTGAGTCAGGTATGAAACAAACATTTAGGAATTGTGGACACATGCCCATGAACCCATTCTTTCACTTATATGCCCATGAACCCATTCTTTCACTATGAGATACATCACTTTCTGACATAAGAGGCTGCTTACCAAAGAAAAATTCATAATCAACAGCTCGCAAGAAAAACAGGTTTTACAAATAAAGTATAGGGAGTGTAATTTTTGGGAGGGCGGGGCGTAGAACTATTCCTAGTTATTTTTCCACTGTTTCCAATTTTGATTAATTCCTTCTCAAAATAAATACCCAAGTGTTGCATTAAAAATTGAAGCAATAGCTTTTTAAAGCACACTAAGTGCTGCACTGAATATAAAAGCTACACCCATCACCTTTGCAGCAAACCACTGCCACCAACACAGCCACAGTTCATTTGATTGTCTTATACCAGGAGATCTACCTGTGACAGTTGCCCAAAGTAATGATTCCATCCAGACACTCCACGATTACTTTTTAAGTATTTAGCAGCTTCAGCCAATCGTCTTACTGCACAAGCCATCAATATGGTTCAGATAGTTCAATGTTCAAATGGTTTATTTTTCAAATAGAAATTATTGCTTTATGTGCCATGCTAAAAAAATTGTGCTGATTTAGTCACAGATCTGTTTAATGAGGGTTTTTTGAATTGGAATGTACAGATTCAATTAACTATTTTTTGCCAACAATATGCATTTAAATTATAGCTGAAGCATAAACTTTAGCTAAAGGCCACCCCTACATAAAGGACCACTATGATACCTCACAGACGCTCTCTCCCCGCCCCCGCCCCCCACTAAGCTGCTTTCTATTTCCTCACAGCTGTTTTAGCAGATTTAAAGTCACTTCTGCTTTTGATTAGTAAATAGTAAGTTGATGTCTGAAGCCGTGACAAGTCACCCACAGTCCAACTGTATGCACACCATATCCAATTATGAGAAAGAATAGCTAATTGGAACCTTTGGCTATTAGCCTTGTATGTCTACAAGAGAAAGTCTTAAACAGTCATGCTAAAGTTCTGGTTAACATCCTCCACAGCTACTAAAGTTTGTGAACCTTCTTTGGTATCAGACTTCTGTCACTGGACAGCCAATTTTTAGGCTAATCAACATGCTGGGTAACGAAGCAGCATGGTCAGAACTAGACACACCTAGGCAAGTTAAAAGAACTTGAGGTAGAGACATATTCTGAAACTAACTTGAAAGAACACATTTATATTTTTACCAGCCAGAAGTGTGACCAGCAAGATAGTCCTAGAGTCTAGAGACTTGAAATAGAAGACCTATTTTCCCTATAGGACACCAATGTCAAACATTTGCTAGCAACATGGTATTTTCATACCATGCTTAATTTGCCACTAAGAGAGAAATTCAGTGTTGCACTCTTCTGATCAGCCACAAGCATTTCAGCTTACCAGATGAACAATCCTTGCTTCTCTTGCCCCCCCCATGCTGTTCTAGGGGTGCTCCTGACACACACAGAGAGTTAATTTTAGGGATGCACAGGGGAGGAGAGCAGAAGTCCTTGTACAGGGCTGACAGGACTCATTATTAAATGACTCACACCCTATGCACAAAATGTTTTGATTCTGAATATGTATCAAAGCTTTCAAGGAATCAGACAAAAGCAGGGAATAAACTCTACCCTCTTAAATGGAATTGCTCTAAAACGTCATTAAGTTCCACTGTTAACTGCCAAGAGGCTAGTATTATCATGCTACAGCAGAGGGAGAATGGAAGCAGACACTGTTATCAGCTCTGTTGAGACTAGTAACTTTTAGCTCCTCCCCTCCACAAACTGCTTCCATTCCAGCTGGAAGAACAAAGAACTAGGGGGCTTGAGTTTGCTTTCCTCCCTCCCTGTCTCTTCATTTTGTCTCATGCCTTTTAGAAAGTAAAATTAAGAACAGGTAATGTCTTAGGACTCTTAAGCTGCTCTGCATTTCTGAAGAGCTGCACAAAGATGCTTTAAGCTTCAAAAAGTAGAGAGCAATTTTATTTCTCAATACAGTCATCTTTCCCTTTGATGTTTAGATTAAAATTTTGAAAAGATTGTTTGCATTCAATGCCTGCTTTTCTATGCAAATATATAGTACCAGTATCATTAAATGCAATCTACTGTTAATAAATCTTCTGTTCTACAGTTCATATATTTATTAGAATTAAAGACACACCATATCTTTCTTTCAGAATGTATTCTTCACTACTTTATCTGAATGGTTTGACTAAAGAAAGAAAGCACACAGCAAGATGTTGTCTGGTAATAATATAGCATAAACTATTTGTTCAGGCAAAAGAGGAAGGAGTCTCACTCAGTATAGCCTACAGACTACCATTTTAGCCCAGCTGTACCAACATGGATGGGGCTTTTTGCAAAGAGGTTAGACCTAAGTTCTACATGCAGAGCTACTATAATTGTTATTTCAGCAATTATAACTTTTAGTCAAATTTATGCACTTGCAAAATGACTAATAGTGCCTTTCTGCTAAAGACCGTGCTCCCTGGTTATCACCTCAAGTCACCTAATGAAATGCGGGTGGTTTTTCAACTCATTTTGTTTTTAAATGACGAAGATGCCATTTAATACTGTATATCCTGTAATAACAGGGACGCAGGTGGTGCTGTGGGTTAAAGCCTCAGCGCCTAGGGCTTGCCGATCGAAAGGTCGGCGGTTCGAATCCCTGCGGCGGGGTGCGCTCCCGCTGCTCGGTCCCAGCGCCTGCCAACCTAGCAGTTCGAAAGCACCTCCGGGTGCAAATAGATAAATAGGGACCGCTTACCAGCGGGAAGGTAAACGGCGTTTCCGTGTGCGGCTCTGGCTCGCCAGATGCAGCTTTGTCACGCTGGCCACGTGACCCGGAAGTGTCTCCGGACAGCGCTGGCCCCTGGCCTCTTGAGTGAGATGGGCGCACAACCCCAGAGTCTGTCAAGACTGGCCCATATGGGCAGGGGTACCTTTACCTTTACCTTTTATCCTGTAATAACACATTTCATAGGAACAAAGGAAATTGCATTATACCAAGTCAGATCATTGGGTCCATCTAGCTCGGCATTGTCTAAACTGACTGGCAGCCACCAGGATTTCAGGCAGAAGTCTTTCCCAACCCAACATGGAGATGCCAAGAATTGAACCTGGGCCTACTGCATACACAGCAGACACTCTGCCACTGAGCTATTGCCCTTCTCGTTAAAAAAATATTATGGGGAATGTAATTTACACTCCCTCACAGAGCTAAGAGCATAGAACACAGCCTAACACTGAATCAGTCCAGGCTCAGTATTGTCTACACTGTCAACAGCTCTCTGGGGTTTCAGACAAGAGTTTCTCCCAGCCCTACCTGGAGACAGGTTAAGAGTTCAGACTAGCCTACACTGCCTAATAGTCTACTCAGCCCTTCAAGCTGAAAGGGAAGTGACAACTCAGTCTATACCAAATGTTTGCTCCAGCTTTGGGTGATGGAGGTACACCCACAGAAGATATATGCATAGTTATTCCAATTCCATACTTCCCCTCTGATTTATAATCAATGTCTCGTTGTTGTCTAACCAGATGCAACATCTAACACTTTTGTGCGGAAAGTGTTGGTTAATCAAACATACATGACAGGTAACAAGGACTAAATGTGAGCAGGAGATGGTAAAGACAGCTAGTCTGGAAAATGCCAAATGTTAACCTCAAGTACAGTAAGCCTATAGTAGCAATCAATAGCTAGGGTCAACTCTTTTCTGCATGTAAAATCAACTAGTCAATTTTATGGACTATGGTTTATTGTAACATACTTCCTGATCTAATCTACTCCTCACTTTCTCTTTGAATCCTCAACAAGTAGCAAAGTTTATTTCAGCTGAAGCATGTGGCAACTCAAGAATGGGCCTTTTCTACAGTGGCTCTCTGTTGCAAAAATGTTTCTCTTTTTGGTTGACTGACATTAAGAGGCCATAGAATATCCTTGTTGGGGGGCATGTTATTGGTTTGGTTTTGCTTTATTATGTCTTTTGTGCTTTCGTTTTGTATTTTTATGTTGTGAACCGCCCTGTGATCTGATAAATGGTATACAAACTTAATAATAAAAATAAAATACTAATACCGTACTGTGAGAGGTGTGCATAGTCAACTCCCTTCTCTACTGTAAGCTAGAATATA
Source organism: Podarcis cretensis (assembly GCF_951804945.1). NCBI lineage: Eukaryota > Metazoa > Chordata > Lepidosauria > Squamata > Lacertidae > Podarcis > Podarcis cretensis. Next base: position 96,381,069 of record NC_137172.1, on the reverse strand, counting down.
CTAAATTAGTACCAGCACATATTTAATTGCTCCAAAAACACATGACATGAATCATCCCTGTGAGAAACTCTCAAGCCCCTGATGAATCAGATTGCAAAGATGAATCAGCTTGCGAAACTGAACCAACCTCAAACATTAAGTGCTCCAGCAGTAGAGATACAAAGCTGAATCTCAAATACTCTCACTTGAAAAGAAGTCCATTTAAGTGGAACTTGTTTCCAAGCAAATATGCTTAGGAACACACCTTAAGTTTAACTAATCAGGGCCACATGTGCACTCTTAACACAACTTAATATACTGCACTTGGCCAACTGTTTAAGCAAGGAACAAGATCACTTGTTATGATGGCTGGTGTGGGATTTATCAAGTAATTTCTACGGCACCTGAAATTTCTTTAATCATAGCTTACACAATCATATCTTAAACATATATTCAGCCATAAGAACTAGAAACTACTTTTGTTTGAAAGAAGTCAAATTCTGCCCGTTACTGCATTCTGCAGCATTTTTGGCTCACCTGTGGATCTGACGCACACATGATCCTACTGCCATACTATATATTTCAAAATTGTTAATACAATTATATTTCAAATGAATTTTGAAGTATCCCCCCCCCACAATCCAATTACTTACTGCTACTCCCAACTTGTTGGATACCTCAGCATGTCTACATGCAACCCTATATAATAAATTATTATCATGTTGAAATATATTGTGAGATATGTTTTAATGCTTTCATTGTATGGTTTCCACCTTTTTAATGTTGTAAACTACTTTGCTATGTTTTCTGATGTAAAAGTAAAGGTAAAGGTACCCCTGCCCATACGGGCCAGTCTTGACAGACTCTGGGGTTGTGCGCCCATCTCACTTAAGAGGCCAGGGGCCAGCGCTGTCCGGAGACACTTCCGGGTCACGTGGCCAGCGTGACATCGCTGCTCTGGCGAGCCAGAGTCGCACACGGAAACGCCGTTTACCTTCCCACTGGTAAGCAGTCCCTATTTATCTACTTGCACCCGGAGGTGCTTTCGAACTGCTAGGTTGGCAGGCGCTGGGACCGAGCAGCGGGAGCGCACCCCGCCGCAGGGATTCGAACCGCCGACCTTTCGATCGGCAAGTCCTAGGCGCTGAGGCTTTAACCCACAGCGCCACTTGCGTCCCGTTTTCTGATGTAGCAGTGTTTAAATACATCTTTTACGCGTTTGTTTAATGAACTAATAGGTCCCCACTACAGAAATCCACAAAAAACACTTTGGAGAGGTTGGAGAAGAAATAATAGTGTGTTGCACTTTAATTCAGCTATGAAGAATGCTTTTGGCATTCAGAATTGTACTCTGGTTCTTAGCACTACGCTTCTTGATTTGGATGGTAAGTAAAAAACAAGTACTGAAGTATGTTACGATCCTGCATTCAGTCTCAGTGGTAATCTATCCAGTGGTTGACAGTCTTCTCTGTTACCAGGGAGTGATTTGTGCCTTCTACTAACGCATGCAAATTGATCATTTCTTAATTACTAAACTGTAACACCAAGCTCTAACTAGGACACTAATACAGGTTTGTTTGTTTTTTAAAAAGGAGATAGCCAACCTATCAATAATGGCAATGGTCTTAAGGGGCACATGCAGTGTTCTACTCATGCACCAAGGCTTAAACCTCCAAATAGCTGTTGAAGGTCACGAGACAAAACTAATTTTATTTAGTAAAATCAGCAAGGCATTATCTCCCTTTTCCACCTATCACAAAATGGTTAGCATAAGGCTGTTAAAATCTGTCATAGCATTTCAGTTCATTACAATACTAGCTTACATCAAAATTCCTTTCCTAATCAGAACCTCTGTGCGCACACTGCATAGATTTATTTCTAAACTATTTTAACCGACTCCAACAATACATTAGTAGCAATGGCCCAATACTGATCCCTAGTTTTAAGCTGTTTCTACCTGCTATACTTGTGTGTTTTATTATATTAAACTATATTTCTGCATACTTAAAATTGTTGCGTATCACCTGGAGAATTCATGTTATGAGGAGATGAACATACACAAATATTAAATTGGTTTATTCTGTTGTTTTATGTTGTTGTATGACATCATAAGGACTGCTACAACAGTGAAAAGGTGAGATATTGAAGGTTTTTTCATGAAGTAACCATATTAAAAATTAAAAAGCACTGGTATATTTAAGCCCTCACTCATTCTCAGAAATACAATTTATCACTGTTCAGTTTTAACCAACAGGCCTGGGAACATCCTTTTATTCCATAAACATCCTAATTCAATTAAAATAACTGTTACTACATTAGTCTCCGACATCTGAAAATGGTACATAGATACTAGGCATTCCTGCTTGTTGAATGCATTGCGGAACCTGACTTAAAAAGCTTATGATATTCAAGTACAGTGGTACCTCCAGTTATGAACTAAATTCACTCCGGAGGTCCGTTCTTAACCTGAAACTGTTCTTAACACGAGGCACACTTTCGCTGATGGGGCCTCCCGCTGCCGCACGACTTCCGCTTGCATCCCAGGGCAAAGTTCGCAACAAGGAGCATCTACTGCTGGGTTAATGGAGCTTGTTACCCGAAGCATTCATAAGGAGGACCACTGTACGCAGATTTTATGTAAAAAAAGATAGAAGAATCCAAGCCATTCACAAGTGTGGCTACCCCTTTTAACATTGCTCATTTGAATGGAAACTGACAGCATGTTGTTCTGCAAAATATATGAACTCAATTCTCCCACCAATAAGACTTTGTTTGGAAACTCTGGTTTTCTGGTAGATTGTCAATATGTTTTGCTATTGACATTTCAGCACAGAACTTAGAAGACTAGCAAAACTATTGAATAGATATGATCAACAAAATGTGATTGTTAAATATGAAATATAAAGCAGAACATTTTAAGCTGCACAGATTTCACCTACGGGCATGCTCAATTCTCTCACAATAATCACTTAAAAGTGCCCAACTTTGGTTGGAATGAATTCCCTTAGTTACCAAGACATAGTATCTTAACTTTGTAAAATCCACCTAGCTAAAATATGAAGCAGCTGTCTGCTTTCCTTTTCCTGTCTACTCTTTAAAAGACCATTTCTTTTTTTATATATATATAATTTTTATTAGTTTTCCAATTTTAAGACAAAACAACATACACACATCAACAAGCAAAAACACACAGATATAATTTCATAACCTCATTTTCATAAGCCTTTTTTCTCGGACTTCCCCATACCTCACCCTTTTTGCATCCTTATTTTACAATTTTTCAGCAACCCTTTACTCCAATTAATTAAAACTTATTATCTTTCTCAATTTCATCTTATTTCAACAAATAATTTCCGCTGCAATTCTGTATCTTCCTTTCCCTTGACATTTTAGCACTCATCAGTATTATAACAGTTCTTAAGGTAAGCTTTGAACTTCTTCCAGTCTTCCTCCACCGTCTCTTTCTCTTGGTCACGGATTCTGCCAGTCATTTCTGCCAGTCCCATAAAGTCAATCACTTTCGTCTGCCATTCTTCCAGTGTGGGAAGTTCTTGTGTCTTCCAATACTTTGCTAGAAGGATCCTTGCTACTGTAGTGGCGTACATAAAAAAAGTCCTATCCTTCCTTGACACCAATTGGCCGACCATGCCCAAGAGAAATGCCTCTGGTTTCTTGTGAAAGGTACATTTAAGTACCTTCTTAATTTCATTATAGATCATTTCCCAAAAGGCTTTAATCTTTGGGCAGGTCCACCAAAGGTGAAAGAAGGTACCTTCAGTCTCATTACATTTCCAGCATTTATTATTGGGCAGATGATAAATCTTCGCAAGCTTGACTGGGGTCATGTACCACCTATAAATCATTTTCATAATATTTTCTCTTAAGGCATTACTTGCCGTGAATTTAATACCGGTGGTCCATAACTGTTCCCAGTCAGCAAACATAATGTCATGACCAATATCTTGTGCCCATTTTTAACAGACCATTTCTACTTACCTGCCTAAATTCCACAGTACATGCCCAACTGAGGACTGCAGTCTGCAGCTACTAGTCATGAAACAGGGGTATATACACAGTTCACTTCTGCAAATGGAGTACTTTCCTATCATCGTGCCTGCTTGGAAAAATGTTTTAAGATAGTTTGCCGCAAGCAGCCTTAACTAAAAGCTCAGAGAGGAAAAATGCACGTGAGCAGAAGACTCCCAGGAAAGATGTCCTTGCACTAAACTTTAGTTTTCAGAACATGAACATTGTTTTTGGGGCAGGGACAAAGAACCTTTTTCAGCAAAAGGGTCACATTTCCTCATGGGGAAGCTTCTAAGGGCCACATGTCAGGGGTGGGTGGGGCCACTTTGTACAGCAAGCTACACACCAGTCAGTTAAAAGTTTTAGACAGACATACACCTCTCCCAGCCTTCATTAAGACAAGCAAGACATTATTAATTCAATGAAACACTCCAGCCAGAGAAAAGTACTCAAGGAAGAGACAGAGAAAGAGTGATGAGTGTGGCCTGGACCAAGGGGTGGGGGCTCCCACGGTCAAATATGAGTCCTGGAGTACCACATTCAGGCCTGAGGCCTTAAGTTCCCCCCACCTCATGGTGATCAAAGGACCAACTAATCATGTCCAGTAACGTCGGAAAATGCAACTGTGCCTACAAACACCTGTGTAATTAGTTTTAACACAGCATTTAATGGGCATGAGTCACCGCAACTGCTTAAAGTATGTTCAGTTTCTCACTAGGGAAAGTCCTTTGCTTCCACTATGCTGACTGAACAATGACTTAGCATGCTTTCTGTCTACCTCTGGGTAAACATATATACATTTTTATGAATCTAGCAACAACTATACATATAGTAAGCAAACTGAAGGCAGTATTAAACTAGTTTTTAAAGGTCCCTAAACATGACTAAGTATTTAATGAACTGTTAAAGGTAAAGGGTCCAGTCATGGACAACTCTGGGGTTGTGGTGCTCATCTTGCTTTGCTGGCCGAGGGAGCTGGCATAAAGCTTCCGGGTCATGTGACCAGCATGACTAAGCCGCTTCTGGCAAAACCAGAGCAGCGCACAGAAATGCTGTTTACCTTCCCGCCGGAGCGGTACCTATTTATCTACTTGCACTTTGACGTGCTTTCAAACTGCTATGTTGGCAGGAGCAGGGACCAAGCTACCGGGGCTCATCCCGTTGCAGGGATTCGAACTGCTGACCTTCCAATCAGCAAGTCCTATTGACACACAATCTGTTCCATTATAATCAGTTTCACTCTTCAATTCTAAGATGTGTAACAAATGACTGCTTACTGATTTTTCTTGTGTTTTCCAAGTATCAACCAATTTGTCAAAATTTATTTGTTACATATCATTAGTTTATACAGCTTTCCAACAGTTCACTGCTCAAGAGAAGTTTAGAGTAGAGCTAGACCTTGGGCCAACAAAATTTAGAATACTTCCTGCACTACTACATATTTAGGAAAATATGGACAATTCAAGTATAACAATTTTACATGGAATAGGATGCACAGGGTTCAAAAGGAAACACCAATATAAATGTCTCCATTCGTAGCAAAATAATTGTGTTAAAATAGTGGGGTGGTTTTTTTTTTAAAGATTAGAACCCCACCCCAAATAGCCATATATTCGACCAGAAAGTTCAAGCTTGAAATAAAAAAGCATTTCTGTACTGCTGGTATGCAATAGAGATGACTAAGGACAGTGGCTAGGATCCAAAGAGCTACTTTAGACACACCCAAGGGCCTGGGCTTGCCTAATGAGATTTTTTACTTTTCATTGAACAGACCCTCATTTTTAAACTCCCCATAACTTCAAAAGTGCTTTGCTGCATAGTATACAATGCTGTCTTTTATTTTAGACTCAAAAAGGCCCCCTTTGGTGCAAGGAATTAAATGTCAGAAGCAAACATGTACAATGTTTCCTACAAAATAAATATGCACTAGGAGTTGAGATGGTGCCCTAAGAATCAAAGAAACACTTTTTTGCAGACAGAAACAAAGCACCAGAGGACATTTGTTCTTCACTGGTTGCCAACCTCCTTAACCCAATCCAAATCAAAATTTAAGTGGCATAAAGTAAATGGAGAAAAGCTTCAAACAAATTCTAATTATCCTAGCCTACCTGCAGATATAGATATAAAAATTATTTAAATAAATGTATCAAATGACTGCAGATTTGTAACAACAAAAATATGAGTTTAGAGAAAGCAAATATTACTACTACTAGTTATCAGCAACACAGAAGACTCTGGTGGGTCAATTAAAAACCGTACTCTAGATTTGGCATGTCAACTTACCATGATTTGTTAAAAACAAAATAGCTACTTAAAGAATCCAAGACCAAATATGAATGCCTAAAGAGTATTGCCTGTTGCTTTGGACATATTTATGAAACAGACAACCTGTGTTTTCTTCTTCATAGCCTCGTGCTAGCTCTCCATCACTTGCAGTAGGTAATATGAAACTACTGCCAGAACCCATAGAAATAAGAAACAGGCAAGAGCAATGCAAGTGAAACTATTAGAAGCAAAGATTTATTCCAACTATGTTCCATGAATATCCTCTAATCAAGGAATTTAGGATCTAGCATATACTAGCTTCTATATTTCAACGAACAAAGCAATAGATATGACCCCAGAGGAACCTATATGTAGCTTTTTCAGCCTATTTAGTTCATCAAATATAGACTTTTTAATGCAAGGCATTATGAGATTGCATTGCGACTGATTACAGATAAAACAGCTTTTACAGTTCAATCCTCATTCTCACATTTTCCAAGTAACTGTCAGTGGAAACCCACTTTTGCAGTAAATTCACTTTAGTCAACAATTGTTTACCTACATTCACTGTTCCTGGCAAGGTATGGCCAAATATTATATTTAAATTCAACATCTTACATTTTAAATCTACATCTCACATAATGCAATTCATCCCACTCCTAGGCCTCAGGCTTCAGCTCAGTAAGTCAGCTATAAATAATAAGGTGAAGTATGCTTAACAAACTCACCAGAACTGTAGTGCAGATGGACTTAAGTTCAGACTCCACTTTCTCTCGGTAGTCCTTGACAAGCTGCATCTTCTTGTCATTTCCGTCAGTTTTCTGCTCAATGCTAGAGATCACTCGCCAAGCAGAGCGTCTTCCCCCAACCACATTCTTGTACGCCACAGAGAGAAGATTGCGTTCTTCATTGGATAATTCAGCACCTTGCTCTGTCACTGCCTTCATGCAGGTAGCCATATCATCATAACGCTCCGCCTGCTCAGCCAGCTTGGCTTTCTGAATCATCTCGGTCTTTTCCATGTTGGCCAGCAATGGTATAAGCAGCAAGGCAACTGATTTAGTAGGGGGAAAGGAACAGCAGGGCCTTTCACAAAGTCAGAAGGCACCTCAAAACCTGGAACAGGAAGAGACGAATATTCTGAAACCTGTACAGTATTCCTAAGGAATAGAGTTACCAGCCATACAAAAAGCTCCTATAGATTTAGGAAATCCAAACCACAAGAGACAGAGCAACTTAAACAAAGGCCATTGAGAAACAGTCACTAAAAGCCTCAATTCAAACCAAGCTGACAAAAAGATGTACCATTTCTGTCAACCAGGGAACACTAACAGGACCTGTCGAGATAACATAAGTGGAAGAAGCACTAATGTCCAGAACAGGTGATTAGGCCCTTCCTACCAAAGAGATTTCCAGCACCTTGTGGACGGGAGATGCCAGGCCTTTGGAAATGGCGGTCAGGAATAGTGTAGCATACAGATCCAAGGTGTGTGATGCTGGAGTTGGGCAGTAGAGACTGGTGTGTGCTTTTTTAAAGACCCGAGAGACAAAAAAGATTCCTGTTAAGGGGGGGGGGAGAGAGAGAGAGAATCCAAACGTTACGTTCTAAAACCACCCACCCACAAACCCCATGCAGTGTTTGTAAGAAAGCAGGCTAAGAAGAGGAGAATGGAAGTGGCGCTATAGGTGACCTACAACCTGGACTTGTGAATGGCGGGTAAGGGGAGGAGGAAAAAAAGAGCAGAGAGAGAAAAGGCACAAGGTGCAGGGGGAGAAGAGGAGGGCGAGCAACTCTTCTCAGGGGCAGATCGCGAAGTAATGCCTGGCAGGCGGGACTGGGGTGGGAAGGAAGATGGAAGAGAAGAGTGCAGAGGCGGAGAAGCCCGGGGCGATTCGCTTGGCGTTGGAGGACGATGATGTGCAAAAAAAAACAAAAAGGAAGGAGAAAGGAGTGTCGAACCTTTTGGTGGGGGGGGGGAGATAAAAGGTGGCCGATTTTCCTGGATAATAAAAAGGTGATGTGGGTGGGGGGAGAGAGAAGCGAGAGAACGACCGATTCCCCCCCTTCCCCCTCCCCCGGAGGCAAAGGGAAAAGGCGGCGGCGGCTCCGCGCTGCCTTTGTCCCCGCAGGCGGAGGAGGGAGCGAGTGAGGCGCGGGTGGCAGCCACCCAGCCTCGCCTGCCCTGCCCTCAGCCGCGCTCCCGCCCGTCTCCTTTCCGCCGTCCCTCAGGAAATGCCCGGGCTGGCTCTGCAGGGCCGGTACGAAATGGCGGAGGCGGCGGCGGAGGGGACGACGACGACGAGTCCGGGAGCTCCGCGCCGCCTCCACAAAATGGACGACGCGGCAGGGATTAGGCAAGGGAAGGAGGCGCGCAGCCAGGGAGGGAGGGAGGGAAGGGAGAAGCGCGCCTCGCCTCGCCGCCAAGGCCGCCGCCGTCGCCCTCTCACCTGGGTCCGCTGAGGCGCTAGGCCGGGCCGGCAGGCGCCTGCTGGGTCGACTGCGCTCGCTCCGCTCCGGGGCTGGATCAAGAAGGTGGGGAGGAGGAGGAGGAGGAGGAGGAGGAGAGGAGGGAGGGGGGGAGAGAGAAAGAGCGAGAGAAAACCGCTCCCGTCTCCAGCCACAGAACCAGCGCTGCTGCTGCTGCTCCCGCCGCTGCTGCTGCTGCTGCTGCTGCTAAAAGGGCGTTGGCACAAAGCGAACCTCTCCCGCTGCTAGGCCCGCGCTCGCCTGCAGCTCAGCCAATCGGCGCGCGCTGCCCGAGCCCGTGCCCCGCCCCTGAGCACGGCGCGGCCAATCGCCCTCCTGCGCGCCGCCGCGAAGGTGAGCAGAAAAGTCGCGGGCGGCTGGGAGGGAGGAGGGCGCGCAAGTTCGGTTGGCCCGTGCGCTGCTGCTTCTGCAGCTGGGGCCACGGGGTTTCCTCCAATTAGGTCCAGGGTGGGCTGACGTCACTGTCGCCATGGCGATGCTGCTACAAGGCCGCCCCACCACCACCTCTCCTTTCCTTCCCTTCCCCGCCCTTTCTCCGCCTATCCCTTTTCTCTCTCTCTCTCTCTCTCTCTCTCTCTCTCTCACGCGCGCGCGTTCTTCGCTCCTTCCCTGGGCTGGGCGAGGCGCGAGACGGTGCGGAAGCGAGGCGAAGGCGTCTCGTGCTGCTGCGGAGGGAAAGAGTGGCGGGAAAGGGGAGAGCAAGGCTGCGGGTTTCTAGTCCTGCTGCAATCGCAGGAAAGGAGAGGGTCGGGGTATCATGGGGTTTGCAGTGCGAGCCTGTGGTATAAGGGCTGCAGAGGCGCTTCGGTGGTGCAGAGCGGGACGTGCTACTGGTTCCGCCGACCACCAACCTCCTTCTCCAGCACCGGTGCTGCCATGCAAACGTCCGACAGCCATGGCAATTGTAAAATAAAAGGATGCTGTTGGAGGAGGAAAGCCCCGTTTAGGCCTGCTTGGACATTTGCTTCTCCTTCCTGAGATCAGGTTGGAAGTGAAATCGGTTAGGAGGTTCCACACAGCAAGCTGAAGAACTCATGATCCAGGCCACGTGGCAGGGACTGTCAACCCCCCAGCAAAATTATCCGTGGCGATTTTTAAAAAATGGGCACTTGGAAGATGCTCCTTCAGAAACATCCTGTCAGGCAATGCACTTGCCCACGAGAAAACCCATAGCTCATGGGTGGAGCATGTGCCTTGCATGCAAGTGGTTCCACGCAAGAAGAGTGCTGTGGGGTCAGGCCAATGGCCCATCTAGTCCAGCATGCTGTTCTCACAGCACCCAACCAGGTTCCTGCGGGGAACTCACAAGCAGGACCTTGAGCGCAAGAGCATTCTCCCCTATGTAAGATTTCCAGCTGCTGGTATTGAGAAGGATCCTGCCTCAAAAAATGGGGCTAGGGCATAGCTATCATAGCTAGTAGCTATGGGAGAGACCCCTGTCTGATACCCTGGAGAGCCATCACCAGTCATTGTAGACCGTGGGTAGGGAATGTTCCAGCTCACAGACCTAATTAGGCCTGCCAGGCCATTTCAGCCAAGCCACCACACGACATCAGCTGTGGAGCAGGGAAAAGCCTGGCTGAGCCAATGGAAGTCTTTGCAGGAAGCAATGGTTGGCAGAGCCCACAAAGTCCTGTGAAAAGTGTTGGGCAAGATAGCACTTTAAATAGGGCTTCTTAGGATCTCTATGGGCAAAATAAATAAATAAAAAAATAAAAAATGACATAATCGTGACTTCAGGTGGGTAGCTCCATCCATCTGTCAAACTTGGCCTCCAAATGCGACCATTTGTAACTGCAACTTCTAAATAGTCCCAAACTTGATGTAAGCAATTTTTGTCCCATTGATTTCAATGAAGGGGAGTATTTTAAAGTGCTTCCCCCCAAGAATCTCTCGCCATGACCACAACAGAGCAGAGGATAATGGTGTAACTCAGCATCCAGTTACAGTACAGTAAGATGACAGGGCACACAGCATCGAACTATATCCCTCTGTGACAAAGCAGCAGAATAGATTCTCAAAGATGCTTGGGTTTATTAAAGCATTTTGGAACTACTGCTGCTTTTGGGGGCAACCAGAGTAAATAAACTTCTAGGCTGCAGTGTAGGTCATTCCTGAATCCAGGACATTTCTATATGGGAACTGTTAGCGCTTTCCTTTCCTAAATAGTGCCCCAGTAAATGGTGTGTTTCTTGGGCTGTGTACACACCGTAACTTGAAAGCTCATCAAAAGCACAATCTTTCCCTCAAAGAATTCTGGGCACTGTAGTTTACCCCCTACAGAGTTACAATTGCCAGCAACACTTAACGAACTACAGTGCCCAGAATTCTTTGAGGTGGGGGGAATGTGCTTCAACTGTTCTTTAAAGTTACAGTTTGTACACAGCCTGGTCTGGGAAACACTCTCAACAGTAAGGAGTTAATACTAGCACTGAACTTGGTATTGTAAAAAAGGGGGAGAAGATTATATATGGATGGTGTTTTGAAGTTTTTTTGGCCAGCTGTTCATTCACAATCACCAAATGTCCTTGGGAGTCACTGTATTATATATAGATTGCTTAAAATAGAACATATTAGGCATTTTGCCACATTTCAAAAAGAAACTCTTAACTGCTTAAGTATTTAACTGTTAAACTTTGACAGAGAGGAAGCCTTTTGTACTGAGAAGATTGCTTTATATAGTCCCATGAAGTCCCATGCTAATACAGCTCATAATTGTTTTCCATGGGGAAATATTGGCAGCATGTCAAAATAGTATCCGCATATGAAAATTCAGCAGACTCATGCTACTGCCAAATAGCCATTAGTACACTTTATAGACAGTGTTGCCCAGCATCAACTAAACTAGTAGAAATAGAAGACAGACTAAGTCTTGGATATTTGTCGGCTGTAGTGCTGTCATTTTAAATATAGTTTCAAATCAATCAGTTGTCAGCTTGTGTGGAGGGGAGTTTTTACCCATCTTCATTGGTAAAGGGACCCCTGACCGTTCGGTCCAGATGCGGACAACTCTGGGGTTGCGGTGCTCATCTCGCTTTACTGACCAAGGGAGCCGGCATACAGCTTCCGGGTCATGTGGTCAGCATGACTAAGCCGCTTCTGGCAAACCAGAGCAGCGCACGGAAACGCCGTTTACCTTCCCGCCAGAGTGGTACCTATTTATCTACTTGCACTTTGATGTGCTTTTGAACTGCTAGGTTGGCAGGCGCAGGGACCGAGCAACAGAAGCTCACCCTGTTGCGGGAATTTGAACCGCCGACCTTCTGATTGGCAAGCCCTAGGCTCTGTGGTTTAGACCGCAGCGCCACCCGTGTCCCATCTTCATTGGTAAGTGATGTTAAACTTGCAAATACACATTTATGTGCTTGATAAGGAGTCATGTGCTTTCATCATTCATTTACCTAAAGAAAATACTGGGGCAGAGATGGGAGGGAGAAAATGTCATTCTGGAAGGAGTAATTTCACAAAGTAGCACATAGTCCAGGAATCACAGTCCCTTGTATGAAGCAGTATGTGACCAAGGAGGTCTCTCTTGTTTCTTTTTTAAGGTGGGTTTTGCAATAAACCCAAAAAGGATGTGCAGGAATAGCATTGCAATAGCTCTCTGTTCCTTGGCAATTTAGTAGTCATTATGTTGGACTTGGGCCTTATGGATTTAGGGTCAAATCTAACATTAGCAATAAACTCCCTAAGTAGCCCTGGGTAAGTATAATGGGTTGCTATAACTTGTAAATGATGAATGAGATGACAAAAGTATTGATTCACTTTAATGCTACAAGTGCATCTTTGCTCTCTGCATTTGATTAATATTGTTACATGCTAATTTAAAAAGGATGAAACATACAGCATTGCATGGAATTGTAATTCAGTATCTCTTGGGAGTTTTCCATTGGGGGTTGAAGGGGAGATAAACTTCTACTCTCCACAGTCTTGTCAGAGAGTACTTTGTATAGTAGTTTTGATAATAAACACTTGCAGGATTTAACAGGGCCTGCCAGCTAGTACGGTTAGTAGATGTTCTTATGTTTCAAATCCTAGGGAAATTGTTATCTCTAGGCTTTAAAAGCAACAACACAATGATGCTATAGACACTGTTACACTGCACCCCAATCTCTGAGCACTGTGAGATTCCAGGGGTTTGCCTATGGCACCCCACAGAATTGTGGTTGAGGAAGCTTTGAACAAGGTACTTTGTAGTTCAGGCTGCATGCGCAACATACAGTAAAGCACATGGCTTCACCTAAACAATCCTGGGAACTGTAGTATATCCATCTTAGAGTTACAGTTCCCAGCACCCTTAACAACTACAGTGGTATCCTGGGTTACAGACGCTTTAGGTTACAGACTCCGCCAACCCAGAAATAGTACCTTGGGTTAAGAACTTTGCTTCAGGATGAGAACAGAAATCACACAGCAGCGGCGCAGCAGCGGCAACGGGAGGCCCCATTAGCTAAAGTGCTGCTTCAGGTTAAGAACAGTTTCAGGTTAAGAACGGACCTCCAGAACGAATTAAGTTCTTAACCCGAGGTACCACTGTAGTTTCCAGGATTCATTTTCCAAGAGGCAGAAATGTGGTTTAAATGTATGGTCTGTATGCAATGGCATAAAAACGATAATGAAAGGAATGTGGTTTTTAATTAATGAATAGCGAAATTAAAGAAGTTTTGAAATGAATGGAATAACAAAACTTTGTTTTCCTCCCCTCCCTTGCACACCACTCATTACCAGCACAATATGATTACTCTGGCCAGTTCTCCCCCACCCCCATTCTTCCAGTTGATAATATGCAGTAATTCTCAGCACTTGCTGCTGTGTAGTGGATTTTGTTGCCTACAGGCCTAATTCTCATTGTTCTCTTGCTGGTCAGACTTGGAGCTACAGTTCAGCAGCAGCAGCAAACAGTACCAATGAATCTGCCATCACCATGGGAAGAGGCACTGCTAAGAGTCTCTGAAGAACGGAAACAAGGAGCTGAAGTGTGCAAAAATAGCACTCGTCAGACTTCCTGATTTGCCGACCCAAAAGCAGCTATAATTTGTGCAGCAGAGGAAGAAACAGGAAGTGTGCCTGCCAAGAAAGCTAAAGAGTCTCAAGGTGAACGAGCCTTTCAGCTAATGATTGACAGGAGACAAGACTGTCAATAACAGAGGGGAGACAGGGAATATAGGAAGCTGCCGTAAACCAAGACAGACAGGGAAATTCCCAGCCCAGCTTGGAGCTGTTAGGGATTGAAACAGACACCATCTGTGATGGTGTTTCCACTGAACCACAGTCCTTCCTCAGACTGGCTTTCAGTACCAAAAAGTAAGGTCCTCTCAAGGAATAGCTTGACACAACCTGCCCTGGTCTTCAGATCTGCTACCAAAGCCCTTCCCCAATTGCCTTCATGATCAGAAGAAGGCACAAGGGTGAGGGCTTTTTCAGTAGCGTTGCCCTGGTTTCCAAACTCTACAGGAAGGACAGGGCGGGACATTCGGGAGGTGGTGTTGCTTTGTATGTCAGAGGGGGCACTGAATCCAGCAAGCTTAAAAAAAAATGGGTGCACTCCTCCACAGATTCATGGGTGGTGAAACCAGGTCCCAAAAGGAATTGAGTACAGATGTGTTACTGTCCCCCTGATCAATATACTCAGTGAGATCTTGAGATGAAGAACAAAATCAATGATGCACCCAAAAGAGGAAATGTCATAGTAATGGGTAACATCAGCTACCTTCAAATAGACTGGCTTCATATGCGTTCCAGTCCCAATGAAGAGGTAAAATTTTTTGATATCCTAAATGATTCTGCTCTAGAACAGTTGGTCACAGAAACAACTAGAGGGGTGGTGACCCTGGTCTAAATATTGAGCTGCACCTAGGATCTGGTGCAAGATGTGTTGTTGAATGAGCTGGGAGTATAGTGACCATAGAGCTGTTAAATATACATGTAAAAAGGGGACGTTTCCCCAAATGATGGAACTGGTAAAAAATGAAATTGAAAGACAAAGTCACGTGGGTGCAAATCACTCCAAAATACTTGGGAGTCGTTTAAAAACACAATATTAGAAGCTCCACTTGTGTGTATTCTGCAGATCAGAAAGGTACCAACAGGAACAAGAGGGAGAATCTTATTGACTTTTCAATTCAGGAGGAGGGGATGTCTGTCTGAAGACAGCCAAAGGGTTAACAATTACCGTATTTTTCGCTCTATAAGACGTACCGGACCATAAGACGCACCTAGTTTTTGGAGGAGGAAAACAAGAAAAAAATATTCGGAATTTCAGAAGCCAGAACAACAAGAGGGATCGCTGCGCAGTGAAAGCAGTGATCCCTCTTGCTGTTCTGGCTTCTGGGATAGCAGCGCAGCCTGCACTTGCTCCATAAGACGCACACACATTTCCCCTTACTTTTTAGGAGGGAAAAAGTGAGTCTTATAGAGCAAAAAATACGGTACTACTAGGCATTGCTCTGAGTAGTGAAATGCAGAGGTTCCATTGCAAATAGTCTGTTCTTTGGTTGGTGGCACAAAATAAAAGATAAGGCTAAGATGGCAACAGCTTTTACTCAGCTGATTTTTTCACATTTAAATATGAGTGTGAGTCCCACTCGCCTCTTTTCAAAGTAGCTTGATAGCAGCAAGACAGAATGAGTTGTGCTCAGTCGACTGAGCATTCATCTCTGAGAGCTATGACAAAATTTCAATCATGAAAAGTCAGCTTACTTTTAGCTCTGCAAGGAAAAGATCTGCATATTTTGGAACCATACTCTGTCAAGTAGCAGGGGGGTTTTTTGGAGGGGGAAATCAGGCACCATTAAATCAGTCATTTCCCCCTTTAATGTTAGGTTGGTCTTCACAAAGCATGGGTTTTGGTAGAGAACAGAGAATGGCATAATGAAATTATGTACTGTAGTTCACCTGCAAGTCACACTAGGGAGGGATGGAGGCAGAACAAACTCATTGTGAACGTTGCAGGATCTTGCACCCTCTGAGAACGACTGTCTAGCTATCCAATTTCTTGGGAGCAAACGTCAGTGTTCTCTGTGGCAACTGGAACTCCTAGATCAAACCTGTATGAAGGTCTGTGGATCAAAAGTGCCACTAATTATTTGCAGTCCCATGGAGGGGATTCTAAATATCCATTGCTTTGTGGCCCCTTCCCACCTCTTCGTGAGAACATATTTCATCATGCCCATCTGAGGAGGACATGCTATGGTGAGAGTGCCTGCACCCCAACACCTTCATTGGTTCTAAGTTTCAGACCCATGTGGTGGAGCTGGCGCTGCTTTTCCCAATCCATCGCAACTTTCAGTGTGAGAATTGCTGAGGGGGTGGAAAAAACTTTTGTGCTGTTGCTCTTAGGGCCAGACGAAGCACTGTGAAGGAGATGTATACATTCATTTAAAGTTTCTACAACTAGCGCCCATGTAGGGACCCAGTACAGATCAAGACTGTGGCATTAGATAAAGGAGATTCCTGTTCAGGTACATGTGTTAGCCTTAGTGAAGGATAAGGGTTGCTGCTGCCACTGGCATTTCATATTGAATTCCAAGATACTACTTCAAAAGTATTCCCATTAATAGTGGTGACACATCCCAGGGTCATATTGTGTGTGTTTAGGAGCTATTAAAACTTCTGGCTCAACTTAACTTACAGTATTACATATGTAACAATGGGCAGCATCAGCATAGGTTTGCCACCTGTCCCGATAGGGCTTCCTCTCACTCCTGAGGCCACAGAAATTGAGACAAGTACAGGCACATTCTGCCTGTAATTCCCAAGACACCACTCCCAAGTGTCCATGATAATATCTCAACAAAGAAGCTCGTACCCAATTTGGAAATGAGGTGACTGTCCATGATGTTACAACTCTGTCCCTCCCTATTCTATGCTGAGCTAGCACACATGCAAGTCTGTCGGAAATCCCAGCAAAAAGAATGTCCAGTACTTTTCCAGGTGTCATTTATGAGCCCGAAACAACTGATGTACACTTTAGAACAACAAAAGATCTTCCTGGCACCTTAAAGAAGCAGAGCCGGATCTAGTACAAGCTCCTATTGAAATCGATATGGGTTTTAACACTGACGTGAGTGGCAACAGAATCTTCCCTAGGTTGCCTTTTGACATTTGTCAAAGCGTATTTTCACACTTTGATGCAAAGCAACGCTTAGCTCACTTTAATCTAGAAGCAAATCCCACCTTTTCCTCGAAGAGATGTTATAACTTTGCACAGACCTCAGCCCTGACAACATCTCACGTTACAAGCCCTCCCTTGTTACTCATAGGGCTTCGGATGCCCTTATATGTGCAGCATGCCGAGCTGGTATATTTATCTGTATTCATTCTAATGGGATGATGTAACACAGCTAATGCGTTTCCTACACACTGCAGTCTCCTCTGCCGCTATTTCCCACAGAAACAATGATTCACAGTTATTGCAGCTGATTGTGTGGGTTATCTCACAGGCCTTTGTTCTATATTTTATGCAACAAGACAACCTTTATTCCTGCCGAAAGGCTTTTGCCTTTTCCTACTGCCCCATGATGTTCCGTGTGTCACTAAAAGGGCAAACGGTTTAAGGCAGAAATATTTTAAAGCCTAAGAATTTATCAAGATTGGTAGCAGAGGTACCCTTTTGAGGTGCCTGTCCCCACCTGAGTATGTTCAAGTTTTCATAATGTCATGTTTGCTGCCAGTAGCAGATTTGGGTGACTTCCCCTTCTCTGCAACACTTTGTGGACACACTTCTGCTGTCAGAATTGTAGAATTGGAAGGGACCACGAGGGTCATCTAGTCCAACCCCCTGCAAAATGCAGGAATCTTTTTGCCCAACATAGGGCTCAAACCCATGACCCTGAGAGGAAGTGTCTCATGCCTCTACAGACTGAGCTGTTGCTCAAGAAGTGCAAGAGGTGATGAGAGGTCGAAGCATCTGACACTATAGAGTGGGGGAGGGGCATTTTCACCCCGATGGCCAGACTCCCTTCTGGGGGGGGGGGGCACATGGCAGTGGTGGGCAGAGCCTGAGGGGAAAGTGGGCTGAGCAATGAACATACATTTTAGCTCGGTCCATCAGGCTAGTTTCTAAACACACTCACACGCCTTTCCAAGCATGCAAGAGGCATTTTTGTTGTTGTTGTTTAGTCATTTAGTCGTGTCCGACTCTTCGTGACCCCATGGACCAGAGAACGCCAGGCACTCCTGTCCTCCACTGCCCCCCGCAGCTTGGTCAGACTCATGCTGGTAACCTCGAAAACACTATCCAACCATCTCGTCCTCTGTCGCCCCCTTCTCCTTGTGCCCTCCATCTTTCCCAACATCAGGGTCTTCTCCAGGGAGTCTTCTCTTCTCATGAGGTGGCCAAAGTACTGGAGCCTCAGCTTCACAATCTGTCCTTCCAGTGAGCACTCAGGGCTGATTTCCTTCAGAATGGAGAGGTTTGATCTTCTTGCAGTCCATGGGACTCTCAAGAGTCTCCTCCAGCACCATAATTCAAAAGCATCAATTCTTCGGCGATCAGCCTTCTTTATGGTCCAGCTCTCACAGAGTTCAAACACACATTTCAGCCAGGTGAGGAAAAACACTTGTGAAGCAGCACTGGTTAGGAGCATGTCCTAAGGTGAGAGAGGGTTTGGCTAGGGAGAGTCCTGAGCACTTGACAGATAGCCTTGGAGCGCTGCCTTTGAGGCCTGAGGTCTCCTGGTGTAAGAGAAAATAACAGTCAACAAGCAAAGGATTCCAGCAATAGTGGGAGAAAGTCGTTGGAGGAGGTCAGTAGCTGGGAGCTGAGAACATGGTTGAGTAAATAACAGCAGCTCTTTGGCACCTGGGGCTGGTGTAAAATGGAAGAAAGAAAGAAGAAGAAAAAAACCCACCACGACTATATGTGAGAACTGCTTAGAAACAACCAGAGAGGAGGAAGGCAATTTCTTTCCAAACTCTAAGCCAAGAAATGTGCTGCGTGGAGGAAAGGTGGAGTATCAATGAAATAAATGAATAAATTACTGGGTTTCAAATTATTCCTCAGATATTAAGTTTGCAGGATGACTGGGGGCAAGGCACTGTGTCTCAGCCTAGCATACCAGTTGTGGTGATAAAATGGGCAGCCCCATGAACTCCAGCCCCACCCCGCCATGCTCCTTGAAGGAAGGGTGGGATAATAGATCAATAAAACCGTTGCATAGATAAGCACACTTGGATAATAAAAACAATCTGCTTTCACTTGCTAAGCTTTGTTGTTTTACAGCAAGACATTTGGCAGGAATGTATCAGCTAGCTCATCATAAAAACCGCACCTTTTCCCCTTCTTTGAATACATAGCTTTGAAAACAGCTTTGGGAGAGCAGGAGTGGGAAGTTATTAAACTTATTAAAACGCTTGTTGAAGACTACATGTGAACAACTATAAATGTACAGCTTATTTATTTGTGCATACAGGTACATAGGTTGCACATTCCTAGCATATAATATGTGAATGAAGACACCCCCACCCCACCCCAGGGAGAAGCAGATGAGCCCCAAGTAAAACCTGGGCTGCAGTTGCTCTAACCTCAGGAATGCTAAAAGTAAAAAGAGGGATTTACACTTACAGTTTTAAAAGGGATGGGGTTGTCCACCTTTGGTCCCCACCCAGCACTCAGTCTCACCTGCGCCCCCTGGAGGCTGCCAGCATGCGATAGCAGCTGCACCCCAGGAATGACTTAAAATGGCTGGCTAAAGTAGGTGAGCATAGCCAATGGGTCTCAAACCCTCTGTGAATTAGGAAAGTCCCCTGCATGCAAAAACGGGCTCCAGCAGATTGAGCAGACGAGACCAATAGCTAATCCAACAGTCAAGAAGGCAGTTTCTGCAGATGCTAGAGGGAAGTGAGGGGTATATTGGGCTCGTCAGCCTGGGAAGGTAGTAAATCTAGAAAAAGAAAAGCTGATTCCAAACATATGCTGCCTTTCTTTAGGAGAAGAAAAGGCTATGGCGTAAACCCTACACAAATCCAGAGTGGAGACCCTAAGGCGGTTGGATGGCATCTTGCATGCCTCCTTCTGGCAACTCCTTCAGCCAAGCTGGTGCCAAATGTATCGCTTTGCTTTCCTTTAGACCTGTGTTTCCCAACCTTGTGCCTCCAGCTGTTTTTGGACTACAATTCCCATCATCCCTTGCCACTGATCTTGCTAGTCAGGGATGATGGGAGTTGTAGTTCAAAAACAGCTGGAGGCACAAGGTTGGGAAACACTGCTAGACCACATCAGTGAGGCTGAGGAGGGGTCTTATTGTCTAGGCGGCCTAGGACCTGCATACATACAGTGCAGGCTTGCGCCCTGGGGAGGCCACTTTGCTGCTGCTAAATACAGTGGTTTGACTTCACCCCCAGAGGTGCACTCCATTGTCTCATGAGATAGACAGGTGCCAAGAGCAAAAGTTACAAGTTTCATTGTGTCCATGGTGGTAGCTTATTTCCCTTTTATCAGTGTGCATAGGGTCTTTGCAGCATTATATAAACAAAAGCCAGGTCCCTGCCCCAAACCATGTACGATCTGAATTGAAATTGTGTGGGAGTTGGTGAGTGGACAATAACTGAGGGAGGGGGAGATTGGGGGAGGCAAGGGTGACAAGGGATTAGCACGAGCAAATTGAGTTTTGTGTGCTTAGGCCAAAGATGGGGTGCCTGTGTGTTGTTATCAACTGTAGATCCCACCAACCCCAGTTAGCATGGCCAATGGTAAGGAATGATGTCAGTGGGGTGCAACAACATCTAGAGGACCACAGGTTCTCCCCCCAAAAAACTTTGTTTCAGGTTACAGAAACCCTGTTTAACAAGCATGCAGCCTGGTTTGTTATACTATTAAGCACGTATCTCAGTTTGCTTGATATCAAGCGAATGTTATCGCCACATTTTGCTGTCCATTCCCCAATCACTTTCTTTCTTGCAAAAAGTCAGTTCTTTGTGGGGATTAGGGTTTGTTGCACAAGAGCTCCCAATCAGCTTGAACTGAGCTGCCTAAATTTGCCAAGATGTGATTGAATCCCACCGGAAAATAGTGCCAGATACGAAAGGAACAAGAGATTTCGGTGTTCCGGGAGGGAGTCCCAAGTATACAGATGTAAGTAGGCAGGGGAGAAGGGGCAGAGTTCCTTCAGGGAGCAGGAGGGTGATGACTAATGCAGAAGACAGGGGGAAAGGGGGTTTGAAATCCTACCTTAATCCCTAGAATAAAACACCCACAGTGAGTCAAGATTAGTGATGCATCTCTTAGGAGTCTTTGCATCTCTTATGAATGCTTTGACATTCTCCTTGGTCTGATGGCAGTAATCCTCCCCTGGAATTGCCTTAACTTGTTGCTGTGATTATCTTCTGCCCAAATTGCTTCTGCAGTTGAATGTTAATGGCATGTTCTGTTGTGCACCAAGCCTGCACTGGAAAACATCTGTTTTCCAGGTTGTTATGGTGAGCAGGATTCCTACAGGTCAATTTCCTTGGATTTCTTCCTTCCTTCTCTAACAATTTGCCACCTGTAAATGGGTGGGGACATAGAAGCAAATGTGCTCACCTCTCTTCACCTTCCATGGAGGAAGCATGATCGGAGTTCAAGGACCTATTCAAGTCTGGCAAAAACAAAAAACCCTTCAAGAATATGAAGCAGTGAAGGGAAGGGGTGGGGTGAGGATCTGGCCTGAGGAGACTCTCAAAGGCCAGGTAAAAGGGGCTGGAGGGCTGCAGGTAAAAGGTAAAGGACCCCTGAACAGTTAAGTTCAGTCAAAGGCAACTATGGGGTGTGGCGCTCATCTCGCTTCAAGTCGAGGAGAGAGCCAGTGTTCTCCACAGAACACTGCCACAGGCATGTCCAACTTGAAGTAGGCTGTGATCTACAATCCAATATAAAAACTGCCAGTGATCTACCACCCAGGGATGGGTGCAGGGTGGGTGCGCACTACCGTGTCTCATAAGGACGCAGACATGGGTGCAGGGTGGGTGGGTGCTGGCTGCTTCGATGGGTGCAGAGTGGGCGCAGGCGCGCCAACAGGCCAGGTGTGGACAGGCGCACAGCGTCAAAACAGCTCCTCCCACAAGAGGAGCTCAGGACGAGGTGGTGGCTGTTCAGGCACCTCTACAGCGGAGGGGGTGTGGCGATCGACCAGAATTCATCCCAGGATCGACTGATAGATCACGATCGAGGCCTTGGACATGTCTGATCTAGGTCATGTGGCCAACATGACTAAACAAGCTTCTGGTGCTGCACTTCTCCCCCAAATCTGCATTTCCCCACCCTTTGGACTATGCACATGTCTCAAATGCAGATTACTTTTCATGCACCTTGAATTTTGCCAACTTGGGAGAAAGTACTGATACCAATCAGATGCAAGCCAAGGTAGTTCTTAAGGAACAATAAGCTACGTTTTGCTTGCCTGCAGGGAAATTTATTGCAAACCACTTTAGTCATGATGATGTTTTTGAGTGATGGTCTCTTTCTTCTTCTTCTTCTAGGATTTGGATAACAGCCAGTAAATTGTTCAGCAAGACGTTTTGCTTTTCTGAATGAGGCCATATCCCAGTACTACGTAGAGTCTTCCTCAGCTCACAGCAGTGCTTTTTAATTAATTTATTTTAATGTCCAGATTGAAACTTGAGGCTGGGATCTATCATACACAGGAGCTTCCTGATCCAGACTCTCATTGTCATAGTTCGAAACCCTTTTCTGATCTGTAGCTAACATCTGTTTTCTCTTCCGACCTCCAGCTTTCCTGGGTGGGAGGAATACCCAGAGAAATGTGAGAGGGCCTCCATTTGGACTTGTGCTAGGAACAACCAATTGCTTTCTTATGCAATATGTTTACACAATATGTATATTCATATCAGTTTGACATTATCCCGTTGTGTGGTCTCCTCATCCATCACACCATCTGCACAAATTGCTGCCATTAAGAAAACAACTCTGCTTTTGACATCGCAGAAGCAATGGAAGAACTGCAAAAACGGCTGTTTAAATCTCACCATACAGGAGAGACTGTGAAGAAGGAGGCCTTGTTCTTTGGTAGGATGGCTTTGAAATGCAGCCATGCTTGTATGTAACATGGTTTATGCGTAAGAAGAAACTCAGTCCTCAGGGTGACAAAAGGAAGATGTTAAAGGTAGCAAGAGAAGACCGATAGATTTCCTAGAAAAGACCAAAATCACCTCCCAAGAAACTTAAGGAGAAACATAATAGACCAGTGACATCAGATGTTGCAATATTTTCAAATCCATAGTTTTCTACAAAAAACAAAATTTAAAACATTGATTCAATAAGCTTTGGTTCATCAAGCCTACTCCTCTGAAGTCTTATTGTAGGGTCTTCCTATAGCTTGATTTCTAGAATTAATGACACTGCTGACATCCAAAGAAAACACCTGTATACAGTGGTACCTTGGCTCCCGAACGGCTTAGTTGTCGAACAAATTGGCTCCCAAACGCCGCAAACCCGGGAGTAAGTGTTCCAGTTTGCGAACGTTTCTAGGAAGCTGAATGTCTGACATGGCTTCCGTGGCTTCCAACTGAGTGCAGGAAGCTCCTGCAGCCAATCGTAAGCCTCACCTTGGTTTTTGAATGGTTTTGGGAGTCGAATGGACTCCCGGAACGATTAAGTTCGAGAACCAAGGTACCACTGTATACATTTCAGGGGAAGGTTTTCCTTCAGTTTCGAACTGACTGTGACGGTATGGATAGAAAATTTGGAGCAATATATGAGCAAAACATCATTGTGCATAACATACAAAGAGAATGCTTGTAAGGCTGAAATGCTGTTCGTCTTTGAAAAGAAACAATACTTCTGGGAAATGGTGAGGTTAAAGACAGGAAATTGAGACACTGCCTTCTACACCAGTAGTCATCCAGTCAGGGAATGGGATTTTGAAAAGAAGCCAGCTTTCAGAACAAGTAGTGATAACCAATGTTAGTAATCCTTGGAAAAGATCTGCTGAAACCAAAAGATTAAACTTAAGCCCATTGATGTCAATAAGTGTACTCTGTGTATGACTTAGTTGGCTATCACTCAAATAGTCTTTGCGGGTCTTGAGGAATCAGCTAATGAAACCAGAGGGAATCTGCTTCCACCGGGTTGCTCCCTTCTGATCTTTGGGATGCCAAGTGAATCCTGGTATCACTCCTTTAAGGCATTCCTTTCAGTGACTCTTGGCATGCATCTGGGCGTAACTATAAATTATAATTTATCATGACATGAATGAAGCTAGGCCAGTCTAGGCTTGTGCACTCCTGCTCCCCTCTCTTTCTCTGGGCGGGCTGTGAAAAGGAAATTGCAAGGTTTTGCTTCTGTTTTTCGAACTAATCACAGTTTAGCATTATGTCAAAAACTGGACAAACTGTGGTGAGCCTTCGAGCTATGGTTTACTGAAACAAGCAAACTAAAAAACCTTGGGCTGTGTACACAATACATTTTATTCTGGAAGCAACAGAGACGGAATAGGTGTGTTTTTTCTATGCATTCTGGATCTATCACATATTTTTTAGTAGGAGATCCCTATTCCCTTCAAAAAGTTACAATTCCCAGAATAGCTTAACAACCAGTCCCTCTTCCCAGGGAACACTGGGAATTGTACCTCTGTGTGGGGAAGAGGGTATCCTAACAACTCTCATTTCCCTTAATAAACTACAGTTCCCATAATGCTTTGGGGGAAGCAATGACTATTAACGTGGTATATAGAGCTTTACATTTATGGCATAGAAGTAGCCAAATTGTTGCTTTGAATCATAAGTAAAGTCTGAATGACTGGAGGTGGAAGGGTTGCTAACATGGTGGGGAAGAAAATTGATTTTGTTTGCATTTCAATTAGAAAACGCAAAAATTGCACTTTTTCAAATCAATACGCTAACCAAAATCCTTCAAAATTCATACTTCTCTTAATTTTATGATACAGTTCTCCAACCAAGCAGTGTGTATAAAATGCAAATATTAGTGAATAAATGTACAAAAATACACTCTCTGCAGTATTCATTGACTGAGTCCTGTCCGTGCAATGACTACCACTAGCACAATGGGACTTTCCCTTCTCCCACCCCCCACATGCCCCCCCCCTCCCCAAAGCTACTCCAGAGGGTTGGAGGAATCCCTAGAACAGATTTGGGGTGAGGAGAGGGGGAGAAAGTTCTATTGCATAAGTAGAACATTCTTGCACTGATGGTATGTTCGCCTTAGTGCTATACTGGATTCCACTACAGTGGTGCCTCGCAAGACGAAATTAATCCGTTCCGTGAGGCTCTTCGTATAGTGGTTTTTTCGTCTTGCGAAGCAAGCCCATTGACAGCTTAGCGGATTAGCGCTATTAGCGGTTTAGCGGCTTTTAGCGGATCAGTTGATAAGCGGCTTAGGGCTTAGGAAAAGGGGGGGGAGGGAAAAAACCCCGCAGGAACTCACAAGACATTTTCGTCTTGCGAAGCAAGCCCATAGGGAAATTTGTTTTGCGAAGCGCCTCCAAAACGGAAAACCCTTTCATCTAGCGGGTTTTCCGTCTTGCGAGGCGTTCGTCTTGCGGGGCACTACTGTCTATATATCTATATATCTATATATCTATATATCTATATATCTATATATCTATATATCTATATATCTATATATCTATATATCTATATATCTATATATATATGGGGAAATTGCTTGCAAAAATGAGTGTATGAGTCAAAAGTGCATTAAAAAAATATGTTCATTAGGAGAAATATGCACTACAAATACATCCAAGGAATGGAAGGCGGTATTTGTAGAGCCAGGGAATCATGCCCAGCATGTTTCTTCATGCTGAAACACGGATACCACTGAAAAGAGACTCCTCCTCACCATAACAGAAACTTGCCCAGTATTTACTGAAGTGTAGGTGGGTTCCCACAAGGCAAGACACAGCAGTAACAGAAAGACCCTTTATTGAACTACATAACTGGGAAACCGGGGCAAAGCAACTGCTTGTATACATTCCTGAATGCCTGGGCCACTCCCACTCTCAACATGATTGGCTGTCTAAACTTCCAAGCTGCGAATCACGACTCAGAGTTCAAGGGCCAATGGCAGAGGCCCAAATCCTGAAATGTTCTGTGTATCGAATCAGAACACAGGAGCACAGAATCCTTAGTCCAGACCCAAGCTCAGGCAAACACAGATCACTGAATACATAACATTTACCCGCTTTGCATACACCCACAAGAGTGGGGGTGGGGAGGAAATATGTTTGAAGCAGTCTTCAGTTATGAGCCTTCCATCTTTTATATGTTTCCAGCCATCAGCAGAGTGCAAAGCAATTTGTCTTTTGCCTATGATTTACGATGCAGCAGCAGAACCAATGCCGACATGCATTCTGAATAAAAAGCATGATTACAGTGTCTTGTGAATTTTAGTTCAGGACCCATTACCAGTGGAAGAAAGACATCAACAAGCCATTTCATCACACAGACGTAGCAAATCAAACCACCATTATAACGACAATTCAGAAAATGGCTAAAACACGTCAAGCCACGTTAAATTTCCTTGTCAGTTGTGATCTGCCTCAACGTTTTAATTGGCCAAAAATTCCAAAATGTATGCAGCAAGATAAATTTAATTCTGATAAATAACAACAACAACAACAACAAAACCCATTATTTGTTTTGCAATAAAACTGCTGTAGTTTCCTGAGAGCTACTATTTAATCAAACTGTTCCAATCATTTGCACAGTACCTGTCACCTGTCCTGATGTTTGATTGCGGCATGTGATATCTAGTCATATTAAGAGACGCTGGAGATGCAGAAACCATTGCGTGTAGTGGGTAATTATTTTTGAAGATCCGCTTTGTACCATGTAATGCTATTCTTTGCTTTTCAAGAGACGATTGCGTAAATGCAATTGACCAATGCTGAACTGAAAACAGAGGAGTATTATAATAAAAAAGATGGCTCTGGGAAATAATCAGAGTTGGGATCATCCTGGGCCTGAGATTAAATCAGGGATGAGGCGTCTGTGCCCCTCTTTATTTTTTATTTATTTAGGACTGCAACTCCCCTCATGCCTAACCACTGACCATGATGGCTAGAGCCGATGGGAACTCTAATGCAATGACACCTCTAGGATCACAGGTTCCCCACCCAGGCTAAATAATGGCAACATATTCTAAACTTTATTTTCTGACAATAATTTCCGTTGTTTTTTAAAGACAGTGGTACCTCAGGTTACATACGCTTCAGGTCACAGACTCCGCTAACCCAGAAATAGTACCTCGGGTTAAGAACTTTGCTTCAGGATGAGAGCAGAAATTGTGCTCCGGCAGTGCGATGGCAGCGGGAGGCCCCATTAGCTAAAGTGGTGCTTCAGGTTAAGAACAGTTTCAGGTTAAGAACGGACCTCCGGAATGAATTAAGTACTTAACCCGAGGTACCACTGGACCGACTTGATGATAAAATTCAGTGGTACCTCGGCTTAAGAACTTAATTCGTTCTGGAGGTCCGTTCTTAACCTGAAACTGTTCTTAACCTGAGGTACCACATGGGTTAGAGGAGTCTGTAACCTGAAGCGTATGCAACCCGAGGTACCACTGTACAGACTTCTAGAAGAGACTTAAAAACCAACTGAGCCCTGTGAATCGCTCAGTCGGTAGAGCTTGAGACGCTTAATCTCAGGGTTGTGACAGTGTGGGTGGGAAATCTATGTGCAGTTGTAGTGCCATTGCCACCACGTTGTTTTTTTTAAATGCTGATATGCAGTAGGGGGCAGGTGTGGTGTATATTTGGGTGCCTGGGTAGCCATGGGCATGGTTGCCACCCAAAATGGGAGCTGTCTCTGTATTGTCTGCTGTGAGTGGGGTTGCTAAGGCTACTGTGGGCGTCTCCACACCTTCCACTGTGATTAGTTTCCTTTCCCAAGGCAGCACTCCTCCCACTGTGGCAGGATTCACAGCATATATGCACTTTGGCCAGTTCCTCGACTTTTTAGGCTGTACTCCCATTTACATTAACTGCTAGAATCTGACCTCATCTGCACTTAAAGCAGTATCATGCCTCTTTAAACAGTCACAGCTACCCTCAAAGAACTCTGGGAGGTGTAGTTTGTTAAAAGTGCTGAGAGTTGTTAGCACACCCCATTCCGTTCCCAGAGCTACAATTCCCTTAGTGCTATGATCAGAGGGGTTGATTGTTAAGCCTCTCTGGAAACTGCATCTCTTTGAGGGGAACGGGGTCTTCAAACAAGCCCTTAACATGCCACAGTTCCCAGAATTTTTTGAGGGAAGTCTTGGCTGTTTAAAATGGTATGATAGTGCTTTAAATGTATAGTGTGTATATAGGGCACAATACAGATTTTAACCTCTGGGGAAAACTCTGGAAAAGTGACTCGACGTTTACAGCATGCTATTCAGGCTTCCTCTACTTTGGCCCTCCAGATGTTTTTGGCTTACAACTCCCATGATCCCTAGCTAGCAGGACCAGTGGTCAGGGATGATGGGAATTGTAGTCTCAAAACATCTGGAGGGCCAATGTTGAGGGCTGGAGGTTGAGGTTGAGGTTATTATCTGAAGGAGAACTACCTGAAAATGATTTTCAGATGGTATTTAACTCCAAGTAAGCTTGCTAAGATGTATAAATCTGAATCAGATATGGTAAGTGCTGGAGATACAAAGAGGTGGAGGAAACGTTCTTTCTTTCTTTCTTTCTTTCTTTCTTTCTTTCTTTCTTTCTTTCTTTCTTTTAAATGATATTTACTGAAATTTCCAAAAAATCCAGAATAAAAAAAAAAAAAGAAAAAGATAAAATTTGCATTTAAAACCTTACTTTCGTTAACATCTTTCCAGGACTTCCCCCCCTCCCCCTCTTGTATTCCATTTCCATTAGATTAGTTCCACAAATTCTTACCCCAAATTTTAAAACCTTATTATAATTATAATTATAATTAGCCCATTATTCAAATTTAGTTTATCTTGTATAACCATTTCTCTTTATATTTTTTGTGCTTCCCTAAGATCGACCCCAGTTCCCTTCCACGAATTCCCCTTTTTTTTGTCACACAAAGTAAAACAAGAAAAAATAAAAAGATATAATTTTACAGCCTTTGGGTTCCAAATCTCCCTCCCCCCTTTCCCGGTTTCGATCCCCAAAATCCATCCATCTGTCTACTGCCGGCCTGGAGATCCCACGTCCATGTCTAAAGGTCTCTCTATTCCACTTTGCCGTCTTTTTGGTAGTCTTTAATTTCAGAAGGCCCAATCTTAGAGAAACTCTCAGAAAAGATCATTCTTCTTCCATCCAGACCTCTATATTTAAGAGTATAACTCAAATTCTGTTTCTTGATCCTTTTAAAGTCTGGATGTCCCAAATGTTCCAACTTCGAGCTTGGTCCAGTTTTTATTCCTCAGGTTTCTTTTCCTGTTCCGCTGCAAAAACCTTCTAATTCAAAAAATTCTAGTTCCTCTACAGAGGCTTTATTTGTTCAGGAACACAAACTTACGTCAAGTCCCTTCCTTTCTTCAATAGATAAATCCATTGTCTCCTTTAGTGTAGAGACCTCTGTAGACAAAATAATACTTCGTTTTTGCAGCTTTCCCAGGAGATAAAAAGTCCTGTTCAATTCCATGAGTATTTTTCCACTTGCTGCCATTCTTGCAATGTCCCAGAACTCCCTCTAGAGGGATTATGGTAACTTAGTTTCCTTCCAGATCACACCCAAAAGTCAAATTAACTTGTTGCCCTTATTTTCAGTAATTTATATCCAAATTGTAACGAATCTAACCGGCAAAGTCATCATAACAAAGTTCTCTTTTATTCTCCCACTTTGACAGCTACTTTGACAGCTGTCAAAATTTCTATATTTCTTCACCAGTCTCTCATAACGGATCGCTCCCGGTTCCCGGGGGGTTACACTTTAGTTCTCACAAACCACTCTTCTCCTTCAGCACAATTACTTGTAATTTCCCTTCGTGAAATTAATAACTTTGATTCTTCTCTCCTTGCGTTAGAATCCTTGCGTTAGAACATCTACAACAGGGGGGGGCGGACTTCCTTTTTGCACCTCCCCTGCTCGCTCCGAATTCGTAAAACAAATTTTTCCTTTTAAGTCCGATAAATTTACTCACAGGTTGTTCTTTTTAATCCAAATTTTCAAATTAAGAAGTCGGTGCTCTCCATCGAATGGCATGCGGCTTCGCTAGGCAGGGGAAGCAGTGGACTCATAGCACCACACCCCCCCGTCACCCGCTCCGCAGCCTTTAAAAAGGCTCCTTCGCGGGTTGGGGGGGCGCAAACGGTGCCCGCTGAGTCACCAAGTCCATGGGCATCACCGCCCATGGTTTTTGAGGGTCCCCGCATCGCCGGCGCGGCGGGACCCAACCCCTGCCCAGCAGGCTCCCTCCAGAGCTCGGAGGGAGTCCGCCATTCGGCGATGGCGCCAACCCGGAAGTCGGAGGAAACGTTCTTTCATATGTGGTGGACTTGTAAAAGAGGACAGTGGTACCTCTGGTTAAGTACTTAATTCGTTCCAGAGGTCCGTACTTAACCTGAAATTGTTCTTAACCTGAAGCACCACTTTAGCTAATGAGGCCTCCTACTGCTGCCACGCCGCCGGAGCCCAATTTCTGTTCTCATCCTGAAGCAAAGTTCTTAACCTGAAGCACTATTTCTGGGTTAGCAAAGTCTGTAACCTGAAGCGTATGTAACCTGATGTACCACTGTATTGGGAAATGATCCATAATGAATTGGGGGGAAATGTTTAAAAGTACTCCCCCCCCCCAAACCAGAGTCCTTTCTGTTGGGATAATTCAGACTGAAATTCCCAGGTGTCAAAAAAAGGTTATTTATGTATGTCACTACTGCAGCCTGAGTTTTATTAGCCCAAAAATGGAAAACAAGTGAGGTCCCAACCAAAGAAGAATAGCAACTTAAGTTGACAGAATATGCACAACTTGCAGACTTAACATATAGAATACGAGAACAAGAAGAATATACGTTTAAAGAAGATTGGAAAACGTTTATTAATTATTTGGGAAATAATTGTGTACAGCTGAAAACACTGGCAGCATTAAGATAAATTCAACAGTGTAAACAAGTTTTGATGGATGCAATAATGGAATACTGAATAGTATAGTTTTTGTAAGATATGCAGGGATTTGTGATATGTAAAAGGAACCATGGTAAGGGAAGAAGGGAAGTCATTGATACCTTAAGGATGTAAAGTGAGTGTTTTAAATTGTAAAACAGAAGGGTGCTGCGGACCAGCCACTTACCAGTGTTTCCTGATTTAAATGCAGGGGTGATGTGCTCCAGTTCTGGATAGTAGGGAGTCACACAGCCCGAAACCAAACACTTGAAGTCTAAGGAAAGAAAGGTGGCTTGAGAAACAGAAGGGGCTTGCTAGAATAGGAGCTTGCTGGTGTTTCCCCACATAGTTTTTCTTTTAAAAGGATCCTCTCTTTTCTCTTAAAAGATTCCCACCACTGGCTTGGTTGCTGCCACACTGTGTAGTAATAAATGAACTATCAGAGGGAGTATTGGTATTGCATGGTCCCAGTCTGAGGCTATTACCATTTCACCTCATCTTGGAAAATGCAATGCTTGTAATGTAAAAACAACAGTGATGCTTCGAGGGATGACTTGCAGACTGTGTACCCCAAACGAGAGAGAAATGCTCATTCATTGGACGAAAAAGGGAATTGTGCCATAAGACCCGAGCACCGCCCTAGAAGGGCGAAGCAGCGTAAGTAAGGTGGCAAAGGAACTGACATATTCTGTGGGATTTGTTATGTTTTAATTATCCTACTCTTCTTCGGAGAGGAATTGCCATAGCAACTCTTCTGTTGCATAACTCTGCCTACTTTTCTTCTTCTTACCGATTCCAGAACAAAGATGTTAACTGTGGTTTATTTTAACTACTGTACTTGTTTAAATAGCCTTTTGAAGCAACTGTGCGATTAAGTGATTAGAAGAACTTATAGGACATGCTTATAGCAAATGGAAGATCCCCTTTCATTTCTGGAAGAGATTTTTCATAGGGGTATAGGAAGAAGGAGGAAATGGCCAAAATTGCTTTCCCCAGGCAGCTGAGTTTTACTCATGGGTACTCTGGACCCCCCCCCCCCCGAATATTAATACTGTACCCAATAGTACTGGCCATTTTCATGCAGTTTCATCTAGTCATAATTAGTGGCCACCAGCTAGAGTCTAGTTTTGAAAGTATCGTTGTAAAACATGCTGGAATTATAGCTTTAGGTGCTCTCAAGATTAAAAGGGAAATGTATTTGGCAAAGCAGACATCTTGGGAAAGAAGGAAGCAGTGTCACTTCCAGACAACCTGTTTATTGGGCATTGACTTTGATTTATTTGTGGGGAGGTTAGATGTTTTCTCCTGCTCCGGAGGCTAGGAGCCGAACCAATGGATTCAAGTTACAAGAAAGGAGATTCCGACTAAACATCTGGAATAACTTTCTGACAGTAAGAGCTGTTTGGCAGTGGAACAGACTTACACAAGAAGCAGTGGACTCTCCTTCCTTGGAGGTTTTTAAGCAGAGGTTGGATGGACATCTGTCATGCATGATCTAGGTGAGATTCCTGCATTGCAGGGGGTTGAACTAAATTAAGGTTACCAGATTTTTTTCAAAGAATCCAGGGGCACTTTTTTTTTTGAAAAGAGAAAAAAAACCATTAAAAAAATATTTTTTTTTAAAAAAAGAGAAGTAATATCTTCTCTTCTGTGGTCTCCTCTGTTGCATGACCTTCCTCTGGGCCCCGGCCTGCTCTCTTGGAGTGCTAGCTGCCATGGAATAGGCTCGGGTCGGTCCTGGGCTCGGACACGTGTCCTTGCCCTCCTACTTGTGTTAAACAAGTGTTATCCCACACTTTCCAGTCACTAACAAAACTGGTTGACATATAATTAAAAGTTTGGGAACTTACCAGTATTGTCAGTCCACCTTTGCATTCCTTTTGAATTCTGAGTATCTATGAAAATGCAGGAAGAAGAAAAGTGAGTCGCGCCTACATTTATTCAAGGCATAGAGTCAAAGAGTTGGAAGGGACCCTGTGGATCGTCCAGTGCAGTATTTTCAAATTTGGGCCTGTTTTGGGACTACAATTCCCATCATCCCTCACCACTGGTTCTGCCAGCTAGGGATCATGGGAGTTGTAGTCCAACAACAGCTGGCGACCCAAGTTTGGGAAACATTGATCTTACTAGAGAAGGTAGGGATCCTTTAATGAAAGCAGCACCTTGCAGTACTAGCAGGACTAACTAATACTCCTACGATGTAAGGATGCAAGTTCAGTTTGTCCCTTGCTGAAGTCACTTCAGACCCTGGGCCTTTCCACAGAATATACTACCAACTGAAAAGTCTTTGTTAAAGACTAACACATTTATTGTGGCATGTTTTGTGGGCTTTTTTGTTCGCTTCCACCTGCCAGATGAAAAAAAGAAAGGCAGGTTCTGTATTTTAAGCAGGCAAACATTCAACAGGTTGAAGCACTCTTTCCATGGCTGCATCCTCCTGTCATGTGGCTGGTAACAGTACAGAGACTTACCAAGTGAGTAGCAGGGAGTAGTGATTTAAATGTAATTTGGCATATAGCAAATCAGACGATAGAGGTTGTTTATCTAAACAACTTTGAAATGAGGCAGGTGGGAGAGAAATCCTTTCTGAAGGCCTTGCTTGTTTACATGCCACAGTTAATGTGGTATTTTACGGCAAGCGATAATCTTCAATTAGCATGCTTTAATAATGAGCATGTAATCAACACTTGGTCAATAATCTTCCACTAATTATATGGGACTTCAACTACTAAACCCTCCCTAAATCTTCATGGTATTTCAATCTCGAGAAATGGTATTTCATGGTATTTCAATATCGTCTTAACAATTCCATGTTGTCATTGCAATGGCCTTTTGTTCCCGGGCTTATAAAATGTTTAAAAGCCAAGATTTCAGCCAAACCACACCTGAGCCAATCCTCATAATTGTATCAGCTTCCCCACCTCATACTATTTGCATTTTTTTAAAAAAAATCCCTCATGTTAAATGCAAAAGAAGAATTTAGTATCAAGTCTAGTTATACCCTAAAGACAAATGCCTCAAATGGTTGATGGTGCTCAGTTAAATGTGGTAGTGTAAGAAGGGTGTGCATGGAAATTAAGCAATCCTGCTACCCTTGTTGCTCTGTTTCGTACCTCAGGAAAAGAAAGCTAATTTGTCATGAGAACATTTGATGTCATTGTAGCTTAGAAACTGAAACAGACTTCTTATCCTCAGCATGAATGCATCTCCCCACCCCCAGAGGCAATTAGAACGTCAGCCTGATCATCACAATGACAGACGTTGCAGTCCAAAGTCATCCTTCCAGATGTTTGGACTCCTAACTTCCATCAGCCCCAGCTGTCACGGCCATTTTGGTCTCTTAACTCCCTTCAGGGTTGGCTAGGGCTAGGGCTCATGGGAATTGTAGAGCAAAACACCTTGAGGGCACTAGGTAGGCGAAAGGTGTGTTAGATGCTGACAGCTGCTAACAGCCATGCAACAGTGTTGACACCAGCAATGCATGACATCTCAGCTTTCAAGCACTGTCTGTGGGTGAGCATTATTTTGTTAATTTCGTTCAACCCAAAATTCCATGAGGGGCCGTGTTCGAAAGGAATACTTCCTTTGCAGAACCATGCTTCAAGGATCCTCTGGTCTTTTGCATCTGCCCAACCTTGATCACAGCAAGAATGGGCATTGCTTACGCTGGCTAACAGTCAGGGGGTGATGGGAGTTGTAGTCCACAAACACTTGGAGGTCCACTCAGACGCTTGCATCCTGGTTCTATGGCCTTCTTGTGGAATATCTTGTATGGCTCCTGTTGAGAGCTATTATGATCAACTTTCAGAGCAAAACTACATGGCAGCCCCGCCTAGGCAGCTACTTGAAGGAACACTGGGCTCTTTAAGAGGGGTTTTAACCCTTTCATCTGTTAATAATTGCTCCCACCACCCACCCCAAACCGGGATGTTGGAAAAGCCGGAGAGATGGGTGAATCGGAATGGATCCCTTTATGAAGAAAAGGCGGCCCGCTACCTACATAAGGGCTCTCTTATAACAACTGTGTTTAGGATTGCAGCCACATGGCCTGCTGACAAGAATTTTTTAGGCTGTGATCCTGCAACCAGCTTGGCTGGTGGGAAATCCTCATGAATTCAAACGGAGCCTGCTTGAGGGGACGCACACAGAATTGCCTTGCTAAAGGACAGAAAAGTTTTATACAAATATATTGTTGCATTTATGTTTTTGTAAAGAAAAAGAAAAAGAAAAAGAAGAGCATAATCAGGGTTAATAAAAATGTGGATAATGCATTGATTTCCTTTCTAAATATCCTCGTGTGTATGTAACCCCTGTCATTATTTATTACTACTGCTACTACATGACTTTTCTTTAGAAGGTTTTTCTCCATTCCGCCTTTTCCACCATCCCAGCTTCGGGGAGGATGTGTGGCAGTGGAGGGTGGGAAAGATGATTAGCAGAGGAAAGGGTTTTAAAAACCCTCCCCCAGAGCGCCCATCTTCTTCCCAAACAGCCGCACGCCTTGAGACCGGATTGCGTGCGGAAGGCGCGGGGTTGGCGCGCGATTGCACCCGGGAACCCTGAGAGCGCCTTAAGCCAGGCCACCCTAGCGCCGTCGGAGAAAGGGGGAGCAGCTTCGCAGTGGGGCAACCTTCTTCTTCCAGAGGATGGAAGCCGTAGCCCAGTACGATTTCCAACCCCGCAACTGGGACGAGCTCAGCTTCCGACGGGGCGACCTCCTGAAGGTCTTGGAGAGAGATTCCGAGCCTCGCTGGGCCAACGCGGAGCGGGGCGGGCGGGAGGGCCTCATCCCCGAGAACCGCATCGCCTTCAAGCCCCACCCCTGGTTTTGGGGCAAGCTCCCGCGGGACATCGCCGACGAGGCGTTGGCCAGGCAGAGCTTCGACGGCGCGTTCATGATCCGCGAGAGCGAGAGCGCTCCGGGCGGCTTTTCGCTCTCGGTCAAGACGGGGCCCGACGTGCAGCACTTCAGGGTCTTCCGAGACTTGAGCGGGCACTACTACCTCGGCGCGGCCGCCTTCAACTCTCTGAACGAGCTGGTGCAGCACCATCGGACGACCTCCATCTCCCGGGACAAAGTCATCCTCCTGCGGGACATGGAGCAGGGCCCTCGGTACCCGACCTACGTGCGGGCGCTCTTTGACTTCCGGCCTCAAATGGCGTGCGAGCTGGGCTTCCGACGTGGAGATGTCATTCGGATCCTGGACGATTCGGACCCCAACTGGTGGAAAGGAACCTGCGAAGGGCGGAGGGGCATGCTGCCCCACAACTTCGTGGCCCCAGTGAAATGGGATGGGTGTAGCACCGGTGGTGGGGATGCTGGCGTGCGGGAGAGGGGATACACTTGGCCTTCCACCTCCCATCAGCTCTGACCATTGGGCATGCTGGCTGGGGCTGAAGGGAGTTGTAGGTGGGCTTCCTCTGGAGGAAAGGGGAAGCAAACAGATTCCCCACCCCCTGGCTTAAACACACACAAACACACACACACACACACACAAGTCTTAACTGGCACCAATTCACTGGACTCCTGCGATAAACAAGTGTACCAGTCGGTTTATCCTGTGCATGGATTTCAGTCTTCTTTTAAAGTCCACTATGAGCTGCTCTGAAAGGATTAGAGGTGAGAAGGTGGAGAGAGAGGGGCTCCCCTTTACTCGCCCGCTCTGCCAAGTCACAGGGCAGTTTTGAGACATTTTGGACAATAGCCAGATCAACCACAAGGACAGTTGTTTCCTCTCTCCTTCAATTTGTGGTTGAACACATTCTGGTATTTATTTATTTTTTCCACAAAGCTGTGTTGTTTTTAAAAGTTTCAGAAGGCGGTCCAGAGCTTTTCAGGTTTCGTTGTCCCCTGATTTGTGTAAATTCTTTTTAGCGGGTGATGGAGAGAAACACAAGTTTTAGCATGAAATAAATTGACCAGATGGTACTTCATAAAACGTTTTGTAAGTATCTGATCTTTATGACCAAGTGGGGAATGGCGAAATCTCTTCCGTATGGATTGGCTATTTGTGAAAAAGAGGCCTATTTGAGCAGAGTGTTTCCTTGCAGCAGAGGCAATGTAAAACAGCTTGGGCATTTTCTTTACATTCAGGCAGCCTCTTTTCATTCATTATTCTCATGTGGAATAGGTGGGTGACTTATTAGTTGGGGTCACCATCACTCCTAGCCTCTTGTATTCTCAGCAGCCAGCAATTCGTGGTTTACTGGACAGCTAGGAGCATTGAAATGGGAGAAAACATAGCTAAAGCATATAATGATGGAGATCTCATGAGGGATCACCTTTTCTGCATCGGAATAATAATAATGTAATTTTATTATTTATACCCACCCATCTGGCTGGGTTTCCCAGCAGCAAAGTAAAATTACTTCTGTGCTAAGAAGGGCTGGTGAGAACTCTTTCCCATCTGACCATCAAGTGGGTAATTTAGAACACAGACCCGGGAGAAATATTGGGGGAAGCATTGCAGAACAACTGCTAAAGCAGAATGGTGTGTGGATGGGCCAGTAGAAATCCAACACCAATTCACTATTATTGTATCAATGGAATATTGCAGAATATACCCACAAAAACCACAGGGACCACAGGATTGCAGGAGTGGATGGGTATGTACACCCACCTCTAAATTACATAATTGCAGTTGGGATGTTTTCACATAAGACCCACTTTTCCTCACAAAAGCAACATTTCACTTTCTGCACATGAATGTCTCCTGCCCTGAAAGAAAACAATACTGTTGAATGTTTTACTTTTTAAAAATGGGTGGGGACCCTTCAGCCCACAGACCAAGATGGTTGGACCATGAGGCTATTTCCCCCCTAAACCCTGCCAGCCTGCCAGTCAGCTGACATCACTGGGTAAGGTCAGCTGATGGGTCTGGGGGTGGAGTTCCACCCTGCTGGGAACTTTGGGGGTTTGCCTCCTTGTCTTTTTCTCATTTGAATTGGTGCTGCCCCCCCCCCCCCCCCCCCGCTTTTAAAGGGAAATGAATTTCCCCTTCTGGGGTTTCATGTACGATGTTGTAACTACTTGGCAACTGCAATTTCTTTCCATAGGTATTTGCTTTAAAGCCTTCAAAAGTACAGAATCTGACTGGATCTCTGCTTCTTCCCCAGTCCATGAAGGACGCTTTGTAAATACTTTGTGAAGTTGTTCAAATATATCTCGGCCAAGTGCATGGCTCATCAAGTGCAGAAGAGGCCTCCCTGCCTCTGGCTCCTTGATAAAAATGTTCAGACGGTCTGATCTGTGTGCTGACTCCCAGTTTCTGACTGAAGCTTTGCAAACAGCCTAGGGATGTGGTGTGGTTACGCCTCTCTGTGGATTCATTCGAGTATAATTAATATGCTTTCTTGCAGGCAGATCTGTTAACAATTTAAAGCACACAGTTTCGAGAGTAATACCCCAGAGGGCAGTCGGGCAATAGCATTGCTGTGGATATCTCTGCTTGTTTTGTGGCTCAAGAGAAGGAAGCAGCCCTTTGTGTTTTAGTAATTTGTGTCCTATTGTGAGGGGGGTAACAGTTCAAGGCTGTTACACATCCTGTTCAGTTCTTAAGAGTTCCCCATTCGCCTTTCTTCCAGGGCATTTACACACTGCAAAACACTGCTAGCACAAACTTGTCCCCAGTATGTTTGTGGCAGAGCAGACTGTGCATGCTCAAAGCTGCTTTGGCTCCTTTTACTTGAGTGCAAAGTGCTTTTGTAGGGTAGGCAAGGTAAAAAGTACTCTGCCTATCTTTCTCTATGGCAGGCATAGGCAAACTCGGCCCTCCAGATGTTTTAAGACTACAACTCCCATCACTCCTGACCACTGATCCTGTTAACTAGGGATGATGGGAGTTGTAGTCCCAAAACATCTGGAGGGCCGAGTTTGCCTATGCCTGTTCTATGGCCATTTAAAAACATAATGTTTAGGCACATGCAATCCTTTGAAATGGTGGCAGCAGAGAAATTGGGCCCTTCCAGACAACCTGTTTGTTGAGCACTCATCCTGCTTTACTTGCAGAAAGCTTATGTGAAGGTTAGATTTTATACAGATGTCTGTTTTGAGGAGCGGGGAACAGGGGAGAACAAGATTCTCACCCCACAGCAGAAAAACCCACACGTACTTTTGCTTGCAGGTACATCTGTATGTACCTTAAGTTTTCAGCATCAGGCAAAGCCCCAGAAGTTTGAAATCTGCTCATTTGGACTCCTGACACAGATAACTGGAAGTGAACTGAGCCATAATATTATGACGCAGCAGATGCAAAAAATACAGTCAGACAACAGCATCCGCCTAGCGTGCAGGCAGCCCTGCTGCTTGTGCAAGAGGGCCAAAACTAGGGCAGGGAATTAATCTCCCAGGGCCACTGGGAAAAGGAGGCTTAGCTGGCCGAGAATAACGGCACTCTCGTTCTGAAGGGCGTTCCGTACGGAGGAGACACGAGGCTTTCGGATCACTCATCATAATGTCACTGCAGAGAGTGAGTCAGCATGAGACAGACATGGGGAGTGCCAGCATGGAGGGAGTAGGACTGCTTGTGTCAGCAGCTTTCCCTCTCTGCCTTCTTCCAGAAAGGCATCTCATTTCAGCTGGGGATGAGAAGCTTATTCCAGGGAGAAACCTAGTGGAGAATTTATTACTGAATTTGAATTTGACTGTAAGAGCTGTTGGACAGTGGAACAGATTTCCACAAGAGGTGGTGGAGTCTCCTTCCTTGGAGGTTTTTAAGCGGAGGTTGGATGGCTAATAATAATAATAATAATAATAATAATAATAATAATAATAATAATTTTATTATTTATACCCCACCCACATCTGGCTGGGTTGCATTGCCTTTATACCTCACCCATCTGGCTGGGCTGCCTTGCAAGGGGTTGGACTAAATGGCCCTTTGCGGTCCCTTCCAATTCTATGAAATAATTTCAGATCAGTTTGTTTTGTTCTTTTACTGCTTGTGGCCATGTGCAAAAGCTAGTGCAGATGCCCACTGGAACTGTATGGACATGAATATCAGCGCTACAGCAGCACAGCATGCAACTCTGGGTGGAGCATTTTGGAACCTGATTTCTCCCAATTTATCTGATTATTCCCATATTGGGTAAACCTAAATTTACAGGGGGGGAAGCATCAAGACTGGTAGTGTTTGAGAGTAACAGCATGTGGACTGCACAAATTAAATAGGAAACAGCTGCAGGAACACAGTAAACTGTGGTGTGTAGACAAGCCTCTAGTCATTGAACTCTTAAAGACAAAAGAGTCCAGCCAGTACAAAAGGAGGTGAAATTAAATCAGGAGCTGCTAACTTACATCCCTCTAGGATCATACAACTCCCACCACCCCAAATTATTTTCCCCAAATATTTTTTATTGGTTTTCATGTAAATGCAATAGCAACATATAACAGCAGTAACTTGTCCGGTGGTACAGTCTCTATTAAGTTTCATATGCATGACAGTACACAAGCAATATGTTTTATTTATGCATTATCAATTCAAGTATCCTCTCCACAGAGATACTTGCGTTGTGGGTTGGAATGAAACACTCTTCTGTCTCATTTATAAAGGAAAAGAAGGGTTTTAAGAGCCTCAGATGTGAGATCCCCAGGCTAAACAGTATACTGAGACTGATGGACACTTGTTGGGACTGAAACTGGGAAAGGGGTGGGTGGAGTCTGGGAATCCAAAGGGTATATAACTATAACTTGTTTTGTTTTTATCTTGTTTTGCTATCTGTATGGAATTTGGGAAAGTCGTGGAAGGGAAATTTTGGTCGACTTTAGGAAAAATGTTGAAGAATGAGGAACGATGTATAAGTATTGATGTTTAAGCTTGGATAAGTTAAAATGGTTTAAATTAAATGTAAATAAGGTTTGCAAAAATAAACTGAGGAAATGGAAGAGGAGGAAAGGTAAAATAACAACATGTTAAAATAAATTATTAAGTTAAAGGTGAGAAATAAGTAATAAGGATTTGCTGAGTTAATAATGAACTGGAATACAAAAGGGGGAGGTGAGAGGAGGTCTGGGAAATAAGTTAATGGAAATTAGTAATGAAAGATACATTTGTGTTTTTTTTGTATTTGTGTTATTTTTTGTGTGTTCTTGTTTTTTTTGCTTGGGTTTTTTTGTATTAATGTGGAAAAATCTAATAAATATTTATAATATATATATATATATATATATATATATATATATATATAAAGGAAAAGAAGGGAAGCCAAGTCTCGCCAAAAGTGTCTGTCCTTGAAATGCCTTTAATTACCCTTCTGTGGCAAGTACAGTGGTACCTTGGGTTACAGACGCTTCAGGTTACAGACTCTGCTAACCCAGAAATAGTACCTCGGGTTAAGAACTTTGCTTCAGGATGAGAACAGAAATCGTGTGGCGGCAGCAGGAGGCCCCATTAGCTAAAGTGGTACCTCAGGTTAAGAACGGACCTCCAGAACAAATTAAGTTCTTAACCCGAGGTACCACTATAAGGTGTTCCGCTAGAGCTACATTCCAAATACTATTTAACCAGATTTCAATGGGGATTTCTATAGGTTGTTTCTAGTACTGGGCTATTGTTAAACAGGCTGCTGATAATAGGGGGGAAAGTACTAAATTTCTGCATTTAAGGTTATTGTTTAAATTTGAGTCTGATGATAATAAGTCAAGAACCGAATTGGCCACCACCCCTAATTATTGACCTTGAAGCATTACTGCTCAAACCACTTGGAAAGAAAGGAAAATGGCTCACATATGCTGATTTATTAAAGGAACATGATGAAAATTAAGTGATTATGATGAGATCAAAGACCACTTTCAGAGCTGGTTGCATTATCAACAACTATATGAAACACATAAAGAAGACAGTAAGAAAGGATTTAGTTATACTAGATCTAGGTTTCAAACGGAAGTGATTGAAGAGAAAGTGAAACTACTGAAGGTCGCATACAGCATACTATTAGAATGGGAGATGAAAGATGAAGAGGTAAAATCAGTTATGATTAAATGGGCACGAGATGTAGGTCACAACATTATGATGGATGATTGGGAAAAATTATGGAAAACTGACTTAAAATTTACAGATTGTTCCCTACTGAAGGAGAATTACATGAAGATGATGTACAGATGGTACACAACACCAGTGCAGTTAGGGAAAATGTACAAAACTAGTTCAAATATACAGTGGTGCCCCGCAAGACGAATGCCTCGCAAGACGAAAAACTCGCTAGACGAAAGAGTTTTCCGTTTTTTGAGGTGCTTCGCAAGACGAATTTCCCTATGGGCTTGCTTCGCAAGATGAAACGTCTTGCGAGTTCTTGCGAGTTTGTTTCCTTTTTCTTAAAGCCACTAAGCCGCTAAGATGTTAATAGCTGCTAAGCCGCTAATAGCCGTGCTTCACAAGACGAAAAAACCGCAAGACGAAGAGACTCGCGGAACGGATTAATTTCGTCTTGCGAGGCAC
This sequence comes from Podarcis cretensis, assembly GCF_951804945.1. Lineage (NCBI taxonomy): Eukaryota > Metazoa > Chordata > Lepidosauria > Squamata > Lacertidae > Podarcis > Podarcis cretensis. The sequence goes on along the minus strand of NC_137172.1, from coordinate 96,338,871 downwards.
CACTGTATGTTGGAAGTGTAAGGAAAAGGAGGGGACATTTTATCATATGTGGTGGGATTGTAAGGTAATTTAAAAAAAATTGGGAAATTATATACAACGAATTGAAGAAAATGTTCCATTTAACATTTGTTTAAAAACCCGAGGCATTTTTGTTGGGGATTGTAGGGAAAGACCTGCCAAAAAAGTCGAAAAACATCTTCATGTATGCAACAACGGCCGCGAGAATTCTGGTAGCACAAGGATGGAAGACTGAAGAAACCCCAACTAAAGAATTATGGCAAGAAAAATTGATGGACTATGCAGAACTGGCAAAACTGACATATAAGCTACAGGACAAGGATAACTGTGACTTTAAGGATGAATGGGAACCCTTTACAAAGTATCTGAAGACGTAAGAAAGCGAACTGGACTCCTTGGCAGGTTTTGAATAAACATTCACAAACTTTTTATTGATAATAATCAGCTAAATAGTTTGAGGATCTATACAACTTTGTAACATGCAGAAAACAGCATTCTTGGAGAAACCAAAGACACGAACTGAGGGAAGTTGGGAGGGTGGGGGGGTTTTGGGGGGGGGGAGGAAAAATGGGGGGGGGACAAGGATGTTATGTTTTTGGATAATATGTCTTGTTATAATTTTGAATAAAAAAAAATATATTGACCTTGCTGGCTGGGGCTGATGATAGGGAAGGGCCACCGTTCGGTGAAAATCCACAGCAGTAAAGGGACTCTTGACCGTTAAGTCCAGACGTGGACGACTCTGGGGTTGCGGCGCTCATCTCGCTTTACTGGCCAAGGGAGCCGGCGTTTATCTGCAGACAGCTTCTGGGTCATGTGGCCAGCATGAATAAGCTGCTTCTGGCAAACCAGAGCAGTGCACGGAAACGCCGTTTACTTTCCCGCTGGTCCAGTACCTATTTATCTACTTGCACTTTGACGTGCTTTTGAACTGCTAGGTTGGCAGGAGCAGGGACCGAGCAACAGGAGCTCACCCCGTCGCGGGGATTCAGACGGCTGACATGCCACTGACTGTATATGGTGTAAGAGGTTACCAGACGTCCCCGTTTCCTGGGGACAGTCCCCGGATTTACAAATCAGTCCTCATACAAAATCCATTGAAGTTGAAAAGTGTCTCCAGTTTCATTGAAAAAAATCTGGTTATCTTAATATGGTGCCCTGGCAGCAGGTTCTCTTCTGTTGGAATCAGTTTGACTTAATGGTGTTTACCTCTGGCTGGATTCTGCCCAATATAAACGATGGCAGAAGCAGATCTCAGCTTGGCGTACAATCACCCCTTCTAAAAGGAAAAGAAGAAGGAAATGATGCTCTTTTGGTTCTGCTGACAGAGTGCATTGAAGCTACAACCCAGCACACACACACACACAAAAATCAATGGGCAAGCGAGACAGAACTTACTTAAGTGCCATTAATTTCAGTTTGTGTCTCTATTCTTCCCTCCCCCCTTTCTGCACTGCAATTTTAACATTTTATCCATCTTGGATTTTGAGCTGCTCAGCAATTCTCATTTTCAAAGGCTCTTGTCACAGCTGTGTCTAGGAGGAGGGTCATCTAGAGAAGAAGGGTCAATGTCAGTCAATGCCAACTTTGTGTCCTGGAGTCAAACACGCCTGCCACTCCATGCTGCAGAGGTTTATGGGGCTGGCATTCATCCCATGATCTATATGGAGACCAACTGAGTCATTCGTCGCTTGTGATGGAAAAGTAATGAAACAATAGAGGCTTTGAGCTGAATTTGAACTTGTGGCCTAGACAACATGGGCACAATGGCATTTCAGTTCCCTGAGCAATACACACACACACACACACCAGGAAAGTAATCTGACTTTAAAAGCAGCTTGACCATGCAGACATTAGCAGATAAGAAATGCTTTGCTTGCTAATTCCTCACTATGGAGTTGCTGCTAAGGGTATGAGGAGCATGGGGTGGGGTGTGGAATTAAGCTACTGTTAACAAGGTAAAAGTAAAGAACCCCTGGACGGCTAAGTCCAATCAAACTTGACTATGGGGTGTGGTGCTCATCTCGCTTTCAGGCTGAAGGAGCCGGCGTTTGTCCGCAGACAGCTTTCTGGGTCATGGGGTCAGCATGACTAAACCGCTTCTGGTGCAACAGGACACTGTGATGAGTGCCAGAGTGCACAGAAACCCCATTTAACTTCCTGCCACAGTGGACTATTTGCACTGGTATGCTTTCGGACTGCTAGGTTGGCAGGAGCTGAGACAGAGCAACTGGAGCTCACCCTCTTGTGCAGACTTGAACTGCCGATCTTCTGATCGGCAGGCCCAAAACAAAAGGCTCAGTGGTTTAGACTACAGCGCCACCCGCTCCCTAGCTGCAGCGGAAAGGTAAACGGCGTTTCTGTGTGCTCTGGTACTTGTCACGGTGTTCTGTGCAGCAGAAACGGTTTGGTCTGTGGTGTGTGTGTGTGTGTGTGTGTGTGTGTGTGTGTGTGTGGGAGAGAGAGAGAGAGAGAGAGAGAGAGAGAGCGCGCGCGCTATGGGAGAGAGGGAAAGAAAGCAAGCATGGCTAGCTGATGGACTGATACCACAAACTGGAGTACTCCACAAGGCAACATTTTGTTGTGGATCCCACACGAACCTTTAAAACCAATGCTTTGTATTTCAGGGGTACAATGCATCTTGGGAGGCTGCCATTTGCTGCTCTGCCTCACATAGCAAAATGCCCTGGACCGACCCTGAGGACAGATGATAAAGCTACTGAATGTGGATTGTGCTCAGCATTGTAAACAAGAGGATGGATGAAATACCTCCTGTAGAATGGCAGCAGAACAACAGTGAGATCCCTCAGGGTGTGAATGGCAGCACTGAAGTATCAATGTTGCAACTAAGGTAGAAAGCCTTTTGGATCTCATTTGTGTCTGTGGCCCTCCAGGCATTGCTGGACTCCAGCTCCCATTATCCATCACCATTGGCCATGCTGCCTAGGCCTGATGGAGCCCAAATGCACCATGAAAAGAAGCTTTGACCAAAATGCAAATGAAGGAAGACTTCACAGGTTGTCAGTGACTCTGTGTGTCCCCTGAGCACATCAGCCTATATTGCAATTTGCTATAGAGGGTGGGGAAAGGACTTCTCTTCTTAAAGGGGAAAATGTTTTCTATCAAGAGACAATCAGCTCAGGGGCGAATTACTCAAAAGAGTAATGACCATTACTCCAGACACACATAGTCTGGGTTGGATACCTTTGGGTGCCTTTTATATCTCTGAAATATAAAATGTCTTGCTGATATGAGGACGTATTTTTTTAAATCTGCATTTAAGAATTCTTCTTAACACGCAGCACGTCAGGGCAGCTAGATTTCCACAGCAATTGCTACACAGTCCAATATTTTCTGCTGCTGTTGCATGACTAATTTAATACAGCAGAAAACAAATTAAGTCCGCAAGCGACGCATATTAGCTGGATGCTGATAATTTAAACCCAGCAGCAAGTCATAAATTCAAAAATGAAATAAAAATGCCAACTGCTTCACCAAACTGATAGGCTAGGCTAGCTCTCCATCATCATCACACAAATGCGAGAATTCATTTACAGTTACTTTCAGTTTCTCTCAGTTTCTCCTTTTTTTACCCCATTCTTAAGTTCAGTTCTCCACATTTCAGGATCAGTTTGCATTTCTTTTCTCTCTTTAAAATGTCCTCATGAAAATTCATCCGCATTTTAGTGCAGATTCGACTGCAGTTGAGGGAATACCACTTCAAAAAGCTCATCACCATTTTTAAAAAATCACCTCCTGGCAGGCATCTAAGGAGCACAGGGGAAGAAAGGGTATACCCAGACCTTTGTTTGGCTGTTCTGCTATTCTATTTACACTCTATTTACAGTCTATGTAGAAGAGTGTTGAAACATACCGTAATTCAGCGTTTGCTTTCTAAGATGTGATTCCGGGCTCGTGTCTCCGCTCCTCCACATGCAGCTGCTGGGTGACCTTGGGCCAGTCACACTTCTTTGAAGTCTCTCAGCCCCACTCACCTCACAGAGTGTTTGTTGTAGGGGAAGGAAGGGAAAGGAGATTGTTAGCCGCTTTGAGACTTCTTAAAGGGAGTGAAAGGCGGGATATCAAATCCAAACTCTTCTTCTTCCTCTCCTCAACATCAAGCAAGGCTAGAATAATAGTATTTTGTTGTGTTGCAAGCTGAAGCAACCTGTGTCAGGTGGTGGGAGAGAGGGGTGAAAGCAGAAACTGATGTCTGCATTAAGTTGGGGTTGCCAACGTGGCACTTGAGGGCTCCAATATGCTTGCCAGTATTCTTAGGGTGCTCCTGAAACGTTGCGGTAAAAATCCCCTAAAAACTCTACAAGTCTTGCTTGCTTTAACTCACGCTTAGGTATCAAGAGTAAACAACATCGACTTATCAGGCTTCAATCCTAGCCTCATATACCTGGGAATAAGACCCATTGAATTCAATAAGATTTCTTTCTGGGTAGAAATGATTAGGACTGCACTATAAATTTATCAAAATTTAGTTGAACTTCATATGTAAAGTACAGTCTTGCGTAGGTTTTTCCGTATTTGAAAAGTAACGTAGCAATGGAAAATAAGATTTATAACACCCAGCCAAACTTGATTATCCCAGAGAGAGGTGGCGGTTTCTATGGCAATGAACAGAAATTATGAAAGGCATCGTGTGTGGGTGGTAGGGAAAAACAGTTTTAAGTCCATTTCAAAGTGGCTAGTTTCTTCAGTGATTGATGGAAGGATGGCAAAATAGCATTGCTGAACCACAGGGCATGGATGGAAAGATAAGTGAACTAGAGAACAGGATGTTGAAGAAATAATGGATGTATTGGGGTGACTTAAAAAATGACCAAATCCATTTTTCCTCAAGTAAATAGGAGAGCTGAAATACACACATACACACATACGTATAAATACATAACTTTATTTGTATGCCACCTTTCCTCAGTTCAAACCATGGTCGAGGTGGCTTACAGCATGGGAAAAATGCATAACCACAACATGAAAGTAGTCATAAGCAGTAAATAAAACATTTTAAAATACACAACCAAACTGGGGGGGGGGAATCCACATAAATCACAAGATCTAAAACAAAGATACAACCCCCCCAAATCAACAACACACAAAAAACCCCACCCCACAAAAAACCTCGCAAACAACACCCCAGCCCGAGAGTCCATTCAGCAGCCTCAGCTTTTGCATACCCTCCAACAGTTATCTGGCAAAAATAGGGACGTCCCATTCCATAATGATAATTTTACTATTTATACCCCACACATCTTACTTGGGTTGCCCCAGCCACTCTGGGCAGCTTCCAACCTATATAAAAACATAATAAAACGTTAAACATTTAAAAAACCCTTCCCTATACAAGATTGCCTTCAGACGACTCGGGAGTCAGGTAATGCCATACCCATCAACATTTATCCAATGGAAATAGGGACATCTTAAGGAAAAGCGGGACATTCTGGGGTCAAATCGTAAACGATGCCCCTGACTCTGAGGCATTATGGAAAATTCAAAAGGAGGCTAGTCACAGCAGCCCAGTGCTGTTTGGAGTTCTGCCTCTGCAGGGCCAAGTGACAGGGCCCCTCAATCACCCCCTGGAAGGGCTCTTTGCCTGCAGTTACTTGTTTATTTGTTTATTTATTAAATTTGTATACTGCCCTATACCCACAGGTCTCAGGGTAAAATCACAGAAGCATAAAATCACAATATACAAATCACAAAATACATTATTAAAATAAAAAACAAGAACAACCAAATGATCCATCCCTCTTCAAAGTGGAGCTAGCCCTGTCTCTCTCTCTTTCTCTCTCTCTCTCTCTCTCATACACACACACACACACACACACACACACACACACACACACACACACAAACAAACTATACAGTGGTACCTCAGGTTAAGAACTTAATTTGTTCTGGAGGTCCGTTCTTAACCTGAAACTGTTCTTAACCTGAAGCACCACTTTAGCTAATGGGGCCTCCTGCTGCCACCACGTGATTTCTGTTCTCATCCTGAGGTAAAGTTCTTAACCCGAGGTACTATTTCTGGCTTAGTGGAGTCTGTAACCTGAAGTGCATGTAACCTGAAGTGTATGTAACCCGAGGTACCACTGTAAAGGGCTTGAGTAGCTGCTATGCTAACTACTCCTCTGCAACTGTGACTAGTTAAGCTGTGCTTCCCATGACCTGATCTCATCTCTTCTGAGGACAGCAGGCAAGAGAGGAACCCAGCTAAAAAGTGGGTTCAGATTCTGTGGGCCCCAGCTGGCAGAAGTCTGAGGGAATATGCACCTGTCCCATCCAGTGGCGTAGCGTGGGGGGTGCCAGGGGTGCCGGCCGCACCGGGCGCAACATCTGGGGGGGCGCGAGTCCAGAGGGAAGGGACAAGTTCCTTCCTCCGCCGGGCTCCCCGCCGCCACCGCCAGCCTTGCGCCCTAGCGCGTGCGCGCCCCCCGCCGCCGCCGCTGCCGCAGCGGCTGCGCTCCACTCACTGCTCGCAGGAGGAGCAGCCGCTGCAGCAGCGCCGACGCCGCCACCAACGCCTGGCCGGGCACGGGCAGCCTCCGCACCCCGCCGCCGCCGCCATCCCCTCGGCCCAGCCACAGGCGGCGGCTGCTTCTGCCGACTGGGAGGGAGGAGAGCTCCGAGGGGCCTCGCCGCGCCCTCCGAGAGGAAGCCGGCGGGCGGACGAGGGTCTCCCGGCGGAAGGGGGCACCGCTGGCTCCGGCTCTCAGCACAAGTCTCAGCTGCGGGGGGGGGGGGTCGGGCGAGGACGGAGCATGGCTGGAAGCCCCTGGACCAGGCCGGGGGGAGGAGAGGCGCTCGCCAAGCCCAGATCTGGAGCGCCTCGGAGCGCGGGCTCCACCTACAGCCCAAGGAGAGGAGGGGGCGGGGAGGCGCCCGAGGGGAGGGGGCTTTGGCTGCCTCAGCCCGCGGGGGCTCCGCAAATAATAAATTTAATAAATTCCTGCTGAGCCTTAAGGGGGGGTCCTTGGCTCCTTCGCTCGCCCCCAGCCCCAGTGGCGTAGCGAGGGGGTGCAGGGGGGCGGCCGCAACATCTGGGGGGGCGCGCTCGCACTCGAGTGCTAAAATCCAGGGGTTAGGGGGCGCAAATTACTTGCCTTGCCCCGGGTGCTGACAACCCACGCTACGCCACTGGTCCCACCCCCTTTTTTATGTAGAAGAAGAGGAGGAGGAGGAGTTTGGATTTGACATCCCGCTTTATCACTACCCGAAGGAGTCTCAAAGCGGCTAATATTCTCCTTTCCCTTCCTCCCCCACAACAAACACTCTGTGAGGTGAGTGGGGCTGAGAGACTTCACAGAAGTGTGACTGGCCCAAGGTCACGCAGCAGCTGCATGTGGAGGAGCGGGGAAGCGAACCCGGTTCACCAGATTAGAAGCCATGTTCACAACACGCTCACAAAGTTCCTTGGCGAAGATTGCCATATTCAGAGTTTTAATTTAGGAAGAAAATTCCAATTGTAGAAACATAAAAAGCCGCCTCCCCGTGCAAATTGTGTATGGAATTGCATTACTCTCACTGCCTCTGACCATCTCCATGGCAACAAACCAAATCATTGGTATTGGACTACCTGAACATGACAAACACCTCAATACACGAGGTATTTTTTTTATGATAACCGAGCAAACTTTAGAAATCTATTTAGTATTAAATCTAACAATATTCATAAATTGTCAGAAACGCCACAATGATGCTTGGAGTCCTTTTTATGCAGCCTGGAAAAATGTAATTTTAGGCAGTGTTGTAAAAGTAATGTTAGCAAAATGGAATCTGTAACCTGAATGCAAACCAAGAGTGGCTGCAAGAATAAAAATAAAGCATCTTTTATCCCAGGATAATTTTAATTATTAATTCAAAAAGAAAAACCACCCTGAAAATGTACTATTCACTTTAAATAGTTCAATGTAGGCTGCTTGTGTGGATGCACTCTAAAAGGAAAAAAGGACTAATATACAGGTAACTCACAACTTATGCGAGTACGCACAACCTATGTAGGTAGAACTGTCCACAAAAGTCCTGCTCCAAGCACAATTCGTAGGCCAGGTGGAAAGTTCAAAGAATGAAGTCAAGCGACAGAGCAGGACTTTAGACAGTGTCTTGTTCCCAGCACAGTTAGAAGAGCAGCAAGGATAAAAGAGAAGGATCTCTGAGATCTTGGAGTGTGGAACAAGGCAAAGTCCCAGGATGCATAGCAGTGCCCTTCCCTAGCAAGCATAGATAGTGCTCCAACAAAAATTTTGAGCTCATAAAAGTGAGCCATCCTGTTAGAGTGGCAAACTCTCCTCCTGGAAGCCTTCAAAGATATGAAAGAGGCCCTCCCTGATTTCTCAGGCATTGGCTGTTGCATTGCTGAGGGGTTCTATGCTCTCCTGAGGATTTCAGAATAGTGTAGAAGAAGAGCCAAGTAATTGCTTCAGACCATGGAGGCAGTGGAAGGACTGGCTCTTGAGGGTTCTGCGCAAGGGGCTTCTGGTGCTAATGGGGTGCCCCTCTCTCACACTATCTGTTACCTCCTTGGAGGCACCTGCCTCATCTAGGGATCTTGTCTGCCCACAGGGCCATGGCACCATGTAGACCACATTCATGCTAACAACAGATGCATGCATACCGGGGGCGAGGCCAGCATGTGTAGACCTGCTACCACCTCATGGGCCAGGAGTCAGCTTCGCCTATTGAACGGCAGCCTAAAGGGGGAGCAAGCACGGCAGAGAATCAGCTGGCTTCAGTCTTCTCAAGCAGAGCTTTGAGCAGCAGTCGGATGCTGGAAACAACGCTTGTAGTTCCTGGCCCCGACCTTGCTGCTTCCTGCTGGTCTTGACCCTTGACCCCATGATCATTGGATTTCCTGACACGCAGATTGCTGCTCGCCAGACCCTAGGACTGGACCTGACTTTGGATGCTGATTCTGCCTCCAGCCAAGTACTCCTCAGAGACTCTTCTGGTTGGCTGGCCTCCCACTCTAAGGAGCTCTGCACGTTGTTGCTCGGCAACAAGACTGTGATGCACACGTTCTGTAAATGCATAAGAAGAGCTGGATCAGAGCAAGGGCCCATCTATTCCAGCGTCCTGTTCTCACAGTGGGTAACCAGATGCCCAAGAAAAGCCAATAAACAGAACATAAGCACTAAAGCACCCTCCCCAACACATGGAGTGGTGCTAGCATGTGAAACCCCGTTCTGAGGCATTTGTCTGAGAGCAGATAATGTGATTTTTAAAAAATAATAATGGTGGACTGAACACACACCTGCCTTCCAGCTGAGAGAAAGGTGAATGCAAATGTGACAAATAAGTAAATGATCGTAGCAATTCTTTAATCTATTTTCCCACCCATCTTATATAGTCAGCAATCTGTCCCCCCCCCAACGTATCTCCGCCCATGCTGAAACCCTGCATTGTTGCTAGGTAACTTGTTGCTAGGTTACAAAAGCTCTTTCTGTAATCCTGCCCAGGTTCAGTCATTAGTTTCCACATTTACTGTAAAACATAAACAAAAGCACCCCAAGCCCTGATACACTTAATTTAATTTTTACATTTCAGGATTTTTGGGCCAATGAGAAAATACATGTTAATATTTCAGTGTTGTGTTTTTGACCGGCTTTGCTGCTTCATGAGGTGAGAAAGTGGCTTTTGTAGTAGTATGTATGTCCTTTTTCTTTGTTTGGGCACCGCAGCATCTAAGTGTGAAATCCCTTGTGCACGAGTTCTTCACTAGCAATTTCAGCCCCTCTCTGAGGCCCTTGAGGTTTCTAAGTGAGGAATAGAATATTACCAGCAGATACCATCATATGTCCACATTTACAGGCCAATATTGTGATGCGGGTGGTACTGTGGTCTAAACCACAGAGCCTAGGGCTTGCTGATTGGAAGGTCGGCGGTTTGAATCCCCGTGACGGGGTGAACTCCCGTTGCTCGGTCCCTGCTCCTGACAACCTATCAGTTCGAAAGCACATCAAAGTGCAAGTAGAGAAATAGGTCCCGCTCTGGCGGGAAGTTAAATGGCGTTTCCGTGCACTGCTCTGGTTCACTAGAAGCGGCTTAGTCATGCTGGCCACATGACCCGGAAGCTGTACACCGGCTCCCTCGGCCAGTAAAGCAAGATGAGCGCCACAACCCCAGAGTCATCCGCGACTGGACCTAACGGTCATGGGTCCCTTTACCAATTGTGTTGATGAACGCATTAAGCAAATATAATTTGGTGAGACTAATTTCTTAGTACTTGCATAGATAATATACAAATCAGGACTGCACCTGGACAGCCACTCACCACCTCACAACACAATGTATTTTTAAAAATGAAAAGTCTACTTAAATCTAAAAGAAGAAAAAAAGAAGAAAAAAAAAGACTTGATAGCTGTTGTGGGGGAAACACCCTCGGGGAAACGTTTTGGGAGACTGGTGCTCTCAGTTGCATTATAAATGAAACCTTACATCAAAATATATATTGTATAGGAGTCATCACTTATTCGTATCCTGTCAAGTCTTAGTCATCACAGTATGAATAAAATTCATTATTGGTTTAATGGACCAGGGGCATGAAAGTATGTTTAAAATTTACCAGGGAAACACTATTTTTGCATCCTCTTAATCAATGTTTAGGACAGTTTCCTGGAGGTCTAAGAGGTTCTTGAGGGATTGTCATGTCAGGAAATGTGGAATGGCTTCACATCTCTCCTCACGGTTGTGCTTCTGCTTATTACATTTTCCCAGCATGCAAAGCACACAATTATACTGTATACCCAAGACATAGTTCTCCAAGATAAACCTTTGCTGTTGGAGATGGATGAATTACCTGCTGTGATTACTGAAAGTGCCTTTGGTATCACAGTGCATGCAACAGACAACCTTGCTCAGGCTGATGTCATTTGTATCAGAGGTATAAATGTCTTTTACAGAGCACAGTCCTCTATGTGAAGGACTGACCCATCCAAATTCAGGGGCCTTGAAATTTGCTACTTGGATGAAGTAGGTACACAGATCACCTGATCACAGTCTTCCCCAATATGGTGAGGTGTATTTCTATTTAAATTATAGCAATTATTTCTAAATTTGCATCTAAATTAGCTGATGCAAATTTTATGCAAATCTGAATACTTTTTTTTGGTCTAGTCTAGACAAACTCTAGAAGCTAGGAGGATCAAGAGGAGTGAAAGCCTATCATTTATTTGTGAACTTCCTAACAATAGCACAATGTTCTGTAAGCATTAAACAAGTTACAGTAGCTAAATATCACAATATAATTTGGTGAATGTTCGTTCAAAGTACAGTAAATTATAGAGAAGAACAAAATATTGTTGGACTTGGAAGACACCAAACAATTTAGAGACTGGGAACAGATATTTAAGGAAGGGAGGTTGACGTATACCTATTATTATCCCTTGCAAATAATATAAATCACTGGTGAGAACATAGACATGTTTAGGAGTGGGAGAGAGATGGACAGAAAACTGAATGAAGCAGCTGTATGTTCTCATATTTGCCAAAAAGCTGATTTGACTTCAAAGATAACCATTCCCATGAAGCATTCTCAATACTTAACCGACTCTAATTGTGAGTACTTTGGATTAACATTTAGTGGTTTGTCCTCATAATGTGCTAGGAGCAATGATGATAGACTTTCTGATAATTTACAAAGATACTGAGAGTTCATTCAGCCAAGCAAGGCTTGCGTATTACTCTTTCCTGCGTTTGATGAAATACACACTTTTAAATGTAAAAAGAAGGTTGCATTCAGACAGCACTTTATTCCATATTTCCTTACCTGACAATTTCCATATGCTCTTTCTTAAAAAAAAATAAATATTGAATGATTTTATGTTACAAAAAACATTACAACCATACTACCACAAAATATAATTGAGAAATAAAAATTACATACATCAATATTTTGTTTGTTATTTGTTATTTACCATCTTATTTCCTCCCAGATTCCATACAAAACACACACCCGCACAACAACAACAACAACAATAATAATAATAATGAAAATAAATATTTTCCCCCTTTTATCTTACAAAATCTTTTCTTCAATTTTGACTTCCTGTCAAGTCCCTTCGCATATGTTTTATCTTACAATTGAATGTACACAAAACAATAAACCTTTCTATATAGATTTTCCAATACATTCAGAAAACATAATAAATCCTTAATTGTTGTCCACCTCCCTTTACTTCCTTTATCACTCGAACGCTAGCATGGAGTCAAAACTATTATTGTATTTTTGAACATATCTTCTATAACCATCCCATTTTTCCGCAAATTTTTGCTTTGAGTTTCATCTGAGTTTGCTAGTCAATTGAGCCATCTCCACAAATTCCTGTAATTTAATTTGCCAATCTATTATTTTTGGAGCCTCCTAATATTTCCATCCCTTGGCAATGAGTATTCGAGCCGCTGCAGTTGCATACAAGAATAACTCTCTTGAATTTTTTGGGATCTCTTTGTCTAAAATACTTAATAGTTTTTAATACTCCGGTTTTTAAGTAAAAGTTATCCCCATCATCTTTTTTAATTCATTGTATATTTTTCCCCAAAAAGTCTTAATCTTTTCACATGTCCACCACATGTGGATCATGTCACCGTTATTTCCTCCACATCTCCAACAAGCATTCGCCAAATTTTTATACATTCTTGATAATCTGGAAGGACTGAAGTACCACCTATGGGCCATTTTCATCATGTTGTCTCTTATGCTATAGCTGGCTGTAAATTTCAGATTTACATTCCATAAGTTTTCCCGATCTTTTAGCATAATTTCCAAATGATCTTTCACCCAACATCAAACTACTTCTTGAAAACTAGCTGAAATTTGGCACTCCTTTCCATGTCATTTGCTCCCAGAAAAAAAAGATCCGTCTGTAATCCTGTTAACTGAGAAAATCGTGGGAGTTTTATAGTTCCACATTATGAATTTTGGGGTGGTATTTCAGCACACAGTTCCTTCCAGCCATTTAAAATTTAACACAATATGACTGTACATTGATCGAAAAGCCACAGTTTCATAACACAACAGGTAAGGCAGTGTAAAAGGAATGTGAGAATCCAGGATATATGTGTTAGCATTGTTATCAGGAGAACTAACACAATCACCCTCACATCTGAATGCATCCTAAGGAAGATCTTTATTCTGGGTTCTATAACTGAGCAACAGCAGAAAACAAGGGCTATTATTGTCCCGTGGCCAGCTTTTGGGCTTCCCATAGGCATCTAGTTGGCCACAGGCCCTAGGCTAGGTGGGTCTTTGGTCTGATATAGCAGAGCTCTTCCATTGTTCTTCTGAAACATTCATCCCACCCATCATCCCTAGCTAGCAAGACCAGTGGTCAGGGATGATGGGAGTTGCAGTCCAACAACAGCTGGAGACCCACGTTTGATGTGCTGATGTCTGATGTGATGCCCTTAGACACTTTTGTCTGAACTTCATGGGATTTGTAAAAGCTAGTTCCCATTTCTGATGAGGAGGATTTTCCTGTCACTGGTAGGATGTAAAATGAGCACACACATCCCATGTAATTTACAGATTAAGTAAAGGTAAAGGGACCCCTGACCATTAGGTCCAGTCGTGACCAACTCTGGGGTTGCGGCACTCATCTCGCTTTATTGGCCGAGGGAGCCGGTGTACAGCTTCCGGGTCATGTGGCCAGCATGACTAAGCCGCTTCTGGCGAACCAGAGCAGCACACAGAAATGCCGTTTACCTATTTATCTACTTGCACTTTGACGTGCTTTTGAACCGCTAGGTTGGCAGGAGCAGGGACCAAGCAACGGGCGCTCACCCCGTCGCAGGGATTCGAACTGCCGACCTTCTGATTGGCAAGTCCTAGGCTCTGTGGTTTAACCTACAGCGCCACCCGCGTCCCTAATTTACAGATTAGAGGATGACATATAGGCAGATCAGGTTAAGAATCTTCATACAGTACCATTTAAACTAACTCATTCACAGGTAAGAGCAGCAACAGGTACAACTCATTCACAGGTAAGAGCAGCGAAAGGCACAAATAGCAGCATGCAGTTCTTCCAGTAGAGGTTCTGCTCTAGAAATCACAGCTGTCCTCTTGCTGCTTGAAATACAAGGTCAAAATCAGAAGGTTATCACTTTTGAACAACATAAATGGAAACCTGTTTCATCGCAGAAAATGCTTTTAGGTTTATAATGGCATCAGCTCCTTGTCTCCTTTAATATCCTAATATGATTTTGTACATGTTCACACCAGCCTTTTCCTTTAATATATATATATATATATATGGAACGCTTCACGAATTTGCGTGGCCCCCACACCAGCCTTAACACAACGTCATGTTTCACAGATTTGCTTTGTGTATCAGGTTCAAACATCTTTTCTCAGGAGTCATTCATCTGATAATGGCTGGGAAAGAATTGAATGCTATGTTTTGGCAAGTGACATGGAAGATGAGGCATGTTTATACTTCAGAATACAAATGTGCGAGGATTCAGACATGAAATTTAGTTGGCAAACGGCTTTGCTGTGTGCATTACAAAATCAATATATGCAACATTACAGCAAACTGCCTTGCCTTTTGTGCTGTTGAAATGTCATTATTAATATGTCAGACTATCTTGTCTCTGCAGGTGCCCCAGGGTAGTTGTTCAATTTAATTATTTGTTCAATGAATGTACTGGATAAATCCTCTACTGACCACTGGTAATGAGCTGCTACAATCTTATTTTTTCTATTGCCAACCGTTGTGCTTTACTTGATGTTTTAGTTAAAGCAGTTAAGATGTAATCTTGGCATCAATGCAACTGATGAAGACTGAGATATAAATTGAAGGAATGAATGCAAAAATAAATAAACTTCCCTGATCACACCAAGCTTTTTCTACTGACTGAGCTCTAGGATTTAAACCCTTTGAGAAGGCATCACAGGTTTAGTGCTGATGGGTGGAATTAACCACGTGGCCTTTCAGGTTTCCATACCTGTTTGAGTCTGGATGTGTGTGGACTACTATATTCTGTGTTCCTTCACTAATTTCAAGTGCTGTAATCTTCCCTCTCTATTTCCTAGAATTACTGGATTGGTGGGTTACATTATTTCATGGTAAGCAATGGAATGTAGTCTGCAGTTAATAGAAAATTGGTGGTGGGGTGAGAATGAGAAAGTGATCTACATGTTTGCAGTTTTAACATGCATTTGTTTCCTTTTATGCTAGTCTGCTCTTTCATTTGAATTTATCACAAATTTTAACAATGGGAGGAATTCATTCTCTCAGGAAATCTTTCTCTCAGGGCAAGCATTTCGGCTTGCCAGACTTAAAAAACCCCCAACCCTCTTCTACCCCCATGGGCTGAGTTCTCCTGATCCCCACAGAGCTAATTTGGGGGCAGCAGGGGGAAAGCCCTATCGCATTAGTAGAAGTCTTTGGGCACACTTCCACTAGCAGCACTTGTTAGCTGAATCCATCCCAATGGATTCCCTACAATAATAACTGAAATTGTTTTGCATACAGTACTATCACTTTAAATCAAAGGTGCACTATGTGAGCAGAAAGGCAATTCTGATCCTGAAAGGAGGGTGGGCTTTTCAATTGTCATTGATTACAGATAATTCTGTTCCAGAGGGCTTTCCAACTCTCAAGGGAGCACACGGGGGTGCAACAGGAAGGGGAAAGGAAGAAACAACGCAGAGAGTATTTGTAAGCGTTGGTCATTTTCGCACTCAAAATGACATTTGGTCAGTTGGCCAGTAACACATCACTATCTATTACCAAAAGCTCCAATTTATTAAAACTGTTAGCAGCAAGAGAGTGGGTATGCAAAGGAGTTAGTGCACTGCTGTTATGGAACAATGAAATTTAATACTAAACATCTAATATTCATAACTGACAAGGTTATGGAAATATAAATGTATATGGGCACTCTTCAAGAGAATAACTTATTATCCTTTCATCCAAGAATCCAAGGGATTAACCTAATAATTATTATTATTTCAAATCAAAATGAAATAGAACAAATAAAACAGGAACAGCAACTATAAAAGCCAGGTCGGTTTTTAAATTAAGCTATAGCTGCAGGCAAGGCGCCAGACAACAAATGCATCTTCCCATCAAGTTATATATAGAATGTCATTAAGATTTTAATTTACAGTAACTTGTGCATCATACTGTAGTAAAATCCATCTCCACTAGGTGGCAAGCCGTCCCTTTTCATAATGAAGACGGAACAAACCAGACTGTTTCCTTCACATTATATAGGTACACGCTATGTTCACTCTTAACAGTTTGGCCCTGTTTTACTGCTAGAAATACCAGCGGGGCTTTCACCTAACTGGAAGAGGCCGCGACCAGAGGGAGGAGGAGTATCAGGAAGAGTGGATTAAATTTAATGATTATTTAGTTAAATATGTTAAGTTAAATTAACTGAAAACAGCTTGCAGATACTTAATTGGCTTAGGATTTTATTTATGTTAAGTGATGAATTAATATGTTTAATTTCATAAAGTGAAGATTTAAGGATGTTAATGTTTAAGTTAAATTTTATAAGAATTGTGACTTTAGAAAAGCATATGCAATGAAATTCAACCAAGGGGAAGTGGGGAAGTCACTTAACAAAGTTAATAAGTGTACCGTATTTTTCGCTCTATAAGATGCACCAGACCATAAGGCACACCTAGTTTTTGGAGGAGGAAAACAAGAAAAAAAAATATTCTGAATCCCAGAAGCCAGAACAGCAAGAGGGATTGCTGCGCAGCAGTCCCTCTTGCTGTTCTGGCTTCTGGGATGGCTGCGCAGCCTGCATTCGCTCCATAAGACACACACACATTTCCCCTTACTTTTTAGGAGGGAAAAAGTGAGTCTTATAGAGCAAAAAATACAGTAATTTTCAATAAGGCTATGATTTATGTTTGTTTGTCTTATGTGTTTGTTTATATTGTGAAAACTAATAATTTTTTTTAAAAAATAATAATAATGGAAGGCTATTCTGGATAGCTCACCACCTCACTTATCACTTAAGAGAATGCAACTGCCAGAATTGGAAGCAATGTTTCATTCTCCACAATCTAGTTTACACCATGGGGCAAGTTTCTTTTCCAGTGAATACCCCAGCATGGGTAATTTTAGATTTAGCTAGCACCCCACCCAGGACAGGGAACTTCTAGGTCTAAGTGTAAAAAAAGAAAAAAGGAAAGGACCGATATCAGCTACATATGAAGTCAGGAGGCGAGGGAAGAGGCAAACATGTAAGCTCAGTGCTCATTCTTGACTTGGTAAACTATGACTGAGCAAGCTAGGAATGTACATACAAACTGGGGCAAATGTATATGTATTTTCAAATGCATCATGTGTAGTCAGCCTGGGCATTACTGGTACTTGTTATATGGTGGGATAGGGACATAATGCCTGAGGACAAAATCTGTGGCGGATCTTGGCGCACTGTAAGACGCCAAAATCTGGTACCCCCAGCCTCTTGCCTCATCCTCCTCTGAGCTTGGTCGTGGCAGCACTAGCAGGGGAAATAGAGACATTCTGGAACTGTTCCTGGAAAATCGAGACTTGGGACATAGCTACATTCAGGCAATTATAGCGTTATAACTGCATTATAAACATGCAAGACCAGATGGCGCTGTAGAGTTTGATCCTTTAGCCATGTGATTTTCCATTATGAGCTTTAGAATGCGTTTTCCTGTAACGCTTTTTTTTATGTGTCTAGATCCAGTCTTGGAGGGTATGCACTGATTTATTTTTATTCAATACAGGTTTAATTGTTCGTTTCATTTTAGGTATTGGTGCAGGTTTGAGTTTCTAAAAATTGGTTGAATGCACTCTGTCTAACTTGGTCTGTTTGGCAGGTGCGTCTCAGATTATGAGAAATAATTTGTGGGAAGGAGTTGTTGACAGTTTCTACTGTCCCTCATTCCAAAGGAGACACAAACCCCTGGAATCTCACACCACTCGGAGATTGGGGCACCTTTAAGATATATGATTATTTTTGTTACACATATATACAATCTGAGCCTACGATGGAGAGGTTCACAGCATTAACACCCCAACAGAGCCTTGCTTCCCCCATAGCTGCAGCCTTGGATTCAAACAGAAATCAAACACCACCACCCATCTCCAGCTTGTTGCTTTGCTTCTAGCTCACATCAGTCAAAACTTTCCACTCTAAACTCTGTCTTTGTCTTCCTAACAATCTGCGAGTTGTGGGAGGGGGCACCACCCATTTGCCTTCTTCCACAGAGCCACTCCCTTTGTTCTCCTTAATGCTCCATCACCTCACCAGCAAGCTAGCTTGGGCATTCCTAGAATTAGAAGAGGGACCCAGGCAATAGAAGGGTCTTGGCATACAGCCTGCTCCCCAAAAACTGCATGCAACAATATACACTGGTTTCTAGTGAAATCGAATTACCTGTAACCCTTCTCACAAAGAGGTTGGCACGAGATGATTGCCCATGCTCTTAAGACTCTTTGGCAGAAGCTCTGTTTAAAGTTTATTCTGCAAAGGTGGACTGTGTCCTGAAAGCAAATGCCATGACATTTAATAATATAAACTGAAGAGCATCACTTCACTGCAGTTAAGACAAATTGTTTTGTTATAGGGTTAGATGGTGTTATTCAGGTAAGTGGGTTTGGGAAGAACAAGAACTCAAGAGGTGGTATTGGTATTATTATTATTATTAAAATTTGTGTCTGAAAAACACAGTGCAGTCCACAACATAAAAATACAAATTAGCGGTGGAACGTTGTTCGTTAGAAATGAAGCCTGATGGAATCCACTGGGCCTGTGTTTATCTGAGTTGTGCATCAACCTGAGTGTGCTGAGTATAATGATCTTAATTAGAAAAGTGAACTGAAGCGAGAAGACAGCCTGTCTCCAAACTCTAAAATTATCATATTCCTATCAATGTCTCAGTATGCTTGGGTAACTTATAATTAGAGACAAAGGTTAACACATAATTTTATATGTTGAATAACCGGTTATGTAGATGCCATTATTTAAAGGCAGGGTTGCTTTCCACAAGTGTGTGTGTGTGTGTGTGTGAGAGAGAGAGAGAGAGACAGAGAGAGAGAGAGAGAGAGAGAGAGAGAGAGAGAGAGTCAGGTCTGGTGAGTGAATAGAAGAGCCCAATAAACAAACAGTTACATTACCTCACCCATTTTTTCATTATTTTTTTAAAAATGCATATATTTTGCATTCCAGATTGAAATGAAAGTTCGTCTTCCCTCTTCAGTTTGGAAGGGGGAATTGCTATTTCTCTGTCTCCTTTTAATTCCTAACTCTTAGAACTAAGTTGCTATTGTTTGTTTGGGCTTCTTTTTTTAAAAAGGCAGATCTGAAGGCCAAAAGAGAGCAATTTCAAATCATTTGAGACTGGAGACTTTCACCCCTAATAATCCTAATTGGTTGAGCAGAGGGTGACCTCAGCAGCCTGGCCATTGCCTGGCGGGTGGGTGACTGCTAGGGAACCAGGTAGTTGCTTCTTTGGGTTCCATGATGGAAGAAATATGGAATATAAAAAGGGAGAAAATTAATGTGTTTCGGAGCTGAGGAGTTTGTAGAACTGATTGGTGGTGAGACTGGCTTCAAATTATGCCTTGGCAATCACGCAGGTCTAAGCTGGATGTGACCTGGGAGATTTGTAATCGCATCTCCCACACCTCTCAGAAGTGTGCATGGGACCAACTTTACTTGATTTCGATGTTGGTTAAAGACGCATTAATTTGCCCAAGCTTTTGCAACAAGTTATGAAATGTAGCCACTATTGTTTGAGTGTGCAATGATTTCCATGACATACCTCCACCAAACTGGCTTAAAACAACAACGATGCTTGCTCTGAAGCTGGTAAAATTACTTTCTCCTTGCCTCTCCAATATTAATAGGAGAGCAGTTAGGAAACACTCATCTGCTGTGAGGTGGGGAACAAACTGTTCCTCTCCTCTGCCTTCTAGCCTGGACTAGCACAAGCCAACAAGGCTTAGGTACTGGTGGTTTCTCCAGCAAGGACTCCCACCACCCCACAGACCTCCATAAGACTGCACTGATAACATTGGAATAATGGTTACCACTTTACATGGTACTCTTTTGCTACTGAACACCCGGAGTGGTTTACAGCACAACAGTATATAGTGGATTGGGACGTGGGAGTTCAGAGTTCAAATCCACACTGAGCCATATGAAGCCCACTGGGTGACCTTGAGCCAAGCATAGTCTCTCAGCCTAACCTACCTTGTGGGATTATTGGTGAGGATGAAATGTCGAAAGGGCGAATCACGAATGCTACGCTGAGCTCCTTGGGGGAAAGGTGGGATATGAGGGTCATCAGAATTATTTTACACATTGCAATCATCAAATGCAACTATGACAGATCATTTATATACAGTGGTACCTCGGGTTAAGAACTTAAATCATTCTGGAGGTCCGTTATTAACCTGAAACTGTTCTTAACCTGAGGTACCACTTTAGCTAATGGGGCCTCCCGCTGCTGCCGCCGCACCACCACCACACAATTTCTGTTCTCATCCTGAAGCAAAGTACTTAACCCGAGGTACTATTTCCGGGTTAGCGGAGTCTGTAACCTGAAGCGTCTGTAACCTGAAGCATCTGTAACCTGAGGTACCACTGTATAATACATGAGAACATAAGATGAGCCTGCTGGATCATCCATCCTGTTCTCACAGTGGCCAACCAGAAGCCTGTGAGGAGTGCTGTGTTTTCTAGAAAAAGAGGTGCTGGAACTCACCAGGAACACCTCCCTCATTCTCTTAGAATGGCCATCGCGCTCACTTGAGAGGTGCCGGAAATGAGTTCTACAAAGATGGGGAAAAGCCCTGCCTGTGGGGAACCAGGGAGCATAACATGCGCACAAGCGCTGTCTCCCCTCCTGTGGTTTCCAGCAACTAGCATTAGGAATCATTGCAGCCTCCAACTATGGAGGCAGAGCTTAGCCATCATGGCTGCTAGCCACTGAGAGCCCCTTCCTCTATGAATCTGTCTAATCTGCCTTCTGGGGGAAGCAAGTTCCATAGTTTGACCACGTGTTGTGTGAAGAAGTGCTTTCTTTTCTCTGTCCTAAATCTTCCAACCCAGCACGCCCCGTGTTCACCATTTGCATGTTGTTGTCTCTTTTAGTCTTTATTTAGGTAAAGGTAAAGGTACCCCTGCCCGTACGGGCCAGTCTTGACAGACTCTGGGGTTGTGCGCCCATCTCACTTAAGAGGCCAGGGGCCAGCGCTGTCCGCAGACACTTCCGGGTCACGTGGCCAGCGTGACATCGCTGCTCTGGCCAGAGCCAGAGCCAGAGCCGCACACGGAAACGCCGTTTACCTTCCCGCTGGTAAGCGGTCCCTATTTATCTACTTGCACCCGGGGGTGCTTTCGAACTGCTAGGTTGGCAGGCGCTGGGACCGAGCAGCGGGAGCGCACCCCGCCGCAGGGATTCGAACCGCCGACCTTTCGATCGGCAAGCCCTAGGCGCTGAGGCTTTAACTCACAGCGCCACCTGCGTCCCGGTAGTCTTTATTTACTTCATGTTAAAAACGTTTGCCCCACCCATAATCCTAGGACCCCAGGGTGAGCGACAGCGACAAACGCATTAAACAACGGTAATAAAAAGGAGGAAACATAAATCGGTAATACATTACAGTGGTACCTCGGGTTAAGTACTTAATTTGTTCCGGAGGTCCGTTCTTAACCTGAAACTGTTCTTAACCTGAAGCACCACTTTAGCTAATGGGGCCTCCTGCTGCCGCCAAGCCGCTGGAACACGATTTCAGTTCTCATCCTGAAGCAAAGTTCTTAACCTGAAGCACTATTTCTGGGTTAGCAGAATCTGTAACCTGAAGCGTATGTAACCTGAGGTACCACTGTAGATAGAACACACCTAACCATTTTCTGCAGTCCACTCTACAGCAGGAATGGGGAAACTTTTTCTTTACTTTTGTTCTTTTTTTAAAAAAAAAAAATATTTGGTTTTCAGATTAAAGTTTTACAATCTCATATCCAACATACATAAACATACATAAAGGCAAGATTCCAAAGAATCTCCTGGACTTCCCTCTTCCCCTTTGTAGGTCCTATTGTTAATCATTTCCTCCTGCATCTTTTAGTGTTAAGTTGTGGGCAAACATATCAGATGACACAGCGATTCTTCCAAAGCAGCTCTTTATTGTAAGCTGGAACAGAACTAACTGAGGAGCTCAGTCAGCCTGCTTATATAGAGCTCCAGAACAATGTAACTGTTGCCATTTTCTAAAACTATCCAATCACTGAACGTCACTTTTCGATCCTTCATTTGCATACAAACTATCCAATCACTGAACGTCACTTTTCGATCCTTCATTTGCATAACTATCTACAGCATCCCCCTGCTGGCCCAGGGTGAGAACTTCAATACATTACATTTATGATACTCCAAATCTTTTACACCTCCATTATGTCCAAAATTCACCATTAAACTACAAGTGTTATTTCAACCCTACTAACAGTTTTAGCTGTTTACAATGGTTTTTAAGATAAATTATAAATTTCCCCCATTCCTTATTTAAAAAAATTGCTCTTCCTGATTTCTGATTCTTCCAGTCATTTTTGCCATTTCTGCATAATCCATCAACTTAAATCTGCCATTCTTCTCTGGTAGGGACTTTATCTTCTTGGGAAAACTTTTTCACTGCCAGGGCTACATTAGCTTCTGAGTAACCTCCTCCCAAGGGCTATATGAGTGTGGTGGCTAAGGTAAAAGTGAACAGAGCAACACTTTAAATTCTTTTGTACAGTAGGCTAGTTCCTACACACACACACACACACAGGCATAACTTAGGGTTGCCACACACTTTCTCGTTCCGTTGGCAAAAACCCAGACATTTTGGTGATTTTTCAAAATTCCCCCTGGACGCTAAATAGAGAAGCTTAGATTGTCTCACTGGGCTTCCAGCCAGGCTTGAGGATCCTGCTCTATATTAAAAGGCCTGATGCGAGAGGCAGGTTTTCAGCTGGCGTCTAAAACCAAGCAACCCCAAAGCGGGTACTACTCCAGCAAACAGCTTCTATGTAGCTCCAAGCACACCAAGTGTCTTTCTAAATATTACTTGCAGCAAAGTAGTATCTGTGCTCATTTACTGGCCACACTCTGTGCTTCACTTTGTGTGCAGCCTTCTTGGATGACGGACACTGCCGTGTACAGTGTGTAGCTCAGGAGATACAGAAAGCGATGAGATGCCTCTGGCAGGAATTTTGTACTGCTTTCCTGTTGCATTTTTAGGAAGGGAACAGCTGGGTTTAATTTTTGTTTTTAAAATTGTTGTGGACAGCAAAAAAAATGGTTAATCCTATGCAGACTTATATTGGAGTAAGCCCAATTTAAGTCTGAATAGGGTTTTACTTCTGAATAGGGATGGGGGAAGAAATTTTAGTTTACCGTATTTTCCCATCTATAAGACGCCCCCATGTATAAGGCACCCCCAATTTTTGTGGACTCAGATTTAAGAAAATGAGGGGAGATGTATCCGTGTATTAGACGCTCCCTGAGTTTTGACATTATTTTTTATGGGGGAAATCTAGTTTTATACACCAAAAAATACAGTACATTTAAAGCCGAATCTACAAATTTTAAAACACTGAAAAATAACAAACCAAAACATAGCCATCCTTCAAAATTCCACTGATTTATATTTTGCGACACAGTTGCCAAAATGTGTATATATTAGGGGAAAGTGTGCATAAAAATGAATATATAAGAGAAAATGATGTATCAAAATGCATTATGTTAGGGAAAACGGCTTGCAAAAATGTGTACGTTATTCACAGCTGCATGCAAAAATGTGTTTACTAGGACAAATTTGCTGTAAAATGCTGAAGAATTTTCAAATTCCTTCAGAAATGTGGAGATTAGAAAAAGAGAAAAACTGAGACAGTAAAAACTGCTGGATTCTCCCATCCCTTACCTCTGTGCTTGGAACACACTGCTTGCCACAAATATCAGTGTGGAAAAGGGAAGGTGGGCACAAAGGTATAGCCTATATAGATTATAACATGTCACAGACCCACAGACACCTCCCCTCCTCAGCTCATTAGACCACTGCAGTCACTGAGAAGTTGAAGGCACAGCAGTGCCTACCTACAATTAACTAATGCACCTAAGTTCCCATTAAAGGGTGTTTGTCCCTTCATCCCACACCTATTGCAATGAGATGAGATCTTTCTATTTGGTGTAAGTTGCAAGCGCCTAATTATCTTGAGCCTCTTTCTCTTGCATCCCCAGATCAGCTGCCTGTTCCCATGTATTAAAGCAACCACAAGTGTTGCAAGAAGCATTAACTGTCATTAAGCAATTATCCTCCTCGGCATTGCTGCTTTTCAAAACTTGGCTTCATGGGCACAGATTTAATAAGGATGTAACAAGCAGTTTTGTGCAGAGTCAGAAGGATGATCAGTAGCGGATTTTGAGGAACGTGGTTGCTCTGGAGCACTGAGGAAAGGCCTTTCCCCTCCCTGCTACACAGAACTGGCAAAAGCACCTGCCGCTTAGATCCAAGCTTTCTGAAAGACCTCATTCACTCATAAGAATCTGCCTAGGTTTTGAGATCTCTGGGGAGGCCCTTCCATCAGTCTTGCCACCCTCACAGGCATGCTTGGTAGGGACACAGGATAGGGCCTTCTCAGTGGCTGCTCCCAGATTTTGGAATTCCCTCCCTAGATAAGCCAAACTGGCTCCCTCCTTGTTGGGCTTCTACTGGCAGGTGAAGACTTTTTTGTTCCAATGCGCTATGTTTTATATTTTTTAGTCATTCTTATTTTTGTCTATAAGCTGCCTTGAGTGCCTATCAGGGAAAGGTGGGGTATAAATGAATAAATATATCTTCAGGGCTTTTTTCCAGCTGGAACTCGCCGGAACTCAGTTCCGGCACCTCTCAAGTGGGCGCCATTGCCATTCTAAGAGAATAAGGGAGGTGTTCATGGTGAGTTCCAGCACCTCTTTTTCTAGAAAAAATAGCATAATATATCACCATCTTCATCTGACAAATGAATGTAAGAGTCCTGTTAGATCAGATGAAAGGCATATCTAGATCAGGTTCCTATTTCCTACCATGGTGTCAGGAGTCCAGGTTCCCAGCTTAATAACACTGTAAGCGCAGGTAATTAAAAAGGAGGATTTCTTGCAAAAACAGACAGATAGCTCCGGACAGCTCTAACAAAGCTGCTGACATTCTCACTCAAGATGACCCTTCTGAAGACTGCTTCCGGTTCCTACAGAAGATATTGAACCTTCACCCCTTACGTCTCTTGTTTTGCTTCGTGTTCAGCAGCCCTCCCATTCGCCAACTCTTCGGACTTATTGGATCAGCTCCAACCTCTTCCTGTTCCGAAAGACTGTCTCTGTGTCTGTTCGTGCCTTTTTGACCTTCCTGAGAGCTTTGGCTGTGTTCCAGCCCGCTCTCAGCTGTTCCCTTGGCAACCAGCCATCCAAAGTCAGAGGGATTCGACGCTGGCAGCTCTGGCCTCTGCTCAGCCTGTGCCAAATGGCTGTAAAGTTCCATTTGGAGCTGGCTCATTCCTGACACATGGTCAACTAGATGGAAAGCTAACCAGGAGTAGTCCTCTACTGCTGTCCCCCCACCTCTGAGCGACTGATATTCAGAAGCATATTGCCTCTGATGCAGGAGATAGTATACAGACATCTTGACTAGGAGCCATTGATAGTCCTTATCATCCATCCTAAAGGACACCTTTTGATTTAGCATGTTGAGTTTTTCATGTCCAATTAAAGTTCCAAAGTGCTGGGAAATTACAACTCTTAACAGCAACACCCTTAACAAACGTATTATTTAAGGAATACTGAGATGCAATGGTATCTGATTCTGTGGTTAGTTCCGTCTTGACTACTATCTTCCAGCTGGATGGCTGTCAGTGGAAGAGTGGTGGAGACAACTGACCCCACGAAATCCAATTGATTAACACTGGCTACAAAAATGCATAACTCATGAGTGATGGCACATACTAGGTGGTTCTCATGACTTCCCATGGCAACCATTTACTGAAAGATATAGTACAAGCTTTTCATCAATGAGCTCTTGTACTTTGGTCATTTCTGGTTTGGTCTTGCTTGTTAAGAACACCACAAGTGTGTTGCTGGATCAAACCAAACACCCATTGAATCTAATATCTTGTTTGCACAGTGGCCAACCAAATGCCTATGGGAAGGCTATAAGCAGGACCTTAGTCTGGTATTTTGTTTGTGGTTGAGTCTGGGCGTGTTTTGTTCATGGTTTGACATTATTTGTGCTGATTTTATTTTAAAATGTTGATTGCAAATCACCTTGAGTAAGAAGCTGGGATCCATGCCAATTCTACAACTCTATAATTCTATATATGTTCCAAGGCAATTTACAAACATCCTTAATAACAACTAAAATATTTTTAAACCAGTACAACAGAATCTAGGTTTTGATTTTAAAACAACACAGAATGAAACCTTAGGCAGAGATATTTTCATCTAGCTGAGGATTAATTTATACATTAATGTAAGTAGTTTTTAATTCATGATGAATTGTAAAAGTGCTTTTACATATCTGTAAGACTCTACTCACACTTCTCAAAGCACATGAAGGATGTAATTCTATAGGAGTAATGGCAGTCTCAGAAGTAAAAACCATTGAACTCAGTGGCCTTAGTTCAGAATGGACTTGTATAGGACTGCACTGTCTATCATTGAAACTCAGAAACCATCACTAAAACAAGGCAATAGCCTGTCCAGTTCTTTACCAAGTTTTCTGTGATCTCATCCTTTGGGAATTCTAACTCTACCTTATTAGCTGACAAATTTCCAAAGGGGTAGTTGTGTTTGTTGCAGCAAAAATAACAAAGTCTTGCGACACCTGAAACACTAACACATTTTATTATGCCAAAAGCTTTCATGGATTAAAGTCCACTTCATCAGAGACATGAAGGGTAATACTCAATTGCAGGTATTTATACACATGGTTTTAAGGGGTGCAGGCAGTTGTAAGGAGTGAGATCAGAGGGAATTGAAATGCAAGATGCACAGATAGTAGTAATTCAGTCAGAGCTAGAATGTATGTAAGCAAGCACAGTGACTCTTTACAAAAGCGGTGATATGCAATAAAACAATCAGATTATCAATGCTGAGTTAATTAACATTGGCAGTGGGAAAAGAAACCATTGTCTCTATTCAGGCCCAAATCAATGGTGTTTGACTTCTTGATAAATTGTAGTTCAGGTGTTTCGGGCTGCAGTTTTCCTCTAAAATTCCTTTAAGAGAAGTGGCAACATGCCCCAGTAGATATGCTATTTCCAAGTGTTTTTTTAATACAGTATTGTAAATCTTTTTGAAAACATTTGTTAGGCACACTGTCTTGTACTCTGCAAAGTTAACAGAGTTTTATGGGCAGCTAAAGGGTTTGTTGCCCCCCTTTGGCCTTGAGAAATGACAGCTATTAAAAACAAGGAAGAATTTTGTGGCACCTATAGGTCTTGTAATAGTGTTCCCAAAGAAGATATGGCACATCTTATCTGGCAACACTATTATAAGATCTAATATTGTCAGCCACAACATCAATGGTTCATTCACCTGCTTATCTTCTAACAATAACCTTCTGCATTCTAGATATAGGACAAACAGGCCAATCCCCACAAAAAAATAAAAATAAAATAAACAAATAGGCAGAAATCTGGCATTTGGGCAATATTAATGAAGCAGAAAGAGAACATTTCATTCTAGCTGTGAGGGATACTGACGATAATCATGACTTCCACATTTTTACTGACAACATATGAAGCAAGCAAGTGAAAAAATAACAGATGTTACCAAAAAAAGAGAGATAGGAAGAGTTTAAAACACAGCTAAGTTGTTCTTTTTCTCAATTTGCATCAAAGCTGGTTTTGGAAACACATCAAAATGCAGTATTTCCAAAGGAAAATCCGGACAGATATGGTTTGTGGATGCAGAGTGAATGGGAGCCTACGCAGTGCTACTGAGAGTTGGTCCATTGAAAGTGATGTATCTAAGCTGATCCTGTCCATTAACTTCAATGAGTCTACGCTGAGTAGACTCTACTCTGCAACACTGGCTACAACCCATTAACAATGATTACTTTTATCTCCCATCAAAAGACTGTTGTGGTCACAGAAGCCGACTAGATCGGCACTTGAATCTAATTTCAGTGTTGGCAACTTGAATTTAATTTCAGTGTTGGCAACGGGACAGCATTCTTTGCCATGCCTGAGGGCAGCAGGCTGACCTGGAGAGTCCAGGAACATACATCTTGCCGCCATTCATTCATCACCCTACCTGGGACCTTTTTGCTGCCTACTCAAACCACTCAAAAGAACAATAGATACATGCATACAATACTTGCTGGAGTGCATAGTTTGGGTTAGCTGTCTCTCGGCCTGTTGGCTTGGTCGATCACATGCCCTCCCCATGACACTGCTTGTAATGTGTTGACAAAATGTGAACTAGGAAAATGCAGTTTTTCAATATTATGAGGAAAAAATTACCTGAAGCATACGGTGCAAGTTGTATACTCACTCAACATGCCCTCTAAAGACCACAGTTATTAATTAGAGCGACTTGATTCCATTTATGGAAACATTTCAGAGGCATTTGTTTTATATGTGCAGGTAAAGCAGCACATTGGTCATCTTTGCCTTCCTGTAGGACTGCTGAGCGATTGCTGCATCATTGTCCTTCTTCTCCCCAAACCAACCAGGAGGATGGCAACCACATTAAAAAAACAAGAAACAAGAAATGTGCTCTATTTACAGATTAGTATTTACGACCTGCCTCTAAAGCTCTAATCCCTTCTGATTTTTGAAAACTTGGCACTTGTGTGGCTAGCAAGAAGACTCCTTTATCAGAGCACTGTGAATGGGTTTTGTTTAAGGGATCATCAGATGCACTTCAACCTTTGTCGGTCCTCTGATCTGGTGACTGAAGCATACAGGCAGACCAGTGGCAACATAACACCCATCATGCTCAAATTAGTATATGAACTCATTGAGTTCTCAGGAGACAATGGAGGCGTGCGCCATGAACTCAAAATGAGTACATTTTGGTTTGCTTTCAACATGGACTCCCAAGTGCAGCCCAGAATCCATCGCAATGCCACAGGAAAGGAGGGTGTGGGTCACATGCTTAGTTTGTGTGGGACGGTTAATCACTTTGCTCCACCTATGGCAGCAAAACAAAGTACTCTTGAGCTGTCGCTGTTTGTGCTAATGACAGTAATGAGAGTGAGTCTAGCATGGACAGTACATTCTGCATGGCTAAGTATATGGAAGTCTGTCAGAAGAGATGATAAATCTCTTGCAAGAACTCTCTAGTATTCCTGCTGGCTCACATCTGAGTCAAAAACATGAATGTGGGGACTAGAAGAAGAAGAGGAGTTTGGATTTGATATCCCGCCTTTCACTCCCTTTAAGGAGTCTCAAAGCAGCTAACATTCTCCTTTCCCTTCCTCCCCCACAACAAACACTCTGTGAGGTGAGTGGGGCTGAGAGACTTCAGAGAAGTGTGACTAGCCCAAGGTCACCCAGCAGCTGCATGTGGAGGAGCGGAGACGCGAACCTGGTTCCCCAGATTACGAGACTACCGCTCTTAACCACTACACCACATAATAATAATAATAATAATAATAATAATAATAATAATTTATTATTTGTACCCCGCCCATCTGGCTGGGTTTCCCCAGCCACTCTGGGCGGCTTCCAACAAAGATGAAAAATACACTAAAATCTCACATATTAAAAACTTCCCTGAACAGGGCTGCCTTCAGATGTCTTCTGAATGTCAGGTAGTTGTTTATCGCTTTGACATCTGATGGAAGGGCATTCCACAGGGTGGGCGCCACTACCGAGAAGGCCCTCTGCCTGGTTCCCTCTCTACTGATTTGCCCAAACATTCTGCCATAGCTCCCAAAAAATTATGGATTTATTTGGCATCTTCAGGGAAAAGTTTAATTCTTTTTCTTCCCCATATGTATAGTGTGAAAAACACCTTTGTTCTTGTAAGGTACAGCATCCTCTGAAAACTCTTCCGTGCAAACTGCTATTGTTTTGTTCAGTCTTAATTCTAGCCTTTTTTTTTAAAAAAAAAAGTTCATACATTTAAATTAATTAACATATGTATTTAAGCAGTAGTTCATTGGATAATGCCACATGTATACTTTGTAATATAATGTCATGTTATTGCAACAATTTTTTAAAAAAAGAACACTATGAACAGCCAATCTTTTGACCAGTGTTTTGTTTTTCTCTTCATATATTGTAAATATTAAAAACCTTGATTATGAAAGAACAATTGTACACATAGTTGCTTTATTATTGTATTGTTCAGTGCTCAAGTATCGTATTTTAAAAAATACAAGCTTTGTAGTATTTTTTAAAAGGTTAACACACCGGTAGTGGGTTTACGCCTGCTGATGTTTTTTGAAATAAGAATTAGAAACTTGTGTTTTAAGTCACCATGCCTGACAAAGGCTAGATTAATGCTTTGATACTACTTTGATAGTTTATTATTTTTAGAATTACCCCAGGGATGCAATTAAAGTACCTTCACTATAAACTAACGCATTTACTATAAAACGATATTACTTTGTTTAGTATTAGTAAATGAATGGCTTAAAAATTTGTTTCTGTTCACTATTGTGAATGTGAAAAACCCACTCTTCAAACGCTGACAGTGAAATCCAAGACAGAGAAGTTAAGTGGATATGGGATTTACATACAGTCTTATAAAGCTTTTGTGTTGTTTGTAGACTACAAACAACAAATTGTAGTATACTTCTCTTCGGAAAAGATTTTAACACCAATCGCCGCCAGTGAATTCTTTGGTCCGAGGGGGTCTTCATTCTCCATCTATTTCTCCATCTAAAAGCACAAAGTGGCACCCTCGAGAAAACTTGCCAAGTCTAACGCGGACCAGATGCCGTCGCCTCCGCACGGGGAACTGTTGTCCCTGTGTTAAATTTCCTACCACCCAGAAATATAAGCTAAAGCCTACAAGTTAGAGTCTGCTGTGGAAACCGTGGTCCTTTTTCATAACTAGCTGGTGGTGCAGGGATTCTTCTCCAGAAAGCCTTTCTGAGTCCTTCTCAGTCGGCATCGTGCAAACCTGTGTTGTTTACGCACTTAATTTAAAAGAGTAAGGTCTGGGTAAGCGAGGCTAGAATCAGGCACGGGCTGCAGAGGAAAGGCAGTCTGCACGCGCTCAGAGGCTGCAGCTCCCTTCACTCATTACAGCCGCATGGAGGAAGCAGATTCAGGGACTGAGTCCACGCGCAAAGCAAAACACACACACACAAAAAAACCCTGTCTGCTTTTCGCTCAGGGATTTCCTTTTAGCAAAAAAGAGAAGGGGTGGTGGGAGGAGGGGAAACAGAAACCCCGTCGCCGTGCATTTCGAGCCTCTTTGCTGCTGCTGCTTTTTTGCTTTGCTTTCCCCTTGCTAGAGGGGGAAATGTGCGCAAGCGGCATCCCCGGAACGAAAAGGACGGAGGCTTCGTTTCCCGGCCGGCTGCTGTTTCGGTGAGCTCGGCGGCGGCAGGATGGTTGCTACTACGGCGCAGTGGCGGTGATCGCTCCGCGCGCCATGGAGGAAGAGGACGCGGTGAGGTTGGGGCGCAAAGAGGAAGGGGAAGGGTCCCTGCAGCTGCCCCTGAGAAGGACAGAGGGTTGGGATGTGGGGCAGGCAGGAAGCCCTGGGCTTGAGTATCACGAGGGATGCAGACAGGACACAGCCTGTTCGGGGCGAGCTTAGTCATAAGCCCTTTGGGTCAAGTGGGAGTGGTTTAGGGTTCCCATTTCTTTTCCAGCAGGCTGCACAGTTCAACAGGTTAAGATGCCATCTCCTCCTGCACCAGACTGGGGAAAGCTTCCTCTGTTGAACGACGCCTTCCGTGCAGCTGTTAAAAAAACCAAAACCAAAAGAGGGTCTGGAGGATGTGGGTTGGGGGCAGTGCCGGATTTACCTTTAAGCTAAACAAGCTATAGCTTAGGGCCCCACTCTCTTGGGGGCCCCGAAAAAAATTAAAAAGACAAAACCACCTGGCTGTACATTTCCAAAATATAAGATAAAAAAATAAAAATAAAACCTACATACAGCAACAGTGTTTTGTGTTGTGTAGGCTCCTATGATGTAAGTAATGGGCCCCGCCTGCTTGCCTGCTCCCTAAAATATCACTGGTTTGCTCAATTCAATATATAGGGTGCCCATAAATTACCATATAGCATACATTCAACACAAAAAACAGCGACAGTTTGTTGTTGACCAAGGACAGCTGGACATATAAAGGGCCCCATTACCTTCAGTAGCTTAGGGCCTCATCAAACCTAAATCCGGCCCTGGTTGGGGGAGATACACAGCCATTTCTTCGAAGGATGAAATACTGTATTTATTCAGGTGTTAAGGTTCCCAGCGTAGTGCTATTGTTCTATACACTCTTTTATTGAGCTTCTGCCAACCTAGCAGTTCGAGAGCACACCAGTGCGAGTAGATAAATAGGTACCGTTGCGGCGGGAAGGTAAACGGCATTTCCATGCGCTCTGGTTTCCGTCGTGCCAGAAGCGGTTTAGTCACACTGGCCACACAACCTGGAAAGCTGTCTGTGGACAAACGCTGGCTCCCATGGCCTGAAAAGCGAGATGAGCGCCGCAACCTCATAGTCGCCTTTGACTGGACTTAACCATCCCAGGGTCCTTTACCTTTTTTATATTGAGTAAAGGGGTAGGTCGTGCAACAGAAGTGTTTAGCTCATGAAGTCCTATTTGTTGAAGTTAAATCAGATGTCTCAACAGCGCAAACCAAGTCACACTTACATGGAAGTAGGGCCCACTGCATTCACTGAGTTTTAAATGTGCATAGGATTGCAACCTGGGTTACTGTGTACCGTCTTCTACACATTTGCTTAGACTCTAATGAACATAGTGGAGCAAGTAAACAT
Organism: Podarcis cretensis; assembly: GCF_951804945.1. NCBI lineage: Eukaryota > Metazoa > Chordata > Lepidosauria > Squamata > Lacertidae > Podarcis > Podarcis cretensis. The sequence continues at coordinate 96,305,929 of NC_137172.1, read as the reverse complement.
ACATAGGGTTGGGTTGTAAATAATATTTAAGAAGATGCAATCTGTTATTCTTCTTCGATGGATAAGATACTTTACTGTGGTATATTGAAATAAATGTTATGGCCATGAAAGGACTGTGTACCTCTTGGAAAGAACAGACTGCTGCTATTTACATTCAATTTTTTCCTTTTTTTTTTTTAAATAGAGAGACTACAATGAACCTTGTGTACAGTGTTCTGACATCAATTGGGGACTTACTGAAGAAGGAAAATTTTACTGCAGATCATGCCACAATGTTATAGAAGTAAGTAAGCAATTCTCAGTCTCACTTTTTTTTTACACTCCCAAATTCCCTTCAGTTTTTAAGTGTAAACCTTCATTAAAAATTAAATATATTCACCTAGTGTGGGACCTGTATTAAATATTGTGGCCTTGGTTCATTTTTTATTATCTGCAACTAATCACATAGTGGCTCTGGAAGTGGATGCATGCTGTCATCCAAAAATTTATCCATGTAGTCCAGGAATCCAGAAGAACATTGTGATAGTGTTGTGGATTCTTGTAAGTCTACATCCATGGTAGCTTTGCAAATAGAAGCCTGCTCACCCAAAATGATCTCTGTTGTTCCATTGCGATACATGTTTAAAAGGACAAGAAGGCTTCTGGATTTTTTTGTGGTTTGTTGTTAACCTTATATGTTTTCAAAACTGTCTTGCAGAGGACTAGAGAAGTTATAACTGGTGATGCTACTACAAACGCCAGGGCACAGTCCATCTCTAGAGGCTTAAAAAAGAAGAAAAAACTTGGTATGTTGGCCAAAAAAAGAAAATGTGCTGTAAAAAAACAGGAAACATTTATATTCCCCAACCTTTGGCCTATTATCTTCATGAATGTATAAGCATAAAAAATGCTGTCTGGCAGTATTCAAAACTCCCATTGTTCTAGGCGCATTGCACGACAGGGAATTTCATTAGCGGGAGCAATTTCTGAGCTCTGGGCACAGTACTGCACCTGAGATTTCAGATTAAAACTGCAGAGTGGACCTTTTTCTGCTTCCCCACTTCCAGCTACTCTCTGAAGACTGGAGAAGAGACCCTCTTAAGAATATTAGGGGTGTTGGCAGGGGAAGGACTAGACCATGTGAAAAATGAACATAATATTTTAGCTGCAGTTCGTTCATTTTCAGCTTTGTATTCTTGTTATAAAAAAAGTGCCTAGACATTCTATTGTTGTATCCATAACCTAGGTTTAAGGTGCCATTTAGCTCCTAGCTTTCATATCTCAGTTTCTTAACACTTTGTTGTTGTTGTTTAGTCGTTTAGTTGTGTCCAACCCTTCGTGACCCCATGGACCAGAGCACGCCAGGCACTAACTTAACACTTAACACTACTGTCTGGCAAAATATGCTAGTCAGCTATGACTTCTCCATAGTTTTTGGATATAAATATGTTCCCCCAACATTGCTTCCAGATAGATTACAGCACAAATATCACTTTTAAGTCGACTGTTAACACTTTCTAGTGTACGATATTTGATCAGTAAAATGCTGACACACAGCTGGCACAAAATATTACAGCTAGACTGTAGATGGGGACAGACTATTAATAGTACAATGGTACCTCTGGATGCGAATGGGATCTGTTCCGGAGCCCCATTCGCATCCTGAGCAGAACGCAACCCGCGTCTGTGCGTGCGCGTGTCACGATTCATTGCTTCTGCACATGCGCGTGACGTTACTTTGAGCGTCTGCGCATGCGTGAGCTCTGAAACCTTCCAGGTCACCACAGAGCACAACCCGAAAACACTCAACCTGAAGCAACTTTAACCCGAGGTATGATTGTACATCAAAAGTTCAATGATCAAATCTTACTCCCTCGTAAGTGTGTTTAGGATCATAGCCTAAAATGCCTTATTGGTATAATTTTGGCTATTAACAAGCTATTAGTCATGACACTCATTTTTCTTTTAGAAAGCAGCTGGGAATGGTATATTTGTGAAGGCTTTCAATTCATTCTCTCGAAGCAAGCCGACGCACTGCAGGCTTTAGGAGTTTCTTCACAGTTCAAGGTACATTTAGCCTACTTGGTGCAGTGGTCAACAAACTACAGTTTAGATTAGCCATAGCTGAGGGTTCAGGCAGCACCAGCAGCATGCTAAACTGTGGTTAAAGCTAAAGCGGAAATAGAAGTTATCGATCTCCTTATAGCTGTTCCAGAAAGGGACAGGGTGTGTGTGCAGGCCCAAGATTCATTGTGGCTCACCATTGTAAACTGTGACTTAAGTGTGATTGCAGCCATTCCAGGGAATGCCTGGCAGTGAATTATGAAATTCAATGGACAGTTATGCAGCTTAGAACCATTGCACATAATCTATGTGCTGCTTAATGAAAATGCACTTGTTTCCCAGAAGGAGGAGGCATGGAAGTAGGGGTGGGAGCTGAGAAAAGGAAGGAGGAGGGAGAAAAAAGTGATGAAGGTGCAAATGGGGTTTGCAAAAGGAGCCACGGGAAGGAGGGTTAGGATGAAAGCAGGTGTACAAAGGGGGCAGCAAAATAGAAAGGAGTAGCGTTATCATAATAGTGTGGAGGGTGAAAAGGCTGCTTAGGAGTTGCAATGGGGGGGGGGGAGGAAGGTGCAGGAGGTTACCATAGAGGTGGTCTGTGTGCAACGGGAGGATTGTAAAAAAAGCAGGGGAGGAGTAAGCGTGGACATAGGCATGAAAAAGGGGCAGCAAAATAGGGCTGCAGAATAGAAGAGTGAAATGAGATTGGGAAGCTGAAAAGGGAGCTTATTAGTTGCATGGGGTGGGAAGGTGCAGCTCTAGGGGGGTTAATGTGGGGGCTTGGTTAGCAGCAAAGTGAGCCCACATGTTTTGCATGCACATAAACATACATAAACGTGGGTGAATAACTTTTTTTGTTCTTATCAGGATGATGTTTTGTGGAAATTCTGGAGAATTTACCTTCAGAAGAGCCCACAGGCTTATTGTGACAAGCCCCGTGAAGTTGCACGCGATATCTCGACAGTAAGTGCAAAGTTAGGAAGGGGTGATTAGCTGTCTTTTCCATGCCCATGTGGTCCAAGAGCATTTATGGAAACTTAGACAACCTATCTTATAACTAAAAACCTACATTATGGCAGTGCTCAAAACCCTTTAAGAGGACCTTGTTTTGCTGGGAGCCAGAATTCCTTAACACAGTGGTTTTCAACCAGCGTGCCGTGGCACCCTGGGGTGCCTTGAATGATGGGCAGGGGTGCCGTGGGCAACACTGGCCTATGTCCCTCCTTCCTTTCCTCCCTCCTCTGATGCTCTCTTGTGTCTCTGCCTCCCAAAGGCTTGCACAGCTTTTATTGCAGCAGCCCTGGCTATGAGTGTCACAGGCAAAGGGTGCCTCAGGGAGGCACCTCTCTTTGGGGCGGGGGGGGGGGCAGCTCAGAGACCAGGGAGTGTGGAGGACTCCCAAGGAGAGGGGAGAGGAGAGGCTGAAGGAACACTCCACAAGGGAGGGTGTTTGAAAAAGGGTGAGAAGCTGCCAGCTCTGCAGGCAAGGGGTGACATAACTGAGCTCCTGGGCTCCACAGGGGTGCCGCAGAAAAAAATGTAGTTGGTCAAGGGAACCATGGACTCAAAAAGGTTGAAAACCTCTGCCTTAACACACTGCTTTTCTAGATACGTCTTGCTCTTCACCGACACATGAATGGAGACAGATAAAACATACCTTAATCCTCTGGTGAAAAGTTTATTTTATCCTAACAGTGGGATATATTTAGCATTGAAAAATGTTTACTTCAGATTGCCATTGGTTGTAAATATTTTGCTATTGAATGTGAATGTAAAGCTACTAAGAACTTCAGGTTTTTTTAAAGAAAAAACTGTCATTGAGAGGGCGATTAAAGCCAGCAGGTGGAACCAAATATGCTATGTTTTCAGAAGACATGCTGAAAATGCGAGCAAAGATACAAAATAAATTATACTTAGTGGCTTTGTTTGGATGGTGTTTTCACGCCCATTGCAGGGAGTGTGAGTGGGTTTTGGGATTGTGTGCATGCTGTCTTCCACATGGAAAGTAAGATATGATCCGGCACTGTGCTTGTTTGATCTGAAACCAGATTGTTCTCAACCCCCCCTTTTTTGTAAAGCTTTTTTATTATTTCATTTTATAATTATATAAAACAGAGATAACAATTCTCAAACCCATCTTTTTACCTAGAATTGGCCCAGGTTGACAGATCTTTAAGGGTAAATTTATTATCAGATCCATCTCAGCGACAGTGGAAGAAGGCATATGTGATATTGAGGCCTGTTGCCACCTCCTGTAACTGGGGGGAAAATGTTATCTGAATCAGGCCAGTGACTTAAGCATATAATTATATGCATATTGCTTATCCTTGTGAATATGGCATGGGCTTAATGTTTCAAGAAAACTGTGGAGATGGCTTACATTGATTGGTTTTGGATCTATTGGTGTGAGCAAGACTTGCTAGGAATGACTTGTGTAACAGATTATTTGCTAGTACAGTCAGCATGCAACTTGCGCACATTTAACTTGCGCTATTGTAGCTGTATGTGGCAGGCGGCTGCAATTGCACAAATTAAATGCACAGAAGGCGGAGAGCTTAAAAGCTTCGGGAGGCTCTTGTGGGGCTATCAGAGAGGTAGGGATGTTCACACAAGGTCTGTTCCAGGATTGTTCTGACTATACGTGATTTTGGCTTTACACACAATCCCTGCAAGTTGCAAGTTTTAAAAAGAGGAAGGCATTTCTGCCTCCACCCAGTGTAGTTTGTCTGTATGCAATATACATAATTTAAAAAATATTTACACTGTTACATGTACCGTATTTTTCGCCCCATAGGACGCACTTTTCCCCCTCCAAAAATGAAGGGGAAATGTGTGTGCGTCCTATGGGGCGAATGCAGGCTTTCGCTGAAGCCTGGAGAGCAAGAGGGGTCGGTGCGCACCCCTCTCACTCTCCAGGCTTTGCGCAGATCTCCGCAAGCCGCGGAAGCCCGCTTGCGGAGAGTTGCCTGCATGCCAAAGGCTGGGCGCACTAAGCTCAGTGCGCCCAGACTTTGCGCGGCTCTCCGCAAGGCGCGGGAGCCTGGCGCTGGGCTCCCGCGGCTTGCGGAGAGTTGCCTGTTCTGGCTGCTAGGGTCAGGGGAAGCTCGGGCTTCCCCCGCCCCAGCCCCGCGCCTGGGGGGAAAGTAAATTTTTTCCCCTTTATTTCCCCCCAAAAAAACTAGGTGCGCCTTATGGGACAGTGCGTCCTATAGGGCGAAAAATGCGGTATTTAAAGATTGCTGTTTTACTTTGCAAACTAACTTATAACCACATATTTATCACTTTTATTGAAACCTGGTGATCATTACTGACTGCAGCAGAATATTTTTCTGATAAAACTGTTTTAAGGAAGAGGGAATTCCTTTTGAAAATGTAACCGTGCCATGGTTTAGAGCTGTGCCGTTGGGAGTCTTACACCACTGTTTTATTTTGAAAACAGACGTGCGACTCGGATACTGATGTCGACAGGGAGCTAGAAATTACTAGAATTCTTGGCTTGGCTTCCTCTGCGAGTGATACAGATGTGGTATCCGAATCTAGCATGGGAGGTTTTTCTTCTACTAGCAATTTGTCAGGTAAGACTAAACGTACCTTGAACAGTTAGTTTAGAAATGAAAACATTTTATCCTCTGGCTACTCTGGTGTGCTTAAAAGCTGTATCTTAATGACTAACATACAGTGGACTAGCAACACGCGTGCATTTAATTTCCATGATCACAGCTTTATGCTCTGGGCTGCCAGCCAGCTGCGATGGCACAAATTAGATGCATCCAAGGTGGAGAGCTTAAAAGCTCTTTCTACGCCAGGTTTTTGTGGTGAAGAAAGACCTTTTAATCTCTCAAACTTGCTTACTGGGCTCTGGGAAGATCTCATGTAGGCTCTGGAGGCCTTCATGAGGTCTTATGGGGTTCTCCAACATCTTACAGGAAGACTTCCAGAGAGTGCCTGATCCATGTGCCGTCTTCAGGGTTATTCTGGCTATACACAATTTTGGATTTACACACTATCCCTGGAACCTAATTTACCCTAGTCCTCTGTATGTAGCAGACTTAGAATGTTTTTATTTTAATCATAGTAATTAAAAAATTCCAGCCTTAGCTTCAGTGAAAAGTCTGAAAATGTTGTAGTGCTTTGTGTCCTCAACAGCATGTCCAGATTTGTAAAGTTAAATTTTCAAGAGTAAGGGGAATCTGGTTTAAGTGGATTACGGTAAGTGGTTGCAGGGCATATGGAAAAGCAGTACAAAGGCTGAATATTTTGTACAGTTCAGATGAGGGGGGTTGGGTCTGTGACTGAACCAGTGCTGAAGATAAGAACTGGGGGAAATTTTAAGGTAAAGGTACCCCTGTCCGTGCGGGCCAGTCGTGTCCGACTCTAGGGTTGTGCGCTCATCTCACTTAAGAGGCCGGGAGCCAGCACTGTCCGGAGACACTTCCGGGTCACGTGGCCAGCGTGACAAAGCTGCTCTGGTGAGCGAGCCAGCACCAGCGCAGCACACAGAAACGCTGTTTACCTTCCTGCTATAAAGCGGTACCTATTTATCTACTTGCACTTAGGAGTGCTTTCGAACTGCTAGGTGGGCAGGTGCTGGGACCGAAAGACGGGAGCTCACCCCGCTGCGGGGATTCGAACCGCCGACCATACGATCAGCAAGTCCTAGGCACTGAGGTTTTACCCACAGCGCCACCCGCGTGGGGGAAATTTTAGAGCGGCATTTTTTGGTTCATGGTGACATCTGGGGGCATAATGTACACTTTTGTTGTGTGTGGTTTTATCATTATTTAGGCTGGTCATTTATAACTAATCCTTAGGATTCACAAATGGAAATTGATGAGGTGACAAACCCGGAAAGTGTTCTATCTTGCAAATCCTAGCAACGTCCCAGCATTGTGTGATCTTGCTTGCTTGTAGAGTGTGCTTTTAAGACATTATTTTAAGAGTATCTATGTTGTAAAATAATTTTTTGTAGGTGAGTAGTAATGGGACGGGAATGAAAAAGGATTCCTCAAACTCAGGAATGGCATATTTTCACCATATTGCTTAGCGGCTGACAAATGGGAGCTTAAAATCTGTTTCTGTAACAATTAGGCATTATGTGATGCTTGGGGTTTTTAGATGTTTATATCTACTGACTGCCTGGTCATTGTTCTCCAAGCTGGCTGGTTGAAACCCTCCATTTGGTGCAGTATACAGACATTGTTTGGGAAGCCTATTAAATTCGTAGGCTGTTATGACATGTCTTAAATTGTATGTTGAGTTAGGTTTAATGCTGACTGCCTAATATGCCCTGCATAATCCAGAACAAATAAAATGCAAAGCTGCTGTGTTAACAGGATGGCTACGAATAGAACACAAGGATTATTGTAAATCAGACTGAATATGGAATAAGCAGTAGAGTTTCTATCATCAGTGCTCTTGAGACACAGTCTATACATGAAAAAGGCGAAACTGATGACTGAAAGGATTACCTGAGGTTCATGCTTTTTGTGCTGTGACTCACATATACACAATAGACATTCAAAGCAGCTCTTGTGTTTCCTTCTAAGCTTTTAGAAGCCATGCAGTAGAGGGTGTTTTCTTAGTAACTATTTTCATTCGCTTTGTTCAGAGGCAGTAAAGGCAAAATGATACTCAGTGCGGTGGAGCTGCTGTTATTAGTAATTTTAACAAATCACTGTCCATGCTGTCTTATAGGAAATGTGAATAGTACATAATCGTTATTTGGGGGGAAACGAGCGCACACAAAAACACTGTTGGGATTGTCACATGCCTGCATGTGGTTTTTCTCTAAAACTTTAATTGCAAGTCACTTATGTGAACAGGCTGCCGCTGGTGTGATACTATTATTGTTACGAATGTTGTTGTTATTATTCATATTTGGGGTTGAGTAATCTCTTCAAAAATAGAAAGTTAGCATGGCTTTCTTATTAAGAGTGTTGGATTAAAATTGTGGATTCCCTAGTCAGCCTTAAAGCTCACTGGATCGCCTTCAGCCTTTTAACATTTCTTAGCCCAACCTACCCTGTAGGGTTGTTTTGAAAATAAAAGGGGGAGGACAGTATTCCATGTACCTCCATGTGCTCATATAATAATTTTCAAAAGGGCTTAGAAATAATAAGTCACAAAACTATGAATGCTTTCTTCACCTCTGTTTTTTTCCACATTGGTATTTTATTTTGGAGTTACATCTTCCAGTTACTTTGCAAATAAGCATATTCATTTGTCTTAAAGTGGTGACTAGAGATATTTGATTTCAATGTTTTGTTATAAAATGCCTTCATGAATTTCTGAACTTTGCAGTCTTTGACTTTTTTTCTTATTATGCAGCCTAACTTGTTACATGTTTCTTGCTGTTTAGATATTCCTTTTTGTTTTCATAAGGAGTTTATATGGCATTATGAGAATGATTCATCGTCCTGAGCTGTATAAAGATACGTGGGTGTATAGAGCTGGGATAGCTCAGTTGGCAGAGCACAAGATTCTTAATTTCAGGGTTGTGGGTTTGAGCCCCACGTTGGGTGAAAGATTCCTGCATTGCGGGGGTTGGACTTGATGACCCTAATGGCCCCTTCCAACGCTACAGTTCTATGATTCTGTGTGTAAGCTGCATGTAGAATACTGGCCTCCACCTGCCCTATTAGCAGTATAAAATCTGAGTCTCTGGGAATGATAGCTGCTGATTTACATTCTTTTTATGCTTTGTCTCCAAAAGTTTTTTTCCCTTCCCTTTTTTCATCGTTAAATTGTCATTCAGCAAGCCTGCAATTTACATGCATTTAACCTGTGTGAATTCAGCTTTATGTGTGTAGCAATTTTTTAAAATAAAAATGGGTGAAAAGGGGACAGCCATTGAACCCAATGGATTTTGACTATACACAATTTTGGCTTTTAGGCACGATCCCTGGAACGTAACCCCTGCATAAGTTGCAGGCTTACAGTATTTCATTGGCTGAATTTTCCTGTATCACTTCTGCACACATTGGTGTGAAGTGATTTTTTTTTTGAGGTTTTCCTCTTTGTAAGAAAACTTATGTCAATTTTTTCTAGTTGGTCCACTTTTCTGCTTTACAGTGGTGCCTCGCAAGACGAAAATAATCCGTTCCGCGAGTCTCTTCGTCTTGCGGTTTTTTCGTCTTGCGAAGCAACCCTATTAGCGGCTTAGCGGCTTAGCGCTATTAGCGGCTATTAGCGGATTAGCGGCTTAGAAAAAGGGAGAAAAAAGCGAAAAAAATCACAAGACTCAAAAATCACAAGCAAGCCCCAAAAAATCACAAGCAAGCCCATAGGGAAATTCGTCTTGCGAAGCGCCTTGAAAAACGGAAAACCCTTTCGTCTAGCGGGTTTTCCGTCTTGCGAGGCATTCGTCTTGCGGGGCACCACTGTATTTTTAGCCAAGAACAAGGTTTACTTGTATAGAACAGTTGTACTTTAAGTGAAGCTGCACATAATAATTTGTTTTAAAGCTTTAAAGATTACGTCATTTCCCTTGCTATCCTCCTGGCTATGCTGAGAAGGGAAATCTTTTGTAGAGGTGTAATCTGCTGATGTGCTCGCACACACCTTTTGAGCCAAGCTCTAATTTGTGGTTTCGACAGCTGTCTTTGTTCTTTCATTCTCCATTTCCCATCTGTTAAGTTAGGAAAATGCATTTATTGATGTGAGATGAGATTTGCTCTTAAGATTTGAAAACAACCTGCCCCCCCCAATCCAGACACACTATTAAGTTTTCACTTGCATAGGATTTAAAGAGAATTAAAACCCTTCGGCTTCATTGCATAGTTTGGCTCAGTTGCTTGAGCATTGTCTATGTCTGTTCTCTGCTTGTGGCAGAATGTTATCAAGCTAACTGAGCAGCCACTTGGTCTTGGAACGAAGTACAGTGGACACTCGGGTTGCGAACGTGACCTGTGCGGGATGCACATTCGCAGCCCGCAGTGTTGGCAACCTTCGTCTTCGCACTCGCAGGTTGCGATTTGTCGCTTCTGCGCATGCGCAAAGAGCAATTTAGCGCTTCTGTGCATGCACGACCACTGAAACCCGGAAGTAACCCGTTCTGGTTCTTCCAGGTTTCGGCGGTCTGTAACCTGAAAAAACACAACCTGAAGTGTTTAACCAGAGGTATGACTGTATGTTATGATAGGTTTTCAGTTCCTTTTTATCAGTGAGTTGTACTCAACTATCCATGTCAAACTCAGTGTAGACTCATTGAAGTTAATGGATAGGTTAGTAACAACTAAAGTCCGTTGAGTTCAGTGGGTTTATTTTGGGTATGACTTGGTCAGGTACAACCTCCTTTGTATATTGATCCAGTATAGTCTGTAGTTTGGGCTAGCTTCCTTTTACCGTGCTTGAATTATTTCCACAGGAAAATCTTTCTGGTCTGGATCAGTGGATGCTGGCTCATATTTACAGAAAATGAAGAAAGGAGAGATTAGAATGTCAATGCCGATGACCCTGGCTTTCTGCTATTTGGCATTGCTCTGGTTGAGGGAATCAATTACATTATCACATCTCTTAAGGTAAGAACAGTATCTAATAAAGTATTTTGTTTTTAAAGCCTGCTTTCCATTCTGCCTTTAACTACAGCTTTTTGTATTTAGGTAGAATAAAATGTGATTAACTAAATAGTTTTATCACTTTTCTAGGTCAGTTGTGAATAAGATTTGCTTTTTTACAGAGCTACTTTCCTAGAAAAAGAGGAACCGGAACTCACGTCCCTTTTTCTCTTAGAATGGCAGTGGCACCCACCTGAGAGGTGCTGGAACTGAGTTCCAGTGAGTTCTGGCTGGAAAAAAGCCCTGCTTTAAAAAAATAAACAAACTCACATTTCACCAGACAGTTGTTCTCAACCCTTCATTGATGCAGACAATACAACAATATACCGTATTTTTCGCCCCATAGGACGCACCGGCCCATAGGACGCACCTAGTTTTTTGGGGGGAAAATAAAGAAAAAAAATATATTTTCCCCCCAGGTGTGGGACGGGGGTGGGGGAAGCATCTGGGTGCCGGCAAGCTCTCCCACGGCTAGCGGATAGCTTCCTGAAGCCTGGAGAGCGAGAGGGGTCGGTGCGCACCGACCCCCCTCGCTCTCCAGGCTTCAGCGAAAGCCTGCATTCGCCCCATAGGACACACACACATTTCCCCTTCATTTTTGGAGGGGGAAAAGTGTGTCTTATAGGGCGAAAAATACGGTAATTCAACTAGTACAAAAAATTAAAATGAAACTAGCTGAAACCAATTGAAACAGCAGCATTCACTAGTGCCTAAATAGCCATCAGAATAACAGTGTTTTCACTGCTTACAAAAGGAATCTGGAGAAGTATGCATGTGGAGTTTAGAGGGGGAGCATGCCACAAGATGGACACTCTTCAACCTTTTCAAGCTGGGACTACCATTAGCCTAACTATGGATTTAGGAACCCACATGTATCTGTCTGTCTGTCTGTCTGTCTGTCTGTCTGTCTGTCTACACACACACACACATATATATACACACATGCGTATACATATACACACGTGCTGCATTAGGATAGGCCAAATATTGTTGGACTTCCCTGATCGTTGGCTATACTGGTTGGGACTGATGGGAGTTGGGAGTACAACAACATCTGGAGGGCCAGAGGTTTCCCATCCCTACACAGTGGGCCCTGACCCACAAGTTGAAGACCAGTGGAATAGATTAACTTGGAGGCTGCGACGACGCAACGGCACTTTCCCCCTGGTGCCATTGGGCCGGCCCTCACTTAAATACAGTGTGACTACCTCACAGTACACCAGTTACACAAATCTCTACAAATTGCCCCAGATTATCTAGTGGGGGGACTTGTGTGAGGGAAAACTTAATGATTTGGAGTCTCAGGCAGGATTTGATCAAATAAACAAGACATATTTTATTAAACATAGGAAGTTTATGACACAAAGTGGGTAAAACAAAGGATACTTCAGATATAATGTTTTTTCAGGTAACCGTTCACCTAATAATATTTATACTAAATCTAACTGATGTTATGGACTCCTAATCAAGCACAGCTTCTTTTAAACTTCAGTTGGCTTATGTTCAGTTACTTTGCTTCAGGTAGATTTTACAGGTTTTTAGACTAAAGGGTAAATGCTCAGCTTATTTCTAGTTATTTCACTTCAGTTCTTTCTCAGTTGTTGCACAGCTGTTGCCGCTTAATACTTTGGTTCTTAAACAAGGTGGTACTTCCTGTCAGTTACCCATCCCTTTGACAAACCTACTCCTGAGGTAACAGACCCAAGGGATCACCACACCCCTCTTAACTGGTTTGGGAGACTTTTCTTTCAGGAACAAGCATGGCCAAACTTGGCCCTCCAGCTCTTTTAGGACTACAACTCCCATCATCCCTAGCTAACAGGACCAGTGGTCAGAGATGATGGGAATTGTAATCCCAAAAGAGCTGGAGGGCCAAGTTTGGCCATGCCTGTTCTAGAAGAATCTCTCCCCTCCTGACCGGATTGAGTCCTAAGTAGACTTTATCTTTCCAGCTTCTACTTCACCTGGCTCAGCCTCAGCCTCCCAGTTAATTCCTGGCCTATTATTATCACAGGACACCACACGCTGTCCTTCACACTAAGCTCAGAGACTTCCTTATCTAGCTTTTGATATACAGTGGTACCCCTGGATACGAACGGGATCCATTCCGGAGCCCCATTCACATCCTGAAGTGAACGCAACCCGCATCTGTGGGTCGCAATTTGCCGCTTCCGTGCATGTGCGTGAGTTCATTTTGACCGTCTGTGCATGCGCGAGCGGTGAAACCTGGAAGTAATGTGTTCCGTTACTTCTGGGTCACCGCGAAGCGCAACCCAAAAGCGCTCAAGCTGAAGCAACTTCAACCCGAAGTATGACTGTATTCCTCAGAGTGGATGTTTCTACCCAGAACCAACTCTCTCCTCTCACTCCCTATCTCCCAACCTAAAACCTGTCTCTCCAAAAACCTCTCCTTTCGACTCCCTCCCCTGGAACCCCGGCCAATCAGAAGCTGCCGTTCGCTAACCATTTGCTCCCTCCCCTGGAACCCCGGCCAATCAGAAGCTGCCGTTCGCTAACCATTTGCTGGCAGGGAAAAAGAAAAAGAAAACACTAGGTGACCCAAACCTGCCCAGCAAAACAAACCTTTCCCTCACAGAGGCCATATGCACTTGGCTGGTAACATGGCTTTCAAAGTTGTGGCTGGCTACATTCTGTGATTTTCAACTCCTAACTAGCAGTGGCAAATATTTTTTTTTAAAGTGTGAGATCAAAAATTATCTACCCCAATTTTGCAATTTCTTAGGCAATACAAGCTTAGTTGTGGACTTTGGCTTAGCTCGACATTCACCCTTCCTCGTGTTTTTACAAGCTAATCAATTTATGAAGATCTAAAAACTGCTTTTTTTAGTTTGGAAAGTGTAGGCTTTTCAAAATTCCTCTTTACTAATTGACTAGAAGAATAGAAGTCTGCAATTGTCAGAGTTAACCAAAGGGCTGTTTCTTCCAAGCATCCCCTTCTTTTTGCACTGATTGATATTTCTGCATAGACGTGCCCACTTCCAATAATTGCACACCACTGTTTAACAGTGCAATATGGATGGGTTTCTACTTTTGCTCTCATTAATTAAATATATTTTAAATGTAATATTTAGCAGGGATTCGTGATTTCACTCAGCTGTTACGTTTTAGCTTTGTATCTGTGTCTTGTCATGCGGTTTGAACTAAAATCAGTATGTACATCTTGATTTTACATCTACTCCTTTCATTTAGGCTGGTAATGGATGGCCACATCCCTTACTTGAATGCTTATAAAGATTTCCCAGAGGAGATGAAGGTATATGGGAAGGACTGCAAGATCTTCCATGTAAAGGTGACCTTCATTCATCTACCTTCTGTGAAAATGTTTACCCGTTACATACATGTATGGTGGCTCTGATGAATTAAAAGTAGATTTTTCTTACTGATCTTACAATTTCTGGAAATGCTCTTTAGCCTCACTGGTTCCTCCCAGGCATTGTCTAATGTCTGTTATTACTATCTGCTATTCCCCCCAGTGCTCTCACCGTTTATTTAATCTGTGGTAGTCAGCTCTTTCTTCTTCTTCTTCTTCTTCTTCTTCTTCTTCTTCTTCTTCTTCTTCTTCTTCTCTCTTTTTTGCATTGCAGCCATGTAAAATGGGGAGCATTTTAAGTTGGAGAGATGGTTTTTCAAAACATTCCTCCTTTGAATGAATACCACCAGCACCGATCAGCTGATTCAGAGGGGCTTTCTCCATTAGTGAGAAGGGTTTTACACTGAAACTTCTGGTTAAAACAGGGTTCTCCCCCCGCCCAGTAGGGAATACAGTATTTTTGGCACCATAACACTCACTTTTTTTCCTCCTAGAAAGTAAGGGGAAATGTCTGTGCGTGTTATGGAGGGAATGCCTACGGGTGGCGGGGGGGATCTGCTGCATTCCTGAGCAGAGGATCCATGGTTCCCCTTCCTTCCCTCCTCCGTGGCTCGCTTTGAAACAGCAAAGCGGGAGAAGAGCCGTTGAGTGGGGAGGAGAGAGGGACAGAGAGCCTGCTTGCTTTAAAGGAGTAAAGCGGGAGAGGAGAGGAGCCGCTTACACGAGTGTAAGCAGCTCCTGTCCAGTTGGTTCCTTTAAAGCAAGCAGGCTCTCTGTCCCTCTCTCCTCCCCACTCAGCTCGCTAAATAGCAGCAAAGTTTTTCAGCTCGCTAAGCCAGGGATGAGCGGGGAGGAGGGAGAAAAGCAGAGCCTGCTTGCTTTAAATGAGCAAAGTGGGAGAAGAGAGGAGCCTTCTCCCCTTGTACCCCTCTTCTTCATTATTAGCAGCATCCTTCTCCACCCACCCCACGCATGCTTCTTCTCCCCTTAAACCCCTCTTCTGCATTATTAGCAGCATCCTTCTCCTTGTCCCTTGAGTGCTTTTCCTTCCTTCCCCACTTAAAACGTGGTTACAAAGCATGGATCCACATGGATCCTCAGGATTTTTGCACTGGGTCACCCCATATTCACCATCAGATCACATAACATGTCCATGGCTACATCTTGCACCAAAAAAAACACACACACCCACTGTTGCCTGGGGCCGCAGTGGTGCAAAAACGTGGTTACAAAGCATGGATCCACATGGATCCTCAGGATTTTTGCATTGGGCTACTCCAAACTCACTGTCAGATCACATGTCTGTGGCCACAGCATGAACCACAAAAATCATACATCCACTGTTTCGTTTAGAATATTTTTTTCTTGTGTTCCTCCTCTAAAAATTATGTGCGTGTTACGGTCGGGTGCGTGTTATAGAGCGAAAAATACGGTAAATTTCTTTTCTAGCAAGAGGTTTTGCCACTGCTGTTTTACATCCTGCACCATAGCTCTCCTTAGATACATCTATTGTTCTGCCATAGCTACTATGCCACTACTCCTACTTAGTTTGCTTAGTTGTGTTTTGGGGCACTGCCGTTCCGAGATTTGTCAGCACCACATTGCGTTGTTGTGAATAGTTGTGAACAGCAAGAATGTGTGTTTAAGATGTGCAGAGGTGCCTTTTTCACTCGGGAGATATACAGAGCAGGTGCAAACTTGCAAGAGTGAGTCACCATCGCAGAGAAGACTTGAAGTTGAACCCAAAAAGTTTGCCTGCTAGTTTTGTCAGCTAGCAAAATGGGGGTGCCATGTTGTCCTTAACCTCAGGCAGCAAATTGTCTCTAGCCAATCCCAGCTTCTCTTTCCACCAAGGCTTCTGATTCTGTGGCTTTACTGGGGCAAAAACATACAGTGGTGCCTCGCAAGACGAAAATAATCCGTTCCGCGAGTCTCTTCGTCTAGTGGTTTTTTCGTCTTGCGAAGCATCCCTATTAGCGGATTAGCGCTATTAGCGGCTTAGCGACTATTAGCGGCTAAGCGGCTATTAGCGGCTTAGAAAAGGGGGGGGAAAGGGAAAAGACTCGCAAGACGTTTTCGTCTTGCGAAGCAAGCCCATAGGGAAATTCGTCTTGCGAAGCGCCTCGAAAAACGGAAAACCCTTTCGTCTAGCGGGTTTTTCGTCTTGTGAGGCATTCGTCTTGTGGGGCACCACTGTATTTTATGATGGCAGGCAGCGTTGCTCAGCCTGTGTGCAGGAATTGGGACACCCCACCCATTCCACCTGGGGGGAAAGTCCTTTGTTTATTGGGAGATGTTCCTTTCTGTTCTCCCAACATAACTTGGCCTAGTAAAAATGATTGCTGTACTTATTTTTGTAATTTACATTTGGATTCTAAATTCTGATGGGCGCTTATCTATAAATTCTGCAGCTCTCTGTATGTTCATTGTTTCAAGCTACTGTATCTGCAAGTAAGTTCAAGCTAGCTAAATGTTTAGTTCAGTTTTGTGACAATTGCTTGTAGTTAGTGAGATTTGTATACAGTTATTTTAATATACTGGAGGCAGCCCATATCCCCTGTGGTGCCCATGAAAGGTCTCAGTAAATATGCCCGCAAAAATCCACAATGTATAAGAGGCTGCTTGCTCTTCCTGGTCAGCTCACATCTGCAGTGACTTGGTCGCTCCTACATTGAGCACACCTCCTTAAACATGTCCACATTTCACTGGATACCAGGACTGGATGTCCATCCATTCCAAGTGGAGGAGAGGTACAGCCAGCTTTTTCTCTGTGCACAAGTGTGGTGGTTGTTAGTATAAGGGCCTTTTCCCTGTTGATGGGAGAGAACACCTACATCATTTTCTCCTGTTCCTTTTTTGTCTCTTCTGGAAGTGCTGACTATTTCATATTACGCCTTCCCACCCCCACAGCAGCTGTTTCACGACTGGCACATATAGCACATCCTCAAAATGCTATACTGTATATGCCCACTAGCCCCAAAGGGTTGACCGCCCCTACCTTACTATATAGATTGTTGGGCATATTCTAATCCATTCTAAATGTTTGCATACAAGTAATAAATCTTACCATTTTCATAGGATAATAGCTCTTTCCTTGTTTGGTCCACTGCCATAGAATTTCCATGAATATTTTTCTTCTGTATTAGAATCTTGTAAATACTGTGAGCATAAAGTTTTTAAAATTATTATTATTATTATTATTATTATTATTATTATTATTTATTATTATTTAATCATTTTTCAGATGTTTCCTATACTTCATGTTGCATATCCATCTTAAAGTTCCTGGTGAAACTGTGTCTTGAAAAAGATTCCCTTCATCTGTGTTTACGCCTTGAGGTGCTGGAGCTGTAGGCTAGAAACTGTGCAGTGAAAGATTAAAAGCATTTGATACTGCTTCCTTAAATGTTCTCCAGGTGTTGTTTGGGAAATGGAGAAGTTGGGACAGCATGGTAATTAGTAGTCATCTCCTCAGTGTGCCTCACCCTTTCATTTCGGATTACAAATTCTTCCTTGGTGGCATTCAGCACCGGCCACCTCACCGAATAAAAGCTTCCTATGATGCTATTGGAAGGAGCTAGAAGATCTGAAGACAGCCATTTAATACCAGAGTGAAAAGACTTAGGGTAGAGTCATTCACAAAGCACAAAACTGTGTTTTGCTCTAGTGCTGTGGGTTAGTTAACTGTGTTAGTTCCAAAATTCACTGGGTTCATAAATGTGTGTGTGGCTGTACACTCTCCTTTCCGACTACTACAACCAGTTGCCTGAGGCTTCAGGAGGAAGAAAAGACTTCACTATTGCCCATGGACCTCATTTCTCTGCTACTCCTGGTTCTAGAGAGAAGTTCAGGAGATCCTTCCTCTTTGCCTCTCTCTCCTGAACTTATAGGCAGTCCTCAAAACTATATTCCTTTCCTGTAGTACCCTGCTTCCAGTCCACATTGACATAACTAGGTCCTTGTTCACAAGGAAGTAAGGCTTTGTTTCCAAGCAGGTTCTTGTTTCACTCTTGGCCATGGAGAGCATTTTGGACCACAGCACCAGTATCCGGGTTGTCTACTGGAAAGACACTTGCCACCTGTCCTTTACATGGATTGCCTCTGATTCCTGCCTGCATTGGACTCAATGACACAACCTGATTTCATGCCAGTTATTCCTTGTAATTGGGCAGAGATGCTTTAGTGAGCCAAGTGAGTAAAGGTGGTGGTTATGGACAGGCAAACAGGATGTTCTATGTCAGGTAGGGGTGTGTGTGTTCAAATCATGGTTTATTTTTCTCAAATATGCTGCATCTGGCTTTCATTTTACCAGAAGGATAATGAAGCTTTGAAGAACATATATAGACTGGAAAGAGAAGCTGCTGAATTGCAACTTATTACCAAACTTAAAACCATGGAGAGACCTGGTCTGAACAAAGACATTGGATTCTTATCTCATTATACATGACAAAGCCATTTTTCACCTTCTCACCCCTCGCTTTTTCCTGTAAGACCTATTGCAGTCGTTAAGAGTCGTCAACAGGCTCATCACAGCTATCTGCCAATCACCCAATCCCACCACCCTTCTGAGTAATACCCCTCCCCACCTTCTCACTATATAGAAGGGTCCGGTGACTTCTGTTTCAGTGTATCTGAAGAAGTGCGCATGCACACGAAAGCTCATACCAAGAACTAACTTAGTTGGTCTTTAAGGTGCTACTGGAAGGAATTTTTTTATTTTGTTTTGACTATGGCAGACGCAGGTGGCGCTGTGGGTTAAAGCCTCAGCACCTAGGACTTGCCGATCGAAAGGTCGGCGGTTCGAATCCCTGCGGCGGGGTGCGCTCCCGCTGCTCGGTCCCAGCGCCTGCCAACCTAGCAGCTCGAAAGCACCTCCGGGTGCAAGTAGATAAATAGGGACCGCTTACCAGCGGGAAGGTAAACGGCGTTTCCGTGTGCGGCTCTGGCTCTGGCTCTGGCCAGAGCAGCGATGTCACGCTGGCCACGTGACCCGGAAGTGTCTCCGGACAGCGCTGGCCCCTGGCCTCTTAAGTGAGATGGGCGCACAACCCCAGAGTCTGTCAAGACTGGCCTGTACGGGCAGGGGTACCTTTACCTTTACCTTTTATGGCAGACCAACACGGCTACCTATCTGTAACTGAAGCTTTGAAGGATGGATATATATAATTTTGATATATGTCCTATTTTACCTGTCGTGCCTATTTGAGACTTACAAGATGAAGCATTTGAGTTCTCAATAAACCCCTCCTTCTTTCGTGCCCAAAATAGCAGCTTCCTCGTCTTTCAGGTTAGGATTTGGGGACCTGAACCTCTTCTATTCAATCTCTTTCTTTCTTTTTGGAGTTAATGAAATTAACAGGTGCCACACATAAGTAGCATTTTATTTTCTCTCTTGAAACAGCTTCAGAAATGACAATAAGCAAGGGTGAGGCTCTTTAAAAAGAGCTGAGGAGGAAGTTCATCTCTGACATTTATTGTAATCAGGTGTATCACGGGAATCTGCTGTTGTGTAACAGAAACTCTGGCTTGTCCTTACCTGCTGAAGTATTGCTTAACAGAGAAGGAAGATAGGCTTATTGAAATGTTGGTCAAATTCAAACTAATTTTGCTTTCTGCCATTATCTTTTAATATTTGTGAGTGAGAGAGAAGCTGAATTAGTGTGTCAACGGGTGTGGCTTTATATGATTCCCCATATATACAGGGTGAGTCCTTTAGAAGAGGCCCCGTGGATGCAGAGTACACATGTTCCACGGGGCCTCCTTTAAAAGACTCACCCTGTATATGCCAGTTTAATTAATTAATTGTGTTATTCAAGCAGATCTGCCTCACAGGACTATCCAGCAAACGCTCTTTTCTGCCGTGAAGTGTAATCCGTGATGAATAACCCTATGGGATGCGGGTGGCGCTGTGGGTTAAACCACAGAGCCTAGGACTTGCCGATCAGAAGGTCGGCGGTTTGAATCCCCGTGACGGGGTGAGCTCCCGTTCCTTGGTCCCTGCTACTGCCAACCTAGCAGTTCGAAAGCACGTCAAAGTGCAAGTAGATAAATAGGTACTGCTCTGGCGGGAAGGTAAACGGTGTTTCCGTGCGCTGCTCTGGTTCACCAGAAGCGGCTTAGTCATGCTGGCCACATGACCCGGACGCTGTACGCCCGCTCCCTCGGCCAATAAAGCGAGATGAGCGCCACAGCCCTAGAGTCGGCCACGACTGGACCTAATGGTCAAGGGTCCCTTTACCTTTACCTTTACCTTTACCTTATCCTCTAGCAGCAGAACAGAATTCATATATGATTGTGTGAATGATTTAAACTCGTTTTCTATGTAGATCTCCTTGCTCATGGCCTGAGATGTACGAGTTGATCTGTGGAGACTGTGGTTGGGGTGTGCATGTGTAAGTGTGCACACCATGAGAGAGAAAGATAAGCCATTCTTACAGTGTGTGAATTGGACTGGTGATTCCATATTCATGCAACATGCTGATCAAGTTGCATCAGCTACTTCAAGATACATTGAAGGTGGATAGGGCAAGGGGAGGGCATAGTCTCAGCGAAATATACGTTGCACAAGTACCCCAATCTAATTTCAAATTTTCTAACTTCTCCCCTCGTCAAATCTGGGCTTACCACCTATACGGCTGGTGTTTCTTTTCCCACGAGAGCTTAATTTCATTGGTATTGCCAGACATGGCTGTTTCTAGCTCGGAGGGAATCTGCTGCCAGTATCTTATCTCCATAGCTGGGTGTTGCATCTCCTTCACGAATTGTTTATTCCTTAGAGCAAGCCAGGATATTAGGCAGCTCTCTAAGTTAAGCTGTAGGCGGTTCACCCACATATTAGTTCTTTCCTGCCATTTGTTGGCCCTTTAGTAATCCCAAGGCACACCCTCCGTTCGTTACATCACCAGGAGCATGTGCTTCACAGATGTTAGAAGATATGTGTCCACCCTTTGCATCACTGCTCTCTCTATTTTCTAAACATTCCTTACCTCCTCTGTATTCCCCCCACTGTTTTTGAGAAACTTGAAAATTCAGTTAGTGGGAAAACTGTTAAAAATTAAATTCGTGTTTGCAGTAATGCTAAAAAGGAAAGACACTCCAGTGTCAATAAGCATATTATATTATTGTATTCATATTGGTATGCTACTGTTAGCTACTTTACATTTTCTTTTGGGAGGAAAAGGTACAGAAAAGGAAATGAAAATGAGTCCTAAAATCTGTCTGAGCCTGCGCTTATTGTGGTGAATATATTTTTATTCTTATGCTATCATCTTTTTTCTCCATGAACATTTCATTGTTCATAATATTATTTCTATAAATGCATATACTGCCTTTTAGGGATAAAACCCTTTCTTATAAGGTAGTGTAGGGTAATATTCAAGATGTCTTTAAAGACAGCCTCATAGACTGCATTACAGCAGTCAAACCTTCGAAAGTGCATGGGTAATTCTTTTTTTTAAAAAATCAATCTAATCACACACCCCTCCAGTTTTTAAAACCAGCAAATAATCCCTGTATACTAAATTCAGTTGGAAATGCATGATCATTTCACACACCCCACTCGAGTTTAAGGTTGTATGGTACAGCTATTGTTGCTCTGGGAGCGCATTCTCATTTCTCTTGACCTACTGCAATTGTTGGTCAATCAGGTGTCTGAAGCACTACGAAAATCTGCCAGACCTGTTTGACTAGAGTCAATAGCAGGACATGGAAAAATGTATACATACCATTGAACGTATTACAGTTCTTTTCAGAGATATGAAGGTGCTGTGATAAGACCATTATTGCCCACACTTTTTCTTGTCCTGCTTCTTTGGGGGACAAAACACACCAACGAGTAATGGAATTATCAGATAGAAAATCCAAACTTCTGCCCTGTGTTATATACACTTGTTTCCATTACTCTGCACCAAAAGCTGTGTCTTCATGATAGACAGATTGACCATTGTTATCCATTTAGCTGTAGCAGCAGTAGTTTCTTCTAGTCTTCTTTTCTTTCTTTTTTTAATTTTAAGTTTATTGTGTTGCTACAGCTGTATGTGGTCTGGACACCATTTTCTTTCCCACAATGCTCTGGATGCAGCACTAGTTCCAAACCATTGTTGCAAAGGGTGGAAATGGCAGACACCACAAAAATACAATAGCCTCCATTGGTAGCTGCTATACTCTCCCTCCGTCTGCACCCAGTTCCCCAGTAGGAGCTAGGCCAATGAGAAACAAGCTGTGGTGGTGGTGGTGATACTGCTTGTGGCAACAGCACAATAAAGTTGTTGTTGTTGTTGTTGTTGTTGTTGTTTAAAGCCCTAAAAAAAGCTACTACCAATGGTGAAAATAAATTACCTCCACCCTGAGCCTCGTGATTGCAAATTTGACCTCTTTCCCTTGCTTCTCAAATTAACTAAATGGTTCCCACTTTCTTAATCTAAACGGGGTTGTGAAGTTGGGGGGCCACTTGGGTTTACTTCTGATGTAGCAATTTTAATCCTTACAATCCTATCTGTTAAAGAAAATTTCCAACAGATGTATGAATTAGGCGAAGGATGTAAACACTAGCAGGCTGAAGGAAAATACAAAACAATTAAGGGGGAATAATGAAGAAGGAATCTTAATCTGATTTGTATTTTAGAAATGTCAGTGTAGAAAACAGTGAGTCACTAGGTCATTGTTATTTCACGTACCAGTTTGGCTGTAAGTTTTGCATTTGGCAGTCAATGGCAATATTGTCATTACCCTTACATAATTGGCAACTGGTTGCACTGGTGTTGTTGCATCATAAATTTCTGTATCTACAATATTCCAGTATTGTGTGATACTCTTAATTGCATATGCGACATGTTTACTTTTACAAGTGATTTTTGCGGGTGTTTTGTGAAAGAAAGTTGACTGGGTATTGAAATTCACCAGGTAACTCCCACCGAGCTAGAGCTCTGAAATGTACCCTAAAAATTGCTTTAAAATTTCTGGAAGTGTCATATTCCTTAAAAAAGGCTCTCTGGGTGATTTAGCTCCATAATACTGAATTTGATGCAGATGTAGCTCAAAGTTATTAGAAAAGCCTGAAAATTTGTCACTTTTTTTTTTTTACTGCTAACCTTAAAAAAATAATAATTGAGGCCTGAAATTTAACTCATAAGAGAGGCTGCTGGCATTCCACTAACAGGGATTCCCGCTGCTTTTTTACATACTTGAATTAAGCTTTATTTATTGTGTGTGTGTGTGTGTGTAATACTTGCAGTAGCACATCCTT
This sequence comes from Podarcis cretensis, assembly GCF_951804945.1. Classification (NCBI taxonomy): domain Eukaryota; kingdom Metazoa; phylum Chordata; class Lepidosauria; order Squamata; family Lacertidae; genus Podarcis; species Podarcis cretensis. The sequence goes on along the minus strand of NC_137172.1, from coordinate 96,282,759 downwards.
TTTCCTATCTTGAGGTACTTGTTGTGGGGAGAATTGTAGGAGCAACACACTTTCCAAGCAGTACAGTGCAGGGAGGTTAAACAACAACAGCCCTCCCCACCTTGTGCTGGGCTGTCAATGCAAATGGGAGTTGGAGGACATCAACATCTGGAGGACATCATACTGCCTACCCCTGTTCTATATTGGTGTTCACTAATAGATGTACAGTGAAAATCTCAGTAGTATAGATTTGCCAGAGGAGGCATTGGAGTGGCTTTGGGTGGAGTAAGTTTGCTACTCCCCTGTTTCGGAACGTTCCAGTTCTGTTCTAAATTATAGGCTAAATACATACTTAGGTTGCCTTTTGTATGGGAAAAAATATTCCTTTATAAGGGAAACAGTACAGTAGTACTTGTATTTGCGGGAGTATTTCTCCCCCCCCCCCCATGACACTGTCCAAATAGTAGAATTGTAATCCAACACTTAGAATTGTTTCTCATCACCAGATAATTAAAATTAAGCCCTGGGCTGTGACACATTTAACATAACGATCTGTTTCGTTTTAAATAAACATTTTTGAAAACAAGACTAATAGCTCTTTCTTCAAAGTAGTTAAAATGTTTATATGGATGTTTGAGGAAATAATTCGGATAGAAGAATCATTCCCAGTGCTGTAATTCCCTCATGTTCATCTAGATTAAAGGTAAAAGGACCCCTGACCATTAGGTCCAGTCGTGGCCGACTCTGGGGTTGCGGCTCCCATCTCACTTTATTGGCCGAGGGAGCCGGCGTACAGCTTCTGGGTCATGTGGCCAGCATGACTAAGCCACTTCTGGCAAACCAGAGCAGCGCATGGAAACGCTGTTTACCTTCCCGCCGGAGTGGTACCTCTTTATCTACTTGCACTTTGATGTGCTTTCGAACTGCTAGATGGGCAGGAGCAGGGATGGAACAACGGGAGCTCACCCCGTCGCAGGGATTCGAACCGCTGACCTTCTGATCGGCAAGTCCTAGGCTCTGTGGTTTAGCCCACAGGGTCTTATAAAATAGTATGCCATGGTGGGATGAAAAGGTTTGGTGGAAGGGGAGGGCTGATGACAAGTCAGATGAGAAGGGGAAATGCCCTTCTGAGAAGGTGTGACAGTCAGCCAAATAAATTTGCCGCGCCACATAGCATGCAAATGCAGGAGGCGTGGTATTGCTTGAATATCCATGGGGGATTTCTTGGGCTGGGTTCAGCTTTGCTGATGGACCCCCAAATATTGGGTTACTTGTGCAGCTGGATTGCTCCTGGAGGTAGAAGAGAGGCTGGCAAAATGCAGAGTTAGACTATTAGTTCTGATGACACATTTCTTGGTCCTAATAATGCAGTGCTCTTTCAGCTTATGTCCTTAGAGGGGGCGGGGGGGGGCGGGACGACTTTGACAGCTTATTCGATTGAGAGAGCTAGTTTAGGGTTGCCATAAACCAGGACACCCTGGATTTTCTTTAGGAGAACCCCAAAGTTGTTGAGCTATTTATTTATTTATTTGCAGTGGTACCTCGGGTTACAAATACTTTGGGTTACAGACTCTGCTAACCTGGAAGTAGTACCTCGGGTTAAGAACTTTACCTCAGGATGAGAACAGAAATCGTGCGGTGGCGGCAGCAGGAGGCCCCATTAGCTAAAGTGGTACCTCAGGTTAAGAACCGTTTCAGGTTAAAAATGCACCTCCGGAACAAATTAAGTTCGTAACCAGAGGTACCACTGTATTTACAAAAACATAACTTTTCAAATTGACTTGCCTCAGATCCAAGACAAAGCACCGCCCTTTGAAAATTTCCCCCAGATGTCAATTCAGCCTTTGAAATCCCGGTAATGTCCGGTAAAATCCTAAAATAATTGGGTGCTCAGTTATATTTGCATCCTGAACAGGGCATATTTTTGACAGTTAATTTTTCTTTATTAAATATTTATAACATTATTCCTATACTTCTTATGTGTTGGACATCAAGGGAAGCATATTCCTTCAAACTTGTAGCTCTCATTATTAAAATGCTGCTTTGACTACCTATCCCGAAATGTCTGAAGACCGACGTAAACTCTGATGTGCAACAGTCCTGTAAAGCATGTATTTCTTGTTTTTCAGGAAAAGTGCTTCAGGCAAAAAAAAAAAAAAGCAAACTTGTTGCTCTGAAAGATTGCAAGCATAATACAGCTTGTAGACATTTTACATGCATGAGTAAACTTTTTGCTGGAGTTGTGTATGCCTTGTGCTATTTGTGGACTCCAGGGGAACCTAAGAATGTTTTTATTGTTTGTTTGTTTGTTTAATTGGCATTATCATAAATGAAACTTTTGAATGGATGTCTTGTTTTCAGAATGCTAAATGCGTGGAAAGAAAGGAGAATATTTTTTGCTACGCCATTAATAAGCACTTTTCTCTGTAAAACCCATGACATCTCTCCCCTCCTTCTTGTGCTTTCTTCTGTAATACACATATTCACAGAATTTCCATCATGACAGAGCTGTGTTAAGATTATCCCATCGAGACTGAAACATGTATGTGCTACTTATAGGCACCTGTTTGTAAGTGCAAACTTGATGGTTTATGTGATCTTTTTGGACACAGGCAGACTTCCACAAAAGTTCTCACCAGAGGCAAGCATCCTTGACTCTGTCGAGAAGAACATAGGTAAAGGTAAAGGGACCCCTGACCATTAGGTCCAGTCGCAGACAACTCTGGAGTTGTGGTGCTCATCTCGCTTTATTGGCCAAGGGAGCTGGTGTACAGCTTCCAGGTCATGTGGCCAACATGACTAATCTGCTTCTGTCGAACCAGAGCAGCGCACGGAAACGCCGTTTACCTTCCCGCCAGAGTGGTACCTATTTATCTACTTGCACTTTGACGTGCTTTTCGAACTGCTAGGTGGGCAGGAGCAGGGACCGAGCAACAGGAGCTCACCCCGTCGCGGGGATTCGAACCACCGAAGAACATAGTAGCACACAAAAGACCCCCTTCTCCCTCAAGGCCACAGCAGATTGAAGGGACAAAAGACTGCCTCTTCCTCCAAACCTTCCGGCATGTGTCAGAGAAAATTGGGGAGAAGAGGAGGTTGGTGGTAACAAATAATAACTGGCTAGCAATCCAAGCCAATATTTGTGGGCACCCAGGCAATACATTCCACCCCCCACCCCCCAAGCAATGAGAGCCTATATGTTTGGGAGCAGAACTCTGCTTGTGGTTGTTAGGATCAAACTCAAAATTTCTGAAGTGTTTGTTTGTTTTAGATTCTAATAGTATTTTTCATGTTTTAAGTTCAGCAAACTGTTCTACACTTGCAGATTCTCTTTCCTTTTTTGTGGTTTACTGTGGGGTGAAACCCCTTTTCTCTCTCTTATTGAACTGAGGCCAAAATCAAACAAACCAGGTTTACATTTCTATCTTAACGATGCTACCCTGAAGCTATCAGAAAATAAGTTTGATTGAAATGAAATATTACTCATCCATTTATATTAGAAAAATGGTTATTGCCTTCTCTATTCATAAAGTAATATGAATCAGTGCATTAAAAACCTAAAGGCACACTTTGAAATAAGTTTTCTAAAGCTTTCTAGAAGTTTTAGGATCGTGTAGGTTTGCCTTAACTTGCTTTTCAGCTAACTGTGGTATGGATGCCTTATCCTTTGGCTTATGTTGTAAATAGGACCTTGTGCCCAAAATATTCTTCAAAGCAGTTAAAAGCAGCAATGCTGTGTATTTACAGGGCTAAAGAGGTTCTAGCTTAACTGATAATAGATCTCTTTTTGGTTTTTCCTGTTGTTGTATTTATGTTTTCATTAGGTGTTTCTCAAAACAGCGAAGAAATTTCCAGGCTAAAAGAACAACTCAACATAATGCTTGGTGCTTTGTGGAGTCACCCAAGAAGCAGCTCAGATTTCTATAGAGGGCAGATGTGCTTTCGGTCAAATGATGACACTTATTTTCGATTTTGTTTTCCAGTCTTGGCCTGCGTATGAAGATGTTCACGAAAAGACACAGGCCCTTGCTGTATACCTGAAGCTACCTTGTTTTCCAGATATAGCAGAGGGCAGCTTCCTTCATCCAAACATTCTGTGCATGAAGTATTTGATGGAAGCCAACTTACCTGGTAAGGGCATGTGGGGGAGGGATGTGTTTTGTAACACCCAATTTAATGTTCACCCTATTTTTCCCAACGAACAAAAATTATACATTATCAAGTCCTTTTAAATAGCCTTTACTGTGCTAATGTCGAAAGCACATTCCGATCTTAATAATAATAATAATAATAATAATAATAATAATAATAATAATTATTATTATTATCTGGGTTTCTCTCCATATGGCAAATTCAGAGTTTTTCATGGACTTCAAGTTGGTAGTGGCATGGGGACTCCTAGGGCTTTATATTTGAAACTCATGACTGATGCTCTAAGATCTGTCAAACCAAAACAATGGCTCAAAATTTATGAGTGAGCCAGTGTGGGACAGCAGCTTGAGCACTGAACTCGCAACTGAGAAATACAGGTTCAGATCCCCGCTCAGTGAAGAAGCACAGAACAGGGTTTCCCAAACTTGGGTCTCCAGCTGCTTTTGGTTTACAACTCCCATCATCCCTAGCTAGCAGAACCAGTGGTCAGGGATGATCAAAATTGTAGTCCAAAAAAACAACTCAGGACGCAAGTTTGGGAAACCCTGGCATAATAGATAACTTGGGAAAGTGACTATCTATTCGCCGAGCCTACCTCACCTGGTTGTTGTGAGCTCAGTAGACAGAATGTATGCCTCATGGGTGTTGAGTTAAGCTTTCAATTAACCTCTTCCCTGGTACTGTACTAAAATAATTAAAACAGTCACACTCTAAACCTTTTTGGTATATGAAATCCTGTTTCTGAATCCACTGGATATGAAAATAAAACTTGACTAAATATAAGGACGGATCATGTCTGCAAACATGTTACTTTCTTCACTGTCTCTTCTATGTACCTTCATATAGACACACATTCATCTTCTCTTTATTACAAGAAGGAGTTCAAATACTTAATCACTAGGGCAGCAGCAGCAGAATTAAAGGAAAGTACTAAATGTTTTCCAGACACATCTGCTCAAGTTTTAATAACACAGTTGTGATCCTCTTTACTGCTGAGTCATGTTAACAGAACAATTAAAGTCACTTATAGCTGACCATTTGATTCTACCCAATCACTCCTTGGAGAAAATGAGATTCATGGAAGCAAAATAAGGTGTTCCTCAGTATTGTTGGGTTCCTAATAGTACACACCTATGTAGGTTCGCTAAGAAATAAGTCTCATTATGTTCAACATGACTTCCTCTCAGGTAAAATTGTGTATAGGATTGTACATTTCATGTCTTCCCTTTAGATTTCATTACTTTCCCTTTTACTATGTATTTTTAATGAAACAGGATTTTTTAGGTGCTTAAGTGAACAGGACTATTGTTCTTAAATCACTTTGAGATATATCGTAAAGTTTCCACTACAATATATGTAATGTTTCCTGTTGAAACATTTTATTTTTGGAAGCTGTGGTTTGAATCAGAGTTGGATCATTGTCAACTTTTAGTATCTGTACCAGACTTTCTCAACTTTGGGTCTGTAGATGTTGTTAGTCTACAATTCCAATCATTCCTAGCTAGCATGGCCAGTGGTCAGAGATTTTAGTTCAAGAACATCTGGGAAAGACTGGTTTGGATACCAAAAGTTGACAGTGCTCTTAGAATTCCAGATGTAATATTCAGTATTAATTTATTCTTAGACTCTGCATGCTGCTGCAGTAATCATATTCATACTTGCATAACCAGCTGCTTACAGGTGAGAAAACAGCCTAGAAATATGAATATAAATAAACTAGAATAGGAAACAGGCTGTGGCATGACCCTTCTCTTCTCCAGTGGAAATTCCTCGCTCATTTCAGCATTAATTAGGGCACAGTGCTGTTTGTCCCATTGCCGGTATTAATCATGGTTAGCTTTTAGCCAAGGATTGAACTGTTTTGTTAGTATTAGCTTTGGTTATACTGTGATTGATGCTGATGAAGGAGGGAGGGAAATGACACAGCAGGGAGGGGGTGGGAGCCCTGAGCTTACTCAGCCTTAAAACCATGTTTAAGAGAATTGGGACTGCTATGTTATAATGCCAGTCCTGCGTGTACCTTTTGAAAATTGCAAAGCACAAATGGATCTGATGGAGGAAGGTTATCCAATCAAAGTTAAACCCTGTTAAGTTCCATTGTCCTTAATGCAGCACAGATTAAAGCAGAAACTTAATGCTCCAACTGAAATTAATAACACTTTGCGTCCTAAATTTGGGTTGGATCACGTCTTCACGCACAGCAAAAATAAGGTTTAAGTAGTACTGCTACCACAGATCGATAGGTTGCCTTGTATTTTAACATTTCTTCTTTTAAGAAAAGGTGCATTTGTACTTCTTTTTATGCCACTTTAACTGTAGCTACAATCTTTACATTGCTGTACAGGTGTCTTCGAAGACACAAGGAACACAATTTCTTACTTTTCCAGTTTAGCAAGGATGTCATGAATCAGCTACCTCATCGGATTCCAGAGGGGTTGTCAGTATACTCTGAAATACCGCCAGCATTCACCTGCCTAAAATGTTGATTCCCTTCCATAAGCAGAAACAGTTCGTATACCTCACTGGTGACCCCGTTTGAAAGTAAAGCTTTCCCCCGCAAACACAATTGTGCACATGTACACTTAAATGACTAAAACATGCTCAACCAATCTACTAGGAATAGAGCAACACTCACATGTCTGTTATGAACAAACAAATATAAATAAGAAAATGTACGATAATAAAAGTTAGGAAATATGATTATGACTGTGATATGGTTTTATGAAATAATGATATTGGAAACTGCTATATATAATTACTAAGAAATTCAGATGGAAGAGATTTGAGGAAGTCAAATAATATGTTTATGAAGATGGCTCTTAACTAATTAATTAAGTGTTAGTGTAGTGATGATTTGTTGTATTTTACGTTCTATATATATTTTTCTTTTTCTTTTTTCTGTTTCGTTCTTTTTCCTTTATTATTGTCAACTTTTTCTTTTGTTATGTCTATGTATGGAAAATAATAAATATTATTATGAATATTATGAACAAACAATTTTTTTGTACCTTTAAATACCTTCCAGCAATGGCAAGACCTGGTGAAGCAGTATTGCGAGCCAAATGGGGAGGCCTGGCTAGCCTTATTATATTAGGTCTGGTTCCCCACCATTGGACTGGATAAACCTCCAAGGTTCATTCCAACTCTAGTTCTTTGTGTTGGACTTCCATAGCATTTGAAGTTTATCCTCTTCTTAATTCAGATGATATGCACAAGTGGACGTGCAGAGTGGTAAAAAAAACTGGCGTTGGTGAAATGGACTTCCTGACACTCCATCCTGAGAATAAATCAGCTCAGAATGTGAAATACGATATTCTTGCCATAGCTGTGGTGGTGGTGGTGCTGAAAATGCTGTTCTTGCTGGATGACCATTATGAATGGTAAGTGTGCGCTGCCGTTATAACAAACGCAAACTTACCGACTTATTGCAGTCCAGGGCCACAAAAATCCTAGACTGCTATTATTACCACTAAGGACTAGGTCAGTGGTTCTCAAAGGGTGTGGTGCGGCAGGAGAGGATGGCAAGCATGGCCGGAAGATTCGAGGACAAATAAATGCTTAAACATTTCAGTGCAGTATAGTATCAAAACATTTTTTTTTTAATTTGCAGAATATGGCTTGATATCTTTTCAAAATGAGAGTATCAAGTGGTACTGAGGACAGTCCTAGGTTGTGATCCAGAATCACTGTTTGAACAGAGTGCTGGAGAATAGCATTGGCTGTGCTTCTGCTGTTCTCCAACTCTGACCAATATGAAAGATCAGAAAAGAGAAAGGCTTCTTTGCGTTGATGAGGAGATGAGAGTTCATTTGTCTCAAATTAGACCTAATATAAATGACATTACCTGGCAAAAGCAAGCTCACACCTCTCATTGAGTTTGTATACATAAGGTGCATACGTAAGAGGCTTGTTTATAATTATCTTTTGGGAATGATTCATGTTCTTACGTAGCTGCATTGTTTTATACTTTCTGGCTGTCCTGTGATCTTATTATAAAGCAGTTGTGTTCTGTGGTGTGAATTAAGCACTGTTAGGAGTTGTTTCTTTTTGTTTTCCAATGTATTTCTTATCAATGAAGAAAATGGTGTGAGATGAGTAAACTTTAATTATGGAAGTGTGGCCCAAAGAAAAAAAAGTTTGAGAATCATTGGAATAAACAAATGGAACACTGAATAAGAGAAATATAACATATTGCTTCCTTAATATTCAATTTGTGTATATTCACATAGGATCTAGAATCGGTTTTGCCATTTCCCTCTTGGTCAGGCAGAATAACTCTGCAGCACAGCTCTGAAAGGGTCTGGTCTTATTTGACATAGTGGTGGTTCAAATGTTACTTATCCCAGTCCAATTTGCTTTAAGCTGTTTTTGATGTCGTATTTTAAATTTTTGGAACCCTATGGCTAAGGAAGGGTAGTAAATCATCCTCATCCTTGTAATGTGGAGGCAGAAAAGGGTGTGTTTCAAGCAGTGAGGGTTGTAACACTTGTGTTGATCACATGAGTGTCCATGTCAGTGTTGAAACCCGTCCCCCCCACCAGATGACTGTGGATTCTTATATGAAGATGTTCCATGTAAGTAAAGCCCAATGCAAATGGATGGTGTCATGACCCTGGGGTCCGACTTCCCCTCTGGGGGATGAGGCCAAGGATTTGGAGAAATAATTGGAGGGTAAGGGTCTGTATCCTGCAGAGCTAGCCACTATGGTCCCCAGTTATCCAAGAACTCCAACATAGGAGGAGGCCATTCACATGGGATGAGCAAGGTTTGACCCAGCCCTTACAATTTAAAATTTTTAATCTAAGAGATAAGGCCTTTGGATTCATTAGAGTGGCTCAGATTTTAAATACGCTTGAGTAGTTTGAAAAAATGAGGACCATGTTTTCAATTAAAAAAACCCCTCTGAATCTGTTGGATATATTTTCAGGTTACTAGCAGACTATGCCGAAGAGAGAAACAAAAGGAAAGAAGAAGGTACCAAATACTTTTGAAGAAGCTTAGTATAAGTTTTGCATTGCATATTTTAAGATGCTAGCGTACATGCAAGACAGTTGTGGAAGCTCGTTCAGTAGAGTATGTGAATTGAAAAGGAAGTGTAAGTCATATGAATGTATGAAAGAGCTACATGTGAAAAAGGAGCATTTTACATTTGCATGTGGCTTCCAAGCAATATCTGAATGACTGTAGTCTCTTAATTTTTAGATGCAGAGGTTGCATAGCAAATGATAGAAACTGACAAAGGCTCAGTTTCCAGAAACTCCAGTGCAGATGTAAGATAGCTCATCCTTCAGTTGCTCTAAAGAGATCAGGGACCGGCTGCAGGATCACATGCTTCCTCTCCTCTGTTCCTCTCTGTCCTCATGCCCGTTGCCCTCATGTTTCCCAGCTGGCTTTAGCCTTCTTTAAACCTAGCTAGTTTTCTGTTAACTTGTGTAGATCATTGCTGTATTCCCAACTATGTAGTAACGATGTGGTCAGCAGTAGATCTAGTACCTCGAATAAGTCTCGCAAGATGGTGTAGGGCAGATCATCTGCTTTGAATCCCTCCTCCCTTAGAGAACATCCAAAGACGAATTGGGCTCACAGATATCTGTTCATACCAATATGCCCTTAAAGCTGGATATCCTAGAATGCTGAAAAACGAATGCAGTACTTTTAATCGCAGCTTAACAAGAGTCAGTATAGTGTGGTGTCAGTGTTAGAAACAGAGATATGAAAGCGAAGAGCTAAATGGCACCTTAAACCTAGGCTATGGGTGCAGCAACCTACTGTCCAGGCACACTTTTTTATAACAAGAATACAAAGCTGAAAGTGAATCAACTGTGTTCATTTTTCACACCATCTAGTCCTTCCCCTGCCCACCTCTCCTAATATTCTTAAGAGGGTCTCTTCTTCAGTCTTCGGAGAGTAACTGGAAGTGGGGAGGCAGAAAAAGGTCCTCCTTTCCTTCCACTCTGCAGTTTTAATCTGAAATCTTAGGCGCAGTACTGCACCCAGAGCTCAGGAACCATTTGCGCTAATGAAATTCCCTGCCTCAAAATGCGCCTAGAACAATGGAAGTTTCAAACCTTGCGTGGTGTATGTGGGATTTGATGTGGAGCTTTCTTGGTCTTCTCTTATCCTGCACAGAAATAACGAGGCCACGCTGATTTTAAATTCATTGAAAGAAGGATGGAATAAAAGTTAAAACTTAATTCATTCATTTTCACTATAGGCTGTCCAGCGTTTGATATTTGGAAATGGTACCTAGTTGTAAAGAATGCTCTGGATGTGGAGCAGAAGAAATTTAACGAAGGAAGAATCAGGTGTGGTGTTCATAGACTGACAGTCTCTGATTTGGGTTGGAGAAATTAAAGGGGTATGATAGCAATGGGCAGTAGCTGAAGATATGAATTAAAATGGGTAGACCCATCTGTAATGTCTTAGGAAATCTCTCTTTGTAAATGTTTTTGGTGGGTTTTTCTTTTTTACTTCTGATACCATTGCTGACATTTATTTATTTATTTTACGTAAAAGGAATGGGAGGAATATTTTGAGGAATGTATGGGGAAGGTTTCTGTAGAAAGTAGCCTTGGTGGAGGGATGATTAAGCTCTGGTGGAAGGGGTTTTAGCAGCACACTCCTATTTCCCCTAAGTAGCTGCAGTGGTATTAATGGAAGATATTTCAATTTTGGGATTTTGGGGATGAATGGTGAAACCAAACAGGTGATTGTATTCAACTGTTCCATAACAGGTTTAGATTATAGTTAAGGATATGGTTGTTGTGACGATAATCCACTGTGTGTTGTCTTCTTTTTCCTCCACCCCCAAATATTTCTTTTTTCTTTTTCTTTTCTTTTCTTCTTTTTCTTTCCTTTTTTTTTCTTTTTGCATCTTCAGACATTTATGGAGATGTGAGAAGCCACTATTGTTTTTTGTCCACGAAACATATGCTTTCCTCAAGAAAAGACGTAAGTGATTTGCTCTTCCTTTCCTAAAACATGACTCTTCCCCCCCCCCCCCCGCCCAAGGTTGAATTTAGTTCTTAAGAACCTGGACACATTTGAGGCATAAGGAGAAAGGGATTGGGATTGCCAGTCTGATAAGGAAGTAGGAACAGAACCACTGTCTGCCATAAGCCTTACACGGCTCAAATATGTAACATTGAGCCATTCTCCCAGAAAGCATTTTGGAATATTCTTGAGGCCTTCCTGACTCTGCTTCCTGCGCTGTAAATAGATTGACAGGTACACTCTGGGAAAAGAGAAGAACCTGACAAAGACAATGCTAGAGTTAGAGTAGTCCTGAAAGAAAGAAAGAAAGAAAGAAAGAAAGAAAGAAAGAAAGAAAGAAAGAAAGGAAGGAAGGCAGGCAGGCAGGCAGGCCACACTCCTCTTTTTCTGTATGTGAGTTCTTCCCATGTGATGTGTACAGCTGTTGGAGATTATTTAAATTTTCCATTAAAGTGCCTGTCACGAGACACCCAAATTCTTCAAGAAGATGCTAAGTTCTGATATATTTTTTTTACTATCACCAGAATTACTAAGGTTTTCGGAGAATAACTTATATTCAGCATTTGGGTGTGCCTTGTGAAGTTTGCTTCCTTTACAGAAGTCTTCCAGCCTTTATTTCTTTCTGAAACAACCTTTAAAATGTTTTGTGGCTCATTGTTACATTTCGCTTTGTACAGAAATGGTAGTGGACCTTCAAAGGCAGTTCCGAACACTGTCTGGTTCTGTGGAACCTACTGAGAAGCAGAGCCCCTCAAGTTTCCAGCTAAATTGGACTGAGGAAATAGATTGTTTCCACGGGCACAGCCTGGTTGGGATTTTGCAACCAAAAGGCGACACATTAACAACTCTGAACAGAAAGTATTGGTTGTGTACGACTGCACTGTGCAAACGGAAGTAAGTGTTTGACATCCCTGTAGAAAATGTGTGCTAAATGTGTTAGCGTTTGTAGAAGAAGAATTGTAGAATGTGTTGACTTGAATATAATAATACTAATACTAATAATTTATTATTTATACCCCGCCCATCTGTTACATTTTGCTGCGTTTCAGGTATCCTACATTTTTGCCTTTTTTAAAAATTATTCATCACCAGTTTGGAAGAAAGATACAGTATTATGAACAAGAACATGTGGTAGAGGACATTAAAGTTTGCTTAAGTATATTAATCACAACATCCTTTAATGATAGATTTCTTGTCGAACAATATATGTTATTCTGCCAGCAGACAGTGTGAGGTGGAAGACATGAGAGAGAGAGACCTAAAAGATTTGCATACATACTACTTTATTGCTGGAAGGAGAACAGAATTCATGCATTCAAGTAATGATTCTAGCTGCTGAAAAATTTAATATGCTGCTTTTTGCCACTTCTGTAGTGTTAGCGCTTTGAGGCTGTCCTGTGTCAAACCTTTATTGTAAATCAGATTAAAATGGGATCCTGAGTAGCCTTTCCTATGGTCAGTACTAGTATCAATCTTGATTGTGGCTACGTCAGATAAAGAGATTGGTTCAGGGTACAATATAGAGTAAGCACTTACAAAAAAACATTACTGGGTAGTAGACCTAACCACATGAAAAGGCAGTCAGTAGCCTGTGTCTATGTGATAAACCCAGATTACCTAGATCCCTTCTTTCTTCCATTTCTAAGTGGCCCAGGTGTTGGTCACCTCTGTAGTACTCATTTAAAACTACCAACCAGTAAAGCTTTTAACCATCTTCCATGGTTAAGAGATCAGAAGTAGATTTTAGAATTGTGAACCTCATTTTTGGAAGAAGAACCAAGACGTCTTTTTTGCTTAAAAAGGTCAATTATATATATTTCTCATATCCTCTTGTAATTTTCCACATAAGTTAGAACCAAGAGAGACACATTTGGACTCTGGAAACGTTTGTCAAGAGAAACTTCCTTCTCCTAATTGACAGAAGCACGTTTTCCTTACTTAGTTCTTAGCACTGGTTTTAGTCTGGTACTGCTCTTAAACTGATGCCCAGTATATTCCAGGGGCTAGAAAGCTGGAGATAGGTGTTTGTTTCATCTTTTGTATCCTGCCGTTCTATCAGCAAGAATCAAAGTTACTTCCAATGGAATAAGACAGCGTAAAATATCATCTAGGAAAGACTTGTGCAACTGAGCTTCCTTTCTCCTCTCTTCTTCCCTGTAGCCCATCATGCACCCTCAAAGTCTGCCCCCAGATGCTTGGGTGGCCCTATGAAGCAGATTTTGGGGTCATGTGGGGAGAGAAGAGGAAGGATAAGTCCTCCTGTGCAATCAGATCGCTGCTGCGTTGGATACAGCCCCATACTTCTAATTTAGGCACACAAACAGTAGCACTGTGGCTTCTTAAAACCCAAACAGCTTGGAGTCTGCTATGCACACACACAGCTGTTTACGTGAAGCAATTTACTACATAAATCTGGGTGCTCATGATGGTTGGAAGAGCGAAACCAGCAAATTTGCACAAGAGTTATTGAGTTATTGAGTGTAGCAAACTCCTTGCCGTTTATATTTTGAGCACCTCCCACACCACACATTCCACTGCTTTGTGTGAACAGGGCTTTAGAATGGGCTTCTTTAAAAAGTAAGAATCGGGTTCAAGGTCTTCCGCATTCGTGAATTCTTTGTATGGCCGTGCCTAAGTTTCTGTCTCTTTGAGAGTGAGTCGCCTATCTTTAAAGCAGGGATCATGCGGCTCAACAGGGTTGTTCACAAAGCAAGCAGAGCAAACACTTACAAAACACTTTGCAGATTACAAGTGCTGTCTATAAATGCTTAGCTGTAGTGGTACAAGAAGAGCTTGAATAATGATAGGATGTGTACCCGTTTTTCTGGATGTTGTAATTTGGAATAAATTTGTGGGCTGTTTTCTATTTTTTCCCCCTTTTCTAGGGCGTGTGGTCATTTGGCATACTTTAAAGAGTCAAATTTTCCTCATTCCTACCAGTTTGTTTTAAATCTGTTCTCCTTCATCCTGCGGGTGAAGCCCTCTCTCATCCATGAAGAAGTCTGCGCGATTGAACATAAACTCTTCTATACAGAACTTCGTAAAAAATCCATACTCTCCAAAGTTTGAAAAGGTGGGAAGCTTTAAAAACCAAAGACTTATCTCGAGAGAGTGAAGACCTTCAGTAAGTGCAATAACCTATACGGAAAATTCATACTCATTAAGTGAGATTTACTGACATCATCACATTAAGACAGATGCAGCTGCTATGCAATTTGTTCATACTTCAGATGTCACGTTCCTAGTCCAGCTACCACAGTTTGTTGGAGCAGAAACAAATGCCGCGTTGGGCTGCTTCATACAAAAATACTTTAAATCAGTTTCTCGTTTGCATCCAGACTGGGAAGCTTTTATTGCAAACCACATTTATTAGATTGAGAATGCGATGTCTGAATTGGACCTTACAGTTTGTTGCAGGGTGGGTGATAATGTGATCCACTAAACTAAACACTGTTTTCCCCCAGTGATATTGTAAAATTTTCAGGTGTTTTTATACATTTTGAACTTCTTGTTCGCTATTGTAACAACAAAAACATATTGACGTATTTTGAAATAAACCTCTTTTTTTCAAACGAAGTTTCCATTTAGCATTCCTAATGCTGTGATCCTACAATCTGATGGTACCTTACTGGTTTATCAGTGGTGTTGGCTGCTCCATGAGGCAGAGAGCCATCTGCTTCAGGTGGCAAGTTCTGTGTTGCTTAACATTGTATTCCCTCCACACCCCAGTTTAGAATAGGAGGGGAATCCACTTTGATAATTTTTTTTAGCCTCAGGTGCTAAAATGTATTGATTGGGCTTGCCCCTTTGTGGAATTCCTTTAGTTCTTTGGAGACTTGTAATGGCATAGGAATGTAGCCTAATAGTAGTGAATAAAACAAATTATTGCGTAAATCTCCAGTCCTGTTACAGTGAGCATTTTACCTTTAATCCAGCCCAATCTTAAGGCCAGCTAAGTGTAGTTACAGCTTTGAAAGCCTATGTTCTTTGCCTGTCTGCATCAGCAGTGTGTTGTCTCTAATGCTTCAAAGAAGTAAGATTCAGTGCACCAATCCTGTTGACATTTTGACTTCATTGGATGGTTAAAACAGAACGCTTTGGATTGTTTTGTGTTTTTTTGTCTTTTTCACAATAAAAAACGTGATAGACTTGAATGAATGAATAATACAAGTAAATGAGTTTTTGTGTAGCGATACTACCTCTGCATTGATTAGGAACCTACTACTAATCTAAGCCACAATTCACCCCTTGGATCTCTTCCCCCTTGCTGTTGCTTGACCTCCATAATACGTGTTAAGATTGACAGTTGGCAATCAGGTTCCACTTTCCGGAATGTTTTAAGTTGTGCAGAGAGAAGAAAAGCTGTTGGCGCACTGCAGCAGCTAAACTGGACACCTTCATCTGCCCCACCTGCAATAAAATATGTCTCTTCCATATCAGTCTCTACAGCCACAGCAGGCGCTGTAAGTCTCTAATAGTTTGACTTTACCCCGGAAGACGCACTTTTCCAGTGTCTCCAGAGAAAGACGGATGCCAACACTCCTCTAAATGCCTAGCACATTTAGGTGCTGTACCTTTAAAGGTGCTATACCTTTAAAACAGCATTACGCCTAGATGGATCAGTCAGCACTTAGTCACTGTAATCATAGCTAACAGGCTTGTGAAGCATGGTAGCACCTGATCTTTACTGAAATGAAGCTGTGCTGAGCCTGGGACACAAATGCTTTGAGTCCACTCACCATTATGCCGAGGTGCAATTGCATTTCTCAAGCAGACAAATGGGGTTGGATAGCCCAAGGGTAGGGCGTGTGTCTCTAAAACAACAGCTTTAACTACCTCGTCTGCTTGTATTTAAGTTGCAGCTCCTCTTCTCTTCAGCAAAAATAAATAAATCAGCATTTTATCTGTAGTCCTTTTTTTAAAAAGAAGGGATGTTTTTTCTTTTATTATGCTCCTTAGCCTAAGGACTTCTCAGCTCTACAAAAAATACTAGATCTTCTTTTGAAAGGGATGATTTTCTCCTTTATTATTCTCCCAAGCCCAAGGATTTCTAAGCTCTACAGAAAATACTGGATCACCTTTTGTTGCATCTGAGTATCACACAGAGCTAAATAACCAGTGATATGTGATCGCATTAGTAGGAATAGACAAACAGAGAACAATTTTGGTTGCCTTAATATTTAGTTTTGGGGTATTTCTGATTCTATTTTATTCTTGATTTGCACTGCTGTGGTACATATCTAAAGCATCAATGATAATACTAATAACTATTTGTCAGGGACACTATTGTTTTCTACCAAATGTAACATGGATGCTCAACACAACCACCTTTCCATTGCAGTTATAATGCTGTGAGTGGCGTGCCACCACTTAAAAGAATCCACCAAAAAGGGTTAAGCATTCATAAAGGTAAAGGGACCCCTGACCATTAGGTCCAGTTGTTACCGACTCTGGGGTTGCAGCGCTCATCTCGCTTTACTGGCTGAGGAGCCGGCGTGCAGCTTCCAGGTCATGTGGCCAGCATGACTAAGCCGCTTCTGGTGAACCAGAGCAGCGCACGGAAACGCCA
Organism: Podarcis cretensis; assembly: GCF_951804945.1. Lineage (NCBI taxonomy): Eukaryota > Metazoa > Chordata > Lepidosauria > Squamata > Lacertidae > Podarcis > Podarcis cretensis. Next base: position 96,266,066 of record NC_137172.1, on the reverse strand, counting down.
TTTACCTTCCCACCAGAGCGGTACCTATTTATCTACTTGCACTTTGATGTGCTTTCGAACTGCTAGGTTGGCAGGAGCAGGGACTGAGCAACGGGAGCTCACCCTGTCGCAGGGATTCGAACCGCCAACCTGATTGGCAAGCCCAAGAGGTTCAGTGGTTTAACCCACAGCGCCACCTGCGTAGCATTCATACAGCACCACAAAAAGAAATGCTGCCATAAAACCTTGACAGACAAAAACAAGAGCACAGATAAAAACCTAAAAAGCAGGAAGTCAGTCTACTAAAACAACCCAACAGGGCAACCTGCAGCAATAAATCCACCATTAAAAACAACATGCAGTATCCATCTAACTTTTTGCATCGATGTAAGGATTTCTGCTTGTGCAACAGAACTCTCTCCATCCCCATCTCCTGCAGCTGGCACTCTAAATCTGTTCTGGGAGTTCCCCCAACCCCCTGAAGAAAATTCTGGGAGGGCTTGAGAAGGAGAGGCAGGAGTTCTGTTGCAGAAACAGGAATCCTTGCGCTGATGGCACAAGTTAAGGTAAAGGTAGACTCTGGGGTTGTGCGCCCATCTCACTCAAGAGGCCAGGGGCCAGCGCTGTCCGGAGACACTTCCGGGTCACGTGGCCAGCGTGACATCGCTGCTCTGGCGAGCCAGAGCCGCACACGGAAACGCCGTTTACCTTCCCGCTGGTAAGCGGTCCCTATTTATCTACTTGCACCCGGGGGTGCTTTCGAACTGCTAGGTTGGCAGGCGCTGGGACCGAGCAGCGGGAGCGCACCCCGCCGCAGGGATTCGAACCGCCAACCTTTCGATCGGCAAGCCCTAGGCGCTGAGGCTTTAACCCACAGCGCCACCTGCGTCCCTGATGGCACAAGTTAGCCCAGTGCAAATAATCATTCAAATGATTGGCTAATCAGTTTAAACAGCTGTAAAAAGCCTGTCTGCATAAAAGGGTTTTTCAAGAGGCATCAGAAAGTCAAAAGCGAGGGTGCTTGATGAATCTGCTGGAAGAGTGTTCCACGACATGGGACCAATAAACCTAAAGACCATTCAGACCTTTGTTAACATGGGCATCAACTAACAGCACTCTTCTGGGTGATCTCAGCATACATATCATTGCAGTTTAGTACATGCATTTAGTACAAAGGACAACGGGTTGTAGATTCTTGCAACTGTAGTTCTGGCTTAAAACCAAAAATAATAGTGAATAGTGCTGACAGGTCATCAGGAGTTAACTCCGCCACCAACAATTTGCCATTGGATCAAGCTGAAGCCCTTTCAGCATCCAGTTCTCACAGTGGCCCATGAGATGCGCCCACAAGTACAGCAGAGCTCTCCCTACCCATGATTCCTTGCAACCTGTCACAGCCCACTGCCTCCAACACCAGAGGTAAAGCATAGCCATAGATAGCCTCACCCTAGCCTTGGTGATCATCACTGCCTCTTATGGGAATTCCATAGTTTAACTTTGTGCTTCGTGAATACAGTAAGTGCTTTCTTTTGTCCTGAATCGGTCAACATTCTTTGGGTGGTCTTGAGTTCTGATAGTGTAGGAGGAGAACAACTTTCTTCACACCTTATCGCCTCTTACTTACCTTTTCTCTAAATTAAAAAGGCCCATATGTTGTAGTCTTCCTTCCCAGGGGAGTTGCTCCATCTTTCAATCACTTTGGTTGCACTTTCCCTGGCTAGGTATGGTACTCTTATTCTAAGTGAAGCCCCACTGGGCCGTGAGTGCAAATTGAGTCTGCCAGGCCACCCAGTTTGCTCCATGTGAGCATCTTTGGCCAGCTGGGCCTCCCTGTCGCTCACCTGATGCCATTAGGTGAGTGAACAGATTAATATGACATCAGATGCAGAACAGGAACTGAGGAATAAACAGGAACTAAAAGTTTTGCCTAAGTTGTTCTTATCCCAGGAGTCTTTGCCCAACCATTAGCTGACTTGCTGTTACTCTAGAGCAGGAATAGGGAACCTGTGGGTGTCTGGATGTTGTCAGACTCCAACATCCATCAGCCAACAGTTAGGGTTTATGGGAGTTGTAGGGTATGCTCACATTACCACTTGCTCCAACCTCTGCTAGTTTTTGAAGCCTCATTCACACGACGTTAGCCACAACCTGTATTAATCCTATAGTTTGACAAATTCTGCTGTTATAATGCTTCCATCCTCCCAAGCCAGTTTCAGTCCAACTAAGAAACTTAAGCATGTTCACTTCATGCTTATGAATGGTATGTACATTCAAGACAGCCAGTGCACGTGTGCAAATGACAGCATCATGAATAGGAGCTGCAGGGAAAGGGAGGTCATGTAGATCATGTGACCTCCTCTATGATGTGTGCAACACCATGTAAATGTGGCTTAAAGCACGGGGGTTGTGGGGAGGGGGGAGAACCACCTTGCTGCGTATTAAGCCACAAACCTGAACATACCCATAGTCCAGCAATATCTGAAAGGCCACACATTCCCCACTCTTGTCCTAGAAATAAAGGTGCGGCAGGCAAAGGGGCCTATGCAAAGAGGAATAAAATAATCAGTGGGCTGAGAAAACAGCAATTTGAAGAAAAGGAGGGGTGGGATAGGAAAGAATGACTGCGGTATGTTGGTCCAGAGGAGTGAGTGGAAACTTTGAAAAAGGAGAAGGCTAGAGGGAGGAAGCTGAATTAAGAAAAGAAAACAGTAGAAGAATGTACTTCAGCTGTATTGGTAAAAGGTTGTGTTCACTGTGCCCGAGATCAAAGGATTTGAAACTGTCATCCAGTTTGATTAGTTGGAATAAAGTCATAAATTAACTACCCAATCTTTTAAGAAAAAGAAACCTTGATTGCTGCTTCTCTAAACTTTGCATGAACTATTGCCCATTTCAAATGATTTGAACCAGCCAGCCAAATCTGTCACTGCAGATCCCACTCCAGACATTTATATGTCTAAAACAGGCATGTAGGTCTTCAGTTCCAGGAGTGTAGTGGTGTGAACTGATTTTCTCAAGTGCAGTACAGCCAGAGCAGTTTCGAACTGGCTCCTTAGTTGCTGGTGTCCCAATCACACTCTAGATCAGTGTTTCCCAACCTTGTGCCTCCAGCTGTTTTTGAACTACAACTCCCATCATCCCTGAATAGCAAGACCAGTGGCAAGGGATGATGGGAATTGTAGTCCAAAAACAGCTGGAGGCACAAGGTTGGGAAACACTGCAGATGCTTCCCTGGAAGCAACTGTGTGAACTCTGTCATTGATGAATCAGTCTAGTCAAAATGCTAGTAATAGGAGCAGCAACTTACTTGGTATTTTTTTTTAAAAAAAATTAAATCAATTAAGAAGAATACTTAGGAAATTATAGGGTTTTAATTTTTGAAGTCAAGTCTAAAAATTGCCTTGTTCTTGCTTGCTTCATTCAATCACATTTCCTTTCTCCCCAGAAATAGGTTCTCTCCAACTCCTCCCACAGCCTTTAAGTTACCTGGAAAATACCTCTGCATGGATAAGCTCCTGTTGATTTCGTTTCTGCATTTGAAATGTGAATAGGTATTACATCCCTTTTTTTCAAATATTTTATTAAAGGTTTTCTTGTTTTACAGTGTAAGTGTAATGCCTCGTATTTTTTTCCCCATGTAACATTTTTACAAATCCGTTTCATTTGTTGAGGCATTAGGGGGAGAAGAAAAGAAAAGAAAAGAAAAGAAAGGGGTGGAGAGAGGGAGATGGATGGGGGTGGGGTCGGGTAGCGGTGTTTCTATTATACATCCCTTTTAATGGAGAGGCATGGAAATAGGCCTGTGAATAGGTATCAAAGTTGGTAATTAGCTGAAATGGGAAGCAGATATGGATATAGATAATAGTATCAAAGGAGAGCTTCAGGGAGATTTCTTTAGCAACCTCCCATATGTAATGACCTGAAACTTTAGAAAAGGGCTAGCTAAACCTTTGAGTGCCCCATTGACCCATGACTAACCTCTCAGGGGTCACATGTAAAAAGTGACCATAGGCAAAGTATAAAAGTGAGTGTGAATATTTTCTAAATGGACAAGACGTGGAGGGAGGAATTGAAGGTCACAAAAAAAGGCTTTTGGCATCGATTTTGACCTTCTAAATTTAACCCCTTGAATTTAATAATGAATCATAAATGATAATGGGCTGTACAAAATCCTAGCCCTACTCATAATAGAACGATTGCCATTAATGAACCCAAGTTAGTCATCTCTGTTAATTTCAATGGTTGTACTCGGAGTCAGACTAGCACTGGATACAACCCAATGATTTTAAAACTGCATAGAATAGCTGATGGGAAAGTCTTTTGGAAGGCTGCCCTAAGGACTGTAGTTCTTGCCACTCTCATTTTTAAATGTTGGCCTGCAACCTCTGGAAGACTGACCATGTGTGAATCAGCCCTCAGGCCCAAAAAGGTTAGCCACTCCTGGCATCCATCCATCTATCTATCTATCTATCTATCTATCTATCTATCTATCTATCTATCTATCTATCTGTCTATCTATCTATCTAGTGACGGTCTGTTACACATGAAAGTCTCACGTGTCCATACACATTTTTTACTGTCATCATTTCATTTCCATGCTGCTTTATATTTTTAAGGGGGAAAATCCCAAAGCAGTTTACAGCCTACATCAGAACATTAAATAAAACGATTCAGAGTAAAACATTAATGAACGAAGTCAAGTATACATTCAAAGCAAGATAATGAACAGGAAACTGAAATATTATCTTAAAGTTTTCAAAATAAAACATCAGCAAAGGAATATAAATGCACATATAAAGTAGCATAATTAGGAAGAGAATAAAATATTGTAAGTATAGAACGTATCTGCTGCTGTTGCTGCCAATCCTGCCAATCGTGGTTCATGACAGCTGTGGAAGCTCAGGCTTGATGGTTCTGTACTAAGAGACAGCCATTCTTGTGCAGATGTGCTTTTGGGGTAGAGATTTCCAGGGGGGCTGGTTTGCACACCACAATAATCCCTAATTTTAAGCAGCGAACAAAACCACAGCCACCCCCCAACAATGAAAACCATGTAGAAAAATGAGGTAGAAAGACAAATGTACATCCGTCCGTAATAAAGATATACGCAGAGATATGTGGTAGCCAATGCAGTGCTGTAAGTATAATAATTTCTCCAGACATTTAAATTGGTTAGACAAGATCTGCATAGCAGCCTGTTTCATGCCATGCCAGAAACAATCCAAACTTCAGCTTATTTCTCCTTACCACTTACAGTTTGTTTGAAACAAACCACAATCTGTGTTCATACGACGCAACAAACTTGTTTCTGCCACCTGTATCCCGCAGGGGGGTGAAGCATATTTGCAGCTAAGCCATGGTTTAAAGCAAAAAACCATGCTTTAGCTTGCCAGGCAAACAGGACCAAAGCTCTTAAGTGGAGAGCTTAGGTTCTTCATGATCTTCCACAGCAATACTTTTGGTGACTGTTCACCTGAACGTTCCCCAAACTGCTGTTGAAAGAGATGATTTCCCAGCTGTGGATGAGTCCAACTCAAGTGGCCCGGAAGACACAGCTGCAGGAAATCACATCATGGCCAGGAGTGACTATCTTTGAGACAGATTCTGCCAGCCTGGGCAACACAACCAACCTAGTGTCCACATTCTTGAAGAGTTCACATTTTGACTTGGAGCTCTCCTTGCCAGTGGTGTAGAGTGGGTTGCCAGTGCCTGGGGCAAGACAAGTATGGCCTCCCCTAACCTGTGACAGCACCGGCATGGCAGTTGCAGCCCACCCACCTTCCCAATCGGCCTCTGCCACCCATTTCTCCCTTTCCACATTCAATTCAATGTGGATCGCAGCCACCGGCCAAATAAGAAAAATAATAACATTTTTTTTAAAAAAACCAATATAAACAGCGCAACAAAATATGTGCCTTTCACCTGATGGAAGAAGCAGAGGCTTTGGGAGGGGAAAGAGCATGAGAGCACAATGGAACCAGGATGGGTGGCATGTGATGTGCTCCCTGCCTCTTGAGAAAGGCGCAAACTGAGGGGGGAGGGTGTGCTATTTTTTCTTTTCAGAATTTTGTGCCCCTGGTAATTTTGTGCCCAGGGCAACCACCCCTCTGGCCCCCTCACGCTATGCCACTGCCCCTTGTGCCCCTGCAAGCAGGCGGAGCTGTTGTCTCATCCATTATAAGCCAATAAACAAAATGCTTTTTACCGCCTCCTCCAAAATATAAGAAGTGTGTTTGATGTGTCAGCTGCTCCAAGCTGCTCCTGGGGAAGATTATGAAGCAAGGCATTCTGTGTATGGCAATTGCCAAAGAGCAGCCTATTAACTTCTCCTTCCAAATTATGAAACTTGTAACTGGATCTTATCCATGTTTATTTGAAAGAAAGTCCCACTGATCTCAATGGAGCCTATTCCCATGCCAGCATGTGGAGGACAGAGCGCATCCCACATTCACCAGTTTATTGGTATAATCATCTGGAACCAAATAGAGTTGTTGTTAGCAATCATTGTGAATTTCCCAAGAGCAAATCCATGTCTGACTAGGTAATGTGTTTCATACATTCCCTGTCCCCTCCCACCTACATCTATCCATCAATTACGTTTTTGTCCTAAGGGGGTCTAAATTAAAAAGTTATGATGTGTTGGATCCAAGCTAAATTCACCCTTCAGGTGCATTGAAGTCAATGGGATGCAGCTCATCATGGTAAACTTTTCCCATCGATTTCAATGGGATCTACGTGAGATGGCAATCCTGTCTCTGATTTGGGCAAGGTTGAGCTCTGTTGAAGTCAACAGGACTTCTGATTATAAATGTGTATAGCATTGCACAGTGAGTCTGGACCCAATCCTGCAATTTAAAAGTGATAAAGGATTAGATACCTAGTCCTACTCCATATGCATTCTCGAATCATCTTCCTCCCCCTCTTGGCAGTAGACCAGGCTCTTTATTCCAGAAGTGGGGACCCTGTGGTCACCCAGAGGTTGTTGGACTCCAATTCCCAGCATGGGCAATGGGCAGGGCATGATGGGAGTCGTAGTCAGCAACCTCCGGAGGGATATGGATTACCCATTCCTGCACTGCATCCTCAACTTTTTACGCCTTGGGAAAAGCAGAGTTTTAAGAGCAGAGTTCACTCTTTCCTTAAGCATAGTAAGGTAAAGGTACCCCTGCCTGTACGGGCCAGTCGTGTCCGACTCTAGGGTTGTGCGCTCATCTCACTTAAGAGGCCAGGAGCCAGCGCTGTCCGCAGACACTTCCGGGTCACGTGGCCAGAGTGACGAAGCTGCTCTGGCGAGCCAGCACCAGCGCAACTCACGGAAACTCCGTTTACCTTCCCGCTATAAAGCGTTACCTATTTATCTACTTGCACTTAGGGGTGCTTTCGAACTGCTAGGTGGGCAGGAGCTGGGACCGAAAGACGGGAGCTCACCCCGCCACGGGGATTTGAACCGCCGACCATACGATCGGCAAGTCCTAGGCACTGAGGTTTTACCCACAGCGCCACCCGCGTCCCTTCTTCCTTAAGCATACTTGGGAATAAATCTGTTTTATTTTTTTCCTGCTGTTTTATGTCATTGGAATCTCTGGACTACTGCCTAGGGAGGGAGGAAGTGGATTCGAGAATGCATATAGAGTAGGGCTCAGCGGTATCTATTCTTCTTGTTGTTTTTGTGTGGTTTTATACTGCAGCTTTATTGCTTTAGCTTGAATTAGTGATACTTTGCTTTTTTCTTCAGAAAGTATAACCACTTAGATATTTTTGAAATTTTAATGGGTTTATAAATGCTTTTAATGAATTAATTAAATGATCACATGGGGATCCGCTTCCAAGAAAGTATTTGACCATGTGCACGGCTGCACAGGATTAAGTGCTAGTGTGATCAGTGGAGCTTACGTTTGAGTAAACAGGCTGCACCACACTTATAAATGTGCCTCACCCTCCATGTTGTTGGACCTCAGCTCCCATGATTCCTGACCAAAGGCTGTGCTGGATTAGGGGCAGATGAAAGTTGGGATTACAACAATATCTGAATGGTCACAGGTCACCTAGCCCTGGCATCAGGACCAGCTCAAGACATTTTGGCACCTGAGGCAAAGCACAAAATGGTGTCCTCACCCCCTCCATCCCCACCAAGGAAGGAGTGAGTAAAGATTTATGTCAGGAACAAGGCAAGGGCGAATAAAGCTCCACATCAGGATATGCTGCCCCTGCGGATCCTGCCACCTGAGGCAATTGCCTCACCTTGTCTCATAGGTGGGCTGGCCATGCGTGGCATAGTGGTCTTGGCATCCTAGCCTCAAGTACAGCAAGACTTAAAAGCAAGGGAAGGTGTATGTTTTTAAAGCCTTGCTAACTTACTCCTAGTAATTTTGTTTTCAGCTGCCCTATTGCTTAAGAACCCTGAGAGTGAAATATATTTTAGTTACATAAATAGCCATATATCAATTCCAGGCAGGCTTTTGAGGTGACGCCTCATAATGAGTTGGAAAGATTAGGATTGGTTGGTACTATATCATAAGGCAGATACCCAACAGATTAGAAAACTGCTGGAATTAATGGATTGGGGTCAGGCCAAGGAGAAGGTAGCAAACAATGTTCCAAAGGAGTCACTCTGTCCAGAATCAACTGCTTTTCCATTTCTTCATTGGATGACTGGCTTCCAAGATCAGGGAATATGAAAGCTGGAGCAAAAGCTACTTTGCACAAGACTATTTCACTCACAGATATAACTTAAAAAACAAGCACAGTAATGCACAATTAATGCACACATACCCAGTGGCGTAGCGTGGGTTGTCAGCACCCGGGGCAAGGCAAGTAATTTGCACCCCCTAACCCGTGGATTTGCGCCCCCTAACCCGTGGATTTGCCCTAACCCCAGATGTTGCGCCCGGTGCGGCCAGCCCCCCCTGCACCCCCCACGCTACGCCACTGCACATACCTGTTTCATCATGTGCACACACGGTAGGAAATTGTGGTTAACTATCTTGTCCACTTTGCTCAAGGACTTGACACGAGCATTACACCAAGTGGTTGATCACACCACACTTTTCTACTCTTACTGTACCCAATACTAAGCACCTTCCAATTCTGCCAATGGTGCCAGTGAGATAGATCACACAGATAGCGAGTGATGGTTTCCCCCCCACATCCATATTCATTGCAAAGCTTAGAGCACCAAGTTTACTTTTTCTTTTGTTTCACAAATTTTATATACTGCTTGATTGTAGCAAAAGAAACACTTTATCACATTGCATGTTTGTTTGTTTTTGAACTCCCGCAATATTCAACCTTTAAAATAAAAAACCTTTAAAAATAAAATAGGTTTGATGATGTAGAGCAGTGGTTCTCGAAGGGTGTTGCAAGAGGGGATGGCAACTGTGGCAGTAAGATTCAAGGGCAATCATAAAACATTTAAACATTTCAGTATAGTATAGTATAGTATAGTATAGTATAGTATAGTATAGTATAGTATAGTATAGCATAGTATCAAAATATTTTTTATTTATTTGCAGAATATGGATGGATATATTTTCCAAATGAGAGCAAGAACATCAAGTAATACGGAGGACAATCCTAGTTGTGTTTTCCAATATATTTCTTATCTATTAAAAATTTGGTGTGGTGCAAGCAATTTTTTCTTCTGAAAGCATGACCTAGAGATAAAAGTTTGATACCCACTGTTGTAATAATAATAATAATAATAATAATAATAATAATAATAATAATAATATTTATACCCCACCCATCTGGCTGCATTTCCCCAGCCACTCTGGGCGACTTCCAGAACATATAAAAACATAATAAAATGTCAGATGTTAAAAACTACTTGAAATAATAAAAATTTTGTAGGGTTTAGGTACACTTGTGTGAGAGATGTGAGCTCCCTTAAGGAACTTACCATGTGGAAAGGCCAAGGTTTTAAACAAAATGTATAATGGTACACCATGAAGCAAATAAAAGTGTTCAGGATGGATTTAACAAAACGATGTTTTGGGTTGTGGCAGTGGGTGGAGAAACCTACTATGAAATAAAAAGCTTTATACCTATACCTGCCCAGCACTGCAAGGGACAAAAATTATTATTACCATTTTTTATTAAATTTGTATCCATAGATCTCAGGGTGGTACATAAAAATACAATATAAAAACACGAAATATATGATAAAAGCAAGAACAAGAAACATAATCCATTAATTAAACCTCCACCCCACCCCCCAAAAAAAAATTAAATTGAAAACTTCATTGTCCCATCCTTTAAGTGGAAATTGGGTGCAGCCAAGGGGGGGAAGCTGCCCCCTAAATCAATCAAAACCAATACAATTTTGAGGTTCTGCCCCCCCCCCCTAAGAAAAGCCTGCCCTCCCCTAACAAAAATCCTGGCTACGCCCATGACGGCCACCCAACCTCTCCGCTTGACACTTCTGGAACTAAAAGCACAGCGATACTCTCTCGGCTGCCGAAGGTGAAGACACCCAACGTTCCATTTGGAACGCTGCGACACCGCTGGCTCCGCCCCCTGCCCTGCCTCCTCCAATCAGGCGCTCCGCTGGGGCGTTTCTCCGCGGGGTTCCGCCCCGCCCCGAGCCAACCTGCCCCGGCAGCCAATGGGAAGCAGGGCAGGTCCGCGAATTCACCTGCGACTCCCGGGAGCCACCTGAGCGAGCGAGAAAAGCCGACAAAACCCGTTTGTGCGGCGGGCTGTGCGCTCCGTGTCCCCTCTCTCTCCCTCGCGCGCGCTTCCCATCCCCAAGTCGCCCGCGCCGCCGCCAGGATCCCGTCCTAACCAGCCGGGCCAGTTCTGCCACCCGCTGCCTGCCAGACATGACGCAAGAGTACGACAAGTAAGTGATCCAGCTGGGCAGACAGGGAAGGCGAGGGAGAGGGGGTGAGTCCGGGCAGGTCCGACCGGTGCTTCTGCCCCCAACCCTCCACGCCCCCTGCCCAGACCTCCTCGCAGAGATTCCGCCCCCCCCCCCAGCCACGGTTCCAGCTGCTACTGCTGTTGCTACTCGTGTGCAATTGCTAATAATGGGGATCAGGGGCGGGATGGGGGGTTCCCAAAATTTGGCTCCCTGTCGGAGGGGTTGGAAGGAGATCGACGGCACTGCCAGCCTCCCCCCCAAGTGACAGGAGGGAAGAGGTGCAAGAGGTGGGTGGCTGGGCATTGAGGGGGTCTCTTTTGGTGCTGGTAAGCTGGGTAGAGAGGAGGGGATGACAGCTTTGCTTCTTTTCCTGTGGGTTTTTTTTTAAAGGGGGAAGCAGTCGATTGGATAATAGGATTAAGTTAATTCGGAGTGACTCGCCTTTCTTCAACTGCGATCAAAGCAGCAAGGGTTTTATGGCTCTCCGCCATAAGTTTACACACACACACACACACACACACACACACACACAAAGGAGAACTTTGTGGGGGTGGGATCGAGACTGGTCAAAAATGGCCCGTGCTAAAGGTTCTCGGTGTGCGTTTTGTTTTGCTTTCAAGAGAATACACTTCGATCAGGTGCTCTTTTCTCCAAAAGCAACAACCTGATCGCTTGTGTCCCCTGCGTGTGTTGGCGAGTTGGATTTCCCCATCAGCTCCCAAATGCCTCCAGGCTCCAGCCTACTTGCTCTCGCCGGGCGGGGTCCCGCTCCGTAGTCGATACTGATCGTGTGCGTCTTCGTATCTACAGCTGGGTGGCTTCTTACAGCTCAGTCGGTAGAGCCTGAGACTCTTGATCTCGGTGTCGTGGGTTGGAGCCGCCCCACATTGGGCGAAAGGTTCCTGCATGGCAGGGGGTTGCACTAGAACTGGATGACCCCTGGGGCTCTCTTCCAATTCTACGATTCAAAAATCGAAGTTAGCTTCCCTTTCTCGGGCGCGGGGGAATTGAGATCTTGGTGTGGGGATCTGCATTGAGAGCTCCCTGCGCAGGGATAAGCGGCACGGGAATCTAAAGGGAATCTTCCAAGTAAGCGCGCCTAGTAGGATTCCTTCGTGAGGTCTTAACTCCCTTGATTTCAGCTGGAAAGGGATCGCCCGTTGAAAACACAGCAGTGGGGAGTTAAAGGCTGACTCCATCCGGCACAAAAGTTCTCCAACTATTTAGTATGCCTCATCTCATTCTGTCGCCCATCATTTCGACAAGCTTGCTAGGCAGGTGTATATAGAGAGGGAGCCGTGGAAAGTTTTGGATTCCCTGACTCGTTCACATCCTTCTGCTTATGTTCTGCATACAACTTGGCCCCAATACCTCACCTGTCCCCCGGTCTGTGTGTTGCCAATGTAGTGCCCAACGTCAGCATCCCATGGCAGCCCCCAGGATCTTGTTCCGCTCTGCCAACTGAAACCAGGACTTCAAAGGTGTTCTTCTGGCCAATAGATGGCTTTTTCCAAGCCTAATTGTGGCATGGGGGTGGTTTATTGGTTTGCTGGCAAGGGAAAAAGAGTTGTGGCATGTGCATGGTGCCCACGACAGTTTGGCTGCTTTGCCAGTCAAAAGCTTGGTGACTCTTGTCCTAACCAGCCTGGCGCTTGTGTTGGTTTTGTCCTCTTTCCACTTGAAGCCACAGCTGAGAAGGCTTTGAAACAGGCTTTGAAACTCGACTCCTCGGCTGGTCACTCTCATCTCCTCCTCCATCTCCTGTGTGGGGAAGACTCACTTGTCTGTCAGGAGGAGCCGCACGTCCGCACCTCTCAACAACAACAACAACAACAAAAATCCAGCCAAGAACACAGAGGAGGTTCCAGACCCTCATTTTGCCCAAGGCTCTTGTGTCATGGCAGGAGGTTCGCGATGTACGCTTCTGCCGCTGCTGCTTTTGTGTGTGCTTCTCCCCACCTCTTTTGAAGATGAGGGCTGGGCTCTGAGAGAGATGCCTTAACTCGGGCATCATTACCTGAGTCACACACCTAAGCTTTTTCTTTTCTTTAATGGCGTGAGCAAGGCTGCTCTTAATTTGAATAAGATTTTGCTGAGCATTCAGAGACTCTGGTCTGCAATTAGATCCTGATGTGCAGATTTATTCTGCAGGCATCACAAGGGCTCCTTTTAATGTCCTCTTGGAGAAAGGACAGATGGATTTTTATGAAACTCATCCCCCAGGGAAAGCAGATTTGTCCAGGTAACATGAAGTATTCTTTTAAAGTGTGTGTGTGGGGGGGGGTTTGAGAGTTGGGTGGAGTTGGAAAAGTGATAGACGATATTTAGCAATGCATTTGCTCCGGATTGTGTGTTGCGAAAGGGTTCCTACCTTCAATCTGTGATCGCTAGTCAGCTTAGAAAGTTTATGCGAGTTGTGGCATTGCTTTTCTGTTAGTTGTGCTCAAGGCAAATTTGCAGCTGCCTCAGTGGTTCTTCGCTTAGTTTCAAGCTTATGTTGGGTGACATAACCTTTGCCATGTTCCCTCCCAGGACCGATTGTTCATTTTGCTTCAATCTCCTTGAATACCATACCTGGTGCAGTTTTACATGGAAACATATCAGGTCTTGGTGGCGGTTATAACTACAACTCTTTCTTATTAAGGGTGCTTCTTTTTGGCGATAGATCACTTGTGCCCTTGGGGAAAGTGTCTTTTTGAATTGGAAGTTCTCAGTCAAATGTGATGCTTCATTTAACTTAATGCTTAATGGAAGGCACTTGAGAGCAGAAATGTTGATCAGTCAACTGCTGAGTATATAAGGACAACTGGCATATTGTCATCTTCCTGTTTGGCAACGTAGCCACTCGTTGCCAGTGTGGTCTGCAAATAAAATAAACGTGTCCCTTCATAAGAGGGCATTTGGCTGTACTCAGGTGTACCGGAGGCTGTGTCTCGCTGTATATTCAAGCTGGGAACCAAGGAACAGCCATTGTATAGAAGGCTCTTTTCATAATACGTTGGTGTTTGATGGCAGGGCTAAGACTTGCAACGGGAACCGCAAATGTTACTTTTAGAACAGAAGTGGGGTTATCATCGGGAGTCTTCTTGTTTTGCATTGGCTTTGTCGGAGGCAGGATTTCATACGTTCTGTGGTATTGACTTTATTCAAAGCTGTTGGATTCTGGCCAGATTTGTGTGCAAGACCGATGGCATGCTAAACACGAATCTTTTCGGAGAGTAAAAACGGTAGAGTGATGTGGCTATATCTGTGATCTTGGCAAATGTTTACTCAGAAAAGTAAGTCCTGTATGAGATGGATGTGACTTTCAAGCAGTGGGAATAGGATTGGGATGTCAGACTGCAATCTGGAAGATGCTTTCTTCTGAGGAATGCAGCATTGCTCTCAGCTGAACTTATGCTGGATTCCAGTTGCAATTTGCAGTGGGGCATTTTTATTAAACAAGTCTGTATAATAAGTCGTTATGCATCAGTTTACATTCTTCTGAAAGCTCAGTTGGTTAGATCACGGCGCTGAGAACACCAAGGTTGCAGGTTCGATTCCCTTATGGGAAAGCTGCATATTCCTGCATTGCAGGGATGTGGACTGGATGATCCTCAGGGTGCCTTCCAACTCTACAATTCTATGATTAAATTGTGCTCCTGTGGGGTTAAACCATCTTGCTTTTGTTTTCTGTATACTAAACATTCTGTCCTTGTGCCATTTCCTCTCACACTAAGACATGGCACACGAAAGCTCATACCAAGAACAAACTTAGTTGGTCTCTAAGTTGCTACTGGACAATTATCTATATATATCTACTGTGTCCGACCAACACGGCTATCTACCTGCTTCTACATGTTGGACTATAGTTCCCATCATCTCTAACCACTGGCCATGATGGCTGCAGGGAGTCCAAAAGTCTTTGAAGGAGCCGCAGGTTCAGCATCCATCCTTGCGCTCAGAAAAGATATCATATTATCCATTGCCATGAGGGTAAAAGTGAAAATTGTGGTGTTTGCCACAGGTGAGCAATCCCATTGCATGCTTCCTCAGAAGTCCTACTCTGTTCACATGAAGCTCACTTCTGGACTGCAGCCATAGCTCATGATTTTGATTTAAATAATAGTTTGAATCCTGGAATTTTTCATACTGCCCTCACTTCAGAAGTTCTAGTGGATTTTCAAGGGACTGCTAAATTAGATTTCACCATAGGGGGCAGAACAGTCAAGCCCCAAAACTGTATGGCAGGGGTCAGCAACCTTTTTCATCTGTGGGCCGGTCTACTGTCCCTCAGACCATGTGGTGGGCCGGACTATATTTTTTGGGGGGAAATGAATGAATTCCTATGCCCCACAAATAACCATGAGATGCACAAATAACTCAGAGATGTATTTTAAATAAAAGGACACATTTTACTCATGTAAAAACACACTGATTCCTGGACCATCTGCCGGTTGGATTGAGAAGGCAATTGGGCCACATCCGGCCCTCAGGCCTTAGGTTGCCTACCCCTGCTGTAAAGCATTTTTTTGAATGGCAGTTCAGCATTAAATAAATTGGGAGGGTAAGAAATTGAGAGGATCCCTTTCTCCCAACCACTAGCTCTTTAACATTTTAAGACCATTTGGTGGTGGCTAAAAGTTTTCTAGCAGTTATTCCTATCACAGAGATTCATATTACTAAGAGAAAGCTACCTGCAATATTCTGTAGTCCCAAAATGTAATGGATAGCTTAGAAAACATCTTGACAATCATAAAGTTATGCTGCATTAGTTTATAGTCAGTGATTGTTTGTGAAGTTGGTTACACTCCAATGCTTGTTTACACTCGTGTTTGAACACCTCTATTTCTCTATGAAGTTCTTCAGCTTGGATTGTAAAATGTAAAATGAAGGTTTGTACATGAATGGCCATAGATCAGCTACCTAGAGCTAGTTACTTTGTATTATATTTTATTTATTTCATATAATTTATATTTTATTTAATTCATATAATTTATATACCTCCTGAATGTAAAATAAAAAACCTCAAAGAAGTTTACAAAAGGTAAAACAGTAAAAAAAAAAAAAATCACAACCATACAAAGGTTAAAATAATGCTCTTCCCTAGGAGACCTGCCTGGTGCCTTCATTAGACATCTTTAGGCACCAGGTGGAAACATTCCTCTTCAACCAGGCCTTGGGCTGATTAATATTTTAATAACCCTGTTTAATGTGTTTGTGGGAGGGGAAGGGGGTAGGTTTGCCATATTTCAAAAAGTGAAAATCCGGACGGAAAAGTTTTTTTAAAAAAAGCTATTTTTGAGGGAAATTGGCAAAAAATGACACTGCTAACATTAGTTGCCATATGCCTGGGATATTTAGCCGATTTCCACCCAGACACTGCTTTCGACTGCGGTATTCCGAGTATGGGAAATTCTGGACGTATGACAACCCTGGGGGTGGTGGTGGTATTGATTTGTGGTTTTTTGGGTTATTGTTTTCATTATCCATTTTTTATTATTATGTTGTGAAAACCGCCCTGAGTTCTACAGAAGAAAGGCGGTATGCAAATTTAATAAATATAAATGAATGAAATGAAATGAAATACTAAAATGGATTAAAATTAGCTCAACTTTCAAAGCATCTGGGTAGGCTTGTCTAAACAAGAATTGTTTTAGCAGGATGGCTGTGCTCCATCTCCCAACCCATTCCTTCACTGCTACCTTAAACTGAAATAGATTGGGTGGTCAGGGTTCTGTTCTGTAGCAGGGCAAGGAAACTGGGGAACCAGCAGGTGGGTTGGCGGCCAGTGTGTTGGTCCTAATATAGTGGGAGGGAGATAGTGACTACGGAGAGATGAAAGTTGAAATGAAAGCAACGACTGGGTTGAGCAAGAGAGTCCAAGATTACTGAATCGCCATCACATTTTGATTTTGTAGGAAAGCCACTGTTGTGTATTTTGCTTTTGCTATCTTAAATTGTTTTGATGATTAATTTGCTGTATTTATTGTACTTTTATTTTACCTGTTTAAAAAACAATGTGCCGTTCTCCATTTTGGAGTGTTCAGGAGTGGGTGCTGTGGGTCAAAAGTGATATATAAACAACCCAGAAAAATGAAGACTTAACACTCTTTGCCATGGGAGACTAAGTCTGGACTATATCACCACATTATCCCAGCAAGGCACAGAGCCCTTACGGCTGTCATGTTTTCCTATCTCTTCTCTCTCTCTCTCTTTTTGCAAATTATTCAAGCAGAAAACAAGGCAGTGGTTATGAAGTAATTACACACACAATGGAAGACTTATTTCCAGCTCTTGCTAAATGCCTTTTAGCATTGTGTGTGCATAGTTCACTGTGCCAATAGACCCTTCAGACTTTAAAACTTGACACAGGGCAGCTGTCAGAAATATACACATTTCACTGTCTTTTGAGAAAATACGGTCTCGTTTTTCCTCAAAGAACCTGCAGCTCAGGGGAGAGATTGAGTTACTGCCAAATCCTGTGCTTTGTTGATAGCTCTGAAGATAATTCTATGTTCTTTTTTTTAAAAAAATGGCGCATTTGCGCATTTTATTGGGGCGGGTGGTTGCAACGAGAGAAGATGCTTACAAAAGCTTTGATTTTTGACAGATTTTAATGTTATTGGCTGTTCCACTTATAATCTGAATGGGGGTGGTATTTGCCTGTGTGCTTTTTCATTTTAGGTTGAATTCTTCCCTGTGTCTCCTTCCTCACCACTCCTAACCATTTACAGCAGAGGGAACACCACCCAATATGATTTTTATCTTGCCCTGATACTGCTCCCACTGCATGTACAATTTGTCATGTGTCTGTCATGTGAGAAGTATGCACTTGTCATGTGGTGTATGCATTGGAGTCTGATTGGCCTGTTGATAGGGCAAAAGTGTGTGATTGGTGCAAATGACCTGACAGGACACAAAGCGATTTCCCGCATACTCCATATGGGGAAACTTTTCTCCGAACATCAAATGCACAGTCTAGTAGGCCCAGTTTCATCTCTAGGAATTCAGCGTAACTAGTTCTGTCAGGGCTGAGCCTTCAGTGCCAGCCTGAGGGGAGACGAGGGACTGTGCCAATGAAGCAGATACACATCAGAGCAAGGGGGAATTGCTGTCGCTCAGAGAAAGTATCAGAGGAAGCCTCTTCCCCTGAGCAACAGGCTTATACGCATTACGATGTATTTAAATTTGATTGGTTGGCAGCTGAATTCTAGAAAGTTCTCTAGTAGCTCAATTGTGATTAGCTAACGTTGGTCACCCAGGAGGTAATCTAGTGAAGGAGAGACTCGATTTTATGTGAAGCAAGATGAATGTGTTTTAGAAATACGTGATTTTAACGTATGGTGTGTACAAAGCCTTTGTGGAGAGGGGTCACGTTGGTTGTCATAGGCCAGGCATCCCCTACCTTCGGATGTTTTGGACTACAATTCCCATCATCCCTGACCATTGATCATGGGAGTTGTAGGCCAAAACCTCTGGAGGGCCGCAGGTTGGGGATGCCTGTCATAGGCCAACCAAGAACGTTTTTTTGCAATTGCTTTGCAAAATAAAATGAAGGCTTGCCCTCTAGATGTTGCTGGGCTTACGGCTCCATTGCCACTGATGATGGACCATGCCAACTGAGGCTGATGCAAGTTACAAGCCCAACAGCATCCGGTGGGCACCAGGCTGGGGAATGCTAACACAGAACAAGGTGTTGAGGCAGGGCAGGGGAGAGGACAGTGGTTCCCCTTCCATATTACTAAATATGCATTTTGTGAGGGAACAAAGAGTACTGTACAGCATTGCACCGGTCTTGCACAAATTTTGGGAAGCCCTGGTGACTGTATGGGCAAAGCTGTCAGATTTCAAATTAAGGGTTCTGCCCGTATTCCTCAGCACGGCTGCCGCGCCTTCCTTGCTTGCTGGTACAAGGCAGCCTCTAGTTTTGCAACATAGCAGCCTAGGGAGGAGAATGGGTCGGCAGTAGTGATGGCATGGGTCGAGAGGCAGAGCACCCTGATCCTCTCCTGCTGACTCGGAGGCCCTTAGAAAAAGTATCCCTGGCGATCTCCCGCTTGCAAATCCTATTGCAAGGGCAAATCTCTCTGATCTGGATCCACAGAACCTGATGACAGGAGGCTGAGAAAGGGCATTTGTATAATACAGTGTTTTCCCGTACAGTGGTATCTCGGGTTAAGAACTTAATTCGTTCCGGAGGTCCGTTCTTAACCTGAAACTGTTCTTAACCTGAGGTACCACTTTAGCTAATGGGGCCTCCCTCTGCTGCCCTGCCACCGCCACGTGGTTTCTGTTCTCATCCTGAGGTAAAGTTCTTAACCCGAGGTACTAATTCTGGGTTAGTGGAGTCTGTAACCTGAAGCGTCTGTAACCCAAGGTACCACTGTACTAGGTATTTTGCCAGCTTGTGGCTCAGGCATGCTAGGGACGGGGAAATATCATTTGTTGTTGTTGTTGTTGTTGTTGTTAGAATAGATTTATATCCCACATTTTTTCTCCAAGGAGTTCTAAGTGGTGGACATGGTTCTTCCCTCATCTCATTTAATGTCCCCAACAACCCTGTGAGGGTAGGGTTAGGCTCAGAGGCAGTGACCAGCCCAAGGTCATTCAGAGAGCTTCATGGCCAAGCCGAGGGTTTAAACCTGGTCTCTTAGGTCCTACTCTAACCACTACACCACACTGTGAAATGTGGGCAGCACACAGGCTTTGTCACCTGTGATTAAAAATACTCCTTAAAAGCATATTTCTTTCTATTCTATTTTATCTATTCTATTTTCTGCCAGCACAGAAAAGGCCATGGTCTCATTACTAGAAAATATTTATACAGCACTGTCCCAAAAAGGTTTTTAACTAGTCCATGTTATAAAGGAACCAAGTGCCTTAACCAACTGCGGTCTATAATTTGCTGGTCCCAACCAATGTTGCAATGTTTTGGGTGGTTTGCCCTGCGTTTCTTTACCTCTCCCTCCTTTAATGAGGCATGGAAAATCCCTTGCTTCATCACTAAAGTGAGCAGATTTGCACAGCAGCCTAGGAGGGTTAGGGATGGAGCTTGGAAGCTGCATTTTCCCTCATTTGCCTTGTCGTTGGAACCATCATTGTTACAGGAGGCCACACTAGGACCATTTCTGGACAGCCCTTAGACTGGAAATTGCAAAATGCTGTGGTACAACGGGGCAACGGGCTGCGAGCGTAGCACTCCTCTACTGAAATAGATTCATTAGCTGCCAAACTATTTCAATGTTTAATGCTCTAAATGGCCTGGGACCCAAATATCTGCAACAGCACCTTTTCCTTTATTGATCTGCCCATACTTTGGGTTTGCAGATGAGGCCCTCTTGGTGGTCCCTGTGTGGTGTTGGAAGCCTGAGGAATGGCATTTTGAGTGGCAGCTCCTTATATGTGGAACTCCCACCCTACTACTCCCTCCCAGCCCCATATCTTCAGGTGTTTGGTTAAGGCCAAGGGGATGCCTCCAGTGCAGACTTTGTATTCAATGTGGCATCTAGTTTGGAATGAACACAAAATATTTTATCTGCCCTTTGCTTGGAATAGTTCTTGGTGGTATCCAAGGGTGTCCATTTGACTTGGGAGTTGGCCCACTGAAATCAGTGACTAGGTTAGGCCCATTTCAGCAGGCCTAAAAGGTAAAGGTACCCCTGACCATTAGGTCCAGTCGCTTTACTGGCCGAGGGAGCTGGTGTTTGTCTGCAGACAGCTTCCGGGTCATGTGGCCAGCATGACTAAGCTGCTTCTGGCAGAGCAGAGCAGCCCACGGAAATGCCATTTACCTTTCCACCAGAGCGGTACCTATTTATCTACTTGCACTTCAGTGTGCTTTCGAACTACTTGGTGGGCAGGAGCTGGGACCAAACAACGGGAGCTCACTCTGTCACGGGGATTCGAGCCGCCAACCTTCTGATCGGCAAGCCCAAGAGGCTCAGTAGTTCAACCCACAGCGCCACCCACGTCCCACCTTCAGCAGGCCTACTTTGAGTAAAAAACTCGAATTCCACCTCATGTATGTCTTACCGGAGTTGCCAATCAGCAGAAAGTTGCTTTTTGTTTAAGACCTGCTTGTTGGTTTAAATTCCCGTTCTGCGTAAGTGTGTAGGAGAGAAATCCGAAATACCTGTGCTTTGTGACCCATCTACAAGGTTCCCTGGGCTCCGCAGGCTGGTTTCTATTCCTGAGTGGCAAAATACAAAGCAGCATGAGCTGTTACAAGCAACATTGTTCTTTGTCAAATGCATGAAGCGAACTGAGAATGTGGTTTGTGTGTATAGAGTAAAAATACAGCTATAGGTTTCCATAAGATTTTTGCTTCAAGGACTGATGGTATCTTGTGTTTCATGCAGGTTTCATTCCTCCCCTACCCGTTTTTCAGCCCCTGGCAATATTTTAAGCAAAACTAAAATTTTGTCTTAAATACTAACTAAACTTTGCGTATGCTGAAGGGGAAACAGTGTTTTAAATGGGTGTGAACCTAGATCTGGCAGTATTGATTCAACAGCAGACCTCCAAGTGTCCCTATTTCCCATGGGCAGCAGTGGATTTACAGAAGCCATTCCGGTTTCTGATTTGATCCCAGAATGTTCCGCTTTTCCTTAGGACATCCCTATTTTCATTGGAGAAATGTTGGAAGGTATGGAGTTATGCGACCTCCGAGCCAAGGAGATAAGTAACTATACAACCTTTAGAAGACATCTGAAGGCAGCCCTGTATAGGGGAGTTTTGTAATGTTTTATTATATGTTGGAAGCTGCCCAGAGTGGTATAAATAATGAAGTTGTTGTTGTTGTGAAATAGGACGTTCCTATTTTCACTGGAGAAATGTTGGAGGGTATGCATCAGCTGAGACATCTTCTTGCAAAAAGTATCCCCCCCCCCAAATTACCTTTTGTATAAAAATAACTCTTCTTTTTGAATGCTCCGAGACTAAGGCTGGTTTCCAACCAGCTCTAAGCCAAAAGTAAGCTATTTGGATACTACTTTGCTAGTGGACATAGCCCAGCACACGCTTTCTTATGGGCACATTAAGACCTCAGAGTAAGTGGATTTAGGGAACTAAGTAAACAAGCCGCTTTATGAGTTTATTCAGCAGTGAGTCACAGCTAATGAAAAGCTTCACTTGAAACTGGTGCTTTGCAGTTATTGGCCTGGGTCCTTTCTGGACTGCGAGTAAGTCCAGGAAGGTTTTCATTTTGGTACTGATTTTACACAAAATTTGAGCAGAGAATGAATGTATGCGATACTGAAGATCTACATGCCTTGGGGTAGCTCTGGGTCGTTTTTGTTCCAGGGTTGACCAAAAGCCATTGGTATTGCATTGTCAACCTCTAGCATTCAGAAATAAAGATTATAGTTTTAAAACACAGTTTGAAATGTTTCGTTTATGCCATTGGCTTTTCAAATATAGAAGCTTCAAATACAGTAAAGACTTCTTCGGAAGCTCCCCCCCTAAAAACATAGGTGATTTATTTTTATTTTTTACTTTAAATATTATAAGCTCGGGACAAAATAACTGGGAGGTCTTCGTTCACTGTCAAAGCACGTGTCTTACACGGCAATCCTGTATGCATTTACTTGGGAATAAAGCTCACTCAACTCAGTGGAACTTGGTTCTGAATGCATAAGATGGCATTGTTCAGGCATCCCCAACCTGCGGCCCTCCAGATGTTTTGGCCTACAACTCCCATGATCCCTAGCTAAGAGGACCCAGTGGTCAGGGATGATGGGAACTGTAGTCCAAAACATCTGGAGGGCCGAAGATTGGGGATGCCTGCATTGTTAGACATACAAAGTCCTAGGTTAGACCTGTTGTCTGGTTCCCAGGAGTTTCAGGCGTTCAAAACAGACATCCGTGAGTTAGATAGGCCAATCATCTGACTAGTTACAAGGCAGATATTTTAATGTGTAATTAAGCTCTAAGCACAATGCCTCTTGGAAAAAATAACAAGATAAAAGTTTAATTAAAATTCAGTTCATCCTCTCCCAGATCTCTTTAGAGCTTGGTCAACAAAAAGCTAGTCTAAGTTGGAGGTTGTGCAATTCTTGGTTTCTTTCTTTCTTTCTTTCTTTCTTTCTTTCTGAAAAGGAGAATGGAATGTTTATTAAAATATATGTTCTGAAAGCTTAGGTGGTAAGTTCCATCATGGCTGGAGGGGAGCCAATGAGAGAGCCTCTCTGTTCCCTTCCTGCATAATGATATATCCCTAGCAGTAAACAGTGATTGGGCAAGAGGGTGGAAGCAGTTAGTTTGAGTGTGCAAGCCCTTTGCATTGCTAAAAGTGTTCCAGATAAAGCAATGAAGTATTTCTGAAGAATTCAAAGACTGTGATTCTTCTTCTTGTTTTTAGTTATATGATGTCGGAACGTGATAGGCTAGCAAGTTTTTCCATCAGAGCAAAGAACAGCAACATAACTGCATGCTCAAAATGTTCAACAAGCACACCAGAGCTTTTGAGAAACTGCTTTTCTATCTCTGCTGCTGTGTGTAGTGGGAACTAGAAGACCCTCCAGAACATTGTCTCAATGTACCCAGGGCTCATCCACCCACTCACTTGGCCTGTACTCTGACTATCCTCTACCAATTAATCCCTCATGGTTCCAGAGTTTTTCTCTTTATTTTGTGGGTGTGCCTTGCAAAAATCCATTCTTACCACTGAATCAGAATCTTACCAGATGCTCAGAAAATCTGAAGAGAGGTTTGGCTTAAGTGAGCCTCAATTCAGCAGGTAAGGTCGGATTTTTGCAAGGCACAACTGCGGAACAATGAGAAAAGTTCTTGGACCTGCTTGGGGCAATTAATTGGTACATAATGCAAACAAAATGTGGATGAGCCCTTAGTTGGGTTCCTTGCACAACCTCGCATGCGTGGTGGAAGTGCTTAGACGTGTGTACGGACTTCTTTGGGTCCCAGCCCAAAGTGTGTTTTGTAATTGTGTGTTTTGTTTCATCTCCCTCTCTATGAAGCAAAAGGCCAGTTTTGGTTCTTCAGAATGAAACGCTCTACTCCCAGAGGCGACCCTACACCAGCGAGGATGAAGCTTGGAAGTCCTTTCTCGAAAACCCTCTTACAGCAGCTACCAAAGCCATGATGAGCATCAATGGGGATGAGGACAGCGCTGCTGCCTTGGGACTGTTGTATGACTATTATAAGGTAACAACATTGGCACTTGGCTAGGACTCGTAAAACAGGCCAGCAGAGTGTGCTTTGTTGTTTCATGTGCCTTCCTTAAAGGGGAGAAAGGCCATGCCTTTTACCACTTAGCTGGGAACATGATACAGCTGCTTTTGTAGTGGCTACAAATAATAAAATAGCAACTTCTGGTTAGATGACTCAAAAAGGAAAAACAAGTATTGGATAAGTAACTTTTCCAGTTATCTAAGCAACCTGTTCTGGAATCTTTCTTTAACAGGTCAAGGCGTTGGTAGTAGTTGGCATACTTTGCTTTTGGGTTCTCTCTCTCCCCCCCCCCCTCTCTCCCCTTTTCAGTGATGTCCAGTGAAACAGATTGGCAGGGAAATGCTCCTTCACACAGCATGTGATTGATTTATAGAATTCCCACAGCCACACAATAACATCGAAATTTGAACTCCCCCTTTAATGCTCTTAGACATATTCATAAAGGACATGCCTATCAATGGCTCCATGCATGTCACTGTATTTCAGAGGCAGGAGGCCAGTTACTAGGGGCAGAGGCAGAAGAGGGCTTTTGCCTCCGTCCTGCCCTGCTTGTGGGCTCCCAGAGGGGCATCTGATTGGCCAGTGTGGAGAAGCAGGCTGCTGGTGTAGATGGTCTGTTTGGCTCATCCATTAAAGCTGCACTTACATTTTGACTTGTCCGTGCCTAAATTGTGGTATATCTCCTGGGAAATGAGCACCTAATTCTTTGTCTTTTCAACCCACCTTCCTTATAAACAACTGCTGAGCTCTGGAAGGTTTCGTCATTCTGGGTTTTCCTTTAGTGGATTAAATGGAAGAGGTGCTAACCTGTTAGAAATGTAATGTATTACTTGGTTAAAGCTAAGCTGATGTGTGGAGTTCTCTTCTACCAGATGCAGCTGCAGCTGCGGTCAAGGCCCTTTTGAATTAAAGTTGCCATCAGGGAAAGCCTTGTGAGGAGCAAATCAGTACCCTATGTTTGCTCACTTCTTCCTTTTCCTCTTCGTTGAGTCAGGAGTCTCCAAGCGTAATCCTCCTTTGCCTTGCTCTGGTAGCTTTGCACTGCCTTGTGCTTTATACTAGAGATGAGTAGGACTCCAATTTCCACCAAACACACCACCACCAGCAATAGTCATTGGTCAGGAGTGATGTGGGTTGCATTGCCAACAACATCTGGAGGGCCACACGTTCCCCCACACCTGATTTATGTAGAACTGCAGCAGTTATCAAGATGTGTACCCAGTGCCATCTGAGGTGTGCCTTTTGACTGACCAGAGCATGTCCCATTTGGAATGTCCCATTCTCTTCCTCATTCCAAGCATCTGAATGCTTCCCAGTTCCAAACCTGGGGGTGGGAGAGCATGGCCCCTCACCCTTGGTTGGCAGGTGAAATAATAATAATAATAATAATAATAATAATAATAATAATAAATTTATTATTTATACCCCACCCACTCTGGGTTGGGTTTCCCCAGCCACACTCGGCAGCTTCCAACAAAATATAAATAATACAATAAAAGATCAAGCATTAAAAACTTCCCTAAACAGGGCTGGTTGGGTTTCCCCAGCCACTCTGGGCGGCTTCCAGCAAAATATTAAAAATACAATAAAAGATCAAACATTAAAAACTTCCCTAAACAGGGCTGCTTTCAGATGTCTTCTAAAAGTCATATAGTTGTTTATTTCCTTGACATCTGATGGGAGGGCGTTCCACAGGGCAGGTGCCACTATCGAGAAGGCCCTCTGCCTTCAAAAAGAGCTCCTTCAACTCTTAATAGCTATGTAAGCGCCCGAATTCATAGAACTGAGGGGACATGGAAAGACTGTTAATTATGAGCTCCAGGGCAACAGAGCCTCATGATAACAGTGGTCCCTAAAACTAGTGTCGCCCACTACAACATAGAATAAGAATAGAATATCAGAGTTGGAAGAGACCCTGAGCATCATCTAGTTCAACCCCCTGCAATGCAGGACTGTGTGGCCGTCCCGTCAGGGATTGAACCTGCAACCTTGGTGCTATCAGCACCACACTCTAACCAACAGAGCTATCCAGGCTCAGTTCTGTGCTTTAATATATGCTTGCTCTGAATACCCCAAAACCAGTCAGACTGGCTATAGGACTCGAGGGGCTACTGGTCTGATCCATCAGTGGTGTTGTCCAACCGCCACCAGCTCTTAGCTTGTAAATAATAATAAAAAAGCTTTCACAAGCCTTTCATAAGAAGAGTTGGGCAACAAGAGAAACTTAGCTTCGCGGCTGTGGGCCTTGGAAGCCTCCTTAATAAGCACGCACTCATCTCTGAGCAAGGAAAGGTATCACCCTCAAGCTTTTCTACAGACAAATCATCGTGTTAAGGCTGAGCTACTACCTGCTAACTGGGTGTGTTTGCATTTAATGTTTTCTTTTTGTGCTTTGTGTGGGTGTAAAGAAAAACAAAGCCAAGCAGACAGATTAAGTTGTAATAAGTTAGTAACCACATTTTAGCTTGGCACGTCTTCCATACCTCCCTGCTCCATTTGGGACGATGGCAGGGGGGCAGAATCAGTGGGTTAAGGAATGCTGCCCTTTCTCTGCTTGCCCTACTTTCTTGTAAATGCCACCCTGATCCTAATTAGCATTACAAGCCAAACACAGGTTTTGGAAATGTGATTCCCATCCGCCCCCCTTTTAATGTGCATGTCCACCCCTAATGTGTGGGCCAATGTGATGTAGTGATTCAAGTGTTCAAAGCCCCACTTGGCCATGAATGAACCTCACTTGGGTGCCCATGGTGCAGTCACTGCCTCTTAGCCTAACCTTCCTCACAGGGTCATTGTGGACGGACCAGGTACACTGCCTTGAGCACCTTTGGAGAAAAAAGGTGGAATATAAATGCAAGAAATAAATAAATGCAAATAAGGGTTTAGCTTGGATGCATAACATGAGAATTTCTGAAATGTGTAAATTAGCAATGAAAGATCCACATTCTGAAAATACCAGCCCTTACTTAGAATCCCAAAATTGCATAGTTGGAAGGGATCCTGAGGATCATCGAGTCCAACCCCCTGCAGTGCAGGGATATGCAGCTGTCCCATACAGGGATCGAACCTGCAACCTTGCTGTTATTAGTTATTAGCTCTGACCAACCGAGCCAGGCTGACTTCATGGTTGACTTGCAAGGGAACTTACACTTTTGTTTCTGTGCTCTTCCACTGCCCACCACCCTAAACATATGCAGCATTTTAATCCCTGTCTCACTCAGATTTGCTAAGTTTGTGCCGGAAGCCATTTACTATAGCATTTAAGAAGTTTTCATCAGCTACACTGTCATTTACGTGCTGCGCATTTGCCAGGCAAAATGTTTAAATGCAAGGGTGTTGCTGATACAGCATATTTCAGAGCTGGAGGATGTCGAGCTAATTCCACCTCATGTGAAAATTAGTTTGTGAATCTAGTCTTCAAAGTAGAAGCCGGCAACTGTTGAAATTATGGTTTCTGCTTATATACTTCACACTTTATTTGTTTCAACCAGCCTTTAAGCCAGTGTTTCTTAAGGGGGGGGGGGGGAAACGTGTGATGTTTGCATTATTCGGAAGCATTTACCAATTTACAGATACAGGAATGAGACCTGCGAGCAGGATTTGAAATACAAGCAGTGGTAGAAAATTGATGAAATGTTAGGTGAAATGTTTATTAGAATACAGTATGTAAATGGGATGGGATTAAGAATAGCATGGAGGGAAAGATGGGAAGTCAAAGCTTAAAGAGAAATGCATAAAAGATTTGGAATCTGGAATTCATATGTAAAGATTTTAAAATTTAATTAAAAAATTGACTCCCCCATCCCAAAAAAGGGGTGAGAGCTTATGCTTTAAAAGGGAAAGGTTGTACCCAGAATTGTTTCTCTTGGACTAGCCCCATTGCAGTCAGTGGATAATTGCTTTCAATGGGACTACTTTGAGCCTGACTTAATCAAACGGAACCCGGTCTTCGGAATAGAGGCATAGAGGAAAGAGTTAGAATTTTGGAAGTTTATGTGATGCTTTGCCACGATGATCCCAAACCTGTTTGGGAAGCAGTTCTGCGACTTCCAACTCATCTTTTCTGCTAAGCTTGGGACACAAGGTAGAGGAGATGACGAATCAAGTTATTCTCTGCAAAGCCAGAATCAAAAAGCCTGTGCCTTTAAATAATATCAGCAGTAGGTAACATATCTCTTGTCTTTCCCATTGCTGCTTTGTGGGAATGCTTTGAATTCAAAGAGAACTTGCTTATATAATGTTCTCCTACTAGGTTTCAGTTCATTATTTTGTGTGGTGTTGTTTTTTCTACTTGAAGGTTCCCCGGGAAAGGAGAACGTCAGCAGTGAAACCAGATGTAGATCATTCTGACCAAGAACATGGCAAAAGGTTCAGTATTCAAACTTGAAATGCTTTTTTTTAAAAAAAAGAAAGTAAGAAAGAAAGATAGTTGGAGGCAACAGCATCTCGAAGGCCAGAGGTTCCCCATCCCTGCTCCTCAGGTATCACATGAATGAAGTTTGTCCAACAGTATCTACTTTTGTCCTTGCCTGGTGGCAGGCAGAGCAAAGTAAATAGAGATGAGTAGGTCCATGTTGGCAGGCCTGACCATTCACAAGAGGAGAAGCACTAGAATGCCTAGAGTCCTAGAAGTTCTCTTTGGGGCCAGGAACCCTGTTAGTCAAGGTAAAAAGATCATAGAGCTGCTGTGGAAGATGCAATGTGGAAGATGAAAAGTTGGAGGTGCATGGTTAGTTTCAACTGCCTCTTTTTCTTGATAGCTCCAGAGTTGCTACGAACTTATTAATAATACTCCCATGAAGGAAACACATATATTGGAAAGATGTTGTTCTGCCTGTTCCTATGTGGAATGTACCTATTGATGGGGATGTCTTCAGCCTAGGCTTGGAAAGCCATGGCTGCACATCAATGGCATGATTGCTTTTAAGGCAGCTTGTGAATGGAGTCAAGGCACTGGAAGACAACTTAAAAGGACAGCCCATTCATTTCCCTTTACTCTGTCTGGTCCACATCCACTCACCCAAAATGGGTTGGCTCACGTCATTCAAATTGTAGTGAGGTAACGGCAGGGAGAGGCAGGTCTGTGCTAGAAACAGAGTTCCTGAAGGATGAGGGGAAAACCCGACACCTTTACAGGTAATGATTTCTCCAGTACAGTACTGGATGTATCAGAATTATTGCATCATTATGTTGATGTGTAAAATGCACTCCATGTTAATTTTAAAGCTATTTGTGTGAATAGTCTTTGGCTGCACACATTTTATTCTGAAATCAATGGAGACTGAGTACTTGCTTTTTCTACATAGTCCACACACAATCTAGTTTTGTTGCATTGTTGTTTTTTGCCCATCCTGAGAAACTGGAAATAAAATTTCATTGCAGATTTATTCTGAGTTACCCTGCAGTGTGTCCATTTGAAAAGAGATGGTCCTGGTAATTGGGGTGGGGGTTGTATCCATGCATATCCAGCGATGATGTGGGTCATACCAAGATGGCAATCACCACTTCCTTTGTTCATCCGGGGCATGTGCCTGGAGGAAAAGGCACGAATAACATAATCAACAGGGAGGGTTTTAAAATGTGTATCAAGTAATTATACATGGCTTCGTGGATGGCAGGATCTAGACTAAATCGAAATTGAAAGCAGCATGTTGAAGAAGAGCATTAAAGATTCTGGATTGAGAAAAACTACGGTTTTTGTGCTACAAATGCGTTGGTGTGTATGCAGCCGTTCTCTCACCAGAGTATAACCAGAACAAGAAAGCTCAGTGGAGAAAAACTCAAAGGCAACTGAACACTGGTGAGGGCTCATCATTAAGTCTACCTAGTGGCAGTGAAGGCAGCAAAGAAGGCAGACTCCATTGCGTCCCCATGGTGCTGTCCAGCAGAGCTTTTCCGGGTAGTGCAGGACCATTTATAGTCTGGCCTAAAGGAGGTGGCAGAACTGACAGTAGTTTGCTGTGACTTGTTTGCAAAGCATTTTGAGGATAAAATTGCTTGCATCCGCGAGGACTTAGACTCCACTGTTGAATCTCGAGAGGTTACCCAGAGCACTGCCTAGTCCTGTTACGTTGGGTGAGCTTCAGTTAGTAAGGCTCGAGGATGTGGACAAGGTGCTTGGATCAATCAGGGCAACCACTTGCTCTATGGACCCTTGCCCCTCTTGGCTCATAAAAAAACCTAGCAGGGATGGGACAGGTGGCTGTGTCAGGGAGGTGATTAACGGTTCCCTGCGAGAGAAGGTGGTCCCTGCCAGCTTGAAGGAGGGAGTAGTAGAATCATTCTTCAAGAAAACCCTCAATGGATTTGGAAAATCTAAGTTGCCAATCTCCCCTTATTGGGCAACATTCTTGGGTGGGTGGCTGCAGACCAGACCAGGCGCTCTTGGAGGAAACTGATTTTCTAGATCCAGTTCCATTGGGGTTTAGGCTCGGTTTAGGCACAGAAATTGCTTTGGTCGCCCTGTATGATGACCTCTGTTGGAAGACAGACAGTGGAAATGTGTGATTGTTAGTTCTTGACCTCTCAGTGGCTTTTGATACCACTGGCTATAGCCTTCTGGAGTGGCCGTCTGAGTTGTGGGTGGGTGGCACTGTTTTACAGTGGTTCCAATCCTACTTATTTCCAGAGAGTGATGCTTGGGGAGTGCTCTTTGGCCCTGTTAAGCCTTCAACATGGGGTTCATCAGGCTTTGATTTTATCCCCTATGCCGCTTAATATCTATATGAAACCGCTGAGTGGGGTCACCTGAAGTTCTGGAGTATGTTGTCAGCAATATACTGATGACACACACCTCTGCTTCTTTGTATCTGCAGGTGTGGCAGTGGATGTGCTGGACTGTTGTCTTGCCTTGGTAATGGCCTGGATCAAAGCCAGTAAACTGAAACTCAACCCAGATAAGGCTGAGGCACTGTTAGTGGGTGGTTCCTTAGACCGGATGAATGGAAGGTTGCCTGCTTTTGATGGGGTTACATTCCCTCTGAAGTAGCAGGTATTCAGCTTGGGGATACTTCTGGATCCCTTGCTGTCGTGTGAGGCTCAGGTGGCCTTGGTGGCATGGAGTGCCTTCCATCAGCTTCAGTTGGTGGCACAGCTGTGCCCCTATGTGGACATGTATAGCCTAACCTCTGTCATCTGTGCTCTGGTAACCTCTAGGTTAGATTACCGCAATGCGTTATACGTAGGGCTGCCTCTGAAGATGTTTTGGAAACTGGACCTGGCACAGGATTCAGCAGCCAGATTGCTCAATGAGGCAAGACAGTTGAGCATATAACACCAATTCTGACCTGACTGCACTGTCTGCCAATTAGTTTCCGGGCCCAATTCAAAGTGCTGGTTTTGACCTATGAGGCCTTAGACAGCTTAGGACCGCAAAACCTCTGGGACCGCATCTCACCATATGAATTGACCTGGATCCTACAACCATCATCTGAGGCTCTTCTTTATATGCCTCCTCTGCAAGAGGTCTGGAGGGTGGCAACATGAGAACAGGCATTTTCTTCAGCTCCCTATTTGTGAAATGCTCTCCCCAGGGAGGGTAGCCTGGCGCCTTCATTAAATATCCTTAGGCGCCAGGCAAAAAACATTCATCTTCTCCCAGACCTTTGGCTAATTAAACAATCTATAGCCTTTTAAACTGGGGTGGGTGGGTGTGTTACTGCTTTTGTTTGTTATTATGGTATGCCTTTTTGTGTTTTTATATTGTAAACCGCCCTGTGATCTTCAGATGAAGGGCAGTATAGAAAGTTAAATAATAATAATAATAATACACTGGGAAACCCCAATGTATGATCTGAAGGCACATGAGGTCGCCATCTTGCTGAAGTTAAGCAAATCCAGTGTTTGGATTGGGTACCTGGGAACCTCATGGATGCTGCCTTGGTTCCATGATGGAAGATATAGGGGGTATTAATGCAGGGCTGGCCCAAGACATTTTGGCACCTGAGGTGGGCCCCAAAATGGCACCTGGCTCCTTGCCAGCGAAGAAGCCATGAAGGAGAGCTACACCAGGAACAAGGAGGGAAGGAAGACTGACATAGGGATCTGCTGCCCTGGTGGATTCTGCCACCTGAGGTAGTCACCTCACCTTGCCTCATGGGATGGCCGGCCCTGTATAAATGTAAGACAGGGGGAAATCCTTCCCAGAGAAGGAAGCTGACGTGAGGCAGGCTTGGGCTCCAGGGCCTGCCATTTTAGAAATTTTTCCCGTCTCCCACTCCCAAGTGCTTAATCTGCCACTTCTCTTTTGTTTAGGAACTGTATACCGAACATGGCGGAACAGTCGCTCATTTCTGCTGGGGAAAACCGAGTGCAAGTCTTGAAAAACATGCCTTTGAATATCGTTCTTCCGCACACTTCCCAGATGGGTGTTGACAAGAGGGGCCACCTGACTACTCCGGACACGACTGTCACGGTCTCCATCGCATCCATGCCCACCCATTCGATCAAGACGGAAACTCAGCCGCACAGCTTTACAGTGGGCATCCCTCCAGCTGTCTATCACCCAGAGGCACCTGAGCGGGTGGTGGTTTTAGACAGGAGCCTGAGTGCTGACCAGTTTAGCTCCAGCGCCCAGCCTCAGAATTCCCAGCGCCGTACTCCGGATTCCACCTTCTCAGAGTCTTTCAAAGAAGGCGTGCAAGAGGTACAGAAACAACCTGCCTCTTTTGCTGAGCATGCTCTGTCCAGTGCTTGGCACATTGCTGGGTTTGCCATGGGAGAGCAGAAAAGCTGCCGGCTGCAGTGTTGGGCTGCAGAAATATGGCTTCTGGAGCATCTTGAAAGTAAATTGTTAAGGCTGGGATCATGTTGAATCATAGCTGTCAACTTTCAGATTTGAAAATAAGGGATCAGCAGCCTCGAAAATAAGGGATCAGCAGCATAGCTGTCAACTTTTGGATTTGAAAATAAGGGATCAGCAGCCTCACCTGTCCCGGAAACAGTCTACGGGATATCTAACAATCCGAGATAGCAGCGGGAAGCAGTGGGAAACGGCGCTGGAATAAGGGAATTTCCCGCAAAAAAAGGGAAGGTTGACAGCTATGTGCTGAATTCCATAGAACTTTCTAAATAGGCATGCACAGGGTTGCACTGCAATTTTACATATAAGTGGAACCTTGGTTCTCAAACTTAATCTGTTCCGGGAGTTCATTCGACTCCCGAAACTGTTTGAAAACCAAGGCACAGCTTCTGATTGGCTGCAGGAAGTTCCTGCACTCAAGTGGAAGCCACATCGGAATTCAGCTTCCAAAAAACGTTCACAAACAAGAACACTTACTTCCGGGTTTGCGGCGTTCAGCAGCCAATTTGTTTGTCAGCTAAGCTGTTTGGGAACCAAGGTACCACTATACATGTATTTAAGAAAAGCAGCTTTTGAACCCTTAATGCAGTGGTGGAGATCCATTTTTTAGCCTCAGGGCCATATGCTATCACGGGTGGTTTTCTGGGGGGCTGCATATCAGTGGTGGGTGGGGCCTGAAGCAGAAGTGGGTGGAGCAATGTACAAGAATCCTTTCTTCATACAGTAAACTAGATTCTGTTTGTGCAAAAGCCAGAGCTTTCACTACATGCATACTCATGTGCAAGGCACGTGTTCTCTCACATTCTCTCTGTTTCTCTCTCTCTCACACACAACCTTCCATCCAGGCAAGAAAGAGGCATTTCAAGGACACATTCCAGCCAGACAACAGCATTCAAAAGTTGCAGGACAGAGTAGTGGGTGTCACCTGGGCGAAAGCCCTTGGAGCCAAATAAGAGATCCCTGAACAGCTGCATTTGCCCCCTGGGCCAGAGGTTCCCCACCCAGTTTGCAGATAGATGCAAAGCAGTTTGGTAGACCTTGGCTGGCAAACCTCCGAAGCCAGAGCAGTTGATGAATAATATATATTTTTCCCCAGTGGCCTTCTCAGTTACTAGCAAAAGCAGAGTAAATCCTGTCAGGTAGTAAAAACTGTGAAACAAATTTATGCTGAATGAGGCATCATGCAAATTCGATTTAGTTTATAAAAACTAAATAAATACAGACGACTCACAGAATCACAGAAAGTTTGACCTTTTTCTTAAAAGTCCAGAATGCCTACAAGTCCTGCCGATAAATAACTATTGCATCCCTTCTTCCCCTTGCCCCTCTGATTTAGCGCACTGCTCCTTAATCTGTGCATGGGTATCAGGTTCTCTTCAATTCTTACGTAAACCTGAAATATCAATCCGGTGGATTAGAAATAGAAGATTTTCTCAAAGGCCTGTGGGTGTAATGTACTAAATTTAAAACAAAAGCAACCACTATAGAATGCGAAATCACTAGCAAAAGCACATGGCTCATTTTACAGGGTAGAGAGAGAGCTCCTTCAGCTTGAATGTGTGATAATGATATCGGCACGGCAGGAATACGTACATGATCTGTGTGTGTGTAAAAAAAAAAAAAAAGAAGTGTGCTAAATGCAGCATCACAGAAAGAAACAGCTGTGGACCAAAGCTTAAAACCCTCTAAAACTCAGAATACCTTGTTCCAAATGTCAGAACTGGAGCTAAGCTTTTTCTTCTTTTGGGCTCTTGAAAGATATTGGAAATGCCACACTTTGAAAGTATGCAAATCAACTTTTTCCACAGTGCCCTGCCTTGTGCTGGCCTAGTTTTTTCTTTCCCCTACCCCTGGTGCACATATTAAGTGGACGGCAGTAAATATGCCAAGTTAAGGGGCATGTTAAACACTTTATTAATGATAAATTTAGGACCGGACCACTGTTATTATTATTTTTTTAAACTGCCACCTATGCCTGAAACAATTATTAATACTTCCAGGTTTTCTTTCCTGCCGAACTGAACCTCCGGATGGCCGGCATGAATTCTGAAGACTACGTGTTTGAAAGCATTGCTGGGTAATCTCCTATCCTTTAGATCCAACTATTGTGAAATTCTCTCCCTCCCTCTCTGGCGCACAGTAGGGCTTGACTTGGCACGCCCTCAGTATTGCTCTTCTTGCTTACGCTCCCTGCTCATGCTTGTGGAATGGAAGATGTGAACCCTGGTGGGTGGCAAGCTGTGCAGATGATCACCTGGACTTGCCTAGGTTGTAGTGTTGTTCCTTGACATGTTGTACTGACTGCTGGGCTGAACACACAGCCATACATTTAAAGCACATGACTTCTCTCAGGATTCTTTGGGAGAAGCCACGTGCTTTAATTGTATGGTGCGTGCAGCCTGGGTTTCTGCTGTTTGAACCTCGAGCTCAGGAGAACCAGCATACCCGCCACCATTTCCCCAATGAAAATAAGGATGTCCTGTTCCATCATCGTCATTTTATTATTTACACGCCGCTGAGATGAGCTTGGGCAAGTCACTGTCTTTCCTATCCTACTGCATGGGTGTGTTGTGATTGGTGATAACAGGATATTGCCCCATGTACACCAGCTTGAGCTCTTAGAGCATGGTGTGAATTTGACTGATAGACAGATAATCGCCATATGCCTGCTCAGAAAAGATTTATAGGGTGTAAAAGCATAACTCATAAAGTGTCTATAAAGAGAGAGCTTTCTAACTTACCCTTTGTTTCCCCTGCCCAATATCTTACTTATCCTTTGAATCATGATTTGCTAGTCCTAAATAAACAGATGTCTTGACTTAGAACGCCGTGACACTAAAAAATACCATTTGTGTACACTTTGGTTTTTCTGTTATGTGCAGATTCTTTGCAGATATAATTGGCTCCTAAGTCTTCCCCCTTCTGGTTTTTCAGGAACAACTTTGAATACACACTGGAAGCTTCTAAATCGCTTCGGCAGAAGCCCGGAGATAATACAATGACGTATTTAAACAAGGGCCAGTTCTATCCCATTACACTGAAGGAGATGAGTGGCGGTGAAGGAATCCATCAGCCCATCAGTAAAGTTCGAGTGAGTTGACACACTAGGAACTATGTAGGAGGAGAAGCTGGCAGCAGTGGCGGGCTTTGGGCTCTCAAATTTCGACACTAAAATTCACCCCCAGGCCTCTCACGTTCCATTCTGCAGCATTGTTGTGGCACCCCCTGCAGTGTGGCATCTAGTGTGGCCGAACCAGTCGCGTGCCCTAAAACCACCTCTGCTGTAAGTGCAGTGAAAAATTTTAGGAGTCCAGCGGAAGTAGTCAGCGAAGTTCCCAAAAGGGTGTGCAGTGATTCTGGCAGTAAGCTAGGCACAATGTTCTGCATCAGCTGTAGTTTCCAGTCATTTTCAAGGCTGAAGAGCATATTGCAGTAACCTAATCCAAACTTGATATTGCGAATATGCACAATGGGTTGTAATCAGTTAAGTCAGATATTTGGAGTAGACTTGAAATCAATGGGCTAAAAGTAGGAATGGAGGAGATATTATATTCAGTTCACACTGAAAGAAAAAAACCTGCCTATGGTAATTTGCAGCTTCCAAAACAACTTGAGAACTAACAATCCTTCAAAATTTACTCTTCTTTAGATTTTGCAATATAGTTCTCCAGCCAAGTAATGTGTACATATACTGAGGGGAAGTATACATTAAAAATGCACGTGTTAGTGAAAATAACTTACCAAAAAATGCATTCTACTTGAGGAAATTTCTTTGGGAAAATAAGTATATTGGATAAAATTGCATACGGGTGTGTCTGTTAGGAGAAATCTGCACGAAAATGCTGGTGAATTTTCATGAAGCCTTTTTTTAAAAAAGTAAATAAATTGCAAAGTGATGTGAAAATATGGAAAACAGAACTCAAAGATGGGGAAAATGAGAAACCGCAATTGGACGAAAGCCACGACGAAAGTCCACTGATTTCAAGGGGCTTACATTGTGTATGACTTAGCTGAATGCAACCCATTTAATTGAATGCACACCTATGGGTTGTTGGGATTCTAGTTTGCTTTGTTTCTTCTTCTTTTTTTAAAAAAAGAAGAGGTACCACACAGGAATGGAGTCACCAAGTCAGCTTACCCCCAAAGGCCCCCCCCCCGGCCAGGGCTCATTTATTGCCAGTGCATTTTAATTATTTGTTTGGTGGCCAAATAAATCAACCAGTTACCTAGTTTATCTCCCTATTTTTGGTGTCACTTTGAATGCCATCAGATTAAGGGGTAGCGCTGGCACTTTTCCGACTCTTGCTCCCACCCTGTTAATGGTCAGGGAAATTCTCTTCAGAAGCCCACTCATGTGGGCAGATTTTGTGAAGCTAAATAGCAAGTTGTTGAGCAGGGATGGGGAACCTGTGGTCTTTAACGTAGGGCTGCACTTCCTATGGGATGCGGATGGCGCTGTGGGTTAAACCACAGAGCCTAGGACTTGGCGATCAGAAGGTCGGCGGTTCGAATCCCCGTGATGGGGTGAGCTCCCGTTGCTCGGTCCCTGCTCCTGCCAACCTAGCAGCTCAAAAGCATGTCAAAGTGCAAGTAGATAAATAGATACCACTCCGGCGGGAAGGTAAATGGCTTTTCCGTGTGCTGCTCTGGTTCACCAGAAGCAGCTTAGTCATGCTGGCCACATGACCCAGAAGCTGTACGCCGGCTCCCTCGGCCAATAAAGCGAGATGAGCGCCGCAACCCCAGAGTCGGTCACAACTGGACCTAATGGTCGGGGGTCCCTTTACCTTTACCTTACAGTTCCTATAATCCTTCACCACTTCTGAAAGGCCACTGGTTCTGCACCCCTAGGAATTCAGAGGCATCTACGTATATCTGAGTAACCGTGTTCGCACTTCAGCTTAAAAAGGCTGGCAGAATTGCCTAGATTAAGCTACCAGCTTAATAAACACTTTGCTTCCTTCCCTGTGAAGTGTCTTTGCCAAAGACCCTCTGGCCTTTATGTCAATTAAGCTCTGCTCTCTCTCCTCCTGTCCCTCTTTTTCCTCCTCTTTTGAAGAGTGTCATCATGGTTGTATTTGCCGAAGACAAAACCAGAGAGGATCAACTCCGGCACTGGAAGTACTGGCACTCTCGGCAGCACACAGCCAAACAAAGGTGCATTGACATAGGTAAGAAATCATCCCAGCTGCAGGTGCCAGGACAGCGCTTGGCAGGTTTCAGTTCTCTGCTCACGTTCGTTCTTTTTACTGCACATGCCCAAGGCTATCTTTTGGCCACAGTTCAACATGGCTTCAGTTCTTGTTCATTACAGTTCTTTGGTTGCGCGAGAAATATTCTAAGCCATCCTAATCTTTTGGGTGAGGGGGCAGCTATACATCTCTGAACTTGCGTTTGGTTTGGTGTTGTCTGGGCACCAATTACCCAATTACCCAAATGGCTGGGTCAGCACTTATAAATCAAGATGTTCCTGGACTACAACTCCCATCCTCCTTGAACACTGGCCATGTGAATTACGGCTGATGGGAGTTCGAGTCCAAGAACACATGGAGGCCCCCCACAGTTTAGCCACTCCTGGTCTATAGCTTTGATCATCCCCCCACCCCACCTCCAAAAGAGAAACCCAACCCAACCATCTGATTATATTCTTCTGTTTCTACCATCACCCTCCCAAGAAAGCACAGTTCAGATTTTAATTCCTAGAGTGTTTGGGCCTAGTAGAGGCTGCTTGTAGCTCATGCCCTGTGCTCCAGTGTCCCTTGGCCCTTAGTCTTGAACATGTGTAGATGAGTTGCGGTGACTCAAGGTAGAAGGGAAAGGCACTCTGCACATGGGCAAATCTGCTGTCGTTTATTACTCAGGTGTTTTGGAGGTGAGCTGCTGGTGTTGTTAAACAGGTTCCAGGAATGAGTTGAGTCCCTGGCACAACTCAAGCTCCAGGTAGAGTTGGGGCAGGGAGATGAAAGATGGCATTGCAGATACCTGCTTGCCTACAGCTAAGCTGTGATTGGCCAGATTCCAGGTTCCTTTGGTTCAAGGTTGAGTTGCACTCCCAGCCCTTTCCTCCTGTGAATAAAAGGAGGGATTAATCACTTGGCACTTAAAGGCAGACGCACACGCAAATCTTCCTTTATTATTAAAGGGTGTATTTTTTATTATTATCAAGAGTATATATCCTTGTTATGCTGGGGTGACATTTCTCGTACAAAACCACAGGGCACGGCAAGGATAGCAGGTGCCACCTCTTTCCTTTTAGAACTTTATGTTTCATTTCCTGATTTATTTTTGCTTTTTAAAAATAAAAATAAAATTTATTGCAGAGATGCCCACAGGCAACAACTCTTGGTTGTTTTTTATTGCTCTCCAATACATCAATGTTCTTCCAAGATGGAAGAAAATAAATGACGCTATACTAGGCCTGTATGTAGCATCAATAGATTGACATACTATATTGTGTTTTTTTTTTCTCTTATCAACAGCTGACTACAAGGAAAGCTTCAACACGATCAGTAACATTGAAGAGATAGCCTATAATGCCATTTCCTTTACTTGGGACATCAACGACGAAGCAAAGGTAAGCATTCAGGCTTATTTTTCCTGGCTCCCTTTTTTGTGTAAAAGGGGAGAAAGGAGGTATATCTCAACATGGCATATCGTTAGATTTTTATTTGCTTTCTGCTTTTAAGAAATAGTTGCTGGAGCATTGCCAAAGTGTGTTTGAATACAAATGAAGTGTTTGTTGTTGTTTTTTAAGTGGAGGGACAATCAGTATTGGGGATTGACGTGGCTATCTTTCAAGCTCTGCCTTGCTTCTCCAAGCCCCCCAGATCAGTTTAACAGAAGGAAAGTGAGCAGGAACAGGAGAGTGAAACAGGCTCCTGCAAAAAACAGAAATTACTTCATCATGTTAGTGAATTATTACATAGAGACCTACGAGCTACCAGGTGCATTTAGTGCTTGTTCTTACTGAGGAGACTGCCTGGCAAGATCTCAGACTGCTACACCTATTCAAACAGACGTCTTTCAGCCACCTAAGTTTAAACAGAGGTGTGTTTGCAGGCTGCAACTTGCAATCCTCTGCAAACGGCCCATCTCTTCTGTCAAAGTGTCATTTTGTGTCAGATTTACTAGTCACCTTCTTAGTCCCCTTTGCTATGCAGACGTCACTAAACAGCACAATGCAGCCTTCAGGTGCCAGGTACTACAACTCCCATCAGCTCCAACCAGCACGAGGGGCGGGAAGGGGTGAAGACTTGTATAATAGATGTATTGCATTGGGAACGTTTCCGCATCATATTGTGGTGCGATGCAGTTAAGTCTGGTGGGCAACCTCCTCAGTTTCATTGCTAAGCCTTCAAAGAGTATGCAAAGCCACTTGGAGGCTGAGCTGACAAGCTTGCTTTTGCCCTGACATGAGGCAACTTTCATGCCATGGTCTTGGAATTATTTGAAATAATTTTTGAATAATTGTCATGTAGTTCTGGAATAATGGTAATTTGAAGCCCATTTCGAATTGAAGCTCCAATGAAGACAATGAACAGATGTGCTCCCTTCCCTTTTGCAAACTTAGCCAGTGGTACCAGTTTAAAGATGCTCTCAAGGCTAATCTTAAAAAAAAAATTAAAAAATCGGAATAAGCATGGAAAATTGGGAAACACTGACCTGCGAGCGTTCCAATTGGAAAATAGCCTTTACCAAAGGTGTCTTGAACTCTGAAGAAGCACAAACTCAGGATGAAAGGTAGAAACGAGCTGAGAGGAAGGCAAGTTTAGCAAACCCTAAACCGTGATCAGCTCCCACCTGGAAACCCATATCCCCACAGTGGAAGGATGTGTGGATCCAGAATTTGACTCCGCAGTCACAGACACACCATTAGGACTGTGTTCATGGAAGGCAATCTTATTCTGCTACGAGTGATCGCCAGAGAAGATGACGACCAGGAAAGGGTCAAAGGAGGGCGCTCTGCTAGGTCAGAAACATCCACAGATGTTGGATAGCATGGACTACATTTTCCATATTTACTGATGGCTCTGGTGGCAGCATCTAGGACAGCTTTGGGCTGACTGCATCCCCTCACCATCTTTGACCACTGGCCATGCCGGCCAAACAATATATGGAGATGCAGCTTTGGGGATTGACACATCAAAGTGGTTTACAACATTAACAAAGCCATACAAAAAAAGTATTTAAAGATTTGACAACCATTTAAAAGCAAAAAGGGTTATTCAGAAATAGGAGTTCTTTTCTAGTAAGGGTGTTGGAATGGTTTAGCCATAACCTGGAAGACCCCGTTTGAAATCTCTGTGTCCCCTTGAATTCCCCAGTGGGATCTGAGCCTCATCTCCCCTCCCTTCCATCTGTAATGTAAGAATACAGTGGTACCTCTGGTTACGTACTTAATTCGTTCCGGAGGTCCGTTCTTTTTTTTTATATATATATATTTATTAAAATTTTTAAACATAAATGCAGAAATAAAAACAATGAAACCTATATCATAACATATTTTCTTAGCTTCATTGGACTCCCTCACGTCTCCCGCTCCCACTTGCATCATTGTCAATTCTTACCCGCAATTTATCATCTTGTTTACATTCTTATATCCCATTCATTTAAAAATTTAAAATATAATCTAATAATCCTCCCAAAGGTTTATGTTTTTTCCTCAATCTCACTTGTCATCCTAATTCCATCTAGTTTAGTGGTGCTCAATTATTTATGATCTAGCATCCTTCTTAACATTCAACCAAATTACAATGCTTTTTAAAATAAATCTTAAATTTCTTCCAGTCTTCTTCAACCTTCTCTTCTCCCAGGTCTCGGATTCTGCCAGTCATCTCGGCTAGTTCCATATAGTCTATCAGCTGCATCTGCCACTCTTCCAGTGTGGGTAGATCTTGGGTTTTCCAGTGCTTAGCGATAAGTATCCTTGCTGCTGTTGTTGCATACATAAAAAATGTTCGGTCCTTCCTTAACACCTTCTGGGCGACAATACCCAAAAGGAAGGCCTCTGGTTTCTTAGTGAAGGTATACTTAAATACCTTTTTCAGCTCATTATATATCATTTCCCAGAAAGCCTTCACTCTAGGGCAAGTCCACCAGAGGTGAAAGAATGTTCCTTCATTTTCTTTACATTTCCAACATTTATTATCAGACAAATGGTATATTTTTGCAAGTTTAACTGGGGTCATGTA
The DNA here is from genome assembly GCF_951804945.1 of Podarcis cretensis. NCBI lineage: Eukaryota > Metazoa > Chordata > Lepidosauria > Squamata > Lacertidae > Podarcis > Podarcis cretensis. The sequence continues at coordinate 96,224,065 of NC_137172.1, read as the reverse complement.
CCATCTATATATCATTTTCATTACATTTTCCTTCAAAGCATTACATGCAGTGAAGTTCAACCCAATGGTCCACAACCTTTCCCAGTCCTCAAACATAATGTTGTGCCCAATGTCCTGTGCCCACTTTATCATAGCCAATTTAACCATTTCATCTTGTGTATTCCATTTTAACAGCAAGTTATACATTCTTGAAAGTACCTTAGTCTTAGGCTCTAACAGTTCCGTTTCCAACTTCGATTTCTCCACCTGGAACCCTAGCTTTTTGTCATTTTTAAAAACTTCTTTAATCTGAGTGTAGTGTAGCCAGTCTCGCACTTTATCCTTCATTTTCTCCAAACTCTGCAATTTCCAATTGTCTCCATCTTTTTCTAGTATTTCCCAATATTTTGGCCATTTGGCCTCCATATTGGGTCTTTTTCGGGCCTTAGCTTCCAGAGGTGAAAGCCACCTTGGAGTTTTATTTTCCAATAAGTCTTTATATTTTGTCCAGACATTGAACACTGCTTTTCTGACAATATGATTCTTAAAGGCCTTATTGATCTTAACCTTGTCATACCATAAGTATGCATGCCAACCAAAAGCATTGTTAAAACCTTCCAGATCCAGAACGTCAGTGTCCTCGAGAAGTAGCCAGTCTTTTAGCCAGCAGAAAGCTGCGGCCTCATAGTACAACTTTAGGTCTGGCAGGGCAAAGCCCCCTCTTTCTTTCGCATCAGTTAATATCTTAAACTTAATTCTGGGCTTTTTGCCCTGCCAGACAAACTTAGAGATGTCTCTCTGCCACTTCCGGAAGCACTCCGTCTTGTCCACAATCTGTAGTGTTTGAAACAAAAACAACATTTTTGGCAATACATTCATCTTAATAGCAGCAATTCGGCCTAACAAAGAAAGTTTCAATTTTGTCCAACTGTCTAAGTCTCTTTTAATTTCAGACCAACATTTTTCATAATTATCCTTAAAAAGACTCAGATTTTTTGCTGTTATGTTTACCCCTAGGTACTTTACTTTTTTAACCACAGTTAGTTCTGTCTCTCTCTGAAACCGTTCTGACTCTGTATCTGTCAATTTTTTTCCCAGCACCTTAGTTTTCTGTTTGTTTAATTTGAATCCCGCCACCCGACCAAAGTCTTGAATCAATTGTAACACTCTTTTCGTACTAGATTCTGGCTCCTGCAGGGTCAAAACTAGGTTATCTGCAAAAGCTTTAAGTTTGTATTGTTTCGCTCCGACCTGGATTCCTTCCACCAACCGGTCCCCTCTGATCATGTTCAAGAGCACCTCCAGAACCGAAATAAATAGCAGAGGGGAAATGGGGCAGCCTTGTCGTGTTCCTTTTTCAATTTTAAACTCTTCTGTAACCACATTGTTAACTATCTCAAAACCCCGTCCCACTCCCATTTCTTTTAAATTTCCCTTCATAAATTTCCAAGAGATATTGTCAAAGGCCTTCTCCGCATCTATAAAAATTAACACTGCTTTTGTATTTATGTCTGTTTGCAAAAGTTCCAAAATGTCAATGATATTCCTTGTATTAGCAAACAAATGTCTACCTGGGAGAAAGCCTGCCTGGTCTTTATGAATTACTTCATTTAATACTTTTTTGAGTCTACTTGCCAAAACGTCTGCAAATATTTTGTAATCCACATTTAAAAGGGAGATGGGACGATAGTTCTTCAGTTGTGTCTTTTCAGCTTCCGATTTTGGTATCAATGTGATAAAAGCTTCTTTCCACGATTCCGGCGCCTTCTTCCCCTCCATAATTTCATTGCTGACCTCCATCAGTGGTTGTATCAGATAGTCTTTTAATGTCTTGTAGTACTTGGAGGTCAGCCCATCTGGCCCTGGGAATTTGCCCAATTGCATGTTCTGAATGGCTTGTTCAATCTCTTGTCGTGTTATTTTGCAATTCAGGATTGATCTATTTTCTTGTGACAATTTTGTTAATCCATTTTTTTCCAAAAATTGTTTAATCTCAACCTCATCTTGCGGCCCTTGGGTATATAATCTTTTGAAATATCTCTGGAAGCACTTTCTGATCTCCACAGGGTTCTGAATATTTCTTCCTTCAATTTCTAAATTTGTAACTGTATTTAGTTTTTGTCTCCTCTTCAACTGCCAAGCTAGCAGTTTCCCACATTTATTTGCCGATTCAAAAGTTTTTTGTTTCATTAATTTAATCTTCCACTCTATTTCCTGGTTTATCAATTTAGAATATTGTGCTTGATGAAGTTTGATTTCTCTCAGGGTCGGCTGTGACTTCGGATTTGATCTTAACTTCTTCTCCAATTCTTTGATTTTCTCCAATATCTTGTCTTTCCTCTCATTTTGTCTCCTTTTCTTTACAGCATTCTGTTGTATCAAGAACCCCCTCATTACAGCCTTACTTGCGTCCCAGATAGTTATTTTTTCCGCCGTAGTGTTCATGTTTATCTCAAAATAGTCCTTCAAGGCTTTTTGGGCCTTCTCAACAATCTCCTGATCTCTAAACAAATTGTCATTCATCTTCCATCTAAAGGAGCCGGTTGGTAGTAATGTCATGTCCATCTTCGTTGCATTATGGTCGGAGCAGGTCTTTGGGCAGATTTCCACCTTTCTGACCTTGGGTGCCAGACCTCTAGTTATCCATATTTGGTCGATTCTTGTCCAAGTCATCTGGGCTTCAGAGAAAAATGTTCCCTCTCTTCCCAAGGGGTTCTTCGTTCTCCAAATGTCAATTAAGTCCATATTGTCTATCATTTCAAAGAAAGTCTTTGGTAGTCTGCCGTCCTTTGTAACATTTTGGCTTTGTGACTTATCCATGTTAGTTGATACGACCCCGTTCATATCTTCCGGAGGTCCGTTCTTAACCTGAAACTGTTCTTAACCTGAAGCACCACTTTAGCTAATGGGGCCTCCTGCTGCCACCGCGCCGCCGGAGCAAGATTTCTGTTCTCATCCTGAAGCAAAGTTCTTAACCCGAGGTACTATTTCTGGGTTAGCGGAGTCTGTAACCTGAAGCGTATGTAACCCGAGGTACCACTGTAATGATACTGGCCTACTTTACAGGGCTTGTCCTAAGGGTTATTGAGATAACGCAAGCAAAACACTTGGATTATGCAGGGGAAAGTGTCACATCAAGTTATTACATCCTTTTTATCCTCTCTCTTGCCCCTCCCTGCAAGTGTGTGTGGAAACCAGGGCTGTGTTTAACTGCGGCCATTTGCAGCCATCGTAACAGCCTCATGTTGACCGAAGAGAACTCCACATGGGACTCTGATAGTAATAGCTTAGAGTAATCCATTGTGGGTCATACTGAATAATGTGGAGAGTTTTGGTCTTTACTGGCACCTGAGAGCATCTCTGTGGAGATTGTAGGGAGCCCTCTCCTCAACCTCTCTATTCCCTGTTCCCCCCTCCCCAACCTAGGCTGGCTCTGCCATTTAGCGGCGTGAGGTGAACTCACCTCAAGCTGTGGAGGTTTCTGTATGTGCAGCATGGGCAAAATATTGGACAGGGCTGTGGACTTCATACACACCCATACATTTAAAGCAGATCGGATGTGGCTTTTTCCAAACAATCCTGGGAACTGTAGTTTACCTCTCACAGAGCTTGTAATTCCCAGCACCTTGTAACGAACTACAGTTCCCAGTATTCTTTTGGGAAAGTCATGTGTTTTAAATGTGTACAACACAGCCTTGTAAGCCAGCCAGCTAACCTCCTCTTAGGAGAACACTCTTCTGTCCCTAATGTGGAAATAAGATTCAGCTGCCAATCTGGTCCACTTGTGGAATGCAAGGGTGTCATATTGTCCTTCATATTAGGCAACAAAATGGTCTTGGTCTGGCCCAGCTGTCTCGCATTTTGGTGTCCGCCCCCAACACATCAGAGAGATGAAGCCGTTTGTCCTTTCTCTAGCACAGGCATCCCCAAACTCGGCCCTCCAAATGTTTTGGGACTACAACTCCCATCATCCCTAGCTAACAGGGCCAGTGGTCAGGGATGATGGGAATTGTAGTCCCAAAACATCTGGAGGGTTGAGTTTGGGGGTGCCTGCTCTAGCTAGTCTGGGTGATCTAGGCAACCATTCAGAAGGGAGGAAATGGGACGGGCTTTCACGGTTGAATTGGGCAGTGGACTCTTTAAAGGAAGGATTTGTGAGCAAGAGGAGGCAGTGATTCGGGGATGGGCAGTAGAATTTGTTCCAAACCTTTTATTGCAAAATAAATATTCCCCTTTCACCATGTAACCCTGACGTGTTTATCCTTCCAACCCTTCCAATGGCAGTGTTTCAGCACCTGATGCCTAAAATGGCATTACTTCGTGAAGTTGGTATCGGTTACCAACCTGAGAATCTAAAACGCTATAATCCTTTGGCGAACTAGCTCTTTGGGGCACTGGCAGCTATAGAAGCACATTTCCGCAGGTGACAATAGCTCCATTCAGTATGCTGCTTCATCTCTGCGTCTTGCAAAGTAGCCCAGTCATTCAAGTGTATCCTCGTGGTCCTCGTGCTAAAGTGGGTGGTATTCTCCACACTACCCTGCCCCTTAAAAGGACAAACAAACTGACACGTCATGGCCAAGTCACTCACCTTGAGATCATTCAAGTCACTGGGCAGATTCTGAAAGGGAAGCTGCTACGTTTTGAACCAGCAACATCAAAATTATGCATCAGACAACTTCTGGTTTCTTTTTTGCATGTTGGTTGCATATGTGCAGATTTATCCGAACCTACTCAATTTGCATATTCTAAATTGATGTCCTGGGTTTTTTGCAAACCACTGGGGAAACAGGGAGACAGTAGAGGGTGTATAGATACACATCTAGGAGTAAGGACAGGTAGCTAGGTGATGTTTGCCAGTTCCTGAGCATGGTCAGTATTTAGAATCATAGAATCATAGAGTTGGAAGAGACCACAAGGGCCATCGAGTCCAACTCCCTGCCAAGCAGGAAACACCATCAGAGCACTCCTGACATATGGTTGTCAAGCCTCTGCTTAAAGACCTCCAAAGAAGGAGACTCCACCACACTCCTTGGCAGCAAATTCCACTGTCGAACAGCTCTTACTGTCAGGAAGTTCTTCCTAATGTTTAGGTGGAATTTTCTTTCTTGTAGTTTGGATCCATTGCTCCGTGTCTGCTTCTCTGGAGCAGCAGAAAACAACCTTTCTCCCTCCTCTATGTGACATCCTTTTATATATTTGAACATGGCTATCATATCACCCCTTAACCTCCTCTTCTCCAGGCTAAACATGCCCAGCTCCCTTAGCCGTTCCTCACAAGGCATCGTTTCCAGGCCTTTGACCATTTTGGTTGCCCTCCTCTGGACACGTTCCAGTTTGTCAGTGTCCTTCTTGAACTGTGGTGCCCAGAACTGGATTTGTAAGCAGATTTAGGGTTTGGGAAGTGAGTGACCAAGGACTACTGTATCTTATAGTGCATTCCTATTCATGTCTACTCATGAGTAGAAATGAGTAAATCTCATTGTGTTCTGTGTGACTTACCCCCAAGTAAGTGGATATAGGATTGTTGTATTGGAATGGCTATACTTTAGTTTTCCCATGCAGCTTGCAGGCCTGACGGGGTAGATTCATTAGTTCCCTGTTTTCTTTTGGGCTTTCTTCTTAAGTGTAGTTGCATATTTCAGAAAATCATTATCCTGTAGTTCTTTTTTCTTTTTTTAACCCTCCCCCCCCACCTTTTTGTTTATTTATACTGACCTAATAAAATCAACAATGATTGCGATGTAAAAATGACCTATATACATTCTGGATTGCTATGCTTCCTAATTTATTTATTCCCCCCCCCCTTTTCTGTGTGAATGTATTTGATGGTGGTTCTTGATCAGATTACTTGTAGACAGAGCAGCAATTCTTTCCCACTGCTCTGATCTTATCGGGAGGAGGCTTAGCCAATTTCAACAATTTTTATTGCATGGTTCATTTGACTTGCTTTTCCTTTCTTTCTTTTTCTTTTTTGACAAAGGCCTTGTGTGGTGCAATACTGTATGGAACCCCTACAACATTTATTGCCATGTGGATATTGACGGTGACTTTTTTTTGCATTAAATGTTTTTTATGAACCAGCAGTACAGATCAGGGTTATATAATTATGATAAACTTCATTCAGTTTACTCAGAACTACATGAATGTCCGATGATTTCCACCCCCATCCCCAAGAAACAGAAAATGTGGGAACTAGTTTGGGAACAGAAGGATGAAGTATGATGTGAATCAGTTGGAAATTAAGGTTGGGGTGGCTCAAGGAAGGATAAGTGAACTACAGTGGTACCTCGGGTTACATACGCTTCAGGTTACAGACTCCGCTAACCCAGAAATAGTACCTCGGGTTAAGAACTTTGCTTCAGGATGAGAACAGAAATCGTGCAGTGGTGGCGCAGTGGCAGCAGCAGGAGGCCCCATTAGCTAAAGTGGTGCTTCAGGTTAAGAACAGTTTCAGGTTAAGAACGGACCTCCGGAACGAATTAAGTACGTAACCAGAGGTACCACTGTAGGGCGAAATGAGAGTGTGTTTTCCTGTGTCCAAAGCTTGTATTGAGGCAAACCAGGTATAAATAGACATGGAAGCCAGTCAGCATTGTGACTCTTTCCTCTTCCCCTATGACACCCTTTGGGCTCACGGTAGAGGAAACCTGGCAGTGTCAGCATCAATGCCAACTGCTAAATGTCAGGCAAGGGAAGAGCCTGCTCATAACCAGCCGCAAACTTAATCCCTTTTTATTTCACCCTTAGCAAGCCAGTGATGTCCCCTTTCTACGCCACCTCTGCAGTGAACCAAGTTAGAAGTTGAGGGCAAGGAGGAGGGTTCTATGAATCGGTTTTGCATATTCCTTGTTGGCCGGGCCATGTGTGCAATGAAGCTTCATTTCTTCATTTTCCTCCATTCAGTCTGAGAATGAGCTGTTAGGGCTCTCTTTCCTGTTGCCCTTGCTATCTGTTTGGATATTGCCACTCACCGTATAGGGAGGAGAGCACATGCTAACTTTGCACAGACTCCCTTTCAGTTGCTTCTGGCAAAAATATAAAGGGCAAGCAGATAAGACAGCAAAAGGCACAATGACACAGCAACTCCACTGTCAGTTACCGACCGTACTTTTATTCAAAGTGTGTGGAGGGGCATCAGGCCATTGCAATCTAATAAACTCCCAAAGTCAAGCAGCACAGTGAAGTGCTAAGAATGCGGTCTGTTAAACCTTTTACATATCCCATTTAGTATGCTTGCAAAGTGCTCCCCTCCTTCTACCCTTCTTGCAACGAACAGACCACACACAGTTAAGTAAGTTTAAAATGCTTTACTTACAAAACATTCCAAAGGTCAGATTTCATGCATTTATCCAAGCAGCAGCAGGGAGAACACAAGCTGAATACTCTGAGGTAGAAAATACAGAATGATAGCTTCAAACATGTGCTCTAAGCTCGGGTCTTGCAGTCTCCCTCACTGGCGAAGAGGGGGCATGACCTAGCTGTGTCTAGGAACACAGCTCTATGATCTTAACCCCGTCATGCACCAACTAGCACTCATGCATAGTTATGTTTCACTGCAATTTCCCACAAGATGTGAGACAGGATCTTCCCTGGTTCGAGTCTTGCCATGCTTATGTGGTCTTGCCATGCTCATGTGGCATTCGGCAAGCCTCCCAAGTCTTGCCATGCTCATGTGGCATTCGGCAAGCCTCTTTTCCCTCGGCTTCAGCCCCACCCCCAAATAAATCTGTATATGGAATAATAATGCTGGCCTTCCTTCCAGAGGTGGGAACCTGTTTCCCTCCAGATGTTGTTGGAATTCAATTTCCATCAGATCCCCAGCAAGCATGACAAATGGTCAGGGATAATGGAAGTTGTATTCCACATCACTACAAGTTCCTGATTCCTGGTGTAAGCATTACTATGAGAATTTGTGGTGAAGAATTTTGAAAACCTTAAAATGCCATGTAAATAAAATACTAACTTTGTTGTTATTCTGCTCAGTGTGCAACCAGAAGATGTTTGGGTCTGTTCTCGAAGTAAAAGTCTATTTAAAGGAATCCCTCTCCCCGAAGGACTTCCCAAAGATAAACCAAACAAAAGTAGCTTTATGCTGAAATGAAATCTATGAGCTCCCTTTGTTCTAGTTGTGGGATTTTATGTTTTTGTTTAACTTGTTCCCTGAAGAAGGTGTGCTGCTTCCTGCAATTTGACCCCCAGGTGTTTTTTGTGTTTTGCATGATGTTAATTTATTAGGTTAATAAGAGTAGTAGGTCATTTCTCATTTTCCTGGGCTGTGAGTGTTGCATGTAGCCACAGTGATGCCTTCTTAATGAAGCTTTTAGTCATGTGGCACTTTAAAGGAAGGTGTTGCCACAGGTTTTGCCTGTCTTGAGATACCAGTTTGGTGAGGATGAAACTAAATGGGAGGCATGCGGATGAGTCAATCAAGCTTTAATGGCATTTGTAATGAGAGGGAGTGTAGCATTGACACCAGCAGTACAATCCTCTCCATGCTTCCCCTTTAAGTTCTCTGTGTCTGGGGCTCATTCCAGGTAAGAGTGAGCAAGATTGCAGCCTCAGCTCCCCCCCCCCTCCTTTGACTGTAGCTTCAAATCCTGCCTTGCATTATTAATTGCTTTGACTGCAGCTGCAGTCTTAACCCCACTTACCTGACAGTAAGCCTTGCTGGATTCAATAGGACTTGCTTCTGATTGGATGTGGTTTGGATTGCGGCGTAACATCTGATTCTTCTTCACAGTGTTTCAGGAACGCCACTTTCGCTGCTTATCCACAGTGCGTTTACTCCATTCTTTAGTCAAATAAGCTTCATAAAATCAAGACACCTCTTGCCAACTCAGGCTTACAATCTTAAATTCACAAAAACCAAGGGAGAAATGAACAAGGAGGAAAAAGGAAACATTCTTAGGTGCAGTGTATAATTTCCAGCTGGCATAGGAGCCAGCTCCTAGGGGCTGAGGTCTCTTTGCCCCGCATAATTTTTTTTGAGGGGGCTGCCCCCATTTCAGTTGATGGCCATTGCCATTTAAATGGTATGCGTGCACCACGTCTTGTGGTCGATTATGTGGGGCAGGGCTTACCTGAGTCCCCCCAAATATTTTATCCAAGTTGGCACCCCTGCCAGCTGGAATGGAAAGAGTTCAAGGATGGGGAGGAGCTAGATGGAGCTGGTCTCCCCAAAGAGCCAATAGTGTGGTTGCTGCTGGGTGACACTTGAGGGAAGGAATGGCCTGATGGAGCTGGCCTCTCAGGGGAACCAATGAAGCGGTCCTCTAGCACCACATCTACTTTCTACTGCATCTTCTGTCATCACCATCACTGAATCCTCAACCTAGGCAGATTAGATTTATGGCAAGGATGAAGAATCTGGTGCCCTCCAGATTGAGAGTCCTGTATTTCAGGGAGTTGGACTAGATTATCCTTGGGATCTCTTCCAACTCTATTGTTCTATGATTAGGGCAGCTAATTGCCAGTCACTGCAACTGCCACTTGTCCTGGACAATTGTGTCGTTGTAAGCCATACTGCGGTTGGTTCATTTGCCTTACCTGGAAACTGCCTGCCTGCCATTTTGTTTTTGCCAGCCTTTCCCGCAGGTTGGATTGCACCACCTGGTTCGGTGTCACTCGATCTTGCATTTGCTAAGTTGTAAAATATGTGCCCCGGTATGATGCGGTGTGAATTTTACAAATCAAGCCTTTCCTAATGTTATCAATTAATTAATAAATCGCCCAGGGTGGGTCACAACAATTTAAAATACCACGTTAAGAACAATTTTAAGCAAATTATATAAATCGTACATGGTGAGATGACAAATCTATTCTCGTCTTGTCAGTTCATTCAAACTTACAGACTATTGATCCTTATCATCAGTGTGGCGGAAGAAAGCATTTCTAAGGGACTGCACCCATTAATCAGCCAGGATAGCTCAAGCAGGAGAGCATGAGACTCTTAATCTTGGGGTTGTGGGTTTGAGCCCCACATTGGGCAAAAGATTCATGCCTTGCAGGGGGTTGTCCCTTCCAACTCTATGATTCTGTGATCTATAGCCAAATATGTGGCATGCTAATCTAGCACTATGAATGGTTGAGTGCACTTAAATTTGGTCTGTGTAGCAGGTACTATTCTTCCCCCGTGGTGTGCAGGGAACAACAATCCCCATTTCTTGGTTCCTGTGTCTGGAAGGTCCCCCCTTTTGTACTTATTTTTGCCTTGCTAAAATGTCATTGTGAGTTACTGGAGTTTTTATTCTTCAGCTTTTTCTCCAGAGTGTTTACATCAGGGAAGGGGAACCTGTGGCTCTCCAGATGTTTTTGGACTGCAATTCCCATCATCTTTGACCACTGACCATTCTGGCTGGGGTTTAGGTGAACTAGATCCAATAGCCTGTCACAGGTTGCAGGTTCCCCCTCCCTGCTCTAGAGATTTAATCTTAGTTGGACATGGATGCTTGAATTTACTGCAAATCTATATTTAGCCCACACTTGCGTTATAAATGCATATGCATAAACATCATGGCAGCAATGCACAGTTTGTTGAGGTATATTTTGAAGTGTTAATACTGGAGGGTGGTATCTTTGATAGCCAGTAATGCTGCGAGACCTAAGAATGAGAAGCCTTGCACATGCAGGGACTCCTGTTTCTTCCTTCCGTGGAGGACAATGCCCTATATGCACATATGAATGCTACGTTGTGCACCGAGCATTTCTTTGTTCATCTAAGAGTCACTTTGTGTACAACCAAACAGGTACCCCATTACTTCTCTGCTATGTCTGTATTGGAAGGGCTCAAATCATGTAGATGCATGCTCTAATGGAAGCCCATCTGTAAGTCGCTGCTGCCTCCTTAAAATTTACATAGAGAATCCTGCTCAAAAACAACACGCACACTAAACTCTAATGTAGCCAAGAATGCAGAAGTGCCCTCTGAAAAAGGAGAATGGCTGTCAGAAGAGGAATCTTGCTCTACAGGCTGAAGATGTCCAACAACTTTTGCGGCTGTATATTTCTTTCTTCTGGCAGTTCTTGGGTGGGGAAGTATCTGGTGCAGTCACTCGCCCTCCTTTTCCTTTAAGACACAGATTCAGAGAACAATATGTCATTTTGGCAGCTTACGATCCCAGCCAAATGTTGTATTTAGTTTTTGGAGAAGGAGAAAAGCAGCAATCTTAAACGATAGCTGAGATGAGGTGCTTTTAATATGAAGGTTCTTAATAAGAAGCATAAAAAGGGTTAGCTGTACTTTGAGTAGACCCATTGAAATGACAAATGTAGGTCCAGTTATTTCAATGGGCTTGCTTCATAATAATAATAATCTTACTATTTATATCCAGCCCATCTGGCTAGATTTCCCCAGCCACTCTGGGCAGCTTACAGAATATATAAAACATAATAAAGCATCAAACATTACAAACTTCCCCATACAGGGCTGCCTTCAGATGTCTTCTACAAGTTGTATAGTTCTTTACCTCCTTGACATCTGAAGGAAGGGCGCCACTGCCGTGAAGGCCCTCTGCCTGGTTCCCTGTAACTTTGCTTCTCGCAGTGAGGGAGCTGCCAGAAGACCCTCGGAGGAGGACTTCAGTGTCCAGGCTGAGCAATGGGGGTGGAGATGCTCCTTCAGGTTGAGGCAATTTAGGGCGTTAAAGGTCAACACCAACACTCTGAATTGTGCTCAGAAATGTACTGGGAGCCAATGTGGGTCTTTCAGTGTTATATGGTCTCGGCGGCCGCCCCCAGTCACCAGTCTAGCTGCTGCATTCTGGATTAGTTGTAGTTTCCGGGTCACCTTCAAAGGTAGCCCCACGTAGAGTGCATTGCAGTAGTCCAAGCGGGAGATAACCAAAGCATGCACCACTCTGGTGAGAGACAGTCTGCGGTCAGGTAGGGTCTCAGCCAACGTACCAGGTGGAGCTGGTAGACAGCTGCCCTGGACACAGAATTGACCTGCACCTCCATGGACAACTGTGAGTCCAATATGACTTCCAGAGGCACAGGTAACCCATTGAGGACCAGGGAGTCCCCCACACCTGCCCGCCCCATCTCCCAAAAACAGTACTTCTGTCTTGTCAGGATTCAACCTCAATCTGTTAGCCACCATCCATCCTCCAACCACCTCCAGACACAGAACCTTCACTGCCTTCACTGGTACTGATTTAAAGGAGAGGTAGAGCTGGATATCATCCGCATACTGGTGAACACCCAACCGAACACTAATGACCGGCATTGGATTGTATAATCCAAACAGATGTTAAAAAAAAGAGAGAGCTGCTTTTTTCTCCAGGTCCCTTCCTTACCTTCTGCACTTGTCTCCTTAGTTCATCCTTTTAGGGAGAGCCTGACTGAGCTAAAATTTGGGGAGGTTGGCGATAAGCTTGTGGATTTCATTAATGAGTCATCTGCCTCCAGTCCACCTCAGTTCAAGCACTACCTCAGGAAACAGACGCAGCAGCTAGGCTGCTTTCCCATAGCAGTTCTTCCCTGTTCTCACATCAGGAAACAGAATGTAATTGGGTTAAGAGTTCTAATTAAACACACAAAACTTCCTCATCAGAAGGATGGTGCTTTTCCAGATCATGGATGTAAGGTGTTCTGGTATGACACATGCAAGCTGGCTCAGTCCAGAGTTTCAAGTACAGAGAACAACTCCTCCCTTTGTGTTGCAAAGATGACAGCTAGTCAAATAAGTCCAGGAAGCCCCTATAAGCAGGGCATGGAAGCACCAGCCTATTTGCCCTCAGCATCTGGTATTCAAAGGTATACTGCCTTACAAGATGGAGGTTCTATTTTGCTATTGTAGTTAGTAACTGCTGGTGAGCCGAATTCATGGGAAAGTAGGTCTAAATCCTCTTTGAAAGGCACCTGACCCATAAATTTGACCCACATAAGAGAGACTTCCATTTGTCTCTCCTGAATCTACAGCTGATTCAGTTTCTTGGATGACCCCTGAGTTCTAGTGTTTGCTGACATCTTACTGCTTAAATTAAAAAAAACACTGTCAGCACATTGTCACTGCTAGCTGCAAAAGTTTCTAAGCCATTGTTGAAGGAAATATTACCTAGCTGTACATTTGACTTCCTCTTGAGCATGAGTAAAAGCTTTGATAAGCAAAACCAGCTTTTCAAAAAACAGCTGGCATGAAAGCTAGCCAGCTCATTAGACAGTAAGGTGTCACGTTCATTAAAGGTGTTACATAGATAGCAACTGCTAATTAAAATGAAACCTGCATGTAGATCAGGTCTGATTAGAGTTGTCAAAGATAACTGGTTAGAAATCCATTTGGGGTGGGAACTACCTCTGGAAACAAGGGAGAAACTTCTGGTTCTCTCTCTGTGTTGTTCCCATCCATTGGTCTAGAAAATTACCTCAGATCATGTACTTAGGCCACAGGCAGGCACATTTGCCTTCTGGAAGTCCTGACGTCAAATCTATTTGGTGCTTTTGTGGGGTGCAAGTCATAAGTGAGTTCTTTCCACTCTTAACACAGGGATGAGGTCAACTGAGGGTGTGCCTCAAAACTTAGCTTTTGGACAAATGACACAGAGCTTTTTTTCCCCCAGCAGGAGGCACCATTGTCATTCTAAGAGAACAAGGAGGAAGTTCATGGTGGGCTCTGACATCTTTTTTTCTAGAAAAACAGTTTGTTGTTTATTCGTTTAGTTGTGACCGACTCTTCGTGACCCCATGGACCAGAGCACGCCAGGCACTTCTGTCTTCCACTGCCTCCGGCAGTTTAGTCAAACTCATGCTGGTAGCTTTCAGAACACTGTCCAACCATCTCGTCCTCTGTTGTCCCCTTCTCCTTGTGCTCTCCATCTTTCCCAACATCAGGGTCTTTTCCAGGGAGTCTTCTCTTCTCATGAGGTGGCCAAAGTATTGGATCCTCAGCTTCAGGATCTGTCTTTCCAGTGAGTACTCAGGGCTGATTTCCTTAAGAATAGATAGGTTTGATCTTCTTGCAGTCCATGGGGACTCTCAAGAGTCTCCTCCAGCACCATAATTCAAAAGCATCAATTCTTCGGCAATCAGCCTTCTTTATGGTCCAGCTCTCACTTCCACACATCACTACTGGGAAAACCATAGCTTTAACTATAAAACAGAAAAACAACACTGCAATGTAATTTCTCACTGGAGTCCTGCTCCTTTTGGGGTTCCCTAGCCTTTTTTGTGGGTTAGTACTTAGTAGACCCACTGAAATGGATGGAATTAAGTCTACTGTTTTCAGTGGTTCGCTTTGAGTATGATTATCATCGTCCCATCATTAGGAAGAGAACGCCTTTTAGAATTGCAGCAGCTATTATTTCCACTAGGGGTCAGTCATTCACTGCTGATCAGTTTTGATTTTCGCCTTGCTTTGAAGAAAACCAGCCTTTAGGTAAGAGGTGCAACAAATCAAATTATTTTACCGCTTATTATTGGAGCGGTGTCACTTCTTTGACTCTGTGCTTGGTTGGGCAAGGGCATTCCAAGTGCGGAAGCAGTTGTAATGCTGAGATATTAAGTTCATGTCATATCAACCCACAGTTAATGTGTGAAAGTTGTGGGTCTCAAATGGTGGTTCTAAACCCCTTGAGGGTACAGAGTGAAATAACATTTGGCAACCAGCAGAACAGATATTTCAGGTTGTCTTTTCTTCTCTCCAACAAATATACATAAATATGCCTTTTTTTAAAGGAAAGACATACCGAAATTCTGCAGAACGTTTCTTCTGAGCAAAAGATCTGATTGGGGTTTCTTTTTTTGTACATGTATTCCTTGCTCTTCTGTAGTTGTGTGTAATAGCTAATGGTTCCAGATAGAAGATACTGATGTCTATCCGCGTTAAGGAACTAATCCTGGCAATGGGTTCACATTTGCCACTGTTGAAGTTAAGATGTGTTGACCACATCTGGAACTCAGGAGCCAAATCATGGGCGTAGCGTTGAATCATGTGGCTTCCATCATATATAAAAACATAGTAAAACATTAAACATTTAAAACTTCCCTATACAGGGCTGCCTTCAGTTGTCTTCTAAAGGTTGTATAGTTACTCATCTCCTTTGCTTGGGGGTCCCATAGCTCCATACACTCTGATGAAAATCACCCTAAGCAAAAGTAGGACATTCCGGGATCAAATCAGACACACAGACGGCTTCTGTAAATCCGGGACTGTCCCTGGAAAATAGGGACACTTGGAGGGTCTGCAATTCTGGATGCACGTAACTGGCAGTGATGTCCTATGGCACCCCAATAGACATGCATAGGATTATTCTGTTAGACTTTGTTGGACTTCGCACTAGTGGGCCATCTGTGGTTTGTGGCTGAATACAGTACTGATGAATTTTCTTGCTGCAGCAGAAAAAAAAAGTTCATTGAGGCTGCTTTTGATGAGAATGGGTTTTCCTGGTTTGTTTGTAGGTCTTCATTGCCGTAAACTGCCTCAGCACAGACTTCTCATCTCAGAAAGGTGTCAAAGGGCTTCCTCTGAATCTTCAGATTGACACCTACAGCTACAACAACAGGAGCAACAAGCCAGTCCACAGAGCTTACTGCCAGATTAAAGTCTTCTGTGACAAGGTAAAGCTGATGGAGTCTGTAAAATGATAGCTTTATTTAGGAATGTTTTGCCTTTTTAGTTTAGTCCATCAGTCTCATTTCTTACAAGGCAAGCAGAAAAATAAACAATTCAAATTGTTTATTTTTTTCTGCTTGTCTTGTAAGAAATGAGATTGACTGGCTAAACTAAACTACAATTCAAAACAACAACACTCTTCACCACTTGGAAATTAAGATGACCTGTTACTTTTTGAGACTCATTCAGTGTTGTGCTATTTACATATTTGGTGAGGGCGCAATCACTTGGAAAGGATGTCAAGTGAAAAATCTCAAGTCTGTGTATACACACATACACACATTGATGCTATGAACCTTCCATTTCAAACAGAAAAATATGAGCACATGCTAGATTTTCTAATTTATAACTCTGAGGTGTTTAATGAAATTGCTAACCAACCAAAATGAAGAACTCTGCCAGCTATCTCATAAATTCCACCAATCAAAGCTAATTATCGTTGTATTGTCATCACTGATCATTTTCTTGCTTTTTTAAACACACACACACACACACACTAGCATCACATACCTCATGAACATTGATGTCAACTACCTGATGACTATAAGTTGCTCAGGAAATGAATTCTTAGCCTTGTTAAACTTTTTGAAATAAATGGAATCCAAAACACACCTAATTCTTGACCATGAGAGATAAAATTGTAGACATTATTTGCTTTTAATAAATAACCAACAATAAAAGCAACAGTTATTTTAGGAACATTTTTCCTACTTTTAAATATTAATATTTTATTGAATGAACTTCAATTATAAATAAATAAAGTGATACAGAGAAAAAAAGTGTGGGGACCCGAGAGAAAAAACAAAGATGTGTATAAGAAAAAAACATACCAAAAAAAGTATTTTAGGAACAAAGCAGCATGGTTCATCTAGTTTGCCAACTCTGGCTTACTTGATTTCCCTCTTTTGGCATTTCTACATCATCTGGGTTAAGCGGTCATTCTGTCCTGCAGATTCTGTCCCCATTAACAAAAAAATGTAGTGCTAAATCCAAATAGCAAAACATTGAAGAACAAGGTCGATCTACTTTTTTTAATCTACTTAAAAAAAAAAAAAATCAAGGCTGCTCGCTATTGAGGAAAAAACAACGAAGCTAGGGACAAATGGGCCTGTTTTCAACCACAGTTCAATCTTCATTTTTATTGATTAGCTTACAAGATGCAAGTTTACAAGATAGAAACTTCCATGTTCTCAGTTTGGTGTTTCTGTGGCTTTACTGCTGCACCTTTCTTTTACCACCCGTAGCCGGTAAAGGTAAAGGGACCCCTGGCCATTAGGTCCAGTCGTGACCGACTCTGGGGTTGCAGCGCTCATCTCGCTTTATTCGCCGAGGGAGCCGGCGTACAGCTTCTGGGTCATGTGGCCAGCATGACTAAGCCGCTTCTGGCGAACCAGAGCAGCACACGGAAATGCCGTTTACCTTCCCGCCGGAGTGGTACCTATTTATCTACTTGCACTTTGACGTGCTTTCAAACTGCTAGGTTGGCAGGAGCCTGTAGCCAGTAGCTTAACCTAAAACTTTGCCCCACTAGTTGTCTCAGCAGCTAGGCACTTGGAAGGAATTGTAATAATTGCTTGGTCTCTCTCTCTCTCTCTGTGTGTATGTGTGCGTACAGTCAACTCATCTGGAGAAGGAGAAGCAAGCTTTCTCAAAATTACACAAGATCAGTTTACACTCATTTGTTTTGCTCTATGTATCTATTGGGGGAAGCTATACCCTATGCAGAGTAAGGCTGGGCAATATCTGGTTTATCACCAGCTAAACATTGCGATATATCACAATGTCTGAAATAAGGATGGAGCTCTGTAGAGGCATTGGCTGGCTGGCTTCATGGTTTCCCCCTCATTGTGATTTTTGCATAGCACACACACACACCATGATTTGCGATATATTGCCAGGTCAGAAATTATGAAACCAATATCTCAATGTGGACTTAAAACCGGTTTTGGACGATATATCAATATATTACCCAGCCCTAGTGCAGAGAGAGCATATCCACTATACGGTAGTACAGAGCTTTCCAAACTGTGTGTCGGCTGCAGTGTGTAGGTGTGTGTTGTGCGAACGCTCCCCTCACTCATCCCAGGTCTGGAAAGGGGTTAGTTTAACCTCTGGTTTGCTAGGAAAACTGAATTACTGTGTTGCAAAATCATGCATGTCTAAAAAGTGTGTCACCAACATGAAAAGTTTGGAAAGCTCTGCGGTAGTGGAGCACAGCCTCGATAAAATTTATTATAAAGGATGACAAATGTAGAATTAGCAATCACAACAAGTCTAACAAAACAAGACCTTAACAAAATTGGCACCTGCTCAGTAATAACAGTATTAGTTCCCTCAAGAAGGTCTCTAAAGATTGACCTGGAAACAGTCTCAGGAGAGGTTAGATTATATGCTTTCTAAACCCCTGGTTAGAACTGCAGTAAAACTACACATGGTTGACCGTATCCACCTTGGTATTGTTATGGGATCATTTGTCTTTAAAAGGAACTCAAGCAAACGTAACATCCAAAAGCTTTGAAAGTAACATTTTTAAAAAATAATATAAGTCTGCTTTGCTTTAGGTATTGATCAATAAAAAATTTAATAGGGCACATAGCAAATTAAAAGTGATATTTCACAGCAAACCTGAATACACCCTTTCCTTGTTTTCTAAATGAGACAAACCAATTTATTCTGTTTGTAGCATCCTTTCACCCATGTAGGTTTGCCTGTGTATAAAACTAACTACTTCATTGCTTATGGCAAGGGACATAAACAATGCTTACAATTACAGTAGTACCTTGGGTTAAGAACTTAATTTGTTCCGGAGGTCCATTCTTAACCTGAAACTGTTCTTAACCTGAAGCACCACTTTAGCTAACCAGGCCTCCTGCTGCCACCGCACTGCTGCTGCGTAATTTCTGTTCTCATCCTGAAGCAAAGTTCTTAACCCGAGGTACTATTTCTGGGTTAGCGGAGTCTGTAACCTGAAACGTCTGTAACCTGAAGCATCTGTAACCCGAGGTACCACTGTATTTTCTGGCTTGAATCTGCCCCACCCCACCCCCGCACGCGCAAGGCAGGTGCAATAATTGATCATTCATACTTGGTTGCAATCTACATTTCTAATATATTGTCCATAATACTTCAAGCCTTGCTCTGAAATAAAAAAAATTGTCTTTATTGATTATAAAACAGAGACACCAGTTATACTGGCTGAGAGATGCAGCAACAATTTTCTTGCCTACCACCCTTTAAAACAGTTGTGAAGATTACATGTAATAACTAACACCATAACACTCCATCTTCAAAGAGTTAGATTTACTATGTCTTTGAGGATTTGAACTGTGTATGGGTTTGGTTTCAAGTTCAATGACTTTTGGAAGAGGAAGAAGTTCCAAGTGTGACTGACTTCCACAATGCCTGATTTGGGAGGGACCAGGGATGCTGACCTCAATGGAGAGGAAGCCAAGCCTCTGTAAATAACCTTTCTTCTTTCTATCTGACAGGGGGCAGAGAGGAAGATCAGAGATGAGGAACGAAAACAAAGCAAAAGAAAAGGCAAGTGTACTGACCCCAGCTCCCAGCTGAATGCCTGTAAGTAGAAAATATTAAAGTGCCATTTAATTTAGTGGAAAATTTCAACTAAATCTGATTTGAAATGCAAGCAATGGTATAAAGGAAATATTAAAGTGCCATTTCATTTAATGGAAAATTTCAACTAAATCTAAATTTGAAATACAAGCAATAGTATAAAGCACAGGGTTGGTTTGTTTTTCTTAAAGGGGAGGTGTGCTGATGTGGGGCAGACAATAATGGTGTTGGTGGAATTGAACCTTTATTTAGCCCTTGCTAAATAGGTGTTCAGCTTGAGGAGAGGCAGTCGAGCAAGAAAATGCAACTTTAATGTAATTACACCAAGACATGAATGTAGGGCCACCTCACAAACTATATTATTAACAGGATTTTCTGAGGCAGAAGTAGAGATAAATGCATTTAAATACATTCATTTTTGGAAATGGTGTCTTGGTGGAATATCTGAATGCTCCTTGGGGCATCCAAAACTTGATGTTATAAATTTGAGGGTGTTAAACTGGGTGCCAGACTGCTCTGTGGGAAATCAAATCACTCCACTCTGGATCACAGCCAATTTGTTTTTGTTGGTGTTTTTGGGCTCAGCCAGCCCTTTCCATGTTCAGCACTTCCTAAGTGCTTTCATTTCCCCCCGCAGCTGTACTAGTAGCTATTTCCAGGGCTCTCCTGAATGGATTATTTCCTTTTTGATCCCTTGGATTTGCACAAAACCAGAAAGTTGCACAAGCAGATATAAACTGTGTGCTTTTGCATACTACTTGGGTGGGGAATTCTTTTAGAAAAACAAGGTACGTGCGCAGCTATCTGCACCACAGATCCTGCCGGTACTTAATTGACAGAATCCACGGCGTAGAAGGCAAGGACGAATGGGAAAGACCCGAGTTGCTCCTGATGTACAGATTCAAATACATGTGGATACAGACTACTTTGAATGGAGACAAAGCGGATTTGCAGCTAGCTCTAACACTCAAATGTGGACAAGCCCTAATAAATGGAGTCCAGGGCGGGGCTGCACAGATAGAGATGGGAGTTCCATGGGTCAGGTTAAGGATGAAAAAAGAGTCTTGCTGGATCAGACCAAAGCCCATGTTCTCACCATGACCAATCAGATGTCTGTGGGGAGCCTGCAAGCAAGACAGGAATGCGACAGGGTTCTCCCCACTTGTGGCCCTTTGTCTTTGAGCTCATAACATAACAGGCCTGCCATTTTTGCAGCAGAATGGTAGTATAGGAAAGAGTCTCAAATCCACTCCCAGGATCTCCATTCTACTTTGTTCTACTTGGCAAGAAGTTGTAAAACAGGCTCTTCTTCAGAAAGCAGACACTAAGGGAGGTTGTGTGTGAGAGAGAAATGTATTATTTCCTTCTTCTTTCCAACAGTTTCTGACGTCAAAGTGCCGCTGCTTCAGTCCCACAAGCGTACAGATATCACTATCTTCAAGCCGTTCATGGACCTTGATACTCAGCCGGTTCTCTTCATACCTGATGTTCACTATTCCAATCTTCAGCGGGGAGCTCATGTACAATTCCTCTTCTGCTTTATATCTGGGAGGGAGGGTGATAGTAAAGAAGTATGAAAGGTTATTTCTCAAAGCATAAGAAGTGTTTGTGGCAGGAGGAGACAAAGGGGGGAAAGTGAAAGAGGGTTGAGTAGCAAGTATATGGGGGTGAACAGGAGAGCAAGAGTAGCTGAGAATTTTTGAAAAGCCAGGGTGGTAGGCATCCAGCAAGCACTTTGAAAGGACTGGGTTTGGGGGGTTTGGAAGATAGAGAGAAGGTGAGGAAGGGAGCAGTGGGCAGGAGCCTCTCCAAGCTTAGGAGAACAGTGAGATGGGAGATACAGTGGTACCTCGGGTTACATACGCTTCAGGTTACATACGCTTCAGGTTACAGACTCCGCTAACCCAGAAATAGTACCTCGGGTTAAGAACTTTGCTTCAGGATGAGAACAGAAATCGTGCTCTGGCGGCACGGAAGCAGCAGGAGGCCCCATTAGCTAAAGTGGTGCTTCAGGTTAAGAGCAGTTTCAGGTTAAGAACAGCTCTCCGGAACAAATTAAGAACTCAACCCAAGGTACCACTGTATATAGGTTGGTGATGGATCAAGGAAGAAAGCAAACCAGTAGCAGACAATGGCTAGTTCTGAATGGTTTCCACAGCACTTTTCTACCAGTTGTCAAGGTTGCTAGGTACATGCAACACAATTGTACTGATCCGTTATTAAGTTTTCTCCAGAACATGTAAAAATAACTGGACTTTCCCCCCCGTACCCTTTCTAGGTCTTTCCTGTTGCATCTGAAGAACTGGAGGGCGAAGGGTAAGATTTGTTACTACTTCCATACTCCAGAGCTGCTAAATATTTTTGAATGAGGAATGCACTGTTTTGTTCTAGTTAACTCAGGGATGGGGAACTCAGGGCCCTCCAGGTGTTACTGAGTACAACCCCATCACCCCTGGTCATTGGCCAGTGTCTGCTGGGACGGATGGGAATTAAACAACATCTAAAGCAGGGGTGGGGAACCTTTTTGCCTCCATGGGCCAAATCCTTATCAGGATCTGCCTCGTGGGCCAAATGTGACCAGTGAGTAGGTCCACCATTTGACAAGATCACTGGATTGGCAGGGTAGCGGGGACACCCACCTGTCAAAATTCCTTGCCCTAAGTCTCTCTACACTTCTGCTTTAAGCCTCTGACAGTGGGGACTTAAAGGGGGAGGGGGAAGCCTTGCAAAAGCATTTAAAAGAGCCCCCCACATTCCCTTTCGAGTGCAGGAAATGTCTCAAATCCTTTGCAAAAGCTTGCACGCAAGCTGCTCCAAAGAGCACTTTTGCAGAGGACTTTTAATACCTGTTTTGCAGATGGCAGGGATGAAAATTCTGCTTTCTTGTTTCCTGCTGGGAGCAGGACTGCGCAGACATTGCATGATTAAACACTGTCCTTTTGCCCATTGGCTGATGTCACCTGTGAAGCCAGCTGATAGGTGTGGTTTGGGGAAAGTGGTCTTGCAAGCTTTCGGATTGAGTGATCTGATGGCCTGGCTGGTTTTCTTGTAGCTCTGCCATGAAGAGGGGGCCTTATATCAATGAAGATGATTTTGCTGCCACCCCGGTTAAGCTGTCTCGAATAGAAGAACCAAAGAGAGGTAAATAACGCCACTTACCAGGAGGAAAAGAAAGCACTGTTTGGGTTGTACTTCATAATAGTCCAGTATGGATTCTAAAAGGCAGGCTTGTGTTAGTTAATTTTGCCTGTGGGCTAGATCCAAAAGTCCTCCCCCCACACCTGGCCACTTTGACTTGGGGGGATCAAATACACAGTACAAAATATACCACATGAGGCAGCTCTAAACCCAGAGAAACATTCACTCAAATGAAAACTTTCCCCCCTCTATTGTCATCTTCCACAACATGAATGAATGGCTTGCTTTTTGCATTATAGCAAGTAACAAAATAGGTCACTGGCTTGCATGGAGAACTTAAGGAAGCTGTGCATATTACAGTTCTAATCCACTTCATCCTTCCATTTTAGCTCTTCAATTCACGGAAGTTATTCACTCTGGCAGTGCTGCCCTAAATTCACCCCTGTCGACCGGTATCTTAGTATAATATAAACTGAAACTGTAGGTGTGGTACTGTTATCGCCTATAGCAAATAGAACTTTGATAGCTTTCATTCACAGGGGTGAATTAAGGGCAGCCAATATACTGTGCTCAGTTTCCTTGCTTTGTGTGATCTTGAGCCTCAGCACAGCTTTCCTCAGTGGTGACACTTCCAAAGCGCTTGAGGCTCCCTGTTGCAATGTGAAATAGTCTCTGATATCTTGATTTGAAGGTGCAAGGTCTTCATAGATGGGACAAAAATACCTAGCAAACAGAATTTCCTGACTGATAGATTGATCAGTCTCTCATGCTACCAGAACACCAGAAATCCAGCTTGCTGAATAACAGAGTCCCTCACCCAGTCTAGGTACACTTGACCCTGGCCCAAGTCATTGTGCTATTCCTAGAATGTAGGGGCGAGGGAGGTTTGTTGCTTGAATTCATATCTGTACCTATAAGCAAACTTTATCGTAATTGCTTGAAAGCTACTGCTTCGACGAAGGTCCCATATGCACTATATATTTAAAGCAGTATTATATCACTTTAAGGTTTCCCCAAGAAATTCTGGGAACCACAGGTATGTTAAGGGTTCTGAGAGTTGTTTGGAGACAGAGCTACAGTTTCCTGAGTGATTTGACAATCCCTCTTCCCAAAGAACTCTGACTGCGACTGATTTCTCGTGAATCACTGCATTTTGGGAGACCTGCTGTTAGTACACTGAGTTGATGGGCCCAGTTTAATTTTGTTCATGTCGTTTAGAACATATGTGAATATTCTATGATATCACAGTAGTCCAGTCAACGTCCAGCCGAATGTCACCATATTTTGACTTTTGAAATTCTAAGAGTAGAAGAACCACCTCATTCTCAAGGTGGGGGATGGGTTGCTCTCAAAGAAAGCATTTATTGTGACAAGTCCCTGGAGTGTCCATTTATGTATGAGGAGTTAAGTGCAGAATTTTCTCCAGTCCTGTTTCCTTCTAGGAAGGCCCACACTCTATCAAGGTTCTGTCTGGTTTGCAGAGAATGGATTTAAAGTACTGCTTCTGATTGTTCTGGCCTGAAATAGTTATGTGCCGCATTATAGCATCTCACTTATTGTTTGACTAATAAATGCCTAATGTTTGTTTTCAACCTGATTTTTTTCTAAATCCTCATTGACTTTGTCGTTGTTGTTCCAGTATTGCTGTATGTTCGAAAGGAATCGGAAGAAGTCTTTGATGCACTTATGCTCAAGAGTCCGTCTCTGAAGGGTCTAATGGAAGCTGTAAGTTGCAAGCTTCTCTAGCACCAAATTTTAGTAAAAGCTGGAGAAACAAGATGCCCAGCTTTCTGTACTTCAGGGATATAACCTTGCTAATTGGTGTGGTTGTCCTATTGGTTTCAACAATAGAAATGCCTAGTGAATTGTTCTCCCTAAGCCTAAAACTGCAACTGTGCTTGAATCACTGCACTAACTCTGGACCCCATTGGACCTGTGCAAATATTTTCTTTGATGGAAGAGAGAGGGGGGAACGTTAAAACCAATTTCACTACCAAAATGACCCTTTGGATGAAATAGAAAGAACACAGTGTAACATTAACATTAGATTTTCCACTGATATGTTTTATGAACTGAGAAGGCAAGAGCTTTGGTTACTTGTGTGTCCTCTTTGCATGCATCTCATGTACTTTGCTAACAGGAAGGGGAAGCTGAGAACAGAAAGGACAGCCACCAATCTCATAGTACAGTGGTGCCCCGCAAGACGAACGCCTCGCAAGACGGAAAACCCGCTAGACGAAAGGGTTTTCCGTTTTGGAGGCGCTTCGCTAAACGAATTTCTCTATGGGGTTGCTTCGCAAGACGAAAAAATCTTGCGAGTTCCTGCGGGTTTTTTTCGCTCCCCCCCCTTCCTAAGCCGCTAAGCTGCTTATCAGCTGTTCCGCTGATAAGCCGCCTCTCAGCTGATCGCTAAAAGCCGCTAGACCGCTAATAGCGCTAATCCGCTAAGCCGTCAATGGGCTTGCTTCGCAAGACGAAAAAACCGCTAGATGAAGAGAATCGCGGAATGGATTAATTTCGTCTTGCGAGGCACCACTGTACAGAGGGGTAGAGCTAGGCAAAGGACCAGTAAAGCTATTGCCCAGGATGACTATGGGAGCTCCAGGAACCAGTCTAGCTCTCAGAAAACCCATAGATTTGCCCGGTTTGTGCTATCAAACCCTTACTTAAATATGCCAGGATATGCATGATCTTCATGCCCTCGCACAAAACTTCTTTGGTCCTTCCATGGTTTAAAGCTGGCTCTCACATCCTGGCTTGTTTCGAAGCCATTCATCATAGTTCCAGGTTTGCATGCAACATGAGACCATTGGTGAACTGTGACTTCCTGGTTTGTTTCCCCACTTGTGTAAATGACTGCATGTGGGTGCATGACGCTGATGCATATCCTGACTTATTAAATCAGGATTAGATCATGCAGACAAGCCACTTAGTGCACCCCTTTGTCCTCTGGAGAACTGCATGTTCCTTAGTTTTCTGTTGACACAGAAAATGATCCTTGTTTTGTGGCTGACCTCTTTAACTGCAAGTTCCTACAATCTGACTTCTTTCCCTATGCCAAAATTAGCATGTAATCTCTTGTAATGAGGCAGAGAGTAGTGTTGATCTCATGTGAATGACCTTACTTGCTCAGGTCTTGCCAGTGTACCAGGTTCTTTAAAAATGCTTTGTCTGTCTCCCTCTCTTTCTCTCCCCACCCCCATGCTGCATAATGGATGAAGATATTCTTTGTGTATGCTTCTTCACACTCATAGGTATATATAAAAAAATCTACTTCATTGCAAAGCTTAACCAAGAAACTATCAAGTCTAAAATATATTTTGAGAATGTGGGATGAAAACAGCCACATCTGAAGTCTTATTAGGGACATTTTCACAGGGCAATCCTATTTTTGTTTCAGGTAGAGGTGTTGAGCAGAAAACCACTCAGATCTGTGCTTTCTATGTGTGGAACATGCAGAATAACTACTACTACTACTACTACTACTACTACTATTATTATTATTATTATTATTATTATTATTAGCCACTCATCTGACTGGGCTGCCCCTGCCACTCTGGGCATTTCCCAACAAAATATAAAAAATACAATAGTTTTGTCGACGAGTCCTCAGTTCTGTGGTAAGAATTTGGCTTCTACACCAAATTTGTTACCAACACGGAACCAAGAAAATTACAGGAAGCATCAGCAGATCCAGTTAGGGACCCTGTTTATTTACTTTTGGAATCAGACAGTCTTGCCAACCAGAACCAGTTAGAAAAGACTGCCCAAATCGGAACGAAGCTTATACACAGTAGTTCAAACACAGCAAACAAAGAGTCATAAATCATCAACCATTCTTCTACGTACATCAAGAAAGGTTACAGGTAAAAGGATATAAAGATACATGACTCCACACTGGTATCAAACTCCTCAGGGTCTTTCAGAACCTGTGGTCTCAGCTTTTAACAGATCGGGCAGTTGTCTAGGCAACCAGACCTTCAGTAAGGGTTGCTGACATTCCTTTCCCATATCTCTCCCTGGAACTTCTCAAGGAGATGCCAGTGCCAACTCACAGCAGACGCAGAAAAACATCCTGCCATCTGTGCCACTTTCAGGGTCAGATAGGAGTGGTGGAACACAGCATAGGAGGGAGGCATGAGTCACAAAATGCAGGCACACAGGAACACATTCTAGCCCAAGGTTGAATGCAATTAATATTGAAACATTTTGCAAAATCAACAACCTGGGTCTCTAATTTTTATATCAGTTCCACTGCAGCTCATTTCACCCCCAGTCAATTTCCCAAAAGGAATCCAGCTCCAAAACAATTGCTATGGTGTTGCTAGGTGGCTTCAAAGCTTCAAAGCACCAGATTCCATGACATAAATTTGCACAAAACCTACAGATGCTAATTTGCAAACGTAGGTCTCCGAGTAAAATTACATTGGTGGGAGGCTGTGTGTGTGTTTCTCATTGACACTGCATTTTGTGGGATGCAGTGTGTCCAACAAGGAATTCTGAGGCCCGTCACACACACAAATGGGTTTTGGTCTCCCTGGGCCC
Organism: Podarcis cretensis; assembly: GCF_951804945.1. NCBI lineage: Eukaryota > Metazoa > Chordata > Lepidosauria > Squamata > Lacertidae > Podarcis > Podarcis cretensis. The sequence goes on along the minus strand of NC_137172.1, from coordinate 96,197,220 downwards.
ACCCCGTAACAACAACTCTGCTATCCAGTAACCCTGATCACCCCCATTACTATATCCCCTGAATTCAGGTTTGCAACTATGTTTTCCTCAGAGAAGATCCATTGACATGTATGAGCTAGACTATATTTATCTGGAATATCTCAACAATTGCCAACATGGTGTCTTCTGGATGTCTGCTGGATTGCAACTCACATCTGCCTAGTCAATGGTCAGGGATGATGGGATTTGTAGTCCAAGACAGACTTCATGCTTAGAAGAATCTGCTTTGTTTCCTAATCTGAACACCTTGGCCTGGAACCAGATGCAAAACAGTGGCTCACCAGAGGAGACGTAGTTAGAATGAAAGAACACGGCATCCCTGAATTAATGCTCAGCCTGGGAATTTGATTTTAACCAGAACTGACCTCACAGCTCATACAGAAAACCCTACTCCTGGTTTTCCTTTATTTTTCCTTTTTTAAAAGAAGAAGAAGATGGGAATCAGAAACTCTTGCAGACCCACCCAGAGGCGTACCCTCTGCCCATCCCCTGACTTAGGCTGTTTGCCTTTGCTTGTCTGCCTTATGTATTCATCCAGCTAGGATTATGGAGTTGAACCAAGCCTTTGGGAAGGCTCAGAAGCTTTTGCCTTTGGGTTTCAGATTCCAGCCCCTGATCTCAGATTCCTTCACAGCAGCTTGAAATGTCTTGCATGCAAGAGGGGCTCCGAACCTTGTGCCTTGTGTAAACTTGGCTGTTAAGGAGGGGGGGGGGGCAGTGGCGTAGCGTGGGGGGTGCAGGGGGGGCCGGCCACACCGGGCGCAACATCTGGGGGGTAGGGTTAGGGGGCGCAAATCCACGGGTTAGGGGGCGCAAATTACTTGCCTTGCCCCGGGTGCTAACAACCCACGCTGCGCCACTGGGGGGGTGGGGAGTGATTGACATAACTCGACGGCTGCAACATAAGCTCCCCTCAATTGGAAACCAAAGCACAAGTATGGAGAAACTATGCTGCTACAAAATGCCCTGCCATCTAATGAACATTGGCATTTGGTGCTGAGATTAGAACAAACCCAGAAATATCCTCTAACCAGGGCTGTTGATGGCTACTAGCCACAATGGCTATGCTCTGCCTACAGAGTTTGGTGGCATCAGTGCTTCTGGAAACCACAGGAGGGAAAAGTGGTCTTGTGCTTGAATCTTGCTTGCTATAGGGAACCAGGCAGAGGGCCTTCTCGGTAGTGGCGCCTGCCCTGTGGAACGCCCTCCCATCAGATGTCAAAGCGATAAACAACTACCTGACATTCAGAAGACATCTTAAGGCAGCCCTGTTCAGGGAAGTTTTTAATGTGTGACATTTTAGTGTATTTTTGGTCTCTGTGGAAGCTGCCCAGAGTGGCTGGGGAAACCCAGCCAGATGGGCGGGGTACAAATAATAAATTATTATTATTATTATTATTATTGTTGCTGGTTTCCCACGAGCACAGAATGCTGGACTAGGTGGGCCATTCACTTGATCCAGCAGACTCTTCTTTTGTGAACTGCTGTGTAGTGCCTTTCATGGCCTTCGGCTGCCATCTTGTATATTTGGGGGGCGGAGAATCCATTCTCCAGTTCCCAGGGTCTTCAGGTATGTTCTCCTGTCACCATTGAGCACTCAGCTGGGTGAGACTGTAGATCTTCCGCAAGCCGCTCAGTCTGCTTTGTGACTCTGACTTTCTGAGGGGGTCTGTGGACAGGATGGCTAGAGCATACTACTCTCGTTTTATGGCATTCCCAGTGCCTTTCTTGCTTGCTTGATTTTTGGTTTGCTTAGAACACAGCATGTAATTAAAATACGGAGCTCACTGTATTGATGGCCACCAACTTGGATGACTTGGAAAGAGGTTTAGGCAAAGAGTCCACTTCTGGCTTCCTATAGGCATCTAGTTGGCCTCTGTGAGAACAGACTGTTGGGCTGGATGGAAGGTGTACACATGTTTTTACAACTATTTCAGATGTTTGTGGAGAGCCAGGTAGAGTCTCTGGCATATACTGTTCTCTCACAAGCCTGCACACCCTCAGTTCTCACAGTAGGAATCTCTTGCTTAAAAACCACTATGAACTCTCGTGCTCTTTTGTAAAGCTTACCATCTTGAATAGAAGGTTTGGATACTATGAAAGCAAAAGGTGTTCATTATTGCCAATAGTTTAAATATTTGACCAATTTTTGGTTTCTGTAGGGCAGGAATGCTCAACTTGTGAACCTCCAGATTATTGTTGGACTGCACATCCCCTAATCTCTGACCACTGAATGTATAGCAAGCGAGCCAACCATAGTTGACCAAGCTATAGTTATAGGCATTCCGCTGCCATCAGAGGATGCTCTGACATAGAATGAACTTATAAATCTGACAGGATAGACTGTGAGAGAAGCCAAGCCGCTCTGCATCTTAGTTTCACTGCTGTGTGTTTGGAAGTTTAAACCATGGTTTCAGTCCTGAACTACGGTTAGCACATAGCTTGAATATTAGCGCAAACTCCAAATGCAATTTGTGAGGACTCTTTCATGTCTTATTACTTCATTTTTGTGATTGTTTTCCTTTTTGCTTTGTTTAGATATCTGACAAATATGATGTCCCTTTGGATAAAATTGGGAAAGTCTTCAAGAAATGTAAAAAAGGGTGAGTATGTTGAAAAGAGTATCCCTCTGCAGCTTTGCAGGCAAGATATGGCGTCTTACATGTTGTTTTTCACACTCTCTGTACACATATCTGCCTTCTCTCCACACTGAACCTGTTTTGAACAGGAGCAATACTGTTTCCCCAAGATATTGAGCTCTGAGAGTACAGCTGCCACACAGAATTAGAATGCAAAAGTGAGCTAATCCAAGTGAACTCACCCTCACGGCATGATTCCTCAGCTGCTGGAGAGAAAGAGAGAACAACCCTGGGTTGTGTGCTAAGTCTTTACTCTTCACTAATAAATAGTTTTGCTAAGGGAAAAGAAATCACCACTTAGCTCTCAAGGCAGCAACAGCACATTCCTTTCTTGTACTCATTGCATGTTGTCAGAATACCCAGAAACAATCTCTCAGCAAGATGAAGTGGTATCTCTAGGACAATGGTTCCCAGTTAGCTAAGTACTGGGAACCCCCCAGTTTTTCAAAAGCCAAGCCTACTTTTTGACAAATTTTGATATCTCTGTGGTAGTTTTTGTTATGTGAATTGTGCCACGGACACCCTGGGTGGGTTATGCAGATCCCCTGGGGTCTGAGGACCACCAATTGGGAACCACTGCTCTAGGTCATTGGCAATAGAGAATCTGAGGCCCACAGCACTGCTGCGAAAGGGAACAGCTTTTCAATATCGCACATGTTTGCAGTCCACCTCACTTGATAAATTTCAGCAGTGTCTTTGCATGGTGTCAAAATTTAAAGTGTGTGTGTGTGTGTGCGCGCACTCACACACACACACATATATAGAGCCTCTTGCGTTCTGCTCAATTCACTACATCGTGGTTGTGACACTCTGTGGCACTCCCTAGGCTCAGCACCCAGTGCTATGGAACCGGCCGTGCTGCCGTAAACCCACCTCTGTTCTTATCACATGTTTGGTCCTTAAACTGTTTCTTTTGATAAACAAGTAAGCATAGATGTAACTGCAAATTTGAAATTGTAGGTAGCTTTCCTCCTCATTGGGTAGCAAGGACCTAAGGGTATCATGGCAACAAGCACTTTGAGTATGTTAGTGTTTGCCAGATTTTGTCAGGCAGGCTGAACCTCTAACTCGAGGTTTCCCAAACTTGGTTCTCTAGCGCGTGCACGCTCTCTCTCTCTCTCTCTCTCTCTCTCTCTCTCTCTCTCTCTGTGTGTGTGTGTGTGTGTGTGTGTGTGTGTTTGGGACTACAACTCCCACCATCCCTGACCACTGGTTCTGCTGGTTCTGCTAGCTAGTGATGATGGGATTTGTAGTCCAAAAACAGCTAGAGAGCCAAGTTTGAGAAGCCCTCCTTTAACTGGTCTCAATCTGCTTTGTGGTTTGCTAGAAAGCAGCTCCTATTTGGGAAAAAAATAAATCCATAAATTTCCCCAATACTCCCTCCATCAGTTGGCAAGAGAAAAAAGGGAACCTTGAGACCTAATGTAACTTTCCCTGTGAGACCCGGATCCTATTTTGTTCATCACAGAAGTGTATTTTGTTAGGTCGACCTAGAAGATTATAATGATGATGCCCATAGGGTTGGCCTAGCTTTGTGCTGCCCCACTGGGTGTGTTTCCGCTAGGCTTTAAAGCGTCCCATTTTTAATACTCTCTTATTTCCTTAGCATCTTGGTGAATATGGACGATAACATTGTGAAGCACTATTCCAACGAGGATACTTTCCAGTTACAGATTGAAGAGGCGGCTGGATCTTACAAGCTCACTCTCACCGAGATCTAAAACCAAGCTCGTTGGGGCCTCTTGCGGGGCTTTTAAATGAAGGTGGTGAATGCAAAACCTCTCATTACTTTTGTCCTCAGGATTTAAATGTGTCTCTAGGGAAGAAGCCATTTGTTCTTCCAGGGAAGAGTATATTTTGGCTGTTGTTTAACAGCGCTTCCAACATTTCTGTCCTCTTGAGCAACGCTGCACTTGGAATAGATAAACAAAAGACAATGAATTGGAATTCCAAGTCCCCCACCCTTGGGGGGAGGAAACACACCCCAGAATATTTTTACTAAAGCACTATGCAGTTACCTGCATATCCCCTTTGCTTATTAAATGTGTATGTGTTTCTTCATCAGCTTAGTCTCTTACTAGGCTCCCCCCCAAAAAAAAAACAAACTCCAATTGATGCTTACAGGAGTTCCAGACAGGCTGGACTCGTATGATGTTTACGACCGAATAGGGCATATGGCTATCATTTACTTCTTCAACATCTTAGGGATGTGAAACTGCCTTGCTTTATGAAGAACTTCCTTTAAATTACTGTATGGATCCCCTTGGTGAGCTGTATTTGTATATAAATGCAGTGTATTTTGAAGGGTTGTAAATATGTACATATAAGTCATATAATATATATACATATATATATGTAAGACAAGATACATAAGATATCCGTGTGTGTGTGTATGTGTGTGTGTGTGTGTGTGTGTAATATAGATTGAATAAATGTGGTGAAGCCCATTGGGAAGGACTGTATTTATATAAATAATACACTGAGAAAAGCAGCCTCGGTTCTAAATTAAATTTATGCTGCATGTGTTCAGTCCCCTGTAAGGGGGAATTGCGGGGGAGGGGGCTGGGGCGTGAGTTTTAGCATAGCAAACTTAATATTTATCATCAAGTGATAAGGTGGGACTGTCTCCATCTAAATTAATAAAGTTCAAGGTTAGAAGTAGTGTATCAGTCCGCTAGTAAGCAGTTGTAGGGATGAGTCTATATTTTCTCCAAAGGTGCAAATGTGAAGAGATATAGGCCACGTGTACCCTCCTTGAAGATAAGATTTGATGTCTTGAACCTCAGGACCATAAAAACCAGTTTACCTCTCACCAATTTTTTCCTCTGAACTTCACTATGGCCCACCTTGTGTTTGGCACAGTGTTTATATGGGGAACTCGGGTCGGACCTACATTGACCTGCTAAGCATTTTTTTTTAAAAAAACCCACACATTGTATAACACTGAATAGCAATTTTCCACAGTCGGTCGCTCACTGCTCTGCAGTGCCATCTGATGTTGCATTTTAATAACACATTTTTAACGTTGTAAACAACAAGTTTAGATCCTTCCTCTAGTCTGCATAATGGTGGCATATCTAGGCCTACAAGATACAAGCAAACCTCATGGCTGCTTCACACCTCCTTTCACATGAGTGAATGAACAAGTTAGGATGTCTTTGGTCAACTACAGTTTCCCATTATGTCTGAATAAGGAAAGTGTGGTTAGCGGCTTCAGAACAAGCCATAATATGAAGCCATTGTTTAAAGTTTTGTGATGGCATGTGCCAAGGAAGGAACAAAGTGGTTATGTGCAAGACCCATGAGGCTCATTCATACCATAACTTAAAAGAAAGAAGATAGTCTAAATGCATGCATTTGTTGCCTTTTATCACGCAGTTTCATCATTTCAGTGATGCCCCATTATGCATATGGGGCCTCATGTTAGCTTCACAGTTAGTTAATGGATATATGGTGCTGTTTGTGATTGACAGTGACCATGATTGTGGATGGAAAGTGTTTTACTGTTGTTTTTGATGCCAAATGTTATTAAGCCATGTTTTCAAGAGAAGTCTTATTTACTAGTAGAACTGCAGATATTGTTGAACTTGGATGTAAAGAATCCCAAGTGCCTGACTGAATATAGTAGTAGTAGTAGTAATTTTATTATTTGTACCCCGCCCATTGTACTGGGTTGCCCCAGCCTCTCTGGACAGCTTTGATATACTGGTAATCTTTGATATACTTCAGATATTTAAAAGAAGCAGCAAAGATGAGGCCCAAACAGGAAACTTTATGGGGGCCTAAATTGCCAGGTGTATCTTTCTCCTGAACAGCTTCCCGCATGATTACATGTCTTAGTTTTGACGCCCACGCCATAGAGGGCCTACGTAGACCTACAAAGCATGAAATATCAAAATAGCTGCTGCCTATTAATGGGGTTTTTCAGCAGCAATAGTTAAAGCGCTCTGAAAATTATTGCTCTGTGAGAGGGAATAGGGGTCACTTAACAACTCTCAGCATCCTTAGGAAACTACAGCTCCCATTAGTTTTTTTGGGGGGGAGGGGTCATGACTGTTTAAGGTGGTATGATCCTGCTTTAAATGCGTAGCGCGGATGGGGCCTATGATTTCTCAAAGCTAGTACAGAGTTTTGCCTGTAACACCACACATTATGCTCTTTGCTATGTTGAACAGCACTCAGTTCAATGAACAGTAGATACCCTTCTCCGTTGTGACCGTTGTTTGTTCTGCATGTGAGTTGCCTAGCAGCGGAACCCTGAAGAAAGAAATGTGTAAAAATCAACTGTATAGGTGGAAATGAACCCCAAAAGAACCTTTCCTACAGGGAAAACTTACACAGGTTTTTGAACGGCCAAACAGCTATTGGTTTAAAAAAAGAGAGCAAATCTTGTTATCAAAAACAGCAACCTTTGAATATGCTGCAGTTTACACTTCATAGTTAGATAAAAGGTACTTTGGCAAGGTAATTTTTATACGCACACACACATTAAGTGCATAATTTCATGTCTGTTGAAAACTGAAGTTTTCCTACATTAAGTGGAATGGACTAAGGGGGGCGGGGGGAATCAGTCTTTTTTGTGTAAAAGGTTGAATTGATGCTTATTTATATACAATGCCTAAACTACTGATTGGTTTTCTGGGACATGGGGCTTAACTATAGCCATATTTGTAATGTTCTATGAAGTTGATTTTGGTCCTGTCTGCTATTTTTTGTCTGTCTAATTGAAAAATTACTGTAAAAGCAAGAACTATTAAATTTTATATGTCAGTTTGTAACCATTCTGTTACCTTTACCCAATGTTTATAATTATTATTTAAACATTTCCCTGAAAGGTAGGAAGCCAATACAATGCCTGCAGATATCTCAAACTGTGTTACTGTTCACCTTCACAGCTTCAATCAATGTGGGAAATCCTTAACTAGCATTTATAATCTAGAATGGTGGAAACTAGGGATTGGTGAAGAGCACACAAAAAATGCTCTTTGTAGCTTTGTCCTAATACCCACCAATTATTTTGCATGTATTGATGTATGAAGAGACATTTCTAAAACTTGGCAAGCCACAATTTCCATTATTAGGATGATGAGATGGGGCCAATGGACGATTATCAGATGAAGGCAAAAAATATTTTGGTTGGTTGCCCTCAGGACTTTTTTTCCAGCCAGAACTCAGTTCCTGCACCTCTCAGATGGGTGCCATTGCCATTATAAGAGAACAAGGGAGGTGTTCATGGTGTGTTCCTTGCGGCACCTCTTTTTCTAGAAAAATAGCACTGGTGGGAGGCACAATACTCCAGTTGGGGGGGTCCAAGAGCCCTCCTGCCACCTTCCCCAAGTCTGCTCGGCTTCGGGAAGGAGGCAGGAGGCAGGAGGCCTTCAGCATCCTGTAAGAGGCTTGGTGCCTCCTTCCCAAAGCCTGGGAAGCTTATACCCGGCCTAGGGAGGGAAGCACGATGCTCACATGTATGACATTGGGACATACCCACCCCCATATCGCCCTTGCAACCTCTGGCCCTAACTGTTCCCCTACAAAAAGAATCACCATGCCACTGCTTGAAAACATTTGACTTTACTTATCTTAAGTCCTCCAGAAGCTGCTGGACTCCAACTCCCATCAGCCCCAGCCAGCATGACCAATGGTTGGAGACATTGGAAGGTGTCGTCTGGTGGACTTAGAGGTTCCCTTCCCTGCTCTTAAGTCGTAGGCACCAGCAAGCGCTCAATTGTCAGAGCCCTGTCCCTTTATTATTAAAGGTAAAGGTAAAGGTACCCCTGCCCGTACGGGCCAGTCTTGACAGACTCTGGGGTTGTGCGCCCATCTCACTCAAGAGGCCGGGGGCCAGCGCTGTCCGGAGACACTTCCGGGTCACGTGGCCAGCATGACATTACTGCTCTGGCGAGCCAGAGCCACACACGGAAACGCCGTTTACCTTCCCGCTAGTAAGCGGTCCCTATTTATCTACTTGCACCCAGGGGTGCTTTCGAACTGCTAGGTTGGCAGGCGCTGGGACAGAGCAACGGGAGTGCACCCCGCCGTGGGGTTCGAACTGCCAACCTTTCGATCGGCAAGCCCTAGGCGCTGAGGCTTTTACCCACAGCGCCACCCGCGTCCCGTCCCTTTATTATTAAGTGTACCCTTATAGAATATCTGCAGCTGTTCTTGTTCAGCGAAAGGCACAGTGTATTGTCCCTATGTGTTTTCAACAAATGCTTCTCATTCATAAATGAAAAATCATTGAAAAATCCAATCTTGCTAAGGAGCTAAGAGAGGCATATATCACCTCCCCTTTCCAGAACGATCTTGTTCGCCTTTGCACTCAGGCTGCAAATGAGCAGCCCATCATGCCATCTGCTTGTTTTGCAATGTATATAATGTACATAATTGCTCTGGCCTGCATGTACACATACCCTCGGAGAAAGCGATGAAGAGCAGTGCCAACTAGATTGACCTGGCTGCTCTTATCATTATCATTGGCCTGCTTGGGCAATTGCCTAAATAAATGCACATGCCTTGCTCTGGCCTGTAGGGCAGTGCACTTGGCCGTTGGTGAAGCAAATAGAATGGGGGTGGACTTTGGTAAGTCCTGAGAGAGCAAAATTTGATGCCCCCTTCCACTCTTCACTATGTCATAGTTTTGTGCCCCCTTGGCTAGGTGCCCTGTGGGGGGGGGGCGAACTAACAATGCCCTAAATCCAGCACTGAGCACCTCCCCATGTATGGTGTAGTGCAGAGACTAGGAAGGTGAGCTTGGCATCTTGGGATCAACTCTCTTCAACCTTTATATATATATGATTTTATTTATTCAGAATATTTATATTCCTCTTTATACTTCCAGTAGTCTTTCAAAGCAGCTTACAAAAGCTTCTCAAAATTCACTCACATAACTGGCAGATTCTGCTTGCACGATTCCAGTTGCTTGACAAAAGCAGCTTCCCCAAAATATAGGACTTTCTGTGATAAGGAAAGTGTGGGGTGACTTCTGCCATAACACAATATCATTTCATTGCTGCACAAACAAATCAAAGGATGAATACCCAGTATGTTTAATAAGCAGTTAGTCTGGAAGCACCCCCTAGTAAAGCCATTTGAAATAAATGAACCTGCTTAAAATTGGAATGCCAGACTCAGCTTAGCTTCTCTTCATCACCCTTTATTGAGTACAACCTTTTTATCCACTATATCATTCCTTTTAGAGAGGGTTTTATTCTCCTAGGAATCCTTTCGGATTGGATTTCGCCGTCACCTTGTCTTTATCAGGAGTTTTCTCTGGGATGAAGCTGCCGCGTATTGTGGAGTTTCAGAAACTTATATCCTGCATCTGTAACAGTTTACAATTTACAAAGACATGAAAATAATACAGATTGAAGCCAGCAAGAAACAGTCAATTAACCTCCGACTGAAGAGCTTATACTGTAGGTCAGAGATGGTTTGGGATAACAGCTGCCTTGTTGTTGAGTGCTTCAAAGCAGACATTGTGAGGTCAACATAACTTGTAGGAAAGGCCTAAACCTGATTCAATATAATAAGCTACGACGAACACAACAATGTGGTTTCCCTTAGCAAGAGGCACTGGTATCTTGTCTGGAGCGCAGAACAGCCAAAGGTCTCTTGCTGGTTTCTCACTACTGCCACCCTGGAAAGTTCCTAGAATAGCCAGACTATAAATAAAACAGTGAATAAACATGTTCTTGGTCCCATATTGCCCAATTCATTTGCTTTAAAAAAACACACACATGACCAAGTTCCAGTTTCCTGGGTTTCCAGGAAAACCCTCTGGCTTGCAACAGGACACAGATTTGTTGACTAAAGTTGAAACACAACAACATCCTAGAAGTATCCAAACCTGAAGCTTATGCCTGTTTACTTGGAAATCAGTGTCCCGCTTCTAAGTTCAATGGGACTCGGTCCCAAGGCAGTATCTGTAGGATTGCAGCCTTAGAAAGAAAAGTGAAACAACAGTCCATTAGGGCAAATGCGGCTGCTCCCATCTGCCCACCTTCTTTATACTGTATAATAATAATAAATGTATAACTTATACCCCGCCCATCTGGCTGGGTTTCCCCAGCCACTCTGGGTGGCTTCCAACAGGAGATTAAAAATACATTAAAACATCAGTCATTAAAAAACTTCCCTAAACAGGGCTTTCTTACAGCTTCCTCCTCCTTAGCGTCAGTGCTGCCTGCGTAGAATTCAGCAAGCAGTAGGATGGTGATGGTGGCACTTTACTTTTGGTCTCCCTGCCTTCTGCTCCACAAGCCTCAATGGGCATCAGCCACCATGGCTGCAAGGCATCCTCCAAAGGCCACACCCCAGCAGGAGGCCCACGCCAACACCCTAGAGCCTCTTGACACAGTCTTCCTTCCCCCCCTTGCTTTTGCTGCCTTTTAACCTGTGCCTGAAGATCATGGCCACTGGTCCCATCACCTCCTGGCAAATAGAAGGGGAAGAAATGGAGGCAGTGAGAGATTTTACTTTCTTGGGCTCCATGATCACTGCAGATGGCGACAGCAGTCACGAAATTAAAAGACGCCTGCTCCTTGGGAGAAAGGCGATGGCAAACCTAGACACCATCTTAAAAAACAGAGACATCACCTTGCCAACAAAGGTCCGTATTGTTAAAGCTATGGTTTCCCCAGTAGTGATGTATGGAAGTGAGAGCTGGACCATAAAGAAGGCTGATCACCGAAGAATTGATGCTTTTGAACTATGGTGCTGGAGGAGACTCTTGAGGGTCCCATGGACTGCAAGAAGATCAAACGTATCCATTCTGAAGGAAATCAGCCCTGAGTGATCACTGGAAGGACAGATCGTGAAGCTGAGGCTCCAGTACTTTGGCCACCTCATGAGAAGAGAAGACTCCCTGGAAAAGACCCTGATGTTGGGAAAGATTGAGGGCACAAGAAGAAGGGGACGACAGAGGATGAGGTGGTTGGACAGCGTTCTCGAAGCTACAAACATGAGTCTGACCAAACTGCGGAAGGCAGTGGAAGACAGAAGTGCCTGGCGTGCTCTGGTCCATGGGGTCACGAAGAGTCGGACACGACTAAACAACAGCAACAGCCTGTGCCCTCCAGTGACAGGCACAGCAGCAACGGTTTCTGTTCACCTTGCCCTTGCACTCTGGGCAGTGGTGCAAGAGGAACAGAGCAAGTGAAGCGGGTGGCAGCTATGGGGAGGAAGAAACGGGGCAGCTCAAGTGCAGAGCATCTCCCGAACCCTTGACCCGATGGTTGAGGTCACTTCCAGAAGATATCTTTACTCATTTATTTGCAGGAAGTTTGGAGGGAGGTAAGATGGCATGCACTATCCAATGAGCATTTATTCTGATTTGTTATGATGCAAAGCCAAGCCACTTTCCAATGCAGTTTCTCACCATTATCCTTATTGCAAAAAGCCTGATTTTGAGGGTGGGTTGGGGGTTGTTGCACAAGGGAGTTGTCCAAATCAACTTTATTTCTGCAACTTCAGTTTGCTGGTATGTGATTAACCCCACCTGAACATAGTGACAGTCTGGAAGTGCCCTCAGTGGAACCAGGAGCGCCATCCCCTAGGGAACCCAAATATTTTGGGGAAGGGGGCTGCCCCCCATGTTCAAAGTCCTGGCTCCTCCTCCTGCTGCTGCTGCTGCTGCTGTGGAGGGGAAGGAGTGCTGGCAGAAAGAGGAGGGAACTGCCAGCCATTGAAGCTGCTCTGCCACCCCTGGCTCCTCCGACGTCCTTCTAACCCCCCCCCCCCAATTCCCCATTGGAAGTTGGTGCCTCTGAGTAAAACAAAAAAACGTGTTTGAACATGTTTACGCTATTTTTCCAGCCAGATGTTTTGTTCTATTTCATTAGTAATGATTTTTTTAAAGTGTCCTGAATACATTGGCCTACCAAAATAATGAAGAAGTATCTCCTCTTAATACCACACAGGAGGGAGTCTATTTGTTCTTTCCTTTCTTCAAAGCCCAATTCTTCACCAAAGCTTTTCCTGAACCATTGTTAACTGATCTGCATTTTATCAGCCAACTCTACCCTTGCTGGTTTGTTTTTGTTTTTTTAAAATAATAATCACAAGGCTTCTGCATTAGGCATAATTGGATAATCCAGTCATTGCCCATGATAAAGCAGAATTCACCATCCCTGCAAAGGAAACGGCCTGCCCTGTTGCAAGACAACTCCAAGCCCCAGAGCAATGACTCATTACACAGAAATGCAAGGATAGGAATCCTTGGAGAACAGATAATGCTTCATGATAATCATCAGTATTATTTTACTGAGGACGGAACATTCTTATTTTTTGAGGGGAGGGAATGGGCATCAGCTATGAGAAATTTGGGACAAATTTTGTGTCAGAATGTTGAATTATTGGGACTGGGGGAGACCCAGATTCAAATCCTGATTCAACTGTGGTTCTCTACATCACACTAGACTAGGCCCTATAAAGTGGTGTGTGGTTTTTTTTTGATAAAAATGTGTGTGTTTCCATAACACAGAATGTGATAGCTGGCTTAGCCCCAAATACTGAATAAGCTTTCCAGAATGATAAAGAGCAGAATGCATCTCACACATTTATGTATAAAACAAAAATCTAGCTTTTGGGGGGCAGGTGGAGGAAACAGCTCTAAGAAGGTAGGGGATCACTATGTTGCAGGGGTTGGGCAATGTTTTCAGCAGGGAGGCTGGTTGTTCCCTCAACCTCTGTGGACCATTTGGATTAAGTAGGAATGGCTGTGGGACATGGGTGGCGCTGTGGGTTAAACCACAGAGCCTAGGACTTGCCAATCAGAAGGTCGGTGGTTCGAATCCCCGCAACGGGGTGAGCTCCTGTTGCTCGGTCCCTGCTCCTGCCAACCTAGCAGTTCAAAAGCACATCAAGTGCAAGTAGATAAATAGGTACCGCTCCGGTGGGAAGGTAAACAGTGTTTCCGTGTGCTGCTCTGGTTCGCCAGAAGCGGCTTAGTCATGCTGGCCACATGACCCAGAATCTGTACGCCGGCTCCCTCAGCCAATAAAGCGAGATGAGCGCCGCAACCCCAGAGTTGGCCACGTCTGGACCTAATGATCAGGGGTCCCTTTACCTTTACCCTAGGAACAGCTGCATACCTGTTAGTCACCTGACATCTCCATAACATCAGTTCTTGCCCTGCCAGAACTAATGAGGTCCACATGATGTAAGAGTTGGAGGCCCAGGGTGTAGATTTTATTAATTTTAAAAATGTTCCAACATTAAGTGTATTGAACCTTTCTAGCCTTGATTTTGTTTGTGTGCTTGCCTATCATGACTCCAATGCTGCATTCCTTTCCTATCTAACCCTGAAAGTGGCACAAATGGTCATTTAAGGATGTTGTTCTAGTTAACGTCAGAGTGAAAATCCAAACCTATCCTTGAAGTCTCCTGGGAAATAGATAGGAGAGGCAAGCGAAAGTGAGATAAAGAAAGGAATGTCAACAGCACCACGAAGGCGTGGTTGCCAGAGGAATGGTGATAGAGGTGCAACATTTGAGACCAATTGTTTTGGGACACCCGAAGGAAGTTGATATCAGTATGAAGCCATGCCTATTTTACATCCCATGACCTGTAACCTTTCTTAATGTATGTAGAAGGGTGTTTAGAGATGTTTTGATGACTCTTTATGCACTGTGGTGTTAGCAGCCTATATACGGTAAGCTTTGTTCTGATGTATCTTGGGGCAGCCCTTCTAAGTAGCAGTTGAGCAGCTGGTTGGCAAGGCTGTCCTAATGCAATAAACCAGGTTCCTACAGAACACAGAGATTGTTATTATTATTTGGTTCCATGTTTTATTTAAAGGTGCTCCCTCACCTGGGTAAGAACAAGGTGGTACAGAAGTAAATTCTTACCTCACACAGACCTGAGGTTCCCCACCACTATCTTCCAAATGTGCGATGAATACAATGAAATGGGTCTGTCGCTGATTGATTGATTGATTGAATTTATATACCGCCCTATACCTGGAGGTCTCAGGGCAGTTCACAGAAAAGGTGTCACTGTCATTTTATCTCACAGTATGCTGCTTTAGAAATAAGATGTGCTTCTCTTCCTCTGTTAAAACCTAGAATAGCCTCTGCCTGTCATACTTTAAAAACATGTCCTCAATCTCTTTCTCTCTCTCTCTCTTTAAAAGAAAGAGTGTTTTTTGGGGAAGTGAAGGGCCAGGCTGTTCTCTTACTCTCAGGTAGTGCTGAATCGGTGCCCTCCCCCCCCTCTCCCTCCGCACCGCCCAGGTCCCCAGGGAAGAGTTCCTGCTATGTTTGGATTAGGTGCTCAAATGTAGTACAAGGCACCCTGACACAGATTTGACCCCTGGTTTCAGGACAACGCTGTGTGGAACGTGGCTCATGTCACTGCCAGCTCCCAAATGCCAAGCCTGGTGGGGGTTTTCTTTTTCACTTCCACAGCTTGCCAGCAACCATTCAAGAATCCTTCTCATTTGTAAAAGAGACAGCTGTCGCCCCATTCCCAGGTTCACTTCTATTTGAGAACTGCTGCGGAGGCAAGCTGTTCCTCTCTGTGTTTTGACCTCTCCCCTAGTTTCGGGCTGCCAGGCTGGCATTACTGGCATTTTCAGGACTTGCCTTGGCCTCTGACCCCCTTTCGCTTGGAGCAATGGTGGGGAGAAGTGGCTGAGGGGCAGGAGGAGTGATTTGGAACAAAAAATGACAGGCAGGGGGAAAGCTGCACCCCTCCCCCCTTGCACTTCATGACTTTGCAATTGCTCCTTTGCAGAACTGCTTCTTCCCCAGGAAAAATAGCAACAGCCATTGGGGCCTTTGCTGCTTTGCAGATCTGTTTGTGTATACTGCATTGTGTCCCTCTGTACAGTATCTTGAAAGCTGCTCTTCTTCTTCTTCTTCTTCTTCTTCTTCTTCTTCTTCTTCTTCTTCTTCTTCTTCAGAATTGAACTGAGCTTTTTCTAAATGCAGCTGGACTGGCTAACCACCTTTTGAAGGAAAATCTGTGGCCCTGATTCAGTTACCCAGCATGCTAGTGGAAGCCAGTGCAAGGGCTCCTGATAGCACAATGGAGCTCTCCTCCAAATCTGCTTGGGGGGTGTGTGCCAGGAGAACCCCAAGAACAGGGAGGGAGAGGGGGGAATTGTTGCACCAGGCAAGCAGAAGAGTATGGCATTGAATTCCTCCCCTAGAGTTGAAAGTGACTTAGGCCAACCCCTGCCAATGTAGGTAACACACCTTACCATCTAGAGAGGAGTCCTGAAAAATCACCAAGTCCAGAGTTTAACATTACCTAACTGCACCTGAACCTCCCTTCTCAAGCATACTCAGAGGATGGGATCCCCATCCTATTTTATCTGCCGTACCTGCCTTTGTTGTGTTTTTGCCTGATAGTACTGTGATCCTTGTGACTTTTAAGCACGGTAAGTTCATACCCTCCAACATTTATCTGAGGAAAATAGGGACGTTGTAAGGAAAAGTGGGACATTCCAGGGTCAAAACAGAAACCAGGGTGGCTTCTGCAAATCTGGGTCTGTCTCTGGAAAATAGGGACACTTGGAGGCTGTGTAAGCAACCCAAATTAATACACGTAGCATTAGAAAGGCAGGGGGACCACAGATCTCTGCAACAGCGCTCCACACACAGAACTAGGATCTATTCCATCCGCAATCATACTGACCCACTTATATCCTTTTAGCTAGGCTCTGGTTACTGCAGAAAAGTCAAGCAGGTGCAATTCCCTTCAAATCAGCTCCCATTTCTGCCAACCGTGCATAGCATGTAGTCACAGGAGTGTGATATAATCCTGGAATTGGGGAATTGGGAGCTTTGTATTACAGTGGTCCTGGCCCTACTTGCAGGACCAAGTCCAGAAAACAGCACTGGGAAAGTGCTTTTCAGCTCCCTGTCAGTTGTGTACTACTGGCTGCTCCCACTCTCTTTTCGGCACCTGCTAAAAACATTTCATTCATGCAAGCCTATCCCTCTTAAAATCTGTGGCCTTTTAAACTGGGGGGGGGTATTTTGTCTGTTCACTACAATGACCATCTGTCATGGATGCTTTTAGTTGAGATCCCTGCATTATAGTTAACCCTTAGGACCCCTTCCAATTCTATAATTTTGTTATTTTTTGTTTTGTTTTTGTATTATAACCTGCCCTGCAGGGCGGTACAGTATAGAAATTTAATAAATAAGAATACTCCAGACATGCAGAAGTTGGCATCTCATTTGCTTTTAGCTTCAATTTTAATTATAACTTGAATTAAGGGGGGCGGGGAGAAATGTTTCAAATTGGTCTTTTATTCTAATGTTTTATTTTTATGCACGCAAGCAGTACAGTGTGCATATATATATATATATATACACACACACTGTACTGCTTGCGTGCATAAATATATATATATATATATATATATACTGTATAGGTTTTTGTCGAATATGTATGTGTTTTTTTTGTGTGTGGGTTATTTTCTTTTTTAAAAAAAAAAAGATTAACCAATAAAAACGGAAAAGACGGGGACTATTCGAAAAGAAGGTGTAACGAGGCTTTTCCTCAGGGCAGGACGGTTCCGCAGAGGAGCCACGCCCTTTAACGGCCACTCGGCGTGGCCGAAACGCAACATCTGGCAATAATAGCGTGTGTGGCGAGAAAGGACACCACGTCACGCTCGGCTGCACGATCTCGAGCCGCGGGCGGGGCTGCCAGAAGCGCGCGGCGCTGTTGCTGGGGTGGGGGCGGCGACGTCGTCGACGCTCTCAGCCCGGTCTCTTTGCCGCGCGCGCGCCCTGCCTCGCAACACGCCCCCTCGCTCTCGTCCCCGCCCCCGCCCCTTCCCGCTCTCACGTCCGGGCATTCCCTGGCTGGCTTGCCGCCTCCCCGCTTACTGACAGCCAGCCGGCCCCGCCCTTCCTCTGGCCCAGCCAGGCTCCTCCCTCCCTCCCTCCTTCTCCTCGCGCCGACCTTTCCCCTAGTTTCCAGAAGGTGGTTCGGCTACTCGGCTCGCCGCCGCGGAACGTGCCCACGAGGGGCCTTTCCTGCTATCAGCATAACTGCACGAGGCAATCACGCCGCCCGGCGGAGCCCATTGGCCAGCCCGGAGGAAGCTCGTGCTGCGATTGGCGAGCAGCCTCTCCCTCCTCCCTCTTCCCCTTTCGTTCTCTCCTCCTACCTTCGCCCGCCTCCCAGCTGCTTTTGCTGTATGGAGTGTTTTGGTGTGTTTCCCTCTGTGTTTTGGCTGCTCGCCTCCCTCGGAGGAGGGAGGGCGGGAGGAGGTAGGTGGGAGGCAGGCAAGCAAGCAAGCAGGCGGAGGAGGAGGAGGAGGAGGAGGAGGAGGCGGTTCTGGCTGCAGCCCTTGCTGGCTTTGTCACATCGCTGCTGCCTGCGGGAGCTTCCACCATGCATACCTCGCCCTGCGTCGAGGCGATGGGAGATGCCCCCGCGGTGAGTACCACTTGCTGCACGGGGCGACGCGCGGGTGGGGGCGCGGATGCAGGGCAAAAAGACCCAGCCTGCCTCGATTTTACTCCCCGCTTCTAATCCTCCTCGCTTTCCAAAAGGTGCAAACGACTTGAGGTGCATGCGGGGTGAGAGGGGGAGGCAGTGATTCCCTGCGTGCGGGGAGTAGGAAGGAGAACAACTAGCCTTTCTTATTTATTGCTTTATTTCATCTCGTCACCGCAATCCATGGGTTGCCAAGACGCCAAGGTGATGGGAGCGAGAGATGCGCGTGGCGCTTGGGGGGGGCAGCCTTCCTCTCTTATTTTTATTTTATTTCTATGGACTAAACTTATATGCCGCTTTTCGCCCGTAGATCCCCGGGCGGTTCACTGCAAATCCGGGAGGGGTCGTGCCAACAAAGCCCATTAACGCTAGCCTTTCCTCCGGGCCAGGTCCTTGCTAACTTACCTGGACTTGGTGAAGGCTTAGGATGGAGCATAATAGGTCAATGCTGCTCCTTTCCTCCATCCCTCGCTTCTGGTGACTGGGAGCTATGCAAGCATAAGCGTGTGGGATGCCCTGGGCGTTTGTCCTTCTTGCGTGGCCACCCCCGATCCTGCCCAAGGTTTATTGGGAAGGAAGTTCTGCTTAGTTTCCATGGAGCAGGCAGACTTGCCAGTCAGTCCAGCCTGCACGAAACTGCTGCTTTGCTGGATCTAGGGTGGTGGTGGTGATGTCTTACACTGACGCACATCGAATAATGTGCATCAGCATGAGTAATCCCAGTGATCCCGCAGTTGCCCGGTTGTTGCATGAGTATTACAGAGATTACAGTAAATGCAGGGAGGAGTGGTCTCGCGGCTTGGGGGAGGTGAGAGCCTCAACCTTTGAGGAGGGTTTCTTTCTTTGTTAACTTGTGTCATTGCAAAAAGAGAGAGAGAGAGAGTCCTAGCCCCCCCACCTCACCCCCGCAGGCAGCCTTTACTTTTGGACCTTGTGGGCAGAGCTACCCCGCCTCACAGAGCTTCCCAGCAGTGGCTCAGCCAGAGACCCCCACCCACTTGCTCACATGGCTATTTTGATGCATGACGTCGCCCCACTCCTCCCCCCCCCACCCCTGAGCTATATTTGGAGTGGGTGGTTGCTCTGGATCCCATGAGGGGGGGAAGAAAGCCTTCCGCCCCATTCCCTCCCTTTTGGAAGGTGGCGCTTCGCTGCCTTCCACCCAATCCACATGGACATCGTCATTTTGCTGATCTGCATGCCGTTTCCTCCCCCTCCCAGTTTTTTTTAAAAATACTGTTATTAAAGCAAAGACAGTGCGAGGAAGGGGGGGGGAGGTCGGTTGGGCAATTGGACCTGCCGTTTGGTAGTGTTCCTTGGTACAGTGAATTGGTGGGGTATTTCCTGCCGTCTTTGTGATGGCTCTGGCTCTGCTTTTGCAGCCCTCTTCTGTTGTGCTGTGTGCCAGCTCATCCAGCTTGCCTCTGCAGTGTCTGGGTGAAAGGAGGTGATTTAAGGACAAGCCGCCAGGCTACGTTATGGAGCCGCGCGTGCCTGCTTGGAAAGCAGACCAAGGCGCGTTGAACTTATTTCCTCCTTCCTTCCGAAGCTTATCAAGCGATTGTGGATTAATAATTGTCACGTACTGCAAGCGAACCTAAAATTCTTCTTCTTAAACGTTTCTCATCTTGGATTCTCTAGCCTTCGAATAGGCTGTTCCCCTCCCCCAAGTTCTTTTAAATCTTATTGATTTGACACAGATATCATTTTAGCACCCAAGGAAAATAATGTTCATCAGTTGCAAGCAAATGGAGAATTCCTGCTGGTTTTTAAGCATTTCTCCTCATATTCTGTATCAGTTTCAAGATTGCCCGTCTTACTCCTCTTTATCTCCAGATTCTTTGAGTTCATTTGAGTTTCTTGTGAACTTGTGATACCAATCTGTTAGGTTAGCTTCACATTTCATATTAGCTTTACCATGTGAATAGGTGCTTTCTGTTGGGTTCATTCAAAATCATCAATTTTGATTTTAATTAATAAATTTTTATAATGTTTTTATAATGTTGTACTGTTTTAGTGTTGTTAGCCACCCTGAGCCCGGCTTCGGCTGGGGAGGGCAGGATATAAATAAAATTTTTTATTATTATTATTATTAGTAGTAGTAAATATATGCACATGGCAGCTCTGCGGCATCTAAGGGAGCATAATAATTGTCTGCAGCCACTACATGGCTTACTGTCCAGCAGGCTGATTCCACTTTCCTTTTTATTCTGGGCTTCTAATTGCCAGTTTTGAGTGTGAACTGAACAGGGAGTAGAATCCTGTGCACATGTGGGGTTCTAGATTGGTGAAAGGTATCTGCATTGCACTTATTTGCTATAGGGAGATGCTCATGACCAACAAAATATGGTGGCTTTGACCGATACATGAGTCAACCATGCTGGGAATTTATTTCAGCGGCCTGTTGTGTTGCCTGTATTTATTACTCTTTCTAAGAAACCATCACTGAACAAACTGGAGATAAAACGATCCCCCGCCATGTCTCATCTTCCCTTCAGTTTTGGAATATTAACATTAAATACTGTGTCATTCTGGGAAGTCACTTTAGAAAGTTGAAGCAATGCTGCAGATGTTACATCTTCTCGGACCTTTCCCAGCACATGCACACATGCGTGTGCTGACCCACCCACACCCCTCTCTCTCTGTTGTTGCCATTGTCTTCAGTTAGCACATGGTCTGTGCTAACTGAAGAAAGGAATAACTTTCCTGTGGAAGAGCGAAGTTGGCAGCCAGATTTTGCTTTTTAAATCTCTCTGGGGCCCTGATCCAATTTGAGTTGCACATAAAAAAGGTATTACTGTGCAACTTCGTTGTACCAGAAAGTGTACAGGATATGTATTTGAATATGCATCACACTCAAAGCAGTTCAGTGTAGGAAAGCAACTGAATTCACCTGTGAATTACCTAGCAATTGATATGCACGCATGCTGAGTCAGCTCATTGGTCAGGCCAGCCTAGTACTGCTTTCACTGACTGGCAGCAGCACTCCCTTGGCTGTCAGTCATTGCTACCTGTTATTATTTTAGCAGGTGATAGATAGAACATGGAGCTCTGAATACAGGGAATGTACTGTACTAAGTATTAAGCTATAGCCTTTCTTCTGCTCATGTGTGCCGACTTAGAAACTGGATTGGGACTCTGGCATGTATGGTGCCTTTTTAAAAGCAGACAATAGGGCATATGCTTGTTTTCCGTGTGACTTACAAACAATGGCTCACTTATCTCTAGGTTGACATTGTGGACATCTATGAATCCATACGTGAACGGCAGCGTCACGACAGTGAAAGGTCTACTTGTAGCACCTTGGAACAGAACGACATAGAAGCAGTAGAGGCACTTGTTTGTATGAGCTCCTGGGGTCAAAGATCACAGAAAGGCGACCTGTTGAAGATAAGGCCTCTTACACCTGTCTCAGATTCGGGTGATTTCTCAATGCACACTGAACCCACGTCTGAGTTGCCTAAGGATTATAACTTTTTATCCTCACTGGTAAGGAAAAACCAAACAAACCCTGAAACAAAATGAATTTGCATGGAATCGATATGAATATTTTTAAGAGGAAAGACATGAATATGTCCCATTTAATCTGTTAGCAGTAATTTATTGGTTTGGCTTGAGGGCATTTATTATGCAATAAGCTCCAAGAGAACAGCATACATTTCCACTCACAAGTACAGTTGCTTCAGTTTAGTAAACGATGTGTTTGAGGTTATTTTGGAATAATACCGTCTTCCCTATCCTGGGATCCTCCAGATAATAATAATAATAATAATAATAATAATAATATATGGCTGGGTATCCCCAGCCACTCTGGGCAGCTCCCAACAGAGTATGATTGCAAACCTTTTTCAGACCATAGCCTCCTTCCAATCTTGTTTCCTTCCTGTGCCCCTCCCATGCGTGTAGCCGGGGGGGGGGGCAGTTGCCCCCCCAAATAAGTAACAGTCAATACAAATCTGAGGTTCTGCTCCACCAACAAAAGCCTGCCCCCCTAACAAAAATCCTGGCTATGCCCCTGCCTCCCCCCATCCTACCGGTAGAAAGATAGCCATTTAAACGTTTTGTTTTTAAATAGAACATGTTTTATAATTTTCATAATTTATCCAAAATGCAATTACACAAAATGATAGGAAGATAGTGAAATATTGTTGAAGCCGAAAAACAGAACAATGGAGCTGGAAGGGACCCCAAGGGTCATATTTCTAGTGCAACCCCCTGCAACGTAGGAAACTCAGCTAAAGCATCCATGACTGATGGCTATCCAGCCTCTGCTTAGAGACCTCCAGGGAAGGAGAGTCCAGAACCTCCCGAGGGAGATCCATCTTCCATGTATTAAAAAGTAAACAACACTTATTTGACACAGAGGAGGAAACCTACAGATGCAGTCCGAAAGGCGCACAGGGAGTTTTGTATATATGGGAGAATTCTAAAAAGGAAGTGGTCCTCACTGACCTGGTGCAAAAAGATCTTGTCATCCAGAGGAGCCCTGGCTGCCTAGATAAAACACTATAGCCCCCCCTTACCTGGGAGTAAGGCCCACTGAACTCATTGCAGCTTTCTTCTGAGTAGACACTTGGTTATTTACTACATGCAAGTCAGCAGCACTAGATGACCCCACTCATCAAAGCGCTGGAGTGGATTTCACCCCAGCCTTGTAGAGCCAGGCTGACATACTGTAAGATGAACCCCTCCTAGCTAAACTAATCCTTAATAATCTCTCTGGGGAAAAACCAAACCAGGGTCTTTGAATAACATTATGGTTGTCTAAAACTTTTGTGGGGGGAACTTTTGTGTGGGGAAAGTAATAATAATAATAATTAATAATAATAATAAAGTGTCTGACTTACACTTAAATGCTATAAATATAAAAGCTAGGAATGATCATACCTAAAGTAGTATTTTGGTATATGTATACTACCTCTGCTTCTTTCCCCCCTTTAAATATAGTGTATGACACCACCCTATAGTCCAGATTTTGTTGAGCCTTCCACAACAGCACCGCTTTTGTCCCAAGCCACTTACTCAAAACCGAGGACAATCAAGACGAACATGTCTGCCTGCCTGATCACTCCTCCAGGTTGTGCTCTTCCTGCACCCAAGCCAGCTGCCCTGAATTTGGGGAGGGAGTCCAGCCAGAAGCCAGCGAGAGCGGAGCAAGTTGCTCCTCAGCGTTGCAGAGCAAGGGCAACCAGCGTGATCCGTCACACCGGGGACAGTCCCGGCTACTCCCACCTTCCTCCTGTGCAAACAAAAGTGGAAGCTGTGTCGGGCGCCAGTGTTTCTGCAGACGGGCACGAGGTGCAAGATGAGAGACACCCTGCAGCCTTGCAAGACTGCGACATTGCGGACAGCATAGCTTGTGGCACTTCGCCAGGACATGAACCGTATTTGCACGGCTCAGGTTGTTCCAGAGCCGCCAGCAAAGGACGTGAACCTGTGAGGCTTGCTCCGCAGCAGACCCCTTTCCCGAACGCTTGCGAAAGTGACCCGCAGCAGACGTCCCCCTCGCTGCTAGCCTCCCCGCTCTCTAACCCCCAAGTGATTTGCCAAATGATCCCCTTGGATGGACAAAGAGGTATGGTCCCAGGCTTCCTAAAGCCCTCTGCTCAGATGGCAGCAACGGTCAAACCCATCCTACCCCACACAGCCCCAGTTTCTCAGCCTGTGCTGATGGGGCCTTCCATGCCTCAGGGGACTGTTATGTTGGTTCTTCCGCAGGCTGCTGTTGCCCAGGCGCCTCCTTGCCAACAAACTGTGATGTCTGTTGGGAATACCAAGTTGTTGCCCCTGGCCCCTGCTCCGGTTTTCATTGCCTCTGGCCAAAGCAGCGCACCTCTAATTGACTTTTCCCGGAGGAGAAATTACGTTTGCAACTTCCCGGGCTGCAGGAAGACGTACTTCAAAAGCTCTCACCTCAAAGCCCACCTGCGTACTCATACCGGTATGTATAGAAGAGCTGTGGATGTGATCTGCCTCTTCTAATCCCTCTGTTGCAGATACTCAGGTGGGGATGTTGTTGCTTAAGTAGCCAATAGGGCACTGCACAAACCCAGGAGGGGAAGAGCTGTAGCTCAGTGGCCTTGTATTCAGAAAGTCCCTGGTTTAATCCTTGTTTCTGCAGGTAGGGCTGGGGGAGACGCATGCCTGAAAGCTTTGAGCAGAACAGCCATACGGCCTAGACGAAACTGAGCCAGATCAACCCATGGTCTGAATTGGTATAATTCAGCTGTGAGCAGTGTTAGATGTATAAGCTAGGCACCAAATGGCTCCTTAAACCAGGGTTACAGCCGCCAAAACAGAATGTCTAGTTGCCATTTGGGGGCAAGGCAGCTCTAAAGTCGTATTTTTCAATACAACTTTTGGTTCCTGAAATTCGTTCTGATTGTGCAGATAAAATATAACAGATAGAATTCTACAGGATCCTTCGCTACTGTGTGAAAACAGCAAGATCCAAGGATCTCCAGATGGTGGATACATCAGGCACCATCCTGGCGCCTTGGCATCGTCACAAGTGGTCACAAGTGGCTGATAGCCAAGTGCAAAATGCACCAGGCTCCTGGTAGATTTCGAAGTTTGCAGAGTACAAAAAAGAGAGAATAGAAAGCCTATTGGGGTGGCAGTGAGGGTAGACTAAAAGCCCAGACTAAAATGTGCTTAGTGGTCCCAGGTGGCTGACTATGGGAAGAGACTGAAAATTGCATGGGAGGAGTAAAATGAGTATGGCCTGAAGGGGACACTGAAGAGAGCTACGCACACAGTGTTGAAAGTCCCACTCACATGTCTTTAGTGGTTGTCTAGCAACATATCTGAATATGGACATTTCAGGAGTGTGGAAATACGAGACTCGATAGTAGAACATTTCTTGTTTAGTGGAGAGGGACTGTTTTTAGGAAGACCAAAAGAGGAATGGGGAAACTGCAGCTATTCCAATGTTGCTGGACTACAGCTCCCATGATCTTGCCAGAATATTTACCATGCTGTTTGGGGCTGATGGGAGTTGGAGTCCAGTAACATATGGAACGCCACTGCTTTTCCCCACCCCCATCACTGGTTTAGAGCTTCTAAATTCCTTGCATCTAAATGTCTAGGTGGAGACTGGGGGACTCCCCCCCTCCAAAAAAAAAACACCCACCCTCTGAATGTTCAGTAGAAGATCTGGAAAGAGCCACTACATGTGTACAGCTGTATGCATGTAGAGTCTTCCTTGTGGTCTGGAGTCCTCTTGGTTCAGGATACAGAAAGTCTGAAGAGAGCCCTAATCGCATTGAGTAGGTGTGAGCAGGTCTACAGGCTTAACTTCTAAGTAAGAACGATAACACTGTGCAGTAAATAGACTTAAGACGGTGTAACTTTAGGGAAATGAATTTAAAGAGAAGGGTTATTTCATAACACGGGCCATCATGGGTGTCGTATTCTTTTATCTTGGGGGTGAAAAATACTGACCTTTTAGCATTTTAATTGTAAAGACTGTAATCCCTTGACGAAAGGGTATGTCCCGGGATGTGTTGGGAACAAAGGAGGTCTTTTTTTTATAAAACCTCTTGCTCTATTTATTCTTTAGAGGAGAAGCCCCCTGACTTCTGTAGCACTTCTTAGTAAGTGCAGATTCAAGAGCCGTTCCTGCAGTTGAATGAATTGCCTCTTGTCTTGTCCTTTCTTCACCTACTCTTCTATAGAAAAAAAAGCCAGTCCTAAACTAGAGATGGTTTGTGTGGCAATGTATGACCTCTTTGGTAAAACCATCTGTCTTGTTCTTGGGTTCCCTTTGATTCCCCCACCTACCTGCCCATGCTTCCTCCTTTCCAGGAGAGAAACCTTTCACCTGTAGCTGGGAAGGCTGTGACAAGAAGTTTGCCCGCTCCGATGAACTCTCTCGCCACCGCAGAACTCACACAGGGGAGAAGAAGTTTGCCTGTCCGGTCTGTGACCGCCGCTTCATGCGCAGCGATCACCTGACGAAACACGCTCGCCGCCACATGACGACAAAGAAAGTGCCCAGCTGGCAGACAGAAGTTGGCAAACTGAACAGAATTGCAACCATGGAGAAGCCTAAGAGTGAGACTCCTTTGAGCATGCTTCTGCCTATGCTGTCTTCTGGCTAGCAGGCCTGCTTTGGAAGATGAACATTTCAAGAGGAACTTGGGTGGTTTCCAAAAAACCAGCTTTGACTGTTTTTTTTGTTTTGTTTTGTTTTTTTAAAGTATCCAAGAGTGGTTGCATTTATATTGTGGAGGAGGAGGAAAATCCTGTAAAGTCTTCTGCCCTCTCTTTTTCCTCCCCATCCCTTCGTATTAAGCCCTATTTAAATGTTAACCTTTTATTTCTGTTATCCTTTTGTTTTCTCCAATGCTTTTAGGGCATTCACCAGCACTTGGGGGGAGGAGGGAGAATATTTTTGGTGGAAATGTTGGCAATGGGCTTTGCAAACATATCTTTTCTGTTGAGTTAACAGTGGTTGATGAAAAGTGAAACAGGGTGGTTCCCCCCCTCCCCCGGCATTTTAAACTAGTTTTTTTCCCCTATCTTATGAGTCTGATCTTGCAAAATCACCCTGTGAGAAGAGTGAAAAGCAACATCAGAGGTACCACTTGGAAATTTATTTATTTCCTGAACGGAATCCAAACTAATTTGTAATTTCAGAGTGTCTGAACTCCAGTCTAGCAGCTGAATCCACTTTAGGATTACCTGCTGTGCCACATTTTAAAGTAGTGTCGTTCTTTCCCAAATGTCTGAATATTGAGGCCTAGGTATTGTTGATGCCTATAACTAGCTCAGGACCAATTTAGGTGCAGCACTGACCATGTGCATCCCTGCTGGGAAGTCCTAACCTGTGCAGTAATTCCACATGGTCAACTGCACGCTCAAAAGGTTTTAACCCTAGACACCATTCCATAATGCACACCATTGTTAGTCAGTTGTTGGTGTGTAAACACATATGGATTAGTGGATGTGGTACATTGGCTACTTGAAGCTCCTTTATGTGTACGATTGTACAGTGGCAGGGCTTCATATATTCACCACTTCATTCAGATTTGCTTGTGTGAACAAAATCCTACTTGTTGCTTCCCTGCTTGCAGTCTGCTGGTCTGACTTGAGTTGGGTAAGTTTGGTGGACCTTGTTCATGTGTATTTTGTGGCAAAGGAGTGACTTGCTAAAGTGCCCCCTACATTTATTAATTGCAACGTGAGAAGTGCCCTTTTAATTTGAGTGCTGGTAACGTTTGGAAGGCTTGGGGGCAGCTTGTCTGTCCATTGGGACGGTCCTGCCAAACCGCAAGGACTTCTGTATATCCCGTCTTCAGAACGGAAGAACTTTCGGATCACATTCCCTTCAGAGTGAAAGTTAATATATCCCTTATGACTTCAGTGGGAAAAATAAGTGCCTAGCTTTGGATTATGCCCTTGATCTGTTAATAGTAATGAGTATAAGGACCCCTTAAGGGAAATGCCCAAACCACATTGAGCTATTGTTTTGATCTAAATAAAGTCGAGGGAGGGTTTATGATTTGAAGTAAAGGCTGAAAATGCAGTGCCTGCATAACCATTTTTATAATCATCCAAGCAAACATTTGGAAATCTGATCAATGACACAACCACAACAGACAGCACCTTAAATAATTCTCACTTGAGTAGTTCATAGGTAAAGAGAATAAACAAGGCAACAGAAGCAATTGGACATTCAGGGTTCAGTACTCAAATCGGCTCCTGTCTTGCCACTTTCAAAATGTGCTGGGTTTATAATGGGAAATTGCTGACTGGCAACGGATTGTTCCAGATCAACAATTCGTTTCTCACAAAAGTGACCCAAATATTCTTAGCTTTGGAGCAAAAGTGCTTTGTGGAGATGTTAACTGCTGTTGTTGTGGTCTCCTTTTCCACAGCACATTGGATGAGTGAGTGAAATGAAAGGACGGCTGATGGAAGAGAACTAAAATTAAGGGTGGACCATTCAGCTGCCATTTCACATGATTTGCTCGATTCTGTATACATAATATTTAATCAAGCTGAGATAATTGTTCTAATGATGACGAGAAAGCATGATCAGATGTGTATGTATATATGTGTGTGTGGAATAAGTAATATCTGACACTTCATTGGTATCTGAAACTAGGTAGACCTCTCGCAGTTGGAATCTCAACCTGATCTCTTTATTATTCAGCCAAGATTGCAGTGCATTTGCCAATTTACGTTGGAGCCATTGGAGAATATTTCCACAGATGGTGGGAGTTTACTTGGAAACACATCTGGAATAAGTGGCTTGAGAAATGCAGTTCTAAAACACCTGCACCAGTGTACCCTCACTTTCAGCGCAATGCCGAGGGCAGGGATATGGTATGTGTGGCCCTCCTGCTGTTGCTCCCATCAGCCCCAACCAGCATGACCAATGGCCAGAGATTATAGGAGTTGCAGTCCAACAACATCGGCATGGCTGGCTTGGGCAGTACTGTTGAATAGGTTTGCCAGTATCTGCTTTTGTACCTCCGGCAGCAGCCTGATCTGCAGAAACTGAGAAAGTGAAACTCACCCTAGCATTTCATTCGCATGCTATGAAGAGCTTCAGCTGCTAAATTTTTGCAAGTCAGGGGCAGGATCTCTGCCAAGAAAAAAGACTGGTTGGCAACTCTACCAGCATCACATCATATGTTGAGAGCCTGCAGAGCCACTGCAATCAGTTTGCCCATTTTAAGCATTTATCTACCTCCCTGTCCATTATTGACAACTAACGTTCATGAAGTTGACCATAACAGAAGCACCCAATTCTTTTTTTTTTAAAAAAAAAAAGTAGTCATGGATATGGGAATTACGCATTGAAAGATTCTCATCAATTTAAACTAATCTGGCCTATATTCCCAATTCAAGTATATTGGAAGCAGGCTGATGTTAAACCAATGCTGCCGCATTGTGTGAGCTACCAAGCCTATTGCAGTTTCCAGCGGTACATTGTGGCTTGGCAGGTGATAAAGCAGATGGAAAGGATAGGAAGTTTCCAGGAAGTTCTCCTAGGTGAGTGGATGGGTCACTAGTTCTGCACACATGGAATGTTACCCATACTGCACCTTACTGTATTTGTGTGTTTGATTTACTATAAATAATAAACTTTATTTCACGAGCCAGCAGATCTGTGGCTCCTCTGAAACATGTTAGAAGGTGCAAGATGAGTATAAATAGGTTTTCCCCCCTTCACTTTATGGTCACCTAATCGAACAAAAATGAATATTATACACGTTCAGTGTTAAAAAAAGGAGCTGGTGAGAAGACAAGCTACATGGCAGAAATGCAGCGTATATAAAACCAAAATGCAACAACTTGATTAGTCTGGAACCACTGTCTCTGCCCCTTTCTGACAATATGCAGACGCAATAGTCCATTTTTCTCTGGTTTAATTCCATTGAAGTTCATCAAAAGTTGCCAGAAGTCAAAAGATTTCCCTTGTGCAATTGCGAGGCTTTTCAAAAAGTTTCCTAATTCTCTCCCCCCTCTCCCATGCTGATTATTATCTGACTTAAGATTATGGGAATTTATGTTTGGTGTAGTAAAATATTGTGCCTAATATTTTATAAACCTTGTTTTGTCTTTCTGTTCATTTTATTGTGGGATTCCTGTATTTGTGTGTATATGCAAATATTGTTTGTATTCCTTCAAGGGCTGCATTGTAATCCCTCTTCTAGTAAAGTGAATATTTGCATAGATGGTTTTGCCGTTTCTCCTCCCCTCTGACAGCTCTCCTTTTACCTCAAAACAATAGGGAAAGAGGAGAAAGCAACGTTTTTCTTGGCCGATACGAATGCTTTGCATTTACACCACACTTTGAAACACTCAAAAGTGCTTCGCACGCACAATATCTGCAGAATATTGCAGTCAACCCTGATGCAACCAAACCTTTGCATCAGCAAAGAGTATTGAAAACAAGGATTGGGCATGACCAGCCGATAACATCTTGTGCACAAATCCTCACGAATGCACAATAGAAAGGGTGTCTGGAAGGGGGCCCTTTGAGAGATGAATGGGACCATTAAGATGATGAAAGGGTATATGTTTTGGCAAGGGAAGCTGGCTGCTATCTGGAACAAGTGGCTTTCATTCTAAAGGAAAAGGTTCCTGGGGAAATCCGCCAACCACTTGACTTGAGTGGGCATGTTTTCAAACCCTATAAGGTTCCATCAGCCTCAGCTGATTTTTGCAGGGAATTTCCTGTTTCAAAAAACAGACTGACAGAAGAATGGCATGTGCATCCCAGAAGGTTTCCATAGTGCGATGGACCTTGGTTTTAGGTACATCTCTATCTATTCCAAGTAATTTCCTGTAAAGCGCTGGCCAATTCTTGAATTGTTTCGCAGTCCTAAGCTGTCTCCATGAATGACGCATAAACACCAAACACTTAATTGTAGAAAAATATCGAAGCTGCATGATGTGTACATATTTGTAAAAAAAAAAAAGATAAAAGAACAGGAAGTACGGGTAGCACCCAAAGTTAAAATTTAGCCTCTGGCATTTGCTGTATGAGCACTGGATTACATTATGAATACACATTTTGTTTAAGCTTTATGCCAACGTTTCATTAGCATTTGTGTTTTAAGCTTGCCTAATCCTGTTAGATTTTCTCCAGCACCTCTGCTGTTGAACCTCAAATAGAATTTTCTTTTAATTTGAACAAGAACAACCTACAAGAAGAACTATGTCCAGACCAGCAAAAGGCAGAGGCAGGAGAAATCGGAAGCAGAGAGCATCTTATGGTGTCAGTTAAACTGCTCACAGAAAAGGAGAGAAAACAGTGCCTGCTTTAATATTGTTAAGAGCTAGCATTTAGCTTGGACGCATGGCTGATAAATTTCCTTCCGATTCATTCCAGTGACCACGGAGAATCTTATAACTACAAGAGGCTGGTACAATTTGCTGGGAATATATGCTTTAATAATGTACAGGTTAGTGCTTGGGGTGTGACAGGATCAAAGCTGGCACACGGAAAAGGAAAAGTGCAGTCGAAAACAAGCATTCAAGTCCCTTGCTGCAAGTCTCCCAAGACTTTGAGGACGAAGGTGATGGTGCCTCCATAAGTCATAATTTTAAGATATCAGGAAAACTTGACATTCCGTCTGTAGATGCACCAGCTTTGGAGATGTATTTTCCCAAATGGACACAACAGAGTCCCTATAAGGCCACATCCTGACATAATGCAAAGAGAACTCTGCAGAAGCTTCTCCAGCCTGTTTGAGGATTCTACCAGCCTTGGATGGTGGCATGCCTTCTTCTCTGCTCTTGCTTTCCCCACCCCTCCCCACCCCATCCCAGAGAAAACACCTTTCTGAGAAACACCGCTGCAGCTTCAACTATCTTGCCCCATAGTGAGCTTGTTCACAAGTCACTGTTGGCATAGCCCACAACCGGCTTCAGCGACAGTATTCCTGCTCAATCGTTGCCATCAGCTCCTCTTCGGAGTAATCGTAGGATATCTTGGCCTGCCTCTCAAGCTTCTTGAGTGGCAGCCTGCAGAAATAATAATAATAATAAAAAATACAAACAAACTATAGTCAATATGCAAAACTAAATGAAGGAGAGGCCCAATTTTTCTGCACCCCAATAGCAAACTCTTATTTCTGCACAGAGCCCTTTTTTTTTTTACTTTGAATATCTTTTGTCTCCTATCTACACACTTTTAAAAATAAGTATTTATCCAGAATATTTACGCCCCACCTTGAAATGCTAAATAAAATTGAGCTCGGAACAAAAGCAGGAACGTTTTGAAAGGGAAATGTGTCTGTATGTGTGGAAGAGGTGGGAATATATCCTCTGGGATCTGGGCATATTTAATTTAACTGAGGGAGAAGTCATGCAAATTGTAAGGACAGCAGTACTAACAAGGGAAGGGAAAGAATTGTTCTGGAATAATAAATATCAAGCTAAAACAAAATTGTAGTAAAGGAACCTCTTCAATTAAACATCAGTAAGCCTATAAATTATAATATAATATAATACAATATAATATAATATAATAAAATAATATAATGGGACATGGGTGGCGCTGTGGGTTAAACCAGAGCCTAGGGCTAACGGTTCGAATCCCCGTGATGGGGTGAGCTCCCGTTGCTCTGTCCCTGCTCCTGCCAACCTAGCAGTTCGAAAGCATGAAGTGCAAGTAGATAAATAGGTACCGCTCTGGCAGGAAGGTAAACGGCGTTTCCATGCGCTGCTCTGGTTCGCCAGAAGCGGCTTAGTCATGCTGGTCACATGACCCGGAAGCTGTACGCCGGTTCCCTTGGCCAATAAAGCGAGATGAGCGCCGTAACCCCAGAGTCATCTGCGACTGGACCTAATGGTCAGGGGTCCCTTTACCTTTACCTTTAAGCCTATAAATAAAAGACAGGTGCTTTCTTCCTTTAGCAAGAAGTGCAGAACTGTAGTGGGAATGCTTGTCAGGCAATTCTAGACCTTTCCCCGTCCTGTTCTAGAAGCAAATGGAAGGCTGCATCACACAGCAGAGTGATTTTTTTTTTAAGGCAAAGACATTGGATGCTATGAATAATTATTTTCAAATTTCCCAACACACTTCTTGAGGAAACGGCTGTCCCTACTTAGGGGAACTCACTCAACATCTAAATTAAGGCAACCAAATTCTGATGACGTTTGGTCTCCTCCAGTTTGCCTCAGGGTGAGTGGACTTCTCCACACTTACACAAGGATAAAAATAACAGCATTCCAATCGGGCTTTGTGGCCATCAAAAAGCTGAACGTTTCCTATGTGCCTGTAATACGCAGGGTGTGTGTGTGTGTGTTGGTTCCCAGACTGTTAAGCAAGAGATGAACTATATTAAGGTTACCAAATTTTTTTCAATGAATCCAGGGACACTTTTCAACTTCAGTAGGAATGAAAGGACTTTATCAGGCGACTGATTTGTAAATCCGGGACTGTCCCAAGGAAACGGGGATGTCTGGTAACCTTAAACTATATAGGTGGAAACGGTGCCCTTTTCTGCAAAGGAGAATAATGATGCTCTCGCCTCCTTCATGGGCTGAAAGCCAATTCCTCACAGCAGGACTCCCTTGCCTCAGAGGTCCTCAGTGGGAGCTGTTGCCTGGCAACCGCCAACATGCCTTCATCATGGGATGGAGCGAATTCCAGCTCCTCAGACCCACTCCCTTGCTCCAGAGGACCTCAGTGGGCAGAACCAGGAGAGACGAAGGATGAGCACACGGAAATGCCACCTGAGTAATCCTGCTGCCACCAGAGGGCCATTTCTGTTCCTGGTGCCAGATTCGAATGCCTTTTTTGTAAGCTGCTCTGATAACTTCCTGCGGTTCTGAGGTGGGATAGAAGTATTCTGTAAAAACAAAACAATGCCCATGGCTGAAAGGATTGTCATTTGAATTCAGGCGACTTACTGGTTGGCAAAGTTGTTGCTCTCTAGGCCTGGAGTGGATCTTGCTGAAAAGACCTGGGAACAAATCAACAGGAGATCATGGGTGACACACAATGAAAAATCAAATTCGCTGAAGTTTGTGCTCCTTTGTGCACAGGGAAGGTGGGAGTGGTAATTTTCTGTGGTTTATCTCTGATCTCGTAACTGTGATTAAGTGAGAGCTGAGGAACTGTGTGGCACCTGTTTTGCATTCAGGAACAATGAATTAAGCGTGCATCTGCAGCATCCAGAACCCTCTCTTATGTCTGTTGACTTAGAAGATATCCTGCTGCAGGATTCTATTTTAGAGCCCTGCCAGGGAAAGATCCCTGTAACATTACCCAAACCTGAAAGGAGTTTTCAATTACAACACAATCTCAACAGTGTGTCATTATTTTCCTGTAATACCTGTCCTCCTTTTTTCTGCCACTATGCACTCTTAAACATAGTGAAGAGACCCAACATTACATCCGTGACAGTCCCACCACCACCCCAAAAATTGCCAGTCATAGCACAGAGCCTATTAAGTACACTGATGCTGTTGCATAATTTCTATTCGTTTCAGCAGGTCTTGTGCAGGAGAGATCCCTGTGGCACCGTGCTTTTAAAAAGTTTTCATATGAAACCACAGAATGGCTGTGTTTGTCACACACCAAATCAGGGCACAGCCAGGAATGGTTAAGAAGGTAAGCCACAAGATGGCATTGTTTCACTTAACACTATAGCAAGCAGGGTATTTTTTTCACAAAACTAGAATTTAAAGGAGGGCTGAGGCTTTGTGCACATTATCAACACAAAACAGCTAGGTTCTTCTTTCTCAATTCGGATCAAAGCTGGTCAAAATGAACTACATTTGTTAAAAAATGACATAATAAACATGCATGCACTGTTGCCACCCTCCAGATGTCCCATGGAAGGGGCACGCGGAGAAGGACCTCAGGTGACAGGCTCTGGGTCAGTTCATGTGGGATGAGACGGTTCTTACTAACTAGCTCATTCTTATGCATTTAGCTCTGTCATATTTTCGAACACAGGACCCATGTGGACCACAAATATGCCAATCCTCTGAGTTCAAGCCATGCAAAACGCCTTTCTGAAAGCAATTCCTAGATCACCTCCAGAGCCAGGCAGCCTGCTTATTGAACATTTAACCCAGAGTTTGCGGGAAAGTTCAACAATTTGGGTGTTTCTTCAGCATCTGTCCTTGTTTGTTTGAGGGAAAGGTATTATGATGGGGAATAGCTTTGTGACAGACCTGTTGGGCTCCCTTGGAAGGCGGTGCACTCGCCTTCCAGGGAGGTTCCAAAGCAGAGATTAGGTGCTTCAGCTGAGATTTCTGCTTTGCAGGAGGGGGGGGGGAGCCCCTTCCCGCATAATCGATCACACAACGCAGAGCACATACACTATTTGAATGGCAATGCCTATCAAATTTGAAGGCGTCCGGCCCTCACAAATATTTTACTGGGGGGGGTCGAAGACCCCTCGGCAGCAGTGGCGTAGCGTGGGTTGTCAGCACCCGGGGCAAGGCAAGTAATTTGCGCCCCCTAACCCTGGATTTGCACCCCCTAACCCTATCCCTAACCCTAACCCCCAGATGTTGCGCCCGGTGCGGCCGCCCCCCCTGCACCCCCCACGCTACGCCACTGCTCGGCAGTCAGGCGTTGGCTCTTGTGCTTGCAGGGGTTTGGACTAGATCAGTGTTTCCCAACCTTGTGCCTCCAGCTGTTTTTGGACTACAATTCCCATCATCCCTTGCCACTGGTCTTGCTAGTCAGGGATGATGGGAGTTGTAGTTCAAAAACAGCTGGAGGCACAAGGTTGGGAAACACTGGACTAGATCACCGTCGGGCTCCCTCACAATTCTATGATTCCATGCGGCGTCGAATCATTTGTTATCTCGCTTTCCAGCACGCCAGGCCGCTTCAGAAAGCGCGCTGCGCAAGCGGCCCAAACCAACCGGAATCCCGCGTCTCGGCTTTGCGCCTGAGGGACAGACTCCCACCCCCCCAAAAACAGCTGCCTGGAAGCGCCCTTAAGACAGTGCACATGCCAATAAGGCGCGCGCTTTCTTCCAGGATCTTGCTCCCTCTCCCAGACCTTCCAAAAGTCCCTATTTTCCAAGGACAACCCCAGATTTACAGAAGCCAACCCGGTTCCTGATTTGATCCTGGCATGTCCGGCTTTTCTTTAGGACGTCCCTATTTCCACGGCAGAAATGCTGGAGGATATGGAGCCATACGACCCCCCCTCCCCAGCCAAAACCTTGGAAAGCCGCCCAGAGTGGCTTGGGGCAACCGCGTCATCATAAAACGATCATCATTACTATTGTGGAATAGGACGTCCCTATTTGCATCGGAGAAATGTTGCCCGCCCGTCTACTAGATGCTCAGCTCGCTTTTCCAAAAACGCGTGAATGGAAACCCTGGACGCGCCGTCTCGCCTCCCCACCGACCTGCAGCACCGCCTTACCTCCTCGCCGCTGCCCTCTGCCGGGCGGGAGCAGCCATCCCCGGCGGCCTCGAGGAGGAGGAGGGAGCGGCGGCGTCGCCGCCCCGTCGGCTGCCCGAGCCCTTCGTCGTTGCACTCCTCCAGCACCCGGTCCAGAAGCTCCGAGTCCGAGTCGGACTCGCCCGCCGACGGCGAGGTGGTGGCGCGCGCCGGCGTTTGGCTGTAGCACCTGGGCTCCGCGCCCTGCTCCTCCTCTGCTCGGCCCTGCCTGGCGGGGGCGCTGATGCTCCCGCTGCCCCTGCCGGGGCCACGCCAGGGCTTCACCGAGCTGCGCCCTTTCCCCGGCCTGCTGCTGCCCGTGCCCATCGCCGACGCCCGGCTGTGTGGCTCGCGGCCGCCCCTGCCTAGCGCTGCTCCTCCGGCAGACCCATCGTTCGGGTTCCAGAGCTCAACTGTTGCTGGGGCTTGGCGGGCGGAGGCAGAGAGAGGGCGGGTGGGATCCTGGCTCCTCGCCTCGTCCTTGGAAATATATATATCTTTCCCTTGATCACAAAGTTAAGCGTTTTTGTTTCTAACTTAAGGACGAAAACGGTAGCAAGCAAAGGAGCTGGATTTCCAGCTCCGGTTTAAAGGGAGAAAAGCGAACTTGGAATTATTTTCAGCCCTCCCTTCCCTTCCTCCCTTCCCCCCATCTTTTTTTTAATTCCAAGAATTTGGCCTTGAAAGAAACCAAATGGGTGTAACCTCCTTCCTCAGAATGAGGTTGGTTTCAAAAATAGTCTCTGGGCAAATATTCTTAAACGAGTATTTTTCGACACATGTGCTTATATGCGTATAGTCTTCATGATATATAGATGTACGGAAAGGCAACCCTCACAAATCATATATGCGGTGGATTCTTGGTGACTTGAAAACCGCTTCAAAATAAACAGATTCCTGGGATCTGGAGCAAAATGCTGTGGAAAGTATTCAAAGGGTCCAAACCGCAGCTCAGCCTCTCTTTCTCTTGCTCTCTTGTATTCCCAAGTGCTCAAAAATACATTTCCTTTTAAAAGCAACATAGCAACTCAGCTGTTTAACATCTTTAAAATACTGCCAACCTATCTGTTAATCATATCTACTAGGGTGAATTGCAGAATTATTTGGTTAGACGTGCTGTTTCATTTGGACCACTGGAATGACGGCTCCCATCTCGATAAGACTGAAGCTCTAAGCCAAGATGGGGGACCTTCAAGGGGCAGGGGCCGCATCTGGCCCTTCAGACCTCTCTGTGTGGCCCTTGGGACAACAAAATCCCCTCCCCTGCCACACCCTGTCCCCCCAGGCCACATTCCTCAGCAACACTTCATTACACCTTCCTGAAGTTTTTTTCTTGGTTGATAACATCCTTGAACTCTGGCCGGCTAAACCGAGTGAGGGTCGCCAATGGGTCTCAAACCCTCACTGGGTTAGGGGCTTCCCCTGCATGCGAAGACGAGCTCTGACGGATTGAGTGGACGAGATCAATAGTGGGTCCAATGGTCAAGAAGGCGGTTTCTGCATGTGCTGTAGAGGGAAGTGAGGGGCAGATGGGGCTCGTCGGACTGGGAACGTAGCCCATCTAGGAGAAGGAAAACTCCAATCCTAAACTTCCACTGCCTTGCAGGATATCTTCCGGAGAAGAAAAGGTAAGGAGTAAGCCCTACACCAGGGGTCAGCAAACTTTTTCAGCAGGGGGCCGGTCCACTGTCCCTCAGGCCTTGTGGGGGGCCGGACTATATTTTGAAGGGGGAAAAATGAACGAATTCCTATGCCCCACAAAGATGCATTTTAAATAAAAGCACACATTCTACTCATGTAAAAACACGCTGATTCCTGGACCATCCGCGGGCTGTATTTGGAAGGCGATTGGGCCTTAGTTTGCCTACTCATGTCCTACACAAACCCAGAGAGGAGTCCCTAAGGCAGTTAGATGGCGGCTAGTAAGCCTCCTTCTGGGAACTCAGGCAGCCAAGCTGGTGCCAAACGTATTGCTTTGATTTCCTTGTCATCTGGGCAGTTCCGGGAGCAAGCAAATAGGAAATGCATCAAACTCCCCCACACACAAAAAAAAGAGGTCTAGGGAGAGATTTGCATAAAATTTGCACATGATTTGTATGTACAGCTGCAACTTTAGAAATAATTGGTATAATTTAAACAAAAATGTGTTTTGCTATAGCAGGAAAGGCTATGACCATATGAACTGTGTGCCTGCCCAGTCTGCTGCTATGACAGGAAACTTCAACCATCGCGCTATGCCTCCATTCTCATAATTCTTAATCTTGAAAATGGACCTGGGTAGAGCAGCCTTTCAAACAGAGGACTCCTTCAAATAGAAGGCTGTTCTCTATAAAGCAGGGCACATGGCCACTCTAGAAGTAAACCTCACTTTCTCTTTAGTAACTGCTTCGGGTTCCAGCCATGTCTAATGGTGTGTTAGATTATGGCCATGTCTGTTCATAACCCCATGCATGTTAGCGTTGTTGCTAGCTAAAATTGGTTTTATATGAGAGCTTTCCTTTTCTGAGTGATTTGAAGTATGTTAAGATATACAGTGGTACCTTGGGTTACAGACGCTTCAGGTTACAGACGCTTCAGGTTACAGACTCTGCTAACCCAGAAATAGTACCTCGGGTTAAGAACTTTGCTTCAGGATGAGAACAGAAATTGTGCAGCAGCTAAAGTGGTACCTCAGGTTAAGAAAGTTTCAGGTTAAGAACGGACCTCCAGAATGAATTAAGTTCTTAACCCGAGGTACCACTGTACATAGAAAGAGGAGTTGCTGTTCTCTGGAAGTCTTGCTGCATTTACTTCATCCTTGGCAGGTTCTGTACTGCTGCAGCGCCTTTTAGGGAAGTTTTTAATATTTAATGCTGTATTGTTTTTAACACTCAATTGGAAGCCGCCCAGAGTGGCTGGGGAAACTCAGCCAGATGGGCAGGGTATAAATAATAAATTATTATTATTGTTGTTGTTGTTGTTGTTTTATTTACTGCGCAGGGTTGATTGGCTAGCAACTGTGGCATCCCAAATGGAAGATTCGTGGCAATTTAAAAAGCTATTCTTTTGAAAATAATAAGAAGTAGGACGTAGAACAAAATGTTCCAGTATAACTTCCCCACTTCCTACCAGGAGCAGTCCAGGGCACTGGTGCACTCCTCCTGGATACTATGGCTATATATCAGGCCCGGCCCACTGATGAGACAAGGTGAGGTGCCTGCCTCAGGCAACAGAAGCCCAAGAAGCAATGCTTGCCTCATAAAACCACCCACCAACAGACAAGTGGGACCAGCAGCAGCATCTGTTCCCTGCAAGATCTCTCGGAAATCGCATAACATCTCTCTGACTGTGAGGTTTCTAAGCAGAGGGTAGGTGGCCACCTGTCATGGATACCCTAGCTGAGACTCCGGCATTGCAGGGGGTTGGACTAGATGACCCTTGGAGTCCATTCCAGCTCTACAATTCTGTGAAGATATGCCAGCCCTAGGAAAACACAACAGTTCAACTGTCAATTTGGCGAAACTATCCTGATTAAAATCTCCATAACCACCTCAGAATTTGACCCAAGGTCGGTGGAAGTTGCTGTGCATATTGTAAAGCTGTCGTTATATAAATTGCCATCAATGCATTCCCATCCCTGTCCATTCAGGACACATGGATGTGCTTTTAGGGCCCCCATGTCCCCTTTCTGCGGTACAAGGATCTCTCAATCTAATTTATTGTTGGCCTGTAAAACAAACTCTCCTGTTTCTTCCCCAGTGCTATGGTTGCTTAGGCAACTCAGGGGCTTCCGATGGCAATTCCTTTTGTGCGCCACATTCCTCTCCAAATAGCGCAGCCCCCACAGATTAGCAATTTCCCTGCCTTTTTAGCCATGAAGAGTGAGCAAAGTCTGCCCCATCTTTTCTGTCAGCGGCATTGACCCTGTGCCAAGCTGAGGTTAATGTTTGCTGACTCTCTCCCGCTGGAATGTAAACAAGAGGGTAAAAAAACAGGATTTGAATAACCTCTCTCTTCTGAGATTGCCAGAGGTGGCAATGTTGCCTCCTAGAGTACTGGCAGAAACAAGAACAGGCCCTTCTAGTCATTCTTATTAGTCTTCAGAAAACAAAAGGAATTAAAATGCAACATAGAAGAGAGGCTTTCCTGGCCTCTTCCAAATACTTTCAGCCAGTTCTCCTCTGGAAATAACATCCCCCAATTCTGAGGCAAGCTTCCCAGTTCGGAAGGAAGCGTCCCAAACTCTGTTTTCTGAGACTCAGACGGAGGTGGCCTGTTTGAATTACTTCACATTTTGACAAAAGGGAAACTTCTCTGATATAAAAGAACTTTTCAATCCTCTGCAGTTTTTCCTGCAAAATAAACAGCAGCTTCTGATACTGACAAGTTTTGGACTATTACTGTAGCGTAGGCTGGTTCAGCAGCAAGAAAATCCTCCATGCAGTGTGAACCTCACGAATGCTGGAAAATGCTGGAAAAAGGACCATGAGTTTTGAGTTGCCCTCCACAGTGGCTATTCACGTAGGCACATTTTCTACAGTTGCCCTGCTCCTGTGAATTGGCACTGGAAAGTGTGTCTGAGGGCACTTCCAGACTGTCACTGTCCTTTCACACAGGATTCAGTCGCACAGCGGCAAATTCAGTTTGCACAATTTAAGTTGATTTGGATCTCATGCACAACAAACCTGCTCCCTCCACCCAGACTTTTTGCAATGAGCACTGTGGAGGTAACGTTTGCTTGCTGCAATATTTTCTAACCTCTCCGCGAATGAATCAGGATGAATGCCCAATAAACAGGTCATACGGAAAGCAGTATTTGCCAGGAATTTTTCTCCCCTGCATTCCTGACAGCTCACCATATGGAGGATTTTCTAGCCCAGTAAAACTGTTCTGCTAGCGGAAAGTTCTCTTTCAGCTGTCTTCTCAAATAACATCTTAAGAATTATACATCTGAAGTTAGGAAAGGTTTGAGTATCACCATGACCAAGCCCTTCAACAACATTCTCAGGGCAGTTTGCAAAAATTAGTTTACCTAGGGCGTTTCCAGGCAATTGTTGCTGCTTTGGGGTGGGATTCAATCACATACCAGAAAATTAAGGTTGCACGATCATGGTTGAATGGGAGCTCTTGTGCAACAAGCTCCTTCCCTCCTCCGAAAAAAAAACAACCAGACATTTTGCAATACTGAAAATGACAGGTAAATGAACTGAAAATTGTGGGAAAGCCCTTGCCTGGTGCAGCATTGTATAACCAAACAAATCTGAACAGATGCTCAATAAATAGCTGGCATGATCTAACCTCCCTGCACACTTTGTGCAAACAAGCCAGGATCAATGAGCAATAAGTAGACCACCTGGAAACAGTGGCGTAGCGTGGGTTGTCAGCACCCGGGGCAAGGCAAGTAATTTGCGCCCCCTAACCCATGGATTTGCGCCCCCTAACCCGCGGATTTGCCCTAACCCCAGATGTTGCGGCCGGTGCGGCCGGCCCCCCCTGCACCCCCCACGCTACGCCACTGCCTGGAAACAATCTTACTTACATAATTTGCATCCCACATCTTCAACATAAATCATTGGGTGGGCATATTTCACTGATATGTAGACAAGGAGGACCTTTTTCACAACAAAGGCCACACATGCCTCTCCCATCTATGCAAACAAGGGTCCTTAT
This sequence comes from Podarcis cretensis, assembly GCF_951804945.1. NCBI lineage: Eukaryota > Metazoa > Chordata > Lepidosauria > Squamata > Lacertidae > Podarcis > Podarcis cretensis. Next base: position 96,155,552 of record NC_137172.1, on the reverse strand, counting down.
CAGTGCTCAATGACCTATTCCAGCCAGGCAAAAACACTCCAGGAAGATGTGAAGCAAGGCTGGCGAGAGGTGTGGGCTGGGAAAGAGGGTGCAGCTGGTGGTGAGGCCTGTGGGGAGTCCCAAGGTCAGAGATGCCTGAAGAGCTGGCTACAGCCCCCAGGCCTTCCTCCCCTCCTCCATTTTTCATTTTGTGTTATATATTTTAGATTGTACTCCTGAGGGTGGTGACTGTCTTGTACTTATCTATCTGTAAGCTGCCCTGAGAGCCTCTGCAGGTGAAAGCCTGGGTTTAAAAAAACCCTTAAATGTAGCAGAACAGAACAACAAATTCCACAAAGCTCATGCACTGCATTTAGTATCTGCTTGGAAGCAAGTCCCACTGAGTTCAACAAAGGCTTATTCCCAGGGAAGTGCAAACAAGACTGCAGCCTTAAGGGTTGAGCCCGTCTTCCTTGACTCCAACAATCTGTGGCTTGGTAGCATTTTGAACGTAAAAGAAGAAAACAGCCACACATTTGGTTTTTCAGACTGGTAACGAAACAGTGGATTAGTTAACAGAAGAACAGTTTTCCTGTTACTGAGTACCTTGAGCACTGTCATTCTTCACTGAACACAGTTTATTTATTAATCCACCCTTCTAACCTGTGTCTGCACAAGGAAAGCCACTTTTGCCATTATTTAAACATGAGTGGAAAAGCAAGAGGTGTCTGGCATTTGCAGCTGAATGGACTTCATCCAGATTTTTAGGTGCACACCATGTCTAAAAACCAAACAAACTATTTCCAAAGATGATATTAATAAATAAACTGATTTACTTGATGGGGGAGGGCAGCTGTCCCCCTGCCCCTCCTTGGCTATGCTCATGGCTTGATGAATGGGTACAGCAGAAAGGGCCTCGTTGGTGAACACTCCCATATTTTTGAATTATTTGCCTTTGGAGTCTCTGTTGGCCCCCAGTCTTGCTGGGTTTCATTTTTCGCTTATCTGCTGAACCAGCCCAATATATAATGCAGTGGTGGCTAATCCATGACACGTGGGCCAGATCCTGCATGCAAAACCCCAGAAAACACCCTCCAGGCCACCCCCGCCAGGCTTCCCCCAGATTCATCTCCCAAGTGCTCTACCTGATCTTTAGAGATCAGTCTCCAAAGATCAGGCAGAGTGCTTTATCTCCTGATTTCAGATCCTCTCTCAAGAGTAACAGAAAGGCTATTTTATTTCACAACTTAGCACTAAGCACCACGTTATAATGCCGGCATGCAAACCAATATACCTTTAAAATGACCGGGAGGGTGTGTAAGGTAAAGGTAAAGGGACCCCTGACCATTAGGTCCAGTCACTCGGGTGTTGCGGCGCTCATCTCGCTTTACTGGCCGAGGGAGCCGGCATACAGCTTCCGGGTCATGTGGCCAGCATGACTAAGCCGCTTCTGGCGAACCAGAGCAGCACACGGAAACACTGTTTACCTTCCCGCCAGAGCGGTACCTATTTATCTACTTGCACTTTGACGTGCTTTCGAACTGCTAGGTTGGCAGGAGCAGGGACCGAGCAACGGGAGCTCACCCTGTCGCAGGGAATCGAACCGCCAACCTTCTGATCAGCAAGTCCTAGGCTCTGTGGTTTAACCCACAGCGCCACCCATGTCCCCGGGAGGGTATGTATCCATGTGTAAAAGAGGGGACAAAGCTTTGAAAGGTTTTGTTTCTCTCCTGCTAGGGGGCAGCATTGTCATGAATACAGTAAATACTTAACTATTCCATGCTTTTATGCAGGTGGGTGGCAGTGGGAAGCTAAGTTAAATACATTTGATGTACTTAACACCTTCTTTACCATGACCAGGCAACACAAAGCCACTAAAACAAGATCCTGTGTCTAATAATACCTAGCAGGGTCCTCTACAAGTGAGAGGCGGTATGATCAGTTACAGAAGCAGAGAATCCTCAAGGCCATGCCTCTCTTTCCTGTTCAACAGTCTAGCAGCCTCCAGTTGCAGTTCTTACCCCACTCAACACTCTGAATTTCTTCTGCAAGTTCAGAACCACCTTCATCGTTTTCTTTGCAAAGCTTGATTATCCTCTTGCTAGATTGCCCATGCTATGTAAACAAGTAGGTCAGCTGGAGGCGTAGGCCGGTTTGATGCAGGGGAAAAAACCAATTACCCTTTCAACTTCTTTCTGTACAGCACTGGGCATTTTTTTCTTTCCAGTGTGAAGTCAAATTACGAAGGAATGTGAAATGCTTAATGTGGTCGCTGAAGCACTACAGCATACATTACACGTTCTGGTCAACCAGAGGTTCAAGCAGGGAAATGCTTATCTGGCTTGTGAACTGCGTCTTGAATTACACGAACACGTGCAGCCATATATCTGTGTCCATTTTAAGACAAGAGCAAAGGTTTATACATGTTCATGCGTTACAATGTGAACATGTGGAGAGCATGTGTGATGAATTAACATGGACCTCAAATGTAACTCCTTAATGCAGGTCTAATAAGGGATGGCATTTTGAATCTGGCTCAATATGGAACCCTTTTTAAAAGAGCAAAATGGTTGAAGTTAAAAGAATACAGTAAAAACAAAACAAAACACTTATTTCATTTCATTTTATTGTTATTGTTAGCTTTTCTCTTTTTCTGTATTCCCTGTTTTTGTTTAATAATTACACACCCACCATGCTATTGTTTTTAGGATTCGGTAAAGAGTATGTTTCTGTCATTGCAGTGAGATCATAAAGTTATGAGTTTACCTGAGCTGAGACATTTGTTTGAGAGTGTAAAATCCATCCACACATCCACACCAAACATTTAAAGCAGATAGCTTCCCCCTAAAATCCTGGGAACTGTAGTAGTTTACCCCTTACTGAGCTACAATTCCCTTCACTTTTAACAAACTGCAGTTCTCAGGATTCTTGTGGCAGGGGGAGGGAAGCCATATGCTTCAAATGCACGGTGTAGATGTGAAAATACATTATTAAACTATGATCCCCCCATAACCATATACTTTTTTGAAGTACCAGTCTTTTCCTAATCCTTGATTGATGAATAGAAGGCCTAAAAACTGATCTTAACAACATGTACTAAGCAGTAATCCCCACGGAAAAGCAATGCTAACTTCTGAATAAACACACATAGAACTGTGCTGCAAATTACACTTGTGGCCTAAGGCTTGGGGCAGCAGGGGAGAGCTAGGTTCCAGATGCGAAACATCGGGAGCGGGATAAGCCATCTCCATCCAAAGACTTACTGTCTTTAGAAATGGGCTCTTTGCTGATCGCAATTAACCTTGCTTTGCAGTTGCATTCTTTCCAGCTCTGCCAAGGCAGCAGATGACAGCAAGAGAGGCCTTTCTGAAGCTGGAGTTTACTTTTAATCACAGCCTGCACATATGTTGAATGTTGGCAGGCTTCCTCGCGGAGCAGCCTGCTTGTGACAGGCAAAGCTGAATAGCAGGAGGTGATCAGAACACGCAAGAAGCTTCTTGTCTGTTCCCGGGAGACGCACAGAAATAGCTTCCTGTTAACTGAACCAAGGTATCACAGGTGGTGGCAAGTGCGGGTGGGGGAAGGCCTATTAGAGGGATGTGCCAACATGCAGCACAGTCCTGGGTGATTGAGATCTGCAATTCATTGACCACAATCTCAAGATTCTCCTGCTGAGCTCAAGTGTGGGGAAGCTGTGACCCTGCAGATGTTGTTGTACTACAACTCCCACCATCCCTGACCTTTGGCCATGTTGGCTGGGGCTGATGGGAGCTGGGGACTGAGAACATGTAGAGAGGCAATGGCTCTGCACCCCCAGCTATAGGCAACATACAAAATGGAGGTGGGTTGAGCATGCCAGCCAAATTTGTGCTTGAAATATATATTGTTGAAGACAAGGGGAGAGAGACCCTTCTTGTTTTTCCCTTTAGGATACCTGGTTTTGCACCGGAACTAAGCCAACTGTGCATGACCTATCTTCATTATGTCCCAAGGGCAGTGTTTGAAATTGACCAGGTGCATTTTGCACCTAGCTATTGGCCACACTAGCAGCACATCCAGTAGAATTTTATCCATGCTATTTTATCTGCACAATCAGAATGAATTTCGGGAACCAAAAAAGTTGTATTGAAAAACATGACTTTTAAGCCTTCTTGCCCCCAAATGGCAACTGGACATTCTGTTTTGGCGACTATAACCCTGGTTTCAGGAGCAATTTGGCGCCTAGCTTATATATCTGAGTTTCTAACACTGCCCAAAGGTGGGAAGAGATTTTGAGGTGCAGGGTCAACCAAAAGCATTTTGTTTTCCGATGTAATGGACCCTCCTACCATTCTTTGTGCAGAAGCCAACCAGAGTAGCTTCAGCTCTGGCAACAGGGCATCTTCTACTGCACCTGAGGACAGGAAGGGGGTGCAGGGCATGTTCATAGGTGGGGACCAATGGGGCACTGCTCTGGGCAAGCTCCCACCTTGCCTACCTTGCTTCATACAACCAGCCTGAGAGGTTGGCCTTGGCTGTCAGCTCCCTCAACGGTAGTCCAAGTTTTACCCTTCTAGAACTAGTGAGAGGATGGGGACAAAGCTAGAAGGGGTTGGTTCCACCTGCCATTGCCTCTGGCTCCACCTACTGTTGGCCTCCATGCATTACATCCACTGCCAGCCACGACTGTGTGGAACCAACCGCTCTGCCCTCCATCATCTTGCAGCCGTTTCCCAACCCCCTCAAGCATTTACCCCCGAGGCAGGCACCTCCTTCTACCTCATGGGATTGCCAATCCCATAAAGCAAACGTTTCCTGGAGAAAAAGTCCTTTAATCCTGCCAAGCATGTGAGCAACAATTACTGATTTCTCACTTGCCAGAAACGGATCGTTTTGGAGAGGCCCCCAAGTGCCACCATTTCAAGGTTGAGGTTTCATGGAGGTTTTGAACTGACGGACAGCCACCACCAAACCAGAAGAGTGAAAAGCAGGCGCCATCTCCCAATAGAAAGAAGCACTGGGTTGCACAGGGTTTTCTGCTACATTTTCGCTGACTGCAGTGCGCCATGTGCCAAAGGCAGAAGCCCATGGTTCTTGGAGGCTAACTGTGGACAAATGGTGAATACACTGGCACAGAAAGCAGAACGAATTACAGTGACTGAATATCCAAATTCCAAACAAAGCCTCATTAGGATGTGGATAAACCTTTAGCTAAGCTGTTTGCCACTGATGTTAACTGAATGCGTGACCTAGAACAGGCTGAGGGTGATATTTTTAATGGCCCAGTGGGCAGAAGATGCATCCTCAAAACTTTGGCAACTTCTTCATACCTCCTGAGAACACTACAGTAGTGTTCTAACACCTGATCCAAGAGACATCTGTTACCTGTCACTGAGAAGCCAAGTATTATTTCTCCATGTGCTTTACCTTGCCCCCATCATATCTCATCTTGACCACTTCATTTATCAAAGAATCATAAAACTGTAGAGTCATCTAACCCAACCCCTTGCAGTGCAGGAATCCTATCCACAGCCATCCCTGGGTGAGCTCAAACCATCAACCTTCTGGCTACCTGGCAGAAGCAATGGCCCCTTCTGGCCTTTTGCTGTTTCACCTTTGTCCATTCACATCGACCCAGCACTTTGAGTGCCGAAGCCATTCTCTTGTCATTCTGACAATGCGACTCTCTGCCTTAAATCTCTTTGCTAGTTTCCCATCCACTCCTGGATCCCACCCTAGTTTCTTGTCCTCCCCTTCGAAAGCTACCATGGCCTTGCTCCTGTTTATGTCTCTATACCTACTTAATAACAGCATAATCCATTCCTTTCTTCCAGAACTTAGTAAGAATAGGACATTGCAAAAACATGTTTTTTTAAAAAAAGCATTAGCTTTCCTACATCTTTAACAAAATGCTGACTTAGAAAATCCTTTTCTTTACAAACGTAGTGGAGTCCAATGAATGCTAAACATTATTTTCTGTTGTATAAGCTGTAATTTAAGGTACACCAACACCATCGCTATGGAAGTTAAAACACCCACTCTCTCATTGTCTAGGCAGTATAGACAATGCCATTATGTTTATTATATGATTTATACTCCAATTATTTAATAATAATAATAATAATAATAATAATAATAAACCAATAATGGTAAAGATATAATAATAATAATAATAATAATAATAATAATAATAATAATAATTTATTGTGCTTCCAATATTAGGATATCATCTACCAACGGAGACGAAAGGAGAGGAACAAAAAAAAAAGAGAAAAGCGCCACGTGATCAGTTTTCTCTAACCAATTGGAAACGCCGCAGGTTGACAGGCAGTTCCAGCAGGGTCAGACGAGCAACGTCTTAAAGGGCGCGGCCCTTTCAGCCAATGAGAACAAAGAGGAGCAAAGGCGAATGGGAGGAAAAGGAGCGGCATCGCTACTGGTTCCCGCGTTCCGCAGCTCTTTGTTGCCGGAACGCTCAGCCAATGGAAGGGCAGAGTGGGCGGAACGTCGCCGCAGCTTCCCGCGGTTTCTTGGCCGCAGTTTAATTCGATGGCAGGCGCCGGGTGGGGGGGGGGAGAGGGTTCCGTCCTGTGATTGGGCGGCCGGGCGTTCTGGCGCCAAGTTCGAAGCGCATATAAAGCAGCAAGCGGTGCCTCCTTCCCACTGCCATCCGCACCCAGCGTCGCGAAGGGTTCCTGCCGCCGCCTCCTCGCCTCGCTCGCTTTTCTCTCTCGCCCGCCACCGGCCATGATCTCCTCCTCCGCCCGCAGCCCGCTCTCGGCTCGCAACGAGCAGCAGCGCCTCAATTCGCGACTGCCGCCGCTGAAGGATTTGGCGCTGAAGGACAAGGAGAACACGGTGGGTTGAGAAGGGGGAACCGGGAGCCCGTCGGCGGGCTGGCGAAGAAGGGCTGAATTTCCTTCCCGCGCAGTCCAAGCGCCTTCCCTTAACTTGATTAATGCGCCCAGGACAACCAAGGCCCTTTTTGGGGGTGGGGTGGGGTGGGGGAGTCGATCCCCCTCGTTATCCTTATGCCCCTTAATTAGTCCTCGGAGCTGCCTTGCGGCATAAAAGTCCATGGCGAGTCGCCAAAACCGAGCCCCCCCCCACTGAATCAGAATTGTAGAGTTGGAAGGGATCCCCCCCCCGCCGGGTCATGTAGCCCAACCCGCTACAATGCAGGAATCTCAACTAGATCACCCCTGACAGATGGCAGAAGTCTTGGAGGTCTTCATTTTGGCGCGTTCCTTTACTTCGTTAAAAAGGAGAAGCGACCTCCCTCTGTTCTGCCTTCGCGCGGCTTTAATCGGTCTTTTGTGTCCCTCTTCTTGGGGTCCTGCAGCCTCCGTCGCTCAGCGCTACCCGGGTCCTGGCGTCCAAAACGGCGCGGAAGATATTTCAAGAACCCGGCCTGGAGGCGGTGAGTCCCATCTTGGGAGGAGGAAAGGGGACTTGGTGGGGGAGGGGGAGCCATTTATGGGGGGAGGTGTTAAAATGGGGGGGGGGCGCTTGATCTCGGGGGTCGTTTTGTGGCGAGGAGGTTTCTGTTCCCGCCGTCTTACGAGGTGAAGGGGGCGCTGCTTGGCCTCCCCGGCTGAGCATTTGGCGCCAAATGCTCGAATTATACAAGCCCCGACCGCCCCCAGGAAAGGGTGGGGCGGGGGTTGAAGCATTAGCCTCTGGGTTGCTATAACCGACATTTTCTCCTAGGTGAACTCCTCTGCCCAGCTTTCAGCCTTTAGCTTTAAGGCTTAGATTCTCTGTCTTTCTACTTGTCATTATTAATTAGGTTTATCTGCTTGCCTTCTGTGACTGTTTCTAGTGGTTCATAAACGTAAAACGAATGCGTGATTAAAACACACAGCAAAGGAAGCAATTCTGTCAGAAGCACTTCTGTATAAAACATTCACTAAAACAAGCCCGCTGTAAAGAATAATTGAAAAGGGAATTTTAAAAGTTGGATCAAGATCAAGTTTAGGGGAAAGCATGGCTGAATGAGCTTGTCTTTAAGCAGGGACAGAATGCCAGTATGGGTGGGTATGTCCTTTAGGTTCTTAAGTCTCCAAGAGAGACTCACAATGTATAAGGGCATCCAAACTACAATTATATATTGGCTGCCCAATTAATTTTCACTCTTAAGTCTAGCCTGTTTTACCTCCATCCCATCTGCTTTGCCCATTCCTTTTGTTTCTATTTTTTTGTCAAAATTCTACCTGGGTTTAAGTCAAACGTCTCTTTCCTTGTGTCTCCCTCCTTGGTAATAATCCTGCCCATACTTGTGTTATACATTTTGCCTCATAACTAAAGTTCCTGATGTAATTCAAGTTCCACTCCATAGCTCTCTTGTCATTGTTTTAATTCAGTCTTATTTCCTTAATTCATTTTTAAGCCAATTGCCTGCTTATTATTATTATTATTATCATTATTATCATTATTATTATTATTTGCATGCTGCCCATCTGACTGGGTTGCCCCAGCCACTCTGGACAGCTCCCAACAGAATATTAGAAGCATGATAAAACATTAAAAACTTCCCATTTAAAACAGGGCCGCCTCCAGATATCTTCTAAAAGCCAAATAGATGTTTATTTCCTTGACATCTGACAATGGTTTTAAGCTTTCCATCACTTACCCAGCCCATGTGCTAAGTCAGCATTTTTGTGTAGAACCCTACTCCTTTTTCATTTCCAGAAAAAAGATTTGGTGCTTGCGTTCATGTATTCGAGGAACGGGTTGATATATTACATTTGTGACTTTAGGAAGCACCTAAAGGAGTGACACAGCTGCCTTCAAACAGTGTACAAGATGAACCTCTGCTTCGGGAGAATCCCAACCGGTTCGTCATCTTTCCCATTCAGTACCATGACATTTGGCAAATGTACAAGAAAGCAGAAGCATCCTTTTGGACAGCTGAAGAGGTGAGAGGCTTGTGTTCCTTCCTTCTAGGTTTGAGCGGATGCAGGCATGATAGCAGACAGAGGTGCATTGCAGTCATATAGGCATATTTCAGATTCTCCCTTAACACTGCTGCATTTTCATTGGCTGCTTTGTACATTTAGGTGGACCTCTCCAAAGATCTCCGGCACTGGGAATCCTTGAAGCCTGAAGAGAAATATTTCATTTCACACATCTTGGCGTTCTTTGCTGCAAGTGATGGCATTGTCAATGAAAATTTGGTAAGTATGCAGAATAACTTCTGGGTTCCATAGTAACTTAAAAGTACCACCTTCATGTTTCCTCCTATCCAAGCTACCATAGATTCCGGCGTATTAGGCGACTGGGCGTATTAGACAATCCCTCAAATTGGCAGCTGCAATTTGGGGATTTGTCTTATAAGCCCAGTTGCCTAATATGCTGGGCAGCTCCGTGCCGGGAGAAAGTTAAGAGTGAAAATTAATTGGGCAGCCAATATATAATCGTAATTTGGATGCCCTTATACATTGTGAGTCTCTCTTGGAGACTTAAGAACCTAAAGGACATACCCACCCACACTGGCATTCTGTCCGTGCTTAAAGTCAGAAATTACATCATTATAACAAAAGGGGGAAAACCCCTATGGAAAATTGTGTTGAAAAATTCTTTGCTCTCTGGAGCCATCTGGTGTTGCACATTTATAACACATTCAAATCATTGTTTTTTTTACTAATGTAGCTGAGTCCCAGGTTTCCTCTTGCCCAAAGAGAAAGAGTTATGAAAAGAGTATAGAAAACCCAAGTCAAACAATAGGTTTTAGTGTCCTCCTTTTTGTGTCCTTCTCACACTATTTTTCAACAAGGGTACGACAATTGCCTTTCAGTAGGTCAGAATTTGGGTGATACGAGTTTTTGCTGTTTTGAAAGCTTGGATGAAAATAGTTTCCTGCTACTCCTAATACCTCAGTTAGATCTTGAAAAAACTTAAGGCAAGTTAATACCCTAAATTTCCATTCCAAAAAAAAGTTAAATTACCTAATATCCTATCTGGGTGCTCCCCCCCCCCCCCTGCTGTAATATTCCACTTGCAGAGATGTTTTTGAATCATGCTATCTCATTACTTGACCAATATGCTGCTGCATAATCTGGCAGCTGTCAGACATACCTTGCCATTTTGCTGGTGAAGTGTTTTTGCTGTTGTTGTTTTTCTGTTGGCTTTACTTTTCCAAAAGAAGTAACATTTATAACTTAAATGGTATGTTATGTCCTCTAGGTGGAGCGATTCAGCCAAGAAGTGCAGGTCACAGAAGCTCGCTGTTTCTACGGCTTCCAGATTGCCATGGAAAACATCCATTCAGAAATGTATAGTTTACTTATTGATACTTATATCAAAGACCCCAAAGAGAGGTTAGTGCTGTTTTGAGACAAATATTTTCTTATTCTATAGCATAAATGAATATGCATAAATATTTTAAATACTGAAATGCTTCAAAGTCTAGGTCATTTTTAAAAAAAGTTCGTGCTTTTTTAACTTAACTAGCATTGTAGAAGGACACTTGATTCTCTTACAAAATGTGCAAAAAAAAAGTCCTACCTATTCAACGTTCTTGTATTTTTCACTGCAATAGAGACTGTGAAACAGCATGAGCTTTGGCTGTATAATTTGTCTTGATTTCTTTTAGTTAGGCTGCTATCTCTAATTCCTGGGTTCTAATCCTTGCTAATTTCTGGTCTCTTCATTTTTCAGCCTAAGGGAGGGTGGGATTCAAATCTCTCGTTACAACAAATTGTACTCTTAGCTGTGTTATTGTATCATTTTAGGGAATTTCTGTTCAATGCAGTTGAAACCTTGCCTTGTGTTAAAAAGAAAGCCGATTGGGCCATGCGCTGGATTGGGGACAAACAGGCAGCATACGGTGAGTGTTGCATTCGGTTCTCCTTTCTGGCACATCCGTCCTTTTCCAGCGTTTGACAAGTCTCATCACCCAAATCAACAACGGGCTTTTCTCTCATCAGGAGAACGAGTTGTAGCCTTTGCTGCGGTGGAAGGCATATTCTTCTCTGGCTCTTTTGCATCTATATTTTGGCTGAAGAAAAGAGGATTGATGCCTGGGCTCACTTTCTCTAATGAACTGATCAGCAGAGACGAGGTAAGGCTTCGCACTTCCCATTTAGCTAATCAAACTATTTTGTTCCTGCTCTCTCTGATGCTTAAAAGGCATAACACAAAAGGAAAAGGGATTGGGAGGGAGGAGGAAAAAGAAAGCAAATGTGGCAACTAGTTCTTAAAGAATTCTTAAATGTTTTCTGTATGGCAGGCAGAGAGGGAAGAAAGCTGCCTGCAGCTGCTCCTTTGACTGATGGACAGAACCGGGGGAGGGGGGGTCCTCCCCCTTGCTTATGGTGTTCTTAACATTCCAGTAGCCCTTGGACCCCTGGTATGGCAAAAGCTGGGGTGTTAACCCTTCAACTATGTAGCCCCAGGGCACTGTTTACCTGTTCTTTCTGGAACCCCCCTCCCCAGAAAATTCATTTAAATGTTTCACAGTATCTAATTATTATTGATGACTTGAGCACATAACTTCCACCTAAAGGTTAATTCTGCTAGATGGAGGAATGTTTGAGAGGAAAGCTCACTGGGAATGAAAATGAATTTAATTTGCATTGCTGGCAGTCATGGAAAACTTGAAGATCGCCCAAAGTATTGTTCATATGGAACCTATGCAGAAATCTTATTACTTGTTACAGCCACTCTACTGTTTCAGGCTTTTCAGGTTTGCTGATGATAAAGAGGAAAACTGCATTCCCCCCCACCCCCCAGCAGTTCTCTGAAATATCCCAATTATTTTTTTTCCCAGGGCTTGCACTGCGATTTTGCTTGCCTAATGTTCAAGCACTTGGTACACAAACCATCTGAGGAAAGAGTGAAAGAGATCATCACTAATGCTGTCAGGATAGAACAGGTAATTGGCAAGTCTTTCTGGTGGTGGCAAAGAGTGCCTGCAGAAAAAGGGTACGGAAAGCTTAAAAGTTAGCAGGGCGTTAAATTGTCTAGATGGTGTAGGATTTGCATACTTACATACTTGTTCACTTAAATGCAGGAATTCTTGACGGAAGCACTGCCTGTAAAGCTAATTGGCATGAATTGCACTTTAATGAAGCAGTATATTGAATTCGTAGCAGACAGACTGATACTGGAACTAGGTTTTAACAAGGTAAGTTCTGTGCTGCTTGCCTCTTAAGGGATGAACATTAAGCAACTGCTCTCTGGCTTGTTAGTGGAAATTTGTGATTAAGAAACAGATTAATTCAGGGGTGCAGTTTATTTATTTCAATTTATATTCTGCCAAAATGCACTCAAGGTGAACATGCAGTATAATGCTTTTTTTGTACATAAGTCATTTTGATTATCATTTTCAAGGGATGTTCCCTTTTACATATAACCGAACCTTCCATCCGTGACTTGTGGATTTCATGTTCTTAATGCTAAATCTGCTGGGTTCTTTTTGCAGTGACTCACTGTTATGCTTGCATAGTCTTGCTTAATTTTTCTAGAGGCCCTTGGTCTATTGATTCTTTTTATATTTACAACGCAAGGGTTCATACTGGTAGAGAGGGGGTCCCTAAATTGTTAAGGGGTTGCAGCGCTCATCTCACTTCACTGGCTGAGGGAGCCGGCGTACAGCTTTCAGGTCATGTGGCCAGCATGACTAAGCCGCTTCTGGCAAACCAGAGCAGCGCATGGAAATGCCGTTTACCTTCCCGCCAGAGCGGTACCTATTTATCTACTTGCACTTTGACGTGCTTTTGAACTGCTAGGTTGGCAGGAGCAGGGACCGAGCAACGGGAGTTCACCCCGCCGCGGGGATTCGAAGCGCCGACCTTCTGATCGGCAAGTCCTAGGCTCTGGTTTAACCCACAGCGTCACCCGCGTCCCTTACCATTCAGGGTAAGATACAGGCAAATAAAAAATGGATACTTCCATCAGGGAAAGCAGGAGAGAGAGAGCAAGATGGGTCTTAAGAAATTTAATTTTATAGAACTGGAATTCAGGTGGGAGACTTACAGATACAAGCTGTGGGATCTAAAGATAGTATGGAATGAATAGAAAGCAGGATGCTATGGACCAGGAGATAAGAGGTGTAAAAGTACTGTATTTACTCGAGTCAAATGCACCATCAAACCAATGCACACCTCAATTTTCAGAACCTTGAAACAAAAAAAAAAAGTATTTGCTGGCGAATGTAAATGTGCCATCAAGTCTAATGCGCACCTCAATTTTCGCAACGTAATTTGGCCAAAAAAAGGTGAGCATTAGGTTCAAGTAAATATGGTAGGTTGTTTGGGAGTAGATGTTAACAAGGTTATTTGTATGATGTTCAGCATTGCCTGTCAGATTGTGTATCCAAGATAAGACCCATAAGCTGTCAATTTTATGTCTTCAGATATTCCAAGCTGAGAATCCATTTGACTTCATGGAGAATATCTCACTGGAGGGTAAAACTAACTTCTTTGAAAAGCGTGTGGGAGAATATCAGAGGATGGGGGTGATGTCGAAACCTACAGACAACTCTTTCACTCTGGATGCAGACTTCTAAATTGAACCCAAGACTGTTTTGGGGTTTGCTTGGAATAGCTAGCAGTCTGTCCAGTTGTCCTCAAAATCCTTACTCTTATAATGTGTGGTGGTACTTTAGAAAAGTTTGGGAATTTTGTTTGTTTCCGGTGCTGATAAATGTATTTGTACAATACATGGGTCGCTTGATTATCAGAAATATCGGTGCTTGCTGGTCTGTTCCGTTATCTGGTCATAGGTCACCAGTAGTTCCTCCACAGAAAAGCAAGTTATACGGGGTGCTGTATAGAAAATGGCAGTTAAATGGCCTCTTTTATGGGCTGTAGACAAGCTGCAGAAGCTACATAACCACATTGCCTCTTAGCAGGTTTTAAGTCTTTATTTACTATTTTAATAATTTGTACATAAATATGGCACTTTAATAATAAAGGTCTGTCCTACAATTCCTTGAAAAGGCTGTGGTAATGGAGTTTAGAATGAACTCTTTTTAGACTGCTTTTCATCTTCATTTCTCTGATTTACTTGCATGTAAATTAAATACCTGAAGTGCTGAAATGAAAATCTCTCGGATGTGTATGGCTTCCGATAAAAGTAGACTTTGTATAGAAGTAAAAACTTGAATAAAGCTCCAGTTTTCAAACTGCTGGATCAAATGCTGTTGAGTTGCCTTCTGAATGTGCACCTTTTTCTCTCTTCCGCTCCCAGCTTTCCTTGCTGGCCTTTTAAAACCTGTTTGGTTGAGCCACAATTGCTTCTAGCCCTGTTCTGAATGACCAGTGTTTTGGGATATAACTAAAGGCCTACACTTCCTTACCATTCGGAAGGGGTGTGTGGGTGTGAGGTATTTCTGGCAATGACCTGGATGTGTGTGAATGACTGAATATTAACAACCGTTGAAGGCAAAAGGCGGGGGGAAGAGTGGGCAGATAAGTAAATGGAGTTTGCTTTATTGAAGGGGGAAAGCTTTATTATACAGACTTATGCAGGTTGTTTCACAACATAAAGCCATCGAAGTGGTGTACAAGTCTAAAAGCAATGAAACGCTCTAAAAACCTTATGAATCCAGCGAAATAAAAACAAACCATCTGTATGCACTAAGAACGGAACAATACAGTGGTACCTTGGCTTACATATGCTTCAGGTTACAGACTCTGCTAACCCAGAAATAGTGCTTCAGGTTAAGAACTTTGCTTCAGCATGAGAACAGAAATCGTGCTCCGGCGGCGTGGCAGCAGCAGGAGGCCCCATTAGCTACAGTGGTGCTTCAGGTTAAGAACAGTTTCAGGTTAAGTACGGACCTCCGGAACGAATTAAGTACTTAACCCGAGGTACCACTGTATCCTCATATAAAGCTGATATTCCATAAATGTCTGGGTTACACCTCGGGGGAAGCCTTCCTAAACAACAAAAAATGACTTCAGTAGGTGTTTCAGATATTGTGGGAGGAGTAATACATTGGGCACAAAATGAAGACTGCCAATAAACTCCATGTGCTCTGCATGTATGTAGGGTCCCTGCACTAGTCTGATGGAGAGTAGCTATGGGGAGGAGCTTGCCATCTTGCCCGTACTGTCACCAGGTGAGTGGGTCCTATGTGCATCAATCACTGCTGTTCACAGTGACTGCAGAAATACATGTTTAGCTGTAAGCTAGCTGGTTTTTCTACATGCTAATGTTAAGCCTTAACTCCTGAAAAGTGTGGGAAGAAGTATCACAAGATGGGAGAGATGTCAAAACCTACAGACAGGTCTTTGTCAGCCCGTTGACAAACATCTCTGCAACTTGGAGATGAGAGCTTCTTAACGCATTTTCCTCAAACCGTAAGCATATAAATATTGTGAATAAAAAGTGCTCTTTATTATAAACTGCTGACTTAATGGAACTCTTGCCACAAGTAGCAGCCAATGGAATACCAAAGGGGGCATTCGTATATTAGATTTCAGTGTCTGCCAGCACGGCCAATGGCCAGAGATTATAGGTGTGGCAGCCAACAACATCTGAAGTGCCATCGTCTTCCTACCCCTGGGTTAGATTATGGCCACCATAGTTCCACAGAATTGGGTATTCTAAATTTACATGGCTACAAACAGCTAGAGGACACTGCCTACTGTCACTTTCTCTGAAGCTAGAGCTAGGTCTTGTCATGAATCCTGCCAAGGCTAAAGGGAACTGGCTCTGATTTTAATTTAAAGCGGCAATCCAAATGCACTGGATTGGAAGCCCCTTCTATAACCAGAAGGGAATACTTTGGATTGTGACATTAAGCTGCCTTGTGTACATTCCAATGTTCTTTATGATTTACAAGTCCCACTGGAGTAAATTCTATTCTACCAATTAGACTCCTTGATATTTCTCCTTGCTATTTCTCTGTCCCTTCAAAGTATTGGTAAGCCTGGGTGTCCTTTTACAGTGGTACCTCGGGTTACAGACTCCGCTAACCCAGAAATACCGGTAGTACCTCGAGTTAAGAACTTTGCTTCAGGGTGAGAACAGAAATCATGCAGCAGCGGCGCAACGGCAGCAGGAGGCCCCATTAGCTAGAGTGGTGCTTCAGGTTAAGAACAGACCTCCAGAACGAATTAAGTTCTTAACCTGAGATACCACTATACTTCCTAGTGGAAACCTAGGATCAGAATCAGTTCATTTTATTCTCCACATATTCATAATCATGGCTTGACTAAATGTCCTTGCAGTCTTTGCCAATTACTGGCTCTCATCTTCTATTGCATCCTGTACACGGTATAACTTTGTGCCAGAAGCAAAGAGGGCTTTTCATTTATTGAAAATCCTTAGAAGGTAGAGAAAATGCCAGCGAGATGGTTTTGGTATTAAGGTTTCTCTAGTGTTATGAGCTACTGTTGCCAGTCTGAAAGGGGGCAATTATGTCTTAACAGCAGAAATTACACTGAGGTGCTTGTTAGATGCCCCCAGAGAAACAATACCTTTGGGGAAATTTTATTTAATCCTCTTAATCTCTTCTGGAGTAGCAGACATGTAGCTGAGAACAAAGGAAGGTTCAGAAGTTTGTAGGTTTCTAGGTAAAGCATGCAGCCTGAACTATACCAGTTGCCTAAAGTGTGGGCATCAAAAATGGAAACTTGTAACCAAATATATGGCCAAAATCTGACTGGCGCTCAGTTTTCCCCCTCGTAAATGCAAGTAGTTCCTGACCTTGCACACATATCTGGGTTCATGGAGCGAAACTTAGCTGGCAACTATTTTACGTATTGTAGTGATTCCCCGTTGCTGTCGCTGAATGAGGCTGAGTGTGTGCTGCTGGCTTAACATTTCCTGATATGAGGCTGTGTTCCTAGCAGGGAGACCAGATAAGATGGGAAAAGCAGAAGAGGGTCTACTTGCTGTTGAAGGACAAGCTTCATCTGCTGAAACATTGTTCCTCTTCTACAAAGTTATTGAAGTTGGTTATTCTTTGCATCCAGTCTACCTAGCTAAGCTGAGCAGCACTATGGATGACACAGGCTGTTGGTAGGGAAGTACGGTTGTTCCTAGGCAGCCTTCCTCAGCCAGTAGACTTCTGGAACACAGGGGGGGGGGGCTAGGGCTGCCCCATCACCTGGTGGAGGACCTACACAAACCTGGTGGTGGCTGTCACCCTTGTTCCCATAGGACATCTACAGAGGTGGTCTGTGTATAAAGGAAGATGAGTGAGCCTTGAGAGAATCAGCTTCTATTCACCACCAATATATTGAAAGCCACAAACTACATAAAAGATTAAACACTGGTTCAAAGGAATTCGGATTCAGTTCTTTATCAAGCTTCAACTCCAGTTCTACAAATACCCCAGGCTTAAAAAGCTGATTGATTGTACTGTAATAATACATCCTATTAGCATAGCTCAGTTATGGCTAACATCTGGCTCCCCACATGTTGCTGGACTCAAAACTCCCTCTTGGTTGTGGTGGCTTGGGCTGATTGGATTATCAAACTACATCTCTCAACCACATCAGTAGGGAAGTAGGGATGAAGAATCTTACCCAAGTGTTTTTTAAGGTTTGGGGTTATTTTTTGTTGCCCATTCTTCCCGAAAAGGGAGGGGTGCATAAACATGTAACTGTAGTATATTAAATTTGCCAATCAAGAGGAGATTCCTCCATGTAGGTGCATTTTAACCTATAATCTGAAATAGCTGAGGAAATGCAATACCAAAGATACCATCTAGAGTAGCCACTCTCAGAAATCTGCAATTTCTAAGAGGTGGGTTTATCTTTGATCCCCCCACCCAACAATCAGATGGCAAAGAGCCAAATGGCAGAAATCTCCATTATTATACCCGGCAGACTTCTACTAAAAGGGGGAAAAGAACCGTGGCATGTTGTGTGCATCAAGGAAAACCGCAGGTTTATCTGAAATCTTAACAATTTCCCTGTTTGATTTGCACAGGGAAAAGCTTTCCTTCCTTATGCTGCTGCCGCAGCTGCTATAGTCAGTTTAGAGTTGTGCCAGATTTCCATTTGCACTAAATCACAGCTATGGGTACCTTTCCAAAACAGTAATGTTGTATAGCAGGTCATTGAGATTCTTTGTTCATATACTAGTGGAGCTGGCAAGCATTGAAGCACCTGCCTAACAATATTTCTTTTAAAAAAATAATCTTTATAGAAATGCTTTCCCTTGTCAAAATGAAAACTTCTTGCATGATGGGTGGGCAAGTTGTGTTCCATTCTAGGGTAAGTTTTTAATCTTTACACATATCGAATCTGATTTAGGTATGCATTAGATCAGGCTTCCTCCATATGTTTTTGGCCTACAACTCCCATGATCTCTAGCTAGCAGGACCAGTGGTCAGAGATGATGGGAATTGTAGTCTCAAAACATCTGGAGGGCCGAGTCTGAGGAAGTCTGCATCAGATTGGCCTAGCTGTTCCAAACGCTGCATCGACTCCGCTATACAGCTGCAAATGAAACGTTTTAAGTGTGTTGAAAAGTGCAATGTACAAATGTGACATTAGATGGCGACAGTGAGCTATGGCAAATTCAATGTATTTTTCAAAACTTTTTTTTTAAAGAAGCATTTTCATAAGTGTGTAGATTCCACCCATGTATCTCCACAGTGATAGATTCTGTATACAGTACGGGCAAGATTCCTACTACGCCAGTAGAATATTGCTTAAGGCTATGTTTGTCACAGTGCTACCTGTCGAAATGCATTGCGTTGGATCCAGACTTAGCTATACAAACAAATGAGATGCAAACATGAGTAATCCAAGTCCCATTTATTTCAATGGGCCTACTCTAAGCAAAAGGGCAAAGCAATCCTAGTTCTCTGCTGCCCCTGCTGGGGCATTTTGGACTGGGTCCCTTGGCCCACCTCTTCCAGATAAACCTGCCCCCCAGCACCTCTGCAACCGAAGTAAAGCAAGTCTCACTTTGTAGGTGTGGTTTTCCCCTGCGCAGACAGTAAGAGTACCCTTCATGGCATACCCACCAAGAGTGGACACCAACATAGAAATGTTTTCCAGTACAGTCGTACCTTGGAAGTTGAATGGAATCCATTCCAGAAGTTCGTTTGACTGCCAAAACATTTGTAAACCAAAGCACGGCTTTCGATTGGCTGCAGGAAGCTCCGTCGGACATTTGGGTTCCAAAGAATGTTCGCAAACTGGAACACTCAACTTCCGGGTTTGCAGCGTTCGGGAGCCAAAACGTGCGAATACCAAGGCGTTTGGGATCCAAGGTACGACTGTACAAACCAAACCTTGGCAATGCAATCATTTTAATACCAGCCACTTCTCTTAATCAGGAAAGCTTACAACCAGACTACCTTCTTAATTTATCCCTCATGTTACATCGCTTTTTTCTTTTGGTAGTGTCGCACCTGATGTGAGAGAGCGTCTCCACCCCCATCGTCCAGCTACAAGGGCCTTCTGGCGGTTCCCTCACTGAGAGAAGTGAGGTTACAGGGAACCAGGCAGAGGGCCTTCTCGGTAGTGGCGCCCACCCTGTGGGCACGCCCTCCTGTCAGATGTCAAGGAAATAAACAACTATCTGACACCTGAAGGCAGCCCTCTTGTGTTGACCCCAAAAGGCTTGCTGGTCTGGAAGCAGCATATTAATGTCAAGATTCCTGCCTAATTGGTAGCAGCTGTAGCGTTGAGCCCATTTGTTTCACGTGCTTTGATTTGTAGCTGAAGGGGGAGGTAATGGTTGATACCAGCCACCTGTGTTCCCTTGTGATGTAGCTTGCCTGGCCCTATAAAGGTTGTATGTATGTTTAGTTAGGTGTGGACAAGCTTTCTTCTCGCTGTGGAGTCTGTCTCATGGAATACTGTGAGCAGGAGTGAGCCAGGAAGCATTGGAGCTTTGCTGTAAGTTTGTTTTTGTTTTTAAATTATTTTTATTGGTTTACAAAAGTGCATACCTTGTCACAGATTTATAGAAACCGTCCTAGTTTTTTATTTGATTCTGGAATGTCCCACTTTTCCTTAGGATGTTGCTATTTGCATCAGATAAATGTTGGAGGGTATGGAGTTATGTGTCCACTGAGCTAAGAGAAGTAACAATACAATCTTTAGAAGACACCCTGTATAGGGAAATGGTTTTTTTATGTTCAATGTTTTACTATATTTTTATATATGTTGGAAGCTGCCTAGCATGGCTGAGGCTGCCCAGTCAGATGGGTGGGATATAAATGATAAAATTATCATTACCATTGTTATTATTGCTATGGAGCAGATGTCCCTATTTTCATCAGAGAAATGTCGGAGGGTGTGGCTAAAGCAGCAGGACCTATCTTATAATCTTGCAATGTGTTGTGTTGCAGAGGCTGCTGTTAGGTAAAGACATGGGTCATTAGAATGAATGAATTCTACACATTTGGAAAACGGTGCACATTTCCTTTGACAAAGGAGTAAGTAGGTGATCCTCCTGCTGAGGCAATGCAGTTCTGGTTTCTACCCCCAGTGCTTGTTGGGATTCGCAGGATGATGAGTAAGTCTGCAGGCTTCAACAGGCTGATGAGCCCAGCTTCGGCTGGGGAGGGCGGGATATAAATAAAATTTATTATTATTATTATACTCTGTGAAGTGCCGGGTCAGAGTGACTCAGCAGGAATGTGATTAATGTGATTGGCTATCACCTGTTTTAAAAAGGAAAGCCTGTTCAACAGTAACTGTGGTGGTTGTGGTGTGGTGTGGTGGTGGAGGAGAGTATTTGTTTGCCTTAAGGAGCAGGTACTCTGTATGGACTGCTTTTGCAAATACTTGTATATAGCTCACATTAAAAAGACTGCACTAAAAAGAAACCTGGGACTCTGAGCGTTTCGCTAAAAACCGCCGCGAGGAATTCGCGACAGTGCTCATAATCTAGTTGTCTGTGTTTTTTAAAGGTGAATGTTGAATGGAAGACATGTTTTACAATGCTACTGGCAGAACATCTTGAAATCTGAAACCTCAAACGGCTTTAGTCTACCATGTATAGTGCAGGCTAACTTCAGGGTCTCTTCTGAAAGATGTTTTTAATTCATTCACCACATGCCATTACGTAGAATTGCAGGTCTTGAATTAAGATGTGTGGTGCAAGCATTTGTCACCAGAGGGCAGCATGATGATCCTGATTATTTCTTTTACTCTGCTTGGCAATTTATGCTTGTGTACTACCGTATTTTTTGCTCTATAAGACTCACTTTTCCCCTCCTAAAAAGTAAGGGGAAATGTGTGTCCGTCTTATGGAGCGAATGCAGGCTGCGCAGCTATCACTGAAGCCAGAACAGCAAGAGGGATCGTTGCGCAGTGATCCCTCTTGCTGTTCTGGCTTCTGAGATTCAGAATATTTTTTTTCTTGTTTTCCTCCTCCAAAAACTAGTTGCGTCTTGTGGTCTGGTGCGTCTTATAGAGCGAAAAATATGGTATATTTGTGTGCATGTATAGACATTTATAAGTCATTTAATGCTTTTTAAAAATCTAACCGTATATGCATGTTCTTGTATTTGTGTGAATGTGCTCCTAGCAAAATTTACTTAAAGCTTTTAATAGCACAACTCCTCCCTCTCCCCACTATGTTTTTTAAAAAAACCCAAATGATAAGCTCATATAGTGTTAAGTTGTGGGAGAACATATCAGATGACACAGCGATTCTTCAAACAGCTCTTGTTTATTCACAGGCCAGAACAGAACTGAACTGAAGGGTTCAGCCAGGCTGCTTATATAGAGCTCCACTACAACACAACAGTAGCAACTTTCTGTAAATAGCCAATCACTGAATGTCACTTTCAACCCCTTATTTGCATATGTGGACCTGAGTGAAAACTATCTACAATATCCCCCTGCTGGCCCAGGGTGAGAACTTCAGTACATAACATATAGTATGTTTGTGTAAAACAATGACACCAAACTTTAGTAACTCCCACCCTCCCTGAAAAGCAGGAAGCAACAGAGAGAGGAAGAGATACCAGGAAATGGAAGCCCCTCCCTGTCTTGCTGTTGAGGTCCATTTTGTCCATTCCTATCTTTCCCAAAGCAGAGGGGGCACCCCGTGGTTGGACAACCACTGAGCTCTTAAGGATCTGCCTTTATTGGTTGCAGATATTCATGGGCAAAATGTGCAGCAACAAGCAAGAAAATGAAATAATATTTTATGCAGTTTTTTTTAAGGGAAGCAATCCTTTTGGACAGGGTACCAGAGCCTGTCTGCAGTATAATTTTAATATCCTGTGTTGAATAACGATAGGCCATCTCTTGCAGTGCTGTATAATTGCATTCTAACACAAATACTGGGCCGAATTATATGACAGCCAGGATGAGGTCAAATTGAAACAGACTAAATTTTTAATGCTACAACTGGAATGCGATTTTGAGATTTACAAAAAAAGTAAGCGTATTCTAAAAGTATTTCCATAAATCACATTTAAAACACAACACACCCCTACTCAGAAGTTTTGAAAATGGTCATAAGCAGTAATTTCGGACATAATACTATACTGAAGATCCACCGACTTAGGGCCTTTTAGCAGAAGTGGGGAAGTGGGATCATACTGGAGGACCGGTTTGAGAAATGGCCAACCCTCTGCAGTTCACTTTCATAGAATCGTAGAACTGTAGACTTGGAAGGGACCACGAGGGTCATTTAGTTCAGCCCCTGCAAAGCAGGAATCATGCTCGCAGCCATCCCTGTGTGGGCTCGAACCACCAGTCTTCTAGTTAACAGCAGACACAATGAACCACTGCGCCATTGTAGCCATCGTTTCCCTCTCCTGCACCTGATGTTTTATGTCGGGATGGACGAGTGAATGCACCCAAACCACATAATGGATCAAATGGGGAGATCTAGTGGACCTAGTTTGGCCTCCTACTGCAGGCCTATAAGATTAAGTGGGGACCCTGCTATGCCAGGGGAATACAAGATTGGCTACTTGTGAAAAATATGCCAGTGGAATATTATGTTGGCAGGGTTGTTCTGCCAGCAGAACAGCCAAAATGGGATGGAGATATGGGCAGACTATGGGTATTATGGGGGAACAGTACACATGATCCACCCTATATCCCTTCAATCCATAACCACGTGTCTCTTCCCCGCTCCCATGCCACTGGGAGAGAAGAGAGAGACTTGTGTCAATCATGAAATGGGTCAGGTGAGTATTCCAGGCAGAATATGCTGATCACCAAAAGGGGGCGAACCCTATTCCCAGCCAAAAATGGGAAAAGCCAGGTCTGTGCACGCTTGCATGAGAAGGAGCAACAGATACACACAGATCCCCCCTTGTGAGCTTTTTAATAAAAGAATATCTGATGTGGATAAGAGCCTGGCTGGCTGGCACTAGAGTCCAAAAACATCTGAAGGACCATAGGTTTATGGTCCATCTGATTTATACGCTACCTGTTTCCTGAGTGGCCTGTGATAACAGTCAAAACATTTAAATAACTTCTACATGCAAGAATATAGAGGGCAGTTGAGTCCATTGTCAGGCAAATTGAAATAAGTCTACTGGTCGCTTTTTGTCTTTCCATTAAATAATATTATTATTTATCCACAGAACAACCTTGTTATAATTGGCAATTCACATGAGGGACAATTAGTATTGACATTGGGCCAATATAGAGTGTAAAACTGATAAGAGCTCAACAACAGCCACAGCACAAACCCCTAAATCCCAAAACAGCACTAAACCAGCGAAAGAGAGGTGCTGAACTTCACGGCCTATCTGGAAGCTGTGACCTCGTAACTTGAAAATGCTTTCTTTGCAATTCCAGCTGTGTTTGGGTTCGTTGTTTACACAGCAATACAAAAAAGAAAAAGAAAAGGCTATTGTGTCGTGTCTTCTGCTGTTTATATGTGAACATGCTAGGAGTTGAGTTAATAGTAAATTAAAACATTCACGTGAAGAGTACTTCCAGTAACTTCAGCCCGTTAGATCTAGCCCTGCCCCTCTAGGGCAGCAGCAAACAAGTCTTTGCCCTCTTTTATATGGCAGCCATTCTGCCATATCTGACGAGTTCTGTTGTGTTTCTGCCCACTTGGGTTTTTTTGCTGCCTGCCTCTGAATTCATTCAACACAAATGGGATCTAGCTTAAATCCAGAGCTAGAATAATACAGCCTACAATGAAGAACCCGCTTCATCACTTAAATATTTCTAGCACACTTTCTTCTTGTGCGTGGAAAGTAAGTAAGCACAGGTCCTTTAATTCAGAACTCCTGACTCCTACAAGTCCCACAGGGGCTGTACTGAGGTCTATGTACATCAAGGACTGGCCGAAGCAGTGAAGATTGCCCAATTCCAAAAAGTACCTGCAAGAATCCTATAGGGTATGGGACCAGGGTACCTGGCTTAACATATAGCATCGCCCCATCTATGCCTTCCTGAAGAGGTCATGTGATCAGGAGGTCTGTTCCACACAATATAGGAACCGAGCCTTTAGTGTGGTGGCTCCTAGCCTTTGGAACTCTTTCCTGTAGCATATCAGGCAGGTGCTGCTCTATCTTCCTTTTTTCAGGAAGTCTTTTATGTGGAGATATGTATCCAGTAACAGTGTGGTGAGGCAGCAGTGCTCACCTAGTTGCCCAACAGCTGCAACCTTGGAAGAAAAGTAGGGAAGCGGCAAGACCTTCCCGCCGCTTCCAGCCCCCCAATATCCAGCGGCAACACAGCTGTCACCGAGGCCCAGTGAACACAGCCGGTCCACCATGTTGTCCTCTGCTGTCTTTAACCCTATCGGCATATGTACAGTGGTACCTCGGGTTAAGTACTTAATTTGTTCCGGAGGTCCGTTCTTAACCTGAAGCACCACTTTAGCTAATGGGGCCTTCTGCTGCTGCGCCGCCGCTACACGATTTCTGTTCTCGTCCTGAAGCAAAGTTCTTAACCCAAGGTACTATTTCTGGATTAGCGGAGTCTGTAACCTGAAGCATATGTAACTCGAGCTACCACTGTACTGGATTTGAAATTGTTCTTATATATGGAACAACTTTTGCTTTTGCTGATCCTCCCCCGCATAAAGCTCAACAACTCTGGTGAATCCAATCCCAATCGGTAGATCACTGCCAGTTTTTTTTTTTTATAGTGGGAATAGTCTCTTGGAAGTTGGATGTGCCTGATATATGGAATGCAATGGAACAACAACAACAATAAATCCTGCCTTAGCTCATTGCCTTTCACTTCTTTCAATGCCTGTTCAACATCACTGGAAGATGGGTGAGCTTTTTTTCTCCCCTGACCAAATTCCACTCTGGCTTTGAGCTGTCTGTCAGGTTACTTGCCACACAGCTTAAAACAGAGCCATAGGAAAAAGGTAAAAGGACGCCAATGGTTTCTCCAGATGCTGGCTTATAGAATCATAGTTGGTGGGGCTTTGCAGGAAATGGAGCTAGGGACATGTCCAACAGGTAGATGCCCAGTTTATGTTTGAAGACCACTTAATTATTATTGTAGAATTATAAGACTATTGTATAATCTTGGAAGGGGCGTGGCTATGTTGTGACTATCACAAGGGGACCCTGCACGTCTGAATTTGCCACTGTGTCACTGCTAATCTCCCTCCAAGGAAATTGGGATGAATGCTCAATAAACAGGGTGTCTGGAAGTGCCCTAATTCTCTTATTAAACAATGATTAAATAATAAATAAATAAGGTGATGGACTACTAAATAGTGCCTTCCCCTTCATGGAGCGTGGAGAACAAAGAAAGTCCATTCAACCACACAGCTGACTCAGAGCCGTCACCCACTGTTGCTCCTGGCTTTTGTTCCCTTGAAGCACAGATCTGAGCAAATGAAGGCTTAAAGCATAATAAAAAATTTGCATTACATTGTGTCAAGAGCATTTAACTGCTTGGAGAAGCTATGTGCTCATCTTATTTTGACGTGGGCTAAATGATGGCAGATATTCCAGTGGGACAAAAGCCTGATTAGGAAGTAAGATGCAAATGAGTAATTAACAGGAGCTTGTCAATATCTGCTCCTTATACAGTTCTGCACATGGGACAAAAAATGGAAATTATCCTTACGCACATATTCAAAGTGATGTTGCTTTCACATTTCAATTACTTTTATGAGATGTTTTACTACCCCATATTAGACACACTCTAGAAGTTTTGATGAGACTGGGGGTGCTTCCGCACTGCTGGAATTAATGTGGAATAGCTATGTTTTATCTACTCCGCTTTTATGGGATATCTGGAGTTTGTGCACAAAACGCCTCCGTCTCATGTTTTCTCTATTCAACTTCCATTTCATTTTTGGAGCTCAGAAAATATGCATTTCCCCCATAACTAAATGGAATAACTGCACAGTTTCTCTGTGGTGTAAATGGATGCTATTCTGGTCAGTAATGGCTCATATTGAAGCCATTTCTTTATTTCTGGTTTGTCAACTCTGTCATTTTAACCATTCCCTTTCCAAATAGCATTGATTTTACAGTGGTACCTCAGGTTAAGTACTTAATTTGTTCCAGAGGTCTGTACTTAACCTGAAACTGTTCTTAACCTGAAGCACCACTTTAGCTAATGGGGCCTCCTGCTGCTTCCGTGCCGCCAGATCACAATTTCTGTTCTCATCCTGAAGCAAAGTTCTTAACCCGAGGTAATATTTCTGGGTTAGCAGAGTCTGTAACCTGAAGTGTATGTAACCCGAGGTACCACTGTATATCCATTTTTTCTTCTCCCTAGCTCTAAATTGCAGTGCACAGGGTAGGGAGGGATTTATGAGGGGATATTTTCCCATCCAATGAAAATTAGTGCACACTTCAACATTTGGAACTGTGGAAAGGGGTCCTGTCCACATGGTTACAGAGTATTTGATGTCTGGTAGCAGAGTTGCTATTGCCAAATGGAGCACTCCATGTTTTCAGATTAATTTAACTACTGTTTGTGTCTCCGCATTCCTACTTTCCCCCTTCTCACTGGAACATGGGTGGCAGATCTTGGGCTTTAAAAATTCAATGGCGCCCTGCACGACACCAAAATTCCCCCATCTTCCATTGTTTGTTATTGTTGCAGTGCCTCCTCCGGGACCCTCTCGGTGCCCAGTGTAGGCGAACAGGTCACACTCCCCTAAATCTGCCTCTGGGGAGTGCAGAGAAAATCTAAACTTGTTCAAATTTTTGTATGTATGTGGGACAGATCTGAAAATCTGCCTCTGATTTTGAGTTCTTGGAGCCTTTGAAGATTTCACCCTAATCTAATAAGATTTAGAGCAACTTTACAGATCTTGATACCATCCAGATGTTGTAGACTACAACTCCCATCACCCATGACCTTTGTACTGAGTAGGGCAGATGGGAGTTGTAGTCTGAAACCTATGGAAGGTACCAGGTTGAGAGGGGGGGTTGATTTTAGATGTCCAGTTTCCTGGCATCTTTAACTAATCAAACATTTATTCTGTGTTAATGTTACCTTTAAAGAAAAAAGAAAAAGCAATCCCTTTATTGAAAAATCTTAGAATAGTGCTAGGCTGGGGAAAAGAGGAAGCAGCCGTTGTGACTGCCACAAGCATGAGTCTCGGATCAACACTCTTGGATCAACTACAGGAGAAAGGGGGGGGGCAGATTTCTAATTGATAAAAGGTTCAGTCAATCAGCAAAGGTAACTTCTGATGGCAATGTAAACTATATAGCTCCTTGGTTCAACCCTCTAAGAAAGCTCATAATCTGACTATGAATGGTTAAATGTAGATCTACCCTGCAAACTCTGTATGCAGGTTGGGAATACCTTTGTGAAAACTGCAGCAAGTGTACAGGGTGAAAGTTAAGGACAAGATATATACAGTGGTACCTCGGGTTACATACGCTTCAGGTTACATACGCTTCAGGTTAAAGACTCCACTAACCCAGAAATAGTACCTCGGGTTAAGAACTTTGCTTCAGGATGAGAACAGAAATCACGCAGCAGTGGCACGGCAGCAGGAGGCCCCATAAGCTAAAGTGGTGCTTCAGGTTAAGAACGGATTAAGTTCTTAACCCGAAGTACCACTGTATCTCAATAGGTTTTATTTTACTGTCTTGTTTTCTTCTGTTTCTGTATGTACTATGATACCTCTGTGGGTGGACATTTTGGGTTCACATGAGACTCATTTTTTAATAATGTTTCTTGATGCACACTGGTAGTTCTCTTGTAATACAAAGTTTGAGAATTGTGGGCTTTAGTTGTTCAACTGACTGACTGATGAAAACTTGCAGCTCTGCTTACTACTACGTAAGTTATCCACCAAATCGGCTTCTCTCTAGAAGCCCATCAAAACTATTAAGCAGCGTCTGAAGCATCACTTATCCATCTAACAGGAGAATACAATAAGCAAAGATGAAGAGATTTTGAGTTTTAGGTCATCCATCCGTCAATATATATTAATAAAATTCACAGAGAGGACATGACCTCAATTGAACAGCCTCTGAAATGATGCATGCTGCTAAGGTTTTGCAATCTGAACAAATCAAGCAGTTCAGACTAAGCCCAAACAACATCAGCTGGGAAATAAATAAATATAAAATCACCAGCAAGTGAAACCAGAATTGGATTTGAACTTGGAGACAGCAGCCTGATCTTTATTGATCATCTACTCATTTTTAATTCCATTACTCACAAGGGAGACTAGGGATCTAAATTTATGAGGTATTTATAGAATCCTATTCCTCCATCTCCAGACAGTCTCCCTTTCTTTAAAAAAAAACACAAAAGCCAGTCTCTTATTTTTAATTTGGGTGGCTGAGTTGATAGTTTCTTTGGAAAGTCTCACATGAGTCAAACTTTGAGAATATATGCCAAATATGTGAATCTTTACTGCAAATTATTGAAATATCTGCTATGCAGAACAGTAGTAATATTAATCATGTTCTTCCTCAATCAAAGCACCCAAATGTCACGGAATATTATCTTTGTGTGAATGTCTTTTAATGCAGTTAATCTTCCTACCTAAATTTGTTCAGTGGGCAGAGGTCAGGAATTTCACTGAATACCAAATCTAGGCATTTAATAAAGCTGAAGGAAAGAGCTTAGTGGCAAGAATTTTTTCTGCCCAGCATCTATGGGGTTCTCATGGAAAAATACTATATTCCCACCATTCAGTCGCAAATGTCTTCACTGATTGATTTAAGACTAAAATTGGCATTTCACAGCCTGCTCTGATAGCTCCATTCTTGCTTCCTACCATTTTATCCTTTAATCCTGTCACAACAACTTCTCAAGGAGGCAGACTGATAAGTTCCTCCCTCCCCCTTAGAATAAATGCTTATGGGGGGGGGAATAGCTTTCTCAAAAGGATCACTTTCTCAAGACAACAGTTCCCAGTACGGAGGCAAAAATACACCTTAGTCCAGACCAAAACAACTACCTAAGGTAGCAAGTGCTGGGAAGCAGCTAGGGTGTGCAGTCCTAGCTCCTTCTTCTGCAGCCCCTGGCTGTTTGGATAACAAACCTGTATTTGCCCTTTCCACAGGGCCTGTATTCCATAACTAGTCCTCTGGTGTGCGTTGAGAACACCACACAGTTGCCAGTATAGTCGTACCTCAGAAGTCGAATGGAATCCGTTCCGGAAGTCCGTTCAACTTCCAGAACGTTCGGAAACCAAGGCATGGCTTCTGATTGGCTGCAGGAAGCTCCTGCAGTTTCGGGTTCCGAAAGAACATTTGAAAACTGGAACAGTCACTTCTGGGTTTGCGGTGTTCAGGAGCCAAAACGTTTGACTCACAAGGTGTTCAACTTCCGAGGTACGACTGTACTGAAGTAAGATTCAGCTGCCAGACTAGTTGGTTTCTATAAGTGGAATGCACCATCTTGTCCTTTGTCTCAGCCACCCAGTGTGGCTTATTATACCTTTCCTAATCTCCTCCCTTACCCCCCCCCCCATACAATTTGAAATATTTGAAAATGGTTTAGGTTTGCTGAACGATCTGTGTTTCCCTTACTATAGAACTGGGTTGAGGGTTCTTTATTGCATCTTTTCCCAACTTTGGGTCCCCAGATGTTCTAGGACTACAATTCCCATCAACCCCAGCCAGCATGGCTCAATGGTCAGGAATGATGGGAATTGTAGTCAAGCAACATCTGGGGGCTGAAGGTTGGGCAAGCTGCTCTATTGGACCTCTTGCCTTTCTCAGAAAACTCAGTCTAGGATACTTACCCTCAGATGTCTGACTTGTTGCTGCAGGTAAAGGGTTTTGTTTTACCTGGGTGCTTCCAGACTGTTGCTACTTTAGGGTGGGGTTCAGCCACCCCCACCCCCCCGGTGGACTTTTTGCGATAAGGAAAGTGATTGAAAAAATGCATTGTGGAGTGTATATGCTTGACACAATGTCATATAACCCTTCTGCAGGCGAATCAAAATGGATGCTGACATTGTCTAACCTCCCCACAACACTTTGTGCAAACAAATCAGGCCTGATTGTTCAATAAACATGTTATCTGGAACTGATGTGTCTTGTTTGCTACCAAAGCCCACACTGTGGAAATGTGAACAAAATGGAATATTGTATGCATATTTTGTGTATACAATAGCAGCTGCATTCATAAGGGTTTATACAACATTAGTATAAATATGCTGGAGAGCCAGAAATTGCTAATAAGCAGATGAGACTTTTCCACTGATTTCCAGTGGGTTACTAGTTGTGTAATTTCCAGCGGGTTACTAGTGAGGCATCTAATCATAAGCCTGCATTTTTATTAAAGCTTATATGTTTAATCAGGGCTTGTATTTTAAAATGAGCTTAAAGATTTTCAAATGTTTTATGCCAGGCAGAAGACCAGCTGCCTAAGAACCTTGGCAAAATGTTTTTCTCCTAGACAAGGGGGCCCCCTGATTTATAGCAGAAAACAATTCTCAAAGTCGTAAAAAGGGAATTACAGGCTGACAGCCAAGGTTACACTGACCCTACAAATTAAGGGTTGATAAATAGTAAAATGAGCCATATCTTCTTCCTAAGGTTGAAAGGTCAAGAGCAGTGAAAAAGGCAACTGGCTTGGCTGGAGAAGATAGGTTTTCTTTCTTTCTATTTTTGAGGCTGAGAAACAAGAGAAGAAGAGCTGGCAGAAAGAAAGGGAGCATTTTTGGGAAGTCTTTTCTAAAGCTGTTTCTTTCTTAAACTAAGATCCTTTTAAGATTTCTTTTCCTTTTAAAAGGTTATTTATGTATTAAATATATTAGCTTAAATATAATTATGCAAAGGATTTAAGAAATGCTAGATTCTTATTTCATATAGTTGTAAGAGTTGTAACTATCCTGAAATTAAGTCAGCCACCAGCCCAGCCTCCTGCCAGACAGGAGACGCCATCGAGCACTCCTGATATATGGTTGTCAGGCCTTTTGTTTAGAAACCTTCAAATGAAGGAGATCTCTCAATGTTGATGTGAACTCAAAATCCTTGACATATGTTTAAGATAAAAATTCAAGATTAACCATCTGTTTTGGAAGGCAATAGGGCAAGGAGGGCAAGAGGTGAGCTGGTAATTAAGATTCCTTGTTGAGACACATGTAAGATATATTACTACTTATTTGTCATTTATAGATAAAAGAATATATAGCTTTTTGATTCCCCTAAAAGGACAGAAGGAAATGGGTGTATCTTTTGTGATTGGTTCTAGCAAACAGCCAATAGGAATTTCAACCAGGCTGATTGGACAGAGGCAGCCACAGGAGGAGCAAGGGGGCTGGATTAAGGAAATATAAGTGCTGGCCAGAATGGCAGGAGGCCAGGCCAGAGCTTGGTAACCATATACCACTGTGCCTCATATTTATTTGTCTGACAAATAAATTATTATTTTAATTTCTCTATTGCTGCGTTGAATATTTCATTCCAGCTAAGCGTTAACCACAAGCAGGGTGCTACACTAGTAGTTAATGAGATCTCAGCTGACGATTTCAGATTCCTCCTCCCCTGTAAAAACACTACCACCCTCATAAATCTGCATAACACTATACCGTAGAAGGAAAGTTAGCTTAAAAATATATTGTACTAATGTCCGGGAATAGGGGAGGATAATCTTGAATGATCTTGCAGAGTGTGTACTACGAGGTCAGCTCTCGGTGAGTGGGAAAGGAAACAATTGTTTTGAATTATGCAAATTTCAAAAAAAGCACCCCAGTACAGGATTCTCTAAGAAAAACAAAATAGTGGGCTCCAAGTCTCCTCTGATCTAAAATCTTGCCAAAACAAAATACCCAATTTCGGGGTGGGTAAAATGGCCGAGAAACAGTTGTTATTAATTCGGTTCAGACCTAGATGAAATCCATGAGCTAAAGGCGTTTTCTATTTCTGTTCAATATTTTTAAACCTCAAATACACCAAATGGTATATATTTGCTCATTCAGAGACCATCTTCTTGGCTGTGAGTCCTGCAGGACCTTCTCACTTCCTCGCAGGCTTTTCCTACCTGGCCTGGGAGGGCTGGGGCCTGACTGACTCCAGCTACAAGGGCTGAGGCTCCTGCATAGACCAGATATATTATCTTGGCTGCTCCCTTGCTTGCAGGCTGTTTCTACCTGGTCTGGAAGGGCAGGACGATGACTGACTCCAGCTGCAAAAGCTGAGGCAGCTGAACATACCATTGGGATGAGGTATTGTTTAGGGTTTTTGGGGGGTGGGGTTTCTGTTGCTGTTATTATTGCCTCAACTGTTTACAAAGCTTTAAATTGTTTTAACTGCATTTTAACTTGTTTTTAAACTTGGGCTTTTTGTTGACTTTTTAAAAAAATCAAGGGACATAAATATGTGCCTGGGAAGAGAGGAGCTGGGGAGAGCAGGGATGACCCCAATTGCAGTGGTTCTGAGCAAGGGGAGCTGGTGTGCAGGTGAGGCAGGCCGGGTAAGGGGCACATGGCCCAGGGGGTTGGTGATTGTGCCAGCCCCTCCTCCAAACTTGTTTGCAAAGCATTTTGACAATAAAGGTAAAGGTAAAGGTAAAGGTACCCCTGCCCGTACGGGCCAGTCTTGACAGACTCTGGGGTTGTGCGCCCATCTCACTTAAGAGGCCACGGGCCAGCGCTGTCCGGAGACACTTCCGGGTCACGTGGCCAGCGTGACATTACTGCTCTGGCGAGCCAGAGCCGCACACGGAAACGCCGTTTACCTTCCCGCTGGTAAGCGGTCCCTATTTATCTACTTGCACCCGGAGGTGCTTTCGAACTGCTAGGTTGGCAGGCGCTGGGACCGAGCAGCGGGAGCGCACCCCGCCGCAGGGATTCGAACCGCCGACCTTTCGATCGGCAAGTCCTAGGTGCTGAGGCTTTAACCCACAGCGCCACCTGCGTCCCCCTGACAATAACAGTTCTTTAAATTCCTGGTTCGCTTTCAGAACCCAAAACCTGAAGCTGGTGTAGGGAGGAACGACGTATTCAGTGCAATTCCATGATGTATGAAATGCAATCTGGATCTTCCCACGTTACCATGGCAACATGGGGCTTAATGACTGGGGGAGCCATTTTTCAGGCGTTTCTGTGCCACCCTAGCAATACGAAGACTGGGTCCTAAGAGAGTAGTTACTATAAATTGTTACAAAATGCCGCCATATTGGCCTGGAATTGTCCATTGTCCTAGGCAGTATTTGCAGAGGCTTTGCCTAGGGGGAAGCCACTAAGAGTTCAGATCAAATCCCTGGTGGAGTTACTACTTAGAGCTCCAATTCTTGATTTGGTTGCAGGAATGAGAGTTGCTTCTTGAAGGGGGAATGGCTTCCCTGTGATGCTTTATGTGATTCCTGAACAGACACAGAAGGAGCCATGGGGGAAGGCAGGCCCCAACCTGTCACTTGGAAATTGAGCCTTTCCTAGCATAGCTAGGCTGCTGTAGCATTTTAGGCTTCTTCTCAGCTGGCTGAGATGCTCAATTCATGAGTCAATATGATGGTGTGGCTAGAGTGCATCATGCTAAGGCTAAAGGCAGACTTGGGCCTTAAATCCTCATTCATCCATGAGGATTCATCAAGTCACTGTCTTTCAGTTTGGGCCTGCTGTAAAGGTAATGGGCTGAGGAAAATCACCTATGCAGGGCGTTTTTTCCAGGCGGAACTCAGTTCCCACACCTCTCAGGTGGGCGCCATTGCCATTGTAAGAGAACAAGGGAGGCGTTTGTTGTGACTTCTGGCACCACTTTTTCTAGAAAAATAGCACAGCAATATATGCCATGCTGAGTTGCTTGGAGGAAAGGAAGAATAAAATGGGGGGGGGGGGGAGAGATAAATAATTAGCAGGGATCTGTGGGTTGTAGAGGGCTCCAGCCTGACCTTAAAAAGGCCTCCATAGTCATTTATCCAGGCAGAGCATGGGCAGGAAACATTTTTCTGACGGCTGTATTCTCTCCTAGGCAACCTTCCAAGGGCTACACACCAATGGGGCCAGTGATAAGAGTGGACAGAGGAACAAATGCCACAGTAGGCTTGTTTCTACACACATTCACCCCACCTCCACCATTTAGGCTGGCAAGAAGCGTTTTCAGAGTTCAAGGACACGTTCCAGCCAGGCAAAAGCTCTCAAGGAGTGTGTAAAGTAGGGCTAGTGAGAGGTTGTGGCCTGAGGAGCAGGCCTAAGGGCCTCACATAGAGGCCTTAGAACAGGCACCCCCAAACTCGGCCCTCCAGATGTTTTGGGACTGCAGTTCCCATTATCCCTGACCACTGGTTCTGTTAGCTAGGGATGATGGGAGTTGTAGTCCCAAAACATCTGGAGGGCCGAGTTTGGGGGTGCCTGCCTTAGAAGCTGCATTTGGTCTCTGGAGGGGAGGTTCCTATCCCTAGGGTAGATTAGTTGGCTTGGAAAAAGCCCCAGTTCTGCCATTCCAAGCAGCCTTCTGGAGCCGGTGGTTCTGACAAATCAGCTGATGTGCTTATTAACAAATCGTTCTTAACACTGCATAGTCGGGTGTATGAGAATGCACACCCACAAAGAGCAGAAGTAAAATGTTCTGGTGGAAGAAGGAAGAGGTGGAAAGAGAAGAAGAGGGCTCCCCCCCCCAATTACTAGAAACACATATGGGGAACCTTTGGCCCGCCCGATGTTGTTCAACTGCAGCTTCATTGATCCCTGACCACCAGTCATGCTGGGTACGACTGATGGGACTTCAGGTTTCCAACCCTGGCTTTAAGGTGAAAGCGTGTTGCCAAACAGGGGACAAGGCTGCATGGCCTATACAGTCATATCTCGGGATAAATAGGCTTCAGGATAAGTATTTCCGGGTTGCGCTCCATGGCAACCTGTAAGTAACGGAGTGCGTTACTTCCGGGTTTCGCCGCTCACGCATGCGCAGATGGTCAAAATAACGTCACGCGCTTGCGCGGAAGCGGCGAAACGCAACCCGTGCAGACGCGTCTTACGTTCTGTTCAGGATGCGAACGGGGCTCCAAAACGGATCCCGTTCACATCCCAAGGTACCACTGTAGTACCAAGCCTTAGAGTATAGTACTTTGCGAGTGTTATGTACTGGTAAATGCTGAGCGTTTACTGAAAATACCGTATAGTGGTACCTCGGGTTAAGTACTTAATTCGTTCCAGAGGTCCGTTCTTAACCTGAAACTGTTCTTAACCTGAAGCACCACTGTAGCTAATGGGGCCTCCTGCTGCCGCCGCGCCGCCAGAGCCTGATTTCTGTTCTTATCCTGAAGCAAAGTTCTTAACCTGAAGCACTATTTCTGGGTTAGCAGAGTGTGTAACCTGAAGCGTATGTAACCCGAGGTACCACTGTATTTACTCAAATCAAATGCTCACTTTTTTTGCCAAATTACGTTGCGGAAATTATGTTGCGGATTAAATTTGACGGCACATTTACATTCGCCAGCAAATACTTTTTTGTTTGTTTTAAGGTTAGGAACGTTGAGGTGTGCATTAGACTTGATGGTGCCTTAGACTCTAGTAAATAAGGTGTGTCAAGCATGTCATAAACAATGTGTGTGCCAGCAATGAGTGACCGAGGAACCTCCTTTTTCATTCAGGGCAAGCATATAATCTCCAGCCTTTGGTTGGTTCTTCACATCCTTCATGTGTCGTTCAGGGGGACCCACACAGTCAAATTCAAATTTCAAAAAACAGTTATCTTCCTATGGATCAGTTTGTTGGTCTGGGTCTTAAACAGTGACTCAGCAGGCCCACTCAGAAAACCACAGATTTCAACACCTTCATTATATCCACCAAACTTGACACATTCTATACAGTGAGATGCATTTTGCATTTGGATGGCATACAGAAAACTTGTCAGAAGTGGCTTAGTTAATTTGGCAGTTTTCCTTCAGTCAAACAAAACCTACAGTAATAACAGGTGTAGTTCTTTATGTGGCGATGTCTGCCCACACAAGTCTCTGAATCCAATAGATTTATAATTAATCTTTTATATAATTTTTTTAAAGTTAATAACAAAAGATAAATCAATGCAACCCAATTTAATATTATGAAAAAATCTTAATTCTTCATCTTAATTCTTTCCAGCCCGTTTTTGCTAAGCTACCAAATTTAAATCTACCTTGATATGATAATCACTTTTGTTGTAGATTAAAAATGAAGTTCAGTAAGTAAATGCAGAAGTAAAATGCTTGGGTGTGCCAGCAAGTGCCTTATTAGCTTCTGTGTAAAGTACAAATGGCATCTGCATTCTTGAGGATTAACATGGCCTATTTCCCCCCCTTAAATTTAATGCGAGAGCTTATCTGTGGCATGAACTTCCCACAGTTTGTACAACCACTGAATCACTGGTGACATTTTTATCATTCTTTTCCATTTCCTCCCCCCCACCCCAACTTCTATTTTTGCTGCTGTGAGAAGGAACGACAGTAAATCCCTGTATCTTGTGAGCATATTATGGTTGTTAATTCCATTAAGTCCTTCAAGCCGAACCAATGTCTCTCGAACACCAAGATATTAAAATAAACATATCTTCTCTTTTCTTGTTACTGCAATTGCTCTTTCAAGCACAATGCCCATTACGGGACAATATTCCATAAAAATCACGGGCTGGTTTCCACCATATTATCTGAAAACAAAATGCAGTTGAATGAAAGCATGCAACACTAATACAGTATAAAATCCAGTATAAAACAATTACAGGTAAACGGCAGCAGATCAGAAAGACCTTAAGCTCTAGTTGAAACCAAAATAAGTTAAATATTTCCAAAGGCAATGAGAGAACACATATGATCTAGTGAGCTGGCAGATGCTTAATAATGTCATCCAAGCCTCTAGGAGGCGTAAGTTCCAAGCCTGGGCACCACAGTACAAAAGGCCCTGTCATGGTCACCACAAAGTGTGCCAACTGGCATCAATACAGCAAGCCACCTTCCTCCACCAATCCCAAGGCCTAGGCCATTCAATATAGGGAAAGGTGCTTTGACAGGTTACTGGGTCTCAAGTCGCTTGGGGCTTTGTAAACCCAAACTAACGCCTTGAATTGGGGTTGGTAACAGATGGGCAGCCGGTGCCCAGCTTGTAGAATAGATGTTACACAACTATGTGCAGAAGTAGCAGAATATCTTCAAGGGAAGGCCCACTAGAGTCCATTTGCAGTAATCAAGATGTGAGTTTAACAGAGAATGGAGTGCTGTGGCAAGGCTGTAGCTAGTGAACCAGCCCCCCCCCCCTTCAAAAGCTGCTTGGGCCTCTGATTAAAATGATGGATCCAGGAGCACCTCAGACTACAAACCTGCACTGTTTAGAGCAGCTGTGCTATGAAACATATACTAGCAGTTGTTATAACGGTAGGCCAATCCATAGCCATGTTTTGGTCATAAGTTTCCAATGTTTTTGTGACTATGATACTTTATCCATCATGGCTAGTCTTATACTGCTAATATACATTTGGTAGCACAGCTCCTTACATTCATCTTAATGTACTGTTGGGGTTGCTTTGACACCTCCCTTGGTGCCTGTCAAGGTCCATTGGTAGGTGTAGCTGTTTCGTCTATTGTTTAGGGGACATTTCTCCCTGTGGCAGTTTCTTAAATTTCTAAATGTGTTCCCAGGGCCCCGCCCAAAAGGTTGTGAACTCTTGGTGTATGGTATGTTCAATTTGGGATGCGGGTGGCGCTGTGGGTTAAACCACTGAGCCTAGGGCTTGCCGATCAGAAGGTCGGCGGTTTGAATCCCCGCAATGGGGTGACCTCCCGTTGCTCGGACCCTGCTCCTGCCAACCTAGCAGTTTGAAAGCACATTGAAGTGCAAGTAGATAAATAGGTACTGCTCCGGCGGGAAGGTAAACGGCATTTCCGTGCGCTGCTGTGGTTCACCAGAAGCGGCTTAAGTCATGCTGGCCACATGACCCGGAAGCTGTACGCCGGCTCCCTTGGCCAATAAAGCGAGATGAGCGCCACAACCCCAGAGTCAGTCACGACTGGACCTAATGGTCAGGGGTCTCTTTACCTTTATATGTTCAATTCAGTTCGTAATTTGCAGAGGGGTGAAGCCATGCCATGCAGTGAGCTGTGACCTTGAAGACCTGTTCTCCTATACTGGAGAATACAGATCTAGGATTTGTATAGGGAACTGAAAGTAATGGGAAACGCCAGTGATCACTTTGAGTACCGCATCATTATTTAAAGAAAAAGAAAGCTTGGGCTGCAATCTCTACCCACTACCTGGCAGTAATCCCCCCCCCCCAACTCAGTGGGATTTAACTTCTGAATACACATGCGTATGGTTACCCTACAAGTGATTAACACAACATGTATGCATGGGTGGTAAAGCAGAACATTCATCTGCAGGCTTCCACGGGAGAATGTGTGTCTATATCATGCTCACCTCTGCCCTTACCCCACTGCAGATCTTGTTGTGGTCTAGAAATAGTAGCTGCGGCTGTATGCCTTCCATAAAATCATTGACCCAAGGACACCGCCCCCCCTTTTCTTTCTAAACTTCCTTTGGCTGCCTGCTCCTTACACTGTACTTTTAATGCTTGAAGCCAGCAGGTTGTTTTGATTATTTTTGTTTCTGCGTGGTTGTTTTCCCAAAACTTAGAGAGTGAAGCAAAATCTCAGTGACAAGGTAGAGGCACATTTCAATCTGAATGTTATTGGAAGTGTAAAAGGAGGATAATAAGAGGCTTTGGGCATGTTTGTGCAGGCACTAATGCGTCTAAAAATGCTAATGGATTGTGCGCCATCCATTTGTAAGATTGTAGATGCTGCTGCCATGCTGAACAAAATGTGATAAGACAGATTTTAAGCAGCAGGGGGGGTCGGTTGGTATCATTCAATAAATACAATTAAACAAGGCGAATGATTGCTTGCCTGCAGTGTGAGAAATTGTGGCATCGCAGTATCAGATTTAACTGTATGGGCATGAGTGAAAAGGACAGCTCCAAGAAGCACTTGTTAAACGTCTCACTCAAAGTCCTCTAAGTCCTTGTCACTTGGAATCATAGGTTTGAATCCAATGTCTTCATCTCAAGGGCTATTATAAGGACGCTACCAAACAATTGCTTCCCCTTGGGATGGTAGCATGTGGGGAGGGAGTCAACCAGAGCTCCTGAGGTGATGCAGAGATGGGCGAATGGGGCACTGCCCCTTTCCCATGCAGCCTGGCCTCAAACACCACCACTTTTCACCTGCCTGCCTGCTTAGAACCAGTTCAGGTGGTGACACTGCTTGTGGCAGATTTCTCTTCTGTAATCTCAGTGTTGCCCTTGTAGGACTCCAAAAGGAGCAGGCAAATGGTTTAATCTAGCATTAGATGGCATTGCCTGTCATTGACTCTGGCTCTACTTACTGTTAGTCTCCCTGTGTTATGTACTGAGTTGAATAGGATCCAAAAGGCAGCAGTCTGATTGGTCCTAGAACAATAGGGTCCAGAATGCAGCGGTCTGATTGGTCCACAGGAGCCACCCAATCCAGCTCCAGGTGGAAGTGAATCTGCAACCTGATTGGCCTACAGGTGAATCCCGGAATTAGCCATTCACGTGGGGCCCATTGTGTAAATACAGTGGTACCTCGGGTTGCATACGCTTCAGGTTACAGACTCTGCTAACCCAGAAATAGTGCTTCAGGTTAAAAACTTTGCTTCAGGATGAGAATAGAAATCGTGCTCCGGCGGCGCGGCGGCAGCAGGAGGCCCCATTAGCTAAAGTGGTGCTTCAGGTTAAGAACAGTTTTAGGTTAAGAACAGACCTCCGGAACAAATTAAGTACTTAACCCGAGGTACCACTGTAATGTATATAAAGCAGACATTCTGGGGGAACTTCTATTCTTACTCACTACTATGAGCTCAATAAAGAGCATGAAATCCCACACTCGACTCCGAGTATATTTCACCCTGCCTCCGACCCTACCATTCCCCACCGCCATTTGCCACTAGAGAGAGGGATGATTCCAGGAAGGAGTGGAGAAAAGAATACAAAGCTTCATGCTAAGTATAGGGATGGGTGAATCTTTCATTGCTGGCTTCTTAGTTTCTAATTTTTTCAATCACATTTCTGCATCCATTTCCTTTTTTAAAAAAATTCTAAAAGCATTTTAGTGTTCGCTTCTCCCAATAAACACATATTTGCAAGCAACCCCCCCCCCAATATAATGCATTTTACATGTTTTCATTTGTATTTCAATTTTTATGCACACCTTCCTCTAATATATGCATTTCCGTAAACGTTCTAAGGGTAGAGAACAGCATTGCAGAATTTGG
This sequence comes from Podarcis cretensis, assembly GCF_951804945.1. NCBI lineage: Eukaryota > Metazoa > Chordata > Lepidosauria > Squamata > Lacertidae > Podarcis > Podarcis cretensis. The sequence continues at coordinate 96,115,085 of NC_137172.1, read as the reverse complement.
AGAAGTGCTGGTTTCTAAAGAAAGTTGTGCTTTAGTTCACGTATGTGCTTGGGAAATGCAAATTGGGTAGGGTCACACTGAAATTACGGATGCTACTGTTCATTTGTGTAGCCAAAGCTGCTACAAAAGCAAAATACATGAAACAGAATAAAATGCAGAGATGAGAACCAGACCGAATTTGTCTCCCAACCCTAGTGAGTGGCACAACTGGCAATGTGCCTTGCCTTATCCCCAGCAAGACATAAGGGCAGAATTGATGAGGACTGGAACAAAGACCATTGCAATAGTATATCAGCTGGGAAGCTAAGCTGAAACAGAAGCCAGATGAGGTGGGCAACAAATCTAGTTCTGTATATCCAAGGACCTTTGGGGAATGGAGAATTCATGAGAGACAAATAGGCTGTATTATTTCCCTTTTATCTTTTCATAGAATCATAGAGTTGGAAGAGACCACAAGGGCCATCGAGTCCAACCCCCTGCCAAGCAGGAAACACCTTATGAAAACACCTTTTGCCTTATGAAGAAACCTCTGCTGGGCTGGAGCCACAAACTTTGTCTTGTGCTTCACATCGCTGGATGCTATTAAAATGGAACATTATGGTGTTGAGCTGCCCTTGCTAAGCTGCTGCATGAAACAGGAAATGGTAGGAAAATATACTTCTCAGTAAAGCTACCAACTAGTGGCACAAGTCATATTGTTCTGAATTTTGTGTGCCTTTGTGTGTGTGGACACTGCAGCTGTTGTATTGCTTGCGCTGATATTGCCAGTCCATTTGGAATATTCATATATTTATCTACATATTTTTTAATAACCCTCTTGTACAGACTCAATGGCACTTGAAATGCAAGGGTGATCCTTCTGAGGTAAACTGATACTGTATACCCCCTTTCTTCTTCTTCTTCTTCTTCTTCTTCTTCTTGTTTTGTTGTCAGCTTAGGTTGCTTATGTCTATGCTACCTGGAGCATAGTGTGGTTTGTTGGAAATTAAAAAAGGGCATGAGAAACACTGTCCTGTTAATAATGAAACACCCACACCCAACATACGATGTGGTGGTGGTCACAGAGAGAAGATTTTGAATTAGGATTCGACAAATTCATGGAGGATATGGCTGTTGGCTATTTGCAGTATGGTAGCGCTGCAGAGAGCTTGCTGGGGAGACCATGCATTAAAAAGGGACTCAAAAATAACTTAAACAAGGTTTTAATTACAAAAACAAAAACTCCTAATACACTAAATACATCAACAACAAACCAGACCCAACCACCAACCCATCCCCCAGGGTAATGGGAGAGCTAGGTGCTGCTCCTTATATACTACATCCAATTGCTGACACAGCTTAATCAATACAACTCAGCAGACCTGCTATGTTTCACAGCTGTAGAGCTGGGTCTGGCCCTTGCTCTGGCCCTTGCTCGGCCCCTTAAAGACATACACATCAGGTGGAACAATGATGAACCTTTACATTTAAAGAAACCATTCAAACATGGCTAGCAGTGGCCAGTTGCTAGTTATGAGGGACATATCCTACTATCAAGGACCAGTGGTAGCACATCTCTCTAAATATCGGTCACTGGGAATGAACACTGGAAATGAACTTTTACTTGGCAGGTTGGAGAATTCTGACATAAACAAAAATGGGAACAGAAATTGCTAATGTTTGTTTGTCAGGTTTGGAATGCAAATCAATCCAGCTTAGAATCCGTATTTGCTGTTGCTTTCAAGCCACAAATGATTACATACCTCCAGCACTTGTGATGTGTTTCCTTTGCACTGAACTGAATGGGGTGGGATAATATGTTACATAATATGCATCATTAATTATGTTACATATTTTAAGTCACATAGTTTTGCCACGGTTGGCGGCAAGATGAATAACATAGCTTTTGGAAACAGATGAACTGCAGCAGAATGGAAATGGTGCTGCTTGCAACACATAAACCACTTTGCAGATTTTTGGCTTTTTTACAATCAAGCAGCATATCTCATGTATAGTTGCACACATGTTTGTTTCCTCGGGATCTGGAACCCCAATCCTTCAAGGGTGGGGCTACCAGGAATGTCCCCCAGATATTCCACATAAAAGATACTCCACATGCACGATGACAATATGTTGTGGTTGTATAAAACTGACACATTCGAAATCCAGCATTTATTTAAAAACACCAATGAAGTGTACATAAGGAGAGGTGATTGGTTTTAGCCACAAGTTTAAGCAAAATACTGTATTGGGAGGAAAAGAGAGAGAGAAGGGGGGGAGGAAGGGGAAATGTATCGTTGAAAGGGTTTTGCAGTCATCTACAATAATTAAAAGTCACATTTACAATGATAAGAATAAATTCATACTTCCAGAACTGTTCAGTACTGGCTTGCATCAACTTTCTGTGAAACACACTGATAATATATGATGAGGCTTTAGCAGTCAGATAAATGTGTCCTCCTTCTAATGGATAAAAGATACAGCTGTATTGTTTATACTTTCCTGCCAATTAAACACTCAATCCCCCTGCTTTTTATCTTCTTTAAAGGAAATAGAGTCCATATATAAAATTATTGTTATTAAACCATCATAAAATCCCATCTTAGTCTTCTGTGGGGTTTTTTTTGAAGTCTGGAAAAACTTCTCCAATATGCCTCTGCTTAGCAAGCCATTGTTTGCAAAGGGGCACTGAGAGAACTTAGCAACCTTACAATTGCTTCCTTGGCTGCTGTCTGCATTTCTTTTAACCCCCAATACTTCCACAATATTTCCTGCCAACCTAGCATCCTGCCAACCTAGCAGTTTGAAAGCACGTCAAAGTGCAAGTAGATAAATAGGTACCGCTCCAGCGGGAAGGTAAAAGGCGTTTTCTGTGCACTGCTCTAGTTCGCCAGAAGTGGCTTAGTCATGCTGGCCACATGACCTCCGGAAGCTGTACGCCGGCTCCCTCAGCCAATAAGGCAAGATGAGCGCCACAACCCCAGAGTCAGCCACAACCGGACCTAAAGGTCAGGGGTCCCTTTACCTTTACCTTACTTCCACATAACATTACCAAGCAACATAACTTGCAGTGGGTTTGTGATGTCCCACTTACTTTTCTTTCACTCACCCTCACCCCAGAGGAGCAATGACTGTAGTGTGGTGCACTCACCGTCACTTGTCTTCATCTCTGGTCAGAAAGGTTTTGCAGGTTATTTCAAAAAACTTGTGCCACCTGTTTGGACTAGAGCCGACAAACGAAATATTGGCACAGAGACACAGTGCCTCTCAAAGCACTGTCACCACTATGCAAAACTATTGTCTGCCTGGCTTCTACCGTAGGAGGATGTCGATTTTGAATGGAATTGGCGCTTTTGTTTGATCCCCATCTATGGCTAGATGAGAAGGTATAAGCATAAAAAAATAATGGATTCCTTGTGGCGACACTCTTCACTTTGCAGCTCAATGTTCTCATGTCAGCAGGAAAATAAGAGCAAGACATTCTGGCCTTGAAAAGAGCTGCCGGAGGGAATGACACCCTTTTATGCAGGCTTTCAATCCTTAGAGACGTAGCTCTGTGCAGGTTTCAGCTAATGAATGACACTTTCATGTCAAGCAGCTCCGAAAAGGCAAGGCTAACATTTCTGGTTCTCTCTTAAAAAAATAAAAAAAGAGGGGAAAAAGAGCCACCTACATTTCTGACTTTCAAGTGTTCTCCTTATGACTTTGAAGGGCGTACCTTGCTCTGAATGTTGTTTGAGAAGTACAAAGTAGCGGAAGGCTTTCGGTATCGATTGTTTTAATATGTTCCATCGCAGTTTGTGTAAAATGCTGTACTGCATGTTTCTTCTCTTTGATATTTTTAAATTTTAACTTGGGGATTTATATTTTAAAAAGGTGAGAGCAGTATGCAAGTAAGGCACCTATCCCAGAATAACCCACACAAATGCCTATTAATATTCATAGTTTTTCTCCTGAATGCAACCCAACCTAAGCAAATGCAGACATGGCCATTTTTTAAAAAAAAAAAAAAAAGTATTTTTTTTATTAAAGATTTATAGATTTAGAAAAGTGTGTGCAATGTCTCTTTTTCCAAGTTACATTTTCTCCAGATCAGTTTCATTTGTTAATAATAAAAAACGTATTTTTTTTTATTAAAGATTTATAGATTTAGAAAAGTGTGTGCAATGTCTCTTTTTCCAAGTTACATTTTCTCCAGATCAGTTTCATTTGTTGAGACATTAGTGTTACATTAGGAAGAAAAGGGGGGAAGAGGTGGAGGGGGGCATGGTGGGTGGGGGTGGAGTCGGGTGGCAATGTTTCTATTTTACTTAATGTATGTGTGGGGTTTTGTGTCAGCGTTGCTTGTACGGGTTCTCTTTACTATTTGCTTGTGTTTTTGGTGGTGACAGAGGCTGGGGTTGGCCTAGGGTGTGGTGGTTTGTTTGTGATTGGCTGTGGTGAACTTTTTCATGTGTGAGTGGGGTGTGGATGTGTGTGTTCTTGAATCAGGTTAGCCATATTGATTCATGTGCTGTTTGGATTCTTGTTGGGCTGTGTATGTGATAAAGGGGAGCCATACCGGGATGAAGGCATCTTCTTCCATTTATCCCCGTGTCAGTTTCAGTTTATTGGTTAGTTTTTCCAATAAGGCTGTTCCCCATACTATTTGGTACCATTGGTTCATGCTTACTCCCGGCAGGTAGGCATGGCCATACTTGCCACCCATTTTGTATTTCTGGATAAATGTCTATTTTTTGCCCCTCCCTTCCCTTCAAGTTCCTGATTTTAAGTTCATACCCTCAGTCCCAGAATTACAAAAGCCATCCCAGCTTCTGATTTGATCCAGGGACGCCCCTATTTTCCCCACCCAGTGCTTCTGTCACCCAGCTTGGGAAAGAGAGTGAGCCGGTGTTTGTCTTGAGATGCGGCAGGGGAGCACCCCATGGCCTATTCATAGCTGCTGCTGGCCTCCTTGGGCAGCTCGTAGCTGCTGCTGGAGAGCAGGCGAAGAGGAGGAGAGGCTGCTTCCATCAAGCCCACGTGACATGCCGGCTCTGAGGGACAGGCAGAGGGCAAGGCTGCCCTGGGCGGGAAAAAATGGGGAGCGGAGCAGAGCACAAGGAATCTCAATTTTTAAAAAATTAAAAATGCTTTGTGCATCCATGTCCAATCTTTCCCCTTTCTAAAATTGATTTACAGTGGTACCTCGGGTTACATACACTTCAGGTTACAGACTCCGCTAACCCAGAAATATTACCCCGGGTTAAGAACTTTGCTTCAGGATGAGAACAGAAATCGTGCTCTGGCGGCGTGGCAGTAGCGGGAGGCCCCATTACCTAAAGTGGTGCTTCAGGTTAAAAACAGTTTCAGGTTAAGTACGGACCTCCGGAACAAATTAAGTACTTAACCTGAGGTACCACTGTATTGGTGTGTGTTTTTCTTTTTGTACACACACACACACACACACACACACACACAGAGAGAGAGAGAGAGAGAGAGAGAGAGAGAGACAGACAGACAGACAGACAGACAGACAGACAGACAGACAGACACTTACACAAGTACATGAAGGATAGCTGTCAGTATTTACTAGTCCAGGTAGCTAAGAGTGCAGCTTCTGTTCTCAGAAACAATAGATCTCTGATCACCAGATGCCAGTAAAAGAGGGATGTCGTCATCAACCCCTATCTCTCAAGTGCCATTTGGTACTTGTTCGGCCACTGCTGATAGCCAGGATGCTAAGATCGGCAAATTATTAGGTTCTAATTGTGCCACAAAATACGTCATCATACTGGTGTGAATAGATGCTTGAGGCTGCACAGGGTTATTCTATCAAAAACATCCTTTTCAGGTGCTGCTTCTCCTGCATATGCACCAGTTTTTATAAAATGACTCCTCCCTCATAGTTGTTGAAAAGTTAGCTATGTTCTTCCAATTTTTGAATTCTGTTTAGAATTTTTTTGTTTGTAAAGCTTCATCTTTGTACTTCCCTGGCATGATTTGCTTTGCCCTTCGATCTCTGCTTCCGTCATATTGTGACAATATGGATGATGCCGGCTTGTTTATTAGATTTGAAAGCAGAGTACCTGACCTTGGTTTGTGTTAGCTGACCTCCAGACATTTCCTGCCTTAACAGCTAGCAAAAGAGAGCATCTGGCACTCTGTGGTGCAAAGCCCCCAAAACCTGCAATTCCATTTAAACAACTTTTCACAGTAGAGAAAAATCCCAAATTGCTCTTTGAACACAACTTTTGTTTGCTGGTTAAGCTTGCCTTTGTAGTAATTCATCATGATTGAGGTACCTTTTCTTCATATATTGCTGTGCCTTCACCGGGGGTTGGGTGGTGTGGTCCGGCTAAATATTCAAAAGTTATACGCTGAAGCTTTGTATTATATATACACCCCCACACCCCACACTTACTGCTGTAGCTGGAGGAGTTAGTGAATTAAAATGATCAGTCAGCTGTTAGCAGTGGCTTCACCTGTCACCATGGCAATCAAATGCTGTAATTATTGGCTTCCTATTCCCCTTGCAATGATGTTTAGGATTACTTTTGCTTTAGAATATCAGGTTTTATCCTTGTCGAGTCCAGTCTAGTGTTTGCATTTTAGCTGCTGTCTGCTCATTGCTTTGTTTGCTAGATTGCTCATTGTTAAGCCAAATGATCTACTGATTGGAGCTAATGGTGAGGAGAGAGTTGGAACTCTCTCTGTATTTAAATGAGACACTCTCATTAGAGTGTTCCCCTTCCCAGCTGTTGGGAAGAGGTGAATGTAAAGTGTGCATGAATGTGAATCAGCAGTTGCACACCTCAACATTCCATTTTTTTCTTGCGAGAGCAATGCAGCCAAGATGGCCGCCACAATCTCACATGATTTTGAGTTATAATCATGCCTCCCCCCCCAGCACTATTTTGGGGCAACGATCTTGCATGGGTGATGTGGTTCATGTAGGAGTCCGGCCCTGGAAGAGGGTATCCTGGTTTTGGATCACTTTGTATTGGAGGACACACTGTAGTTGGGGGAGGGAAAAATAGAATTGTTAATAGGGATGGGTGAATCTGTCAGTATCAGCCTCAGCTTCTCATTTTTGCAATTAAAGTTCACTTCACCACATTTTCACATTAGTTTGCAAGTTTTTTTTTTTAAATGCCCTCTCAAAAATATGCCCACATTTTAGTGTACATACCTCCTAATATTTCCCCCTTATTTAAGGCATTTCAAAAATTTTAGGTTCATGAGTATATGGATTTTTATGCACACTTCCCCGCAATGTAATAATTTTTGTACACATTTTAGTTGGAGAACTGCATTGCAAGATTCAGAGAAGTGTGAATTTCCAAATATTGCTATGTCCACTTATTGTTTTGGGTAGAACAAATAAGGGAGGCTTGCGTTCAGATATGAACCAAACAGAATTTCTCCCCTTTTCTTAGCTGTTGGCACTTTCTCTGTGGATCTGATGTAGGGTGTCAAATCCGTAACCCTCTAAGAGTGCCTGCTATTCTTCCATTTAAGCTCTATTTCTATATTTATAAATAAAGGAAATATTACAAAACATTGTATGTCTCCTCCTCACTCATCTCCTGGAGACCAGCGCTGCTATGGAACATCTCATTGCTTGGGGGAAGTGAAGAACAAACAACAATATTCTCATCTTGACTCCTTTGATGAAAAGGAAGCAAAGTATGCTGTGCCAAGCTTGTTTTCAAGCTACGATTGGTTAGAGTTGGTTACAAAGAAGACAGTCATTCAATACAAATCTGAAGACTGGTTTTTATTTAACTTGGATTGATTCTTTGCCAGTGGCGTAGCATGGGGGGTGCAGGGGGGGCCGGCCACACCGGGCGCAACACCTGGGGGTTAGGGTTAGGGGGTGCAAATCCATGGGTTAGGGGGCGCAAATCCACGGGTTAGGGGGCGCAAATTACTTGCCTTGCCCCGGGTGCTGACAACCCACGCTACGCCACTGTTCTTTGCAGGTAAATAATTGACTTACACAAACTAACACTGGAATCCTGTGTATGTTATGTAGAAGTCTGTTTCTCATCCTAGTAGGTGTGCACAGGATTTCCAGCCGTAGAGGCTTTTGGACTTAGGTCACTTCCAGATGGCCTGTTTACTGAGCATTCATCCTGATTCTTTTGCAGTGAGGTTATACAATGTTGTATCAGGCACTTTCCTTTTTTTTTTTTTCCAAATACATTTTTATTGAGGTTATACACATAACAAACATACAAACAGATACAAAAGAAAAAATTATAACAAAAAAAAAAAACACAAAAAAAGCGTCAGGATATACAAGCCAACTTTTTCCTCTCTCTAACTATACAAAGATAGATTAATCTGGCTGTTTCACAAAACAGTAAACGATTTAAAAAAAAAAAAAAAAAAAACACGCAAAAACCACCTCCTGGACTTCCTTCCATCCTTTTGGTAAGTATCAAATATCTGCTTCCATTACGTATTTGATTTTTAATCTATAGGCCTAAATTCACACGCTGGTAGTATTGTTCTGACCCCGCCAATCACATTAAGCATTTATTCCAATATAGTTCCAGTATTTACTCCAATTATTCAGAGATTTCTGTTCATCGTGGTCTCTTAATTTACCTGTTAATTTATCAAGCTCAGCATAATTTATCATTTTAATTTGCCAATCATTTATATTGGGGATAGTTTCCACTTTCCAATATTGTGCCAATAAAATTCTCGCTGCTGTGGTGGCATAGAGGAATATCGTTCTATCTTCTTTCTTAATATCTTTACCCGTCATTCCCAGCAAAAAGGCTTCGGGTCTTTTGGGAAAAGTGTATTTAAATATTCTTTTAAGCTCATTGTAAACCGATTCCCAAAAGCCTTTCACCTTTTTGCATGTCCACCATAGATGATATAGGTCACCCTCCACCTCCCCACATTTCCAGCATTTCTTATCTTTTAGTCTATACATTTTGGCCAACTTCACAGGGGTGTGGTACCACCTATATAGCATCTTCCAAACATTTTCTCTCAGAGACATACATGCTGTAAACTTTATATTACAATTCCACACTTCCAGCCACCTTTCAAAATCGATATTATAACCAAAGTCAATTGCCCATTTAATCATTGCCTCCTTCACCTCCTCGTCCTTTGTATACCACTCTAAAAGTATGTCATAGATTCTAGATAGGGTTTTGTTTTTACCTTCTATTACTTCTACATTGAATTTTGATTTTTTGTCATCAAAACCCAACTTCTTCTTGTCCTCTTTTAGCAAGTCATTCACCTGGTGGTATTGCAACCACCCAGTGAATAGATTTTTTATCTCTTCATAAGGTCTAAGTCTTGGCCCTTGGTCTGTTTTTCTTAACATTTCCTCATAGGTGGCATTTTTTTCCTCCATGTTTGTTTTCTTCACCGTTAAAGCCTCAATTGGTGAGATCCACCATGGGGTCTTTCTTTCAAGGAGATTTTTATTCCTTTCCCATGATTGGTATAAAGGTCCTCTAAAAATATGATTTAGAAAGCTCTTGTGGACCTTCACTTTCCCATACCAAAGGTACGAATGCCATCCGTACCAATTATTAAAGCCTTCTAAATCCAGTAGATCTCTATTCTCCAGTTTTATCCAATCTTTTAACCAAAGTATACAGGCCGCTTCGTAGTATAGACTTAGATCCGGGAGAGAAAAGCCCCCTCTTTCTTTTTTATCTATCAAAATTTTCATTTTTATCCGTGGCCTTTTCCCCTGCCAGATATACTTTGCCAAGACTCTCTGCCACTCTTTACATTGTTTTAGGTCTTTAAGTATGGGGATGGTCTGGAATAGAAATAGCATTCTAGGCAGAATATTCATTTTGACAACAGCTATCCTCCCCAAAAAGGAGAGTTTCATCCTCCCCCAAAATTCCATGTCTTTCTTTATACTCCTCCAGGTGACATCATAGTTATCCTTATATAAATTTATGTTCTTAGCTGTGACCCATATCCCAAGATACTTCACTTTCTTAACTACTGCAATTTCCGTCCTTCTCTCTAAATCTATTATTTCTTCCTTTGTTAAATTTTTAACCAACATTTTGGTTTTATTTTTATTTATCTTAAGTCCTGCCACGGCTCCAAATTCGTCAATCTTTAGTAAAGCTTCTTTTACACTCTTTTTTGGGTCTTCTAAAGTTAGTACGATGTCATCTGCGAAGGCCTTGATTTTATATTCCCTCTTTCCTACCTGCACTCCTTTTATTTCTGTTGCCCCCCTCAGTCTCTCATTCAGTATTTCTAGTACCGTTATAAACAGTAAAGGGGACAGGGGGCAACCCTGTCTAGTTCCTTTATATATACCAAAATATTCTGTTGTGGTGTTGTTTATTACCAATTTTGCCTTCTGTTCCTTGTATATTGCTTCTATCCCTCTTCTAAATTTCTCTCCCATTCCCATCGTTTCCAGACTTTTCTTCAAGAACTCCCATGAGATGTTATCAAACGCCTTTTCAGCGTCTATAAATACCAAGGCCGCTTGTCTGTCTATACTCATATCCAAATATTCAATAATATCTATCAGATTCCTTACATTTTCCCTTAATTGCCTCCCTGGAAGGAAACCTGTTTGATCTTTATGTATTTTGTTGTTCAAAACCTTTTTTAGTCTTTCTGCCATTATATCTGTGAATAGTTTATAATCATTATTTAATAATGAAATTGGCCTATAGTTTTTCACTTCCAGAGTATCTGCATCTTTTTTAGGAATCAAAGTAATATATGCTTCCTTCCAGGTGTTCGGGATCCTTCCTTCCTTTAATATATTATTCATCACTTCTCCTAGCACTGGGGATATTTGGTTACTTAATGTTTTATAATATTTGGCCGAAAGGCCATCTGGCCCTGGGACTTTCCCACTTTTCATCCTTTTAATAGCCTTTTTTATCTCTTCTTGAGTAATTGTCTGGTCTAATATCTCATTTTCTTCTTTTGAAATTCGTTTTAGGTGATGCACTTGTAAAAAGTGGTCTATTTCTTGCTTTGTTTCCTTTCCTCTTTTATATAAATCCTTGTAATATTTTTGAAATATCTTTCTTATCTCTTTTGGCTCTTCCACAATCCTTTCTCCTTCCCTTATCCTACTAATCGTATTTTGTTTTCTTCTTTCTCTTATTTGCCACGCCAGGTATTTTCCTATCTTATTTGCTGACTCAAACGTTCTCTGATTCATCATTTTAATTTTCCATTCTACCTCTTGGTCGATTATTGTAGAAAATTTAGCTTGTAATATCTTTATATTCTGTTTTGCGATCTCCTCATTGGGGTTGATAGTCAACTTTCTTTCATTTTCCATAATCTGTGTTAGGATCTGTTCCTTCTTTGTCTCTTTTTCTTTTCTTACTTGACTATTTTTCTGTATTAAGAAGCCCCTCATAACTGCCTTTCCTGCGTCCCACACAGTCTCTATAGCAATTTCCCCATTTAAATTCCATTTAAAATAGTCTTCTATTGTCTCTATTGCCTTATTTACAATCTTCTGATCATTAAATAAAAATTCATTCATCCTCCATCTAACCGTTCGGATATCTCTACCTTTTAGCTCAATGGAGACCGCATTATGATCAGATATAGTTCTTGGAAGAATTTCCGATTTAGTTAGATTTTGAGTTAGTTCCTTCGAAATCCAAATGCTGTCTATTCTCCCCCAACTCTGATTTGGGTTTGAGAAGAAAGTATACTGTTTTGTAGTGGGGTTTTTAAGTCTCCACGCATCAATCAGTCCCAGATTTTTTACCATATCAAAGAAGGATCTCAGTAATTTACCTTCCTTCTTCTCCTGTTTTTTTGTTGACTTATCTAGGTTTGGGGACACCACCCCGTTAAAGTCACCCATCAATATCATTTTTTGGTCCATCCATTCCATCAATTTGTCTCCTAATTCCAAATAAAAGGCTGATTTTTTATCATTTGGGGCATATATTCCCACAACAATTATTTTTTCTCCCTGAAACACCATTTGAACAATAACTACTCTCCCTTGGTCATCTTTGTATAATAATTGTGGATCATATTTTTCCTTTATGTATATTACCACCCCTCTTTTCTTCACTCTATCTGATGTCACAAAATCTATTCCCAATCTCTTATTGCTTAGTAATCTCTTATGCTTATTTATTATGTGCGTCTCTTGGAGACATATTAAGTCACAGTTCTTTTTCAATAATATGTGAGTAATCTGATTCCTTTTATTTTTATTGTTCAGTCCATTCACATTCCAGTTTAGTATTTTTAATGCCATCTGTTATATACTATTTAATTAACTTATTAAACCTATGTACAATTTAGTGTTCTTTGTCTCCTTCCTCTAGTTCTTCTCTTTCTCCTATTGAGCTCTCCTCTCTTTCTTCTTCTTCACTCCCTCCTTTTTCTTCTCCTTGCTGGTTCTCTACCTCCTCCTCCCCCATCATTTTCCCCAGGTCCTTCTCGTATCTCCTTGCAAATTTTTGAAGTTCTGAGATAGTGGACAGTTTAAACTTTTTTTCTTTGAAATAGAATGAAATACCTTCCGGAAACTCCCATCTATACAAGATCCCATTTTTCTTCAGTTGATTTGTTAATTTTTTATATGGGTCCCTCCTTCGAAGAAATCTCGAAGGAATCTCTTTGTAAATAATAATTGGGTTTTCTTCAATATATAACCTTTTGACATAGTTCTGTTTCAAAATTTCGTTTCTTATCTCCAATGAGTTAAACATGGCTATTACATCTCCTGGCAATTTTTTCCCTCTGGCCTTGGCCGATTTTGTTCTTATTCGAAATATGTTTACCAAGCAATGGTTTATCTCTTCTTCTTTTCTATCTAGCCATATTGCCAGCTCTTTCACCACTTTAACTCTAATATTCTCATTTAAATCCTCTGGTATTCCTCTAAGTTTTAGGTTAGATTGATTTTGACGCATCTGCGTCATAGCCATGTTGTCCAACAACTCTTCCTGTGTTGCTCCTATTTCTTTAACTTCTAATCTAATCCTGTCCATCTCTTTCCTACTGTCTTTTGTGTCCTTTTGAACCCTTTTCACTGAATCCTCCAAAACCTTAGCTTTTACCGAGAGATCCTTAACTTTCCCTTTCAGTTCCCCTACCACTTCCTCCAATTTTTTGTCTAGAGTATCTTGTACCTCCATCAATTTTCTCTCAATATACTGTTCATTATTTTTAAATTCTTTTCTTATTTCGGCCATCAAGCTGTCATAATCTCTAATATCTCTTGCCTCCTTCCCCTCTTCTTGTTTTGAAGGCCTCCTTTCCGCTGGTGTTGCCACCCCCTTCTTAGAACCGTTCGGCATTTGTATATTTAAGTTTAGTTCTTCCTAGTATACTGTATAATGTAATATACTATGTGGGTAAGATATAGAGGTAACAAGGTTAACAAGGTTAACGTCTCTCAGATATTGCAACAAGAGTCCAAAATTGACTAAATTGGTACAGCACAAAAATTAACCCTTAATTAAGATCAGATATTAATAATACAGTTTTAACTGTACCTAAATTCAGACACGTATTTAAATCCTCAGAGTCTTATAATTAAATGTAGTAAACACCTGAACCTCCAGAAACACTTCCAGATTCAGGGGGTTCTCAAACTCATAAGCAAGGTCCTGCGAAAACGTATTCTTTAACTTTGCATCCCGGGGTGTATGTCTCTTTAAATCCCGAAGAATCAAGAGAATCACAGCTGTCTCTGAAGCTCAAAAACGTATCCGGTTGGGGATGAAGAAGGCGGGTCCCCTTTAACTCACTCAATATGGCAGTCCTTTCACAGTCTCACCATCTTTAAGCAAACTTTAAACAAACTTTAAACACAGTCTCACAGTCCCTGTCTTTAAACACAGAGCGCTGCTAAGGCACCTATATTCCACACTCCGTTTAAGTCCCAATTCTCCCCAATCCTGAGGTTTAAAAGCAAAAGTCCTCCACCGAAACCCGTGCTGGTTAAAGCGCTCTCCGTCCCGATGAAACAGAAAAGTCTTTTTCCCCTCTCCCTAGTCGATATAGTAGTTCAACTGTTACCTTGCCTCTGACACTTTATACTTTGTGTCTGAGGTCTTTCCACCACACACTCACTGGCAGCTTGTTTCCTCTTTTCCTCTTTTGTTTCCTCTCTGCCAGCGTCTTGCTATACTTTCTTTTCACCTTACCGCCAGGAATGGACTCCTCCTCCTTTTCACCAATTATTTCTTCTCCGCTGGGTTCTTATCAAAACGTTCCTTTAATCTTATCTAAGTAATTTCCAGTATTTCTTTATCCCCACTGCTTTTTCCACAGTGATTTATAGCTACTTCCCAGCTTCTCCGCTGTTGTTGGAGGTCCGCCGCTTTCCCTCGGAGTTTGAGGCTTCACAGCATGGAGTCTGTTGCCTCCCCTTTACACTGCAGCTCCAGCCTTGTTAAACGCCGGCAACACAGGCGAGCACAGGCAGCGTCGCAGGGTACCTTGTCCCGCAGGATTCCCTCCTGTGGTTTCAGGGTTCACGTAGCCTTCGCGACCCCTCTAAATCTCCATGCTGTTTGAGACTCCCCCAGAGGAGTTATCTCACACTCCTTTTCAGCGGCCGCAGCGTCCCGGAAGTCCCTGTATCAGGCACTTTCCAGTACATTCCAGTCACATTTCTTACAGCAAAAAGACCGTTTGTGTGTGCGTTCTACAAGAGCTCCAAATCAGTTTTAATTGGACCCACTGAATTGACCAGTATCTGATTGAATCTCACCTGAAAATAGCAATGATCTGGAAGGGACCTTAGACTTACACAAATGGTTACTGTGTTGTAGAACAAATCAACAGGTCTATCTACTTTCCAGCGCTAGTCCCAAAGCAACATTGATTAAGCCTTTCATAACTCCAGCCCCTTCTGACCACAACATTGCAGCAGTTTCTCCCACGCTCTTGCAGCAATTCTTTACCAGATCAATGCTTTCAGTTGGTACGCATAACTTCCAGATATGGTCCAAGTACATGCTTGAGACATTAATCCCCAGACCCATGGGACGCAAGTATTAACTGATTTCTTTGAGAAAAGTTACAGAAGGCTAGAGTTACTTTTTTCTTTGTTCCCTTTTCTGTTCTTTCCGCCATCAAACAAAGGAAAGCAATATTAAGCCATGGTAGCTTGGGTAGAATTTATAACTTAGCAAGTGAAAGCAATATCTATAATCCTCTTTGGGCTATATCAGGTCCTTGCTCAATGACCTCCTTCCACAGTATGTATTTCTGTGAAGAGCTTTTTACTTGAACTTTGTGCACTGAGCACTCAGAGGCACAGACCATTGATTTCTATCTGCCAGACAAGAAATAAAGGAGTTTGTGGAGTGGTGGGTTGATGATGCTGAGGTGATCCATTGTATGGAGCGAAAAGGGCAGATGCTTTGCTTCTGTAATCCTCAGTTGGACTCGATACACATTCAGATGTGCAAAATTTCCTTGGCTGCAAGTATATAACAGAACAACAACAACAAAATCAATCCAGCAAGTGCGGAAGTAATTATTTCATTTGCTGATATACAAAGCATGTTAATCAGAATGTTCATACGGGCGTTGTGGCATATCCTCCTCACTCTGCACTTCTCCTTTTTCTCTCAGAGTAGCGCCATAAGCCACTTCACCCTGAGAAACTGCTTGCGGTGAAAGACAGCTGCCGTGTTCTTCTGCAACCTCATATTCTCACCTTGGGGCACAGCTGTCAACCGTCCCTTATTTGGTGGGAAACTCCCTTATCCCAGTGCCTGTCCCGCTGCTGTCCTTTATTGATGATGTCCCTTAAATTTCCCGGGTTTCAAAGAAAGCAGCTCCTCTCCCTCCCCCCCTGCCGGCCAGGGAGGCTTCAACTGTGTTGCTTGGCTGCGTTGCTCGCCCAATAAGGAGTCTAAGAACGACTGGGGGGGGGGGGAGCTTGCATGCCTTGTGCTGATCAAATCGGCCATGTTGCCTGGGGATTCGCCTTTGCTCAGCGCTTCCCAGCGGAGAGGTGACAGTGGTTTTCCTTGCTGCATCCCCTTTGCCGGGTTGCTGCGCTGTGGGAACCACCGCTTGAGGCTTCGTTTGGCTGCTGGCTGGGCTTTCTGCCTTTGCTCGGAGGGGCTCAGAAGTTGAACATACTTGTGTTCGGAAAATCCCTTATTTTGGCTGCTGATCCCTTATTTTCAATTCTGTAAGTTGACAGCTATGCCTTGGGGCAGTAGCAACCCCAGGTTCTCCCTCAGATGCAACTTAGTTTAAAGGTCTGAAGGGTGTCATACAAACTCAAGAAGTTCCTGCTGGATCAGACCAGTGGCCCATGTAGGCCAACATCCTGTTCTCACAGTCACTAATCAGATGGGGGAAATAGCAAGGAACATCACAAGAAGACTCCTGTGGTTTCCAAGAACTGGTATTCAAAAGCATAGTGCCTAGGTTGGTGGATGGAGAGCATCGTGTTGCCTTCTTACAAAACCTCCCCATTTTCACACTCCCCATCTTTGCTGCTATTTATTAGAGAACACTTTTGACTCTGTCTCTGCCCACCACCAGCATTCAGCTCCCAACAGATCACCCCAGAGCAGGCATCCCCAAACTCGGCCCTCCAGATGTTTTGGAACTACAATTCCCATCATCCCTGACCACTGGTCCTGTTAGCTAGGGATGATGGGAGTTGTAGTCCCAAAACATCTGGAGGGCCGAGTTTGGGGATGCCTGCCCCAGAGGGAATGCAGCTCTGCTCAGAAACATGTTTCCTTAACCCCAGTTTAAGAACTGGGAGTGGGGGCTGTAAAATATCTGTGTTTCCTGCATCGAAAGGTTTGCAAATGTGTATTGATGATCCATATTCCCTAGTCTAAAAACAAACAAACAAAAACAAAACACCAATAGTTAGGCAAAGGTCCTACCTTTGAGAATAAAATCCCAGGGCAGGGCTCATCTAGCTTCTAGTTTTTCATTTTAGTTGATTACCAGTCAGTGGTCACAATACATAGAAGAGGCAGATGTTCTGAATACTATTTTGCATGCTGTTAACAGCTAAATTAATGGTAAATGGAAGTAGTACGGTAATTCCTGGTAAAATGTGAGCTGCTTTGAGTGAAAGTTTTGCCACAGGGCTTGAAATGATTTGAAGCCAGTGTGGTATTTGATATGATGTAATATGAACTTTTCAAATAGCGGGTGATTGATTGTTTGATTTAGATAGCTTTGTCATACTGCTTGGTTCAGTGTTTGTTGAGCAGAAATAACAAGATATGTCAGGTGGCAGAGAAACCCAGTTTTAAGTATATATTAGGTGGGGAGTATTATCTTTCTCATTCATGAGAGTGCAGATTGCAATCTTCCCCAAACAAATGTTAACGATAATGGAAGTCTGAAATAGAAGGCCCATTAATAAAAGTGGTTTACTCTGTTCTGTTGGGATAGCCAGTCTTTCCACCCATCACGCATTTTCATTAGAGGACATTGTTAAACCCACTCCATTACAGTCTTCTGTCACGTTAGAAAATCTCTCTCTGTATTTGGTCTGTATACTCAGTAAGTTTTATTGAGAGAGTTGGGGCAGGGAACTACCATGAGCCATAAAGAACACTCCATTAAAAAGTATTGAAAAGGGGCTGTGGACCTTAGAAATATGAGAGCTTTTTCAACAATTCCAGATGACTAAACTGCCGGCAACAGTGCTTTGTTGGTAAAATAAATTGAAATGAGGGGCCAGTACTCATATCTTGGTAAGAGTGTTGTGGACGCCAGCACAATATGGCTTCCATTTTATTTATTTATTTATTTATTTAAATAATATTTATTGAAGTTTCGAAAAGGTTACAAAAATATAAAAGAGAAAAAGAAAAGAAGAACAAAAAATACAAAATACACACACAAAAAATAAAAATAATATAAAAACAATTTAGAAAAAAAACACACGTCATCCTTTCCATATCTTAACTTTCATTTACTTGTTTCCCTGACCTCCTCACACCTCCCTTTTTTGTATTCTAGTTCAATTAGTAATTTCAGCAAATCTTTTCCATTTTTTCTTTTATCTTGATAATTCATCTTAATATATTATAACTTTTCATTTTCACTTAATAACACTCAATTTTCAATTAAATAATTTATTTTAAAAAACCTAACCTGTTAATTAAGTCAGCAAAACCTTCCATCTTTCACTATTATATTCTGTCATTCAGTTTGCCTTAATTTATTTTAACCTTATCTTACCATAAAATACCTTAAAGCTTAAAACTTAATACTTATTTGTACATAACTCCATATTATTTCTACTAAAGCCAAATAGTTTCCTTCCAACGTTTTTCCTAATATTCATTAATTTTACACTAATTTCCAAAATAAAACTTTAAAAATTTTCTTCCAATCTTCATCCAGCGTCTCTTTTTCCTGGTCTCGGGTTATGTCAGTCCTTATTGTCCTTTTCTTCTGGTCCATCAACCTGGTAATCTTATGTCCGAGGCTCTTAAGTCTCTTCCATGTCCCTTCTGCAGATCTTCTTTTTGTTTATACTTGCACTTTACCTTCTCTTTTGTTGATCTCTTTCTTAATTTCTTTCCTTTCTCATTGAAGAGTAGATCTCGGGGATGTTCCAACTCGAAAATGTCTCCATCTTTCCTCAAGAAATCAGCCCATTCCTCATAGTTCCATTCCCCACAGTCAACAGCGTAGTCCAGAGGGTATTTAAAGACATGCTTCAAGGACCCTTCAAACTTAAGGGCCCCCATAACTCCAGGTCCCCCCTGGCCCGCTCCAGGTTCAACCTTCAACAACAACGACTTATGCTCCTGTGGGGCCTCAGGTGTCTCCATTTGTATTGCTTGAAGTTCAACAACAACTTCCTCCCCTGTCTTCTGCATTTGCACTTGCTCCATCAAATCAGGTTCTTGAGTTGGCTCCTGAGTAATTCCTGTATAATATTCACTGTTTGTCCAAATTTTTTAACTGCAACAGTCATCAAATCCATCTTCTCTTGCAATTGTTCTAACAGGGCGCTCGTCTTGCAAAGAGCAAGCACCAAAGTTTCTTCCAGTCACATTTTTGTTCAAGGTCACAGTCTGTTCCCAGGATCCTAATCACCACAGCTGGAGAAACCCCAGATCGACTCCAGCAACAATTTAACAAACTCCCTCTAGAGGAGGCCGTTTCTATTTGTATCCATCTTAAAAGCAAATCCAACAAAAGAAAGTTACCGTATTTTTCACTCTATAACACGCACCCGACCATAACACGCAGATAGTTTTTAGAGGAGGAAAATCCGTAGGCATGCCACCCGTAGGCATTTCCTCCATAACACGCATAGACATTTCCCCTTACTTTCTAGGAGGAAAAAAGTGAGTGTTATGGTGCAAAAAATACGGTACTTTCACTTTTCGAATTTTTAGTTCCTTTTAAATGCAAAGGGCAACATTGAAGATAATTTGTATCTCTTCTTTAGCTATCTGTCAAAAGATGTTTCTTTCACGGTCAATTAACTCACAATATGGATTCCATGGTCACTAAAAAGTAAATAAGTGATGTTGCTCCATACCAATGAGTTCTGTCACACACGAAAAGCACCGGTTAAAAGGATCTGAATAATAATTTTTTAATTGTGCTGTGATGCAGCCATACTTTCCCACCAACTTTGTTATAATTAGAAAGACATATGGTTGTGTTTTATAATTAATTCCCACAAATTAGATGCTTTTGGAGTTGACTGATTAGTCTTGTGCACATGGTTGCAATGTTTTCATTGTTTAAATCTGTGTTATCCTAACACAGGCAATGTGCACATCAAAAACATCTGCCAGACCTGAATCAATTAAATCATATTCATTCTCTCTCTCTCTCTTTTGGAGAGGAGGGATTTGATTTCTGAATTCATGCAAACCAATGAACAAAATTCATTAAAATGAATACCACTGAGCTGTGTACACATATTTCAAATTGTTTTAAACTGGAAGCTTTTTGTACACAGTATCTAATATTTTCATAGTACACTTAAGGAAGGGGGGCTAGCTAAATTTGTGAAACCAAAAGATGAGAATAAGCCCTTTTTATTTTGTATTATATTATTATTATTTAAAAGTTTGTATACCACAATTTCATAACAAATATCAAAGCAGCTTATCACAATTGTAATGCAATAAAAACCACAGACAAAAATAAAACAGATCACCAGCTGACTATTTTGGAAAATGGTTTTCTCAATTCTCTGCATTAGCCTGGCGGTTAATAAAAGTTTTCAGCAAATGTTTGAAAGTTAGTATAGAAGGGGCCTGCTAGATCCTGAATGAAAGAACATTCCACAGGAGTGAGCCAATAACACTGAAGGTTCAGTTTCGTGTTGATGTCAGATGAGCCTCACTAACACGGAGCACAACCACTGACACTCTTGCAGATGATGTCAGTGATGGCACTGGGATATATTGTGCTGACTGACAGCCAAACCAGACGTGAAGGGAGAGATCTGTGATTGGGATGGTCTGTGGTTTTTGCTTTTAGTTGCTCTGAAACAAGTCCCATCAAAGTTGCAGAAAACCTGACATTTATTCTAATTCAGCTTTGAAGAGTGGGTTATTCCAATTCAGCTTTAAAGAGTGGGTTTTCGCAGGGAAAGTTTGAGGCAAAACCAAACAAACCAACAAAACACTCAGACATGCAGCGTCTCCCCACACCCAACATAAAATAAAAATAAAAGGTATCATTGCAAGAGTTGACAATTCCAATTCCATGCACATATATGATATATAGGTATTATTATTCAAACACATGTTTATTTTTAACCTACTATATTTTGTATGAATGTGTTCCTAATGTCATTATACTTGTTCATGAAAACTCTGCACCAATAAGTAATCTGTTCATAAGTTGCAAGTGTAGCCATATCCTCAACCCGTTGATTATATGGAGCCATACACTTATATTTCCAGTGCATCCGTATCAGTATTTTGGCCATGGTAAGGGCATGAATAATTGTTTAACTTGTCCAGTTGTCAAATTCCATATAGTAGGCATGTACTTCAAAAGAATATTTTCCTCTGAATTTTTTAAACTTTTTCCGCATAGTCACGTTTTTATAATCCACTACTTTCTCCCACAACTTAGTAAAAACGTGTGTTTTAAGACACATGTAAAAACAGGTCTTTTGAGGAAACATTATTCATAGAACAACATGCTGTTTTAGACAGTCCTTTTCTGTACAAATGTAGTAGAGTTCCTATAACATGGGTAGGCAAACTAAGGCCAGGGGGCCAGATCCGGCCCAATCGCCTTCTAAATCTGGCCCGCGGATGGTCCGGGAATCAGTGTGTTTTTACATGAGTAGAATGTGTGCTTTTATTTAAAATGCATCTCTGGGTTATTTGTGGGGCATAGGAATTTGTTCATTCCCCCCCAAAAAAATATAGTCTGGTCCCCCACAAGATTTGAGGGACAGTGGACCGGCCACCTGCTGAAAAAGTTTGCTGACCCCTGCCTATAAATTTGAAGACATGGAGCGCTAAAGTGCAGACCTCTGCCTGGAAAGAGCGGAGTGAAAGATAAGCCCTTAGTTTTCTTAAATATTTGCATTTGAAGTAAGCACAGAACAAGGCAGCCTTGAGAGCTGGAAGTTCAACTCATTCTCCTTGGTAAAGTCAAACTTTTAAGTTCAGTATATTCAATTTCATGGTCAGTGTACTTAGGAGACAAAGCCATATTCTGTGCCAATATTTGAAAAGGCCCAAACAGGCAGATTCAGGACTCTCTCTTTAACCCTGATGTTTGTGTGCTTTGGTCATAAGCCTGTGTGTGTGTGTGCACGCGCGTGTTAAATACAAATTTCAGATCCTCTTTCCAAGGCCATAATGCCACATTCATCTGGTGTTTTGTTTTTTAAAAAGGTAAAAGACCCCGGGATGGCTAAGTCCACTCAAAGTTGACTATGTGGTTGTGGCACTCATCTCACTTTCAGGCCGAGGGAGCCAGTGTTTGTCCACAGCAGCTTTCCAGGTCATCTGGCCAGCATGACTAAACCGCTTTTGGTGCAACGGAGCATCGTGACGGCGCACGGAAACACCGTTTACCTGCCCACCACAGTGTTACCATTTATCTACTTGCACTGGTGTGCTTTCAAACTGCTAGGTTGGCAGGAGCTGGGACAGAGCAACAGGAGCTCACCCCATTGTGGGGATTCGAACCGCCGACCTTCCAATCGGCAAGCCCAAGAGGCACAGTGGTTTAGACCACAGCACCACTCCTGCCCCTAACCAGATTTTTACCATATGGTGTTGTAGCTAATCCAAGGTATTGCTGTCACTGGCAAAGTATACTCCCTGCCCCCTGTTGCACAGTAAGATTTTATGAAAGGTTTTCATACTACAATAAGAAAAGTGACAAAATACTATATATATATATATATATATATATATATATATATATATATATATATATATATATATTATATATTGGCCCTTACCATCCATAAAAGTTAGTAGCCCCTCCCAGCTCTCACCTGTGATCTTTCCTTTCTCCTTCCAGCCTCTCACCCTGAGAGTGACATTTTCATCTGCCAGTTACATAAAAAGGGAGGAAAAAAAAGTATTGAAGACATTCAGTCCATGATAACATCCATCTTCTCCACTTTCTGTTAGGAAATATTTCATATACGAGTCAAAGTGTCTCTGAAGTATTACAGTGGTGCCCCGCAAGATGAATGCCTCGCAAGACGAAAAACCCGCTAGACGAAAGGGTTTTCCGTTTTTCGAGGCGCTTCGCAAGACGAATTTCCCTATGTGCTTGCTTCGCAAGACGAAAACGTCTTGCAAGTCTTGCGATAGCGCTAATCCGCTAATCCGCTAATAGGGTTGCTTCGCAAGACGAAAAAACCGCTAGACGAAGAGACTCACGGAACGGATTCTTTTCGTCTTGCGAGGCACCACTGTATTTAAAATATCCATGTAATACCTCTGGAGATCCTGTGAATACCTGAGCAAAGGTTACCTTCTTATGAACTGCCCAAGCTCCTCTTTAGTGTTTCACAGCATCAAAGGAAAGCTGCTTTGTATCAAGTTTGACCATTGGCCCATTTAGCTGAGTATTGTCTATGACCATTGGCCAGCTTGTGTCTTTCCCAGTCCTACATGGAGCTGCTGGGGTTTGAATCTGGGACCTTCTACATGCAAAACTGATTCTTTACCACTGAGCTACCTGTGATTCTTCTTTCCAGCTTATAGCACAAGTCTGTCCTTGAACTATGCCTGTTGGATGAGTATAAACAGGTACTAAGCCCCTTGCAGTGGTATAACTGTGGCTGCCAGTATAGCTGGGCTATAGGATAGGACAGTCCATTTTGAATCTCGAAGCCAATGGGATCAAGTAGTCTTAGTCAAGAGTTAGGTGGGGGTGACCGAAATCCTCAGTGCTGAAAACCAGTGAGAGCCAGTGTGGTATAGTGGTTAAGAGCGGTGGACTCGTAATCTGGGGAACCAGGTTCGCGTCTCCGCTCCTTCACATGCAGCTGCTGGGTGACCTTGGGCCAGTCACACTTCTCTGAAGTCTCTCAGCCCCACTCACCTCACAGAGTGTTTGTTGTGGGCGAGGAAGGGAAAGGAGAATTTTAGCCGCTTTGAGACTCCTTCGGGTAGTGATAAAGCGGGATATCAAATCCAAACTCCTCCTCCTACTCCTCCTCCCCCTTTTGAATTTGAAACGTGTTTTGCCATTTTATATATTTATTACATGCATTAGAACTTCAGCTCATGGGTGTGGTCAGGATTTTTTTTTGGGGGGGAGGCCTTTGTTAGGCGAGGCAAAACCAACATGATTGGTCAGTTGGTCAGTTAAATATTTCTATTTTCTTATTTGAACTGGAGGGAGGCCTCCCTTGGCTGCATACGTGTTTCTGCTTTCCATTTGAGTTGGAAGACCAAAAAACAAACACACACACAAAAACAAACAAGCGAAAAAGCAAGCAGTCTAATGATAGTCCCAAAGGGCGTGGGAGTGTATGTTTCTGAAGCTGCACTCCTGCACATACTTCTGTAAGTAACTCCCATTGAACTCTGTTGGATTTACTTCTGCGTGGACAATTAAACTGGGAGAGCCATTTGAGGCCCTTTTAAATAGCAACTGTGCCTACCAAACAGATCTGCCTTCCTTTGCATATTCTGTGTTTTTAGAGCTCATCCTCTGTCACAACCAGGCTCTGCTGCAGGATGCCTCTGAATTGCAAGATGCTTGGGAACAGAAGCAGTGGCGGATTTAGGGGACTGTGATCCCTAAATCCGGGTGCTGGAAATTTTTTTTCACCATGGCCCAAACCCGTCCTTGGTGACCCTGTTTGTAGAAGTCTAGCCTGGAAAGTCCATGTAAATATCAGGTTCTGGTGTTAATTCCAGTTAATGGATGCAGGGGAAATATATATATATATATATATATCACTTCTTTAATTTGACCAGGAATAGATAAATTCTTCTAGCACATTTAGGATACTTAAGGTGGTGAATGAAGAAACTTTAACTCTGGTTAATACAGCTTGGAAGCAGGAGGGACAGTTAGGTTTTGCTTATTAGGTAATGGACAGCTCTCACGAGTGGGACTGATGTTCTGGGCTCAGCAGGCCTGAAAATGGAATTTTGAACCTTTAAAATAGATGCAAGCAGTGTTAATATAGGGCAGGCTCATCACAGGCATACAGCTGTCATTTTATGTATTCAGCTTTCTTTCGTTTTTAATCACCTAATCCAAAGACCAGAAGACTGATTATACTGGAACTATGTAAAGAGCAATAGACATATGATGAGGGGAAATGATAGAGAAACTCAAACAAAAGGAAACATTATGAGCTGTAACAATGGAGTGCTGGCTCAGTCATATCCTGAGAGCACATTTGCCGTGTGATCCAGAGAGAGCTGTTGTTTATTGACAGTAGAAGGAGGTGGAAGAGAGGAACTGACAGTCACAGTGAAGATGAGGGTGCATAAAAGATGTAAGAATTCAAATTGGCTTTGGAAAGGTCATTTTGTATGACTCATGGTAAATGTCAGAGACTCTTTTTTTGGGTTTCTTGATAAGCCCATAGTCCTTTCGGTCTCTGTAACTAGTTAATCAGATGGACATCCCGCTTCCTGAACCTGCATAGATAAATTGAAATGGAACTTCATTTGCAAGTTCTTGTGCTTTAATATGAAAAAGTTGGTGTGTGCTGGGTGTGTTACCTGGAGAACAGCTTTATCCTGACTTGGGCACCTGTTTAGCATCTGATGCCAAGGAGGTGACGTAATTCTTGTCTAGACACCTCCTAGTCTAGGTGTCTCTTGGGCACTGTTGCATTCTGCCTTCCTAACATTAAATCTATTGGTTCTAGCATAATCAATGCATTCAAACCCAAGCTGGAAGTGGAACGCTAAACAGGTTGGGGTACTGGGTGAGGAATGAAATGAATTGCGCAAAATACTTGCAACGCGTTTGGGTACAAATCACATGAAAAGTGGCTTGGCTAGCCAGACATAACCAGCAACATCTGCCACTCTGGGCAAAGTCAGAAAAGCCATTTCCTTCCAAATCACCTTTATTCTTATGAGGGCTAACCCTTTGATCCTGTTTCTGAAAGTTTGTCAATTTAACAATAGCTAGTGAACTTGAACCCTTGTCCAGGCTTACCTGTTAGCCCTCTTTGTAGGTGTCAGGAGTCCAGAGATAGCATAGACTAAAGTCACCATACTTTAAGAAAAAGGGGAACAAATCCAACTAGAGACGAGGGCAAAGTATCAACAAGGCAACAGCAATAGCTTTGAGGAAGCAGGAGGGACGCTGACTAACAAGGTCACGGTGTTACACGCTTGGCTTCAGCAGTAATTTAGGACTGAGGTTTCTGCACTGTTCACGACAAAGCACTTAATCTGGAGCTTTTCCTTTGTGTCTTACTCATGTACCACCACCTTAGACTCCTATCATCTTATCACTTTAGGTCAAGGGTGATGTTGGGCGTCTTTCAGAGTAAGGTCCTTGAGGCATTAAATTTTACAGGAGACTTTTTGAGAGAGCCATCCTCGTTTCATCACTGTTCTGCTGGAAAGATGATTAAGAGCTCTGTTCTTGGCCAAAGTGCAGTAAATTAGCTTCCTGTCTAGCTCACTCGCTTTATTATTTATTAACTTGCTAGGCAGAGACTGTGTGGGCTGGCAGATGGATGGGGCCGATTAAAATAAAAAAACCCCAAACCTATTGCAGCTGACCTAACCCAGAAGTATCACTGCAGCTCAGTGCAACAAATGTTATTTTCCTTCACCTCTACGTGTATGGAGCAACACGTGTGCCAGGCCAAATCCCCAGGTTTTGAAGTGAACATGCACATTTAACATTTGCAGAAGTTTTGGACTGATAAGAGCCAGGAGAGGAAGGGCTTGCAGAGTTTGTTACACTTCGTGAGATTGGAACTTCGGACTTGTATGTTCTGAGGTTGGCTGGGTTGGTATGCTTCATGCATTAATTCCTTTCTGGCCTACTTCAAAAGCAAAGCCAAAGATCCTCAAAGAAGTATTTGTCTCTGCGGAGGATACTTGGCATGATTGCAAGGGCTATATATTACGTTGAAACGGGGGGTGTTTTCCTTGTGATTTCTTGGCTTGAGGAACAGAGAAATGCAAAAATGAATGAAATAAAAAGTTGCTAACCAAAATGCAAGGTCAATTGTTGCTCTCTCGGAGGAAAACTGTAACTGTTAAAACCGTTACGGTTGTCATTTCAGGCCCATCTGTGGCCTCCCACAGAGCTTTTACAGTCCCTTCTCTTGGATTCATTTTCTCAAGGCCCAGCTTGTAACCTGAATGCTAAATGTGTAGGTGGCATAAATATATTATGCTTTGGTGGAGCTGTATCATTTATCATGCAAAGATGTTCTCTTCTCCAAGGAGATGAAGCTGCTTGATGAAAAATCAGAGCATTGCCTTTTTGTTAAATAATATAGCCTGCTCTATTTTAGGAGAAATGGATTAGTACGAGAGTTGCCAGGTCAGGAACATACCAGATGCTGAGTTTTAAGGTTCCAAACCTGAGTCTTGGGGCATTGCCTGGTGATGTCATGGAGGAGGTCCCAGGTGATTGGAAGAGGGGAGCCAAGGAGGGCAGACCTCCTAGAGTGTCTATGCTATAATTTGCAGCCAGCTCCTGCCGGGCTGGAGTTTCTTAATTGTTTTTTCTTCTTAGTATTATTATTAGAGGCGGACTCGCCCACCTGGAGTTTCAAGTCCTGCACCTGCCACCTGGAGGGAACCAGGGAACCCTGGAGACTTCAGGTCAGACCTGGAGGTCTGGCAGTCCTCATTAGCACTAAAGACTGAAGTCTGGTGTCTTGTGTGATATGATAACTTTTCACAGTTTGCCATTCCCCCCCCCCACCCATTTCAGCCAGTGCTGCAGTCAGAGAGACTCCCCTGCGGTTAGGGCTGTCAACTGATTAATGATTTTGGTTGATGAATCATCTACTTTTCAACTGATTGATCAATGAATCATTAGAAAAACAACCTTTTTTTTTTTTTGCAAAACCTCAGTACAGGAGCCTTTCATGGATACGGAAACTGGAGTAGGGTAACATACAGATAAATAAGCAAAAGCAACTGTGCGTTATTAGGAGGAAACATTTTATTTTTCATGTCCAGTTACAATGGCTCAAAACCACTGTGGCCTCAAAATGCAAACAAGTCAGTCATTAACTCAACACTCTGCAGCTAAAGATGGTCTCCACTGATTCATCAGTTAAAGCTTTGGTTTCTCCACCTGTGCATGGGAAAACCAATCGTGGTTGCCATGGTGACAACTAGGTCCATCCTGTCATGCAAGAGGCAGGGCAAAATGCCAAGGAAGCGCTGACAAATGATGGGACAGCATGGCCTGGAACAATTATTTCCCCATGCTACTTCAAGGCCGTGGGTGGGGGGCATCTAATGCATTCATTCTGTTAGGTCAAGGATTTCCATTGGCCTACTGGAATTTTACAGTCCTTGCACTTCTGGAGAATTGGGGGAATGCTTGGAACAGAGGAGAAGGGAGGGAAAGTTCCATTGCACAGCCAAAAGTTAGAACAGATGTGTTGGATACCTCCCATTCTTCCTTTCATTGGCAAGAAAGTTGCCCACAAAGATTCAGGAGGGCAAGGCTGAGAAGAAGAATACGTCAACCAGCATGGGCTTTATGGTTAGGGGTGCTACCTGTCATCCCTCCGTCAGCTGTTGCATGCCAGGGGATAACATGGGATTGAGCCTTCTCTGTAAAGGCACTCTCACTGTGGGATTCTCTCTCCCTGGAGGCATGGAATAGAATTCCAGTGCATATTTGTTCTCCTGGACATTTGGTGAATGAAATCTAGGCTGCTCAAGGTCTTAGCATATGCTGAACAGCTGCTCTTAATCTGTGACTGATCATTTTGTTGTTTTATTGTACACTATCATACTTTTATAGTGTTTTTGAAACCCCCGCTCTGTGATTCTTTTGTAATGAAAAGAGGTTGAAAAGTCTTGTCAATAAATAAATGAAAGAAAGAATCCTCAGAGCTCCTAAGACCTGCCAGAGAGCCCAGGAAGGAAGAGAAGGAGTGTTTTGAATGTCCTTTTCTTTAACTGAGACCTCAGGACTTAGGAAGCTGCCAGAGATGCAGAGCGACAAGTGCCAGCCCCTTCTTCCCCAACCACAAATAACCAAACTGATTGCACTGTATCCAGTGTAGTGCTAAGTCACAGTCACTCAGTGGTGTACTTGTTGCACAGGTGGAACATAGTTGTGCAGGGGAAAACACAAGTATGTTACCAGAGATTGTTGTGCAACAGATTGCACAACAAGAATGATCTGATCCACAAAAAAACTTTAGCTAGCGCAACAGTTGCATTGGATTCCTTCGTTGCACATCCATTGAACTCTGCCGTCCTCTAGCACATGTGCTCTTGGATATGATGGAAATGACTCATCCTGTTTAATGTTGGGGGATAGCTCAACAAAAAGCCTCCATCAACCCTGAGATTGCCCAAGTGGTATTCCCAGGTACAGGCTTCTGGAGATGATTCCAGGCTACTCTAAAGACAATATCACCAGTGAATTACCAATGGCGACTGGGATTCCTGCAGAATTTTCTTGAAGCTATTTGAGTTTTTCACAGGTGCATTATCAATATAGTACTATTTGGAACAGAAAACTTGGTTGGCCAGTAAGAAATTAACTGGGGGAGAATACCTCCATTTTGACAGGAGATTGGTTCAGCAGGGCTGGATTTAGGTTTGATGAGGCCCTAAGCTACTGAAGGTAATGGGGCCCTTTTTATGTCCAGCTGTGCTTTGTCAACAACAAATTGTCGCTGTTTTTTGTTGTTGAATATATGCTATATGGTAATTTATGGACCTAATAGGTATGTAGGTTTTATTTTATTTGTTCTTTATCTTATATTTTGGAAATATACATCCAGGTTTTTTTACCTTTACATTTTTTGGGGGCCCCCAAGAGAGTGGGACCCTAAGCTACAGCTTGTTTAGCTTATACATAAATCCGGCACTGTCCATGGGCTGCTTCCAGGATACAGTTGCAAATGGGCTGTTGTGAGCAAAATTCAGGGAACCCTGCCTCCGCTAACAGCAAAAACAAAAGACCAAAGTCCCAATGAGCAAAGGAGCTGTAGATTCTGATGAATAAGGCTAAATGGAACTGAATGTTCCTCCTCATTAACTGTGTTCTAACTCTTCAATATCAAGTAGCCTTTCAGCACCGAGTTGGTAAAATTTCAGCCCTTGCTTTTCAGCCAGTCATTTTATCAACCTTTCTTTTGGGAACACAATGTATGTTTCTAAGGAATCTGGGTCCATAAAAACATGTTTGCATTTCCAGAGTGGCTGGTTCTACATTCAGAGCTGGTGATCTGCCAGATTGGCTTAACAAAATCAGGAAGCGTAATATTTATCCCAGAGACAAGCATAATTATGCACAATTTTTAAAATACAAAAATTGTAATCATGGTGGTTGTGGTACCCTAACAGCCTGATCAAATGCATGTCTAATCAGAAGTGAATCTAGTTGAGGGCAATAAGCTCTGCTTCCAAGTAGGCATGCTTAGATACCTTTCCAGGGTTGATTTTATAATGGTTCCGAGAAGATTATTAATATATGATTTTACTGAGCTTACAGAATGCAGGTGAGATGCATTATAGGATTCTTCTATAATATTGCAATTCTCTCTCCGATGCTTTTTAACATCTTTATGCGCCCCGTCGCCCAGCTTGTCCGGAGTTTTGGGCTGGGTTGCCATCAGTATGCTGATGACACCCAACTCTATCTGTTGATGGATGGCCACCCTGACTCGGCCCCAGACACACTGGCGAGATGTCTGGAGGCTGTGGCTGGATGGTTACGTGGGAGCCGGTTGAAGTTAAATCCTTCGAAGACAGAGGTCCTCTGGCTGGGGCGGGACGATATGGGATTGAGGGCGCAACTCCCATCTCTTGCAGGGGTGCAATTAGTGCCAGCACCGTCCGTTAAGAGTTTGGGTGTAATCTTCGATACCTCCCTCTCTATGGAGGCGCAGATTACAGCTATAACAAAGGCGGCATTTTTTCATCTCCGCCAAGCTAAGCAGTTGGCCCCTTATCTCTCTCGCCCTGACCTAGCCACTGTGATCCATGCGACGGTCACCTCCAGACTGGATTACTGTAACTCGCTCTACGTGGGGCTGCCCTTGAGACTGACCCAGAAACTCCAGCGGGTGCAGAATGCCGCGGCGAGACTCCTTATGGGGTCTTCGCTGCGAGACCACATTCATCCGGTACTATACCAGCTGCACTGGCTCCCGGTGGAGTACAGGATCAGGTTTAAGGTGCTGGTTTTAACCTTTAAAGCCCTATACGGCCTAGGACCCTTGTACCTACGGGACCGCCTCTCCTGGTATGCCCCACAGAGAAACCTACGGTCTGCAAATAATAACATCCTCAAGGTCCCAGGCCTCAGAGAGGTTAGGCTGGCCTCAACTAGAGCCAGGGCCTTCTCGGCTGCGGCTCCAATCTGGTGGAACGCTCTGTCACAAGAGACTAGGGTCCTGCGGGACCTGACATCTTTCCGCAGGGCCTGCAAGACAGAGTTGTTCCACCTGACTCCCTCCTCTGGCAACCTGCACAGAATTTTGCTTAATCGGTTGCCATTAATTTGATTTTAATTAATTTTTATAATGAAATATTTTTAGAATGTGTGATTATTTGATTGTTTGATTATTTGATTATTGTTAGCCGCCCTGAGCCCGGCTTCGGCTGGGGAGGGCGGGATATAAATAAAATTTATTATTATTATTATTATTATTATTATGCTAAGCATAACATTAAAATTCAGATGTCTGCCAAAGAACAATTTTTAGAAATTTCCATTTTTATTATTAGCTATATTCCCCAAATTGATTGATCCTGGCAGACCAAACTATTCACCTGTCTTCCATCTGACAGAATCTATCCCACTCTAGCCAGTGAAGAGGATCAGAAAGAGAAGGTAGACATAAAACATGAAACATTCTCCACAACGAATGGCTCAGCCGGTCAGTCAAACTGTACCAGGTATTGTGGAGCCAGACAACACTTATCTTGGAATATAACACTTCGGTTTATGACCCTGGAGTTTGAGAAACCCCGACTATCACAAATCAGGAATGAGATTATCCCTAGAGACTCTGAGAATAAGACATGTCCGTCACATTTGTCTATACACTGCAGCATGTCATCTCTGGCCAAAAGTTTGTCTTAAGTTCTGTTTTGTGAGTCATTTGGGGACAAGCTTCACGTGTCATCAGATTATTTATGTTAAGTGATGGCTTGACAGCCTGCTGTGCCTGCCTCCCAGTCAAAACTTGGGGGTCTTTCCACACCCACGGAAGGGCAAGCTTGCTTAATGGCCCTTGGGATGGTTCAGCCCACGAAGGGCCTGGAATGTCATACTTTACTGCAGATGGATTGGTACACTGATTCCTCTCTGTATGCAAATCATAACAGTGGAAGGTGACATTAGGCATAACAAATGCTCTATTGATACCGTAATTTCTTGTTTGGTTAATAGCAACAGTGTTCTTTCAAGAGGCAATGGGCCGTACTTTGATTTGACTGCTGGGATTTACTCTGTTGTTTCGAATCAATGTGCACTTTATTCCAATAATCTTTTAATTCTCCAGTCGCCACATTATTTTAGATTGAGAGAATGCAAAGGCATATTTTTGGTTCCCCCCTTCTCCTGTTGCTCACACCATAGACTCTAACACACACAATTTATACTGAATTCCAGTAAGTTCCACAATGTTTATATTGCTGCCTATTTTAATGAAAACAAATATTGCTTTGATAGGATTCTTATATGTTAGAACCCCGTTCCATTTCATTTTGTGGCACTAAAACTCCTTTGATTGAGTATTTAAAGCCATTTGCGTGGACAGGCGGAGTCCCCAGATCCCGAGTGGTCCCCCCCGTCATGTGGAATAACGACTCTAGACAACGTGCTATGGGATTAAATTGGCCACAACTTTATTAAATTTCAAATGTGGGTAGACCTTGGCTCAGGCATTGGGCGTTCTCCCTCCCTAGTCCCCAGCCGGGGACCTAGGGAGCATCAGGGTTATCCAGTGTGTGTGGGGGGGATGGGCCGGCTCTGGAGAACATATGTTCAAGCAGAGATAGCCGCCCCCGTTACGCCGCCGCAGGGGAGAGCAATGACGACCTTTCGGCGTACGGCCAAAGCCTCCCTTCAAAAACCCCTTTAACGGGGAACCCTGGTATCGCCGCCGCAAAGAGGAAGATGGACTAAAGGATTCCGCCCAAGGCCTGATACCGCCAAAGTTGTGACGTTTTGCTACGGGAAAGGCGAAACCTGCCAATGCAGGGAAATTCCTTTCCGGCCCTTTAACAGCGACCTTATCGTAGCAGCGCCCGCATACCTGTGGAGAGGTTAACCTGCAAAACCTATGAAGAAAAGTTAACCTGCAAAAGAAGACATTAACTGAGGGTGGGTAGGGTGGGAGAAGCTCTGGAGCCAAGTGAGGATTAACAAGTAAGATCCACCCTCTATTGTGTGGGCAGGTAATCCCTCCCCTTACCTGGCCTGGTTTCCCTGGCAACGCTTCCCCCAGGTGGGATTGGACAACTCACTGGGGTTAGGCGGGGACCTCCAGGTATCCCACCTGAGGGAAGGCAAAGCCTATGCTGATGGGGCCACTCCAGATCCAGGGCTGCACGCGTCCACGCAAAAGGCGCCCCCCGTTTTAAGTGGGGAGCGGTCATTATTGACATGTCTGTCTCCTTCAGGTATCTGAAGAAGTGTGCATGCACACAAAAACTTGTACCAGAACAAACTTAGTTGGTTTATAAGGTGCTATTTAAATTTCCCCTAAGATAGAAAAAAGGGACGCGGGTGGCGCTGTGGGTTAAACCACAGAGCCTAGGACTTGCCGATCAGAAGGTTGGTGGTTCGAATCCCCGTGACGGGGTGAGCTCCCGTTGCTCGGTCCCTGCTCCTGCCAACCTAGCAGTTTGAAAGCACGTCAAAGTGCAAGTAGATAAATAGGTACTGCTCCGGCGGGAAGGCAAACGGCGTTTCCATGCACTGCTCTGGTTGTGCCAGAAGTGGCTTAGTCATCATGCTGGCCACATGACCCGGAAGCTGTACGCTGGCTCCCTCAGCCATTCCCTCTTTGGAAGAGGAAATGAGTCTCAGTGAAAATTGATATACTGTAAACGTAATACATAAAATAAGTAAAATACAATAAAAAATAATAGTAAACACAGTACAAACTTGAATAGCACAAGATCATAGCCAACAGCATAGGAGGACAGGGTTTTGCCAAACAAGGGGAAAGAGCTAGCCAACAGTAAAAACTTGCTGAAAAAAAAGACTGTCTCTGTCACCAGTTCTCCAAATGCGTAATAGAGAAGGGTTAGATGGGGGTGACTATTTAGGCTATTCTATAGGGATGGTTAATCTAATTCTGTGCACTCATGTTTTGCTTTTAAAAAGACATTTTAATGCATTTCTGCTGTGTTAACGCAACTCGGGCTGCAATCTTGATCCCACTTATGTGGGAGTAAGCACTACTGAACTCAGTGGGACTTACATCCCAGTAGCAGAAATGGTGAGGATTGCACTGTTAATCCTTTTAAAAAGCACACACACTTCACCAAGATTCCCCCCTCTAAGAATTTCCAAATAAATTGGACATAGTGTTGCTCTCAGCTACCTTTAATTTTTTGTTAATGTCTTCTAATTAGCTTTTCTTCCAGTGAACCTGTCATGGTAACAGCTGCATCTGGAAGAACGTTCTGCAGCCAATAAACATCCTCTTGAAAATGCCACCCTGACAAAAGGAACAACACTTGTGCTAGCAGCATTAAGGATGTTTTGGTACATCCTGACCCACAACTCTAAATCAAGCTAGTTGCTGGCTAATCACCCCCTTGGAGTCCTGGTGTATCAGCTAAATGATGGTTGACAGAGTAACCTGGATTGCTCTTTGATGTATACTCCTGGCTTGCTAGTGAGGAACACAATTAGGAGACAATTTGGAGTTGAGCTACATTGCGAATCTTGTGGTTCAGGTTGCCAGGGAATTGCTGCGAGATAATTTATGGTTTTGTTCCTTACTTCAGCAGCACGATGCCAGCTTCACGGCAACAAAAGTGCCACCTCATTAGTATCAAGCTAGTTGGTGAAACTTTGGGAAGACACTTGGTTGAAACATCTCATTAGTGAAGGTATCTCTAAGCATCCCAATGCAAATATGGGTGCTACATGGAAGGTGGGACTTGGATTTCTGCACTAGTCAAAGGCAGCCACACCACCCTCCTTCCTGCCCTCCCTCCAGATAGAGTTCAGGCAACCCTCCTGAGGCCAGAAGATAACCCGCTTGCTGCACAGAGCTCATTCCTTGACTTGGCTGGAACAAGCAATACAGTGGCAGTTACACTGTGCCAAACATGTCCTAGCCAAAAGGGTGATAGGCAAAGCCAATCTTGCACTCATATATGGGTGTGGCCCTGTACGAAATAGTAGAATGAAAAGTATTCCTCTAGTAGTGGAACATCTGAATAAGCATCTCATGTAAACTGTACCAGCTGGCTCAGGTCAGCTGCAGAGTGACAGGCTGCCAGTTCCAGGTCTTTGCAGAGCATATATGTGCAATGGCATTAGTCTGGAGTATTCATGCTTCGCATGTTCAGGTGCAGCCCCAGAACAGTGTGTGTGAAAGGCTCCTGCAGCAAATTCCATACTGGTGAATAACAGCCACAACTCAAAAGCGAATTATAATTTCCGTTCTTTACATAGGGATACCATGAAAACCTGCTGATCCATTGTCTAAAGACACGTGTGCCATCCAAAGATCCTCTCCAAGAGCAGCATCTGGAAAAGTACAACCTCTTGCTGTAAAGTGATGAGAGACTGCAAATTGAGTTTTCCTCTTCTGTTTATCTTTGTGGCACATTGCAGTTGGGGTTACGTCCAAGCACTGGGGAAATTTTATAAAGTCTGTGCCTTCCCTGAAGGTATAGTCTAAAAATAGCATAAGGCAGATGCGTACATTTGCAAAACAGACCAGTTGACAAGCTTTCTTTGCTTACATCTCATGGACTACTTTGTTCCTACACCTCATAAATGTGCAGACCTGTCAAACAGTCAAATTTAATTGCCAGATGTTCCTGTAAGCTTATCGCTGGCAACTTCAGCTTCAGTGTGCTGACCTCTTACTCAAGTTTTCCTTCTTGGCTCCCACAATAATGCTTGCTGTTTGCCTTGGAGAAATAAGATTCGTTCTTTTCAACAGCCAAAGACTTCATGCTAAACGCTGCTGTATTCTTTCCTCTGTGTTGACTTGCAGAGGCCGTGGTGTTTGCATTTTTGTTTAAATAGGCCCCTGTGCTAGGAAAGAAGTCTTAAGTTTCAGCCTGGCTGAATAATCTTACTTTTCTGTTTCACTGCACTGTGCTTCATGTGCTATTAACCCAACTCTGTGGCAATACCTACCTCCTAAGCGTGAGCAACTTGGATTGCCTAGCCAGAGAGATAACGAGAAAGCTATTTTTTTCTTAAGTGATGTTCATTGTCTTTGCTGCTAAATATGGGACTGCTGATTATACCCCATATAGTGCAGTCGTTCAAAACACATTACTCTTTTTCTTTTTAACAGAAGCAGGAAGTTTAATTATTCTGCCGCACAGCCACCAAGTCACTTTTCTTACAAAGAAACAAGCTCCAAGAGGGTTGTTTGGAGAAAATGTGATGATTTTTTTTAACAGCTGGTTTCAGCATGCTTTGGGGTTGTCCATATAGTGCAGCAACAGGGATCATTCAGTTTTAGCTTAAGGGATTAATTCTGTTCTCCGTGTTAGGGAATGTTCACACTTACATTTAATGTGCATGCCCTGAATTTCCATTGCTGTATTTTTTATCTTTGTTCATGCGGCGTTTTCAGAAACACGTGTACATTCTATTTCTTTATGAGGAAAAAATTTGGTTGAAATGTTTTTTCCTCAGACTCGCTTCACAGTGATTGAAACCCACAATTCCAATGCAATTCTGTCTTTACCTGTACATTAGTGTGGACACATTTTCCAAAGCTGCTTGTTTTTCTCTGGCATCATGGCTAGACAAAATGGTCTTTGTTGCTGAAAAGGCTAAGTTCACTGAAAATGCGTAACAATGTAAGAAATAGTTTTATCCATTTCTAAAAGTGCCTGCTAGTAATCTGACATAGTAGTCACATTTAAGAGAACTTTTAAAATACATATCACTATACCAATGAGTCTGCAAATCTGCTTGGATCTGTTGTAGCTCCGGATTTTTAAATAACTGATGAACAACAACCAAGTGTTAACTTTTCAGCTTTTTCTGTTTGTTCAGAATAAATTGTGGTGTACTTCCCTCTGAGCTTTTTGAAGGGTTTCTCCTTACCTCTCTTTCTGTGTAGTTCAGAACAATTAGAAAGGCAATTTTATGCAATTAATTTATGTTGTTAAATTGGTGGTGCTTTTTCATTTTTCTTTTTTTGCCTGATCAAATGGTTTGGGAGGAAGGAACACACACACACACACACACACACTTATCTGAGAACAGCTTGGTAGACTTCTACCATTTATATAAGAGAAAGAGAGACAGGGGTCTCTTTTGACATTAAAGCAAAAAAGAAATCACTTGCTTTGCGGAACAGTTGCTGTGTTGGTCTGTTATACTACCAAAAGGTTCTGTGGATGACCTCCTTAGGAAGAAATCCCTCAGACCCATAGGGCAAACTTCTGGGCAGACCTGCAGATGTTTGGGGTTTGAGATGGGTGTTGTCAGCAGTGGCTGCTGCCCACAGGAACTGATGGAGCAGAAGGCTGGGAGGCCAACAATAATTGGTGGAGCTAGAGCCAATGACAGGCTCCGAGCTGGTTGTAAACAAGAAGGTAGACAGGTGAGGGCTGACTAAAGACAGATAAAGGTTGGTGGGGTGATGCCCTGTTCACCCTAATGGACTAGCCTCCAGTGCCATGGAACAATAACCGAGGAACTAAACTGGTTGTCTTAATTAAGGCCTACAGCAAAGATAGGAAGGAGATGAAATCTGTTTGAGAAATCTATATCCACTGGAAAGAAGAGTCATTCACCTCAGGCATAAGTGTTACGATATGGATGCAATGCGACCGCGAGCAGCAGCTTGGAAGCAAAACATAATGGGAATGTTGGAACTGTTCCGTGGGAACAGAGGGAGGGTCTATTTTCAGTGCAAAGCACCGGAATTAGCTCAGAGTGTTATATGACCTGTACAGGAAGTACAGGAGGTGGAGTTTTCTCTCTCTTCTGATGGACTCTGATGAGAGCAGACGTGTTTTCTCTGTAATGCTGCAAAGACAGAAATAAAGGCATGTAAATACATTTCTGTCTCTCTCTCTTTCCCCCTACCTGGGAAGGGGGAAGAGTGGTGTGTTCTTCTCACACTGAGGAGGATCGCCGATCGCGACCTAGCCTGCATCTGCCGGGGAATGCAGACAGGGAGGTCACCAGGAGATCGTGCCGGGTGCCTGGAGAGTGGCCTGTTTCTCCTGATATGGCAGATTTCCTTACAATAAGATGGTATTAATTCCAAGGATGTTCAGAAACTGTGTTGAGGCAAACACAGATAATGGTTGCTTTGTGATTTGTATTCTTTCACTTTTTTTGGCTAAAGAAAACTCCATTTTGCCAAGAGCAATTTCTGCTTTTGGTGGCCTGTTTAAGACCTCCTGCTAGGGGACAGATATTCTGCTTGGGAACGGATTCAAAAGCCACCCTTGTCTCTATGTGGATAATGACAAATTTATAAGGCTGCAGTGTTCATCTGGGTGAACAACGATCAGGATGAACTTTGTTCTGACATTTAATCTATAACTGTGTTTACTCTGGCTCAGATGTCTAGACTAATAAAATTTGAGAATGCTGATAAAAATATACATTTAGTTGGCCCAACATGGTAAGAAAGTTTATAGGCATCTAAGCAAATCTGTAAACTACTTTTATGCAAACACTCACTCATGGAAAAATGTGCATTTATATGTGCATTATATGTATATGTGTTTTAATTTATTTTTGTAATTATTTTTAAAATGTTTTTATATTTTTATTGGTAATATTAATATTTCTTGTAAACTTCTTAGGGGTTTTACTACTGACATATAAAGTTTGTTAACGAAATAGGTTGTACTGAACAACCCATGCAACGCTCCCCTCCAGGCAATGTCCCCTGCCAACACCTTGCTTTTTACTTTCATTTGTGGATTGTTCACTATTCAATTGGGAGTTCCCATCGTACATTTCCCCCCTAGTTTGAATAATTCCCTCCACCTTCTATATGATTCCAGCCAATGGAGAACCACATAGCCAATCTGACATCACATCATGTACGCAATCAGAGTTACCAATGTGATGTCATGAAGCTAATTCCAAGTGAGGACAGGAAATAATTGTATTTACTCAGAATAGGCAAACGGGAGATGTGATAGTGTTTTGGCTCAGCTCTACATGTCAGCTGATTAAATGAAATGAAAATGAAATGAAGGAACAGATGGCAGAAAGTACTTTTTCAGTGTAAAAGACCCAGAAAGTCAACCACCTCTGATTTTACTGGGCCAGTGAGCCAGTGTGGTGTAGTGGTTAAGAGTGGTAGACTCGTAATCTGGTGAACCGGGTTCGTGTCTCTGCTCCTCCACATGCAGCTGCTGGGTGACCTTGGGCCAGTCACACTTCTTTGAAGTCTCTCAGCCCCACTCACCTCTCAGAGTGTTTGTTGTGGGGGAGAAAGGGAAAGGAGATTGTTAGTTGCTTTGAGACTCCTTAAGGGGAGTGAAATGCGGGATATCAAGTCCAAACTCTTCTTCTTCTTTAGACTCAACTTTGCAGCAGACATTTGAGCTAAAAATTACAAGACCCAGTTACTCACATTAAAAATGTTCAGGCAATTGCTTTCTCCTTTTCTTCAATAACTTGGAGTCAGGGCAGAGCAAATCACAATCAATCAGTCAATCAATGCTTATTTCTGATCAGCTGAAACGAATACTTACCTATATCTCTGTATAGGTTTTATTTAAAGTGGGTTAAGAACTTAATTCTTTCTGGAGGTCTGTTCTTAACCTGAAACTGTTCTTAACCTGAGGTACCACTTTAGCTAATGGGGCCTCCCGCTGCCGCCGTGAGATTTCTGTTCTCATCCTGAAGCAAAGTTCTTATCCTGAGGTACTATTTCTGGGTTAGTGGAGTCTGTAACCTGAAGCATCTGTAACCTGAAGCGTCTGTAACCCGAGGTACCACTGTATTACATTCATATCACTCAGCATTATCCAATACATTTCACTGGAAAATTCTATAATTGGAATTTTCATTTGAATGTACTGTATTTCAAATTCCTCATCTCCTATAGGGGTAGCTCTGTTAACATATGTTGCAGCAAAAATAAGAAAGTGCATTGTGTCCCCTAAGGACTAATAAATTTAAATGTAGCAAATTTATTATGGCATAAACTTTTGCGGGGTGTGGAGTCCCTGAAAGCTTATGGTGTTATAAATTTGTTAGTCTTTAAAGGGACACAAGATTCTGTGTTGTTGATTTTCGCAGGCTAGTTTGTAAATTCTATTGATATCTATGCCTGCTGTCTAGTGCCTGATGTTGTTTTCAAACGTAATGGGAAAACAGAGAACAAAGGGCCTCTTTTTGGATTGTCAGGTTCCTTTTATTTATTATTATTTATTTGATCTGTATCATGCATATTTCAGGCAAAAGACACTTGCCGGGTATATAATCCACATATCAAGTCAGAGAATGTTCTCAACTATGAGGCTTCTATAGCTTTTTTGAGCTTCTCTTATGCTAACTGTGATCATCTGATCATAATGCGAGAAAGGAAGGAGAGAGGCTACTCATCATGTGAACAAACATGCTTACGAAAGTTATACATTTACGGTTCATTACAAACTGATTGAAGCAGGAACTGATTTCAGCCTCATGCTCAAACTGTCAAAGCAAATCTATACCAGCCTGGTACAGATTTGGGCTGCATTCACATGGTAGTTTATTCCATTTTCATGACTTTCCCCTAACTGTTAAGTTCCATATTATAGTGTTATAGGTTTGAGGGTGCGACCTCCCTAAATCCTAGAAATTAATAAGTGTTAGGATTCTGCTTAGTTGAGATATTCCTCTGCTAGCTTATGCAAAATGGCTTGACCAAGCTAGGGCCATTAAGAAACAATACAGGGCCATTGGCAATGCAAGAAAACTTTCCTCCTCCCCCGCCCCACCCTGAGGTGTGACCATAGACTGGGGGGTTTGGAAGGTTACCAGGGAAACTGTGTTTGAGGTGACAGGAAAAAGGAGTTTGATAGCAAGGAATTCTGGGAAGGAGGAGGAGGAGGAGGAAGGGCTAGAATCCATGTTGGGCAGGCTGGCTGAAGGCTGGCTGGAAGAGATGCCTTGGGCTCCATGGCTGCACTGCTGTGGGGGACAACTCTCTCTTGATCTGGGCTCCCTCCATGCAGACTGAAGGTGTAAATAGGTGCATAAACCATATTTCTTAAAGCTACGGGCTGTCTCTGCTGCGTCTCAATTCTCCAAAAGAACACAGACCCTGGGTGAGTGCCTGGAACCCCATGGGCTCTTGCCACCACTTGGCAGAGAGAGGGGGAGGCACCCAACTTTTGTAACAACATTTTAGTTTTCACATGACGTAAAAGCCACTTCTGGAACTGTAGTGGAACATCTTAAAAGTTATGTGCTAAAATATATGTTGTTCAAATCAGTAAGCATAGTTAAAGAAAGCTCTGGGGCAACACAACTCCTTGTCCTGAATATAAAAAAGAGAGGCTAGTTTCACTAGAGTGCCACTGAAGTTAATGGGATATACAGTGGTACCTCAGGTTAAGTACTTAATTCGTTCTGGAGATCCATTCTTAACCTGAAACTGTCCTTAACCTGAAGCACCACTTTAGCTAATGAGGGCCTCCCACTGCCGCCGCACCATCGGAGCATGATTTCTGTTCTCATCCTGAAGCAAAGTTCTTAACTTGAGGTAATATTTCTGGGTTAGTGGAGTCTGTAACCTGAAGCGGATGTAACCTGAAGCGTATGTAACCCGAGGTACCACTGTATATAAATCAGCTGCAACTAACTTCAGTCATATTAAAGCATGGCTAAGGCTGCTTACACACTAACTTGTAGTTTTTCTAAATATGGAATTGTTCATGCTTGTCATCAACATGTTGCTTTCAGTCTAGGTTGATTCTAGACCATGCCATCCACAAGGGGTGTGTGGGTGTGGGTGTGGTTGCTTGATACACATTTCAAAACCCACTCCTTGATTAGTTCATCCACACTTTTTCGTCCCTGCACATGCCCCAAGTGAATGAAGAAGGAAGTGGTGATTGAGATATTGGTATATATTCCCACCCACAACATCATTGGGCACATCACCCATTGCTGGAGCTACCCACATCTGATTTCAAATGGACACTCTGCAGGGTAATGCAGAATTAACCTGCAATGTGACTTTGTCTCTCTCTTTTTGACATAAAATGCTCTGTCTGGATCCTTTGAAAAGCTTCCCTGCTTGTCTCCCCTGTTTAATGTTGCTCTTTGTTAGATAATGTATGCTGTCTTGGCAGTGGGGGAACGGTGAGCACTTTACACAATTCCTTGACTCTTTCAAAGAACGCCACTTGGCATCAGGCACCATTTTGTTAACATTGTACAGTTCATTAAGCCTCTGCCATATCAAGAGAGGCTGCACCTGGCCACATAATAAAAAAGAATTAGAGGATTAGATACAAGTGCTTAATGCATAGCTTACTGTGGAAGCAGAGGTCAGCTCAGGATAAATGTACGATGGAGAGAGCATGATAGCCATGCATTAGCATATTATTATTGAATGCTTTTCAATTGGCTTTGTACATAGGAAAGAAAAATGCCCCATTTGTTGGGCAGTAAACAAAACTGAGAGATTGTTGCTTATGTAATGGATGAGTTCCAAGCTCTTGCTAATCTTAAAAGCTCCAGAAAATTCAGCCTCTTGCAATGAACTGAATCTTTAACTTAAAAAAGAAAATCAAAGCTTGAGAGAGGATGGGTTTAGCCACACGTTCATTTTTTGGTTTGATCCAGTTCTTGGAGAGACTAGCTGGAGCTTGATATTAATTTTATTGTGTAGTAAATTTCCTTTATGAAAGAGGTTTGATTATATTAAAAAAACTGTGAATGTGACAAGCTTTACTTGAATAGTAATGTATATTTCAAAATGACTTTCTCATCTTTGTGTACACCAACATCCCTTTATCATTTCATTTCATGACACTTTGATCAATCTTTATCTTGGAAAATATATATATATATTTAAAGGAATTTTGTAGTGGCATTTTTAAAAAATGGTTTGGTCTTTGTCTTCAATTGCATCTGGAGCTTCCATACTATTGCTATTTTTGGGTGGGATTCAATCACATACCAGCGAATTCAGCCTGCACAACTAAAAGTCGACCAGGAACTCTTGTACAACATACCCACTTCTTTCTTAGACTACGACAATATACTCTAAGCAGAACTGCCCTTGAAGATGGCCTGGGAACTTCCGTTTACTGCAAAATGTGGATGCCTGAACCCTTATAAATATTGGGACATATGGCTCTGTCCAAGCTGTTCTTCATCATTTACACAGGCTGACACTGTGCTCCTGATCATACTTAAAGGTACAACACATTTAAAGCACATCATGGCTTGGAATCCATATACGTTACTGACAGCAGAAGATGCAGTGGTGAAGCAGCCACATGCTGGTTGGCTGCATCGCTGCGTAAGGCGAGGTAGAGCAAGGCAGTGGCAAGGCTGATGTGGTGCAAACCCACTGAGCGATGCACCCAGATTGGCTGCGCTGGTGCATTTTCACTGGGCTGATTTCGCCTTTGCCTCATGCCTCCCACTCCACCTCCTGAAGAAGAAGAAGAAAAAGAGTTTGGATTTGATTTCCCGCTTTATCGCTACCCGAAGGAGTCTCAAAGCTGCTAACAATCTCCTTTTCCCTTCCTCCCCCACAACAAACACTCTGTGAGGTGAGTGGGGCTGAGAGACTACAGAGAAGTGTGACTAGCCCAAGGTCACCCAGCAGCTGCATGTGGAGGAGCGGAGACGTGAACCTGGTTCACCAGATTACGAGTCCACCGCTCTTAACCACTATACCACACTGGCTTTCTGGTAAGCAGCAGCAACATGACCAAGCAGAGGTCAGGTTAGTGGTGGTTTACAGACCACCACTCCCTAAATCAGCCCATAAGTCAACTGCATTCATCAAATAATGATGAAAGGCCCGCCTCTTTCCATATGAACCTACCCGAACCCTGAGATCATCTTTTGAGGCCCTCCTTCATGTGCCTCCTCCTCAAGAGGTCTGGAGGGTGGCAACACGAGAATGGGCCTTCTCTG
This sequence comes from Podarcis cretensis, assembly GCF_951804945.1. Taxonomy (NCBI): domain Eukaryota; kingdom Metazoa; phylum Chordata; class Lepidosauria; order Squamata; family Lacertidae; genus Podarcis; species Podarcis cretensis. The sequence continues at coordinate 96,071,216 of NC_137172.1, read as the reverse complement.
CAGTGGCTCCCCCTCTGTGGAATGCTGTCCCCAGGGAAATTTGCCTGGCACCACGGGCGGAGGAAGAGGGAAGAGGCGTGTGGGGGAGCGCACTGCCCCTGACAGCGTGATCCTGGTGGGGTGCCATCGTGGCTGCCTTCCCGAGCTGGGCGCCACACCCCTACGGGTGGCACACCATGCCCCCGGGACGTGCGCCAGCCCCACCCCCACCTGCTCTCCGCCCCCCAGTGCTGGAGCATGAAGCTCTGCCACAGCCTGGCACCTTCATTATACACCTTCAGGCACTGGGCAAAAACTTTCCTCTTTAACCAGGCCTTTGGTTGATCCGATTTACATACTATGCCCTTTTAAAATGTTTTTTTGGGGGGAGGGGCTATTGGGTTGTTGTTTTTATTTTTATTAGGTATTTTGTAGTTTTATGACTTGATTTTATTCTGTGAACCGCCCTGAGACCCCTGGGTATATAAATTCATTTTTTAAAATAATAATAAAAGCCCTCTTCATATTTTATCAACGTGTGTGTGGCAGGGGGCAAGGGGTAAAAGAACCTAAATCACTAGAAGCAAGGTGACTGGAATAGCTGCTTCTTCCTATTATCTATCTGTCTATCCAGTGCTTTTTTTTCTGGGAGGACACAGGGGGACGCATACCCCTAAACATTTTGTGAATCTAAGTTTGGCCTCATTGAGGGGCAGTATTTAAATATGAGTAGGAAAATGAGAGTACCCCTAAACATTTTTTTAGAAAAACCCCACTGTGTCTGTCTGTCTGTCTGTCTGTCTGTCTGTCTGTCAAAAGGAAATGTATTTTAATATTGTAGCCACTTTGGTCTTCTAATCACCAGACTGCCATTTATACCCCCCTTTTAAAAAGTTTAAAAATTAATGACATAATTTGATGTCATATCCCAGTACTGTACCTCTCATATAGCATGCGCAACAAAAATGCTTTATGAATATGATCTTTAATCTTCCATACCAAAGCTGTCAGAAAAACAGAAGCTCTAAAATTCATTAAGTTGCAAGCTGGTAGACATCTAAGAATGAGGCCACAAGTCATTGTCTGAGCAATGACATGCACCTCCTTGGATACACACTGGCCCCAAGCCCTAGGCCTTACTGTGGAATTATCTTTTTGTAATTGTATCTTGGGGAAGCTGTGGAATAAGAGGGTCGAGGGGCTTCAGCCAGTCTAGCTGGCACTCTGAAAATGGCAGGCTTTTAAATCAGGAAGCATTTGAGTAATGTATCAACAGCTACACTCAATTTAATTACATCGACCAGATGAGTAACGTAACATTTAAAAGGTCATTTTCAACGCACTTTAGTTTTATTTCTGCTAGGCTTTCTTTAATGTTGTTGGATCCAATGCATTAAGAATGTCTAGTTTTCTGCCACTACTTGACTTTTCTCTGCAATTCAAGGTAGGGTTGTTTTTCTGGGTCCTTTTTCTGCATACGGAAAAGAGAGATGAATGGCAACTGTTCTTGCTCCAGTTTGCTGTGAAAATGAATTTGTATGCAAATTGAGATGCTTTGACAAGGAAAGGTACTGTCTAGGAATTTGAGATGTGCAGGAGGAAGAAGAATGTCACCCCCATTTTATTGCTAAACATCAACAGCCTATGCCAGGCACCCCCAAACTCAGCCCTCCAGCTGTTTTGGGACTACAACTCCCATCATCCCTAGCTAACAGGACCAGTGGTCAGGAATGATGGGAATTGTAGTCCCAAAATATCTGGAGGGCCGAGTTTGGGGGTGCCTGGCCTATGCAGAGGAAGGTTAGGGACTCCTAAGCACATTTATGTGTTTGCGGCACTGAGATGGCTTTCATACCATGATCCAGGCTTTTCTTAATTTAGCTGATGAACCGGGATCAAGAAGTATCACAAATTCACCAGGTAGCCTCCTGCAAAGCACCATTCTTTCAGTCTAAGCAGCTGCAAAATAAAGGTAATAATGCAGATTGTGCTGAACACAGGGCTTTTGTGAGCATTATTAAGAGAGGCAGTATTATGGACCCTTGAAATATACTATATAAATGCTAAGGATTAAGTAAAGAAACAGATCTTTAGGGTGCCTCAAGACTGGCAGTATTTCACAGGAGGGTTTCAAGTACATGCAAGAACTACCAGTTTGTGAAATTAAACTTGATTAATGTGCTCTGTTGTGCTAGCACAACAATTCCACCTTTTTTTTAAATGGATGTTTTTGCAGTTTGGAAAGTGACAGGGAAATACATGTTGTATAAACAAATGATTAAGAGGGAGGCATGTAAACACTCTGCAGGAAAAACAGGGTGAATGCAGGATAAATGCTAACTGTCCTTGAAACATTTTTGTTTAGGGAAGCTAAATGTTGACTTGTTTTTAGCTTATTGTTGATTTTAGTTATTTTTGAACATTTTAAATATTTTTTACTGGTTTTTTTTGCTAGTAATGTCATTGTTATCTATTTAATTTTGTAAATTTATTTGAGGGCTTAAAATATTATTATTATTATATTCTCTCTCTCTTTCTCTCTCAAATGGTGTACTGCCTCTGTGGTCAGAGGCATCAATTCTTCTGAATACCAATTGCTGGAAACCATGGAAGGAGACATTGCTCTTGTGCTTGTGTTCTGCTTGCAGGTTTCCTAGAGACATCTGTGTGGCCACTGTGAGAACAGGATGCTGGACTGGATGGGCCATTGGCTGATCCAGCAGGCTCTTTTTACTTTCTTAATTTTATGAACTCTATGGATGGATGGGGGACGCGGGTGGTACTGTGGGTTAAACCACAGAGCCTAGGGCTTGCCGATCAGAAGGTCAGCAGTTCGAATCCCCGTGAAGGGGTGAGCTCCCGTTGCTCGGTCCCTGCTCCTGCCAACCTAGCAGTTCGAAAGCATGGAGTGCAAGTAGATAAATAGGTACCACTCTGGCAGGAAGGTAAACGGCGTTTGTGTGTGCTGCTCTGGTTCGCCAGAAGTAGCTTAGTCATGCTGGTCACATGACCCGGAAGCTGTACGCTGGCTCCCTCGGCCAATAAAGCGAGATGTGCGCCACAACCCCAGAGTCGGACACGACAGACCTAACAGTCAGGAGTCCCTTTACCTTTACCTTTATCAATGGATGGATGGAATAGAATTGCCCTGTAAAAAAATCAGAACCACAGCTCAATAAAGTCCTGATACAGCCTAAGTACCACGTAAGCCTGTGCAAGCAAATCAGGATGAATGCTCAATAAATGAGTCATCTGGAGAAGCCCTTAGGTAGCAGGAACATATGTTCAGTTGGGATCAGACCAGGGAAACCTTTCCAGGTCTCCAGCTGTTCCTTTTGCTCTTCAGATGCATTCGCAGCCTCTTTAAATTGGCTGGCAAGCTTGCTCCTCACTGGAAGATGAACAATAAGCTGAATTGGCCGTTGTCCATAATTCCGTTCCACGGGAGAACTTGCAACGAGAGAGAGGTTAAAAACGATGAAATACTCAATGGCCTTGTGCAAAGGACTGACGATAGGATACAATCAATGCATGGAGGGGGACAGCACAATACCTGTGGAGTACAACCTCCCTCTCTGAGCATTTATTCTGAATAAAGCAGGTGGCTGTGTGCATGTGGGCCTCTGCCACGTAGACTCCAGTTTTGGAGGCTGTAGATTGCACAGACAACGCTGGCTCTGTGCACAAAGAACAACCTGTGTGTGGAGGTTGGTGGTGGTGCTGGAGCTGCTGTTTAATAATACCCTGATTACAGTTGCCTGCAGTGATCCCATTAACAAAAAGCATAGGTTGTGTCAGTGGTAACTTACGGTCAAATGTGATGCACTTAATATGTCTGGTCTTGGCTATTTAAAAGGCAACCTCAGGGCACAGGATCAAGACCATGGGATTTAAGACTTTTTGGCCACAGCAGGGTAATAATAATAATAATAATAATAATAATAATAATAAACCCTGCCAGCTGCTATTTGTCCCAGAAGGCAACTTCCATTGGCATCAAGTTCATCCCTTAGTGCCAATGGAAGCTTCCCTCTTAGTGCTGGCGTTAATAGCAGCTGGAGGGGAGGCATTGATTTTCATCAGAACTGTGGAGCAGAGGAAATAATTAACCCTCTCATTGGTGCAGCCCCAGTCCTGAGACTGTAACCCCCACCAGTGATTGCTCTATAAATAACAAAAATCAGAAACATTAAATGCATACATGTGTCCACTCTGTCATTTATTTTGGCCCTTAAAGGTATCCACTTGCATAGTATTTCAACCAAAGGATTACCCCAATGCTTAGATTAACATCTCAAGTAATATTTTGAACCAGTGGCGTAGCGTGGGGGGTGCAGGGGGTGCCAGCCGCACCGGGCGCAACATTTTGAGGGGCGCACTCGCAGCTCTCTGCCCCTACCTGGCTCACTCTCTCTCACAGTGCTGGCTGTGCGAATCCGATCCGAGCTGCCGGGTCGCCGCCCACTGTGCGGAGCGGAGAGAGAGCGACATACTTGCCTTGCCCCGGGTTAGGGGGCGCAAATTACTTGCCTTGCCCCGGGTTAGGGGGCGCAAATTACTTGCCTTGCCCCGGGTGCTGACAACCCATGCTACGCTGCTGTTTTGAACAGTTCCTCCAGAGCTGCTAATATCACCCAGAGCTTCTTATCCTTGATGTTTGGTTGACTTAAACAGAGCTACCAAAGAAGGAGATCAAATTGTGTTTGTTAGACTTGCAAATCGGGCATCATCTCCACTACCTTTATACGATATAGCAGAGCCTTGTGGAATTATGCTAAATTGTGGAGCTAATTTTAATTACTGACAATTGCAGGATGGGTTGTTGCTATGGAAACGTAAAAGGAATGTAGCTTCTGGCAATTTGAGTTGCATAGGTGATTGAAAAGCACTGAATGGTCTGGATTCATTTTGTTTACACCTGCAGCCAATTAGACGGCATTGTTTTTGCTCTTACTTCTGCTAGGATGCTGGCAGAAGGGAGGGCAAAATTCAAAGCATGCCATTTTATTTGATCATAAATCCTTAGCACCTTTGCTTTGGAATTATTTCTTAAAGGTCGCTTTACAGACGACAAAAGGGAAAAAAAGAGTAGAATCACAGGTATCATAGTGTGAAGAGTCTGTTGGGTCACTGAGCCCCTGTGCAGAGAACGGTTCTTGTACTTTTGTTCTGATTTTTGATAACACTTTAAATCAGATCATTTCCACTGACAACTTCTCTTTCTCTCCCCTCCCTCCCCCTTCCACATTTTCAGGGTTTACCTGAAAGCAAAACGTCAATTTGAATTTGAAACCTACAAAGAAATTGAATCAGATTCTGAGTAATTAGGTTTCCATTTGGTTGCGTCATAAAGCCTCTCTCTTGATAAGATCTCATATACTTCATTAGCATATGGATGTAAAGTTATTACATCAGTTATTTGTATGTCACCTTTCCTCAAGTTGTGCTTGATCAGATTCCCAGGTGATCTACCATTCAGGTACTGACCATACCCAGAACTGCTTCAACAAAGTTACAACACATATCTTCAGATCATAGCTCTGGGCTGTGATGATGGATGTATCTGAAATGTAGGAAGAATAAGGTCCTACTTTACAAAGAGATGTCTGGTTGAAACAGAGCTGGCACTAGACTCAGTAGCCCTCTATTGTTTCTTAATGGCCCTACCTTGCCTAGGTCATTTTGCATAGGCTATCCCAGGAAGCCCTCTGCAGTTTGTATCTCTCCCTTCATATCCCAAATCATCAAAACCCTACCATTTATTAATTTCTACGGGTAGGGGTGTCCTCCCCCAAACCTATAACAATTCTATTATGTCGGAGATTATAGAATCTGATGGTAAGATAACTAGTTCCTATGAACTAGCAGGAAGCAAACTGTGGTCTTTATTTTGTGATTTGATGCAGACTGACTGCTCTTAGTAGATTTTTGATATATTAAAAAAGTTTAAAAATCACCTGACATCTGAATGTAGGTGAAGAGTTGACTTTGGGCTGAAAGCTGGAGACATCAGTAGGTTTTAACCAGGCTATCTGAAATGGAGCTCAGTTACCCGTCTTTATTCTTTTTCCTTCTTAATGACAAACACAGAAAACTTTCATCCAGAGATGGAGGTTTAAAGAGGAGGAAGTGGGGGAGAGGAGATAAAAAAAATAAAATCAGTTGACTGTGCAGCTGCACCCAGAACTTTCCCCCAGCTTGTCACATTTGGCAGAAAGTTTAATAAAAATGAAAGAGCAGCCCTGACACATCTCTCTCGCTGTAACCAGAGAACCAATTCAGGGGAAAAGAGATTGTGTGTGGTAACCTTTGTCAAAAAAAGAAAACTGGGAAAAAAGAGCCTTCGAACAGTTGACATCTAGCATCTGAGATGATGAATGACTCAAAGGGAGCTTAGCCTTCATATACACTGTTAGCATGCCCCAGAAGAACTTATTTTGAAACGAATAGCTTTTGTAGCTGAGGCTTGGTGCTTTAGGTAGCTTTTTGACACAGGTTTACTCAGTATGATCCTCTGTGGAGAAAAATGTGGAAGGTACCACCATGCATAAAATATGCAGAACCAACACAAGCATGCATGCATGCATAAATAAATTTATTTCTATCCCTCCTTTCCTCTGCCCCAGGGTTCCCCAAATTGTGGTCTGTGGTCTGCTGGTGGACTGTGAGCTTCATACCAGCGGTCCACAGCAAGTCTATAAAAATACAATAAAAAAATTCATGGCATCCAGCCCACTGCATTATTCCATTTTGCTACAACAGATAGAAAAGACCCCCAGCAAATTTTAAGTGATGGTGATCGTGGTGGTGAGTTTGGGAACCACTCTCTATCCCAAAGGAGCCAAGTGTGGCAAACGATCAAGTCGAAGAATATATAAGTGAGGGGGGGGGGGATGGAAAATCATTAAGAACATGGGAAAACATTAAGGCTGCATACCAGGGCCAGCCCACCCGTGAGGCAAGGTGAAGCGATTGCCTTAGGTGGCAGGATCCACAGAGGCAGCCGATCCCATGTCTTGGGCCAGCCCTGCTGCATACACACCATACATTTAAAGCACCTTCCTCAAATAATCCTGGTGACTGTAGTTCACCTACAATCCCAGCACCCGTAACAAACACAGTTCCCAGGATTGTTTTTTTGGTGGCGGGGATGTGCTTTAAATGCATGGCATGTATACAGTCTTGAAAACTTCTTTAGAATTGCTGCTGGCGTTGTAGGGTGACGGCTGAAAGCTTTGATGCTCCTTACAAAAAAGCTCAGCAATTTAGGATTGTCCATCTCAGAAAGGTGTGAGTTCCTGCACCTCATTTTCTAGAAAAAAAGCACTGCTGCTAGCCGTGTTCTACATTCACTGTTGGAGGCAGTATGCTTCTGAATACCAGCTAAGGAATAACCCCTGAGCATTACAGGTGGTAGAAGGAGTGCTGTTGCACTCAGTCCTGCCTGTGAGCTTCTTGTAGGCCTTACAGGTCTCCTGCGCCATTCTTGCAATTGCAGAAGTCGTCTCAAGTTTAGATGGGAACCTTAACTAATTTGTTTCTGTTAAGTTGTGGGAGAACATATCAGACGACACAGTGATTCTTCAAACAGCTCTTGTTTATTCACAGGCCAGAACAGATCTGAACTGAAGGGTTCAGCCAGCCTGCTTATATAGAGCTCCACTACAACGCAACAGTAACAACTTTCTGTAACTATCCAATCACTGAACGTCACTTTCAATTCCTTATTTGCATATGTGGACCTGAGTGAAAACTATCTACAGTATCCCCCTGCTGGCCCAGGGTGAGAACTTCAGTACATAACAGTTTCAAGGAGTAAAATCTTTGGAGTATTCCAAATCTGTCCATTTGGTTGGCTGATGGCAATCTAATAGCAGGGGTCCCCAAGGGCAACTTCTGCTTGGAACTTTGTGGGTCTGAAAAGCAGATTGTGGGAGGTGTTGTGTTGTAAAAGAACCTCCCCCCGCCCCCCAGATTTGTTCATCAGCCTCTCATTTATTATGCTTTTTGCATAAATAGGCTCAGTGTTCAGGTTCAGGCAGAGTCTTAGGCATCGGCTGTTGTTAAGCTAACCTTGGTCAAAGTGCCTGACTCTAAAGCTGTGCATTTGTTAGAAATAATTACTAGTAACTATCCTTATCTAAAGCACTGGAGTGTTGGGGAAATGAACTCATTAACGGTTGTGAAGTGTTATGAAGATGCGAGATTAGCACTGTTAATTAAAAGAAGAAGAAGGCTGAATCACAACAATTTTATTAAATGTCATAAATGGAATTGGGGGAAAAATATAATGATTAACTATCTGCCATTTTAGAAAGTCAGGTCGCACAAATTAACAGCACCAGCAATGTTGCTTCTCTGTGAGTAAGAATGAATGCTTTGTAAATACAAAATAGATGAAGCTGGCTTTATCCCATTTCCTGCTTTTAAAAGAAAATTATGTATGAACTTTGAGCTGCCTTGCTTTATGCACAGAAATGATATGTGATGTACAGTTGCCTTATATTGCAAGTGACCTTTCATTTGGAGGGGTCACAATGTCACATAATAGAATATGTGATGGCCACCTGCCAGCCACCCCTGGGTCCTGTGCTGCCTGGGGTTGGGAGATGGAGCCACAACAAAGTGTACTCGTCTGTCTACACCCCCTTCCTCTCTGCTTAAGAACTTGCAGCCACCAGATCAGAGAGGATTTTATTACTATGCTGCCCTTTATCAACCAACCTGTACCGCTTTATGGCTTCAAGGCTAGAGGGCATTTAAAAGAAGCTGAGACCACATAGGTTTATGAACAAGGCAAAAGCTTCACCAAGGTGGGAAAATATATGAAGCGGGATTCATAAAACAAGCCTCGTCAGCCCTTCACCAAGGTGCACCTGGGTTCCCTCACCCACTTCTGCCCACATATCCTGAAACTGGCTCTGGGGAAGTTGGGAGAATGCCTAGAACAGCCAGCGGGGGGGGGGGGAGAGAAGGGGGAGAATTGTCCCATCTGGGAAGCTGAAATGCTTGCTGGTGCAAATGGAATACTTGTCATAGTGTGATGTTGCATCCCACTATGAGCTAACTCCTCCAGGCTGGCTCCCTGTTGAAACTTTGTCTACCTATCCATGGCCAATCACAAGCTCCACCCAATTACAGGAAGTCATTTTAATACCCTTACTCAGTTCTTTGTAGGGACACTTAAAGATAAAAGGTAAAAGACCCTGGATGGTTAACCAGAGCGCACGGAAACACTGTTTACCTTCCTGCCACAGCGGTACCTATTTATCTACTGGCACTGGTGTGCTTTCAAACTGTTAAGGTGGCAGGAGCTGGGACAGAGCAATGGGAGCTCAGGGATTCGAACTGCCAACTTTCTGATCGGCAAGCCCAAGAGGTTCAGTGGTTTAGACCACAGCACCATCTAAGGCCTAGCCAGGTCCATCAACAGTAGAGGGGGTGAATATTCCAAATTCCAGTCTATTGCGGTTTCATGTGTGTTCATTCCAAAATCCATTCCATGCTGTTTCTACTTCCAGTTTTATTTTTTTAGATGCATTATTTCTGAAATACTGTTTTCATAAAATATACATTTTTTTGTATGCATTTCAAATCAAAATGCATGTTTTTAATGTGTTTTTTGAACAGGCAACTGTGTCACAAAATTTTTAAAAGGTGGGTTTTTTGGGGGGGGTTAGGGAGAGTAGGTTGCTGAACCCATATATATGAGCTACGGAAAAAGGGCCATGAACTTATACCATGTGGCAAACAAAGATCCCTTGATGGTCAGTATTGAAACTGATCATCAGCTTGCAGGTGGTTTGCAAGTGTCAGTAAATGTGCCAGCTCTTGTTAGGAACAAGCCTTCAAACGCATTTACGAAATGATGCTATTATGAAATATATCCCTGATGAGTCCTTTAAAAAATGTTCTGAGCATTGCAGCCTCCTATCTCCCGAACAGAAATCAGCTTGCTTGTGTAGTGAGTATGCATGCAATCAACTTAGATCAAGCTTGTTCTCTCTTTTTTGGCGATAATATTTGAAGCACTGGAGCAGGAACCAGCAAGCCACTCCAGTATCCCTGCCAAGAAAACTCCATGGACAAAGAGGCAGTGGAAGACAGTAGTGCCTGGTGTGCTCTGGTCCATGGGGTCACGAAGAGTCGGACACGACTAAATGACTAAACAACAACATTTGAAGCACATCCACCCACACCAGAAGAGAGGCACCAAAATTCTACATAAGCTTCATCCATGTAAAGCACACCCTCTTTCCAAGAATCCTAGGAACCTGTCATGGAGCTACAATTCTCAGCACCCTTAAGAAACTGTAGTTCCCATGATTCCTTTTTAGGGGAGGGGGTGTGTGCTTTAAATCTTTGGTGTATACAGAGTCCAAAAAGAGGAAAAGTAGGCAAAAGTAGTTCTCAGAAGTGCCCAACCACTATTAATATTATTGTAACTCCATTATTTGGAACGGAGGTCCCTTCTTCAGGAGCAAGATCAGACTTTCTGAAGCAACTCGCACAAATGTTGGCCTGTCTGTCTGAAATCAGGAGGAAAACTCAAGTCTTCCCACTTCAGTTCCAAAATGCACTGAGCTACACTAAAAATCAGCAGCTGGCACTTTTGACAACCAGTTTCTCCCTCTGGCATCTCTTCTTATAATATTTGCAATGCTGCCTCCTGCTTTGCTGCATTTTTATATTTTTCTTCCCCTTTTTAATGCCAGCCTCAAGAGGAAATGAGCAGCATTTTCTGAAAATGAATGCTGTTAATGAATAATTTAAGTTCTCAGGGATGTCAAATGAGCTTTAACAAATATGTATTTTGCATTAGGCCTTCAGATAGGTTTACATATTTGGGGAGATATTTGTCTCAATTTGTGATGAATATTTTAAACCCAGACTCCACACAGAGAATGCCATTGTGCGACACATGTGCCGTTAACAGTACTGGCAGTAGACATTCTAAATGAATTACGGTAATTTTCAACCAGAAACTGCTGTACTAAGACATTTTCGGAAACACGTCTTAGCTCGCAATCATAGGTTTGATGAAGGAAGGAGGTAAATTTATGGTCTTGTGTTAAGTAAGAAATCATTGTGTGATCATGGCTGGCAAGAATGTCTCACCCCCCCCCCAAAAAAAACCACTTTAGTGATACTAATTTGAGCCTGGGAACTAATTGGTAGCCAATGAGGTTGAGTCAGGATAGATGCTATATATGATATGTTGTCAAACCATCTTGTCCTGGTCAGCAATCTGGCTGCTGAGTTCTGCATCAGCTACACTTTCCAAACCGTCTTCAAGGCAGCCCCATGTACAGTGGTGCCCCGCAAGACGAATGCCTCGCAAGACAAAAAACTCGCTAGACAAAAGGGTTTTCCGTTTTTCGAGGTGCTTCGCAAGACAAATTTCCCTATGGGCTTGCTTCGCAAGACGAAAACGTCTTGCGGGTTTGCTTCCTTTTTCATAAAACCGTTAATACCCGGGGAATAGGCGCTCCGCAAGACGAAAAAATCGCAAGATGAAGCAACTCGCGGAACGAATTAATTTTGTCTTGCGAGGCACCACTGTACAGTATAATAGGTTGCAGTAATCTAACCTAGAGGCTACTTTCTCAGGCTGAAGGAGGACTGGCTTTCATGGTCATTTCTGGTGATGATGGCTCTGAAGAGATAAGGACTTCAAAGACCATTTCTAAAAGGAGCAGGAATCCGAGTATTGGTTCATGACACATACCTATTCCATAAGCCTTTAACAGTTATTCAATGTATATGGCTAATACGTTGATTAGAAATAATCACATGTGATCCGAATTTTGGGTTAGATTTAGCTTGATATAACCAACATGCTTTACTCTAATTAATGCATGAAGGGGTTAAGACTATAGAGTAAGCTGTCCTGCCAGGCTTAGCTAGGCTACACCCCCTCACCAGTGTGGTGTAGTGGTTAAAAGCGGTAGACTCGTGATCTGGTGAATCGGGTTCGCATCCCTGCTCCTCCACATCCAGCTGCTGGGTGACCTTGGGCTAGTTACGCTTCTCTGAAGTCTCTCAGCCCCACTCACCTCACAGAGTGTTTGTTGTGGGGGAGGAAGGGAAAGGAGATTGTTAGCCGCTTTGAGACTCCTTCGGGTAGTGATAAAGCAGGATATCAAAGCCATACTCCTCCTCCTCCTCCTCCTCCTCCTCCTCCTCCTCCTCCTCCTTCGGAAGAAGGGTTACCAAACTCTTTGTTTTCTCTCTTTCCAACATGTAACCCTACCAAGAAGGAGGTCTGAGTCTGGTTGCTCCAAGCCCAGACTGCGTGACTTTAGTAAGCCATCTTTGTGTTTCTGTACAAGTAGCATAGAAACACCTACCACTTTTTGTAAACTGCCTGTCTTTTCTTGCTTCTGTATAGAAAAGCACACAAATCTGACATTTGAATAGTTTGTAAGTAAACCAGTTTTAACTTACCAAATGTGTGGTCTCTTTCTATGCTAAGGGAAGTGGGTAACTTTGGAAGACACTTAGAAGGGGATATTTTAAAGGTCCAAACCCTGTATTTCCATGCTTTACTTTTGATGCACATTTTGTGATTTTAAATCTCTGCTGGGGCTCTCTCACCAAAGAGTACTTGCCCCAAACCTGAATCTAAGCGTCCAGGGAATTCTCCTTTTATTCTTTAATCAAATTACTAAAAACAAACATGAAGGGGGGGGGAATGCTATCCCCAAATGTCCTTTATTAACTGATACTTCCTTGTAAATCTTCCTGGTAAATCTTTTAAGGACCAAACAGTTTTGGAATACATAGTCTTGCTCTTACCAGACTACAGTCTTCATTTTCATAAGAAGAGGAGACAGAATTCATTAAAGCTGTAATCCTAAATATTCTTACTAAGGAGCAAATCCTACTGAGCGTGTCTTTGTCTCTGGACAACAAATGTGGGATCTTTTATCTGTATTTATTTGCCATTCAGTTTCTTGCTCTCTTCTTCTTTCCCTATATTCATCCCTTTCACCCTCTTTCCTATGCAATTCATTTTATAACAAATTGCCGATCTCTATGAAAAAGGATACAAAATCTGGCAAGATGTCACATAGTACAACCATTGATGCACACAGTGAAAACATCCTGATTTAACTTCCCCCTTCTCCACACTGCTTTTATTTTGTACCTGCTTTCGGTTCTCCACAACTCATTTCCCTGACAAAAGATTCTGTGGTTCTCTTGCTTAACCTCCTGAGAAGAAACAAGATGAAAATGCAGGAAATAACTAGCGTTTTAAAGTCCCTGTGAGGTACATCTGTTCTGGGCACGGAAGTGACAAATTGCATATTTATTATCTAGCATCACACTTACAGCAAAAGGGACTAGGTGTTGTACAATCCAATTATTAAGACACACCAAAGCCTTAATAGCTCATATGCTTCATGGCCTGGATCCAATATAGGAGTGGAGTGCACTTTAAAACCACTAACTTGATGTTATGATGCAAGTTAAACCTGTCATGAAGTTTGGCTTCTATCAGCCACCTTCAGGTGTTGCTGGATAAAACTCCCATCATCCCTGATCATTGACCATTTGGCTGGGGTTGATAGGAGTCATAGTCCAAAACATCTGGAGGGCATCAGTGTGACGTTAACATATGAGAGAGTGCTGGAGGTGAAATAGTTAAACAGGTTGCCCAGTCAGAACCCAGGGGGGTGGAGTCAGAGGGACTATAAAACCATCTCTGGGAGGGGCAAAGGGAGGAGTTTGTTGGGAGTTGGGTGGTTGGTTGGAGTGGGAGTGAATTGGGATAGAGTTTGTGGGTAGGTTGAGTTAGTGTAGCGAAATAAGCTGAGTCAGGAACAGTTAGGGGCTAGGAAGAAAAGTAAATATCTGAGATGTGGTTTAGTGAGTGAGAGCAGGTAGCGGAAGTTATAGGTCTGGATAGGCACCCCATGATTGTAATTGACCAATGCCGTTTATGAAACCACCCACTTGTTAAACTGCAATAAATAAACAAACGTTTATGTTCCAATTTAACCCTGACTGGACTCAGTATTGTACCAGGTAGGGCAGGGGTGGTGGCAGCGAGAAAGAAAGTGGTGGCACAGGGATCAATAGATGGTGAAACGTCTGGGGACCCTGTGTGATCCCCACAATCAGGTTGTGATTGTGGATATGATACAGATGATCATATGAAGCTGCCTGACGCTGAGTCAGATAGTTAGTCCATAGAGTCTAGACCAATATTGTCTTCTCTGACTGCCAGTGGATATCCAAGCTGTTAGGCAGATGTCTTCCCAGCCTGTACCTGAGCATTGTTATTGGTTTTTTAATGGAGATGCAAGGAATAGTGGTCAAATCCAAAGAATCCTGGGAACTTCAGTTTGTAACAGGTGTTGGGAACTGTAGTTCTGTGGGAGATAAACCGCAGTTCCCAGGATTCTTTGCGGGAAGTCATGTGCTTTAAATGTATGAAGTGGATATGACACCTGGGACTTTTAGTAAACACAGCATGTGTTTTGTCACTAAGCAAAGTGACTTAGCCAAATATATGACACTGAATTTGAATGCATGCGCACATGCCCAGCACCAGATTTAAGATTAGGGTTTGGGACCTTGTGTCCCTCCAGATGTTGCTCCCATCATCCCTGACCATTGGTCATGTTGGCTTGGGATGATGAGGGGTGGAGTCCAACAGCATCTGGAGAGTTACAGGTTCCCCCATCCCTGGGTTAGATGTATTTGCAGATGGTGTTCTAGTTTGACTTGTTGGGAAAGGATGAGAGGCTTTATTTCACAGGTCAAAGGGCATGTCCACACTGGACTCCATCTCAGTGCTGTCCCAGTCCTTTCCACCTTCAATCCTGGCCATTTCCGGACTTTCCAAGGAATGAAAAAACGTCACGTTTAAGGGAGGGGGAGATCTGGGATAATACTGGGATGGGGAGGACATCATATGGATGTCCCTACATTAATGGGGAGACCGACTGGCTTGAATCCGCATTTTGCTATGGTGTGAAATCCAGAGACACATATACACACCAGTAAGCAGGCAAAGAGCCCTTGAAAACTCCCCTCCTTTTAGCCAGTTAACATAACATGTACATACAGTAAACACCCAGCAAACCCAGCCCACTCATTCATCCAAGGGTTGAGCTGTTTGAGAGGACAGCGAGATTTGGCAGCGAGTTGTAATGGTGAGGGCACAGCAAGCCCCCTTTTTCTTATTTTAATAGGAAAATCATAATCTCTGAAGCAGCCCTCTGGTATCAGAAGTCTCGCAAATTAGTACTAACTGCTCTTGTTAAATAATTTCCTGCACTGTGATAGTAGGAATGAAGGCAGAGTAAGATACATGATGCCTATTAATTTCTTCAACCAGGCGTTTAAATCCAAGCAATCATGACATACCCCCAGCTCAGGATCTCCTGCAAGACATAAATTTGAATTTCTGCCTGGGCATTTGAGACTCACACTGTGGAAAAAATTGCAAAGATACTGGATGTAGGCAAGGAGTCTAGATGTAGCGTGGCATCTTGCAGTAGGAAAGATCTCCCTGCTATTAGAGAAATGGCCCTCTTTTGCTGTTATCCCAGCTGCGTGTTGGACCACCTTGTACTATATGATCGGTCCAACTAATGTAATTGGTGCATTGGCAGTTGAAGACATCAGTGGTACACAGCACATATACAAAGCCACAACTGTTCTAGAATAGTGAACCAAGTGGTTACTGTGGTACACTGGGTTGCAACCTCCAAGCTGCAATCTTAAAGTACACTTGTTAGGGAGCAAGCCCCATTGGATTTAAATAGGACTTTTTTTCTGAGCAAAGATACTTAAGATTATTTATTTTAGTTCATATTTGGCTGGGAACATTGCACTGCATGCTGGTTGTTCAGTCTGATTAATCAACGAAATCTCTCTCATATCCCCCTTTTAGGAGTTGGTACCTGTCATTTTAGGGACGCAGGTGGCGCTGTGGGTTAAAGCCTCAGCGCCTAGGGCTTGCCGATCGAAAGGTCGGCGGTTCGAATCCCTGCGGCGGGGTGCGCTCCCGCTGCTCGGTCCCAGCGCCTGCCAACCTAGCAGTTCGAAAGCACCTCCGGGTGCAAGTAGATAAATAGGGACCGCTTACCAGCGGGAAGGTAAACGGCGTTTCCGTGTGTGGCTCTGGCTCTGGCCAGAGCAGCGATGTCACGCTGGCCACGTGACCCGGAAGTGTCTCCGGACAGCGCTGGCCCCTGGCCTCTTAAGTGAGTTGGGCGCACAACCCCAGAGTCTGTCAAGGCTGGCCCGTACGGGCAGGGGTACCTTTACCTTTTTTTACCTGTCATTTTCTTTCCTCAACCCCAGGATTTGAGCAAGATGAAGGGGTTGCAGTTCCCTCAATTTTCCTTGGGACTTAGCCTCATTGTTCTTAGTGGGGCTTTATTCCTCCAAACCTGGACCTGAAAGCATGCTCTTTTCTTTCAGAACGATTGGTTTTATGTCTATTCACATTTATGCAAATACAGTTGATTGACTGAAACTTATACAATTTTTTACCTCATTTTTCTTGAGCTGGGTGACAACTCTGATAATAATTCACATAAGTTGTTGAATGGATTGTGTCGGCAGAAGTATACAGTATAGAAGCCATCTATTTAATCCAGTCTAGTCTGTATCTTATATAGTTTTGTGTCCTACAAAATGATATGTATGTTTGTTTTCAGAGCAACTATTTTTACAACATCTCTGAAAAACAAAACAAAACACTGTGATGAGTCAGAAAATTGCTTCCTTTTGTCTTTTTTTTATCGTTTGGAATGGCAGTAGATTCGTTCAGTCTCTTCTCTCTTAAAAATTCATATTTGCTCTGGGAATTTCTGTAGCCTCAAGGCAGTACACTTACGAAAAGTATATTAAAAATCCTTAGTCACATTAACAATCATACAGAGATGTTTTTGGACTGGCTGAGTTTTAGAAGTTCTCTCTAAATCTGACATTTCATGTTCCATTTTGGTTTTCACTTCACAAGTTGTCAGACTGCATACATGCCTTCAATGCACAAGACAATTGGCCTTGACAATTTCCTTTTCAGATTTGGCTACCAAGACATTTCAATTGTTTAACTACCTCACACTTTAGTTACTGTTCTTTACTTACAATGCTTTGATGAAACCAATCTTTTAACCTTTTCCCAAGCAAATTAAGACTTTATCTGGAAAGCACAATTAGTCCTGACAAACACGGGATCCAAAAAGAGGGATGTTAAGTAGGTTTGAAAAGACTTGTTATTAAAACATAGTTTGATTAACCTTTTAGATATTCCATGTAGATAAGAAAGGGCATGATTTTAAACTAGGCTGGCTGGAAGAGAAGGAGAACGAAAAATTAGTAAAATTTAGGGCTCTCATCAGAGGGGGGGGGATTAGACCTGGTCTACATATGCATCAGAATTAGGTGGCAAAAGACTTCATTTCAGACTGCAAGTGGGTGATCACGTTTTTTAAAAAGTTACAGTGGTACCTCGGGTTACATATGCTTCAAGTTACATACGCTTCAGGTTACAGACTCCGCTAACCCAGAAATAGTGCTTCAGGTTAAGAACTTTGCTTCAGGATAAGAACAGAAATCGTGTTCCATTGGTGCGGCAGCAGCAGGAGGCCCCATTAACTAAAGTGGTGCTTCAGGTTAAGAACAGTTTCAGGTTAAGAACGGACCTCTGGAACGAATTAAGTACTTAACCCGAGGTACCATTGTATCTTAAAAATGACCTGCAAATGGAAAATTATTCAAGAATTGGGCTAAAATATTTCTTCTAGGTCTACTAGTTGTACATTTTAAGGGTACTTATGTACATGAGAAATATCCAGAAGAAGACTCTGGGGCAAAAGTGTGTGTGTGTGTGTGTGTGTGTGTGTGTGTGAGAGAGAGAGAGAGAGAGAGAGAGAGAGAAGTCACGTATGTTTCCAGTAGGAGAGTGTGAGCTATCCCATGCAGGGCCACGTTATCCATTGCAGGAGTCAGGCTATTAGCCCATGTAGCACTCCTCTTGCTTGGCTCACGTGTTCCTGGATGAGGACACCCCATCCCATCTCAGGCTTCCTAGTATGAGAATGTATGCTGAATTCAAACCTGGGACCTCCTGCATGTGAAATGCAAGCTATTTTACACCACAAGGGCCACACGCTCCTAGTATTAGGTTTGGTGTGGAAGCTGAAGGTAGACAAATATCTCATGGCATGCCTGATTCTTGTGGCTGAGTGCTTAGGGAACTGCTTTGTGTAGGTTTAAGTCCAGAGGCTCCTCCTTTTCTACCCCTGACATGTTTTTGATCAGGCATTCAAATGGTGCATGGGATCATGTTGCCCAGTTCACCCTCCTGGGGCATAACTACACACCTCTTGCTTCCAAACTTCAAGCTCAAGACGAGGAACTTCACACCCAGCAACAAACCATAGCTTCAGATTGTAGTCTGCTGGCAATAAAGAAAGCATAGTTAAGCTTCTGAGCAGGGTTCTCACATAACGCTAAGCCATATGTGACCTCTTTCTGAGGGTCCCAAATGTTTTCAGAGCACCAGTGTCTCTTATTTCTCAGAGACAACTGGTAAGCTTATTATTCTGACAAGCCCAGGAGGCCTCTCATCCTCAGACATGCTTTATGAACAGTTTGTTCAGTTTCAAGGTTCCTGTCACCCTGTTCCTCAAAATGCAGTCACGGTTCTGCTGTAATGATTCTATTTCTGCTGTTGCTCCTTTGGCCCTCCACTGGGAGAAAAGCTTTCTGCCTTCCTTCCCTACTGCTTCCCTTCCTAACCCTGCTGGCCAGAGCCTGTGAACCTACCACACTAGCAATGCCCTTACAGGTTACACTTCCCTCACTGCAACCAGGGCTGACCCAAGACATTTTGGCACCTGAGACAGATCCCAAAATGTCAGCCCACTCCCCACCAGGGAAAAGGAGGTGAGGGAAGATCTACATCAGGAAGAAGGGGAGGGGAAGAAAGATCTACGTCAGGATCTGTTGCCCCTGTGGATCTTGCTGCCTGAGGTAGTTGCCTCACCTTGCCTCATAGGTGGGCCGGCCCTGACTCTATCTCTTCTGTAGTCTCTCTGCTACTTCCCTCATTTCATTGCTTCTTCATCCCCTTCTCTCTCCTCCTTCCTCTCACAGTCAAAATCCATTATCTCTGCATCAGCATGATTCACTCAATTCCTTCTATTGCTCTTTTCTGCTCCATTCACAAATACATACACCTTCCCTCATATTCTCACGTCTGCTGTGAGACTTTCTTTCCATTCCTCTCTTTTTTTATATATAATATTTATTAATATATTTTTTTAAATCATAACATAATAAACAAAACATACAAAAAATATCACATTTCATAACATATTTTCTTATCCTTTTTGGACTTCCTCACATCTCCCTCTCCTACGTTCCAAAATATAAAAATTAATTCAGCAATTTATCACCTTGTCCCCACCTTATCTAATTTTCCAATGTTATATCTTAAATTTTAGATATATTCATTTGACTTTTTAAAACTTTTTAGTTTAGCCTAATCATTATCTAAAAGTTGATTTTTTCCTAAATTTAGCTTATCTTCATAGTTCAGTTTATCTAATTCAATGGTGCCAAGTTGTTTGTGATCAAGCATCCTCCTTAACATTCATACAGTTTACAATATTTTTGCAAATAGTCCTTAAATTTCTTCCAATCTTCTTCCACCGTCTCCTCTCCCAGGTCTCGAATTCTGCCAGTCATCTCAGCCAGTTCCATAAAGTCTATCAGTTGCATCTGCCATTCTTCCAGTGTGGGTAGATCTTGGGTTTTCCAATGCTTAGCAACGAGTATCCTTGCTGCTGTTGTTGCATACATATAAAAATGTTCGGTCGTTCCTTAGCACCCTCTGGTCAACAATGCCCAAAAGGAAGGCCTCTGGTTTCTTAGGGAAGGTATACTTAAATACCTTTTTCAACTCATTGTATATCATTTCCCAGAAGGCATTAACCTTAGGGCAAGTCCACCAGAGGTGAAAGAACGTTCCTTCACTTTCCCTGCATTTCCAACACTTATTATCAGACAAGTGGTATATTTTTGCAAGTTTGACTGGGGTCATGTACCATCTATATATCATTTTCATTACATTTTCTTTCAAAGCATTACATGCAGTGAAATTCAGCCCAATGGTCCATAACTTTTCCCAGTCCTCAAACATAATATTATACCCAATGTCCTGTGCCCACTTTATCATAGCCGATTTAATCATTTCATCTTGTGTGTTCCATTTTAACAGCAAGTTATACATTCTTGAGAGTACCTTAGTCTTAGGCTCTAACAGTTCCGTTTCTAACTTCAATTTTTCCACCTGGAATCCTAACTTTTTATCAAGTTTAAAAACTTCTTTAATCTGAGCATAATGTAACCAATCTCGCACTTTGTCTTTCATTTTCTCCTGACTCTGCAATTTCCAATTATCTCCATCTTTTTCTAATATTTCCCAATACTTCGGCCATTTGGCCTCCATATTGAGTCTTTTCCGGGCCTTAGCTTCCAATGGTGAAAGCCACCTTGGAGTTTTGTTTTCCAATAAGTCTTTGTATTTTGTCCAGACATTAAACACTGCTTTTCTGACAATATGGTTCTTGAAATTCTTATTGATCTTAACCTTATCATACCATAAATATGCATGCCAACCAAACGCATTGTCAAAACCTTCCAGATCTAGTACATCAGTGTCTTCGAGAAGCAGCCAATCTTTCAACCAGCAAAAAGCTGCTGATTCATAGTACAGCAGGGCGAAGCCCCCTCTTTCTTTCGCATCAGTTAATATCTTAAACTTAATTCTGGGCTTTTTGCCCTGCCAGACAAATTTAGAAATATCTCTCTGCCACTTCCGGAAACACTCTGTTTTGTCCACAATCTGTAATGTTTGAAATAAAAAAAGCATTTTCGGCAATACATTCATCTTTACAGCAGCAATTCGGCCTAACAAGGAAAGTTTCAATCTTGTCCAACTTTCTAAGTCTCTCTTAATTTCTGCCCAGCATTTCTCATAATTATCTTTAAATAGACTCAGATTTTTTGCTGTTATATTTACCCCTAGGTATTTTACTTTTTTAACCACGTTCAACTCTGTCTCTTTCTGAAACTGTTCTGACTCTGTAACTGTCAAGTTTTTCCCCAATACCTTAGTTTTCTGCTTATTTAACTTAAATCCCGCTACCCGACCAAACTCTTGAATTAATTGTAATACTTTTTTCGTGCTAGATTCTGGCTCCTGAAGGGTCAAAACTAGATCATCTGCAAACGCTTTAAGTTTATATTGTTTCGCTCCGACCTGAATACCTTCCACCAGCCGGTCCCCTCTGATCATGTTCAAGAGCACCTCCAGAACAGAGATAAATAACAGTGGGGAAATCGGGCAGCCTTGTCGTGTTCCTTTTTCAATTTTGAACTCTTCTGTAATCACATTGTTAACTATCAGTTTAGCCTTTTGTTCTGAATAAATTGCATCAATCCCGTTCCCAAAACTCCGTCCCACCCCCATCCCTTCCAAATTTCCCTTCATAAATTTCCAAGAAATATTATCAAAGGCTTTCTCCGCATCTATAAAAATTAAAACTGCTTTTGGGTTGATATTTGTTTGCAAAAGTTCCAAAATGTCAATTATGTTCCTTGTGTTAGCAAACAAATGTCTTCCTGGGAGAAAGCCTGCCTGGTCTTTGTGAATTACCTGATTCAAGACTTTTTTAAATCTACTTGCTAATATGTCTGCAAATATTTTGTAATCCACGTTTAGGAGGGAGATGGGGCGGTAGTTCTTAAGTTGAGTCTTTTCAGTTTCCGATTTTGGTATCAATGTGATAAAAGCTTCTTTCCACGATTCCGGCGCCTTTTCCCCCTCCAAAATTTCGTTGCTAACCTCCAGCATTGGTTGTATCAAATAATCTTTCAATGTCTTATAATACTTGGAGGTTAGTCCATCTGGCCCTGGAGATTTGCCCAATTGCATATTCTGAATAGCTTGTTCAATCTCTTGTCGTGTTATTTTAGAGTTCAAGATTACTCTATTTTCTTGTGACAATTTTGGTAGTCCATTCTTTTTCAAAAATTGTTTTATCTCATCCTCATCTTGCGGCCCTTGAGTATATAATTTTTTGAAGTATCTCTGGAAACACTTTCTATTGTCCACAGGGTTCTGAATGTTTCTTCCTTCAATCTCTAAATTTGTAACTGTGTTTAGTTTCTGTCTCTTTTTCAACTGCCATGCTAGCAGTTTCCCACATTTATTCGCCGAATCAAATGATCTTTGTTT
Organism: Podarcis cretensis; assembly: GCF_951804945.1. Taxonomy (NCBI): domain Eukaryota; kingdom Metazoa; phylum Chordata; class Lepidosauria; order Squamata; family Lacertidae; genus Podarcis; species Podarcis cretensis. The sequence goes on along the minus strand of NC_137172.1, from coordinate 96,048,964 downwards.
CATTAATTTGAGTTTCCACTCTATTTCCTGGTTTATCAATTTAGAATACTGTGCTTGATGGAGTTTAATTTCTCTAAGAATCGGCTGTGACTTCGGATTAGATCTTAGCTTCTTCTCAAGTTCTTTGATTTTCTCCAAAATCTTATCTTTTTTCTCATTTTGTGTCCTTTTCTTTACAGCATTCTGTTGTATCAGGAACCCCCTCATCACGGCCTTACTTGCATCCCAGATGATTCTTTTTTCCACCGTAGTGTTCAAATTTATCTCAAAATAGTCCTTCAAAACTTTTTGGGCCTTCTTGGTAATCTCCTGATCTCTAAACAAATTGTCATTCATCTTCCATCTAAAGGAGCCGGCTGGTAGTAGTGTTATGTTCATCTTTCCATTCCTCTCACACTTGTTCACTCTCACCCCACAAGATCTCACAAGGAAAGTGTTATTTAGAGAGCAAGAGTGAGGTGTGGGTCACAGAACTTGCCCAGTAGCACAGCGTCCTGGTTTTAGGTCTGAAAAAGTTGGATGGTATGCATCTTCAGTTTAATTATTATTATGGGAAGCATCCAACTCCGTGGAATATGTGCCCAAGCCCAAGCCAAGCACAGCCAAGATGGATTCATTCTTGTCAAAGAGTTTCTGCCAGGCCCTTTGGACTTGGAGTGGTACAACAGAAATGTGCTTTAATTTTTGTCCTTTCTCTAAGAGCGCCACTGGCTGAACCTCTCATTTTCTCAGAAATCTCCTTTGACAGATCTCGCCATTCAAAAGTCAACCTCAGTTAACTGAAATGAAAAAGAAAGAGATTGAACTTCAATGCAGCCAGAGAAATCACTTCTCTCATTTGCCAACCACACATTAGCTCTGGATCTCTGTGGAATAAAATAGATATGAAGTTATTGAGCTGATGTTTCAAGCACTCAAAGCAGTGTATCTGCCAATTATTACTGCTATTATTATTATTTTTGCAGAAGTTAGAATTAGGCTACTGGGGAAATACATCTGGCCACAAAATTGGATAATGGATTACGTTAATTATCTACCAGGACAAAATGCTTCTTTGTATGTATATTAGAAAGTGGTGTGATGTCTCTGCTTGTTCTAGTCTTCTCTTAGTCTTGTCTGGATTTTCTACTTTTGTATTATTATTATTTTTGTTAATTTCTACCTCTGTATTAAATTGTGGTTTGCTTAGCACAATCCCATCAGTGGTACATGGTCTTTGCATGCATGAACCTTAGTTTATCAAAATTACGCACACACAGAGGTGGGGAGCTTAATAATATTTAAAAGTGTATATACCAGTTCTCTGAGTGCTCAGAACACTTCACATATGTTATCTGGCTTAGAAAGACTCCCATGTATGGTACATAACTCAAACTTTCTGGTGGTTGGAGCGCTTCCATACATGATTCGAGGCCTAAGAAGGAATGACAGGCAGCCCACACAGCTGTCCATGTGGCTCTTTGGGAAGCAGTAGGAAAGTATTGGGTCTCCTGGGCCAGTTAGGACCCACACAGAAATCTCAGCTGACAGAGGTTGTGGAGGAAGTTACATTCAATTCTCACTGCTTTGTAAGCAGGCCAGTCTCAGACAGAATTGTGGAGCAAGAAGGTTGCTAATGTGCTATGCTAGTCATTTGTTTAGGAGGAAATAGATGTGTTTTATTCAGCGTAACAGGTTTAGGAAATACATCTTGGATACAAATTGTGGATTTATGACATTGCAATTTTAAATTTTACTGACAATTCTGTTGTGGGTTAGTAGTACAGTGTTATTCTGGCTTTGCTGGTGGTTCTGTTCCTGTTCTATATTTCTTGTATACAGTGGTACCTCGGGTTAAGTACTTAATTCGTTCTGGAGGTCCATTCTTAACCTGAAACTGTTCTTAACCTGAAGCACCACTTTAGCTAATGGGGCCTCCTGCTGCCGCTGCGCCGCTGCAGCATGATTTCTGTTCTCATCCTGAAGCAAAGTTCTTAACCTGAAGCACTATTTCTGGGTTAGCAGAGTCTGTAACCTGAAGCGTATGTAACCTGAAGCGTATGTAACCCGAGGTACCGCTGTATTTATGCTGTTCGATTAAAACAATTTTTTTTAAAAAAATCCATGCTATACATAATTTTATACATTGTGTATCATGTCCCTTTTTCTTTTGTTCTTTCTTCCAAAAAAACTCCCCCTTTCATTTATAAGAAAGACACTCCCATGCTCCTGTTCATTTTAGTTGCCTGTTTGTGTGTCTTTCCTCTTTAGAGGATGAGGTGATCAGAGCTGTTTCCTGTTAATTCCAAACACAGAAGTTGTTTCCCCGCCCCCTCTGCTGTGGTACACTGAGTTGACATTTTCAGAAACCTTCCTAGCATGACCTCAAGATCCCTTTCCCGAGTGGTTATAGCCAATTTAGACATTTTTCATCCCAGTATGCATCGCTTTGACCTTTCTTTGAGTTTCACCTGCCATTCTGTTGTCGACATAAGCAGTTTGGAGATACCCTTATGGAACAATTTATAATTTTTGTGAGGTGTTACCAGCTTGAAAAAGGTGGTGTCGTTTGAAAACTTGCCTATGTCAGTGAAAAGAATAGCAAGCTGCTATTAAGGAGAAACACATGTTTAGAAATCATGTATCAAACACACACACACACACACACACACACTTTTTTTATCCTGATAACTTACTCTTTTCTGTCTTACAATGGCAATTTCATTCCCTTTTACCAAAGTTTCAGCTATATCCTCAGGTACAATTTGTTGTAGGGAAGGGTATTGCAGACTTTAATTTTGGGAAACTTTTAGGAGATTCTGTCAAACATTTCCTCAGTGGTTTAGGTTGAAATCCCATATTCACTTACCTGGGTGTAAATCCCATTTAACTCAGCAGGGCTTACTTCTAACTAGACATATGATAGATAGATAAACTTTATTCGCATTAGCCAACAGCCATAGCGACATAAAACAAGCAATATGTATAAATAAAAAGAGAGCAATGGTCAAAAAGGGCACTCAGATGACCAAGATTATCGTTCAGACTAGACATATGAATTATTACACCACACAGCTCTCTGGTCATTTAAAAAGGATGCACATTGAATTAATTGGGCATTCTCATCCATTAGCAGTACAATTATACATGTAGAATCACAGATACAAGATCTATGCAGGAGCAAGGGCATTTACATCTTTATACCCAGCTAATCCACTCTTTCCAAACTTCTCAACCAATTTCTGCGGCTTCTAGAAATTCAAGATTTATATCAGTTGCACTTCAGTCTCTCTTGAACTCGGTACAGTGACAGAGAGATATGGTGGCATTATTCACCAATTAGGTGGAAGCTCTGTATTCATTTTTCCCCCCTGGGTTGTCACATCCACTTTCTTCCACTTAGAGGTGATATTCTGTATTTTTGATTTACTAAGAGCCAAGCAAAGCATGCCAACTAGTCTTGCTGCCCATTTCCCACATGGCCAAACATTTTCAAGTGCATTAAAATGATTCAAGTGATGGGAGCACCATTCATTCCTTTCAGAAACCTTTTTTTTTTTTTTTTTTTTTTTGCAGTGTAAGAGACCTCCTCATTATGGGCAATTTCTCCTCGGCTGTTTCACTTTTCATTTGCTGTCAGGCATAGAGTGATTCCTACTTTTGAAATGCAGTCTTAGGTCCTCCACCTAGCCCTAGGGAGCCCTTATAATGCCTCTCACCCAACTTTACACAGTGGGTCTTAACATCACATAGGTATGAATCCTATAATCCTGTAAGTCCCAAGTGTTCTCAACTCACGCCAATTAGAGTAATCCCTCCAGTTCATTTATACTCTTTTGCTTTCCCTTTCAGGTTTCCCCTTTTGTGCTTCTGTGTTATTATTTGGAAATGAACCTGAAGGATCACAATAAAATTATGTATGATGTGGAGAATGTGGACAGAGAAAAGTTTTTCCCCCTCTCCCATTATACTAGAACCGTGAAAGCCCTCTTATAAACAGCTCTTTCAACCTTTGAAAACTGGAGGTTTAAAGAACAGCATAGGCTGTTTGCAAAAGGGCTTTCAAACAGCCCCATACTGTGCTGTGTGCCTGTCCCCAGCAGGGGAACAGAAGTGCACAGCCAAACAGAGCAGGACTGACTGAACCCTCTGCTAACCTGCTGGAAACATGCTGGTGAAGCAGTGCCCCGAAGGATCAAACCCTCCTTTCAACAAGTGATGAGTTGTGGGTTCAACCCTGCTGGGTTCAGGGGTCTGTTTCACTAACATGAAGAAAACACCCACAGGGAATCTGCTGGGAAGGAGATCTCAGCAGGAATGAATCTAGCCCTCCCACCACCAGCTGATGAACAGGTGGGTATGCTTTGTGGAAAGTGGCCTTTGGGGCCAACTTGGACCCCCTCCCCATGGGCCAAGATCATCCTTCAGGCCAGAGGTTCCCCATTCCTGTGTTAGAGGGACTGAGTAGGACTTGGCCAAAGCCACTTGGTGAGATAAAGAGAGATTTGAACACATGTTCCATTCAGTTCTCAGCTGCCATTAATTTCACTGGTGTTTGCCCAGGAGAACCTCTTGGTGGACTGGCTCATGTAAAGTCACTTTCAGGGAGGAGTTACAGAGTGTCAATAAGGCATTGTGTTGGAAGAATGGCCAGGTAAATGGCCACAAAAAGAGTAATAGACACTGGTTAAGAAATCACTGTAAATGGTGTTCAGGAAACAAATGCTAATTTAATATTTTATTGCCTCTTGACGGTTGGGAAGAAAATGCCAGATAAATTTTTAATAAATAGAAAACTAAATAATACATTTGATAAATTATACATGGAAAAATATTGTCCAAAATATTAAATATTGATCTGGTATAAATACTTTAAAATACTGCTTATTAATAAACATCTTCATTTGCACAGCTACAATAGTTCTTTCTAAGGAATGCCCTCTGTAGATGGAGCATGCTTTAGTTAGGGGTTCTGAATTGATTATTTTTCTGCTCACATTTTAAAACAATTTAGCTTTGTTCACTGCCATTCCGACTCAAGCTGGGCTATGGAAAACAGCTGAGGTTCTGTCTCACCATGAATAACCATTAGTAATGAAGTCGTATTACATTCTCATTGATACTTGCCTTGCATCCTGCTTCTGCTCCTATTCTCATTTCACTAAAACGTTGACCTCCTTACAACCTTTTGTATATTTTGACTCTAAAAGTGTTGTAACTAGTATGGAGCATTGCACTGCTCCATCATGCATTCTAAGTACTTATGACAGAATAAGGGCTGATCTACACCATCAAAAGAATCATATTGTACAGCCCCCTTGAGACTGTACTGTGGGATAACCAGCCTCTTATAACCAGTATGCTTCAGTCTAATTAATGCATGAAGGGGTTAAGACCATAGAGTAAGCTGTCCTTCCAGGCTTAGCTCTCTCTCTCACTCTCTCTCTCTTTCACACACACATATGATTTCATCATTTACAAAAATACATGCATTGTCTCTTTTTTCAAGTTCTGTTTTCTACAGATCAGTTTCATTTGTTGTGAGACATTAGTGTTGCATGCAGTATCAGGTTAGGAAGGAAAGAGGGGGAGGGGAATGGTGAGTGGGGTCAGGTGGGGTGGTTATGCTTCTATTCTGCTTAGTGTATGTGTGGGGTTTTGTGTCAGCGTCACTTGTATGGGTTCTCTTATTGTTCGCTTGTTGTATTTCCTTGGTGGTGAAAGAGGTTGGGGTGGCCTAGGGTGTGGTTGGTTGTCTTTGGTTGGCTGTAGTGAGATTTATTTTTGTGTGTGAGTGGGGGGGGGGTGTCTGTGTATTTTTGGATCAGGTTAGCCAGATTGATTCGTATGCTGTCAGTGGATTCTTGTTGTTGTATTTTAGGGCTACATATGTGATAAAGGGGAACCATACCAGGGTGAAGGTGTCTTCTTCTATTTGTCCCCGTGTCAGTTTCAGCTTATCGTTTAGTTTTCTAACAAGGCTGTTACCCATACTATTTTTTTTTTTTTTAATTCTTTTTATTAATTTTCACATTAGATCACCAAAAAGAAAAATAAATCAACGGTTACAACAGTTGTAAAAACCCCCAACACACACAAAAAAAGAAAACTAAATAAATATCAATACATAACGTATAAACAATGTCGATTTCCATTACGCTTCTTTGTCTTCTCATTTATATCTTTATATTTTTAAGTATTTTAATCATTCTACACACCTATTGACTTCCATCCCTCCCGGTTTCAGGCTTCTTAGTATGAATAGTTTGTTTCTCCTGCAGTTGATAGTTATAATAATTTGCACATCGTAGGATCTATATCAGTCCTGCTATAGTTTTTAGGTTCTTATAATTCCCTTCAATATAATTCATAAATTTATTCCAGTCATTAATAAACTTTGTATTCTTTTGGTTTCTAATTTTTTGTGTCATTTTTGCAAGTTCTACAAATTCGAATAACTTTGTTTGCCAATCACTAATTGGTGGGATACTTTGGCTTTTCCAATTTTGGGCAATTAATAATCTAGCGGCAGCTGTAGCATACTGGAATAATGTCTTATCTTCTTTTTTAATTTCGTCCCCAATTATTCCCAGAAGAAAAGCCTCTGGTCTTTTGCGAAATGTATATTTAAATATTTTTTTTAACTCATTGTAAATATGTTCCCAGTATTTCTTCATTTCGTCGCATGTCCACCACATGTGGAAAAAATTACCTTCTTTAGTTTTACACTTCCAGCAAGACTTATTCCCTGTCTTATACATTTTCCCTAGCTTTGCTGGGGTAATTCCCTGTCTTATACATTTTCCCTAGCTTTGCTGGGGTAATGTACCACCTGTACATCATCTTTTCTAAATTTCCCCTCAGTGTTACACATGCCGTAAACTTCATTCCGCTAGACCATAAATTCAGCCACTTATCATACTCTATATTATATCCCAGATCCATTGCCCATCTTGTCATGACCTCCTTTATTTCCTCATCTTTGGTGTCCCATTCTAATAGTATATCATACATTTTAGATAATAATTTGGATTTACCCTCTATTATTTCTATCTGAAATTTGGATTTCTTCTCATTCATCCCTATGTTACCCATACTATTTGATACCATTGGTCCATGCTTACTCCTGACAGGTCTCTCCAGTGTCTGGCTATGATGTTTCTGCTGAGAGTAGGTGGATTATGAGCTCTTTATATTGTGCATCGGCATTATTATCTTGGGAGATGTTTAGTAGGGCCAGTGACTGCTAATACTTATTTACAGTGCTTTTTTCTGGGGGGTATGCAGACCCCTAAACATTTTGTGAACCTAACGGGAGAAGAAACTTTTTTTTTTTTTTTAAATTAGTTTCTTCTCTAGCACGGTGAATTGTAAGTTCTGTTGAATAAAACGGTGAATCGTCCGTTCTGTTGCTATCCCCAATGGCGGCCTCATTTCCTGTCACAGTGTTTCCTGATTCTCAGACGGAATGAGAGTACCCCTTAACATTTTATTTTTTAGAAAAAAACACACTGATTGTTCAGTTATTTTGCATATTTCTTGTAGAACTGATGTCCAGAAGAGTTGGATTTTGGGATATTCCCACCACATGTGGAGGTATGTGCCTGTGGAGGTGCATCCTTTACAGCATTTTGGTGAGCTTTGACATGACTACCTTAGTATCAGATTTGTTTCTGTTTGTGTATATGTCAGGGGGGTGTTGTGTTAGCTAAAGAAGGATTAGGAATGCTCTCTGGACTCCCATTAGTGTGAAGCTGGTTTGAGAAACACATCTAAAAGTAGTATTTTATATCAAAGTACAGGCTACATATGCATTCAGGATAATATTGTGTGGATGTGGATTAAAAGCCCATCAGTGGAAACCTAATGAGCACAGAGTAAACAGGAATGTGAAAACAGCCTAAGAGAAAGCTAGGCTTACTCTTTCTCTAAATCTTTAGTTTACATAAGATATACACAAAGTGCAGGACCCTCTGTAGAGGGTCCAAAATCAATAATCAAACAAAAAGAATGGATTCAGTCATATGTGAATCCTCTGCATCAGGAGTCTTTATTGTTTATTGTTGATTCTGAGGTTGTATAGTGGTAGCAGTGAAGGCACACCATATAATCCAGGGGGAGAGCTGCAAAAATTAAAGCATTTCCATGGGAGAAAAGCTTAATTGCAAAATGGAGAGAGACATTTATTTTCTAGCCTGCACAGCAGCTGCAAATATTCTCAAGTGCAGACTTCAATAACAAGTTGGAAAGGGACAGGATAAAATGGATTCCAGATTAATCAGGCGACAGAGCTGCTCTTGTAAATGAGAACGAAGAAAGCAAATGCCAATGAAAGCCACTTCAACAGAAAGTGCTGGACACAGAGGGAGAAAACCCATTAAAGGGATATATTTCTGTATTTCCCAAGGCAAAATCTATTTTTCTCAAATATGTGCCTAAATCCTTTTCAACAAATGGGCAAAGGAGTTATCCCATTGACCGAAGCAATCATGATACTTCAAGAAGAAACAGAGAGACTTTGCGCCATAAACATTTCTCCAGTACTAAGTTTGCTTCATGAGATTAGAGTTTCTGTTTGCTATTTTTGACACCTAAATGAGAAAACTTGCACCTGCCATTTTCATAATACCACCTCCAAAGACCCGAGTTGCTCAAAGCCTGAGTTTGAAGACCATTCATCTTATGCTAGTTATATGGAAGTTTGATGCTGGAAATCTTGGCACAGATTTGAACAATTGGGTGGTCAGCCCAAACAGCCGTTACATTCAATAGACGTAAACTATTGCTTGCAGCTTTGCCCGGAAGTATAATGTAGGCTTTGAACCCTGTTTGGAGGGATACTCCCTTGATTGGCCTACTTGTTGGGAGAGAGAAAGGGAGAACAACTCAATTGATTCTCCTGGACCTCTGAGTGACTTTTGATACCATTGGCCTTTGTATTCTTCTGGATTGCGTTTGGAATTTAGGGGTTGGGGTATGTCAGGAGTTAGCCAGCAATAAATCACACCGTGCAAGTTGGATTTAACTCTTTATTAGCAAAAACACGATCAACACAGGAATGTCAGGCCTAATGAGCACATCAACTCACCTACGGTAGCTCTGCCCCAATGAAGCAGTTGCAAATCACCTTGCAATATTTTATGGATGCAAAGTGGTATAGAAAAAAAATATCATAACTAAGTAAATCAGAGTAGAGATATATGATTATTTTTGTTTTGGAGAACAGAAGGAGTTATGAAGCTAGGATCACTGCTTTCATATCTGATAAACAAGATTTACAGGTTTTGTACCATTTTAAAAACCTGAAAAACCTGTTTGATCAGAGGCAATGTTGGTAGAAAAGTGATATGGGTGTATACCAGAGGAAACTAAATCTTTATCCATTTTCAGTGCTCTTAGAAATGACTGTCTGTTTTCGGACTCGTTGAAAGGAAAATAGTATATTATGCTATTCTATCCATTACCAGGCAGGAAATTTGTGCTTTCAATTATGGATTTTTCATCATAATTGGTTGCATTTGGTTACTTAATTAACCAAATAGGCATGAGTTAGATTTTGCTCATTAGAGCTTAATGCCAGCTGATTGTTAAACTCTGTTAGTTACAAAGGTGCCAGGCTTCAGCTGAGAAACCTCATCAGAGGAACTGATAGCAAAAACATGGCAGCTCTTCTTAACTGTCAGGACAGGGTGTAGGTGAGAGGATGTTTGGGAATAATCACATTAATTGAGCAGCTTCTGATGATTTGTTTTTCTCCTTGTGGCACTTGCTTACATCCTGATCCATTGACATGCATGGAACTACTCCTCTCCACACACATGAGTTCAATATCAGTTCTAGATCCACACCATGTATCTAAATCATGTTAAAGGCAATTTAAAGGACACAGCTTCCTCCAAAGAACCCTGGGAACTATAGTTTGTTGGAAATTTTAGCTCTGTGAGGGCGAAACTACAGTTCTCGGGATTTTTTGGCGGAAGTCATGTGCTATAGATGTGCCTTTAATATACTTTAAATGTATAGTGTGGATCTAGAAGCCTTCCCCCATTTAAAATGGCTCCCCATTTGTGGAATGCTCTCCCCAGGGAGACCTGAGGGTATAGGGCGGCGTGTATGTATACGCCCTCCTGGGAATAACATTGGGGGGGGGCATTAAATGTTACATATAAATGTGTGTAAGAAAACCTGAAAGAAGCATATACTCCAACTGTTCTCTGATGAAAATAGGGACGTCCTATTCCATAACAACAACAACAACAACAACAACAACAATATTTATACCCCACCCATCTGACTGGGTTGCCCCAAAAACTCTGGGCAGCTTCCATCATATATAAAAACATAATAAAACATTAAACATTAAAAAACTTCCCTATAATATTCAGTTGGAAGCCACCCAGACTGGCTGGGGAAACCCAGCCAGATGGGCGGGGTATAAATAATAAATTATTATAATATTATTATTATACAGAGCTGCCTTCAGATGGCTCAGGGGTCGTATAACTCCATATCCTCTAACAGTTCTCCAATGAAAATTGGGACATCCTACTAAACCCTCCAACATTTCTCCAATGAAATTGGGTTGTCCTGAGGAAAAGCGGGACATTCCAAAATCAAATCAGAAACCTGGATGGCTTCTGCAAATCCAGGACTGTTCCTGGAAAATAGGGACACTTGGAGGCTCTGAAGGAAGGAAAGCTTAAGGGGGGAGAAGTGGCAATGAAAGAAGACTCCTCCACTCCTTGCTTCTTTGTACTAAACTAACCTCAATCCATTTGCTCCCCCAGTCCACAAGCTAGTTATAGCAATAAGCAGTCCATGCCAGGTAGCCACTGTCTCCCCCTCATAGTAAAAATAATAATAAGTATTATTATTATCATTATCATTATCATTTATTTTTTATACCCCGCTCATCTGGCTGGGTTTCCCCAGCCACTAATTTTCAGCTAGAAACTTCTAGGGATCAGCAAATCTTTCAATTTCAGGTTCACCTCACTTTCCCATCTCTCCAGTCTTAAGCTAGGGATGCCATACATCGTTATGGTTTGGGGAAAACTGAAAAAAGCTAAACAAATTTGCCCCCCCCAAAGGAACAACAACACACCTCAACAACTTTTCTGTCCGGATTTTCACTTTTTGAAATATTGCAACCCTACTTAAGCTTAGTTCTCTACATTTCCATATCAGTTTGCATATTGTTGTTATTTTAAAAGTCTCTTATTCATCAGCATTCATAGTGTAAATTTCTCATGATATACATGTTTGTATGCAATTTTGCCTAATATGCACATTTTTGCATAGCATATTACCCCAGTATAATGCATTTTGGTATGTTATTTTCAACAACATTTGCTTTTATAGACACACTCGCCTCTAATATATGCATTTTTGCATAATTAATATGGTTGAAAAATTGTCCTGCAGAAGTCTGAGAATTTCAAACAAGGGCTGTGTTTCCATTCTTGTATTGTTTCAGAAAGTTGTGAATTAGGTAAGTTCACCTTTACATGAGAACTGAATCAAAATTCTTCCCCATCCCTACATAGTATGTGAGAACATGGTTCCTCTAACAAAATATAATTCATCATTCACTTTGATATGTGAACAAAGCATTTGCAGTGCTAAAGATGGAGGTTGTGACTCCCCCCCCCACTTTTAAAGGAAACTGTTGAATAAAACTAAACCAATTGCTAAGGTATGGAATATAAATGGGTAGTGCCTCAGTTGAATTCCCGGGGAACACACATTGTCTCTTGTAGAGAGTGAAAGCAGAAATCCTCCCAGAGACGACTGAATTATTTATTGCACTGAGTCAGTAAATGAGGTTACAAAGTCACAAATGCTTTCATTCTTCCATGAGAAACACAGCCAACCATGATAATTATGCATTTAATCAATATTATTCAAGGGGGGGGGGAAGACAGGTCAGCATCCTTTGCTAATTTCTGAAGTTTAATTTATGTTTCTTAAAGCAGTTGTCAGCTGAAGAGAGAAAAAGAAATGTAATTTCAAAGTTGCCTATCAGCCTAGCAACAGGAATTTTAAGAACACCCCCCCCCATATTATAGCAATGAAGGAACATCTGAAAGATAACGAAAGTAATTCTGATTTCATGAAAAAATGTTTTGCTGTCTCAGCAATTCTGGCTTTTCTGGTTCATCAAAATGTTTTCTCTGGGGGAGAATGCTAATGACAAAATAATGTGGTTTTTTCCTGGCAAAGCCATGCCCAATTTTTGCTGCTTGCAAAATTGGGTATTTTGAAATAAATTGTCAGTTTGGATTTGTTTCTACATCCACTGTAGAACAAGTACAAAATCCCTCCCACCCCTCATTCCTTTAAATGAATAATGAAAAAACAACAACAATGTTTTGGTTCATTTAAATTAAAGGACATTCATCTTACTTCAGCGTTTTATATTAATAGTTATTCATCTTGATATAAACACATAGCTTCCCATCAATTTACCAAGCTGAACTAGGCTGGAGTTTTATGCCTACAATTTCAAAGGTAAAGCAGAACACTTTTTATTTTCCTGCACAATTTTGCAATTGAAGCGCCGCTTTCAGCTTAGCAGCCAGTGGCATAGCTGCCCAGTGGGATGCAGTGAATTTGTGGCCTAGTCTGTTTTCTCATTTATATCCATCCAGCTGTCCAATTACAGAAATGTAATGTGGATGTGGGCTTAGAGCATTGATTTTCAAACTTCCAGGCTTCAGGAAACTCCTCTTGTCCATCACCACTGAAGATAGGAGGGATGTTCACACAACCTCTGCCCCATTCATGAAGTGAAGAGGAAGATGAAGAGTGTTGCTGCTGACCTTTAAAGCCCTAAACAGCCTAGGTCCTGTATACCTGAAGGAGCATCTCCACCCCCATCGTCCAGCTCCGAGGGCCTTCTGGTGGTTCCCTCACTGTGAGAAGTGAGGTTACAGGGAACCAGGCAGAAAGGGCCTTCTTGGGAGTGGTGCCCGCCCTGTGGAACACCCTCCCACCAGATGTCAAGGAAATAAACAACTATCTTACTTTTAAAAGACATCTGAAGGCAGCACTGTTTAGGGAAGTTTTTAATGTTGTATTGTGTTTTTAATATTCAGTTGGTAGCTGCCCAGAGTGGCTGGGGAAACCCAGCCAGATGGGCGGGGTATAAATAATAAATTACTATTATAAGATTGCACCTTGCTGCCGGCATGCTCCAAGGTAATACCCCCTATTGAATCAGCATTTCTGTTCACATGAAGGAGCCTCTACACATGTGCATCTGGATGCAGAGAGAGCCCCTTCATATGAATGTTGAATGTATGGCTACCAGAGTGTGAGGCTGGCAGGTGCGATCCCACTCCTTCACATTGAAGATGAATGTGTGTTTGGGATGATGATGGTGGTGGTGTCATTTGAACACTCCCAGAAATTATGATAAGATCCAAAGAACCATGTAACCATGTAACTAGGGATGGGGCAGAAATCCCTACCAACCTAATTTGCACTTCCTGAAACGATACACAAACCTACATGCAGCTAGCCTTCGAAATTCGCAAACCAGAATTCAGTCACCCTTTGAAATTTTCCAATGAAGCTCTCTAACCAAATAGCATGTTCAAGCATGGAGCTATTAGGAGAAGGTGCCTAAAAAATGCCTTTATGAGAGAATACAGCAAAAGTGCATTAAGGTAAGGGAAATGGCTTGCAAAAACAAGTATATTAGGAAAAATGCACACAAAATGCTGATGAATTTTCATGAGGACTTTTTAAAGTAGCAACCTGAGGTAGGTCAGCTCAGCCCCACCCCTCCTTGCCCCAGAATGCTCTGTTTCAGGGATTTCTGCTGGGTTCCACTGTTGAGTATAACACCGGCAGGCCTTCCAGCTATCCATTCAGCTGATGGGAGTGATGTTTGCACCACTTTGACAATGGTGGCTAATGGGAAGTCAGCTGAGCAGACGAATGTTTCCATTCAATAGAACTCCCTACTCCCTCAGCCTGGAGTGGGCATGGATTGGATTGCTTTTTCGGCTACCATTAACAAGTTCATAATAAATCTCTTCTAGTATCTTCTGGGAGTCCTCATTAAATGAGGTTGTTGTTTTTCCTAAATGCGGTTCCTGTTTTAATGCTGATAACTTCAAAAATCATTCCTCGGTGTGTTCATGCCATTAATCATATCCCCCAAAAGTGCAGCAAATTTGCATTAACTAAAATTACATTTATAACATCCATATACATTTGGCAGAAACATTTTACTCAGTCTCTTGGGAATTAAAAACCACTGGTGGATTGGTTTAATCTGCACTTAAAGTCAACCGATTTGCCAACAGCATTATACAGTTCTCTCCCCCAGCTCTTTTGATATTAACAATCCTTCTCTGTTTCATTTCAATTTAGACTCTACATCTGACCAATTTAAATCTAGCAACATGTCATACAGCTTTTATATTATTGTCCTCTTAGTTGTAGCAGTGATTTGTTTCAACCTGCATTCATTGTCTGAACTGTGCTGCACTTGGAAATATTGGAGAAGGGAAAGGTGATACAAAACCTATAATCTTCTGTCCATTTTCTACATATGTTGTCATACTGTATGAAACCAAAGGAGCCTTGTGCAAGGACAAAGGTACTTGTGCCTGTACAAGGTGCTCGGCACTCCAAATTCCTCTCTTTCCTGCTGCTGCTGCCTCTTATACTCCTTGCCATCCCATTCTGGAGCCATGGCCTGTGAAGTGATGCGCAGCAGCTGCACTGTCATCCTGTGTGCCACTGGCGGAGGCTGGAACGAGCGGTGTAGTGATGAGGGTGGAAGAAGCACCAGGTTGGTAGCAGTGGCAGGTGCAGAGGTATATGTGGTTGCACCTACCGCTGCTGCCACCCCATCCTGGTCCCAGGAAGCAGCAGTGCCATCACAGCCATGGTGGCGGCACAACAGCAGCACCCCAAGTCGCCCACTGACACCGATGGACGGTTTCCTGGACTTTAGCAGATTTCCAGAGAAGCTTCACTTGAAAGTACCAAATAGGCCTAGGATTAAATTAGGATATAATTAAATAAATGGGACTTAAATACTAAGAAAAGTGAATAAATTGGATTATAACTGGAGATATTTTAGTTTAATAATGATATTGAAAGCTGTTAACATCCATTTACACCATTTACAAGGAAACTCAGAAGGGAGGGACTGGAGGAAGTCAATTAAGATGTTTATAAGGTTGGATTTTTAAAGAATTAAGTTTGTTTTTATTGTTTATTTGTTTATTGTTTTCTCTTTGTATTTTTTTGTTTTGTTTTTCTTGGTCCCCCCCCCCCGTGTTTTATTTTGTTACGTGATATTTGTTATAATTATGGAAAATCTAATAAATTTTTCAGAAAAAAAAAGATTTCCAGGGAAGCTGCAGTAGGCGACAGGAGATGAAAGCCACTCTGTGTGCACATAGCTCTACTCGCACTCCTCTGAATCAGTTATTCACTATTGGTTTCCCCTCTCACCGTTTATTTTATTTTATTTTTTATTAAAAAAATAAACAATTTCAGCATAACAAATTATCAATCCATTTAATCAATTACAATTACAAATTATCAATCCATTTAATCCTCTCACTGTTTAAATTGCTAAGTATCACATAGAGAAAGCAACAACCCATCAATGCTATTCTGGTGCATCCATACATAATTTATTATTTTCTATCACATCTATAAATAATCCCCATCTTTCAGTGTTCTCCTGCTCTATATCAGGATAGGGAGCCTGTGATTCTCCAGATGCTGTTAGAGGCCAGTTCTCATCAGTCACAGGCAGCATGATTGGGGATGATGGCAGCTGTGGTCCAAAAACATCTGCAGAGCCATGAGCCTCCCACCCCTGCTCTAAATGAAATATGGTGTTGACTTACAATGGAAATCATCACCACCATTATTCTAGAAATTATATATCAGAATTAACGCTCCTTTTATATTTATCAACATACATTTTCTATTACTGGGGAATGAACAGGAGCTCACCAAGTTAGTGGCTAAATATTGCTGTTTTTTGTCATCTTAATACACTGCAGACGTCTGATCTCCCTGGAGACCTAGAGATGTGACGATAGACTGCTCTGCCTCCTTTCTTTTAGCAAATGTATTGTGCCACTGGGGAAGTGGTAATTCTGAATTGATTTGTTTTGGATGTTTGTATGTGATGCCAATAAAAGGTTTGATGATGGTGATGATGATATTTATCAAAGTTTGATTTTGTATCACCTTTTCCCTCCCACCCACTTTCAAAATCTACTTATCTGTCCATAGCCAAGCATGGAAAGAAAAGGAAACATAAAGATGTTCTGGATCTTTGTCCACGTAAATCCACAAAGATATCCACGTTAATCCTACTGTCTCACAAACACAAAGTAATGTTTGGAACTGCTAATCCACCATTCTAAAAGTATTTAAAAGTATTACTTTTAAAGCATTCTAGATATCCCCATAAGCTCTGCCAGTTTCATAATACAAAATGTAGTAAAAAGTATTGGAATGGCATTAAATAAAAATAACCAACTCCCCCCACCCAAACTGTGATAATGTTAATTATCCCCAATTCTCTAGGCCTTTTTGAACCTTTACTATTTGGCTCATGCTTATTAACAAGCTGTGTCTTCAAATCCTCTGATAAATATATGCCAAGATTCACAGGTTGTATTTGGATGTAAAACTCAGAGGAATAAATTAGGCTTTGATTTTAGTGAAAAAGTGGAGGAGGAACGGAAAACTAGATATGGTTTGAAATGTTGTTGTGTTGTTGTTTTTTTTAAAAAACCAACTGTTTCCCCAGTGGTGACACTGGACACTTGTATCATTTGTGTAAAATATATTGACTACTTTATTACTTACTTTTATCTCCTCATTTTCTCAAATATTTCACTTGTACATAGCTAAAAGCTGTAAATAACCAAGGGAAATAACCAGTGGGAATGAGGATAACCTTGCCATGTGTCTTTTCCAATTTTAAAGGCTCTGAGGAGAGATGGGGGAGAAATTCAATTCTATTTGCATTTAAAGGCAAACCTACCTCGTTCACACTAACCATGAATCAACAGCCAACCTTATAAATCCACACTTCTCTGTATTTCACAATGCAGTTGTCCAGCCAAGTAATGTGCACATGCAAAAATGCACATGCTATGGTTACATGGCACATGAAAATTCACGGTTTGCTGACGAGAACATACAAAAATGCATTTTGGAAACTGATTTGCAGACAAAAAGTATATAAGGCAAAATTGCACATTAGGAGAAATTTGCACTAAAATACAGATGATTTTTCATGAGGGCTTTAAAAAATTGCAAACTGATGTGAATATTTGGAGAACAGCAAAATGAAATGCAGAGAAATCGAAATCGACCGTTCGTAGTTGTGAGAGTCACTCATCCACTACTATACCATCAGTGACAGCCAACTCTTCTAATTCACTCTTATCCAGCCCAGAATATATTTCTTCATGTTCCCTGACATGAGCATTTACTGTTTCTCAATCTGTTGCTGGTTGGGAGTTCTGTTGATCTGGATGCAAGTACACAACAGAGGGTAGCCAATGTGGTAGCCCCCTGGTTATGTAGACTACAAATCCCATCATCCCTGCCCATTGGCCATGCTAGCTTGGTTTGATGGACATTGCAGTATTGGGAGGGCACTGCATTGGCTAACCTTGGTATTCAGCCTGTTCTTTAGAGTCCTAAAGCTCCTGGGGCCAGGTGACCTTAAGAACACCTAAACCCTAGAGTCATCTTAGAGGGCCCTGCACTCTGGTCCATCTCTGCAGGAGATTCCATTGCAAATAAAGAATCCCCTTGCAGAGATTTAGCATCCCTTCTAATGTGGTCCTTTTTCTCTGGAAGAGGTCCAAGCAGAATACCATACATGTCTACCCAGCACCAAGTCCCACTGTGATCAATAAGACGTCCTTCCAGGTAACTGTGTATAGGATGGCAACCTAAGCTTTCTATTTTTTAGATAATGAGGTAGTACTCAGAAACTGGTCCTTAATGTATGCTTGCAATGTTTCCCATACAAATCACCCATTAAATAATGGAGGGTGGGGTGGGGGGAACCTGTCGTTTTGTGTCTTCTCTTTTATGCTGTCATCTCACAGAAGAAGTGGATGTAATTTCTGTGCAAAAGCAATCCTTATTTTGTATTTTCACCCACACTTTAATATATACCAAAGCACAGTCTGAAGTTAATAAGGTTATCAGTCATTTCATAGTACTTTATCTAATCTTGAGGGGGAAATAAATAAATAAATCTATTATTGAGTATGAGTAATGGCAAGCAGTGTAATCTTTCACATTCAGATGATAGAATCTCTGTATATCACCATCACCAATCGCTTTTTCATTTAGCTTTCTTTTAAATTAACTAAAGGATTCCAGCCACATTTTGTAAGTTTGTCCTCCTGTATCCATAATTGAATTTGAAACTGTATTACAGCCCCCTTTCATAGCCAAATCTCGTCTAATAAAATCATTCAACTTTCATATTAAATTTCTGAAAAACTGATTTCGATATGCACTGATTAGGAGCACATATAGATTCTATAGTAATCTTACTTCCTTTAAAACATTCCTCATCTTCATCTTTCAATTTATCTACCACTGCAAAATTCTTTAGAATGTAACATCACCATTCCCTCAATTTAAGTTTTGCAGAGGACATATATCTTTCTGCTGTAAATAAAATGTTTATTACACATTCATTCCCTTGATTCAGATGAGTTTTCTGTAACTATATTAAATCATCGCTATCTGTTCTAACATATCTTTATTTGTTTTAACTGGATTATTCACGCTATCTACATGTGCAACTTTTAATTGTTACTCAGTGGAAAAAAACATTCCATAACCATACCCCTCTATGTGATTGAACCATTTCCCCATTTATATAAACTAAATTCTGCTCAATTTCTAATCAGATATTTCAGTTCATCTGCAGATAATTCATATAATTAACACATATCCTTCATGATGAATACCTCCCAATTGTATCCAAATTCAATGAGCACAGTTCATTAAAGAACATTACAAACTTCATCTACTAATATTAGTGTTCATCAAGTGATATTAAAAAATGACTACATTCACTATGAAATATTTATGTTCATCCATTTACAAATCAAATATCTAAATTAATTCCTTCATTATATTTTCCAAATATGAAAAGAACTTGTCAGTTCCTTTTTAATGAAAAACATTAAATAAATAAAGTTTCTGAAAATATAATTCATCTTGTTAGATGTTTATGTGACTAAACAGTACCTACGCAATTGGCTCATGCACAATTTCAGTATGAAAATACCAGCCTATTATTAAGCAGTTTCTTGCTTCAATGATTACAGTATTTGGATCCTTTTCAGTCTAGCTTCAGGACTGGTTTTGGAATGGAAACTTTATTGGTCAACTTGGTGGAGGAACTGTGCTGGAAGGTGGACTGGAAGAATTTAACCCTGCTGATTTTTCTTTTAATACTATCAACCAGGTGGGCTGTGGGCTGTCTCACAGCCATGGTGGCCAATCTGTGGCCTTTAAGATGTTGCTGGGCTCTCGCTCCCATACTCTGTGAACATGTACATGTTGGCTGGAGCAGATGGAGGGCCAAAGGTTAGTCACCTCTGCCTTACAGTGATGAGGTTAAAGGGCACTGTTATGCAGTAGTTCTGATCCTTTCTGAAAATAGTTGTCATGGGAGATGGCAGTTTTACCTCATGGTCTTTGGCCTTTGAGTTTCCACTAGGTTCTGTCTGTCTCCTGTGATCTTTGATATCTACATGAAACCACTGGGAGAGTCCTCTGGAGGTTTCAGCTGAAGTACCATCAAGTACTCTGATGGCTTGTAGCTATACTTTTCCTATCCATCCTCTGATCCCAATAAGGAAGTAGAAGTGATAAATCAGTGTCTGAACCTCGTGTAAAGTATCACTACGGTAGTAAGAATGTAGATAAGGTCCATCTTTGAGACGATGCTTATCTGTCCTCTAGCCTTCACAAGTGACAGTGGCACAGAGGAATTCAGCAATGCACTGAGGTAAAGAAATTGAAACTGAACTCAAATATAATATGCAAGTACTGTTCTGCTGCTGTGGGGAACTGAGGGTTGATATTCAACTAGTTCTGGACAGGGTTGCACGCACTGTTCCTGAAGTAGTGACTAGGAGTACCTTTTACCAGTTTCATCTGATTTACCAGTTGCTGTTCTTCCTTGATCTGGCATCAATAATCCATATTCTAGCTACTTGCAGGCTAGATTCCTGCAATGTTCTCAATGCAGGGTTGCCAAACACTCTGGAAAATTCAGCTGGTGAGAAATACTGCTGCCGGATTATTGTCTAGTGCTTGAAGATGGGCACATAGACGGTGTATCATATTCAATCTGTAAAGGTAAAGGTAAAGGTAAAGGTAAAGGGACCCCTGGCCGACTCTGGGGTTGCGCCACTCATCTCACTTTATTGGCCGAGGGAGCTGGCGTACAGATACTTCCTCTGGCCTTGTAAGGTTGGCTTCTTTTCATGGTCAGTGATACTTATTCTTGCTGTGCTAATGGATCAAAATCCACACATGGCTTTCTTTTTCCATTTTCTTCCATCTCAGTGTGCTCTGGCACCATGATTCCTGACAATTGCTCCAAAGGAGGAGGGACCTGTGCAAAAGTCCTTGAATGCTGATACTGAACAACAGCTTCCTCCCACCTTCAGCAGATTACAAGATGTGTGGGAAGAAGGGATCTGGTATTACCATCTGAGGACACTAAATCCATTAGATAACACTGTTGCTACATGCAGCTCACTTCCGCATGCTTGTCGGGTGTGTGCTTTAAGCAGCTTTAGCATTTTTGCTGTGACTACAGTTTGTGGGTGTGAGCATTCCTTTTCTTTGGCAAATGCCTGTGTGAGTTGATGATTGCATTATGTGGTTGATCCAGTCATGTAGCTATTAGCAACCGAGAGCATGACACTGTTGCTCTGTGAGCCTGACATTTGCTCCGAGACATCTGGGTTAATTTAGCAACCAGTCTAGTGTGTGTGCATGTGTGTGGGGTTAGCTAAGCCAAAAACTGTTTGGGTCTGCTTAAATATATATATATATATTCTAAATTTGGTTGGCAATTTTTGAATTGTGGTACTGTATAGAAAGTCATAAACGCTGTCACTATCTGTTTAGAATGTGTGCTAAGTATTTAGAGAAAGCTTAACAGTACTGCCATGGAGAGCTGAATGACTTGGACTACATCCAATGCACTTGAATAATTAGAAGCTTAGATGAACAAGAGGTGAAGACAGATGAAGCATTGTTTCAGCAGCCACAGCAGGTTCATCACCCACATTGTGGTGGCACATACATGCTCACCAGCAAGTCAAACACTGGATTTCCAAGCGAGTTTTACCACTTCCGTTGTGCATCAGACAGAGTCTGACCCTCACCCACCCCCATGAACACTGGGGTTGCCTGTAGTCTTGCTCCTGTTTCGTGCAAGGGATTCAGCTGCATATTGGAATGTTAGGTTTGCACAATTAAAATCATTAGAAGCTCTCTGGTGCAACAAATCAACTTCAAAACAAAATAAACGAGACTTTTTGCAGTTAAGGCAGTGACAGGGAAATGCACTAAAAAGCTTCAGTAACTATCAATTTGACAGGAACATGAATAAGCTCTGCCCAAATCAGGGTGGATGCTCATTGTATAACCTCCCTGTGAACAAATCAGAACAAATGCACAAGAAAGAGTGAGCATTGTATAACCTTCACCTAAGCTTTGTGCAAACGACGCTCAATGAGCAGGTTGTCTGGAGGAGCCTAAAGTGAGCTTTACCTCTCCCCTTGTGCATCAGACTGACTCTCCTTTTTTGTACATAGGCAACAATGCCTATATGGGACGCAGGTGGCGCTGTGGGTTAAAGCCTCAGCGCCTAGGACTTGCTGATCGAAAGGTCGGCGGTTCGAATCCCTGCGGCGGGGTGCGCTCCCGCTGCTCGGTCCCAGCGCCTGCCAACCTAGCAGTTCGAAAGCACCTCCGGGTGCAAGTAGATAAATAGGGACCGCTTACCAGCGGGAAGGTAAACGGCGTTTCCGTGTACGGCTCTGGCTCTGGCTCTGGCTCTGGCTCTGGCTCTGGCCAGAGCAGCGATGTCACGCTGGCCACGTGACCCGGAAGTGTCTCCGGACAGCGCTGGCCCCTGGCCTCTTAAGTGAGATGGGCGCACAACCCCAGAGTCTGTCAAGACTGGCCCGTACGGGCAGGGGTACCTTTACCTTTTTAACAATGCCTATGTGATTATCCTTCACTTTACACACACACACACATAAAAGTAAATTGCTCCAGGAATTTTGTATGAGGTGTATCATCATCACAGCCAAAGCACAAATGGTGCCAAGAGGGGGGAAAACAGCTTTCCCCCTAGTTCGCGCTGCAGAAATGGTTTATCAGAGCTTCCAAAGAATTAAAAATGTGGGGGTTAAGGTTATCCGAAACAGCTTTTGCTATCTCTGAGAACATTTTGTCTGTGGACAGAGTATTACATTGATCTGGGGAACTCAAAATGGTGCTTCTCCTGTTCATGCTACAGCTGTTTGTTGCTATAATTTACATAGCCACGTGCTAAATACTGTGTAAAATAGGGAAGGGATGTGATCTCTGCTTACAATCAATGTTTGATGAACAAAAGTTCACATTTAGTAAAATGTTGTAGGCTGACAAATGAACAGAAGGAACGGTGTACAAAGTAGACTCACAAGTGGCAGCATAGATGAGGAACAAGCAAAATGGAGTTGTAGAAGGATGGAGCTTTGAGGAAGGAATTGAAAGAGAATTGGCTTCTTTAGAAGAGAGATGGGGAAGGAACCTTCAGGGAGCAGTGCAGCAAGAAACATGGAAATGGGAGATAGAGAGTGGAATGCTAGCTGATGTAGCTTTTAAAAAGAACTTGGTGACTACTGTTGCTTCCGGATAACTTGCTTATTGAGCAATAAACCAGATTTGTTTGTATAAGGTTTGGAGGGAATTTATTTAACAGTTCACTGTTTACTGAGCATCCGTTATAATTTGTTTGTGGTGAGGTTATATGATGCCATGTCAAACAATGGCTATCCCATACTTCTGAGTGCATTTTCTCATCACTTTCCTTACAAAAAAACCCCCCTCCTGTTTTGGGGAAAGCAAGCTTGTTGTGCAAGAGTACCAAATCCATCTTAATTGTGCAGCCTTAATTTGCTGGTATGCAGTTGAATCCCACCCACAAAAGAGCAACCAAGAGTTTGCGGCTTAATATCAGATGCTGAGCATGAACAATGGAGGATGGCTTGTGAGCATCAAAAAATGCCTAACTGGATGTTGTTGGAAATACTCTGTGGCATTCAACCAACTTGTGCTCAGAGTAGACCCACTTAATTTAATGGGCCTAAGTTAGAAATGCTCATTAATTTAGTGGGTCCAGTCTGAATAAAATTAGTTGAACGCCATCCATAATACTTAGCCCAATCAAACTGGGCAATTCTTAACAAAAAGGCCCAATAGCAGATGAGTTTCAGTGGAGGGGAGAATTGGACCTTGAGCACAATGATGAAATGGATGAGGTGCAAATGGGAGGAGTTATGTGAATAATGTAATGAGTTGGTAACAATGGAAAGAGCAACTAATTTTCAGGATAAATTCTGAATCTGCTGAAGGGAAGAGATATAATTGCAGAAAATGTCAAATTTCCAAAGAGAATTAGAAAAAGTTTGCTTTTATATATAGTTTTACTGGCTATTCAGTGTTCTTGATTGCATTTTAAATCTTTTTAAAAAAACAAAACAAAACAACACTATGTGTTTCAAAATAAGCTTGATTCCTCATCAAAAACCTGCTTGAGGTTCTCATGCAGCACTACAAAAAATGGCGGTCTGTTTGGTATTGCTGGCAGATACAACCAAGATATCAGCCATGGCTGCTGTACTGAAAGCAAGTTCCTTGTAAGTGAAGCAATAATAGACAGAGCAGCTCTGACTGCTCATAGTGTGTTCCATACACTTCCAAGATTAAAAGACAGCACATCTCTCTCCTGCACACTTAGTTAAATTAGTCATTGCGTGTCGAGACCCCGCAGCAACCCCTTCGTTGGGAAATAACTCACACAAGGACACAGATATTAGGTTTATGTTACTGGGCAAATTTGGCCACAACTTTATTGAATTACAGAATGTGAGCGGTATTGGCTTAGGCATTGATTGGACCTGATTATATCTGACTCCTGCCCGCTGCGCAGGAAGTCCGGTAAGGGTAAACCACCGTTAGGGGTAGCCCTGTGGATGTGTACCAACTTGAGCTCCCCCTGGTGTTCCCGGCGGGGTCATGTCATGGCCCTAGCCCCCAACCAGGCTTCGGACAAGATCAACACCCCCGGATTCCTTTAACGAAATACCCTTAAGCATGGAGGGGCAGGTGATGGCCACACCTCACCTCCCCCACACAAGGTCAAACAATGCCTAACCGCAACCCTAACAAAGTTGTGACAATTGCTACGAGGTAGGCGAAAACCAAGTGGCCAGAGCCAATTTGCCAAGTGGAAAAATTCCTACCAGGCCCCTCGGACAACCAAGGTGACCAACCGAAGTCCATAGCAAGGCCAGTGCCTAACCTGCAAATAGGGAGGGAGGGAGGGAGGGAGGGAGGGAGGGCAGGTGATTGAGGAAGCAAGCCAAAAAGGAAGTCCTCTGGCTCGCTCCTTGGTTTAAACTGTCCCAGCCACGCCCCCTGGCCAGCGGATTAACTGGCCGGGCTCTGATGTGGCCAGGATCCCTGGGCAACGGGGGACAAAGTCCCCTGCCCCCGGTGGGGAGTGGGTGGCCACGAGGTCCACCACAACTCCTCTCCACTGGGAAGTGGAGCAGATTTCTACAGTGGCAAAATGTATTAAGATATAATGGGAAAATGTTTAAGATTGGAGGTATTGGTCAAACCTTGTAAATGTTTGGCACAAGGCTACCAGAGTCTTTAACACGTGAAAATAAGAAGGGGGGGAGTACGTTAGATAAGGTCTCTTGGTGGAAGAGAATCCAAGCTTTGTAGATCAGCAAGCCTTTCATCCAGCAAAAAAATGTCCCCTGACTCATAAGTTTATGTTGTATGAAACATTATGGGCTGGAATCACTGCAGTTAAACAAATGAAGAGCTTCCCAAATTTCTTCCCATGAATTCTGGCAGTGAAAAGTGTTCTCTTCCAAAATAATTAAGTATGACCATCTGTCTACATAAAGATTTCTAGCTTCCATGCTTACCTGTAGTTTGAGCATGTTTGCTGAATAGGGATGATTTCCCATTAGGTCAATCTGTCATGGGAAAATGAATTTGAAGGCAACGTTTTAACATTAGAATGCCCATGGTCCAAACAGAACATTTCAGTGCTTACACTTACAAGTGAAATTGAACAAACATGGGTGTTGCCTCATGACATTTCTCACAGCAAAGTTATTTACCATTAGCCAAGCATGGTGACTGATAACCTTGGTCTTCGTTTATCTGGTCCAATATTTTCAGTGAGCATGTGGTTTTGTTCTTAATCCCACAGTACGCAGGAATCTTCCAAGTGACAGAGCTAGTTCTCAAAAAAGTTCTTAATCCAAGGTACCACTGTAGTTGGTTTCTTTTAAGCCTATTTGTTGTTGACTGAGCAGCTTCTGTCAGTACTTCTGTGTCTTTTGTGACTGCGTATGAAAGGCAGTACAGCATATATTTTAATAAATAAAAATATTCATAGAATAATGTGTTACTGTTTCACTGTAGTGTGTAGTTTCCTTCATTCTCAGAACCTGTCATGTTGCAGCCTCAGTATTTCATATTTTGTGTTTCATTGCCTCTTAAGTATGGCTGCTAATGTTTTCCTATCTCCACGGTACAGTAATACATTGACTAACTCCATTTGTGTGTCTCAAAGGAAACTGGGGAAACTAACTGTGTATACAACTGAAGTTCACTTATATTTTTCTAAACTATTGACAGTGATCATAGCTGACAGAATGAAACAGCAACAAATTCAGTGAGGCGAGAAATGAAGTTAAAGAAAGAGGTCTGTAAATAGTCACTTTGCAATAGCCTGTGGAAAAAACCATGCTTCTGAATTCAGTTAATATCTTTGGCTGGTTGGAATGAGATTATATAGAATCCCAGATTTGATATAAAGGCCTCAAGTTTTCGGCCATTAAACAGTACTTCAGGTAATAGGTAGATGCTAGGAACAGGGAGGCTCCATAGCTCAGTGGCGGAACATACATTTTGTATCTGGAACGTCTCAGGTTCGATTTCTGGAATCTCTGTTTTAAAAAGACAGGTATCGGGTGAAGGGAGAGACCTCTGCATTAAATTCTGGGGAGCTGCTGCCAATCAGACTTGACAGTACTGGGCTGAAGTACTGTGACAAATGGTCATATCAACGCTTGGAAGGTTTGTTTTCAAAATAAATTCATTCTAGTTTAAATTCATGCTGTCTAAAAAGGAAATAGTTTCAGACTGAGCTTGTCCTTTTACAAAATGAACTAGTCAAGTTCATCCAAATGGTGAAATCCTCCATTTTCCCCCCAGTATACAAGCTGCTGTGCTGACCTATAGGGTCAAAAATTTAACACTATGTCTGACAGTCACCATGTTGACAGGGTAACCTTTCCCTATAATTGTATTTCCATAATAGAAAAGGCTTGCCTTGTTTAATTTGTGCCAGCCACATAGCTGTTAAAGGCATAAGGCATCATTCACTTTGTTCCTTTAATTTCTTGCTGCAAGTTACTCCTGTTGTGAATTTCTTCAGCAGGGGAGATACAGGAAATGCCCCACATTCATTCATTCATTCTGATTGCTTAGCAACAATGATTAAGTGACTAAGCATCCTTGGTCCAATAAGCCTAATGAACCTTAAAACATTGCCTCCACATTTTGCTTTCTCACTTTCTTTACAGATGTCTAATTGACTTGATTTAAAAAATAATAAAAATAATAACAAGGAATACTGAGTCCAGACCTGCTGGAGTGGTGTCGTTGCTGGGATGAATGTGAAGATGAACTAGAAATTGTTCAAAGTTCTACCCCGAAATGAACTTAATTCACCTTTAGTTCACCCGGAAATTATGGGAAATACTTTCAGGTGTAGTTCAGAGATTTTTGAACTAACTTGCTGAACTTCATTCAACTGAACTGACATGAAGCAGTTTCCTGTGACCTAAGAAATAGATCATAACAAATGTGACTGAATAGCATAAGAAACTAGAATATAGTAATTTCAAAAAATAATATTACGGAACAATATTTATGAGGAAACAATAGGGATGCAGAATCTTATAAACAACATTGAGATATGTGTCATATAAGATAATAAAATAGCACTAAAATTTAAATGAGAACATAGCTAGAGGTAATATAAACAGAAGTGATTCCCCGCCCCCCAACAGAACAGTAAAAGCAACTGAAACTCTTAGTTCAGCAAACTGGTCTGAGTTATTACCAAACACTCAGGCCATTTTAGGAGAGGAGAAAGCCCCACTTGCCCTCTGCTAGGAGAGGACTTTCTTATGTAGCTAAACCACTAATATTTCTCACAACTTATTGGTGCCTGTTTTTATTCTGCTTCATTATGTTCCCTGTCTCTGACTTTCTTCATCTTTTCCTATGAGCTTCCATCTTGTGTTCATGCCTAAATGAGAAAATAGCTGTTCAGTGCCAACTCCCAAAAGGGGCAGATGCAGAGATATAATTCATCTTCTGATAAATACAAGTTCGTTTGATCAAGTGGATAGGAGAAGATTCCAACATCCAAAATATTTTTTTAATTAATGAGCAAGTTGGATAAACAGAGCAGAGTATTATGGTTAAGTGGTTGTTCGGAAGAAACCTATTGAACTGGGTAGCTGGAAGACTCAGATAATTAAGTTCCAAGACTGTTATGCTGTTGTATATCGAGGGGTATCTTAGACTGCAGGCTTCAAGGAAGATATCTACTTTATGTAAGAGCTATAACAGAGCCCCATTTTTCTTTCATTTTGAACCTGCCTTTGGGTTGCCTGTCATCTTCTCTTGCATTGTAGTATGTGGACATTACATCAGCAAAGGGCTGTCAGACATTTTCTTTCTCTTTGACAACATCTACACATGCAGCAGAAAGAGGCATTAGATTCCTGGTGTGGTAGAGCAGACTGTTGCATTTCAGAATGCAGGTGAGGATGTCATTGTTGAATGTTTTCCCACATTAAAACAAGCTAATCTCCGTACAATTTTTTTAAAAAAAAACAACACCTGGTGAGAAAGATTCAAGCCCAGCCGGTTCCCTGCTGCACTAGGTCTACTTGCAGGGGTTTTTCTCCAGTCATCCTCAGCATGAAGAGATACAGTCCATTCTACCATCTTTGAATTTTACCATCTCATTCTGTTGCCTGCAGATCAGGGTGATATTACTTCTGTTCAATATACATAGAAAACTGTAGCCCAGAGTTTAGGGTCAAATGGCAAACTGACCTTTTTGATTTCTAATTAGTGCAGGTAGTGTATTGATAATTGAGAGCTGAAAAGATAGAAATTTGGTTTTTTTGTGTTAGATGATTTCTGTATTCCTGGTGTGTGTGTGTGGAAGCCAGCAACAGAGTGCTCTTTATCTTACAGAGATCTGTACTGATTATCTTGTTCTTTTGCAATGCAGCCTTTCACGGATGTGAGATAGGATCACATCACACCCCAGCTTTTCCTCCTCTGGGATGCTATATAAGGTCTTGCATAGTTTGAATATACCCTCATTACCCTTGCTCCAGGCAAGGAGCAGGCCTTCCAGCTTCACTTAAGCCATGCAGCCCCGGTTCATATGAGCTAAAATATGTGGAGCGGTTTCACTGACAACATTGGGACAATCTTAAATTCAGTTCTCCACATTTTCAGAACAATTTACATTACAGAAAAATCCTCCTGAAAATTTGTCAGTATTTTGGAGTGGATTATTTTCATGTTATTTTCATGAAAACATGCATTTTATAAAATACACGTTTCCTTAATAACATTGGATGGTTAGAGAACTACATCACAAAATTCGAAGTGCAGATTTTGGAGAGCTGTTTTTGAGTTCACATGTTGGTTTTTGACAAGTGTGAATCAGGTAGTTTCTCACTGAAATGCAAGCAAAATCATTGCTATAGACCAGGGGTGGCCAACTTCCAAGAGACTGCAATCTACTCACAGAGTTAAAAACTGGCAGTGATCTGCCTGCTTTTGGGTGGTTCAGGTCAAAGTTGTTGAGGAAGGAGGAAGGCCCATTTTGGGGGTGTTCGGGTCAAAGTTGTTGAGTTTCTTCAGGGAAGAGGTAAAATGTTGAGCATTTTTTTTTAGGGGAGCCACAATTGTTCAGCTTCTTTGGGGGAAGCCAATGATCTACCAGTGATCTACCGCAGACGTCCAGTGATCTACTGGTAGATCACAATCTACCTGTTGGACATGCCTGCTATAGACAACAAATGGCGTGAGGAGGCAGCCATGAACCAATAGTTTCACCCAGCTTCCTGGCAGTGATAATAAATGAGCTCACATTAGGAAGGTGCATATGCACATTGGCTCATATATTACTTCTGCTAGATGATCACAAGCCCATTCTGTTTGGCTCAGACATTCCTTGGCAGCGGATAGAACTGATGCATTTATCAAAAAGAAAAACACCCTAAACATCTGGTGTGTTGAGAAGTACATAATCTGGGCAATGAACCTGCTGTGGAAGCATGCATACTGTGTTTTGATCAGCTGTAATAATTCTCCAAAGGATCGAATTCAGGGGAAACCCCTCCTTCCTGCCTGAACCCCAAAGGGCTTTGCATGACCCTGATTAAGCTGGCTTGTTGTGACAATCATGCAACTGCCTCTCTCCCAACAGCCCTGCTCAGACGAGTTTGTTCTGTTTATTAAAACTTATACGCACTCTTTGCAGTGAACAAGGTTTAATCAAATAAACATGGGAGGCACTTTATTTTCAGTTTTAAAGGCCTGAAACTGAAATGGAAGAAAGAGGGGCAAAGAGGAAGAGAAAATCAAAGCCAAACCCAGAACAAGTACATGTATAATTTGAGGGGCAAAGTTAGAGGAGAATGCTGGTATGCACCTTGAGGGTTTTCTCAGAACAAGTTGTGGTTGCCCAAATCAACAGGATATCAGAAAGAGCTGTCCAAGTTCTCTCACAGAGCCTTCCATTATTCTGTCAGAACAAAATGAAGGAGAGCTCTGTTTCCAGCTTTGTCGATATTCAACACTTCGGCTTCAGTCACTCCTGATGATTAATTGTAGGCTATCTTCCACAAGGAATGTGGTGGTTTGACGTGACGTCATCAGGCCAATGGGAAACCGGTTTGGCCCAGGTTCATGGAGCAGCTGCTGCGAGTGAAAAATTGACCCTCCTGTGGCCAAATCCAACTTCAATGGAAAGGCTTTCGGCAGCCAATATTGAAGCAAAACAAGGTTTTTTGAGGTCAGCATTAAATAATGAGCACTCTCGAGTCTTAGACAGCCCGCTCCAACCTCAGTTTAAGCTCTTAGAACAATTCATTCTTCCACCTCCCTTTCTTTTTTTCTAGAAGTTTTAACTCTTGTTTGAATGGGAATCCAGGTCTATTATCCTGTGGAATGAGTAAGAAAATGAATAATGAATAAAAGGAAGGAACTCATGTATCCTGCAAAAAGGAGGGAGAAGCCCACATCTCTGTATTGTGTCGAATAACAGAGATGCAGGATCCCATCTTTTCCACGCACCCTATGTGCTGGTGGTCCCAAGGCCTGATTTAAGATCCTAATGCTTCTGCAGCCACTACAAAACTGGTCCTACGTGGCTTGAGGCTTTGTACTGCAGCAATAACACACATACGTGGCAACTGCCTGGGCTGCTGAATCACATGGTTTAATCCCTTCAAGATGAACTCAGTGCCTGGAGACAGACAGTCATGTTGTGCATCCACAGCGGCGACCACTGGAATGATTGCTGTGAGGAGCGCAGAGAGAGGAAACACGATGGTTGCATCTGCAGCAGCACAACCTGACTCCTTCATCTGCCCCAGCTGCAACAAAACTCGTCTCTCCCACATTGGTCTCTACAGCCACAGCAGTAACCTTACAACAGTTTGACTTCATCCCCCCAAAGGTGCATTCCTCCATTGTCTCCTGAGATGCCAACAATTCCTCACACCTGAACCCTCTGGTTACTGGTTTGGTAGGTGACTACCTGAATCAAGTGGTTTGTGAAGTTGCTGCTGTTAAAATGCAGCTCTGTGAACATGAGAGAAGCTTTTCAGTGGTGGGCATCATGACAGAGCACAGCAATAATGGATGAGTTGGGTGCAGCGTTTTGAGCAGAAGGTGGATCTCGCGGTGCAATCACATCTTTCCATTTCACAACCTCATTAACCCCTTCCCCTTTGATCTATAGTGCATCGGTGCCTTCAGCAGCATTGTAAATGAATTTCAGATTCCTCTCCTCGCTGTCCACTCCCAGCCTAATTAAAAAGAACCATCAGTCTCTGCCTTTCTTTTGAGTTCTGAGATAGAGATAAGAGAGAGCGCTAAGGTATTTGGTGAACAAAACAGAATTGAAAAATATTCCGCTGTGGAGGTCCTTCCTAACCAGGATAACTGGAGTTTTTCATCAACTCTTACTATTCTATGGTTAAGTCAATTTTATAGGCGGTAATTCAAAAAGAGCTTTTTTAATGTGCTCCCAAGATCTTTGAATGCACCACATCAGATTTTTAAAAATGTGTTGCCTTTCAGCTGCAGCCTCCACCCTCTCACGTCACAAATTAATACTGCACAACTCCCTTCATGTTATTTTATGTTATGTTATTTTTGTTATGAGGTCTCTCTACTATGCTTCAACTTTGTTGTTATTATTTTTTTGGGGGGGAGGTTCCAAATACAATGAGAAGAGTCGTCCTAATTTGGGGGGGGGGTAAAAGCAGCAGTTTAAAACAGAAAGAATTTGGATCTGAAAGTCCTTTAAGGTGCAATCGTAAGGTGTCGGAGGCGGGTGAGGAAGTGGGCACCCCAAGAACCATAGGCTAGATCAGACACCCCACTTTGGTCCTGGAAACAGAGCTCTGATGTGGGGGGCAGAGCTGCCTCCCCACCTCCCCTCGCCACTACCCAATCCACACTGGAACTCCTGTCAGTGGAACCACAGGGGCAGGGTACCAGGGGCGTGCCAAGGAGGACCAATAAAGAGCTTGGTTCCAAAGCTGCCCCACTCTCCTGGCACACCCTGAAACCAGGGAGGGAAAAGCCAGGGGGAAAAGACGTTCTGCCCGGACACTTAGGTCCAGTGCCGAGGGCCTTCTGGCGGTTCCCTCCCTGTGAGAAGCCAAGTTACAGAGAACCAGGCAGAGGGTCTTTCTCGGTAGTGGCACCCGTCCTGTGGAACGCCCTCCCACCAGATGTCAAAGAGAAAAACAACTACCAGACTTTTAGAAGACATCTGAGGGCAGCCCTGTTTAGGGAAGCTTTTAATGTTTAATAGACTATTGTGTTTTAATATTCTTTTGGAAGCCACCCAGAGTGGCTGGGGAAACCCAGCCAGATGGGCGAGGTATAAATAATAAATTATAATTATTATTATAATTATAAAAAAGACACAGGAATGCAAGACCATTCCTCCCTCTTCACTTTTTTTGCTGTCAGCTTGATATAGCAGCTGAACTGCATTCAGACTCCTCTCCCCTGCCTCCTTAAAACCATAAAATGCTTTTATAAACTGTTTTCCTGAAGCTGAAAAGATAGCAGCATAAGCACCTAGCAAGCCTTCCTGTAAACCTATCTTGTAAAGGCTGGTCCATTCTGGCAAATGGAGCGCTGACCCACCATCCTCAGCCTGGTCTCAGCCAGCTGCCTGCCTTCGTAGTTACAATCAGCCCAGGGGTTGTCCCTGGCTGTCAGCTTCCCACTTCCCCTTAGTCTCAACATTTACACTGTACAGCTCAGCAGGGAGGAGGATGGGGACAACACTAGTTGACTCCCCCTGTCATTGGCTCTGAGCTCTGCCTACTGTTGGTCTCTCTGCCTTCTGCCCTCCCAGCCCCAATGGGCACCAGCCACCGCTGGAAATGCCCTCCTAGTTTCCACCTGCCTTATTTCAGATGGTGGAGAGACCTGGAAGAAAACGTCTGCAGCTGACTGCAACATCTATGTAGCACTGGGCCTAGGAGGGAATTGCTGTTGCAGAAACTAAGCATCAAAACTGTCTTGTAGTCAGGTGCAAAGCTAGTTGTGGAGTTCTTTAGATGGCGGCCATGGAGCAGGGAATCTGTGGTCTTCCAGATGTTGTTGGACTCCACCTTCCATCATCCCAGACCATTGACTGTACTGGCTGGGGCTGATAGGAGTTGGAACATCCCCCTGTTTCTTGGCAAACTCATAAAAATCATTTCTTGGATAGGATGCTTCTTTTCGTAGTAAAAATAACTTTATCAATGATCTACAAAACTGAACACTTCATTGGCATGGAATTTTATTCTGTAGCATATTGTCTATAGTCTTGCTCCATTATTTTTATAGCCAGTCAGCTGTGCTAGTTATCCTGAGGAATTTGCTAAGTGGGTTGAGAAACTCGAAAATGATTTTTTGGAAGGAAAAAAACAACCCCACTTTTTTGGCTAGCAACAGTATTGCCTTGGGCATAGCAAAGAAAAACCTCCTGTTATAAAGAGTTACACTTTTCAAAACTCTTTAAATATATGAAAAATTCCTGCAGATGGAACATTGCCCTCAGCACAGCACTCCTGTTTCAATAACAGTTGAGTCAGTTTGGTTTGCTTGAGCATAAGCTTGCTGTAATGCCAAAATTAATTTAAATATCTACTTATTTGGTCTTCACCAGTAATTGGTTTCCTGGGGTAGCATTCAACTAAGCTTTACTCAGAGTAAACCCATGGAAATTAATGAACATAGCTAAGTTGTGTCTATTAATTGCAACAGAACTACTCTGAGTAAAACTTAGTTAAATTCCACACTTGGTTTTCCACACAAAATGAGGTGTAGATTTCTGAGGGTTTCTGCAGAGCCTGTCTGCTCCCAGTGTGTGGAGGTTGATTTCAATTTATCACTGAGGACTAATCTACACTGGTTGGTTATAACTGTAGAAATGTGTTATAAAAATCTGGCACCAGAGGGTGCTGCAGAGCTGCGAGTCCCCAGCAATGGTAAAATGCATGGAGTGATATAACATTATTTTCAACAACGTTTTTACAGATCAGTGTAGATCCAGCCTGAGTCAGTGCATGAGCTTAACATGTCATACACCACACACTGACTCAGTGGTGAGGCAAAATTACTCTGTGCATGCTCCGAGTTAAGTGAAGCAGGAGGGAGCTTGTGTGCCTATTTTCAAGTACTGCTGGTTATAGTCCTACCTGGAACTGTCATCAGTGGGGACAGGAAATGGTGGCAAGTGAGCCTGTGCAAATGCCTCAATACTGTATGGAGTTGACCTGTGCTAGACACCATGCAGGCACTATGTTGAAACCTGAGCTCACTTCATCATCTCCTCTTATGTTGCTGTAACATGTGCACAGTGATGCTCTTTGGTTGCCTAAGAACCAGTGGTGCAGTAGTATGGTTGCAGGCATTCTTCATGAGAACCTCCACAGTTCCTGCACTACCATAATCATGCCTCTTCTTAAAAAGGTAAAGGTAAAGGTACCCCTGCCCGTCAGGGCCAGTCGTGACCGACTCTAGGGTTGCGCGCTCATCTCGCTCAAGAGGCCGGGAGCCGGTGCTGTCTGAAGACACTTTCAGGTCACGTGGTCAGCGTGACGAAGCTGCATCTGGCGAGCCAGCACCAACGCCGCACACGGAAACGCCGTTTACCTTCCCGCTAGAAAGCGGTCCCTATTTATCTACATGCACTTAGGGGTGCTTTCGAACTGTTAGGTGGGCAGGAGCTGGGACCGAACGACGGGAGCTCACCCCGCCGCAGGGATTTGAACCGCCAACCTTTCGATCAGCAAGTCCTAGGCTCTGTGGTCTAACCCACAGCGCCACCCGCATCCCCTCCACTTCTAAAACAACACAACAAAAATGAACATTTGACCAATGTAGACATTATAGCCTCAACACCAAGCCAGAATTTTTATCACTTTCCCCACCAACTACTTAGCTTAACATCCAACCTGGTGGACTCAATCCTTCCTCACTATTGTGTGACAGAGTTACAATTCCCAGCAAACTACAGTGCCCATAATCCTTTTGAAAGACTATGCTTCAAAAGTGCTTTAAAGGTATAGAGTGGGCAGCGTCCTTATGAACTAGTGGTCTCACTTGGTCATTATAATACAGCTACCTATATTTCTAAACTCATGCATTTACTAGTTTCTCTGCTCTAGTAAAGAAATCCCACTTTGCATGAGGATATGAGCTTAGCTTAATGGGTTCTCAAATATATACAGTACAAACCTAATATTGTTTACTCCGAAGTACACCCCACTGCGTTCAACAGGACTCCTCTGCTCCTTGGTAAGTGAGTTTAAGATTACACCCTTGATTTTCATTTTGCTGTGAATTTTATACTCAGTCAAGCATAGATTACTCAGCTATTGCTATTAACTGAAATGTAAAATCAATAAGATTTTGCTAGATCTAGCAGCATTGCATTTCAAAAGGGGGGGGGGGGAATAAACATAAAAAGTATCCAGTACAGTATTATTACCACAGGGAGTTGTTAGAATAGGCCAAGGTAAAGAAATATAGTAACATAAATTGTTGGTCATCCGTCAACCGGTAGGAAAATAAACTTCTTTCTTTTTTGCAGTTAAGTAAAAGAACTATTCATGAAAAGAGAAATTACACACAACCCTTAAAGGTTTCTGCACTTCATAATTGATTATGAATAAGATCCTCAGTTTCCTGCTTTTTAAAGGGACAAAAGGTGCTTACTTCTGTTGATACCATCTGCCCAAACAATAATTATGTTAATCCTGCATTCTGAGCCTATAAAAATGACTCAGTTTGAAGAAAACAGTTGACTGAAATAGAGATCAAATCAGAAGATCACTAGGCAAAGAGATAGGGTCCAGAAAAATTGGGTTATTGTCAGAGCTGCCTCTAGGTCCCAGCTCACAGAGGACCAACGCTAGGCTGTAGTAATGTACAAAAGTCTTTATTGAAGTTCAGTTTCCATTTCAAAGCCACAGCGTGCAGCCCTACGTCTTAAACCTTAGATCGGCGAAGTCCCGTCTGAGTCTCCTCCCCTATGACACCAGTTTAAGATCCTAGCCCTGCTCCACCTTTTACGCTGCTCTCTCCTCCTCTGGGTCCTCCTGCCCGCTGGGGCAT
This sequence comes from Podarcis cretensis, assembly GCF_951804945.1. Lineage (NCBI taxonomy): Eukaryota > Metazoa > Chordata > Lepidosauria > Squamata > Lacertidae > Podarcis > Podarcis cretensis. The sequence continues at coordinate 96,012,673 of NC_137172.1, read as the reverse complement.
TGCCCTTTCTGGACTCTTCCGACGCTGAGTCGCTTAGCTCCTCCCCCTCCCTCCGGCGGGCTTTAGGACCCGGTTCCCAATCCTCATTCTCTGCTGTCCCGCGCTCCTGTACATTTGAACTTGCCTCTCGCGCCAGCCCAGTGACCTTTCTCCTAACCGTTACACTACTTCGGTCACTGCTTCCCTCTTCCCGGACACTGGCCGGATCTGACCTCTCCTCCGTTGTCCGACTTTCTGATGGAGGCGTGGTCAGCCCTGCCTTATCTTCTCTCCCTGGTGGGGAATGCACTGGCCCCGATCCTTGGGACTCTTCCCCCCCACTCTGCTCTGGTGGGGAAGCTGGTCCTGATTTCCAGCTACTGCTCTGGGAGTCCCTGCTGCCCCCTTGCTCCTGGGGCATTCCCCTTGGGAACCCCCTGCCCCTGGCCACTGGCGCCCCCTTCTGTGAATCTTCCGATTCGCTGGAGAGGCTCATGGAATCCCTCGGTCCACTGTCCTCTTCTCCTACGCTCCCCTCGGATTCTTCCCCTTCGCTCTCCATCTCCTCTCTTCCCTGTGCCTCTGCTCCTGAGCCCCTGACAGTTATATAATCATCTGATTGCTGTGTCTCCTGGCTCATCTTTTACCTTATTAGAAAATTATTTGGAAAAAGAATGTTGAGGGCATTATTGCATGGTCATATCTTCAGGGAACCTCCATGTTTAAATGCACCACAATAAGCTTTATAAGTAAAGGGACAGCACATCTTTTAGAAGGGAAGTTTGCTTTGCATTGTTCGTGGAACAAATCATTACAGTCATGATGATGACTGAGCCTAAGAGGAGCAAAGATCAGTGGTCACCTGGGCTAATCCTCATCCCATCTTCGCTATGAGGTTTACTTAAACAAACAGGCAAAAGACATTATGGGCTGGCAGAGGGAAGGAAGCATTCAGTAGCCTTACTTTCAAGGCCAAAGTACACTAAATTAGCAACTAAATTAACAGTTGCATGAATGGTTTCTAAAGTGTAAATAGCAGGCATGCTCCACCCACTCCATCCCAGTTCAGGATCCTGATGAGAAACATAGGATGTTTTAAACCCTTTGCCCATCCTCTGCAATTTCAGTCCAGTCTGGGGCCCCACACACCTGCCATTTGCACTGGACTGAAATCTCCCCTTCATGAAGATGGAAGCTTTCCTAAAACCTAGGGTGTAGCAACACTCTGGTGCATTGTGGGAAATTAAAAAGCTGGCTAGCTCCAGGTGGGCCCACTAGCACCCTCTGACCAATGAGAAGACCCACTAAAGAGCCTCCAGAGCCTCCTCTAACCTTGAGTCAGCCCCTTCCTCCCAAGATTCTTTATTTATTTCAAGGATTATTCATAACCCATTTCAAGCAGGTATCCTCACTGCTCTTCACAGTAACCGTGAGGAAAAATGAGGCCAATATGAAGGGAAGGGGAAAAATGAATAATAGGGGCATTTCTCCCTCATAACCCAATAATAATAATAATAATAATAATAATAATAATAATAATAATAATAATAATTTATTTATTTATATCCCGCCCATCAGCTGGGTTTCCCCAGCTGCTCTGGGCAGCTTCCAACAGAATATTAAAATACAATAGTTTATTAAACATTAAAAGCTTCCCTAAACAGGGCTGCCTTCAGATGTCTTCTAAAAGTCTGGTAGTTGTTTTTCTCTTTGACATCTGGTGGGAGGGCGTTCCACAGGATGGGTGCCACTACCGAGAAGGCCCTCTGCCTGGTTCCCTGTAACTTTGCTTCTCGCAGTGAGGGAACTACCAGAAGGCCCTCGGCGCGGGACCTCAGTGTCCAGGCAGAATGATGGGGGTGGAGACGCTCCTTTAGGTATACTGAACCGAGGCCCAATTGCTGGACTGATTAGATAATAAGGATAGGTGTCATGTGAGTGGGTTCCCTCAATTAGTTGCATTCTTCCTCCTGCTGCCTTCTTCTTCCCCTACTTTTTTCTATAACTTTGATTCTAAGATTGCCGTCAGGACCCACTCATGTTCCACTCTGTTGAGTAGGGATAACGTGCTTCCCCTTTGCCTTGGCTTGGGCTCATGATGCAGAGACAAGTATGAGTCCAAGCCAAGGAAAATATCATGATTATCATGATCATCATCATTGTCCTAGCTCCCAGTTGTGGACATGGTACTTGGAATCTTGGCTCAGTTATTACCAAAGGTCTTATTCCAAAAATAACTACACAGCCTAAACATAGATTGGGTTACAGGTTACAGAGTAGGGTCTGCCCAAGCAGTTCATTATCCATTCCAGGCTCAGGCATCTCCCTGGTTGCTGTGGACACCAAACTAGTAGGAGATGGGGCAGGGCCTGGTTCAGTTGGCTCTCCCTCCTCTGCTGTGATGTCTGGCACTATCTGGGCGGCGACATATTCTGTCAGACTGCTTTGCTCCTCCGTGGTGTCAACCTCAACACTCTGCATTACTCAGTTTCTCCATGGCATCTAGATCCACACTCTTACTGCATTCCTCCTTCCCCGCTCACTAGTTCTGCCAAGAGGTCATGACAACAATAATAATCATTATTACCACTACCAATGTGAACTTGTGATTTATATGAAGTCACCAGGCAGGGAACGCATTCTGCCAGTGACTTAGAATTCCCCCATTCTTGCCTTCTCCCCCATTTCTAGCAGCCCCTTCAGCAAGACTGAATGCTGGGGGAGACTACAGGAGGAGAAAAGATGCGAAAGCTGAAGCAAAGCACCCAGGTGGTGATTAGAGCTCTGTTTTCAACCTTTTAAGATGCCGTCAATTGATTAATGACAGAAATTAATCCATTAATGGCTTCTGTTTATAACAGTCCGACTGACAGAGGGCTTGCAGTTGCTGTTGTACATTAAGTAAAAGGGTAGGTTGCCTGCCCTCTATCGGGCTGCCATGTTCCCAGTAGATATGAGCAGTCATTGCAGAGGTTACGAAGTCAGGGTGTCTTTTCAGTTTTTAATTTACCTCACATTGTAATGACATGAGTTTTTACTTCTTCTTGTCTCAGTTTTGATCTCTGGTGCCTCAGCCAAGATGGTGGCTGTCATATCATGCTATCATTTTTCATCTCAATGTGTCACTAAGCCTGCAGTTTATTTGTCCAAGTTCACATTGTGTTCTGTTTTAATAATCCTCTTTCTCCAGGATCTTGTGATTTGACAACAGCAGAGTTTATCCTGTTAGGTCTCTCCCCACCCTCCCGCCCGCCCTGTCTCAACACAGCACAAGGATTTTCTTGTCATTCTCCACAGGAAAGCCTAGCCAAGGGAACTAATCTTCATAAATATGAATGTGTCAAGAGACTGAAAAACAAAAGTGGTAATATATCAGCTCAAAAAGGGCTGGGTGAGGGGGCGTTATTTTTAGTTCAGCAACCACACACACAATATTTGTGAAATTTACTCCGGCGGGGAAAACAGTGTAAGATCAATTTAAATGTGTCTTTAGTTAGGTAAATGAATGTCTTGTGCAGGAAATAAGCCTGCAAAAACTGGATGGGTAGGAAATAGTAAAAGTGGGAGGGAAGTTGCTTTTCTGGGAACAAGATCTGTGTTACTAGCACAAAGAGGTAGGGGCATAAGTAGGGCTCTGTGTATAAGCTCTGTGTCCTTTAAGGTGCATACAAAACCAAATTATTAGCGTCCTTCCAAATCAAGGCCCACCAGAAAGGGCCTGTGGACCTTCCATCTGCCATCCACGAGTACAACTTGCAAGGCTTTTGGAGGAGTAGTGATAGAGGGCGGTCTGACAGAGAACCAGCAGATAGGTATATCTGAGCTAATTGTTCTCAAATTGGTGTTCTGCTTATGCTTACTTTGGGTGTTGTCGTTGTTTTCACATGGTTTATTATCTATGATATGTTTGATGAAATTGGCATTGTATAGGTGTCCACTGCGTCAAGTTTAGAAAAGCTGTTTTAGCTGTCTTGGGGTTTTTGCAGAGCTCGATGTGTAAACATCATGCATTCGTGTACACAAACACTGCTTTTGTTTGACTATGAATATGGGGATGCTGCTGCAGGTAATTGCTAGTGGATGTGGGGGGGAGTCCATTGTTTACTGCAGAGTCTGCTTCCTTCATGCACAGCTGGATCTGGCCATTGGATCCAGTTGTGCATGGCCACTGTGAGAAGATAATGATGGGCTCATTTAGCCCATCGTTCTCTTCTCACAGTGGCCCACCAGATGCCATGGGAAGCCCACAAGCAGGATATTAATCCAGTACACACCTCGCCACCTGTGAATTCCAGCAACTCAGAAGCATATTGCCTCTGACAGTGGAGGTGGAACATAGCCATTATGGCCAGTAGCCGTTGGTAATGAGACTGAATACATGGGGCAAAGACACCACTGTAATAGAAGTTAGATTAAATGCTAAAGGATTTGGACATAGCTTAAAGTGGAACAGGTTATGCCTTTATGATCTTTCGGGTACATTGGGCACAATACGACTGCTCCAGTGATGTCCATGTTTCAGCTGGCTTCTCTAAAGACCACCTGGTTAGGGTTAGTTGTCTGTGCACAGGCATGCTTATGGTTAGAGAGGCACCTATGTGTGAATATATGGTGATAGCGCTTGGGAAGGAAAGTCAGTGTGAGTCAGCAAGGTATGTGCATATAGGCATATAAACTGTCTTCTATCTCTTCGCTTTTCTCCACAATTCCTACCTCAGTGATCAAAGAGCCAGTGGGAGAAGGGTCAAGGTATCGGCACCTACTGTGGAAAATGCACATCTAACAATGGACTTGGACCTATCTCTCTCTCTGAGGAAGAATCGCTGGTGCCTGAGGACTAATTTGCATGGCATTGCAGCAGCATGCACTTGCCTGCCAATATTGAACTTTGAGTTGAAAGCACACAGCTCCTCATGTGTTCACTAAGGATTTGAGTTGGATGGTGAAGCAAAGGACCAACTGTGATGCACACTGGGTGACATTAGTCAGAGTAAAAAGCAACAACCCTGAAATCAATTGTACTTATGTCTATTGATTTTTATGGGGTCTGTTCTGTGTTCGACTTAGTTGGTTACCGCCCACTGAACAGCAACAATGGCCCCAGTTTACCACGCGGCCACTACATTGATCTCTTCTGCACCTTCTCTAGTTTGGAGATAAGATACCACCAATCTAGGTACTCTGAGTCACCAACGTATGGTAAAATGTGCTGTTTTGTATCAAACTATTTGGATTCCGTTTCTTTTGCGAAAACTCAAGTGGCTGCCTGTGATTCCTTAATCCCAGGAAAGAAGAAATGCAACTTGGATAACGATAGTGATAATATTTTTAATATGTGTACTCGGCTTTTCTGCTGGAAGAAAAAGTTGTGTGTGTGTGTGTGTGTGTGTGGAACATATCAGAGTTTGAATTGCTAAATGAGCACCTGCAGTATTTCTCAAGTGCTGACAATTAACAAGACAAGACCTTGTTTCTTGAGGTCAGAACCGAGACAAACAAGAGCCTGTAATGATCTTTGATGAGCTTCATATAGTGGCACATGCTGGGATAAATAAATGATCAGGCAAGTGGAGAGGCATATTAAGAGGTATTTGAAAAGCAGTCATTAAGGCAGACGGGTTGGCCAGTGCCGGATTTACATATAAGCTAAACAAGCTATAGCTTAGGGTCCCACTCTCTTGGGGCTCCCAAAAAAAATTAAAGAAGAAAAACCTGGATGTACATTTCCAAAATATAAGATAAAAAACAAATAAAATAAAACCAATGTGATAAAATACATATTTTCTTTTGTGGAAATGGCTTTAGATACCTATTAGGTCCATAAATTACCATATAGCATATATTCAACCCACAAAAACAGTGACAGTGACAGCTGGACATATAAAGGGCCCCATTACCTTCAGTAGCTTAGGGCCTCATCAAACCTAAATCCGGCCCTGGGGCTGGCATATGGAACTGGTGGTCTGCATTTACCAAATTCTTCAAATACTGTAGATTCCTTTAAACCTCAGCATTGCCTGTAACGATTAAACTGCTATCAAAATTAACATCTACAAACCATATATTAGAACGGCAGAAAGTGTTGATGGAAGGCATTTGTTAATAATGGAGTTTGGAGAATTTAAAGCAGAATGAACGCATGCTGTCTGCTCTAGTTTATCCTAGTGTTGCAAAGCAATAATTTCTGCAGTTGATATTTTCAAGGATAACATCAACTAAGAATCTTTGTCTGTTTTATGCAAATACAGTCATACCTCATGTTACGTCCCGCGGCGATCTGGAAGTACCGGAAAGGGTTACTTCCGGGTTTCGCCACTCTCGCATGCGCAGAAGCGCAAAATGACGTCACACGCATGCACAGGAGCAGTGAATCGCAACCCGTGCATGCGCAGACGCACCACTGCGGGTTGCGCTCTTTTCATGTTGCGAACGGGCCTCCGGAACGGATCCCGTTCGCAACCAGAGGTATCACTGCAGTTCATAGGTGGCCTGAAAATTGTAAAGAATAACACTAAGAATAAGAATATCATAACTGACCTAGGGTGGGGACCAAAGGTGGACAAACCACCTCAGAAGGTGAACGACATGTCCCCCAGCAGAGGTACAAACCCTCCCCTAAAACTTCAACACCCCTTTGGTGGCCCCCTAGAAGCTTCAGCATGTGACAGAGGCTGCACCCGGAAAATGGCTTTGATGGGCCAGCTAAACCAGGTGAGGGTAGCTGATGCATACGGCGAATTAGGGCCTTCTCCTGCATGTGAAGACAGGTTTCAGTGGATTAAGCAAAATAAACCAATAGTGGATCCAAGTACAAGAGTACTCATTCCTCCTGTGGTTTGCAGGAACTTGTATTCAGGAACATTAAAAGGTAAAGGGACCCCTGACCATTAGGTCCAGTCATGGCCGACTCTGGGGTTGTGGCACTCATCTCGCTTTACTGGCCAAGGGAGTTGGCGTACAGCTTCTGGGTTATGTGGCCAGCATGACTAAGCCGCTTCTGGCAAACCAGAGCAGCACATGGAAACGTCGTTTACCTTCCTGCAGGAGTGGTACCTATTTATCTACTTGCACTTTGTGCTTTTGAACTGCTAGGTTGGCAGGAGCAGGGACCGAGCAACGGGAGCTCACCCTGTCACGGGGATTCAAACCGCCGACCTTCTGATCAGCAAGCCATAGGCTCTGTGCTTTAACCCACAGCGCCACCCGCATCCCATTATTCAGGAACATTACTGTTCCAATCAGGGAGGCAGAGTTTAGCCATCATGACTAGTAGCCATTAATAGCCTTATCCTCCATGAATAAAACCTGCTGGGAGGCTTGTCCTTTGTAAAATTTGTTGTTCTAGGTTCGTTATTATCAATATTTCATTATTCTTTTAAAAGAGACTTGTTTTAATCTTATTTTATAGACTAGGATGCTCCCTGTGTGGTTTTGAGGGTCAAGTTGGTTGGAAAGGGCTTTATCTTCCCAGGTGAGAGGTGGCGAGGAGATTCCTGGCATCTCTAGGTAGGACTGGGAAATCCCAGAAAGCCACTGCCAGTCCGTGTAGACCAGGGGTAGTCAACCTTTTTATACCTACCGCCCACTAATGCATCTTTCTTGATGGTAAAATTTCCTTACTGCCCACCAGTGCTCGATGGAAGGAGGATTCAGCTTGTGCCACAGAACCCCCTACCGCCCACCTAGAATCCTGAAACGCCCACTAGTGGGCGGTAGGGACCAGGTTGACAACCCCTGGTGTAGACAGTACTGAGTTAGATGGATCAAAGGCCTGGCTCTGTATAAGGCAGATTCCTATGTTCCTGTGAAAGTAACCCAAGCTGCTAAGTGCCTGCAACACTTTATAATTTGTCCTTCTATCTATTATGACACATTGCTGTTCACCACTTAAGGCTTGACATCTGTGCATAAACTGCTCAGACTGACCCCGGAAAGCATTCTCATTATCTTATATCTCACTGTGAAGCAGTTTGAGCTCTCCAAATAAAAGGTGCCGTATGAAAACACGGCATTGTATTGAGAGGAGATAGATTGAAACAGTTCACCTGAGGGCATCACTTAGGGCACTACTTATGATGGTGAATATGCTCTGATTGCCTCCGATCTGCCACTGTTGAGTTCCCTGAAGGGCTTTTTAGGAAGATAGGAAATGTGACCAAATCCAAAACACATGAAATACCACATTTGGTATTATTAAATCCTTAAATTACCAGCCATAGACCTCAGAGGCTGCAAGCTGCCACCCCATTTTACCATTATAGATTCTGAGCAAACAGGGAACATTAAGTGTGTCTACCAAAGATGCTCTAATGACCCAAAAAGATTTTAATAGAGCAAGACTGGAGATTTCCTTTATCTCAAGCCCCCCACCGATCTGCACTCACTATACATATAATATTAGAGAATGCATTCCAGTTAAGTAAACAAGTTTTTAATGAGCATCTTTCACGTATCTCATGATGCACATATGAGTGATGAGGAGTCTGCATTGCCTGGTGTGTGAGTGTGTGTTTTAATACAGATTGATGCAACGCCGTGATAGACGTTTCTTTTTTTAAAAAAAGAAATCCCTGTTAACAGAAATTAAATGATTCAAGTGCTCTGTTGTGAATTTTTTTGGTGACTGGACAGAGAGAATTAATGTGGGCCCAAGTTACTGCTAATATTTCCTAATGGTCAGCAGGCCTATTGCCAGGCACATGTTTTGTTAGGGAAATTACAAGTCAGTATCCCATGGTTACTAGGACATAGCTAGAGACATCTCTAACAGGTGGGAGACATTTTGGCAAAAGCATGTCTTCAGCTCCCCGCCCCCCCACGCCTATTCACACCTCAATTAAGGATGATATAAGTAAGATTTGTGTCAGGGAAAAGTTGCAGTTTTGAGTACGTACTGTAAAGCGTTTTTTGAAACACCCTGTCCTCATTTTGTGGGACCATCCTCCCATGTGAATGAGGGTGAAGTGTGTGTGTGGATGTTCAATAACTTGGGGGGCAGGAAGTAAATTTATTTTATTTTATTTTTTTAAAAAAGAAAATCTATTTGAATACAAGATGGCTGAGGGTTTTTTCATTCTTTTTTCCACTTTTATTTATTTATGAACATAATATGATTTATTTATGCATAAAACGTTGTTTGTTTGTTTTAAAAGTCCTTGTGATTACTTAACTGCTCAAAGCAGCCTGGCCCTGCTCTTTAACAGACATATGGGGCTAATTGGACATGTGGTCAGACCTTGTACAGTGGTACCTCGGGTTACATACGCTTCAGGTTACAGACTCCACTAACCCAAAAATATTACCTCAGGTTAAGAACTTTGCTTCAGGATGAGAACAGAAATCGTGCTCTGGCGGTGCGGCGGCAGCAGGAGGCCCCATTAGCTAAAGTGGTGCTTTAGGTTAAGAACAGTTTCAGGTTAAGAACAGACCTCCAGAACGAATTAAGTTCTTAACCTGAGGTACCACTGTATAGGGCAGTTTCCTATGTTGTTCCAGTCCTTTCCACTTTATACGTAGACATTCCCAGGATTCATATGGGTAGGTGAGATAAACCAGCAAAACTACTTTAGTAATTGAAGCTGGCAAGCTGACAAGCTAACATAGCAAGTCAGTCTCTAGAAACACAGCATAGGGAGCCATCCTGCCTTCAGTTCCTTGGGGGGAAAGCTATAATTTCCCAGCTGTCGCTTGAATAACCACACTACGTGGCCATGGTTTACATATGAGATTATACCTGTCAAAAGTATTCCAAATGAACTCCGTAATGTGTCAAATCAGGCTTCTCCCGCTTAGCCCATGATCAATTACCTCTTAACCAGGGTTTATTGACTGAGATGTTCAATTATTGTTGTGAACTGGGATTTGAAGGAGTTTTAACTCTACAAGAATGAAAGTCTCGAGATGAGGGTTCACGGCTGGAAATTTGACTCATCTGTCTATTTCAAAAACTTCCACAGTTTTGGGGCACAAATGATACTGTTGCATTATGGCTTCAGCTTCCTTGAAAGAGGAAATAACCTTTGGATAGCAAAACAATGCTTTTTGGTTTATTTTTTTATGGGTAAGGTGGGAGGAAGCAATGGAAGAATATACAGTAGGTGTTGGGTTCTGACTCATTGGTCCCTGCAGATCAATTTCCTCCAGAATGACTCATCAGAACAGAACATAAATAATACGTGTCCTCTTATGAGTTGGCTTTTCCTAAGCAAGGTAGCGACTTCCCTTATTTTGTATGTGTATGCAAGATATTGTGTACACAACATTAATTAATTTTGTGAGTTATTTTTAAACACCTGCCTAGCATAAATAAAAAGAGGAGCTGTAATGGTAATTTGGGGGGAAGGGTTCTTCTTTATGGTATCTGTACAGGGAACGGATAATGAGTTTTGTGCCTGTGTAAACATCGTTTTGAAACTTTTATGGATATAAGCAAGTGTTTGGGAAGACTGGCAACCCATGCACAATGCACATGCTCAACTTACTGGGGCTCTTGCCTCCTATTCAAGATCTTTACAGTGGGCAACATCATTCGGAACACTCTCCTGACTTGTAGCCAAATAATGTTTTAAATAAATACATTTACTCCTTTCTGCCTTCTTCCCTCCTTTCTTTTTGTGGTGTATGGAAACTTTCAACAACTAACATGCCCCTCTCTTTGTCTACTGTGCCAGAGAGGGAGATGCATTGTTGAGGTCTATGAGCCCTGCCAAAGTTTCCTTGACAGACTCAGTGAAAGTAGTTTTCCAGACTTCGGGCTCCGCTTTGGGAACAAGCATTACAGGTAGCCAATACCGAATCCAATTCCTTGTCCAAGCCAGATCTTTTTGCCTTTCTTCCACCCTGGCACCAACTATTAAGCAAATGAGTGCACACAAAATGTGTATATTAGTGAAAATAATGTACAAGAATGCATTATATTTGGGAAAATTACTTGCAAAAATGCATATATTAGGAGAAATGCACACAAAAATGTGCATTTTCATGCAAACATTTTTTAAGAAGTTCACAGTCTGATGCAGAAATTTAAGACTGGAAAAATGAGAAATTGAGAGAAACCAAAATTCTTAGTTTATCTCCACCAGTTTTTCACCCTGAAGGTAAGAAAATACCTTTTGGGCTGCAACCCTGCCTGCACTTTGTTTTTTGTTTTTTTTTTTAATATTTTTTTTATTAAGAATTTTGTTAATACAATAAAGAAAAAAAGACAGAATAAACAGACAACAAACAAAGAATAAAACAAACATAAAATTATACATCTTGTAATAACCATCTTTTCTTCATTTTTTCCTTTTGGACTTCCTCACGTCTCTCGCTCCTACATTCCAAGTTAATAAAACTTTAGCCAGCAACTTATCACCTTATTTTCATTCTTATTGTACACAATTCCAATATTTTTAATGCCTAGTTTTAACATGATATTCATTCACCATTGATCTTTCTCATGAAATTCACTCATTCTCATAATCTTTTCTGCTAACTTTATGGTGCCCTATTGTTTTCAAATCTCTCATCCTTCTTAACACTCATATAATTTACAATGTTTTTGAAGATAGTCCTTAAATTTCTTCCAATCCTCCTCCACTGCTTCTTCTCCCAGATCTCGGATTCTGCCGGTCATTTCTGCTAACTCCATGTAGTCCATCAGTTGCATCTGCCATTCTTCCAGCGTGGGCAAATCTTGAGTTTTCCAATGTTTGGCAACAAGTATCCTTGCTGCTGTTGTTGCATACATAAATAATGTTTGGTCCTTCTTTAACACCCTCTGGCCAACAATGCCCAAAAGGAAGGCCTCTGGTTTCTTAGGAAAGGTATACTTAAATACCTTTTTCAGCTCATTATATATCATTTCCCAGAAGGCCTTAACCCTAGGGCAAATCCACCAGAGGTGGAAGAATGTTCCTTCAGTTTCCTTGCATTTCCAACACTTGTTATCTGGCAGGTGATATATTTTAGCTAGCTTGACTGGGGTCATGTACCAACCCTGCCTGCACTTTGGCACCTTAAATCTCATTGAAGCCAATGGGATTCAAGAGACTTAGGATTGCAGTCTTGGTGGTGGTGGTGGGGAATTAATTAGGAAGGAGCATCTTTCTAAAAGCCTATAAATAAAGATATGGTTATGATACTGTTTGACAGAAAGTAAAGTAAAGAAATTAGGTAGAAAAGTCTCCGCCAACCTGGTCGCTACAGTAATCAGAAGCTAAACTGAGGTTCATAAATAGCTCGTTGCATAATATGTGGTGAATACATTAAAGTGAAATGACATGCTCTAGTAGCAGCTGAGAGGAGAATGTCTAATGAGTTAAACCTTTAAATTATCTTGGACTTAGGGAGCATCTGGCTCAATTGTTATTATGGCACTGTGGAACTTCAGCAGTTTTAGGCAGGAGACCTTGCAAGTCAGCTAGCGTTCCACAAGGCTGTATTGGATAAAATTGTACAGGATACGAAAAAGTTCGGAATGGACAGAGTTTGGATTGTAAAATTAACAAATCAAACTAACAGCTTCATATTTAATTTAGTATTCTGTTCCACCCTGCAGGGCAGAATCCGACTGTAATGCAAAGCACTGGAATCTGCCTAGCATACTCATTCTGTGTGGTCATGCCAAGTGTTTTATTTTAAGGGGGGAAAGTTTGTGTGTTGTCCTTGGGGTATTTGATTAATAATTTACCATTTGGATGTTATATATATATATATTGTGCAGACTGGCTGGAGGCCTTGGGGAACATGTGAGAAAGTCCCTTTTTTTCTTTTCTTGTAACTACTCAGTTTATAAACACTGGCTATCAAGGGCTAAGAGGTAGCTAGTGTTCTTGGATGTGCAGCCATAGAGAAAAGCCTAAAAGTGAAAGCTCAAGGATGGAAAATTATTTTACTGTAGTTCCTAAGAAGGAAGATATCTGTTCAAGCACACCATGGAGCTATCTTGACTGCTATAAGCTATTGATTAACGACTTAGTGGCTGTACTCAAATGTAATGCTAAACTATGATCTGCCATTATGAGAATAAACCTCTATGCGCCTTGGGCTTTCATTCTCCCCGCTCCCTCTGGTGCAGCCACAAGGAGGTGATTGGAAGCTTCCACTTCAGTTTTAGAATAACCGTCATTTGGTGTGTTGTCCAAACCCTAAAGTGTATGTAACTATTCTTAGTTGTGGTTAGGAGAAACAAGCCAGCTTCATAGTTGAGATTAACCACAGTTTAGGGTTAAGATGCCTTTGTTATGAGTTTGCGGGGTGGGGGTGGGGGAGGGCATAAGCTGAAATTCTTCTAACCGCTGGATCCAGAAAGTGTTAAAAAAATAAGCCAGGCTAGCTTCCTGATGAGGTGATCACCTGGGTGATGGACCTTTAAGGGGAAGAAAGGAAAGCGGGAAAAGGCACTCTGTGAGACAGTAAATGGGTGGAGTCCCTCCCTCAACTCATGGGTAGTTAAAAAGACTAAGCCAGGGTTGATATCACAGAGTTACAAGTGATGTGAGCTAGAGGCAAAGCAGCAAGCAGGGGGAGAGAGAGACAGGACAATGTTTGATTGATGCTTGAATCCAAGGCTGTGGCTTGTTAGGCAATAACGCCGAGGCCTGGTGCTTCCCCCCAACTTCAGCGTCGCCCCGAATTCATTCCTCCCATCATGCTGATGCAGCCCATATCCAGGGACATGAGCACACGACAAGCAGAGTTCAAAACAGAAGCTCAGCCTTGAGGAGTAACATCTTAGCCTAATTTATTGCAAATTAAATCAAATGTAACAGAACAAAGAAACATGGCTCCTCTCTCTGTCGTTCTTCCTTAGAGAGAGAGCTGCAAAAGCAAAAGCTATACAGAGCGGAAACAGCGTATCTCCCTTTCCACCTACACGACTCCAATAATTAGTGCTGGAATGTAAACAGACATGTGACATGTAACAATCCCACACACATTTGCAGCACGGGAGGAATGGATTTCTCAACATGGCTATGGGAGGAGGAGGAGGAGGAGGAGTTTGGACTTGATACCCCACCTTTCACTCCCCTTAAGGAGTCTCAAAGCAGCTAACAATCTCCTTTCCCTTCCTTCCCCACAACTCTGTGAGGTGAGTGAGGCTGAGAGACTTCAGAGAAGTGTGACTGACCCAAGGTCACCCAGCAGCTGCATGTGGAGGAACGGGGAAGCGAACCCAGTTCACCAGATTACGAGTCCACCGCTCTTAACCACTATACTACACTGGCTCAAGAGCAAGGCCCTCTTGGGGTATTAATGCTGCGAGCCCCTCCATTGTAGACTCAAGTTGTATATATGTGTCAATAAACCACTTATCATAAAGACAACACAGTCACCTCAATTCAACAGGAAACATGAACCATGGGTAAGTGCCTGGAACCCCTAAAATCTTGTAGTGCTCAGAGACTGAGGTGGCAAGCAACACCACATTCAATTGTGATTAATCTAAAATGGAAGTTGACACTTCCAAACTCCTCCTTTAGGCTACACCATATTGGAGCAGGAAAGGGTAAGGCGTGAGCCAAAGGATCTGTGGGTTAGCATTGTGCCCCAAACAGTCCCTGGTTTGAGGTCTATTTTTCACCAAATACAGCAAGTTGATCTCATTTTGGACATCTACAAAGCAATGGATCCCTAATACATAATACATTTGAGGATTGTATCATACGGCAGCCCTCCATCACAGCCAGAAGCTCTATGTGGAACACTGGCCAGCATATGATAACCAAGTCTATTAGTATGGCTCTGAATTAGTGATGGCCTTGTTCAGCATAAAGCAAAACAACAACATGCTTGATCCACAAAGGCAAGTAGAGTGTTTTAGCCAATGAGATTCTGCTTGCTTCAAACTAATTTCCATCCTCTGAACTGGCTGCCTATTAGAGAAACTGCTCAAAAAGCGTTCACAGATTCTGAAGCTGAAACATTTGATTTGGCTGTGTTTTATTCTAGACAGCTATGACAGCATGCATTCAGACACCTAGAAATATCACCAGGGATAGAAAGCCACATCTGCAAAAGTGGTACACAGCTACAGTTCATTATGAAATGGCACCTTGTATTGATTTCCACAGTCTGACTACAAATTAGGCAAAAAAACTATATTCTTTTATTAATTTCAAGCTCACTACTTTTTTGTTTTAAACCTTCTCTTTTCCTGGCAGTAGGGGACAAGGAGAAAAGTAATTTCTAACCTGCATTATTTTCTTTTCAAAATTCTTGTCCAGGCACACTACTTAATAACTATGGCAGTGATAACAGAAAAGGAGATGAGCTTGCATTGTAATAACAAGGCTGTAGACATTTCTGAACGCAGAAGCTTCTATCTTGCTTATATTAAATAAAAGAGATTAGGTTTTTCGGAGCAAACTGGCATGTGTTTCTACAAGAAGAATAGTAACAAAAAATAAAAAGATACCCACACCTTTTGGATCACTTCCTCTTCAGTCAAGCTATCACCATCCTTTGATGCAAGTATTTCTATAGACATTGATCAAGTAGCTAATAAGATTCCAAGTGAATCTTTTCCATTTTAAAAAAAATTGGTTGTGTACCCAATATACTCCTGCCAACCTAGCAGTTCGAAAGCATGTCAAAAGTGCAAGTAGATAAATAGGTACCACTCCGGCAGGAAGGTAAACGCGTTTCTGTGCGCTGCTCTGGTTTGCCAGAAGCGGCTTAGTCATGCTGGCCACATGACCCGGAAGCTGTACGCCGGCTCCCTCGGCCAATAAAGCGAGATGAGCGCCACAACCCCAAAGTCGGTCACGACTGGACCTAATGGTCAGGGGTCCCTTTACCTTTACCCAATACTATTTACTCTGGCTCCAGTGCTCTCTCACTGATGTTTGAAGCCAAGTACACACAACTTTAGCTACAATCCATATATATCCTACAGTTTATTGAGAAATAATTTTGAAGGCCAAACCTGTAGTTAAGCTGAGGTGTGTACGTTTGAGACAGCCAATGAGCATGTGCAGATGACAGCTTCATTGAACAGGAGCTTGGCACAGGAAAACGAATCAGGTAATGTGCATCCCTGATACCTCTGTGAGATATAAAGCAATGCACAATAGTCATTTGGAACTCAAGGAGTGTGTGGGTGTGGGTGACCTTACAGTGTTTTAATCTGCTCATGTTTTAATAGCATTATTTGTGTATAGATCACTGAAACAAAAGGTTTCCAAGCAGTGTGTACAGCACATAAAAAACTCAACTTAAGAACGAAATAGGAAGCTCACAGGGTGATCTAAGGCCAGTCACTGCCTCTCAACCTAACCTACCTCACAGGGTTGTTGTGAGGATGAAATGGGGGAGGGGAGAACCATGTACACCATCTCAGGTTCCTTGGAGGAAAAGGTACAGTAGTATATAAATGTAATAAATAAAATAAAATAAAATGCTTTCTGTGGACATCTACACATATGATCCTTTGGACTGCCTCAGATAATCAAGATGTGTTCAGTACTGTGAGGTTACCACAATTTCTATGGCCATCAACCAGGTGTATGGCTGAATTACTGTTTGATGGGGAGACCAAGGACTTTGACCATAAAGTAGGGTTACCAGATGTCCCTGTTTCCTGGGGACAGTCCCCAGATTTGCAAATAAGTCCCCAGACAAATTCCATCCCCGGAATGTCCCCGGATTTCATCTAATGTCCCCAGGAAACGCAGCAGCGGCAGTCTTAACAGCCCAGAGCAGTTGGCTCTGGCTGGCTTCAGGAGCTGCTCAGAAGTCCCCATATGATGGTGGTGCAGGGGCTCTAAGATGCAGCTTCTGGGCTGCCTCCACCTTCTCTGACCCAAGCAGCTAAGCTGTGAAGGGAGGCTTCATGCTGCCTATCGGAGCAGCCTCCCAACTCCTACTTGCGTGCAAGCAGGAGTGGGGCGGGGATCTCTCAGGCAATGGAAACCTCCCTTCCCAGCTGAGGGTTCCCCGCCCCCTGCTGCTTGCACGCAAGTAGGAATGGGATTGGGGCTGCTCTGATAGGAAGGGAGGCACCGCGCTGCCCGAGCCTCACTGCTGCTGCTTTCAGCCCCCCTCCTCCTTCCATGCCTGACCACACACCGCTTCCCCACCACTACCACCACCGAAGAAACAACAACTCAGGGGCTGCCCAGGCTCATGGAGAAAGGAGATAGAAGCCTCGGAGGAAGGGAAAACGTGGCGGTTGTGGTCAAGGTGGCGGCCGCCCCTCTGCCACCGCCATCGCTGCAGCATCAATGTCCTAGACGTGTAGTATTTAATTAATTAAGTAAGTAAAGTGTCCCCAGATTCATTGAAAAAAATCTGGTAACCTTACCATAAAGCTGTAGATCAAAAGCAGAGAACAATTTTTCTGTCCGAGGTCTGCCATGATACTACTTTTAATGGCCATGGCTTCTCTCCAGGAATTATGGGAGCTGTGGTTTGTTAAGGATGCTGAGAGTTGTTAGGAGATCCCTCACAAAGCTATGGTTGGTTCCCAGAGCAGTTGAACAGCCAAACCCTCTTCCCAGGGAACTCTGGGAATTGCAGCTTTGTGTGCAAAGGGGGCTGTGCAATAGGAGAGAGAAGATTAGGCATGAAAATGGGGGGGGTGTGTGATCTGTGTGCAAGGAAGAGTTGAGTAAAGTAAGGGAGGAGGGAATGAAGGTGAACACAGGGTGCAAAAGGGGTTGCAACAAAGGAGGGAATAGGGGGTATGAAAATGGGGGTGAATATGAAAATGAGGTTATGAATAATAGGAGGGGATGGTGACTTCATAATTGGGCAGTCAATGAAAAGGGTTTAGTAATTGTAATGTGTGTGGGGAGGACAATACAGGAGGTTACTATGGGTACGGTTTGTGTGCAAGGGTGATGCACAGAAGGAAGAAGAGGAAGTATGGACCTGGGGTTGAAGGTCAAACAGGTACGAAGTGGGGCTGCAGGACTGAAGAGAGAAATGGGGTTGGGAAGATGAAAAGCAAGCTTAGTTGTTCTATGGGGTTGATGTGGGGGGTTGGCAGGGTGGTTGATAAGTGGAGCAAGCAATGACACAACCCTGGTACAAATATATATAGAGAGAGGAAAACAGGAACTAGGGAAAATGTAATGTTAGTTCATATATGTAGAACTTCTGTGTTTATCTAAAATAAAAATATTTGTTCAAAGGATCTGTATCTCAGTCAGGATAGCCAGCCATGAATCTGTTTACATGCAATTTACCAGCAGTTGTCGAGAAAAAGCTCCATGGCAACACCAGCGTTATAGGGCCTCGTATCCTTGTGTCCACTTTCAAGACGAGGAGCAAACATGAGACATTTGGTACATTTAGTTTTTCAGCAGGGGCTAGCCACAAGGTTGGTCATTTTGGGGAGCAATAACAAATCTCAACCATCACTTTTTGCAGCAGGCGGGAATAAATGCTACATCCCTTACAAAGTGTAACTTAATTTGCCAACAGTCAACAAACTATTTCCTTTTTTTCCCCTTGGGGTGGGGAATGATTGTAATAATGCTCCCCCCTTCTTTCATTCTAATATAATAGGTCAAATTTAGCGTAAGTATTGTTATCAGTTTGTGGGGGAACAAAGGTAAAGGGACCCCTGACCATTAGGTCCCCTGGTGACTGACTCTGTGGTTGCGGCACTCATCTCCCTTTATTGGCCAAGGGAGCTGGTGTACTGGTCATGTGGCCAGTAGGACTAAGCCACTTCTGGTGAACCAGAGCAGCACACGGAAACGCCGTTTACCTTTCCGCCAGAGTGGTACCTATTTATCTACTTGCACTTTGACATGCTTTTGAACTGTTAGGTGGGCAGGAGCAGGGACCGAGCAACGGGAGCTCACCCCCATCTCAGGGATTCAAACCGCCGACCTTCTGATCGGCAAGCCCTAGGCTCTGTGGTTTAACCCACAGCGCCACCCGCGTCCCTTGTGTGGGGGAACTAGATCCCACTAAATGTTTTATGCTGTTCCTTCAATGTAATATACTGTTATATGCCACTATCTAAGAGCTGGAGAAGGGCCCCCACCAATTTGTTATCTTGCCCAGAGCCCCATCTCTTTTGTTTTCTTAATGGCCCATCACCCAGGCGATTACTTGAACACAGGAAGCTAGCCTGGCTTGATTGGTTCTTAACACTTGCTGGGTCCAGGGATTAAGTATCTGGCACCCAGTTTGAAATCTGAAGCCTTGATTAAATTCTAACACTTACTGGATCCAGGAGTTTAGAGGGGCCCGGCACCCCCAAACTCCATACAATACAACCAACTCAACGTCTTAGCACATAATGAAAAATATTTTCAGATTTTTCACATGTATTCCCAGACATCAAAAGTTAGAGGCTTTCCTATATCTTGTTCCCAGCTTATATATAATTTTTAAATTATCCCTCTTCTTCACAATGAATGCCTAGCAGTTTAATACAACAGAGGTTTTTTTCCCTTTACCTGACAAATGCATAATTGCAAATGCACTACATCTTTGCAGCTGACAGCCACATGCTTTTATCTTCCTGTTATTTTCACATAATTGTAGATATTCAAACCATGAAAGCTCATGGACATTCTTTAACTATCTTTCTTTGGCCAGAATGGGCTGCAATTTACTCCTTATACCTGTGCAGAACATATTATTATGTTCTTCAGAAGCATCTGTATTGGATTGTAACTAATCGATAACAGCCACAATGGAAGACTTCGCAGAGCTCATTCTTTTCACAAATGTATGTAAATTCTGGTTGGTTGTTTTTATTAGTTTTAGGAAGCAACATATTTTTGAAAAGCCTATCCCTTCCCAAAAATTATTTTGTGGGCTTTTCTCAGTGGCAGTATCTCGTAGAATCATAGTGTTGGAAGGGACCCAAGGGTCATCTAGTCCAACACCCTGCAATGCAGTGGTCTCAGAAGCAATGATCTCTTCCCAATGTTTGGAGGCTGTCTATATGTTGATCAAATCAGCCTAACCTTCTTGGAAGCTTTTTCCCCATTTCTTATTAATATACTTTGAAAATGCTAATTATCACATGATAAAAGGGATTCATTATTTCAACTCTATAACTTTGAAAAACCTGTCATGTTGTTGTTGTTTTACAAAGGAGCTCCACTTCCGAAGCTGCAGCCCATTATGGTTTCCACCCAGTATTACCCTTCTAAGCAAAATAAAATGATTAAAACAACATTTTAATAAACAAAGCTGGAACCTTTTTGTAAAGCACCATTAGGATCATATACATGCTTGAATACCAATTTTCCAGTGCACTGGGATAATGAGTAATCTAAAAGCACGTGTTTAAGTATAGATAATGACTCTATTTATTCTCATGTCATTAGCAGTACAAAGCAGCTGAAATAATCCCCATTGCTATTCATTCCATAATGCACCATCATCACCTTCATTTTTTAGAAAAGGTGAAGTGCCTGCACTATAATTACTGTGTAAAAAAGGGGGGGCTCCTAGATATTGTTTCCAAGATATCAGGTGTAGCATCCTTACTGAAAAATGAGTTTGGAAAAAATAATGAGTTACGTATCGGCTAGTCAGGTTTATCCTTTGTCGAGCCATCTCAGGTTACAGCTAGAATGACAGCGACATTGAGTGACCTTATATTTCTGAGTTCATGAGCAGAAAGTTCAGCTTCTTAAAACTATGTTTTTGAGACGGAAACTTTATGCTTCTGGAAACGGAGAAGACAAGTGTACAGAGCAATCTTTCACTCGCCTTCTTTCCCTTAGTATTAACAATTTCATTTAAACGTGTTCACAGTTTGGGGGAGATGTTCAGGATTCCGCTAAACTTTCCGAAGGTGAATATTTATCTGATATGGTATGGTATTGATATGGTGTAGTATTGTCAGCAGGAAAATATAGTCAACATAGAGGTTTGACATGTTGTTTTTGTTTAAAATAATGATATTGGAAAGTTATTGAAGAAACATTCTTGTCATTTGCAGTGCTAAGTTATCGTATGTTGTGCACTGACTGGATGCAGAGGAATGCTCGGAGACACCAGCTGGCGAACCCACAAGAGACAGGGGATTGGTGGTGGGATGACAGTGAGTGGTCAGAGGGAGAAGAGGGAGAAGATTGGGAGGAGTCGGTGTTGGAAGCTGAAGAGGTAACAGGGTTTAGTGAGAAGGAAGAGTCTGTGGCAGAGAGCAGTCCAGAATCAGAGGCAGAAGCAGAGGCTGGAGATGAGGGGGGCCAAGAGGGAGAGATCAGGCAGGCTGCTGAAGGAGGCCTCCTGCTAGTGGAACAGGACTGAAGCAGGGTTTTCCCTCCTCTCCTGCCCCCGCATGCCCCCCAATCTACCCCGGAGGGTCAGGAGATTCCCCCATAACAGTGCATGGGTGTGGGGAGATTGTTCTGTCTGGCAAGCCTAAATGCTTGTGTTGATGGAACAATCTCCTTAGTGCGGCGTTGGATTCCTTGAAAATGATCATCCTTGTTTGAAATCGGCAACTTTGGGAGAAAGGGTGGGATGAAAACGTATAAATAAAATGCAATGATTACAGAACTTTCTATGCTATTCACTTGACAAGAAGAATCTGGTTCGACCGCCTGACTCCCCCGGATTTCTGCAAGAGACTTCTGTTTTGTTTAAACATCTGTGTTTAAATTTATTCTTTGTTTCCTGCAATATTTTCAATATAACGTGTTTTTAAAAAGCGAGCCATTTATTCAAATCATACGGCTCTTGTAGAATAGAGAAGTCAGCCTGCCAAGCTATACTTTCCTCGGAAAGTGAATGGCATATATATTTAAAAGAAGGAAGATAATATTGTTTGACTTGTTCAAAGCCTGTCATGGTGAGGACCCAATGCCCTCCTCACCGCTAAATCAGTCAAACAGATTTGTCCAGATCACTTTCCAAAACAAACTTCACTTTTCCTCCTTGTCTAGGTCAGCTGAAAGCTCATGTTCCAAAAATATTCCCCCCGCCCCCCGTTCCTCTCATTCGAGACAATGTCTGACTGAATAAATGAGACACAAAATGCTAGCTTATTCTTCCGTTTTTCTTCCTCACTTTTCATACTGTACAATTCTCCACTTTTTCCTGTATGGCACCTTTCATCTGAAGATCTCAGACCACATATAATAGACATGAATTATTCAGGGAGGCTGTGTCTCTCTCAGGCATAACGGGGAAAGTATAATTACTCCACTGGCAAAAGGGAAACCTGAAGCAAAGGGATGCTGAGTGACTTGCGCATGTGCATAGCTAAGGAGGGGGCAAATGCCTGGAACTGAGCTCTGATGCCAGTTTTTTCAAACAAAAAGCCACTGAAAGGGGTGTCTTTATCCACCTGCCGCTTCATCACTTCAGATCACTGGGTGAACATGCTTTGAAATCCTGCAGTGAAAAAAAGTCCCTAAGGGGATTTAGAATGGAGGAATGAGAGGCGTCCTCAGATGAAGGGTGGTACATAAATTGAATTAACAATAGTTGGTTGTTGGTTGGCATCCGTCTGTCTCGAGAGACAATGGAGAAGTGTGCTTTTGGGGGTGAAGTCCAATGGCTGTAAGGTTACAATGCCTGCTGTGGCTGCAGAGACCAATATGAGATGGCCATGTTGGTTGCAACTGGGGCCAATCAAGGCATTGTCAACATGCAGAGGGCAGGGAGGCCAGCTGGCTAGCCCCAGCTGGGTCGTCTCCTTCCAGTCTTCCTTCTGTGAAGACCACCGGACTCTGCTCCGATGTAAATCAGAGACCCGGGCTTCAAAGCCAGGGCACACTATCAGCAGAGCAAACTGCGCACACAGAATAGGTGTGAGGCTTGTGGAAGCATACCACAACTACAGATTTATTAATCATAAATCAGGACAAAGAAACATGTCGTCTCTCTCTCTCTTGTCGTCTCAGAGAGAAAGGGAAAAAGAGCAAAAGCTATACACAACGGAAGTTCCCAGCAAGCTGTGATGGAATGTGATCGGAGCCAGAGGCGGAGGGAAGGCTCCAGAGCGATGCCGGAGAGGGTCCCAGCAGGGAGAGAGGCAGCCCATCTGCTGGGGAAGGAAATCAGCATAACACCAGGGGTGAAGGGGGGCAGATGGGGGAATCGGAGAGAAGGCTCCAGGACTCTTCACCGGAGACCAGTGGGGAGAGCACGGGTACTCCGCTGCTCACACCCTCCCTGCGCAGAAGACTTCCGCGCAGGGAGAGTAGGGGGAGACTTGGCGTCAAAGAACTTATTTGCTGGAAGAAGTTTAAGAAACGCCCACTGACGGATTCTGCCAGCGACTGAGACAGCCACAAGTGCAAGGCTGTCCAGAGAGAAAGGGTTCAACCAGGCAACCTAGCCAGGAGTGGCAGCAACTTACGCACGAGCAACCCCCCTTAGAACCATTACAGAATGTAAACAGACATGTGACACGCAAGAGTTCCACACGTCTGCTCCTTAAGGTGGAGTGGAAATCTCAACAGGCGTTTGGTTGTGCTGATGCAGGGGTTCCAAGGTGTTTCTTCTCTCTATGCTCCTCCCCAGCCGTCATTTCTCCTCTGGTCACTACTATGGATGCATGACCTGTCCGTCTCCAGGCACTGTGACCACCTGCAAGGCATTACCACACAGCAGGGTTGATGTTATCAGCCTTTATGCCACATTTGCAGACATCTTTGTAGCGCAGAGTTGGTCTGCCAATGGGCCTCCCCTAGCACTTCTCTTCCTAAAAGACATGGAGTGCTCTCATATTCTACTAGCCTCATCTGTCCTTAAAGAACAAAGCACGACATCCATCCATGTGCGACTCCATTACTGTCATCCAATCCAGTCTGTCCTTTCCCTGAAACTATCAGTGCAGGCTGTTTTATTTATAGTTGATGATGGCCAAGCCGTCAAGTAAGTTTACATTTGCCTGTATTTAATTCGCAAGCCTCAGCTCATTTTCCTTCTAAACCCCAACCTCTCCTCATACAAGTTAACTGGGGCCTGTTGTGTGGATTTTAAAAAAAAAAGAAGTTCCAGAGATGGCACTTATCAAAATTTGGCTTCTTTTTAGAGGCGAGATCACTGCATTTTTGCAATAATATTTTTCGTATTCCCCCCCCCCATTCGTAAACATACATTTACAAATTTGCATTTATAAAGGCAAGTAAACTCATTGCCCCACATAGGAACACTGGAAGCTGCCTTATACTGAGGCAGACTACTGGTGCATCCAGCACAGATGGCTGATAGAGGCTCTGCAGAGGATCTGAAATTCTGATTTCAGACAAGGGATATTCCCAGGCAAAAGCACCAACTCTGTAGAGCTCTGAGGTGTCATCAGCCACATAAAGTCTGTAGGGATGGGGCTGAGCCCTTGACGGGGCAGAGGCAGCCTCCTTTGCTGGGAAAGGGGGCATATGGGTTCTACCACAGCCCTGCTGAAGAGAGTTAGCTGGGAGGATTGGGCTGTGCTGACGACTCGAACCGGCCTCTGGGACATTCATTGTGTCAGTACAGGGCAAAAGAATGGATGCTCTGGGGTGAATGTGGCACACACAGAGCATGAAAAGAAATAGGGGGCTGGGGCTGACGCGGTGCGGCAGGGCAAGCCAATGGGGTTTCACTTTTTTTTCTAAGTACAAAGCCGAGCATGGAGCCCAGCCCCCTGCCTCCAAACTTGGCCTCCTCCCAATGCTTGTTGTGTGGTGTTCATGCTGTCCCACATGAGCTAATGCAGGTCCACCCCTACAAATGAATTTTTATGCAAAAAGAGATTTTAAAACAGAATGAGTTCAGTGAGACTTAAAAGTCTTTAAATATCTGTTTGAAATCAGCGAGACTTTAAAAAAGCTTGATCCTGATATATATGATCAAAATGTTTTTAACACATCAAGAGCCCCAGTGCATAAGATAAAGCAAAACAGAAATATCTGGTGAACTATCTAATACGTACAGACAATGGCTTAGTCAGGCACAAGGACAACTTTTGTTTGATCGCTAGCTAACTCATACTCGAGAGTAGGTCTAATAATTTCAAGGGTCTTAAGTCCACTGATCTCAATGGGTCTATTCTGAGTACAACTATCACATACCCTCCAACATTTCTCTGATGAAAATAGGGACATCCTAAGGAAAAGCAGGATATTTGAGGATCGAATCATAAACTGGGATTCTGTAAATCCAGGACTGCCCCTGGAAAATAGCGATACCTGGAGGGTTTGCTAACATTGGATATTAACCTAAATTTAAGCAACCTACAGTTGCCCAGAATTCTTTGAGGGAAGAATTGTGGTTTGAATGCGCTTTAAATGTACAGTGTGTAATTTGGCCTTTAGTGTGTCTGTTCTTCTTCTCCAATACAGATTACACCTCCTAAAGCTGTTTTACCTTGAATAAGCAGCCTTTGGGGCTTTATCATGTGTGATAACACCATTTAATATCCAGGTCAACCTATGCTGTATGCAATTACGGTGTATATTGAGGAGAGAGGGTGTGTGCATTTTGTGTGCCTTAATATAATATCGCAGTATTATTGAGCCAACCAACACTCTCTAAGTGTAAACAATATGCAGATGGGTTTTTATTCTACAACAACAGTGCCTCATTTGTTCATTGCAATATTATTACTGACACAATGATAGCTCACACAATGAAATCTTGGCTATGAAACAGAGATCCTGTTCCAAAATAGGATGAAGATTTTGTCTCTGTCAGTCTTTATTGTTAATGAAATATTTGTTCGGTTGTACAAATGTCTATGGTGTATGAATGAAAGAGTAAATTCATTGCCATTCAGTTTTAATTTTTTTAAAAAAGATTAGTTCAGAATTATTTTTAAAACATAATTATGTTGAGCTCCTGAAACAAACAAACAAACCCACCAATGTGTATAACTGAGCACAAAATTAGTTTTGCAAAATTGATGCTGCAGTCCATTTTACTTTGGCAGTTTAGGGACAGATCCAAAACTCATTGAATGTTTACCATGGTGATACAGTATATGTCTCTAGGCAGGCATTTACAAAACAAGAGGGATCATTTTTCATTCCTCACTTTCTGTAAAAACTACAATCTAATACTTCCTGGATAAAAGCAAGGAATGGCAAACCTACAACACCCGGTGTCAACACGGGAATAGTGCCTATGTAAGGCAAGCCTCTTGATTTCCATCCCCACCTCCATTCTTAAAAATCTTACCATGTAATTCTGTATTTCTAGTTCCTTTTCCTGAAACAATTGGTGGGCTACAGTTCCTGTAGGACTTTTAATTACTAGGAGTTACCCAGAAATCCTTTACTTCCTTTTGCCTGATATTCCTGTATCATTAAATCAGACACAACAGGGCAGGCTGCAGTGAAAAGGTAACTGCTAAGATATAATGATTGATGATCTTAAAGATACTATCCCCAGAAAGATCAAGATGAGAAAACACAACAAAAGTAATTATTTTTCTGTCAAGCAGCAAAGGTCTGACGAAAGGGAAAACGAGTCCACCAAAATGAAAGCTTCAGTAGCTCTTACTCTCGGTTCTAGTTAAGCTGCAGTCACATTCCATTATTCCCTTTAAAGGTCAGATTCTGACAGATTCAAGTCCCTGGGTATGGTAGTAAATGAATTACTTCCTCTTGTGTGGGTGCGTGTGCACACACAAATGTTAGGCAAGATGAAGCATTGCAGTTACTTAAGAGACTAGAGGAGAAAGTTAAAATGTGTGGAGTGAAACAGACATGGCGATAGTATATTGCCACAAAACGGCCTCCCTGTGGGGAGTAAGCTCTGCCCAGCTTCACCTATCTTGTTGAGAGTAGCTTAAATCCAGTGCTCCCCCCCCCTAAACAATGTTTGGGGGTAATCTGATTTTCCTACTCATATTGAAATACTGCCCCTCAATGACACCAAACTTAGATTCACAAAATGTTTAGAGGTATGCGTCCCCCCAGAAAAAAAGCACTGCCTAAAACTGTGTGTTTACCAAAGGAAGGATAAGTCTTGCTGTGAGCGGGTGAATATCTAGCATGAGTATCTTATGGCCTCATTAAATGCCTAATCATGTAGAGAGGATATTGAAATGTGCATTTTCTGCCTTTCAACTTTAAGCACCCGAGTAGTGATTTTTTGTTTTGCCCCACTTCCAAGAGACACTAATAATAATAATAATAATAATAATAATAATAATAATAATTTATTATTTGTACCCCGCCCATCTGGCTGGGTTTCCCCAGCCACTCTGGGCGGCTTCCAACAAGGATGAAAAATACACTAAAATGTCACATATTAAAAACTTCCCTGAACAGGGCTGCCTTCAGATGTCTTCTGAATGTCAGGTAGTTGTTTATTGCTTTGACATCTGATGGGAGGGCATTCCACAGGGTGGGCGCCACTACCAAGAAGGCCCTCTGCCTGGTTCCCTGTAACTTGACCTCTCGCAGTGAGGGAACCGCCAGAAGGCCCTCGGAGCTGGACCTCAGTGTCCGGGCAGAACGATGGGGGAGGAGACGCTCCTTCAGGTATACTGGACCGAGGCCATTTAGGGCTTTAAAGGTCAGCACCAACACTTTGAATTGTGCTCGGAAACGTACTGGGAGCCAATGTAGGTCTTTCAAGACCGGTGTTATATGGTCTCGGCGGCCGCTCCCAGTCACCAGTCTAGCTGCCGCATTCTGGATTAGTTGTAGTTTCCGGGTCACCTTCAAAGGTAGCCCCACGTAGAGCGCATTGCAGTAGTCCAAGCGGGAGATAACCAGAGCATGTACCACTCTGGCGAGACAGTCTGCAGGCAGATAGGGTCTCAGCCTACGTACCAGATGGAGCTGGTAAACAGCTGCCCTGGATACAGATTTGACCTGTGCCTCCATGGACAGCTGTGAGTCCAAAATGACTCCCAGGTTGCGCACCTGGTCCTTCAGGGGCACAGTTACCCCATTCAGGACCAGGGAATCCTCCACACCTGCCCGCCTCCTGTCCCCCAAAAACAGTACTTCTGTCTTGTCAGGATTAAACCTCAATCTGTTAGCCGCCATCCATCCTCCAACCGCTTCCAGACACTCACACAGGACCTTCACCGCCTTCACTGGTTCTGATTTAAAAGAGAGGTAGAGCTGGGTATCATCTGCATACTGATGAACACCCAGCCCAAACCTCCTGATGATCTCTCCCAGTGGCTGCATGTAAATGTTGAAAAGCATGGGGGAGAGGACAGAACCCTGAGGCACCCCACAAGTGAGAGCCCAGGGGTCTGAACACTCATCCCCCACCACCACTTTCTGAACACGGCCCAGGAGGAAGGAGCGGAACCACTGTATAACAGTGCCCCCAGCTCCCAGCCCCTCAAGACGGTCTAGAAGGATGTTATGGTCGATGGTATCAAACGCCGCTGAGAGATCCAGCAGAACTAGGAAACAGCTCTCACCTTTGTCCCTAGCCCGCCGGAGATCATCAACCAGTGCGACCAAGGCAGTTTCAGTCCCATGATGAGGCCTGAATCCCGACTGGAAGGGATCCAAATGGTCCGCTTCTTCCAGGCGTGCCTGGAGTTGTTCAGCAACCACTCGCTGAGGTTTATTCCAAATATGAATCCAAGTATGTGAAGCAATAAAAACCATTTGGGCTTGTGCTTAGTTCCAGTCCCGGCGGCTACCGCAGCTCAGTGCCCAGATGGAGATGTTATCTTACACAAATGGGTCGCTGAAATCCAGTTTTTCTGTTTGTGCAATTGGTACATGACACTCCAATTTTTTTCAGCCATCATACTCATTATTCTGCTGCTTCCCATCTCATCAGTTGGGCAGCGCTTGATGGAATGTATCCAGGCTGTTTTTGGTCCCACCTCTCCATCATTCCTCCCTGGCAATTCATTACCCATTTTACACCCTGGCAATGCATAGAGGTAGTTCTGCACCGATGCATGTATACCTTTTTTTAAAAAATAAAAAAAAATCCCAGTGCCAAATGAAACATTACCAGCCTTAGGTATCACAGTTCACAACAGGCAAAATGAAAGGTTGTACTTGTTGAGAATTCCATTCCACGTTAAGGAACAGGCATGGGATTGTTACATGTCACATGTCTGTTTACATTCCAGCACAGTATGCTGGGAACTTCCATTTGTGTATAGCTTTTGCTTTCCCCGTTCTCTCTGAGACAACATGAGAGACAGACATGTTTCTTTGTCCTGATTTATGATTAATAAATCTGTAGTTGTAGTGTGACTTCACAAGCCTCACGCCTATTCTGTGTGCACAGTTCTATCTGCTGATAGCGTGCCCTGGCTTTTGAAGCCTGGGTCGCTGATTTACGTTGGAGCACGGGCCAATGGAAGGAGACGGCACAGCTGGGGCTTGCCAGCTGGCCTCCCAGCCCTCTGCATGTCGACAGTACTTGTAAAAAAAGATAAAAAATTATTCTAATGGGAAAAATTATTCTAATAGGAAAGCCTTTTGGAAGGCAGCCTTGGAAAATGCAGTTCTTACCACACCCATTTTTACACTTTGGCCACGCCCACATTGACATGTGCCACACCCCCAACAGTTGACCATGGATCAATGCTGCCCTCAATCCTCAAAAAGTTAGCCACCTCAGCCTTAGAGGACAGGAGAACTTTAAACACTTGAAGGCTCATAAAACCGAACTGCAGGAAACAGTGGAGTACTTTTTATATACAGTTCAGTAACAGCACAGAGTTTATGCACCCATGCAGGGCAATTCCATGAATGTTTCTTCCGGACTTACTAATGTGATGTTGCATTGGTGCTTAATTCTGACACAAAAAGTCTTAGGATAATTCTGTCAAATGATTGCAGTAACAACCAAAAATTGCTCTTTATACCATTACTGCTTAGAAAACAACACATCCAACACATTAGCAACTGAACTTGTAAATTAGCATTAATTTCAAAAAGCAGTAGTAATATCAGGGAGTGATAACATTTAAACTAATGCTTTCAAAACAGGGAGGTTTTCCAGCAGTTTATTAATGTAGATTCTCTCACATATAAACAAAGAGCAGAATGAATTGTCTCAAGAATTATTGCTTGTGATTTCCCATCGCAATCATGGCTGTTGCCATTTGAAAAGTCAACATTTACCCAAAGCGGTATCTTAGTTACCCTGTCAGAAACAGATGAGGGACTCCCCCTCCCCCTTCCCTTTCTCTGAAAATGCTGTGAAACACTGGATCTTGACACAGCCTGGAGAACTGCAGGAAACTGTTTATAGTCTATATGCCATAAATCCCTCCTTTCCATGTCCTCTTTTTCTTCCTCCATTATATTGTTGGGCTCAAGTTTGTGTTCCATGCTCCTTTTGTCATTTTCTTGAGGGCTGCAACCTGTCATTCGTTCATCTGTGAGGACCGCTATCTAATCGTGAGGACAAATTTTAATCAACGAGGCTCTGAGTCAAAGGCACACTTAAAAACAAAAATAGCACCCTCATCTCTCTCTCTCCCTCTTGTTGATTTGATGTGCAGCTGTCATAGGGAATGAAAAAGAAAATTGAGGGTGGCCTTTCCTTATTTTCTTGTTTATTTGAATGTATGCAATGGTAGGGGCTGAGTTTAGCGGGGTTCAGAAAGCTAATTCTGAGACTCAGCCCAACCTTGAACCCAATTCAAATCATGCCTAGACTCCTCTGAAGCTCAAGTCTGGCTCATAAAAATGACACCAACATGCAAACTGATTTAACTTACAGCATAGATGGTGAATCAACTAGAAGTTATTTTGCTGCTTGACAGCTCTAATCTTCGCACACTGCAGTCTTCTAATAGTACCTCTCATGTTTAGGATCTCCCAACCAAGTCAACCTGCTTCTTTGCCATAAGATATAGGGTGCAGCATTTGTACTTCTGTATCCTTGTTTTTGTCAAAGAGTGGCACTTTAATCACCTGTCGTTGCTGTTCCTGCTGTCTTACTTCAACTACCACTGACCCAGTGGTGTAGCGTGGGTTGTCAGCACCCGGGGCAAGGCAAGTAATTTGCGCCCCCTAACCCGTGGATTTGCGCCCCCTAACCCTAACCCCCAGATGTTGCGCCCGATGCGGCCGGCCCCCCCTGCACCCTCCACGCTACGCCACTGCACTGACCTGCTAGGGCAGCACCCCCAACCTGGTCCTTGCTACAACGTTTTTGGACCACGGCGCCTGTCATCCCCAACCATTGACCGTGCTGCCTGGAGCCGATCGGAGTTGTAGACCAACAACATCTGGAGGGCACCAAGTTGGGGAGGGCTGCACTGTGGCATTTGGAAAATAAGGAATCTCTAAACTGGTTATCCTGATGCCTGATCTTAAGGATGTTTACTTTCATTTAATCCAGTGAGACTTGCATTATGCATGTTTAGAATTACAGTTCTCTGTTCTGGGGTTTGTTCCCCTCTAGGCAACTCAGATAGTAATGCTTCCACAACCTGCAGCCAGTATACTTTATTTTATTTTTGCATTTGCATTAATTGATTTCATTTCGAAATAGTACAGGAGGGGCAGAGCTCACCTACGTGTTCTCATTTCTGTCTCCTTGATATATGGCAGATTGATATCTCTCCATTTCCTCAAAACATATTTGAAGACAATATCGAAGACTAAAGGTCAGATAAAGGGGGTTCTGCATTTAATTAATGTCTACATTTAATTGTATTTAATTAAGGTCCACAATTTCCATAAAATGCATGACCCACAGAGCACATTATGAATAGCACTCCTTTTATACTCCTTATTCAGCCAAACAGCAACTCAATTTGTCCTGAGATTTTCACCACCACACTGAACAACAGGGAATAAATAAAGCATTATGATATCATCCATTATCCGTTACAGAACAAATTCGTCTTCTGCCTTACTGCAATAACTGCATTCAATAAAATGTCCTTAATGTTCCCATGGCCTCCTGGATTATGAAAAGATGTTTATCCTGCAGCATTGCCCTTGCTACCAAGCTACTTTAATATTTCACAAAATCTTAGAAGCAGTACAGGCCAGATGGCAGGATTCTAATTGGTCCATCTATGGGTCCCTGATGACCTTAATGATTAAATCTACCTTTCTGTTTCATAGCATTTAGCAGGATTTTCAAACGCTAACTCTCAAAAGAATGAGGGTCAGTCCTTTGGCTGCATCCAGCAGGGGGATAATGGACTGAGCAAATCAGATCAATAGAAGGGATTTTGAAGAACTGTGGGATTGAATGTCATGACTCTTCATTATTTCCTGTCTATCCCTCCTGCAGCTTATGTCAAAACCTGATAAAAAATGAGCACAGTATAGATCTTGGAAGTCAAACTAATCCTCTGAAATGTCTTTTAATGGGTATTTCCAAAGAACCATTTGCAATCATTATAATTCATGGTTATCACACTAAATTCAAAATTGTTGAATGTCTTCCAGAAAGGCTTAGGACAAGTATGATTTAATGTAAGACCCTCTTAAATTCAGCAATGGTGGGATTATCTGGGTGTTTGCGAGTATCCAAATCTTAAAACACTAACACTTGGATATAGAAAATGTGCACTCTTAGGGTAAACACAACACCCAGAAATCAAGGAAATGGCTTGCTGGGCTGGGCTGTGGACTGAGTACAACAGTGAGGGGACGCATCCTGTGGAGACTGGTAGAGCAAGAAGGAATCTGCTGTTTGCGGCAAATTGAAAAACAAAGCTTTCATCTAGCTTTTTGCTACTGGTCTAACAGATTTTGCAGGTTTATGTATTGTTTCAAAAACCTGCATCTGTCTGACCAGGTGGATCTATGGGGTAAAAGAAAGAAATGTGTTTACAATGGGAAGTGAAGCATCTCACAAATCACTTTTAATTCTCATAAAAAAATGATTGGCTGTGTATGTCAGATGAAATAAAGGAGGATAGCTCAAAGTGTACTGTTCAGTGTGGTGAAGGCAGCACTTTCTACATACATGAGCTCCCAAGTTGATATATCATCTTGTTGCTCTTGGCTGAATGCAGCCAATTCCTCTTTCTCCTGTATGGGAATAAGGCATCCCATTTCTGATTGCCTCCAATGGAAGAAGTTGGTGTCTCTTCCACTGAAGAAAGATGCACATATTTCCCTGTGCATTATTGGGCTAGGAAACTGACCCCAAGGTGAAAAAGTGGGAGTCTGCTTAAATGTATTTTGGTCCTTTTGGCATCTCACGTTTTAAAAGAGGCTCCTGTGGTAGCACACCTGGGAAAATCATCTTCTGGGATCTTGGAATGTAGTTGACTGTCAGAAAAGACAGTAGTACTAGAGGGACTGTCAGTGTGCTTTTCTGTATCTTCATTAAAAAAATAAAAATAAAAGCAGGCTTCAGAGAAACTCTTGGGATTAATTTAGAATAATTCATACTTACAAATGGATTGCCAGAAGGCAGATGTTTTCCATATCTGTCAAAACCGATAGCTTAATTTGTGAGAAGGAGGAGGAGAAGAAGATTCAAATGAAAACCTGGCAACATGGCAAGAAAGGAAAAAAAAAACATATTCTCTCCTTCCATGCAGAATATCTTTCCCTGCTATTCCTTCCTTAAAAGTTAGACCTAACTTTTCTCATTAGCACTAAGTAGATTGGGAATGGTGCAGGGAGAGAGAGTGAAAGAATAACACTTTTATACTAAAGCAATGTTGGCTCAGCAATGAAAGTTAAAGGCTGAATTCTTTTCCATTTCCTCCATCCCCCATCTGTGGCAATGAATGTTAAAGATACCTATTAAGTAAGTCATCTGGATGTCCCATGGCATCTCTGATGTAAAAGATGCTTGTGTTTTTATTTCTGTGCAGCATATGATTAATGTACATTCCATACTCATGAGAGAGTTGCTTTAGGCGCAGAAGAATTTTGTTTATAGGCAAGAAAAAGAAAAGTCTCTCTCTTCCTTGGTATTTTTAAATGCTTTGACTAAACAGTTGATTAGTCACAAAAATGCTTCCAAAATCTTGTGTGTCATTAGCCTATGTTGATCATTTGATGTTAGTTAGAATTGATAATGAATTGATCTGGAAGAAAGTCCCTTTCAGATATATTGCAAGGCAAGGAATAAATGCTGTGCGCAGGAATGTACCATGGGCTGGTTTCCCCCCAGTGTGACGGAGGCACTTAAGCAGTCCGTTCACAATTTAATTGTTCTCTCCCTCTTTCTGTAATTCTTTGATTCACTTCCTGCACCGTTCTAATCTCTTCCTCATGTAGCTCCTTCGTCCAATATGCCCTTGATTACAGATTCCTGGGAAAGGACTGTTGTCTCGTGCTCTTCCTGTGCGTGTCTGGGATCCCTCTGGCTACTGTGGGAAGGCATATCCTGAACTTTTAGTCTGACTCATCATTAGGACTCTTCTATTGTTATTATTGATATTAGAGCCAGTGGGATATACTGGCTAGAATATCAGGTGGCAACTTGGGGTAAGATCCAGGTTCTCATCCCTAGTTAACTTTGAATGTACCTAGTTGACACTCGGCCTGTCACAGTCTCTCTCTCTCTCTCTCTTTTTATAAGATATTTATTGAAATTTTCAAAAATAATACAATGTAAAACAAAAAAAGGAAACAACAAAAATACAAAAATGCAAAAACAAAAACAACTAAAAACACATATAATTTCCAATTATTTATTTTCTTTTAACTTATTTTCCAGACCTCCTCATACCTCCCTTTCTTATATTCCAGTTCAAATTATTAATTCAGCAAATCCTCACCATTAGTTTTTACCTATTTCAAAACCTTATTTTCCATATCTCTTAAGCATTACAGCTGGAAACCACTTAATTTCTGTCCAACATCATTCTAACATTCATTAATTTTACAATATTTCTGTAAATAGTCTTTAAACTTCTTCCAATCTTCTTCCGCCGACTCTTTTCCGGATTCTGCCGGTCATTTCTGCCAATCCCATATAGTCGATCATCTTCATCTGCCATTCTTCCAGAGTGGGTAAATCTTGTGTCTTCCAATATTTTGCAATAAGTATTCTTCACAGTCTCTCAGACTAACCCACTATGTGTACCACCTCAAGGAGAGTTCTGCAAATAATAATAATAATAATAATAATAATAATAATAATAATAATAAATTATTTATACCCCATCCATCTGGCTGGGTTTCCCCAGCCACTCTGGGCGGCTTCCAACAGAATATTAAAATACAATAACCTATTAAACATGAAAAGCTTCCCTAAACAGGGCTGCCTTCAGATGTCTTCTAAAAGTCTGGTAGTTGTTTTTCTCTTTGACATCTGGTGGGAGGGCGTTCCACAGGGCGGGTGCCACTACTGAGAAGGCCCTCTGCCTGGTTCCCTGTAACTTGGCTTCTCGCAATGAGGGAACCGCCAGAAGGCCCTCAGCACTGGACCTCAGTGTCCGGGCAGAATGATGGGGGTGGAGACGCTCCTTCAGGTATACTGGACCAAGGCCATTTAGGAATTTAAAGGTCAGCACCAACACTTTGAATTGTGCTTGGAAACGTGCTGGGAGCCAGTGTAGGTCTTTCAAGGGCTGTCTAGTCCATATTCCTCCAAGATTCTGTCTAGTCCATATTCCTCCATATTCCTCCAAGGAAAGCATTGCAGCAGGATGTAAGTACAGCAGCACTCCCCTCACTTGTGTTTCCCAGCACCCGGCATTCACCTCCAGTACTGAAAGCAGACACAGCCAGCATGACCAGTGGACTCCATGAATTGGTCTAACCACCTTTTGAAGCCATCCAAGTTGGGGGCCATCACCACATCTTGTGGTACAGTCAAACCTTGGTTGTCAAACGTAATCTGTTCTGGAAGCACGTTCAGCTTCCGAAATGTTCGACAACCGAGGCACAGCTTCTGATTGGTTGCAGGAGCTTCCTGCACTCAAGCGGAAGCTGTGTCATATGTTTCGCTTCCGAAATATGTATGAAAACTGGAACAGTTACTTCTGGGCTTTTGGTATTTGGGAGCTGAAACGTTCCAAAACAGAGGCATTTGGGAACCGAGGTTTGATTGCAGTAGAGTCCACCCACTGTGTGAATAAGTACTTTTGTCCATCCAACTTCATTCAGTGGCCCCAGGTTGCAGTATTAAGAGAGAGCAGCTTTTAAACTGACCCCTGGGGGTAAGCTAACAGGAACTGATGAGCATCTGGATTGGGATGAATCATCCCTAAGGGGTGAAAATGATTGTTTATGATTGTCAAAACTGGGGCTTTTTTATTTGACATGCCAACAGCCTGGTTGAAGTGAAGCCAGCTCCTTTTGTACAGGCCTAGCCGTTCCCATAATATTCCCTAGGTTATGTGGCTAGCTTACAGTTCCTGTTTGCCCCATGCGCCTTGCACCATATGCATGGGGCAAGCAGGATTGCAATCACGTTCTTGCAGCTGCTTGCTTGTTAGGTTTAATTAATTCTTCACAGTTGCGAAATCGTACACATTCTTTTAGGAAATGTCATTTGTATTTATTTTTTAATCCACCCCACCTTTCCTGTATAGTAAATTAAATTTTAAAGCTTAGCATGTGAAAGACGTGATGACATTGCTGGAGGAGAATTCCAGATTCGTATCAGCTCTGAAGCACTTTCTGCAACACACTTGTGCCTTTATAGTAGCTTATTATTTCTTTCCCATGCTTACTCTCTAACCTTTATCAAGATACAGATAATATTGTATCCATGAGTAGAATATTTAGAAAGCTTGCAGGAAAGCCATAGCAACTGGAAGAAAGCCAAGTAACCTTTACGAAAGGAAAATGAAAAGAATGAACATAACCACAAGCAAAGTCAGTTGGCAATATCAGAAACTAGTTGAGTATGCCCAAGAGACAATTTAAATGAGAATTGTGAAAAGAAACAGACACAAGGCTATTTATTATTAGGATTTTGTGTGGCAAACACTTTCTTCCTAGTTGTGGAAATCAGTAAATCTAATAAACATGGATCTGAGTCAGTTTAATATATTAATGATTTTATACTGGACTTCTTGGGTTTTTTCTTTCCATAGGTCTCTCATTAAATCCACAACCCAACTCAGTAAACAGTGATTTGGTATAAAGCACTTAGGAAGAAGTAAAGCATATACATTGAGGGCTCATGACAGGATGTTACCGCCTCTTATATTTTCCCATCCCTAAGATTTACTTACTTACAATGTACTTTTGATTTTCCTTTTATATCCTGTGTAGGTTTATGCTTACAGCATAAGCATAGATTGAAATGCATTTATTGGTTTTCTGCCAATTGATTTTAAATAATTTCCCCGAACTGACTTCACTGGGAATAGCCCCTGGCCTTATCTGTTTAACACATTCCTGCTGACTGGGGCAAATTAAAGACAGCACTTTCAGATGGCACATCAGGGCCAGATATTTCTTTTATCTGTCATTACTGGGGAGACATATGGGTGATTTTGTGCTGTACTTTTGTACTGTTTTATTGTTGTTAGCCGCCCTGAGCCCGGCTTCGGCTGGGGAGGGCGGGATATAAATA
This sequence comes from Podarcis cretensis, assembly GCF_951804945.1. Taxonomy (NCBI): domain Eukaryota; kingdom Metazoa; phylum Chordata; class Lepidosauria; order Squamata; family Lacertidae; genus Podarcis; species Podarcis cretensis. Next base: position 95,975,389 of record NC_137172.1, on the reverse strand, counting down.
AAATTTATTATTATTATTATTATTATTAAGTGGCTCAACAGCAGCAACCATGCCCCCCCTGCCTGCTTAAGCCCTAACACATTATACCTGTGGCATTTCCCTACCCAGAAAGTAAACTTTGTACATTGTTGTCTTGTCTCATCATGTGCCACATGCACGCAGAAACTATGAACATTTTTGCAGTTCAAAGTTGTCAGAGTTGTAAGACTGGTGTAAAGACAAGAGAAGCTTTGGAGGAGCTTCAGGGTTGTTCAGTGGCAGAGCATTCGGGGGAACAGAAGGCAATTGTTCCTTCAGAGTGATGCACGGAAGATTCTCCTCCAATTCCCCAATCAGAGCCTTTTCATCTCTCTCAGGTCTCTTGTGTGTATCCCAAGCAGAGGAAGGCAACTGGGCTGCTTCTTCTTAACTGCTGGAAGCCCTCAAAGAAATCACTGGTCTTGATTTTGAAGGAGCTGAACTTTCCCATCTGATAAAAGCCAAATGGCAGCAAAATAACTTTAATGGCATTGCATCACATTGTGATATTGATTTGAGGTAACAGTCGAAGTGTGGTGTAAATAATTCACCAATAGGACTGAATGCTGTATTTCTTAAGCTTTAAGTTCTGCATTGTCATCTTCTTTTTTTAAAAAAAAGTTTTTTAAAAATCAGCAGACAGAGAAGAGTCTGACTTAGAGAGCTATTTCCTGCCCAGCACTTCTCTGTTCAAAGGAGGACAAAAGAGGGGTGATATACAGGAATTGGAGGCTGCAAAATAATGGGTTAGTCTTCTGGTAAGAGCTAGTGCAGTATCTGAGCCAATTACAATTGATGAATGGTCTGTAAGAACCTGCTGCATAATTGCAGAGGAAGTGGAAGAATAGCAGATTCAGTAGCCTAAATGATGCAGTTACAGTGTGAGGTTTTTTTTTAATTATATAAAAAAATAGATCTTCTGTTAAGAACTCGGTTGTTCCTCAGAATGGGTTTTGCATCCCACTTGAACCTGCTAATTATAGATGTGCATGAATGACAAAAGTAGAGGCTGATTATTATTTTTCTCTCTTGTTCTTTCTTTCTTTCTTTTTTTATAATAATTTTTATTCGTTTTTCAAACAGATAACAAAAGTACCACAAAACGACATAATTTCCAACTGATCGTTTCATACCCTTCTTTCTTTTGACTTCCCCATACCTCCCCATCCCTGCATTCTTGTTTAGTGATTCTTTAGCAACCCTTAGGTCCATTATCTTAATTCCCTTTCATAAAAGTTCCTTTAGTTTTTTTTTTGATTACTGCTGCAATTTCTTTACCTCTTACCCCCTGACATCTTAACATTCGTCAATTTTACAATTGTTCTTGAGATATATTTTAAATTTCTTCCAGTCCTCTTCCACTGTCTCTTTCCCCTGGTCACGGATTCTGCCCGTCATCTCGGCCAGTCCCATAAAGTCAATCACCTTTGTTTGCCATTCTTCCAGAGTAGGTAGTTCTTGCGTCTTCCAATACTTTGCCAGTAGAATTCTTGCTGCTGTGGTGGCATACATAAAGAAAATCCTATCCTTCTTTAACACCAATTGGCCAACCATGCCCAAGAGAAAAGCCTCTGGTTTCTTAGGAAAAGTCCACCTAAGGACCTTCTTAATTTCATTATAGATCATTTCCCAGAAAGCTTTAATCTTTGGGCAGGTCCACCAAAGGTGGTAAAAAGTGCCTTCAGTCTCATTACATTTCCAACACTTATTGTTAGGCAAATGATAAATTTTTGCAAGCTTGACTGGGGTCATGTACCACCGATAGATCATTTTCATAATATTTTCTTTTAAAGCATTACATGCAGTAAATTTGATACCGGTGGTCCATAACTGTTCCCAGTCAGCAAACATAATATCATGACCGATATCTTGTGCCCATTTAATCATAGCTGATTTCACCGTTTCATCCTGTGTATTCCATTTCAACAGCAAGTTATACATTTTTGATAAATTCTTAGTATTGGGTTCCAACAGTTCTGTTTCTAATTTTGACTTCTCTTTCTGAAATCCTATTTTTCTGTCCTGTTTAAATGTCTCATTTATCTGATGATAATGCAACCAATCTCGAACCTTAGGCTTTAGTTTCTCATAACTCTGAAGTTTCACCCTTTCACCATCATATTCTAAAATTTCATGATATTTTGGCCATTTAGAGTCCATATTAAGCTTTTTTACTTCCCTAGCTTCCATTGGTGACACCCACCTAGGGGTTTTACTTTCCAGCAGATCTTTATATCTAATCCAAACGTTATACAATGCTTTCCTCACAATATGGTTTTTAAAACTTTTGTACACCTTTACCTTGTCATACCATAAATATGCATGCCAACCAAAACTATTGTCGTACCCTTCCAGGTCCAAAATGTCAGTGTTCTCAAGAAGTAGCCAGTGTTTCAACCAGCAGAAAGCTGCCGATTCATAGTAAAGTCTTAAGTCCGGCAGGGCAAACCCCCCTCTATCCTTTGCATCAGTTAAAATCTTAAATTTAATTCTGGGCTTTTTGCCCTGCCAGACAAATTTTGATATGTCTTTCTGCCACTTCTTGAAACAATCCATCTTGTCCAAAATCTGTAACGTCTGAAATAAAAACAGCATTCTAGGCAATACATTCATCTTAATAGTAGCAATTCGGCCTAACAAGGAAAGTTTCAACCTTGACCATATTTCCAGATCTTTCTTAACCTCTGCCCAAGTTTTTTCATAATTATCCTTAAATAAATTCACATTCTTGGATGTTAAGTTTAACCCCAGGTATTTTACCCTTTTTGTTATTTCCAGGCCTGTTTCATTCTGAAAACTCTCTCTTTCTTCCATTGTTAAGTTTTTTTCCAACACTTTCGTTTTTTGTTTGTTCAATTTAAAACCTGCTACTCGACCAAATATTTCAATTAATTCTAATACTCTTTTAGTACTAGTGTCTGGCTGTTGCAAAGTCAATACTAGGTCATCTGCAAATGCTCTTAACTTGTAATGTCTAACTCCGACCTGAACTCCTTTAACCAACTGGTCCTTTCTAATCATGTTTAACAAAACCTCCAGGACTGATATAAAAAGCAAAGGGGATATTGGGCATCCCTGCCGTGTACCTTTTTCTATGGGTATTTCTTCTGTAACCACATTGTTTACAATTAGCTTGGCCTTTTGTTGAGAATATATTGCACCTATACCGTTTTCAAAACCTTGGCCTACCCCCATCCCTTGGAGATTTTTTTTCATAAAAGTCCAGCAGATATTGTCAAAGGCTTTCTCCGCGTCTACAAAAATCAGGACTGCTTTCCTGTTAATGTCAACATCTAGCAATTCTAAAATGTCTATAATGTTCCTCACATTGTCTGACATATATCTCCCTGGGAGAAAGCCTGTTTGGTCCTTATGAATCTCCTCTATCAACACTCTTTTCAATCTTTTAAGACCCTCTAGAGGGAGCATTCAATTGTATCCAAATGGCAGGGAAAAGAGAAAGAAGCAGGAAAGTATAACAGTAGCCATTAAACTCCAATGTCCAAACCACAAAGTCTCTGTCTTCTATGCAACCAAAATGCAACAGGGTGAAATCTAAGTTCCAGTAACTTTGTTACAAACAAGCCCCCACTTTAGAAAGTTTGACAGTTTGACAGTTCATCCCGGTGTCTTGTTTGGGCAGCCCGTCCTGGAGGGGGTTTGTCTCTCTTGTTCTTTCTTAGAAGTTACTGACATTTCCCCCCTTCCCGCCACAAAGTCTCTTTTAAAGCAAAAACCATTATCCCCCAGGGCTTTCTTTTCAGCCGGAACTCACTGGAACTCAGTTCTGGCACCTCTCAAGTGGGCGCCATTGCCATTATAAGAGAACAAGTGAGGCGTTCATGATGAGTTCAAACACTTCTTTTTTCTAGTAAAATAGCACTGACTACCCCCATAAGTCACTTGCAACCAGCTGAAGTGTGGATCTTGCCAATGCAATGAACTTTGCTATGCAGGACTGCACACGACAAAGGGAAGTATCTTTTAAAGAACTTCTTTGTTTACTTTCTTTCGTTTACTTTCTTATGCTCTTCTTAATTGCCAGATGAATTTAAAACACCAGCAAAGCAACGTAGAGTTCCACTTTCACAAAGAGACTGGGCTGTTGTTGTTTTTTAAATGCTTTATTCAGAATAAAAATGTGTTAAGGATAAGGTAAGGAAGGGTTTTCTCAAAGCCACGTGCATGATACTGCCCCTCCCCCACCAAGTCATATTGTCTCAGTAGCACACTTGCACCACAACTGTATTGACTATCATCAACATTGTTTATGTATAAAAAACATTTTTAGCCCAGTGTTCACTGAAAAGTTCCAGCATGCATTACATGTAAAATGTAGCTAAAACACACATCACAGACCCGAGCTCATCCATGGCCACCTCATCTGCCTGCCTCCATTGCTGACAGAGAAGCGGCACTGGCATTGATCTGGATTTCCAGTGAGGTATTGCTAAAATCTTGTGAGATCTCACCCAAGTTCTGCGAGATCTCACAGAGTGTGTGAGCTCTTGCGAGATCTGTTGAGATCTCACTGGAAACTGGCTCTTCTGATTCTCTGCCACCGGCAGGGCAGCGTGGCACTTCCTGTTTCGCCTCAAGTGGCGAAGTGGGACACACCAGCCCTGGCACATCATAGCACACCGACAACAAAATGAAACAACTGAATAAAAGCACACAACCCTCCACATGGGCACAGCCAAGGGGGGGCAGGGAGGCGCAGCTGCCCTCCAATCAATAAAAATCAATAAAAATACATAGCAAACTGAGTTCTTCCCCCTCCTCCGACAAAAGGCCTGCCCCCCCGCAAAAATGCCCATGATCCTCCAGTCTGACATTAAACTCCTGGGCAAAAAAGCACTGGTCTTTAATAGGCGCTGGTAGTTCAGCAGCATCAGTACGGGTCATATCTCAGAGGGGTAGAAGTTCCAAAGCTTGGGTGCCACCACCAAAAAGGCTCTATTTTGCATTGTTTCCAGTTGAACTTTAGTAAAAGGTGGCACCACAAAGGATGTTCCCCCTTGTGTGCTCTGAGCTTGTGTGACATGAGAACACAGAGAAATAGCCTCATGTTCTCCTAACAAACTAATAAAAAAAAAAAGGTTCTCTCAGATAGTGTACTATTTTTGCCCCTTTAGGAACATACATGCAACAGAAGCAATTTGTATTCTAAAAATGGAAAATCACTCCAGACAGAAACATGTTTCCCAGAAATTAGGCCATTATCTTATTGTCTTGGAATGGAATGCAAATAATAATTATCATAATTATTGGTTGCAAAACCAGCTGCAATATACAGAGGAAACACAACATTGTGTCTGCATTTTGCAGGGTGTTTGATGAAGTGCCAGTATCAAGCAGCAGGGATGATGAAAACTGAAGGCCTCCAGGTAAGCATTGCCAAATCAAAGGAAAGATGCCTTTCTAAATGTGTGTGTGTGTATCCCTCACATCAGAGTCTTACAGCTGGAGTCGTTCCATCTTTCTCATCTACAGAAATCAGCTATGGTAAAGCTAAAAATAGAAAGACTCCTCTCCCTGTTCCAGGTGTAGAGAGGGAAATGACCAAAATGGACATTCTAAATCATAATTTTGAATAGTGATGGAGGGTTAACAAGGATTTAGAATCAGAACTGCACCCATACTGACCAGAATTTCCGGAGCGGAAGCCATGTTAGCCTGTTTGCAGCAAATCCATCCCAGAGTCTTGTGGCACCTTAAATGTTTCAACAACCAAATGATGCATACAGAAATGTATACAGTAGAAGAAATAGTGCATACAAATGCAGATATTAGTGACAATAACACAAAACATATTATATTAGGGATAACCGCTTGCAAAAATGTGCATGCCAGGCAAAATTGTATACAAAATTGCGCTGATGACCAAATGCAGGTTTTCTCTCTCATAAAACATTTCACCCAGAAACCACTCCATATTTGAGATGACAACAGTTGCTGAAATATGTGTCATGCATATGGCGATGGGTCCACAAGGCTACATCTCTATGCAGCACAGCAATGCCTTTCCTCCATGTTCATCATGGACTCAAGGATCCATGACAACAAGGCCTAAGTTTAGTAAGTTAATAGTGTTTACCTTTTTGAAAACATATTCTTTGATTATCATGTAAATTACAACAACTGTGTTGAACACAACCTTAGATACATGCCTTATTAGAATTTTTGCCCACAAACAACTTGGTGCTTTATTTAGATATGAGGAGCTTAGCAATTTTAAAAACAAGGAATGCTGATTGGATGGTGTTACTATAATTACCATATCAGGTATCACAGCTCATTTTAGCCTGCCTTATATATATATTTAAAAAAAACCTTAATTGAGCGGTAGGTGAGGTATATTTATAGGCTGCATATCTAGATTCAGAATCCCCAGGAGTGACAGGGAGATTATATTGGTTATGATATCCTCATCACCATAAGTGCTTACTTCACCTCCCCCTTTTTTGAAACTGGGTCTGGTTTCCTCCTCAAGATGGCATATTATGAGCATGTTTTCAGATACCCTTTTTGTCATTTTAGATCAACTACTTAACAGAGCATGTTGCTTTTTCATGAACAAGGGAAATATCCAGCTAATAGATGCATTATCATATTATAGGGTAGTCGTTAGCAAAGTTTTACTCTGAGTAGACCCATTGAAATAAATAAACATGATTCATCTAGAATGCAGGTGGGGCTGTGGTCTAAACCACTGAGCCTCTTGGGCTTGCTGATCGGAAGGTTGGTGGTTCGAATCCCCGCGACGGGGTGAGCTCCTGTTGCTCTGTCCCAGCTCCTGCCAACCTAGCAGTTCGACTTAACCGTTCAGGGGTCCTTTACCCCCCCCCACACACCTGTCTTAAGTTTAATTGAAAAATGCAGATTTTTTTTTGCAGCCTTAGTTTAACCTATAGACAGTGGCAGAGGAAGGGGGTGCAGGAGGTACGGTCCGCCCTGGGTATCATCACTGGGGTGTGTGTTACAAAATGACAAAAATATGTGTTTAAAAAAGAAAAGAGAAAAAAATGGGCTCAAAATTTTAGTTCAGTCAACAAACGCAACCAAATATGGCTGGTATTGGGTGCCATACTGCGGGGGCCAGCACTTATCGCGGGGCCTACAGCATGCCTGAGCCACGCGTCTCTCCTGGGAGTGACATGGGTACTTGGGCGCCTGCAGGCTCGGCGCTGCCCTGCCCCTGGCTGCAGGGCACCCGAGCAGCTAGCTACACCTCTGCCTATAGATATCATCAGGCTGATATGTAGAGTAGGGTTGCCATATTTCAAAAAGTGAAGATCCTGACACAAAAGTTTTTGAATTTTTTTTTTTTTTTTGCAAATTTTTGAGCAATTTTTAAGGAAATACACCCACACCCACAAAACCAACGCTTCCAACATTGGTTGCCATACAACCAGGTTCCCCCGGACATTACAACTGATTTTCAAAAATTCCTCCTGGACGCTATTTACGACAGAGAAATCCTGGATATGTCCAGGGAATCTTGGATGTATGGCAGCCCTAAGTAGAGAGCCCTTCTGTTGTAGTGGGTTCCAGTCCAGCCTACTCATCAGGACTGATTTGATTCCCTTTACCACCCTCAGCAACACAATCAAATCTTGAGGTGCTTCAAACTGAAGCTGAACATCAGTTGAAGACTGCTGGGAGTGAGGAATTATTATTTTAATTCACGCACCCCTGCCCCAAGGGTTTTCATTTTGATTACACACCTTGGCACAAATCTGCTCATGCAAAGGGCAAAGGGAAGCACAAGGGTGTTGTAATATAGGCTCCCCCCGCCAAAAAAAAGCACTAAGAAGCTTCCACACCGGCAGTGACTGCATATGTGTAACATCTTTACTTGATCGATTTTCCACAGTAATGGAAAATCTGAATTAAAGAGAGAAAAAGTCCAGCCTGCAATTTTGATTATGCTCTCATTATGTGGACGCTGTGGGTTTCTGAGCATGAGCATCAGTGAGTCCATAATAAATTATGTGTCAAGGCACTCTATTTAAAAAAGAGAGAGAGAGAGCAGGGGAGAAAAGAAAATATTTCATATACAGGATAAACATATCACCTGTCTTCAATCTTTCATATTTGCATTTCTGATATGCTGACCAGCATAGACTGGAGAGCTACTTTCCTGCCTCCCTGGATGGAGAATGACATGTTAATGGCTCTCAATAACACACAGTGAGTCCTCCCTTTTATCTTGCAAGGTGCTAATATTGAAGACAATACATCAAAACTCACACTGACCTTTTGTCTTTATTAAAAAGGCATATTTCCAGATGCTGGGCCAGATTTCTCAGCTGGGGCAAATTGGCACAAGGGCTATGTTAAGTCTGCAGTTTTGCAGCAAAAGCAACCGAAAATCTACCCTACTGACTTCTCTCTCTCTCTCTCTCTCTAATAAATCTAAGCGAAACGGAAATTAATAACTATTCAAGTAGATAATGGTCTTTTCCCTCCCAAGAGCTGTGAAATAGCTTTCCCACTTTCCCTTTTGATAAACTAAACAGGGTGGCCTTCTCAGACAAAGATTCAATTAAAATGCAAATACCTGATTTCAGAAGGGGGGGGAGAGAATGTACTCACACTTCTGGTTCTTTGTGAATATCATTTGTAAAACATCACAAATTAAATGACTGGAGGAGGGGGGGGTTGAAAAGCAGGTAATTGTAATTGGTGAGTACCTCTGAAGCTAGGAGTTTGATTTTTTTAAATGATAATAATCAGGGCACATCCTAGGGTAGGTAGGGGCTTTTCTCATACTTAGCTGAGGAAACAAAGATCTCCTGCTTTTCTCACAGTGTAGTCTCCAGAAGAGTCACCTCTGTCTTTCAGCCTAACCTGTTCTGAGGATACAATAGCAGAAACTCTTGGATACTGCCCTGACTTCCTTAGAAGACTGGCAGATTCAAATGTGATAAGCATAATAAAACTAAGTGAATAAGCCACATGAACTCAACCCTACCTGCTGGATTTATTGAATAAAAGCTTTGAACATCTTCCCACTAGAGTTGCACTCCTATGTTCCACTTACTTGGGAGCAAGCCCCATTGAAGTCAGTAGGACTCCCAGCATGTGTGCATAGAGTTGCATGCACATCTATGTATTTCTCAGGAAGCAATCCTATGAAATTACTGTTACCTGGAAGTAAGCTTCAGAGAACTCAGTGGGACTTAGACGTGCCTTGGATTTCACCGTTAAAGTGGTATTATCCACAGTAGGAAAAGAAAACTATATCTCGACTAATAATAGTGCTTTCCCTCACTGTCACAAATACAATGCTTTGCTTAAAGCAATCTAAAATACATCATTTGAGAAAAACCGTAGGTAATTTGTAGGCTTTTCTTGTTCTGTAATTTGTGCATTACATTTTCCTATCTGCGCTTCACTTTCTGGGATCTCTGTTTGCTTTACCTTTTATTCTACCCCAGCAGTACTCCCAATATTCCCCATACTCCACTTAAATTCTCAACCAAACTTACAAGCAGCTTTTTTTTTTTCTTCCTCCAGCTTTTGATTGGTTGGAAGTTGGAGAAGCGCATTCTCTAGTCCACCGTAAAATAAATTACTTTTCAACAACTCTCCAACCGATTATGCTTGTTTCTCTGCAGAAATAGCAAGTCATGGGTAAAAAGCGCTGCAGGCAACATCCCTGGTCTTATTGCAAATTCAGAGAACTCTGCCTTCTGTACTCTGAACTTCTGTATCTCTCAAACCTCAGTTGTAGCAAACTCATACATTCAGAATGTCCACATTATAGATATGGTAATAATGCTGGTTCCCTCGCTCCAGAAGCACTATGATGATGCTTCCCTGGCTCCTGTTATCATCCTGAAGCTGTGATGCTTCCGCTGCAAACCCTGATGCCGATCTTTTCATTACATTCTTCTGCTTTTTGTTTACTATCATGCCTCCGTTCCTTCTGGTATTCGCAGTTGTGTTACCTGGCAGCCTCAGGTGGACTCTACAGATGTGTGTGAGGATCTTTGTTAACCAACGGCCACGATTCTCCCACAGCTCTCAATAAAACGAATCATTTCTAGAAGAAATCCTGACAGGCATCCCACCCAAACTCTTGTTCATGTAGGGCTGGAAGCGCTTGTCCAGCTCCCTTAATAGAGTATCCGGTACCAGGCAGAGCTCGAAGTGCACAATGCCAGAGGTGTGATTGCACTGCAAATAATTTATGTTAGCAGGCCTTTGCCATTTATGTCCACCAAGCCAAAGACAAAATGCCATATTCACAATACACAGTGTTTATCTATGTATTCTTGATCCTCCCACTGCTATCCAACTAAGATAGTATTTCCATGGGATGGCTGAGATTATATACAGTCGTATTTCTTTCAATCTAGGGGTTGCTTTCTCTAACTTAAGATCCCAGAAGTCTTTTACAGTGGTAACTCTGGTTGCGAACGGAATCCGTTCCGGAGGCCCGTTCGCAACATGAGCAGAACACAACCCGTGTCTGCACATGCGCAGGTCGCAATTTGCTGCTTCTGCGCATGTGCATGACGTCATTTTGCGCATCTGCGCATGCACGAGCAGCGAAACCTGGAAGTAACCCTTTCCGGTACTTTCGGGTCACCGCAGGACACAACCTGAAAATGCTCAACTTGAAGCAAACGTAACATGCGGTATGACTGTATTGTAAAAGCTTTAGTCCTTTTGAATGAACATCAGATCAGACCCCTGATATTTACACCTTGTCTAGCTAATCCAGAAGCTTCATGCTCCGATTGTTGTATTGCCCAGTTTAGAGGTTTTCAACTTTTTGAGTCCATGGCTCACTTGACCAACAACATTCTTTCTGTGGCACTCTTGGTGGGGCTCAGGAGCCCAGTTATGCCACCCCTTGCTTGCAGAGCTGGCAGCCTCTCACCTTTTTTCAAACACCATCCCTTGTGCAGTGTTCCCTCAGCCACCTCCCCTCTCCTACCTAGGGAGTCCCCTGGGCAGCAGCAGCTGCCCCCCTGGTCTCTGAGCTGCTCCCCCCCCCCCCGTCCCAAAGAGAGGTGCCTCCTCAAACAGGGCCTGGGAAGCACACCCTGGCCAACCCCAAAGGCATCATTTGCCTGGGAAGCTTGTAGTCAGGGCTGTTGCAACGAACAGCTGTGCAAGCCTTTGGGAGGCAGAGACACAAGAGAGCATCAGAGGAGGGAGGGAAGGAAAGAGGGGCAGAGGCCAGTGTTGCCCGTGTTGAAAACCACTGGCCTAGTTGGTTGACTTTTGCCTGGACCACTAGTCATGTCACTTAGTGTCAGATGGTTAATATGAATGCTGTTTAAAAAAAATATTTATTAAGTTCCTGGTTAGGTGAATTTGTCACTATCAACCTGTAAGGTCTGTCCTTAAGGTGGTATGCTGCACATACACTCCCCCCCCCTTTCTCTCTCCCCCATGTGTACACACATACATACCAATTATCCTTTTATGAAAGCAACATTTTAGGCACAGAGATCTAACCAATATAGAAATGTGGCATTAAGAAGCGTTTGTTGCTGAGATTGAAGCTGTCTTTTGAGAAAATAGACTTTCTTTTTTCAATGACATGCATATAAAAAGACGTATTCATGGATCTTCATAAATGCATCTCTCCCAATTATGCAATATTGATGCACTGAGAATATTGGGATAAGTTATAGGTTCTTTTAAGAAGTCTATGTCTTTTCATCAGATACTCTTCACAGCTTTATGGGAGGGGAGCTTACAGCCTCCTAATTGCATCTATTTTTTATATTTTGAGATATCTCATTTCCCCAAGTGAGGCAGCAATATCAGACCTTATTGTCATTCTTATATGAAAAAAGGAAAAACAATTTTAAGAAATTTAATATTTGACAATAAAAGGGGCAGGCGGTGAAACCCATTTGAAATGGTGATGATACTCATCAATATGGGAGAAAATTGAGTTAGCACAAACAATAGCTACATTGAATATAGCCTATCAAAATCCTGGGTCTTTGAAATTACTGAACAAAGGGAAAGTGAAGCTCTGGGGGAAAATTCAGTATTGTCAACAGAAAATAATGCTAAGGCCAGAAGCTGCACTGGCATCAGAATAGATACCAGTGTTTGGCTTCTATTCTTTATGATGCAAACATATTGTTGTATGCCATCCTAATCTCTAAGTAGTGAGAGATTCCAGGAGTAACAGGTGCTTACCCAGGGTTCTGTTTCCTTGGAATGAGGGGCAGCAGAGGCTGTGCTGTCTCTATGATATATGGTTTATTTACAAATACATACAACCTGGTATAGGCAAACCTACAATGGAAGGGCTCGCAGCATTAACACCCCAAGAGGTAGTGCTTTTCCTGTAGTCACAACCTTGGATTCAAGCAGAAATTGAGTGTGGCTCTCTCACTTTCTGGCTTCTGCCAGCTTCTAGTCCAGCTGCATAGCTGGCCAGCCCATGAGGCAGGATGAAGCAGCTGCCTCAGACGGCACCCTGCAAGGAGTAGCATGCCTGTTCTGCTGTAAAGCTTTGCTGCCAGTCTCCCTGGCTTCTAGTGGCAGAGAGGGACTGGCAGCAAAGCTCTGCAGAATGTCTCCCCTCCCGGTGGCATAGCGTGGGTTGTCAGCACCCGGGGCAAGGCAAGTAATTTGTGCCCCCTAACCCGTGGATTTGCGCCCCCTAACCCTAACCCCCAGATGTTGCGCCCGGTGCGGCCGGCCCCCCCTGCACCCCCACGCTACGCCACTGTCCCCTCCTGCCGAGCCAGTGAGAGGGGAGGCATTCCACAACTCAGCTCTGCTGGGTTGCTCTATACTGGGCCTTGGCCCAGTATATCTGAAGGAGTGTCTGTCTCCACCCTCATCTTTCTACCCGGACACTGAGGTCCAGCACCGAAGGCCTTCTGGTGGTTCCCTCACTGCGAGAAGCCAAGTTATAGGAAACCAGGCAGAGGGCCTTCTCGGTAGTGGCGCCCGCCCTGTGGAATGCCCTTCCACCAGATGTCAAAGAGAAAAACAACTACCAGACTTTTAGAAGACATCTGAAGGCAGCCTGTTTAGGGAAGCTTTTAATGTTTGATGTATTACGGTATTTTAATATTTTGTTGGAAGCCCCGCAGAGCTGCCCAGATGAGTGGGGTATAAATAAATAAATAAATTATTATTATTATTATTATTATTATTATTATTTTATCATCATCATCATCATCACCCCTGGCAGTGTGGTGGGGCTTTGCAATGGCTTCTCCCTTCTAAGGGTGTATTGCAGAAAGGAGAAGCCTTTACAGAGTGGCCCCCCTGCCCCAATTGTGGGAGTGGCAGTGGGGTGTTTCACTTCAGGTGCCAAAATGTCCCGGGCCACCCCTGCCCATACACTGGATTGATTTCTGTTCTGGATATTGGATCTGCCAACATTTCTGGTTCATGTGAACAAAGAGCAGATCGTAGAGGGCTATGATACCGCAAACTTCATTCCATTCAGTGTCACCGATAGTATCCTGGAAGTCCACTTCCCAACATTCCTTCAATTCCTGTATAATGGGCTAGCAGACTTCCTCACAGTTTGGAAACCAGACCTCTTTTGAGCCAGTGTGGTGTAGTGGTTAAGAGCGGTAGATTCGTAATCTGGTGAACTGGGTTCACGTCTCCGCTCCTCCACATGCAGCTGCTGGGTGACCTTGGTCTAGTCACACTTCTCTGAAGTCTCTCAGCCTCACTCACCTCACAGAGTGTTTGTTGTGGGGGAGGAAGGGAAAGGAGAATGTTAGCCGCTTTGAGACTCCTGAAGGGGAGTGAAAGGCGGGATATCAAATCCAAACTCCTCCTCCTCCTCCTCCTCCTCCTCTTCTTCTTCATTTTCTTCTTCTTCTTCTTCTTCTTCTTCTTCTTCTTCTTCTTCTTCTTCTTCTTTTGTTCACATTCACCAAGAGGAAAGAAGTTTCTCGAATTCCATGAGAGCCCTGGTTGTCCTGCTGTGAAAGAGGTGACCTGTCCGAAGAGCAACTAATTACTCCCAAGAGTTAAATTCCATAGCATCAAGCTAAATCATAGGTTAAACTGAAATGTGGATGAAGCAACAAGGTGCCATCTAGAATGCCAGATATCTATATAAAGAAGCAATTTCGAATTCATTCTTATTTAGATTTATAGAAGTCAGTAATTACACCCAGAAAAGGTGTTAGTTACTTGTTGTTGTGACTAGGACCTACATTCCTTTCCTCAGAGGTGCAGTGCCTATTTCCATTTCTGGTACGAATTTTGTTTCTATAAAATCCCCCACAGTTACGATGACAATACAGCATTACTCACTCTCCATACTAAGTTGTTGCAGGAGGTCACTGTGTGCCACACAACAGATGCAGCTTTTCAGCAGCGTGCAAAGTTTTCCCTATAAATAGTTTGCAGGGAGCTCTGCGATCATTCAGAACAAAAAGCTCCTAAATATAACCACGCAAAGTAACAGTTTATACAGCATTTTTTATTTGCAGACCTCATATTCTTCAGTACACAAAATCATACTGAAGAATGCAAGTGTCATTCCATTTGCTTCCCCAAAAACCAAACTCTTTCAAGAGTTGCCATGAGGATGGATGATTACTATATTACGGTAATTTATATTTCCTATTCGCACTATGACTTATATTTGTTTATATTCCGCAGTCAATTCCATTACAATATTATTGCCACAGTAGTACTTCTTATCAGTTGGGCAGGGTGATCCTATGGTCCATCTATGCTAGGAGCAGATCTGTTTACTATCAGCAAATCACAATCTGAAGCGATGTTTGCTTACAGATCTTCATTTGTTTTAACAATTACATGTGAACGCAAAAATTGAGTTATGGGGACCTTATCCTTACCAGTGACCCACTGCAAATGTCCAAAGCAGCTAGACAAGGGCCGGTCCTACCATTAGACAGAGTGATCACCTCGGGCAACCAATATGGGGTTTCATAAAAGAGTGCCAAATTTCTGTACTGTATTTTTACTCCTAGGAAGGGACATTGCCTCAAGTGCCAAAATAACTTGCCCAGCCATAGGCACTGTGCGCCTTGACTTGATTACAGGGGCCATGCTGTTCTGCCTCAGGCAGCAAAATATGTGTTGTTGGCCCAAGTGTTATGGTGGAAGCAGTGGCGTAGCGTGGGTTGTCAGCACCCGGGGCAAGGCAAGTAATTTGTGCCCCCTAACCCTGGATTTGCGCCCCCTCACCCTATCCCTAACCCTAACCCCCAGATGTTGCGCCCGGTGCGGCCGGCCCCCCCCCTGCACCCCCCATGCTACGCCACTGGGTGGAAGGCCTCCTGCTTAAACATGAAGGAAGCTGAGGAGCCTAACAAGCAGAGTAAGGCTCCCACCCTGGATGTGGGTGGCACTGTTGTTTAAACCACTGTGCCGCTTGGACTTGCCGATCAGAAGGTCGGCGGTTTGAGGCCCTGCAACGGGGTGAACTCCCGTTGTTCGGTCCCAGCTCCTGCCTACCTAGCAGTTTGAAAGCATGTCAAAATGCAAGTAGATAAATAGGTACCACTCCGGCGGGAAGGTAAACAGTGTTTCTGTGTGCTGCTCTGGCTTTGGCAGAAGCAGCTTAGTCATGCTGGCCACATGACCCAGAAAAACTGTCTGCGGAAGCGGAGAAACACCAGCTCCCTCAGCCTGTAAAGTGAGGTGAACGCCGCAACTCCAGAGTCATTCGCGACTGGACTTAACTGTCAGGGGTCCCTTTACCTTTACCTTTAAGGCTCCCACCCTATCTACTAACCATCATGGGACCGACCGGACACACTGCTGAAAGAGCCAAGGCTTCTCCTGACCCAAATCAGATGTGTGGCAATCCTGTTTCTCCCTCCTCCCTCCAATCACTGGGTAGAAAAACTATCATGCCCTAGGATTCCCCACCCCCCACTCTGTAGATAATTAAGTAGCGCCTCCCCTTCTAATTTCTTTTAAATTAAGAAATGAAGTTGGGAGACTGTTCCATACAGTTGTATTGTAACTTTTATCCTGGTCCTAAGGTAGGTCCTTATTTCCGAAAGAGGCATGTCTATTCCATTATGCTTTCTCTTTATGGGTAATATATCTTCCTTAGATCTGAGTGTTCTTCTGCCTCATGCTATAATTATCGTAAAATTATACTTTCCCCCCTAACTCCATCCTCCGATAGGTTTTTTTAAAAATAGGTCTTTGAATAAATTATTCAGGCTGCTGAAGCTTGCTGCTGCTTTTTTTTCCACTTGCTCTTACGGACTGCAGTGCTTTTAACTAATGTGAATTGATGTACGCTTGGCACACGCTTGGATTTTCCACATAGTAGAAAGAGAGTGAGCTACCTTTTGCTTCCCTCATTGCCAGCACCTGCATGCTGCACTATTGCCTTTTGAGCCTCCTCACTCTCTAATGCTGGGAGCTGTTCCATTTTACTGTCCCAAGACCAAGAGATGTCCAATTTCTTTTTCTTTGCCCTTTTCGAAATCGTTGTCTCATTCTTATGGTGAGGTTTTGGGTCTTAGTGAGAGGGAACAAGATGTATGGGGTGCTGTTAAGGGAGTACAGTTCAGCCCGATCTAAAGACCCCCTTTTGCATATATTCAAGGTTCAACTATAAAAATTACAAAATGTTATAAAAAATATGTGTTGTGACTAGGAATGATGGAGAACGTCAATTAAGTTCACATTTAAAGCCAAATGTATCAAATTCACACATCCTGAAACAATATGAGAGCCTAAACACAGCCATCCTTTGAAATCTGCATGTCACCAAATTTTGAGATGCAATTCTCCAACCAACGAGTGTTTACAAAAATGCACATATTGCACACAGAAATGCATATGTTTCTGCAAATAACACAGAGAAATGCATTATATTAGGACAAATTGCTAGCGATTGTGTCCATTTGTCTAAACAACATACAAAATGAGTTTATTGGGAGAAATTCGCAGTAAAATGCTGAAGAATTTTCAGGAGGTGTTCTTTAAAAAATAATAATTGCAAATTGGTGCAGAAATGCAAAGAACTGAATTTAAGATTGAAAACATAAGAAACAGAGAGAACTGAATTGGCAGCTCCTTTCTTCCCTAGTTGTGATTAATATATGTGTCATAATCATCTGAACATTTATAGCATCTCTGCAGTATAAGATTGCTAGATATAATTACCTCACTGTCATTGATTTTTATGAAATCATCTTTCCAACTGAAGAACAACTCTAATAAAGTTTCTCAAGTCAATCTACTCTTTCCAGTCCAACCTATTATGTTTACAGCACCAAACGAAAACAGCTGCAGGAACACTTTTCATTGGAACTGTAGGTGGAAAGGTATGGTAGGCAAGGCCAAATCCATCTTCCAAGACAAGCTTATTTGGTCCCTAGGAACCCTACCATATTGAATCAAAAGAAGATATTTAAACCTATCCAGCATCCCATGAACTACGGTTATGTTTAAGGGGACATGCGCAGTGCAGGAGAGGCTGAGCCAGTGCAAACAGGAACAAAGCAGGAAGAGCAAACAGTCTCCCATGCATTTGCGGGGTAATTTACTGAGTTTTTGAGGTGTTATTTACTGAGGCCAAATCTTACCAGAAAATAGCAACAGCCTGAAAGCACCCAAAGTGGCTGAGCGTGACTTACAGAAGTGATTGAGAGCAGCGTAGAATGTAGCAGTGGGGGAAAAGAATGACCGAAGCTGAGATAATAAGACTGCAGCAATGATGTAAGATGGTGAGAGAACAGCTAAGTGGGTGGTCATGTGTATGACACAAACAGCAGTGGGACTTCTGTGCTATTTTGAGCACGGGATAAGCTTTAGAATTGGGCTGAGGGTGCAGTCCTGGTCAGGGCAAAATGGTGGGTGAATAGAGTGAGCGTTTGCTTTGGCACTAGTGGATTGTTCTCGCTCTCTCCCTCTCTCTGGTATTTGAGCTAGTAAACATTTTTATCCTATTTGCAAGGTTGAAGTATAAATGGCTACTTCATGCTTGCACAGTTATTAAAAAAAATGATGCAACATGAGAATCAGTCAGCCATAACAGGATCTGTGTGAAAACAAGCAAAGGAACTCTTTCTGCCAAATGCTTTGATTCTTGGAATCTTATCGCTTCAGACTGTTTTTTTCCCCTTCCTCTTTTCTTTTCTTGTTTTGATAATAAATAGGAAATTAATCTTGCTATCGGGGAAGCAGTTTCAGGCCAAAAAGAGCTCAAGTAAAAGTGGACTTGTGCCTGAGCATTATACGAGCCTACAAAGCTCAGAATAACCTGGTCACACTAAATATTAAAGGAGCCAACAATTGCAAATGGAGCAGAGGAACTGGATGCACACTATACATTGAAAGCACATGGCTTCCCTCAAAGAATCCTGGGAACTGTGGTTTATTGACTACAGAGCTACCATCCAGGCACTCTTAATAAACAGGATTCTTGATGAGGGGGAGGGGAGCCATATGCTATCAATGTATGATGTGTACACAGCCACATTCAACTTGAAGACAAAAGTGGTGTGTGGACAGAATGAACATCAGGCCAACTGAACTTGTTTATTATTTTTACAGTTCCTTTGATGAGAAGGGGATGCCAGTCACCCTGTCCTAAAAGTGGCCTTTGCAAAATTAGTTTCAGGTTATGGTCCTAGTGAATTACAGGCAGTCCAATTATATGCATGCCTACTCAGGAGGAAGCCCCTTTGAGTTCAGTGAGGCTTACTCCCAGGAAAGTAGATACAAGGATTACAGCCTGAAAGATTGCTATCCCATTTTTAGTGACACACCAGTTAAGTGAGCCGGTGGAAGTCATGCAGTAAGTCTTAGTTGGGAAGGCAAATCGGAACAATATCTATTTCACGCCTCATATTTATTTTTCATTTCAAAGATAACACTATTTTCTATCGCGGTTGGTTTTTCTTTTTGCTGTCACTGTGGAATCTTTGCCGAATGCAAGCAAAATTGCATTCTGTGACGATACACTAACATGGGAGAGATAACCAGAGTCTGCATTCTATTCCGATACTTTGGTGCCATGTTCATTAAATGGATACAAAACAGGTGTCACCCGGCACTTAATATGAAAGAGTAATGCAGCTAAGGATTTGGGAGATACCCATCTAGCAACTTTTTATTATTATTTTCTTCCTGCCTGTCAGCCAACACAAACAGAGGGAAATCCATAGACGGTGCATAAAAGGCACTCGGCTATGTGAATATTATTTGATGTTAAATATGATACCTAGCATCACTCATGACACAATGGGATCTTTCAGCAGATTTGCATATAAGCTATGAGCTGGCCTGATGTTTTCTAATATTTGTGTGATACACGGTAAGGCAAGTCAACTGTGAATGAAACTGTTGTCTGTTGCCTGCCTGATCCTGTGTGGAAACCAGCTGAAACAGAGAACACTGCAACATGTTTTTGAGGTTTTGGCATGCTTTATTTTATTCGGGTTGTCCAAGGTTGCTCGGATTAAGTGATCCATAAACACAGCAATGCAACCAGTTTGGTTTGATTGTGGTGAAGTGGCTGATCTGGTGTGTATTATTGAGACCTGGGGTTTCTGACCTTCCCAGTTGAACCCACCTGAGTATTCAGTGCAGCAGCAGTCAAGGAGAGGGAAGGGGCGTAGCAGTAATCCATAAAATTCCCATCATTCTCACCAGGAGGCCAATCCATCAGGAAGCTGAATTCAAGAGTTTGTACTTGGTGTTGGGAAGCAGGGACAAAACCAAGATCTTGTTGGTGTACTGAGTCAGTCCCTGACTGAGTTGGCAGAGGAGGTCTCTGCTATAATGTTGGAGAATCCGAAGACTGAATTTGAAGAGATTCTTTATTCTTTTTCTAGGAGAATCAGAACTTACAGGGTTAAACAGTTCTGAGTGACGTCTCACATTCTGAGGCGTGGTTATGTTCACATACGGGAGTCTTTCTCTGTGTGTGTCTGTTCTTTCGCTTTTGACTGAGAAGCGTAAGGATGCCGGCTTTTTCGCCGGGCTGATTTATGATGTTTTTCTACTCATTAAAGACTGTTGGAGATTAGAAAGAAAGCCTGCATTCTATTAGGCTGTAAGGGATGCTGTATCTTCAACTGTATGAAACTACTATATGAAACTATATGTAACACTGCACCCCATGCAGCGCCGTCTCGCCTTGGTGCAACTCAGTGTGGGTGAAGCAATCATGCGCCCCTAAATCCACCTCTGGGCTGGAGGAAGTCAAATTATTTTGCTGATGACGTCACAATGCTTTGTCTGGCTTGTTGAAGTCATGGACCAGAAGGTCCACAACTATCAATGAGGGAAAAGAAGATGAAAAATGGCAGGATCCAAGAAAGCAAAAGGGCACCGACTGGCATTGAAACAAAGCAAATGTTCAGTGCTGTGGATGTCTTCTCATAATTTGTTAGGCTGCATCAAATATGCCACGTTTGAAGTGAAAGTCAAAACGGAAAAAAGACTGGCACAGCCTACAACCAGTAGATCTCACACAGCCCTAAGTTCAATTTCCTAATCTCTGTGTACCTTGCATTTCCTCTGCCCTCACATATTTGGCTCTTCATATCTCCTAACTTTCCATTACACGTTTGATTATTTATGGTATTCGCACGCTACTTTGCAGGCAAACCTCACAAAGTAGTTAACATAAGGTTATTATAACAATAAGCACTTTTAAAAAAAACAAGTTGCAAGTTAAAATGAGAAAGACCACTGCAACCGATTCTTCTCCATCCCCTCAGAAAACCCTTGTGGTGACAGTTGGAGGACAGTTGGAGGAGGAAGGAGCTGGAGCTGGACAGCAGCATCTAGCCAGGCTCTTTATTTTCTTCTCCATGCTTCAGGAGCCACACATAGAAATGTTGTAAAAGCTAAGTTGCCCTATAAAGCCCAGCAGCCATTGCCATAAGGCATATAAACAGGTCTCAAAAAATCCCAGGCATTTTGTCACTCAGCTCGTAAAAACAACAACAACCAATGCTGGAAGCTAAGGATGTTTACTCCCCTCCATCCACCTCACATGTCTGCACTGGGTTTCTGCTAGTTATGGATTCCTGTTACCCCTCCAAGTAGGCATGGCCTCAAGGCCTCCAGAAATAGGAGCAGCCATTTCAGGGAGAAGGGGCCAAAACTGGTATCTTCCCCCACCCCCCTGGTGGCATCTTTTTGTGAAATGATTTAGAAGAGAAAGAAAGAGGAAGCTGCCTCCTACGAGCATTACTCTGGAAAAGGCACCCTCCAAACTCAAACCTTGGGACAAAAAACAAATGGCTAACCCAGTTTGCCACCTGCAAGCAGAGGCAGCCATTTCAGACGTGCAACTTGACAGAAATAATTTGGAAGGCAGGAGTT
This sequence comes from Podarcis cretensis, assembly GCF_951804945.1. Classification (NCBI taxonomy): domain Eukaryota; kingdom Metazoa; phylum Chordata; class Lepidosauria; order Squamata; family Lacertidae; genus Podarcis; species Podarcis cretensis. The sequence goes on along the minus strand of NC_137172.1, from coordinate 95,954,074 downwards.
CTAAAGTAGTTGAAAACATCCACAGCTAAGCAAATAAAAACAGTTCTGCTTCTTTGCTTTCTCTAGCAACCTTATACATATCACCTTTGTGCCTTTCTTTCAACCATTCAAAACAGAAGCAATAAGCTTCTGCTGCTCAACAAAAAGGATTTTTGCTACCCATTTCCTGAGAGCCTCATCGGCACTTTTGATTTCTTTCCTGCTGGGTTACTTTTGGCTTCTACTCTTGGCCGCCACTCACCCACCCCTCATAAAGCAGAGCTGGTCCTGCAGCAGCTTGAAGCTCCTCACCTGATCACCAAGAGCCAGCACAACTCCTTTGTTTATATCATTTGAACATTTGCAGAAGCAGCATCATTAGATCAGAAGCAGTGGCTTACATCTCAGCTCCTTGCTGGCCCAGGAAGGCTTTTCTCCAGAAAAGTACAAAGAGCCTATCTGGCACCCGCTCTCAATAGAAATGGTCACAGAGCTCACACTAAACCTCTTGTTGGCTGGATGTGAGTGTGTGTTTTCTTAGGGTTAGCAGATGTCACCAGTTCCCGGGGACAGTCCCCGTATTTGCAAATCTGTCCCTGGGAAACGTGGCAGCGGCAGCCTCAGGAGCCCAGAGCCAGCCTGGTAGCGCAGTTGGCTCTGACTGGCTTCAGGAGCTGCTCGCTGCTGTGGTGCCCGCCATTTTTCCTTGCCGGAACTTCTGGCGAGGAAAAATGGCGGACACCATGGCAGCGAGTAGTTCCTGAAGCCAGTCAGAGCCAACTGCACTACCAGGCTGACTCCGGGCTGCTGACTGCCGCTGCCACTGCCGAAGGGGAACCGGGGACGTCCGGCAGTACAGATCTCCTGCCCCCTGCCCCCTTTGTTTTGACTGAACAGGGGAGGCTCGCGAGTTGTGGGCGGGTGGCTGTTGCCCAGTTTTTTAAGAACTCGGTGCATTTATGTTTCAGAGGGTGCAAAGAAGGGCTTTGCACCTTTATACAATATGCATGTGTGCTTGGGCCCAGGGTCTTTTGCCTCACCATCCCCACTACTGACTCCCTGTTGCTACTCAGCTTCAAAAAAAAAATTAAAACATGTCCCCGGATTCATTGAAAAAAATCTGGCAACTGTAGTGTATCTCTGTGTTTATATATTATTCCAGTGAGGCAGGGCAGTTGCCCTCTGTTGCCCATTCCCCCTGCAGATACTCATGATTTCAGGTTAGCCCAAGTTTATACCTACAAATTGGAGAATGGAGCCCAGCCATGCTATTTTGTTTCCAGACCAGCTTATGAGTGAATTGGAATGGCAACGTCAAGCATTACTCAGCACTGATGGTTTTTATCAGAATGTGTTTGTTGTGTTATCTTACGAAAGCCCTTAGGGATGGGCATACTTTCTATTTTCGATACTGTCACAATTTCTTATCACTGAACTGAAAAGCATTTCTCTTTTTCTTTTTTGTGAGCAACTTTGTGGCTTGGTCTTATCATATATTCATACTTCCGCATGACAGTGTCCCCCGGGGCACTTTCACACAAAAGTCGGGACTGAAATGCAACCTATTTTCTTTGTCTAGCTGTGCAAGTCTGTATCTCACGTGTGTCATGCTGGGTGCATGAAAAAATACACAACAGTGGCTATTCTGAGAACTTGGGGAGGGAAATGAGGCAGGCAGACATTCTCAGGAAGGCAACTGTGCACTATAAAGCATTACCACGAACACTGTATTTTCTGACTGACAATCTTTTACGTTGTGGATAATGTGGAATTAACTAAAAACATTACAGCTTAACATGGATCTGTTAACATTTGGTGAATCCTCACAGAATCTTTGGGAGTTTGTAGAGATTTGCTTCAGGTATGATACGATAATAAGACCCATTGAGACTCTACCGTTAACTAATTCACTATCATGCATATTTAACTTGCCGTGAGAAGCAGCTGGTTGTCTGGGGGAGGAGAAATAAACACAACACATCTGCTCCTGTAACCAGATCTTAAACATATTCAGTTGTAAGCAAGCCCCATTCATTTCAGTGGAATTTACATCCAAACAACATGCTTGTTTCTGCTTGCAGATGGGAATTTTGAGCTGAAGGGAAATAAAAATGAAAATCCCATTAGCTGTTTCTCATCTGCTGTCAAACAAATAACTATTCAGAAATCCCGCCTGCCTTTAGCTTAACTGATAAACTACAGCTAGACACCAATTCTTCTTGCACTAAACTAACCTTTGCTGTCTGATCAAAAAATCCACATATGCAACTAGCATCTCAAAGACCTATTTATGTACACTCTAAGCCCAGGTTAGCAATCCAGAGGGATCAGGAAGTGCTGAAGAGCCGAACTGAAATGGGCAAAGGTTCAAGTATCAGCATCTGCCAGCAACAAATGTCAGGCATTTTGTTAATTTACACTGAATACTCATCTAGTTCTATTATTCCAGGAAAATATTGTCCTGCAGAAGAAAATGGTGCTTTTAGGACAGACTTCCTTGAGATTTCCCCAAACACCACCATTAAAGATGAATGCTTTTGACTTCATTGCACTAAAAGTGGGTTGATTACCTCAGCTGGTGATGCTGCTTGGCATGCATTTGAAATCCCCCAGAGTATCTTCCTTTAAGAATTTTGCATGAGCAATCTGAAAGTAGGAAGAATGATCATTGCAGAATTTGATCAGACGGTAGTAGTGAAGATGTGATTAAAAAGTGGCACCCCCCCAAAAAAAAACCCCATTTCATTCTTTTTGAGGTCAAAACCCAGGTCTTCTGCTAACTGTACATTTGGCAGGAAACCACAATCTACACCAGTTGCCAAATAATGTACAATACACGTGCTTGAAAATACATGTATGTTTTTACGTATACTGCACATTTCTTAAAAAGCAGCTTGGCTCTCTCATTTTAAATGAAGCCTGCCTAGGATGACTGCTGCACTGTAATTATTTTGGTGAATATAGGAGGACCAGTTGGTTCACATGCGTGGAGTCAATGGACCAGTGCACACGAAGAGGTGGCTGGCTCAGTTAAACCATAGTGACTCCTTCATTTCGCAACTGAATTAGCTGGTTCGTCAAATACAGTGGTACCTCAGGTTACATACGCTTCAGGTTACAGACTCTGCTAACCCAGAAATAGTACCTCGGGTTAAGAACTTTGCTTCAGGATGAGAACAGAAATCGTGCTCTGGCCACGCGGTGGCAGCAGGAGGCCCCATCAGCTAAAGTGGTGCTTCAGGTTAGGAGCAGTTTCAGGTTAAGAACGTACCTCCGGAACGAATTAAGTGTTGGTTTCTGCTCTCTTCACTGTGCAGCGAAATGCTTGTCACAAGACAATGTTTACATTCCAGTCAGAGTTGCTGTTGGAGTTTCTCACGGGAAAGGAGACTGGATGTGACGTACACTGGTTTCCTGTTTTTCACTGTTCACACTGTGTTCTCTCCGTGCTTTAGAGGAGAGAGGATGCTTTCTCTGCTCCGGCAGAGGCAAGATGTTTTTCTGTAATCTACCAGCATTGAAGTGTAAATAAAGTAAAAGAAAAGTATGTGGCACGTACTCCTCATCATTCCGCTGTGCTTGGGACACTGCAAAATCAACATTCCTGGTTATGGGCCCAGAAAGACGCAGTCATCTGAATGCCGGCAAAAGGATCGGAATGCAGAGGGACGGATCGGACGATATCTCTGCGCGTCAGGATGATTGATGAGAGGTATGTTGCTCATGCTCCGGGCAGCCTGCCAGCTCCTATTTAATGGCTTTATGGCTGGACTTTGAACTTTTAGAGCCGTTTGCCGGGCACAGGCAAAGGCTCAAAGGCACAAGCTCCTAGGCTTGGGGGAAACCGAAAGTACCTTTTAAAAGAGCCTTTGGAATGAGGTTTGAGGCAGCAGAGACACAGCTTGTATAAAGCATCTTGATTTAATGCAGCAGAGATGATGCAGAAGGCTAATGCCAGAGTCATGATGGCTAGCTGCAGAAGACTGGCTGATGCAAATGGGGAATCTGATGCCAATCAGCCACATGCTCAGCTCAGAGTACCCTGTGATACTGCCATGATTCTGAATGAAGCAGACCGCCAGGGTGATAGCTGCATGGGTAAGGGGGAGTCTTCACAGACGTCATCCCAGAGTGCAGTGGAACCACCAGATTGCGCCAAAGCTTTGAAGGCAGTAAAATGCTACTCGTGTGGACGTCTAGGCCATATGAAGAGGGAATGCAGATATCCCAGGGCCAAGACAGAGCAGCGCAGTGAAAGCTCATTGCGTGGAAAAGGCCAGAGCAAAGGCAAAGGTCCGGTGTCCAGGACAACGCAGCACAAGGCAATGGTCTCACGCTTCACTCCAGAGGTTGCAAAGGTCCAGAAGATGTCTAGATCTTTCTTCGTTGTTGATTCAGCTGCAACGCACCACATGTGCAACGATAAGCGACTGTTCGTGTCTTTTACACCGCAGGAAGGTGCAATTCACCAGGCGGATGACCACACAATCCCCAGTAAAGGCTACGGAACTGTTGTTCTTCACAGTTTGGACTTATCGATACAGGATGTGCTTTATGTACCGGATGCCAAACATAATCTGCTCAGCGTTGGACAGCTGGATAAGCGGAAAATTGACGTTTCCTTTAAGAACAAAAGGTGCATCATCACAAAAAAAATGATTATGTACTGCATGCTGAATATGTTGATCGTTTGTATGTTTTGTATTATGATGATGTTGTTGAAGACCTAAGGCTAATTCGCAGGTCACAAAGAGCCACAAAAGGCAGACCTCCAAAGAGATTTGCTGATGAGTTTGCCAAGATAGCAGTAACAGCTGTTAAAAGCTCCAAGAAGGTATTTGAACCTTCAAGTTTCCAAGAAATCCAGGATTTGGATTCAAAGGAAGCTGAGCCATGGTTAAATGCCATGAAGGCTGAGCTTGATTCCTTGGAAAGAAACAAAACATGGGAACTTGTTCCAGTAGTTCCAGGAATGAAACTGCTTGGAAGCAAATGGGTCTTCAAAGCGAAGACAGATCAAAATGGCAAGATAGTCAGACACAAAGCCAGATTGGTAGCCAGAGGTTTTGCACAGGTACCAGGTGAAGACTATCACGAAACCTACTCACCCACAGTGAGGTATGAGAGCATTAGGCTTATGCTCAAGCTAGCTGCAGAGGAGAATCTACACATTAGTCACCATGATGTGAATACAGCTTTTCTGTACGGATCTCTAGGTGAATCTCTTTATATGCTTCCACCTGATGGCATACAGGTAAAACAGGGATTTGTTTGTGCTCTGAAAAAGTCCCTTTATGGTCTCAAACAAAGTGCACGGTGTTGGCACACAAAACTCACTGAGGTATTGTTTTCTCTAGGTTTTCAGCAAGGGAAAGCTGATCCATGTGTATTTATCAAAGAGGAGGGGCAAAAGAAATTGTATTGCTTGTTTTATGTTGATGATCTTTTATTCTTTTGGGAAGATGTCACAATGTACAACAACGCCCTAGCTCAACTGAAAGAACACTTTGACATGAAAGATCTTGGTGAGGTAAACAACTACCTATCTCTGGAAATAGAAAGAAATCAAGATGGTAACATTCTAGTACACCAGTCACGGAAAATTGCTGATGTGTTAAGCAAACTAAACCTGATGGATGCTAACCCTGTAGACACACCGATGACAACAGGTTATCAGGTAGATGACACTGAAGAAGCATTTTCTGACACTACACTGTACAGAAGTGTGCTAGGCAAGCTAAACTTTATTGCCAGATGTTCAAGACCAGACATTGCTGTTAGCTGTAATTTGCTAAGCAGACAAGTCAACAATCCTACTGTTAAGGATTGGAAAGCTCTGAAACGCATAGCGCGGTATTTGAAAGGCACTATGCATTACAGACTGAGATTTAACAATCAGAAGTCTGGTGGTCTTGAGATATTTGCAGATGCAAGTTTTGGAAGTGACACTACAGACAGGAAAAGTACGTCTGGAGTTTGCTATATGTACAATCAGGGTCTATTTGATTGGTCATGCAAGAAGCAAACAACAGTTAGCTTAAGTACTTGTGAAGCTGAACTGAATGCACTGTCTTATTCACTCAAAGATTGTGAATGGTTGTTACAATTGTGCAAAGACATGAAAATTCCTGTCAAATGTCCAATCCAGGTTTACCAGGACAACAAAGCATGTTTGGCTTTGCTGAATTCTGAAGGTTGTAAGCAAAGCACGAAGCACTTGCAATTGAAGTTGCAACATGCTAGGGAACGTATTCAGAAGGGACTCGTAACGGTGTCCTATATGCCAGGTAATGAAATTCCTGCTGATGTATTGTCCAAGATTGTATCAAGGGATCAACACTGTACCTATGTGCAGAAGTTGGGTTTGTACTGATATTGTACGAACACGCTGCCCAGTGATGTTCACAGAAAGGGGGAGGATGTTGGTTTCTGCTCTCTTCATTGTGCAGCGAAATGCTTGTCACAAGACAATGTTTACATTCCAGTCAGAGTTGCTGTTGGAGTTTCTCACGGGAAAGGAGACTGGATGTGACGTACACTGGTTTCCTGTTTTTCACTGTTCACACTGTGTTCTCTCCGTGCTTTAGAGGAGAGAGGATGCTTTCTCTGCTCCGGCAGAGGCAAGATGTTTTTCTGTAATCTACCAGCATTGAAGTGTAAATAAAGTAAAAGAAAAGTATGTGGCACGTACTCCTCATCATTCCGCTGTGCTTGGGACACTGCAAAATCAACATTAAGTACCTAACCCAAGGTACCACTGTAAAAGGGGCAGGGCGCTATAGAGATTTGGAATTAGAGGGACTCCCCAAAACATTATTTCCTGCAATCTGTATAGCAATGCTCAAACAGAAACTGGATTATGTGTAACTCTTCTATATCTGTGGTTCATGCCATGTGTCGCCCCCATGAACACATACACTTCCACTTCATACTTTAGTGTTTACCATGGAAACAGTGGTTGACACATGATCAATGCATGCAGCATGTGGGTGTGATGGATCACCATCTATGGATTCAAGAAGAAATCCCTTTTCCTTGCACACATCAACTAGCCAGTGTGTGTGTTCTGTAAGAATTCAGAAAAGGACATGCAGGATCAAACAAACAAGAAGGAAAAGCCAAAAGACATGCATTTTACATTACTAATAACAAGAAGAACAAGCAATAGATCCAAGAGCCTTTAACCGAAAAGCATGCTCTTCTAGTGACTAAATCCAACCTCATTTGTTCATACAACAAAATTCTATTAATATTACCATTGTTGGGAAGCACACGGGCAAACAGCCATTCACGGAGAGGTCCCTGCTGGCTAATCTGTCCGATCTTATCCTGGCTTGCCAACAGCTTCAACTCACAACTCTAGAAGAAATATAACAAGAAGGTATTGGAACAAAACTTAGAGAAGGTGGCCAAGTTTCTTTTTCTCTGTAGCTACTACAATAAGGTTATATAATGATCTTCCCTTTTAAATACATGACTTTCCTCCGATTTGGTGTATACTTATTTTAAAATAAGCCCTAAAATAAGCCTAATGGGTTCAGTGGAGCTTACTCCATAGGATTAGGCTTCATTTCTGGTATCTCTCTTTTATACACTTTCCAAAAAATAAAATAAAAATTCTGATGGTTACACAATAAAGAACCTAGAAATTCATTAAAATCAAACCAGGCTCCATAACCTCCATTTTCCCCCTTCCTCTGCCCTGGCTCTTGATGGTATACAGCCAAACAGTTCTCCTTTTCAAGATTAGTCTTGGCATAGTTCCTAGGATCAGCTCTTAGCTATAGCTACTTCTGCCAAATAATCACAATATTAGTACTGAGTGCTCTTGATTATATACAACAGTTTAGATTGCTCTAATTTTAGAAAATGAGGGATAGTGCAGATGTTTGGGTTGTGTAGTTTGAAAATTATTCTCTCCGGTGATTCTTGGATAGTCGCATGTATGCTCCACATGCTAAATTATTTTGCAAGAGGGCATTAATTTGCAAGAAGACACTTTTCAATTAAGGGTTGCATTCAGCTATTTTTTTTTTAAGAATTGCATTAACCTTAGTTGTGCCTATTAACTTTGTTGGGTCTACTCTGAGTGCCACTAGTATAGGATTTGTACAAAACGTTTTTGCACAAGATAATTTTCTGAGACTGGGATTATTGGGGTGCATATAAAGAACTGAAAGCAAACATCCCCTTCCGAGAAGTGGTCTTAACAAATGTCAGGTTTTATATAAAACTTGTTTCTGACAGAAGTTTCGTTAGATGATTTCATGCCTTATATTTCAAGGTGCACCCAAAGCCCCGCAGACCTGTGCAAAGTCTCCTCAAGTTATCTTTCTGTCCATACAACAGCTATAATAAATTGTAGGTTGTGCTGCCAGAGAGAAGAGCCAGCAATGTGTGCAGGGCGAAGGGGCACAAATCATACCATATTTCTTTCTGAGTGCTGCTTCCTAGATAAGTATAGAGAGGACTGCTACTGACCTGCCTTACAAGATTATTGCAATTCCAAAGCACAACTGAGGGCTGTGCGGCAAGGAAGTATGCAGGCCTTCACAACAAGCCTGCGTATATGAGGCTGAGTTAGCTTGTAGATAACCTGTTTATTGAGCATTCATCATTTGCACAAGTTTGTGGGAAGGTTAGACAATATTACCTGTTTAAAGGTAAAGGTACCCCTGCCCGTACGGGCCAGTCGTGTCTGACTCTAGGGTTGTGTGCCCATCTCACTTAAGAGGCCAGGGGCCAGCGCTGTCCGGAGACACTTCTGGGTCACGTGGCCAGCATGACGAAGCTGCTCTGGCGAGCCGGCACCAGCGCAGCACGCGGAAACGCCGTTTACCTTCCCGCTATAAAGCGGTACCTATTTATCTACTTGCACTTAGGGGTGCTTTCGAACTGCTAGGTGGGCAGGAGCTGGGACCGAAAGATGGGAGCTCACCCCGCTGTGGGGATTCGAACCACCGACCATGCGATCGGCAAGCCCTAGGCGCTGAGGTTTTACCCACAGCGCCACCCGCATCCCTGTTTAGTGAACATTTATTCTGATTTGTTTGTAGGGGAGCTATAGGACATTGTATCAAGCAATTGTTATCCCACACTTTCCCGTCACTTTCCTTACTGCAAAAAGTCTGATTTTGACAGGGGGGGGGAGTGGGTCTGTTATACAGGCGCACCAAATCCACTTTAATTAAGCAATGTGAATTTGCTAGTAGGTAAAGCTAAAAGGTGAGGGACGCAGGTGGCGCTGTGGGTTAAAGCCTCAGCGCCTAGGGCTTGCCGATTGAAAGGTCGGTGGTTCGAATCCCTGCGGCAGGGTGCGCTCCCATCTTTCGGTCCCAGCGCCTGCCAACCTAGCAGTTTGAAAGCACCTCCGGGTGCAAGTAGATAAATAGGGACCGCTTACCAGCGGGAAGGTAAACGGCGTTTCCGTGTGCAGCTCTGGCTCGCCAGATGCAGCTTTGTCACGCTGGCCACGTGACCCGGAAGTGTCTCCGGACAGCGCTGGTCCCTGGCCTCTTAAGTGAGATGGGCGCACAACCCCAGAGTCTGTCAAGACTGGCCCGTACGGGCAGGGGTACCTTTACCTTTAAAGCTAAAAGGTAAATGACCCTGGACGGTTCAGTCCATTCAAAGGCGACTATGGGGTTGCGGCGCTTATTTCGCTTTCAGGCCAAGGGAGCCGGCGTTTGTCCACAGACAGCTTTCCAGGTCATGTGGCCAACATGACTAAACCGCTTCTGGTGCAACGGAACACCGTGATGGAAACCAGAGCACACAGAAACACTGTTTACCTTCCTGCTGCAGCGGTACTTATTTATCTACTTGAACTGACATTCTTTCGAACTGCTAGGTTGGCAGAAGCTGGGACAGAGAAATGGGAGCTCACTCTGTTGCCAGGATTCGAACCACGAACCTTTCAATTGGCAAGCCCAAGAGGCTCAGTGGTTTAACCCACAGCACCACCTGTGTCTGCTAGTATGTGAGCGGGAGACAGAGGAAATGTGTCACTGTTAATTCTCCTTGACCTCTCAGCAGCTTTTGATACAATTGCCTGAAGTGTCCTTCTGGTGTCCACCCCTAAAGTTAGGGGTGGTTGGCACCGCTTTGTGGAGGTTGCAGTCCTACCTGGATGGACATTTCCAAAGGGTGATGCTTGGGGGGTGCTCTGCAGCCTCACGGCACCTTCAATGTGGGGTTCCTCAGGGTGATAAGAGAAACATTTTTGCCTGGTGCCTAAAGATATACTGGCTCCAGTGACTGAACTAGTCAAGCAGATCTATATCTATATCTGTATCACCTATCTATATCTATATCTATATCATCTATATCTATATATCTATATATTTATCTATACAGTAAGATGATCCTTCAAGTAAACTAGTTCCAAGCTGTTGAGAGCTTTTATATACTAATAGTAACACCTTAAATTTGGTCCTGTAACAAACTGTCAGCTAGTGCAGATCTCTGATTTATGCAGTCAGACGGTAAGGTGTCTATTCTTTGATTCAGTGTTCTTAGCATCAAATTGCCAGCCTGCCCGCCCCCATAATTTAATCCAGATTTAACCTTTCCAGGAAAAATACAGTTAGGGGTGCTTCCAGGTAACCTGTTTATTCATTCTGATTTGTTTGCAGGGAGCTTAAATGCTGTGGCTATTTAATTCCTTCTGATTCGTTTGCAGGATAATGTGTCAAAGCAGGTATTACCTCACACTTTCTAGTGCAGTTACAACAAGTCTGATCTGTTGAGAAAGCGAGTTCGTTGTGCGAGACCTCCCAATCAGCTACAACTGCAGAACCTGACTCTGCCAATATATTATCAAATCCCACTCAAAATGAGTGACAGTCTGGAAGCACCCTAAGTTGAGAAAAAGACCTGTTGCCAACCACCCATTTTCGATAGCTGACCAACCCTTTACAATATTAAGCCCGCTTCTGGAAGCCACATAGGATATTGCTTAACAACTAGGGAGATCTGAGTTCTGATCCTCAGCTAAACTTAAGAGAGCTTTTGGACAGGAGCTTAATATTTTAAGGGAAGTCTGGATACCACAGGCAAGTGGTTTTGGGTTTTTTTAATTTATGAGATTTTCCCCAGGAAAGTTGTACGTCTAGGGATTAAGCTGGGTGGGCAGAAATACTGCTACAGTGGCAAAATAGGTCAGTGCATCTGACTGTTAACCAGTGGTTGGAGTCCACCCAGAGATGGCTGTGGACAGGATCCCTGTATTCACAGAGTATTGGACTGGATGACCCTCAGGGTCCCTTCCAATTCTACAATTCTGCAAAAATATATAAAATAAAATGTGTATGCAGGAAGAACCCACACCCCACAATAAACACCCTGTAAACCCCAGTGTTCCAAGACTACCCACCATGCTAGTCTTCATCCTGATGTGTTTCCACTTAATGATTTCAGGGCCAACTCGCCCATGAAGTGGATGGAGGCAGCTGCTTCAGGCAGCGAAACCGCAAGAGGTGGCACGCAATCTGCCCTGTTGCTGGCAGAGAAGCGACAGTGGCATCAGCGGCTTTCAGTGTGAGATCTTGCAAGATCTCCCTGAAATTTCATGAGATCTTATGCACTCCACAGGATCTCACCAGAACCTGTTGCCACCACTGTGTGCAACCCAGGCAACGGAGGCTTGGGCAGGGGTAGAGCAAGGCATGGCACTTTTCCTGATTTTCTTCAGGTAGCAAAACAGGACACGCTGCCCTTGCATAACTTATCATTTCCCTTTTGTTGTTTGGCTGCTTCTTTTTTTCAAAAAAGGAAGGTGAAACACGGTGGAGTGGAGTGGGAAGTAAACATGTAAACCAGGGATGGGGAACAATCCTCATCCATGATATGTGTCATTGCCTGTGGTACCTTCCTCAACCTGGTGCCCTGCAGATGGTGTTAGACTACTACAGCTCCCATCATTCTTGACCTCTGGCCATGGTAGCTGGATGTGATGCGAGTGGAGAGTTAAAAACATAGAGAGAAGGGGAAGGAATGACGACAACAGATTTCCCATCCTTATCAACAACTGAGGGTGTGATGTTGCAGGTGAGCTGCAATAGAAAGGCTAACCGCTGCACTGCAGAAGCGTTTCTGTTTTAATTGCCTTGCAGAATGTTAACTTGAAACCGTCGTCCTTCCACAGAACGGGCACTGCTCAATAAAGAAGCATCATTAATAAGGATTCAGGGGTAACAGGGCATGGACTGACATAGAATCATAGAACAGTGGAAGGGACCCTAAGGATCATCCAGTCCAACTCCTGCAATGCAGGAGTAAGCAGCTATCCCATAATACGAGATCAAACCTGCAACCTCGGCGCTGTCAGCACTGTGCTGTGCTCTAACCAACTGAGCTATCTAGCTGGCAGCCTTAACGAGAGAGGAAGCTACAGCCGTTTGCGCTGGGACTCCGAGGCAACGCAGCTGCCTCTGCACGGAGTCGAAAGCAGCCGGGCTTCTTCCTGGGCGCGAGCCGAGCTCACGCTGCCGCCCCCTCCGCCCCTGCCCGGCCGCTTCCTTGCACATTTGTTTTCCCACGCGGGCAGCGGCGGCGCACAACTCCCCTCCGCCCTCCACTCGAGCGGCGGCAGCGAGTCACTTTTGTTTTTCTCGGGACTTCCTCGCAACTTCCTCCCCGCCGTCGGGCTGGGCAGCGTGGTATCGGCGGGGCGTGGAAGGCGATACCAAGCGCGGCGCAGCAGCGGGAGGCGCCAACTCGCTCCGAGCCCCAGCCCGGCCGCTTGGCAGAGCCGCGCTGCCCGGTCCCTGCAGGCGAGCCCTCCCGCGGCGGAGGAGACACGGAGGGCAGGTGAGGAGAAGGCGACGCGGAGCGGGCGCGCGGGAGCCGAGAGCCGCCTTGCTAAGCCGCTACCCCTCCCGGGCCGCGCGTGGTCCGCCCCCTAATCCAATATGAGCGCGGCTTCTTTTCCCCGTCGGGCGTAAACCAGCGCGGAGGCTGCGAGCGGCTCCCGAGGGCTCGACGCGCGGTAGTGCTTGGCTGTGCGCGCTATGGGGAAGTGAGCGCTGCTGGGCGCACGGCCCTTTTTACGCGCCTGGCAACTTCTGTCTCTCAGACGCACTTTTCTTTCTCTCTATCTTCCTCCGCTTCCTCCTCCCCTCGTTTCCTTTCAGGCTGCATCTGCTGCCGCCGCTGCCTCCTCGCCCTTCCCGCTCTCCCTTGCTCGGCTCCCTTCCTCGCCGACGCCGAGGCGCGGCTGCAGCTGCGAGGGAGCAGAAGCCAGCCAGCCAGCCAAAGGCGGACTCGCCCGTCGCAAGCAACTCCCGTCTTCCCGGTCGGTCTCGGGGCCCCACCGCGCCCTGCGAAGAGCGAGGAAGAAGAGTCCGGTAAGGGGGCTTTGGAGCGGGCTGGCGGGGTCTTCGTCCTCTCTCGGCTCGGTTGTTTTCTGGACCAGCCTCTCCCTCGCCAAGGCGACTCTTTGAACCGAATGGGGAACTTTCCTTGGTTTTGCAGCCATGTCACGGGACTCGAACCGGAGGCATTGCATTTTTGCAGGTATCCTCGCGCAAAAAAAGAGAGGTGCCCAGACTCGTAAGACGAGGCGGGGTTGACCGCTATGGAGCGAGGTGTGTTCTCACAAGCCTCTGGGCCAACTTGAATGAATGTGACCAGTTCGGGGAGAAAAGAGCTTTACACCCTTCCAGGATTCCTGGCAGCAGCTTTTATTCCGCCCCCCCCCCCGGTGTGTGCTTGGTTTCAATTCATTTTGCAACAACGCTGTGGTGTTTCTGGCTGCCGCTTTGTGATTCGTGGTTGTTGAGGCAAACTCCTACATTTCTCTTTCCTGAGAGAGACTTGGTTCACTAGGGAGATGAACGGCTCTTCCAACTTCGTCCTGCACCCGGGGTGGGGGGGGGGGGGGGAAACCTGTGGCCCTCCCGATGTTATTGGGACTACAACTCCCATCACTCCTGATCCTTGAACGTGCTGGCTGGAGCGAGTTGGAGAGGCATATAGGTTCCCCACCCCTTTCCCTTATAGACGCCAGTACTTGGGGTACTTTCTCTACCCCTCCCCCATCCCCTGCTTTCTGAAAGGTGACAGTCCTTTGCTTTGGGCTGTAGGAAATAGAAATGTGTGGTATTTTTGTGACTGTGAGCATGCAAGCTGTCCCATGCCGCAAAAGAATACTAGCGTTAAAGTTATTCAGTACCCACAAGGCTTGTGTTAAGGGTAGTTAATATTTGACTGGTCAGTGTACAAATGCATAAATATTAAGCTGTTACTAACTTCAAAACAAAGACTCCTAGCTGCTGTTCTCCAAACTGTCTTGTCAAAACCTCTTGTCCCCCCCTTCCTCTTAAAACACAGATCTTGACTTCTTCCAGGTGTGTATATTGATAAGAGAGACAGTTATAAATCTAGGGTTTGTGAAGGAAATTTCAATGAACCCCTGTAAACTGTTTCTGGTTGAATTGGCTAGATAGTTTATAGAGACAACATACTTGAGCTTCTGAAAAGATCTTTGACATTTGGAGTTTCTTAGGGAATGACGTGTAAAATAATCCACTTGTCCTTTTCAAACAACTTTCCATACAAACAGATTTAACGACAGAATAAGCAGCAAAATGTAACCTGTCAGCATCTGAAATAACACTCTCCTCTCCTCGTGAGTTCGCATAACAGCTAGATGACTTTGCATCTCTCTTGAGGATATATCTCTAGCTTAAACTCATCTGCTTCTTATAAGTAGCACTAATTTCAGTGGAAACTATTTGAATATATCTGTACTTAGGATCACAGCCATCAAGACTTGTTTGTTTGTTTGAAATGATTTCTATGCAGCTTTTTACTTACACACACACACACACACAAAAGTGCCACGGTGCTTCACATCATTAAAAAAAAGAAAACAACCCATCAGTAATTGAGTAATTTTACTCAGTATTAAGTCCTGCTCAGATCAGTGGAGCCTGCTGGCAAGTCTGTGTTTATAGCATTGTTATCCATAATATGTGTTCATGAAATATTGGCAGCAGCAACAGAAAAGCTTCCAATGGGCATGTCAGGCAGTGCAAATGCTTCTTGCAATGAAAAGGACTGGGCAGCGCACTAGTCCAGTCCTTACATTAGCAACACATTCTGCAAGTTAAGGCGCCATCTTGAGCTCGAACCTTCCAGTGTTTGAAATTAAGCTATGGTGCTGGGAGCACAGGGAAATATCCTGTAAACCATTATTGTGATAAAGCTTGCCTTGCATGGGTTCTTGCCAAAGTCCCGTCAGTGCTTGCTGCTGCCACTAAAAAAGAAAAGCCGTGACAACAGTTAATCTGCTATGACTTTGAAGTGCCCTGCCTATTGGTCTTTGAGAACCGCTTTCAGGCTTGTATGACTGACCCATGCCTGTTGCACACACATATATATATGCGCTTTTGCAAGCTCCAGACTGTCTGGGTGCAAGCCAATCCAAAAAAGGCTTTAACTGACTGAGTAGTCAACATCCTCCTTTTATCAGGGAAAATCCAACCTAGGCTTGTCCCACCTGTCCCTCAGTTGTCTGGATGTCCCTCCTCATGGCGCCTGTTCCTCATAAATTCTCAGATCTTGGTCTAGTTCCAGTCTTGATGTAGATTGTGAAGTCTTCCGGGGAAGGGTCCCTGTCACGTGTGAGTTTTGTATAGTATAACTGGCACTAAACAATTCTTTTGCAGGAGAGACATGAAGAGGACCCTGAGATTCTCAATTTTAGTGTGTTGATAATTCAGTATGTCAGTTGCCTTTTGCACTTAGTGGTTGTGGTGCTTCTGTGCATCTCATACAAGCAAATTTAAGAATGACGGAGTCCTCTTCTATCAAGGGGTACATGATTCAGTGGAAAGGGAATGTTCCAGAGAAGTAGACCTGAGCTATAAGAAAGAAATTAGTTTACGTCACATTTCTTTTCTGGCAGAGGCAGAAATGCTAGTTAGAAGTATTTGACCCCTATTAATGTGATGCTGGTGAGCATTTCCAGTACTTTGAAAATTGTTTTTAACTGCAAGAAAGTAACCATTTGAGTTTAATGTGACAGAAGATCTCAGAGCATTGCTTATGGATTTGTAATTTACTTGCTGAAATAAGATGATTTATCCCAAAGCAAAGTCAGTTAAAGGAGAAAATAGTTTAGCGTCAGTTCTTTCCAGCTGGGAAACGCTTGCTGATTATAGCCCAACAAATCAGGAAAGTACCTATTTTAGGAGAGAATCAGTAGTTACATTGCCCATCCTTCCCCCCCCACCCCCATTAAATCCTGTTGTAATTTTCTAATTTTGGAATACTTTAAAAAACTCTTTGTAATAGTGCAGTCCTATGCATGTCCACTCAGGAATAAGACCAAATAAGTTCAATGAGGCTTACTCCCAGGTGAATGTGCATTTGTAAGCATGTGTGCTCGGGAGCAAGTTGCATTGTATTTAATTCAATTTACTCCCAGGTAAGTAGAGTTAGTGTCTGCTTAATGTGTTTTAAAATGCCTATGATCTTGCTTAATTTTGCAAAGGCTATAAATGAAAGCCTTGCATTCTGCTCTGTTCACTTACTCCTACTGAAACCAGTTTGGGTTTCTGGTATATAACTGATTATAGAATTCCATCTGAAAACTAGCTTGCGGAAAATATTAATGCCTTAAGAAAGAAGATTTTGAATGTTCTGGGAAGTTGTGATGTATTATGGGTGTTAATTTGTAGTAATTGGAATTGTTTTTCGTTACTGGATTGAAAGATCAATTATTTTGTTGTTATTCGGCAAACTTTTAAGTTTCTGATATTTAATAATACTTCATCTTGAGTCAAAAATATATATACCTTTAGGGCATATGAGGCAATGAGAAGCGAGGGAGCTTAACCCTCAGTAGAGTTAATTTCTGCTGGCAAGATGTCATTTATCTCTTGCTCAGGTTGACCGTATTAGTAAGGTAATGTTGGCTACCCCTGGTGGCTGAGCTATAAATTCTTTACCAATGCAAAAAGGCTTTTGCATGCAGAAACCCATCAATTAAACTTCAATGAGTATTGCATGTTTTAAGTTAATTCTGGATTTTTCAGTATTCTGCCTGTTTGCAATCGAACAAATGTGCAGGACAACAAATGATCTTCACTCTAGCAGCTTATTGCTAATTGCAAATCTCTGTTGGCGTATTGATTTTACATGTGCTTGCTTGCTTTGATTGATGTAGTCCAAAGTCTTCCTCCAGTTGTCATCTTCCATACTACAGAGAAAAAGCGAAAGAAAAAAATTGTGAAAGAATATTAATGGGGTGGAATGCTTTCCTCCCCTCCTTCCAAGAGTAAAGAAAAAAGCAAACTCTAAAAAGTAACGGGAGGGAGAACTATTGATTGATTTCTACACATGGGACATGGAACCTTCAGGTGCCTACTAATTTTGGCTGAACGTTCTTCTTTGTGATCTCTGAATTCATTAGTGCTGCGGCATTCATGTCTGAAAACTAAGTAGCTTTTTTCATAGGGGAAGTGCATTAATTCCCCCAGAGTGCACTATCTAGGGCAGGTAGTTCCAGCTAAAATATTACGTATTGCTCATAATTGGAATAATGAGGCCTCTCAGTCTTACAGGAAGCCAAACTGCCTACCAAAACGTGGGATAGTTCAGTCGGTAGAGCAGAAGACTCTTAATCTTAGGGTCTTGTGTCCAAGCCCCATGTTGGGCAAAAGATTCTTGCATCACAGGGGGTTGGGCTGCTAGATGGCCCTTGTGGTCCCTTCCAACTCTACAATTCTGTGATCTCTGATGTCTAACAAACAGAATACTTTGTTGTCTAGACAAAAACGGGCACCTTCCTGGTTAATAGAGGCAGGGTAGGAAACCTGTGGTTATTCAGATTTTGCTGGATTAAAACTCCATCCATCACTGACCATTGACCATCCTGGCTGGGGGCTAATGGGAGTTGGAACATTTGAAACTTCCTTACAAATGAATTGTACTGAGGAAAACACCTTCTCCCCCACGTTGTAACTTCAAATGACTATGATGGTTTTGGGGACCATTCTGGTTGACCAACAGACTCTCCAGTCATAGAATCACTATCACGTGACTTTAAAACCACAAGAGTATGAGTAACCAAATTTACTTGACCACTCAGTTCTAAC
The DNA here is from genome assembly GCF_951804945.1 of Podarcis cretensis. NCBI lineage: Eukaryota > Metazoa > Chordata > Lepidosauria > Squamata > Lacertidae > Podarcis > Podarcis cretensis. Next base: position 95,935,991 of record NC_137172.1, on the reverse strand, counting down.
TGCTTCACTCCAGTTATAATATACTTTATTTTAATTAAAGTAGCTTTAAGAAATAACGCTAGGGTTCTATGCACATGTTCTTCAGTTATTCTACATGGCTTTCCAAACGACTTGAGCTGCGACCCTTTTTCTCTGTCATATTGGAAATAATACATAAGTACTGTATTTTTTGCTCTATAAGACACACTTCCCCCTCCTAAAAAGTAAGGGGAAATGTGTGTGCGTCTTATGGAGCAAATGCAGGCAGGAGGCTCTGCTCAGTGCTCCCTTTAAAGAGCTTTTCCCCGAGGAGGGAAAAGGGCTTTAAAAGGGAGCGCAGTTCTTGGGGGAGCCTTAGCCGCACGCAGCCTCTCCCGGGCAGGGGGAGCCTTCATCCCCTGCCCGGGAGAGGCTGCGCACAGCTATCCCATAAGCCAGGGCAGCAAGCGGGATCGCTGCTCAGTGATCCTGCTTGCTGTCATGGCTTCTGAGATTCTGAATATGTTTTTTTTCTTGTTTTCCTCTTCCAAAAACTAGGTGCGTCTTATGGTGTGGTGCGTCCTATAGAGCGAAAAATACGGTAGCTCAAAAGGCAAATGTATACAAGCAACAGAAGACTGAGTTCTGAATAACTCTGGGCCAAATTAAAAAATAAATAAATACTGGGGGAAAATATTTATTTCAGAAAACCAGGACACAAATTAAAGCATAGTTGAAAGTTTGAAACACATACACACACATTCCTGCAGTTTCACACTGTCCTATTTTAGACATCAAAGGCTGGAAAATAAGGCAGACAAATACACAAGTTTGCAACATTCTTCCTTGGCTCACGATAAAAAGATCAGGGATTTGCCTTTGCTTTTCAAACTTAAGAGGTTTGGAAGTACATTCATCTGATGGGTGTAAAAAAAGCAACAATATTGACCAAAGCAGGAGCTGTGCATACCTCTGTGCTTAAGATAAAATGAGATTATAGGGGCTTCTTTAATCGTTGTGGTCTTGCATCCTAATTGGAGTCTATCCATCCACAAGAAATTGTTTGACAGTCTTCCTAATCACAACAAGTTACATCTTATTTAGACAAATTAGATAGGAGATTAGGTAGAAGAAGGTGCCGCCACTCTAATGGGCAGGAAGGCATACCACTGTATTTCGTAAGAGGGAGGAAATCTTCCACTGTGGCTTTAAAGTGATTTCATAATCAATATAAATATTTTAAAGTAGTATAAGTGCATGCTGCAATTGTTTGCTGATAAAGAATTCAAATTAAAGCCAAATGCGTTGTGTACCAAGTGCAACATCCTTAGTTGCCAGAGCAACACACTGTAGTGTACTTTGTGAGTTGAAAAAAAATTAGAACCAATAAGCCAAGAAAGTTTGGGTAGAGGCACTTTTAATGGCGTATCCTATCTGTAGAACATCTGGGGCCTGGTTAGCCTTGAACTTCAGTCTTCCGTGTAAATATACAGCAAGCAGGCCAGAACATGAATTGGATTTGTCATCAAGATGGCAGTATAATACCAATATGTTTAGATATTCAATGTGTGTGTGAAGACTTCTGAGAGTGACTGATAGGAATTTTAACAGTAAGTTGAAATGTTGTGTGCAAAGAATAAGCTGAGATTCAGTAGAAAAGTTGAAAAAATGGGAGACTTCTGTATCTAATGGTCAAAATGCACAGCAGACTCCTAAGTAATAGTCCACGCCACACCAACAGTGAACGAACCAAACCACATGGAACACAAAATGCCTCAGACTTTAGCAGCAGTCAGTCATATTTTCTAGTAGTACTGTATATCAGTGCACACACTGTTGCAAGCACATCCTTTAAAAGGGGAGTGGGGAGCCGTATTATGAGCAGACCTGAATCAGATTCTCTTCACACATTACTCAGAGCTGTGAGGCCATGTGGCTCATCTCCCTCGTACCCATTACATGTTGAGTAATTTCTGAACTGAGGAGCATTTTCTATTCCTGTAGGCTCGCTGTGTGGTTTAGGGCCCTGTTTGAGGATTCTAAATATTTCCTTCCTACTTCAGAAGCTATCCTTCACCCCTGGAAGAGGATATTGAGTAACTGTGCAACCTCAGGGGCAGAACTAAATGTCCAGATTTATTGCCCCTTATAATCTGTGTTGCCCGTTCACTCAAATAACACACCAGGAAGGCTCTTGCACTGAGTCCAATGTGTAGACAACAGCATGGGAACGAAGAGAAAGGGAAATCTTGCTGGGAGGGGTGGGAGAGAGATTACCTGTATGATACACAGAGTGAGCCCTACTATTGGGTAGAGTGAGGCAGCTGACAATAGAGGAGAACGACGTGCATGTTCCATGCATAGCCTGGCCTGCATCTGATGCCATGAGATGTAGTAGATGTCTCTTTCCCATTAGCTGTGCTCTCTGCATCACGACAAGGCCTGACTGGGGTGTTGGGACAAGGTTCCTTGCTGGAGGCAAGGTAGGGGTTCAGGCTGTCCTCTGGGGAAGTGAGGAACAAACTGAAACTGAACCCTGATACTGAGCGGTAGAAGTAACAGTAGCAGCAGTCACCTATTTGTTGGCAGCATTTATGCTGCAAGCTGCTGCTCTGTATATGAGGGACACAGCCTTCTACTACTACAGGTCTTCCTGGGTTGCTGTCCCTGATTAAATTTAGCACACATTACAAGAGTTTTCATCTCGGTGGTGGTGCTCCTGCATTTGTATTGAATATAATGGGACATACGACCAGAGGAGGCTCTTGCAGTTTCAATATACTGCTTCAGTGTTAAACTTGAGCAATGGGAAGCAATGCCTGTGAACAGGAAGGAGTACATGGGACGAGCGTTGCACAACCACCTTCTGTTTGGGGTGTGCCACCCATACTGCCCTGACAGTTTTTCTGGGCTGCTATATAGGCAGGGAGATGGCATGTGTGAGTTGCATCAGATCTGCATGTCAGGTCCTGCTGAACCCTCTGCAAATGAGCTGTAATGTTTAATCTCTTCTATGAAACAAAACAAAAAAACCCTTTACTGCGAGCAAGCTTGGCAGCTAGATTTCTGTCAAAATAACAGATACTATTTTCCTTTTTTTTTTTTAAGTCAGAGATCTAGGGAATGGTCAGGATAAGGAAATGCATTTTGCCGAGGTCATTCATTTTTGGCATGTATATTGTATAAACTTCATTTGGAGTTTTTGGTTGGGAATATGGGCAGAGGCAGGGAGGAGAGCATCTTCTTGAGCCACAAATCAGGTGTGTGGGTGGGGGGAAAGCAAAGTCAGCCTGGCTTTCCATGATTTTTAAGTTCATTTTGGGTATGAGCATTCATTCTGCTTTACTCCCTTTATTTCAGTTTTACATAAGTGTGTTAAATATAAATCCTTTGCTTACTGTTCGCATGTGTGAGAGAACCCCGGTTGGTTTCCAGCTGCTATAATATCTGCAATCAGTCTTAACTTTACTCAGCTGGCTATGTTGTTGTTGTTGTTATTTTGTTCTTATAAGTAACCTTTCTGTAATAGTGTATTATTAGAATTTGCTTCTGCATGTTGTTGTTGGCCTTGCATTTTATATCTCTGCACGGTAAAAAGCAGCTGTTTCCACTTGGTCTCCTTTGGAGGTTCAGTTCACTGTCTTGTGTATGTGTGAGGGATACCCACCATTTCACCCTCTTGTTCATTGCATCTTCTCTGGCCTTCTTCTGTAGCTACATCCACATAATCCCAGCTGATCAGTATAGTCTACCTGAAGCCTTTGTCATTACAGCTTTCCATGACTCCTAGGGCTCTTAAGATGTGCGCTAAATTCACCGTAGCTTACAGAATGATTTGGAATGTGAGAGTGTATAGTAGAGCAGTCTTCAACCTTTTTATACCCAGGACCACCCAGTTTTAACCCAAAACTGTTTGGTTTTAACCTAGACATGCGTGTGTGGGGGGGGGGGGGCTTTCTGAATCTTTTCCCATACAGTATATTTGCATTGTTGCAGCGCTCCTCTTGCAACCCACCTTAGATCAGGCCATGGCTTTAGCAGTGTATCCTGACCAGTTGAAGACCAGTGAATTAATATAAAAAAAATTGTAATACGTTAAATCTATGAATGCACACCCACTTTCCCCACTGAGGATTCCATAGCGTTACAAAACCTTGCCGTGACACAGACAGCACAGAATAGAAAGAGAAGTGAAAGACGGATGGGAAATTGATAGGAGCAACCTCCTAGAACACTGCTTGCCCTGCGATCCCATGATATTTACTCATAAGCAAGTCTTCCTGGGTATAGTGGAGCTTACTTACAGATAAACGCTATAGCCCTGATAGATAAATAGGAAACAAAATGTGACATTCACCATTTTCACCTCTCCTGTTCTAATTTTCTGCAGTTGGAGCTTATGCGTGCATTTTCAAAAAAAGGAGACAATGGAACACGAGCATATGTTTTCCTAACAGCCACAAATTATTTGTAGTGTACACAGTATCTGTGTTTGTATGTAATGAAGATAATTAAGCAATAGCACCCCTTTCTGTCACCCCCTTCTCTGATGGTGATAAAGCTGTTAAAGAGTGTGAATGGAAAGAGCACAAAAATCAACTGCCTTGCAAAACAGTCCATGTTGAACTGCTGAAAATGAGTGGATTGAGAACTCTGGACTTGGTATGCTGTGACTTCAACATAATGGCCTCCCCCACATACCCACGATGTTGAACAAAACACTCATTATAATGATATGGGCTCTCTTTGCTACTACCTCCTAAATGTGTAGGCATGTAAAATCTTATAAATGTCTACACTAGATGATTTACTTGTTGAAACAGTATTTTCTGAGCACTGTAACCAAGAGCTAACTGCTTGGCTGTCTTCCACATGATATTCTTGCAGAGAAGCTGGTAAAATTTGGTCTGGGTGTGGTAACTGGTAGGTGTATTTGTAGCTCCTTCCTTTTTAACATGCAAGATGTACTTGCATGTAATCGTGAGGGGTGCATCCTTCTAGGCCAGTGATGGCCAAACTTGGCCCTCCAGCTGTTTTGGGACTACAGTTCCCATCATCCCTGACCACTGGTCCAGTTAGCTAGGGAGTTCAGGCAATTGCAACTTCCCTAGGGGGAAGGGACAAATCTCAGTGTGGTTTGCATGCATTCAGTCACTGGCCTCTCTGGGTAGGGTTGGGAAAGACCTTTCTCTGAAATCCCGGAGAGAGCTTTCCAGTCACTGTAAGCAATACTAAGCTACAAAGACTACTGGTCTGACTTGGCTTAAGGGAAAGCTTCCTATGTTCCAAATATTGTTGGGGGGGGGGAAATGTGGCTGATAGGCCCATGTGTTTCCACAGCATATAAATTTTATTGTCGTATGTAAAATGGCCCCATGGTTCAGTATCAGATTCATTTTCACCCCTTGTGCTATGCAGTGTTCTGCCTAGAACTACAATATGATGATTATTTCAAGCACTTCTCCTTATTTTTGGGTCTGTTCCTTATTTCAGAATGGCATCAGACATGTCTGTTCAAACTAAATTTGAAATCGTCAATTTCATAGGGCAACCTGAATTTTGGATAGGCGGCAAAGGATAGGGTTGTGCAAAGTTCTTACTGGTTAAGCTGAAAATATAGCAATGGAAGCTGTTGAAATATTTAGTCTTTCTTGTTTTAAAGTTAGTTTCAGCCGCAACCTTAAGGGTCATGCTACTTGGCATCCTGGAGCAGAAACTGTCCCAGTGGCCTGGAACATTTTACAGCAGCTGAGTTAAGTGACGTGTAAATATTTCAGCATGTGAAAAGTTGGGAGACTACTCTTGACCCAGTTAATGGCTGTTTCAGAAAAGTTCTTGGAATTGGCAGGCTGTTGCCGTTGATCCTCTGCCTCTTAGAAGCAAGCGCCATGTAAAATGGGATTTGCTCCTAATTAATAGTTGTTGCTTGGGATGAAAGCATTTTTAGTGCAGAAGCCAGAAAAGAAAATGTGGATGGAAAGGCGTGTGGGAATGTTTTCCCAAAAGAAAAAAGGCAGAGTCAGAAGAAAGCCAGAATCATTGTTTGAGGTGTCAATATTCATTTATTGTAATCTGACTTTGAAGACAGTACAAATGCTACTGTATTGCCAAGTAATAGTGAATTAAGTCAGACCTCAAGGAGGAAGAGTAAACCTTTTTTTATTGCCATTAATAGGAAAATTGGGACGCAGGTGGCGCTGTGGGTTAAGGCCTCAGCGCCTAGGACTTGCCGATCGAAAGGTCGGCGGTTCGAATCCCTGAGGCGGGGTGCGCTCCCGCTGCTCGGTCCCAGCGCCTGCCAACCTAGCAGTTTGAAAGCACCTCCGGGTGCAAGTAGATAAATAGGGACCGCTTACCAGCGGGAAGGTAAACGGCGTTTCCGTGTGCGGCTCTGGCTTGCCAGAGCAGCGATGTCACGCTGGCCACGTGACCCGGAAGTGTCTCCGGACAGCGCTGGCCCCTGGCCTCTTAAGTGAGATGGGCGCACAACCCCAGAGTCTGTCAAGACTGGCCCGTACGGGCAGGGGTACCTTTACCTTTACCTTTTAATAGGAAAATTGTGGTACCAGAAGGTAATGAAATGTATTTATGCTTTAAATTAGGAACTAATTAATTCCTCCTTCCCTGGCCTTGGAGAAAAAAATTGTGAGCTGGAGCACCTGTGAGGCCACAGGTTTCCCCATCCCTTCCATAGAACTCTGTGGAGACTTTCTGGGCAGTCCCTGCAATCTCTTTCCCCTCCTTGTTCCCTTGTTTGGGATTTACTGCACATACAGAGAAGAGAGGACTCCATTTCTGAAGTTTTTGACATGGCAACCCTAAGCATTGTGCTTCTACCTCTTCCCGTGCCTCTTGCCATGCTTCATATATTATTCCCAACTTGGGTAAAAAGTATAATCCATGTATGGGAAGCCTGCATGTGTTCTGCAGTGTAGATTTTGTATGGGAAGTGGCTTTTGCAGTGCTAGTACGGACCAGCTATTGCACTCTGATTGAAAGCTGTTTTGCTGCATGCCTTCTTAACAGTATGTTTGGGTTTGCTTATTTCTCTTCTCTGCCCCATCCCATTTCATCTTCCATTTATCTTTCTCTTCAACCTGCTTTTCTTCAGTGATGGACAAGTACCATCCGCCGTCAGAAATATCAGTTTTTGGAATTGGCTTGAATATTTTAAAATGAAGACCTATTATTTCAGAGCCTCTTTGGAATTTCATGGCCTTGTTTCTCCTGATTGATAGCAAGGCCTGATTGATGAAAGGACGTGGCCCCATCAACCCAGTGCTTCTTCAGAGGGGCTGCACCGCTCTTTCCTTTCCCTTCCATGGCACTGAGGACAGCAGAGTCTCACAATAAGGAGGGCTGACCCAGAGCCTCCATTATGTCCTAGAATGCTGCTGCTGCTGAAGCAGCATCCCAAATGTTAGGACCCCTGGGAAGCATAATGAATTATATATTGTTTTAAATTGTGCTGTTTTCTGTAACCCTGCCCTTGGACCATTTGGCGAAGGGAGGATAGTAAGCATAACTTATATATAAAACAAAAGGCACCCTAACTTCTTTCCCAAAGGGCAAAGAGAGGGGGGGGGGAGGACAGCTGTAGATTATACCTTAAAGGCTTATTATGATGAGCTTCTCAAAACAAATAACTCACTGCTTGGATCAGCCCCAATGAGGTTGGATTTAATAGAGCCAAATAAAGCTGTTCAGCCAAATAAACTGGCCTGAAGGGTGTAGCACAAAGGGTTTTGGCTCCTATGCACTCAGGTTTGCCCAGAAGGCTGGTGCAATGTGATATTACAAATGCGGAATGAGAGTGCTACAGAAAGGTCAAGTCTTATATAGGCAGAAGCTGTGGGAACTTCCTCTAACAGAGCTCGCTGTTTCTAGCTCCTTTCTCCTTTCTTTCTTTCTTTCTTTCTTTCTTTCTTTCTTTCTTTGTTTTTTTTTTTTTTTTAAAGATGTGCCCATAGCAGCTGCTGAACCTGCCACAGAGTATGACGGGGCATGCAGTCTGCTCTTCACTGAGCAATCCTGACGACGTCTTCACACACACACACACACACACACACACACACACCCCACCCCCCATTGTAATAATTTTATCCATTTCTTGGCTTTTCAGACCTCCCGTCGTCACCCCTGTCGGCTTTTGGTTTCCACAACAGTCTTAGAAGTTCAATTGTGTACATGAAATGCATGTTCCAACTAATTATCAGAAGGAGTTGAGAGAAATAATTCTCACAGTGGAAGATTTGGGGTGCCTTTATGAACTGGTGCCCAAACAATTCCCTGAAACATTTTCTGCTTTGGAGCGGAAAATAGCAGTAGAGGCAGAGTTGCCCATTTGTACCATACACAAACCCTCCCTAGACAGTAGAGCATTGTTTCCCAAACTTGGGTCTCCGGCTGTTTCTGGACTACAGTTCCCATCATTCCTGACCACTGGTCCTGCTAACTAGGGATGTTGGAAGTTGTAGTCCAAAAACAGCCGGAGACCCAAGTTTGGAAAACGCTGCAGTGGAGGATCCACCTAACTGTGGAAGACCTGGTTTACAAATCCTCAAATATATTACAAATACACTTTCCTCCCTAAAAATTTCAATTGACGCCATAAAACCTTTAGTAATACTGTGTCTCCTTAGTACACCATCAGTGATACAGATATTGTGTGATAGCATTCTGCTGCTGCTTCCTCAGTCTCTTCCTTCCACAAAATGCCCCCACTAATCACACAGACCAAATTGTCCTTTTCTGCAATTTCAACCAGGACCCTCTGACCAGTGACCTCCATGTCTGTAGTTTCCAGATCGCTGGCCTATAGCTATGAGCCAAGGGAGTGTCCATTAAGTGGCCTATCAGCACTTGACCTTTGGAATTTTCCTGTCTAGAATATAAGCTGATAGGTTGGACTGTAAACCAGTAAGGCCTGCAACAGCTTCCTTATAATTGTAGCAACTGATCATTAGCAGGCTACATAACAAAGTAACAACCAGGCTTCAGCTACAGGTAATGTTTTCGCCTCTCATTTTTGTCAACAATATCACATTCGTAACATTCATTGTCATGCAGCTGCTGAGATTATTCTCACCCATCTCTGCAGGTTCAAGGTTCAGAGAGAACAAGAGTTCACAGAAATAGTTGATACACTTGAAATAAGCCGAACTGCACCTGCATTTCTACAGAGTTGGACGCTACTGTCTTACAGCCGTACAAATTTTAAGAGAATTCTGTGATAAAATCAAGATTGTAGAGTACAGCACCATTAATTGCAAAAACATTACAGTTAGCACTGTGGAGTACTTTAATATATGTTTATAAATGCATGCATACTGTACTATTATACTGCAGGTGAATAACATGCTACAAACATTTTCTAAAATCTTCTTCTGTTCAGCAGTTCTCATCTGAAATGTTCTCTCTGGTTATTTTTAAATCTGTCGCTTTCCAGATGTTCCAAACTATGAAATGGCTGGCTTTTTATGACTTTCCTATTCATGTTAACAGAAATTCATTTAGACCTTTCAATCTAATTTTCAAATGTTATTTAATTGAGATTCTACTTGGAAAATTTTATGGTAGCCGATTAATTTCCTACTTTCCCTCAATTTCTTCCTCCCCACAAAGCTGTTATTACATTTTATCTGCTGAAGAAATAACTGTGGCAGTTAGGTTCCTGGGCAACTGGAATTGCAGTTGATTGGTAAATGATAAACTTCCTGAGTAATTAATGTGCATAGATATAATTGTGTTAACCTTATTGGAAACGCTTTAACATTAAAAAATGGAAAATCAAATTAATGGGCACAGTTCTATTGTATGCTGCCTATTTACTCTCCCCCATCGGCCCCCTTTCTTCCTTGGTAGTTCATCAATTTATTTAACAGAATTTGAATATTGCTTAAATAAAACGTCTGAATGGTTCGCAAGGAACTACAGTATGCTGCCAACTGCCAACTAACAAATATATTGTAGCCTTAGTAGAGAAAGAAGGAAAATAATAAATCTCATGTGTGATCTTCAAAAGCTGAAGGATGTGACTAAATGAGATGTAACGCAGCATTACAACATTTTACATGAACTGCTTCTGAAGAAAGTGGTTTGAGGGAAGCATCAAGTTCAGTATATTCTACTCGGTGTAGTAAGTGGCTTATACATTTATTTCATGTAAACCTCTTAGAAGTTTTGGTGATTAAGGGGTATAGAAACATTGTTAAATGCAAAAGTGGAGGGTTACCATAAAATATATTGAATCAGTTTTCACATAGTAAAACAGGCACAGAAAGGTTCTTGGTAGTTACTGCTAAATATTTAGAGACCAACGAGAAAAGCTGGTAGGAAATGAGGGGGGTTTTTTTGTTAGTGGTAATATTAGCATAGGTTTACTCCTTCTGTCGCTCTGCTTGACATATGAATATATGAAGTGGGCTTACTCCAAGTCAGACAATTGGTTCAGCAAGCCTCAGTGCTGTCTACTCTGACAGCAGCTCTCTGAGGTCTCATTCAGAGAGATCTTCCCCTGCACTGTTCCCTGAGATGCTAGGGATAGTACCTGCATTTATATATGCAATGCTTGTGCTCTACATCATTGAGCTAAGTGCCCAAGAAGAGCAGAAAGAGGTCCAAGCACCTGTTTCCCCGATGGACATGTTTGAAGACTATGATATCTATGTAATGCATTCCATTGGCTGAGTTTGCTAACCATGGTGGTATTGCACAATGTTAGAACCATGCCAGTTAATGTATATGCAAGTTCATGTTACGTGGAGGGCTCCTCATTCCCAAGGAGTTTACAATCTAAACAACAGGAAAACAAGAGGGGTTGGGAGGAAGAGATAGACAAGGACAGGGGCAGGAAAACATCAGCAAATTCTGTTACATGTAATTGAAACATGTCCCGAAAGCTAATCCAAAAGTCACACAAAAAATGTGGTTTTGAGGAGGAATTTGAAGGAAGCGGGAGAGGTTGACAGAGTTGCTTCATCCTGAACCTCCTGAATATTTCATCTTGCTGTGATGATGGATTGAGTGGCACAGAATTTTATTACGTAATGCAAGGTTGAGGAGCCCATGGCCTTCAAATTCCCATCAGCGCTTGCTAGCATGACCAGTGGTCAGGGGTGCTGATGCAGCCAAGCAACACCTAGAATGCATCAGGTTCCCCTCTTCCTCTTGTGGGGTAAGATCAGTTCCATGGTAAACAACAAGTCAGCCTACCCTTCTGAAGCATAAGAAAACTGTATCTGATGTCAGAGCATGTCTATTTAAAATGCTGCTGTGGAATGTCTGATTATACAATTCAACAGTCATGAGTTATGCAGTGAATAAAGCTTGCCTAAATCCACATGTCTGTCTTAAAGGATTTGTTGCTGTTTCTTATGGGAGTAGTTCCATAAAGCTGTGTAATCTTATGAACGCACTCTTCAAAGACAGCTCCAATAAATCCTTGGGCCATACTTCCAAATAAATGTTTGCCACAGGATTTTTGTAATTGGTAAACATTTTAATAACGTGCCTATTTAAAAATGGATGGTTTTTCCTAAGTATGTAATGTTAATTTTAGATTGAGGGCTAAATGCCCTGTACGAGAAATCTTTTCCCTGGGTGGCTGTAACACATTGAGCATAAAAGGGCAGTTATGTGCTAACCTTTTCTTCTTCTTAAAGCATCTGTTAGTAGTGTTGACTCAAGTTATCTTACAGTAGCTTAAAGAAGCAATCCTCCCCTTCTAACTTGAAGGGCTTCCTGCCCAAGTTCATGAAGCTAAATGTGGATAAGCATCAATAGGGCCTCCACTGCTTTGCTTCAACGCACTTAAATTTGAGCCTGACCAAGCAGGAATGTTGCTGGTACTTCTCTTTGAAGCCATCCATCTTTTCCTTGTAGCTGCATGTTATATGAACTTATCAAAGATGGGGGAGGTTCTGTGTTTTTATAGCAGTATTTAGACGGTACAATTGAAAGCCAAGGCTTGTTTAATTTTTATCAATGTTTGATTGACCATTGATTTGCAATATTTTATTATTGTTAGCTAAGAAGACACCACAATGTCTTATTAGCAAAAATCGAAAGCTAGAGGCAAAATAAAATTGCAAATGGCCATGCAGTTAAGCTCCACAATCTCAGCGTGATCACCATAAAAATAACAGTGCCAGCAAATGGCCTCAAAGTTGTGGCAATAAAATCAACAATTAAATACCTGAGAGAAGATATTGATGCTGGTTCTGAGATGGTGGCAAAGATGGGGCCAGGCAGGCCTCTTTGGGAAAAACTTTCCACATCCAAGGAGCCCCCTCTTGTGTCCTCACTTCTGCTAGAGGGAACATTTTTGCAGAAAGGGTCTTAGTCTAATTATTAAACTTTCTGTGTAGTATGACTAGCTTTTGATATTTTCTTAGAGCCTCTGCAGCCTGGAAACAGTTCATGAATCATTATCAGAAGCTTTGGTTTAAAATTCATTAACACTGTACTTTTGCTTTCGAAGAGCAAACAGACTTGAAATGAGGTATATTAGATGGGATATTTAATAACAAGATTTGGTGTTGCTGAAATACTGTGTGAATCATACTGTTGTCTGTCTTTCTTTAAGCATGTGCACACACACAGAGAAACATAAAGTAGTCACATGCCTGATACCTTTTAGATTTCCTCTTCTAGACAACTGTCAAAAACTACAGAAAAATTGCTCTTTTGTTATGGGAATATTGTATATTCCAATGGTGCCATGGTAGACTCTGTACACAAGCCTTAATAGCTGGTTTATCTTACTGGAAGTCAGTGAAATACTAACACTACCCTTTTCAAGAAGTTTTGTTTTTCTATGGCATCTGCTCTGGAGAAATAACAAGCTGTTTCAATCCCATGCAAATTGGTACTGTCATCTGATGTTAACTAATCATTTTAAAGGAACAAATTATATCACTTGCATTATTTGTTGCTGTTGGGAAGACTGTGTTTTCTTGATTTTATGTGCCCCTTGATGAATTGGTTAAAATTGTATTTCGCTTGTACACAAGAGATGTGTGTGTTGTGCCTTCATATCCCCCTGATTTCAAGAACAATATACTTAATTCATTGATATGGATATCTAAAGTAAAAGGTTTACCTTCCCACCACAGTAGTATGTTTTTATCTACTTGAACTGGTATGCTTTCAAACTGCTAGGCTGGGACAGAGCAACGGGAGCACACCTTGTCACACGTGGATTCGAACTGCCAACCTTCCGATCGGCAAGCCCAAGAGGCTGAGTGCTTTAGAATAAGGTTACCAGACGTCCTCGTTTCCCAGGGACAGTCACCTTAGTTTACACCACAGTGCCACCCGTGTCCCTATTGATGTCTATGTCCATGGAGGTGGGTTAAAAATACCAGAATTTATTTAATTCCCCAGCAGTGAAGTGTGTTAATAGGACACACTTTTCTGTGAAGGTTGTTATTGTTCTGTTGTATTTATTCTGTGTATTTGATTTTAAATGGTTGGCACGTTGTGTGATATTTTATATATTTGTGTTGCTTTGAGGCGTGTTATGTAGAAAGCAATCACTAAATGCAATTAATAATAATTGGGGGTGGGGGTCAGTGAAACTGACAGGTGCACTGTTGTAATGTAACATTAATATGGCTTGTTAATTATTAGGTTATAGGAATTTAACAGCCTTACAGAGTTTTTAGCAAACCTATTTGTTTTGTTTATACTATTCATGTTTACACAGTCATGCCTGACAAATTGTTTTGTAGTGTCCTAGATTATTGCATTTTAAAATAATACATAATGAAGCTTTTGTGGCTAAGAGATTTCTTCCCTACATAGTTTTCTTCACGGATTTTCTTTGTGTAGCTGGCTGCAAACAAGACGTGCAATTAGTGTGTGCCCTTTGGGTATTTGTAATGTGTTTCAGGGAAGCACTTTGTAGTGTCATTCATTCAGGTAGCACATAATAATGTTCAGCCATTGCAATAAGCAAGTAATGTGAAATGGTATGAGTAGATTGGAGAGAGGGGAATTTGAGGGGACCAGAACAAGCAGCATAAGGTAATGATAAAAACTGACAAGGGTTTTTTAAAAAATCTACATTTCAGTTGTCACTGTGGTGAGAAATAAGTATCAAGATGGATTTTAAGCTGCTCTGCAGGTTTACGCTTGGCTCTTGAAATAGTTTGCATTTGAGACTACTGCTAACAGGGTAGATGAGGAGGCTGACAAGCAAAAACTAAAGTAAGTATTAGAAATAAAAGAAATAACTTGGAAACTTGGGGTATGTGAACGAAGGTGAAGGCTTAGAAAAGAGAAGAGAGTTTGATTGTTTTTTCAAAAACCCTGAATAATTTCCATACATGGGAAATTGGACTGGCCGGGTTGTAGAAAGAGAAAGTCATTATAATGAGTATCAGTGTCTTACAAGTAACAAATGGCTGGAGAAACCCAAGGCCTGTTGTTTAAATGTGAGATAGAGTGTGTAATAATCTGAACGGTGTGAGATCCTCTGCATCAAAACAAGATTTTGTTTTGAACCAGGTGACTTCTTCTGGGTGTAGATAGTTTAGTATGTCAGAGATAAAGTGCTTAGGTGGGCACCAGGTCTGTGAACATTATAGAGCCCAACTTAAGTAAGGCATTGAGTGTGGGGAATGCTGCACAGGTAAGATCTCTGCTGCCTTGGAACCTTGTATCTTGAGCTAGTTGTGACTTCACATTGCCTAAACTTCCTATAGAATTTTATATAGCAATGGAAAAGGGGGTGTAAAGTATGACAAACCATTGCACTGTCATTTAATGACTCCTTGGAGGTTACAGGATTTTAGGTAATTTTACTAGATTTTTATACAAGAATGAGACTTGAACTTTGAGTGCTCTTCCCACACTTTCTTCCATGCATATTCCATGTAAATTCCACTTTGCATTAATAATAGTTCCCTGTTGTATCTGAACTTGAACTTAGGGAATTTAGATGGTGGTTCTAACGATGGATAGTTTTAAAGAGACCTGGATATTAAACCAGAGGTTTCAGGAACATGAATGCAAAAAATAGGAAATATAAATAGGTTTTAAAAACCAGTCCACTCCATTCTTAATCTTTGTGAACCCTGCAAAGTTGTAGGGTTTTGTGTGTGTGTGTAGATGCTTGGAGAGGAGTTGGGGACATTACCACTAATTCTCCATCACTTTTTTTATTTTACTTTTCTAGCATTGTATTAGTATTCACAAGTATATTTATGACTGAGTACTTACACATTGTAGGGACGGGGTGGCGCTGTGCGTTAAACCACAGAGCCTAGGACTTGCCGATCAGAAGGTCTGGTTCGTCAGGAGCGGCTTTGTCATGCTGGCCACATGACCCTGAAGCTGTACGCCGGCTCCCTCGGCCAATAAAGCGAGATGAGCGCCGCAACCCCAGAGTCCGTCATGACTGGACCTAATGGTCAGGGGTCCCTTTACCTTTACTTACACATTGTAAAGAACAGGATATGACGGACAGTCTCTCCTGGTGATCCAGCAACTCATGAGATCTGGTGAGACCATCAGCCAAACAGGGGAGAGGGTGTGGAATTTAAGTTAGTTGCTGACGGTTTCACAGTGGGATAGGAACTTTGTCTGGGTGGGCAGACTATCTGAGTGCAATCAAATATGGACTTCCTGTCTTGAGGCAGTGCAGGCAGGGGTTGTTTGTGGGATCAGAAAGTGAATTGGCTCTGTTACAGATAAGGATTGCCTGTGGGCAGGCCAAGTTCTGATTACCTGAGTGGGGTTAGCTAGGCAGGGCAACCAGGTTTTGATTCCCAGTGGAGAGGTTAAATCCTAGAAGGGGCTGGCTGGGTGTTGCTGGTTAGAACACAGATAACCCGTGAGAAAAGTCTACCTGAGATTTGGTTTGATAAAGTGCACTGTTTAAAAACTTACCTGTTTTTAACAAAGTTTTGAGCCTTACTTATGAAACCATCAAACGTAATTAAATAAATATACAGTTCTGTTCCAGAAGTGCCTCCTCATATTTTGAACCTCTAACTGGGGAGTGGATGCTGGGCATCCTTCACAGAAGTTTAGAATATTTCTGCTGTGAGATCATAAATGCTACCACAAACAGTTAAATGAACTCTGCTTTTGAATACAAGGGAAGTTTTATCTATTCACACACCCAAAATATTGGCCAGCACCCATCTTCAGTGAGGGATGCTTGTCCCACAAGGGCTTATGTTGTAACAGGGAAGTATGGTGAGGAAAGACTGTGATGATGTGTCTTTGATTGCTATTCTACAGGATGATTTCTAGCTTTAATTTTGGCTTTTATACATATATATGTTTGGGGTCCTCAAGTGCATGCATAATGGCTGTTTCATTACATTGCTGCATTAGGAATTGTGGCATAGAATCATAGAATTGCAAAGTTGAAAGGGACCCTGAGGGTCATCTCATTTAACCCTTGCTATGCAGGAATTGGCAGTTAGGGCACTTTTCTTTTATGTGCACTTTTTATTATTTTCTTTTATGTGCACTTTTTATTATTTAGAATTACCTGGCATTTTCAAAAAGGAAAAATTAAAATTCTTCGCTTTTCCAAAAGGAGTTTATGCACTTCTTCATCAGACATAGACTTACCAAAATAAATCTTGCCCAGTCAAAAAAAATAATAGCAGATCTGAATTTCTCACACCCAAAAACATATTTTTAAAGACCCCTCCCCCCTGAAGAAATTTGTAAAAATTACATTTCGCCCCCCCCCCCACACCAAATAACAGTCCTTACTGGAGTATTTAAGGTGACTCTCTGCAGCAAAGTTTGGAAGCCTGTGCTTTTTACACAACTCTCCTGTCGCAATTCTTGTTTGCTGCTCTACCCGTCTGTGTATCATTTATGCACAAGTTTCAGTGGTGGGTTTATGCCTGTAGAGAATTTTCATGGTTTATTATTAGTGAACACTGCTAACAGTACTTCTTAAAATAGGGCTGATATAGCAACTAAATATAGACCTTTGAAGACTTGAGAGAGTCTCCTTTCCACTTAACCCCAGTTACTCAAAGTTAGTTGCAAAAGAAAACATTGGACCATTCCACTTGCTAGAAATGCATGTCTGGTCTTTTCCCAGGTGGAAGCAATTCCATAGCTGCAAGTTTAGGAACGTGTATATTAAGAAGGGGCTCCTGGCACATTATGGAGATGGCAGCAAGCCATAGAGTAGATAGCAGTTTCTTAAGTCCTATAGGTTCTGAGCTATTCAGGGTGTCTGTAGAGCAAAGCTTGCACTTTCCCCAGCAGCCTTAGTCTTTATGGATCTCATGCATACCATACAATAAAGGGTAGCTGATGCTCCAGTGCATTTATTATATTCAGACTTCCAGGAACAAACAGTTACGACCAGTTCCATTGTGATTTTTCAGCCCCTCTGAGGTTTCAAAATAAAGTAATATAGTGGATAAATAGAGCAATTTGTACATGTTTTAATTGCAGCATCTTTTATATTGGTAGTTTTGTATTTACCCAGCTTGCTTTTTCGTGTGTGTTTAAATGTTGCATCTTTTTATAGGCATTTTTGTACTTACCCAGATTGCTTTATTGTACTCCATAATTTTATTGACTTTTTCTGGTCTCTAAAGTTAATTGTGCAATAAATATATCACAAATTGCTTTGGAAAGTCTCCGACTTTCAAAAAGCAGTTTTCCATGTGAGAGGGGGAGCTACTCTTTCAGAATGTAGCCCAAAGTTCCCTTGTGGGCACAGAAATACTTGCGGGATTCTCAGGATCATTGTCATTACAAGGTTTATAAATATACTAAACAGAGCATTTATTGTGCTTACAATGTATTTTGGGTTCTCTAATTTCTCTCCAAATCCCTCCCCCCCCCCCACCCAAAGACACTATTTCGTATGGCTTGAACATTTCTGAGGAAATTTTACATCTCTTGGACACTGGTGTTTTTCAGGAGACGTTTACAAGCAAAGGTGACAACTAAGGCTTTGGAATCTTTTAATCAACATATTCGTGTATATAGAAGGTTTCTATCTTAGTACCATTATCCTAAACTTGTCTACTTGAAAGCAGTTCCCATTGCTCCTCATGGGAATAGTTTAAAATAAAAATGAAGGCTGTTTAGAACATAAACTTCTGGTTGTTCACTCTTGTTATAAATGCTCTAAGTTTGGCTAAAACCAAATATATGGGATTGCCTTTTGCCATATACTGAACATTTTCAAAATTGAGCGTATGAGAAGGAAGAAAAGGGTGAACTCTGTCCTACAGGCCTGTGCTGCTGTTTCACTGCTATTACAATGCTCATCCTTTAATAGCATGGGATTACACAGTATTATCATCTTCAGATTGACTCAGGTGGCACTATTTTTATTTAATCTGTATTAAGGTATCGCTGGGCATCTTTGGTCTTGCAGTATAGTGGTAATGCGATTTGCTATTTTTATAAAAGTGAACATGGCTGAATAAATCCAGCCACTACCAAGAACTGAAAAGATTATAGGCATGAATTTAGGGCTTTCAGTTTCTTTCTATTGGTGAGAAGTTGCATTCTATGATTTTTCTTTACAATTAAAACGCTGATGGACGGTCTCAGAACAGTCTAATCCAGGGGTCAGCAAACTTTTTCAGCAGGGGGCCGATCCACTCGCTCGGAACTTGTGGGAGGCTGGACTAGATTTTTTTTGGGGGGGAGGATGAACAAATTCCTATGCCCCACAAATAACCCAGAGATGCATTTTAAACAAAAGGGCACACATTCTACTCATGTCAAAACACGCTGATTCCCGGACCATCCACTAGCCAGATTGAAAAGACAATTGGGCCGGATCCAGCCCCCAGGCCTTAGTTTGCCTACCCATGGTCTAATCCAGCCTTTCTCAACCTGTGGGCCCCCAGATGTTGATGAATTACAACTCCCATCACCCCTAGCTAGCAAGGTCAGAGCTCAGGGATGATGGGAGTTGTAGTCCAACAACATCTGGGGACCCACAGCTTGAGAACCGCTGGATCCCTTTATGAAATTGTGGTGCAACATTTCCTCCTTCCGGAAGTGAAAACTCCTTAAGATACCCAAACAAGTGTATTTAATTTTTGAAATTCATGAAAATGAACATTTTCTTACTATTGCATAGATATAAATGCATGATTTTTAGGCAGTGCAAAACTGCTTAACATCCATTGCAAGTATTCATTTATTTGCATTAAGTAAAGAGAGGTAAGTACTGTGCATGTCTTTGCAGCATGACAGCCTTAACTGACCTCTTGAACTGTATCCTTTAAGTATAGGTTTGCATTGTGTTAAATGTTCCATCAGTCTTTGTTTCTTGCTTAAATGAACTCTGAGCAAGAAAAAAGGATAATATAAACCCTCTGGTTATAAGACTCCAAGGACTTTTCTACATGGATATCTTTTTCAGTGTATTAAAGTTTAAATTGTATGTACCCAAGATTGAAATGGACCTAAATAATCCATTTCACCCAAGAGAAATTGCAGTTGATCCACTTTATCACCTTGCTAGTGAATGAAATGTTTTGAGCCTAGCATTTAATTTCCAAGATTTTATAGAAAATCCACGGGGGGTTTCTTCAAACTGGGTTTTTGTCTGCTTCCGCTACTGTTTATTTATAAGCCGCCTTTCCACCAAAAAGACCCCCAAGGCAGTTCACAAAGGATAAACACACACAATCAAATACAAATGAAACAGATTATGAAAAATTCAAACTAAGCTTCCTTAACTGTGGAAACCACCCCTTCACTGAGCCTTCTCTTGGCTTGTTACAATTGAAAGGT
Organism: Podarcis cretensis; assembly: GCF_951804945.1. NCBI lineage: Eukaryota > Metazoa > Chordata > Lepidosauria > Squamata > Lacertidae > Podarcis > Podarcis cretensis. Next base: position 95,916,281 of record NC_137172.1, on the reverse strand, counting down.
TTGTACAAGGGCCTAAAACAAAGATTGTGGATGGACAAGCTGCAGCAGTTGAAACTCAAGTAGTTCTAATAGAATGATGCCATTGACATCCAGTTTGATGCTGCTTAATTTTTATAATGAAAATATAATAAGAACAAAGAAGAAGCAAGCTATTATTAATAAGCACAGTATCCAAGTCAGAATGGATTTTAACAATTTTATCCAGGTGTCCTAAAATGGAATGGAATCTGATGTCTGGCTGCCCCCAGTCCTACACTAAAATTTCCACTGAATTCTGGCCCAAACCTTTTATCATTCACAATAACTGAAGCTTGATGACATAGCATCACTCATCAGGCTACAGCGAAGAGGTATTTTCTGGAACAAAAACTGCCTACAAATTGGTGTCTTGGGTTTTGATTTTGTTTGTCCTCTTTCCTCGTTCCTTTTCCCTTGTGTGTTGTGGTTTTTAGATTGTAAGCCTGTGGGTAAGGAGTGGCTTGTTTTTATCTAATGTGAGCTGCTCTGAGACCCCTTTTGGCTGAAGACTGGGGTACGAATTCTGTCAGTAAGTAAATGTCTACCCTTAAGGAAGGCATAAATATAACAATGCTGCCTTTCTCCCATGGTACTAATGAAAGGGTCCTGGACCTGAGTTGATCCATGCTAGAGAGGTTTCAGCAACTTGATGCATAAGTGGAAGCAGTATTTCATTAACAATTCAAAGGATGTTTGCACATTTGTTGCTAGTTATACTGAGCTATGCTCTGCCAAGTTGTCTGCCTTTGCACCTGCCGGTTCATGGGGTGCTCACTGCTCATCTGGTGTATGATAGTGGGAACAGCAGTGCCAACTGGATTTTAAGTTGCTCTCATAATTTATTCATTTTGTCTGTTAATGCTGTTCAACCACCCCAGTTAAGATTGCTTTATGTTTGTATATTAAGTAAAAAATGCTGCTTTGGCCAGTTTATTCCCCCCCTCCCCCATATTTTAAGTGTGGTGGAATAGTTAATTCACAAAGGAAACTCGGCTTTGAGAATTCTAATGAGAACTGAGTTGCTTTCAGCCAGTCACCTTGCAAGTGTTTGGGTTCCGTTGTTCTTTAACAGCATTTAAGAAATGAAATGCACACTTGGTAAAACCAGGGAATAGTTTTTTGATAATATACCTGAGAAGGGCCCATAGCTCATTAGAACATCTGCTTTGCACGCAGAATGTCTGACTCATCCCGTATATATCCAGGTAGGGCTTGGGGAAAACTCCATCTGAAACCCTAGCAAGTCATTACCATTCAGTGTAGACAATCCTGAGCTACGTGAACCAATAACTTCACTCTATAAAGACAGCTTCCTGTGTTCCTATGCACAATGCTTTCATGCACAACAACAGCTTAGGAGTGGGTGGTAGTATGTCTGCAATCCATCTTGGATGTCCTACCATAATATGCCAGCTGAGATTCATGCTTCATTTTGCTAGGTAATAGACAGGGAATATGGATTAGAGAAGGGGCATTGTTGAGTGTCATGGACTAGCTGGGCACAGAGGAATGGTGGGAGGCACCAGCTGGGCAACCTACAAAGGAAGAAGGCCCAGAGCCTGGGAATTAGTGGTGGGACAATGCTGAGTAGTCTGAGGGAGAAGGAGGAGAAGCCTCGGAGGAGGAGGTGACAGAAGCTGAAGAGGTAACAGGGTTTAGTGAGGAGGGAGAGTCTATGGAACAGAAGTCCAGAAGCAGGAGAGGAGAGGAGAGGAGAGGAGAGAGGCCAAGAGGCAGAGATGAGTCAGGCTGGTGAGGGTGTCTTCCCCTCCTGTCGTGACAAGCTCCCCTCCACCCTGGTCTCCCAGGACCAGGAGATGTATGAAGAGAGAGTAGCAGAGATCGACACGTTGACATAGTCTCAGATTGCTTGAGAAGGAGATTTAGGCAACTCTGGGAAGGCAGGGATCTTCAGCCTCTACAACTATCTCATAGAGATTTTAGAGTAGGTTATATTGAAGATAGTGTAATGCTTCTGATAATGATTTTTGTCAGTGGTTCTTTCTCCTCTCTCCAAGTGATAAATGGAAAAGTACATCAGTATTGCAGCACTTGAATGAACACATGACAGGATTCATCCCAGTTATATGCCAACTATCTCACAAGCATTCTTCCAGTAATGCCCTATCGAAGCTTCATTTCAAATAATTTTTAGTCAATAAGTAAAACGGCAATAGAACAATCATTTAATTCCTCTACCACCGATGATTACCAGAAGGGACCACATTATAAGGAATGACCCATGTGCAAGTTATGCTGGAATACAAATAATCCAGCTATGGGAACTTCCTCCTGCCACTCAGCACCCATTTCACAACATGCATTTGGATCATGCAAGCGTTGCTCATGTAGACAACTTGGGGTGATACTCTTGATCTGCTGGTCAAGAAGAAATACTAAATATTATTTTTTAAAATAAAAAGTTCTCTTTCTTAGCTCAATAGACTCAGTCCTCCAGGACTCCTGAATTTCGCAGGAGTTGGAGCTATTGAACCTACAACTCTTGTGGGAGTTCGCTTTGAAGTGTTTGAAGTTTTGTGGCCTGGGACCTTGAGCGTGTTTCAAAGTCTTGTAGATAGGCTGATCAAATTCATAAAGTCTTGATAGTTGATAAGATTTGGTTGCGTCCTGAAACCCCTGGATGATGAAGGCAGTAATAATATATCTTACAACATTCCTCTTTCTTTCTTTCTTTTTTGCATTGATATTCTCTTCTCTGTCCTCCAAAAAATGTTCCCAAGACTATCTTACTTGGAAAGAGATGAGGAAATGTAATGTACTGTACTACTTAAAAAGGGAGAACACTGTATTAAGTCCTGATTTCCGTCTCACAATCTGAAGAAGTTCTGCTTAAACTTTGCTCTGGTTCCCATACATTTTTAAACCTTTGTCTGTGCAGTGATGTGGGGCTGAGATACTGTATTTTATATGCTAGATTGTCTGCCCAAAATAAAACACATGCTTGTGCGGTACAACAGGGCAGAATGAACACGGCCATGGAAAAGACACTCAGTGTGATGATGTGCCAGAGTTCTATGAGCTCTCAACCATTGTAGAATGAAAATCATTCAAACAACCAAAACCTACACTGTTTTCTATTCATACTGGCATTGCCACACATCCAGCACTAGTAGCACAATTTCAAATTGCCATGGATGCAGTATATCAGGCATGTCCAACCAATCCATTTTTTTTGTCCATCTTCCCCCCAAAAAGCGCAACAACTCTGGTCCATCCTTGCCCCAAAAAGCTAGTAGGGGGAGGTGATACACAGAAGAATGCTCATTCTAAAAAATATTTAGAAGGGATCAAAGCATCATCAGTCATGTTACAGGCATTCAGTGGGAGGTGCCTGTGACATTCATGCAGCCGCATTCTACATAGCACTCAAAAGTAATCTTCCCTCAAACAAAATATTGTGGTTTGGGTACTGGGGGAATATGACGTTGCCACAGCAGGAATATTTTTAGGGAAGGATGTTTCAATCATCCCCTCCTTGATGAATGAGTAACTGATGCACAATTAATTTAATTTTAGCACATTTTGGAGGATGGTTGAGGCATGATCTGAAAAAGAATAGTCATCAATCTCATTTACTGTAAATATCCTGCTCTTTTGAGGACCTTGTTCTAGATTCTTCCGTTGCCTTATTCATTTGGCCTGGAAACAACCCCACCACGTTGGCTTCTAGAAATCTTCAGTGAAAATAACTTGGATGTTTGTTGATGGTCCTGAAGAAAACTTTAAAAAGGGAAGGTTTTTGTGTGTGGTTGTAATATCCTGTTGTTGGCATCCATCTGCCTTGGGAGACAATGGAGGAGTCCATCTTTGGGGGTGAAGTCAAACCACTGGAGACTTACAGCGCCTGCTGTGGCTGTAGAGACTGATACAGGAGTGACATGTTTTGTTGAGCTGGGGCAGATGAAGGCATCCAGCCTTCATGTCATGTATGCAGACATGCACCATTCAGACACCACTTCCTTTCATCACCTATTCCCGCCATCTCATGTTGCCACCTTGCTGTGTTGACAGAGCCTGTCTGTTTCGATCTCTAAAGACTTTAAGAAACTATTTGATTGAAGCACCCATGGTTTTTTCCAATCAGGAACAAGCTGCAGGAGCTCCCTCTCTTGCTCGGTGCCCTCCAATTGTTGCTGCTGTTGTTAGGTTTTAATTTCCATCTGCCCCAGTAAGCATGTCCAGTAGCCAGGGGTCATGTTAGTTGTAGATCCACATAACATGTGGAGGGTACTAGGTTGGGGAAGGCTGGCATAAATTAACATATGCATCTAAATTCAGGTAGGTAGCCGTGTTGGTCTGACGCAGTAGAAATATATATATAAAATATATAAAAATTGTCCAGTAGCACCTCAGAGACCAACTAAGTTTGTTCTTGGTATGACCTTTCGTGCGCATGTACACTTCTTCACATACCAAGCTTATACCAAGAACAAACTTAGTTGGTCTCTAAGGTGCTACTGGACAATTTTGTTTTTATTTATTTTTATTTCATATGCATCTAAAGACTTTGATTGAATGGGGTCAGTTCCCCTATACTATATCCATAGCTCAATTTGACATTGAGCAGTGACTCTTTTGTGAGTGAGCTTTCAGATCAAACACAGCAATCAGAGCTTTCAGAGCCTCCTGGGAATTCCTCAAGCACTTCATTTATTTATTTTATAAAATTTATACACCGCTTTATTGTAAAAAAGATAATAAATACATCAAAGCGCTTTACAGAAAGGTAAAACAACGAAACACAGAAAAATTCACAACCTTACCTTAAAACATGCGAGAGTTAAAATGCTAAAACAAATTAAAATTACTTCAACTTTGTAAGCACCTGGGTAAACTTGTCTGAACAAGAATGCTTAAGCAGGCGCCAAAAAGAGTACAGTGAAGGTGCCTGCTTGATTTCAGCGGTTGGGGAATTCCGAAGTGCAAGTGCTGCCACAGTAAAACAATCAAATTTTTACGAGTGCGGAATGGGTATTATTATGTGGCACCTGTAGTAGCAGCGGCGTAGCGTGGGTTGTCAGCACCCGGGGCAAGGCAAGTAATTTGCGCCCCCTAACCCGGGGCAAGGCAAGTAATTTGCGCCCCTAACCCCTAACCTACCGCCGCTGCCAGCTTCTTCTTGCTGCTGCCTGGGCTGGGGTATTTACGGTAAGGTAGCCACGGCGGCGGCGGGTCCGTGTCAGGTGATCTGAGGCGAGTTGCCGCTGGCGCTGCTGCCCAAATGACGCCGCTTGCCCGGAGGAGGAGGGCAGAGAGGCGAGGGAAATGCAACATGGCCCAGCAGCAGCAGCGGCGGCCGCCGGGGGGGGGGGGGGCTGCGAGGAGGGGCTGCCTGGCGCACCCTCTGTGGTTCTGACGCGCGGGGACCGCTGAGAGCCACTGCCTGCCGGACGCCTTCAGCCCAGACGCGCGCACAGCTCGTCGGTTCCGCGAGACATGGGGCTCTGCTACAGCCTGCGCCCGAGGCTCTTCGGCGACTCCAGAGGCGGCGAGCGCGCGCCCCCCCCGATGTTGCGCCCAATGCGGCCAGCCCCCCCTGCACCCCCCACGCTACGCCACTGTGTAGTAGTGCCAATTCCACTGATCAAAGTGGTTGAGTGGGCCCATGTAGGGTGGATAGCCACATTCCTTGAGCCTCGGAGGGCTAAGCTGGCTGGGGAGAGCACCAGGTGACTGCCAGACCTTCTCAGTGTGGCCTGGTCAAGACTCCTGCCTCAGGCCTCAGGCAAACTCTGCATGGGCCTGGATAAAGCAGTCTTATAGGTAAACTGGTCCCAAGTTGTCAAGGGCTTTACATGCTAATAGTAACACCTTGAACTTCGCCCAGCAGCAAATCGGCCACCAATGCAGATATCTGAGCACAGGTGTTATATGTTGACCAGGTCTCACTCCTGTCAGCAGTTGTGCTGCAGAATTCTGCACTAACTGCAGCTTCTGGATCAAATACAAGGGAACCAGTTCACATGCCCATCTGCAAGTTTGCAGTTGCCAAGGTGCTGAGGGATGTTCACGTGTGTGTCAGTTTCAGGTTCCAAGACCCAACTGTTCCATTGTTAGGTGTACTTGATGCATTATAAACAAATTAAAAACAAATGTCACATCTGTGGCTTAATGGCTTAATGCTGCAAATAAAACAATACTAATTTGTTTACCTTCCTTCTCAGCCAAAGAAATAAGTTAATACACAACCATTAAATAGTTACTTTATAACATTTACGATTGCCAGTTCAGTCAACTTTCCAGTTGTGTGCAATAAGTCTCCATAAATTACTGTATTTTTCGCCCCATAGGATGCACTTTTCCCCCTCCAAAAATGAAGGGGAAATGTGTGTGCGTCCTATGGGGCGAATGCAGGCTTTCGCTGAAGCCTGGAGAGCAAGAGTCATCGGTGCGCACTGACCCCTCTCGCTCTCCAGGCTTCAGGAAGCATCTGCAAGCCTTGAAAGCCCGGCGGGAGTTCCCGCGGGCTCACAAGGCTTGCGGGCAGCAGCCTGCAGCCCGAAGCACGGGGCGCCCTCCGGAGGGCACCCCGTGCTTCGAGCAGGTGTCCGCAAGCCTTGCGCGCCCGGCGGGAGGTCCCGCCAGGTGCGCGAGGCTTTAGGCGGGTGTGCGCAAGGCTTTGGGCGGCAGCCACGGCTGGGGGGGGAAATAATTTTTTTTAAATTCATTTCCCCCCCCCCCCAAAAAAAACCAAGGTGCGTCCTATGGGCCGGTGCGCCCTATAGGACGAAAAATACGGTAAGTTTCCAGTCAGCAACTGGGAAGTCAACAGGAGTTTAAAAAGAGAGATTATATGTATTTACATTTTTTTATCAGATAGTTAAAAGTGCACCTAAATAGCATCCTTCAGCATTGCTGTTTTAAGAAAAAAATCCTACCTTCTATGTTAAAATAGACCCCTATTATTCTATAGGCTTGGAGGGAATTTAAATAGGATCAGACCCAATATCAAAGGAGAACCAATTCTCTCTCCAAGATGTGACCTTTATGGTATGAAATATATTTTCAGCATTTGTCAGTGTTAGAAGAACAAGTTGAGACAGCTAAGCCTACAGCATTATTACTTTCCATTGAAACTGAGATGCAAAATTCTAGTTCTACTTACTGTATATATACTTTGAGCATGCAGCGCATTACAGAAGTGCATAAAGCATGTAGCATATCTGAAAACAGGTTGTGGCACAATAATATCTACTGGTCTAGGTTATTCTTGCTATTTGTACACTATTTGGGCTAAAAGAATATTGTTAGAAAAAGAAATGCATTCAAAGTCTTCAGTTGTTCTGTTTGTGGGGAGGTATGGTGACGTTGCATCTAATCTACCTATTTCATTGGTACAAATAAGAACATACTGAACAAAGGTATAATTTAAATTGAGAACCAGGAAAATTTGAAAATTTTGTAAGGAGCGGGGAAGAAAATGTTTTCTAAACTCTACAAAATAATAACAGAGGAAAAAATGATCTGCAGAGATTACAAAGAGAGTTCTTCCATTTATGGTATGGGTGAATTAAAGCAAAGTGTTTTAGAACTGTGTACAGTAGCTGAAATTATAAGAAAAAACTTGCAAATTGATCTCCTGTTAAGTCCCCTAGTCTGCTTATAAAATTTTGTAAAGAGACAGTCCCAATATTTATATAAGATCCAGAGTCTACATGTTTTGACTGTTGCAAGGCTGTTATATGCCAAAGCATGGCATACAACCAACAAAGCAGAATATCATCAAAAATATCTGGGAGCAGCTGAGCTTGATTAAATTGTCAGCAATGTTAAAGTACGCAGTTAATTAGCAAGAAGAATTAAATAAATGGAGTCAGCTAACTACTTATGTAAAAAGAGAATTGGGTATTTCCAGTGGTGGAGTGGACTACTTGATATTATAAAAAAATATAGAGAGCAAGGCAAGGGTAGGAAAATACAAATAAAATGTTAGCATTTGAGATGTGTTTGAGAGTAACTTGTTGTATTATAAAAAAAAAATTCCTCTTTTATTGTTGTATATATTTTATTTGCTAATAAAGTTTAATTAAATGAGAGAGAAAGGATAAACTTGGTTTCCTTGAGTGAATGGGAATTGCGCTTCAGTGGAAGGGATTTGATGAAGTGTTTTTTTCCAGGCCTACAGAATTGACAGATGGGAGTCTGGTTTTCTGTATAGCTAATTAGCTTGAATTATGTTGAATTGCAGCTTGTTCACTCATATGTTTCTTTTTGTTTAGAAGCAAAATAGCTCCTAAGCACACATGGATGTGTTTAAAAATGAAAGAACCCTGTTGAGTTAAATATGCTTTGCAGTAACCATGCCAAAGATGCTTAAACCTGCAGTGTATGGATTTAGCATATTGGTACGCCAGCTAATTATGAATAGAGATAATCTTTTCATTAAAGGAAATATTCTGTTGGATCTATATAATTCATTCACAGACCGATTCACTGAAGACCAAACTTTGCTAAAAGTATTGTGATGTTCTTCATAAAGAACCTTAGCAGGCTACAGAGCTGAAAAGGACAGGGCAGGGAACGTCTTTGCAGTACTACAATAAAAGCATGTATGCAACATGCTTAATTGTATGAATTGTATTCTCTTCCAGCTGGTATTCTGTTCCAGTTAGTTTGTTTTATAAAATAATTGGCTAACGTACAGCCATGTATAGCTCTAGTGACAGAGGTTGCATGTCTTTCAAAGAGGCGATCAGTCATCATAGTAGACAGAGCATGTCTGCAAATAAAACTTTTAAACCCATGTGAAGGGATTACCACTGAAAAAAGCCCCCACAATAGTCCCAGGAAGGTGGTGTGGTGTAGAATTTCTCTGCAGTAGTGCCATTCAACTGGTTAGCCTCTTAATATACAGTCAACGACCATTTCATATGGGAGTTCTGTTCCTGGCCCCTGTGTGCATCAGCGGAACACATATAAGTCTGCCCTGCCCTGTTACGCCCCCATTGCACCATTTTTGTGATGTGTTGAGTGACTTTTTGGTCACTTCCGAGTTTAGTGCCATTCGCACGTGTGTCATCAATTGTCTTTCAGACGTGCGTTAATTGGTCGTTGCCTGTATGTCATGACACCTTGGGTGGAGGCGTTGCCATGCAGAAGTGTGTGTGTGTGTGTGTGTGTGTGTGTGTGTGTGTGTGTGTGTTTTGTAATGTATATACTACTACCACAGTGCATGAAGCAGCCTTAATTCTCCAACCACAATTCATTTAATATTTAATGGATATGTTATCACTAATGTTCTCTGTAGGGTGCTGATTTTATCTTGCCCTTTTAGTTTGTCTTGGAGTATTTATACCATACCTACTAACTAGAGCAGTGGTTGGCAAGGCTTACCTTGCCTGGGCCAATTCACTGCCACAGAGCCCCCTCTGTGGGCCGGATTGTGGGCGTGTGTGAGCGTGCACGACCGCAATTTCCAGCGTCTGCGTTTGCGCAGGCGCGATTTCCGGTGTCGCAAAAACAAGTCCCTGTGCTGCGCTGCGCTGCACTGGTTTAGCGCAGCGCGCAGGGACTCACTGAACAGGCGGCTTGGTTCAGGGGTGGCTCATAGGCTGGTAAAACAACCCCCATGGGCCACTTATGGCCCATGGGCCTTAGGTTGCCGACTCCTGAACTAGAGTTCTTAAGTTGGCTTGCAATCTCTATAAAATGCAACAAAGCAGAGAACAGTTAATTGGGAAGGGGGAAATGTGATCACAGGTTTACCTCCAGTCCTTCGATATTCCCTGCTGCTGAATATCTAGTCCTGCAAGAAATATTCCCAGCCCAGAATTGGCTATCGATTTGACACTGTAATGTTGAGTGAGTGGAAATTAGAGGAATAAAGAGTGGATGTAGTACTCCAGTTTTGCAAGGATTTTGTCTCTAGCATAAATTCACTCGATGGCCTTAAAAAGCTGCAGCTAACCGCCTGCAATATGGTGATGATAATGATGTTGACTTACTTCAGAGTTCTTTGGATTACTATGATAATGCCTGGGAGGGAGTGCTTTGAACTTTCTAAAGCACTATATAATTCTCAATTTATTAATAAAATTGTTTTTTTAATTACTCTTAATTGTTTAGGCCATAGCTTCAGTCCATATTTTGCTCAAGTTTTCCCCTACAGTGGTACCTTGGGTTAAGAACTTAATTCGTTCTGGAGGTCCGTTCTTAACCTGAAACTGTTCTTAACATGAGGTACCACTTTAGCTAATGGGGCCTCCTGCTGCCGCCGCACCACCACTGCGATTTCTGTTCTCATCCTGAAGCAAAGTTCTTAACCCGAGGTACTATTTCTGGGTTAGCAGAGTCTGTAACCTGAAGTGTCTGTAACCTGAAGCGCCTGTATTTCTCTTTATGTGAAACTGTATGAGTAATATAAATGTTCCTAGCATGCAAGGTCCAAGGAACACTGGTTAGATTGTTTTGTTGTCTCAAGTCCTGAAGAAAAGTATGCTTAATAAGAAACAAATATTGGATCCTATTAGCCCATAGGGGAAAGAGGTTCCAAGAAAGCAATAAGGCTCAAGAGTTTCTGTTCCTTCTTTTATGTGCAAGAGTAGAGAACCTTATTGCTTCCTTGCAGCAGGCTGGAATCAAGGTGAGGCTTCTCACCATCATGCTATCCTTTACTGTACTGTTTTCTAAGGGTGTTTTATGTTTTGCTGAATGCCCATTGTTGTGCACCACCTTGATATTTTATGACATGACAGTATATAAATACTTTTTAAGATAAACATTGAGCTTCTTGTGTCTCTTAATAGTCCCTAGTTGAAACACTACTTAATTCCTGCACCTCTTTGTCTTATTTATAAAAAATACTTGTTTTGATGGGCGATATGACTCATTGGCCTCCCTGGAAGCACGAATTCTCTTAGTGTACAATACAGATAATTTTATTATCAGTCAGGAAAGTGCTGCTGTGCTGAAGTGGCGTGTAAATGGTGTGGCATTCTGCTGCCTTGTTTCCTTCCTTGAACAGAGGCCAACCTGAAATCTGCTGTAACTGGTTTGGGCTACCCAGCAAATCCTATTATGTCTGAAGCGTCTTTAATACAATGTGTATAAAACTTCAGTTCAGATGGGTCTATTTTTAGCCCTGGTTTTAAGAGTATTTCAGACACACAGCTTCCCCTTATATACACCTACGCGGCCTAGGGCATTTGGAGTCTTGTCCTTTTAAACAAGTCTGGGTTTTGGCTACCTCTAACGTGATTTGTGAACTATAATGAAGGTAGTGGATATACTCTGCAAAAATTGTTCTTACTAATTTTGAACTTCATAAATGTGTGCTTTGCATTTTAAAGCAGAAAACATAATATTTTGTATGGATTTTCAAAGAACATAGAGTATATATGGAAGAGCTAATATAATTAAAAGTCAGAGAGAAGCTATAAATGGAAGGAGCCAATAAGCATTGATAGAACAGTAGCCACACCAGCTGAACTCAGCAAGCCTTCCCAGATAACCTCTCGCTTCTGAGGTTTGATAAAGAATATGCAAATAATTCCAACACACATGCCTCCCTACCTACGAAGCCTAGTAACATTCCACTTTAATATTTTTAAGACTGATATTTTGATGGCAGCTTTCTCTGAAATGCAGTGGTACCTCAGAAGTCAAACGGAATCCGTTTCAGAAGTCCACTCGACTTCCAAAACATTCAGAAACCAAGGTACGGCTTCCGATTGGCTGCAGGAAGCTCCTGCAGCCAATCGGAAGCCATAGAAGTTGCATCAGACGTTTGAGTTCCAAAGAACGTTCGCAAACCAAAACACACACTTCCGGGTTTGCGGCGTTCGGGAGCCAAAACATTTGACTCGCAAAGCATTTGGGATCCAAGGTACGACTGTACTGCACAAGAGTCCATAATCACACAGCAGACTTACGGACAAGGAAACCATCATATCCCTAAATAGAAAAACCCTAGAAATGATCATTGAAAACAGATGTTAAGAGCCAAGTCCTTGGTCCTTCTCTTTGATATGTTGATATGAAGTGTGGGGAGCCAGCATCTCTCATAGGTTGTGCATGTCCATGGAGCTGCAGTGGGGCTAACTTGGGGGGGGGGACACCTCTTGCAGCCCAAGGGATGCATTCCCTCTTGTGCAACATTGTGAGCTCCACATGCCCGCAGTGGGTGGGGCTGGACACAGAAGTGGGCAGAGCAACAAATGTAAAATTTTACCTATGCGCGATAGGCCAGTTTCCATGCATACTCACACCCCCTTCGGTACCCTTTATCCAGACAATCAAAGAAACATTCCAGCCAGGCAACAAAACATGCAAGGAGGTTGCAAAGCAGGGCCAGGAATGACTGTGACCTAGAGAGGATCCCTAGGGCAAAAAAATTGACACCCAGGCCTGAGGTTCACTTATCTGGACCATCTTCCAAACGCCTCTTCTTCCACTGCTGTCACGAAGGTAGTACAGCAAAGCACCCAAATGATGCAGCAGATGGATCATCTGCTTCGGCTATAATAAGCAACAATAAAAATGGTAGTAGTGATGTAAATATAGTGCAAGTTTTATCGAAAGAGGATATAGAGACCAAAAGGAAACCTTTCTGAATGCCAGTGTTTAGCAGTCTTCCCACCAACACACACAGAGTTCAACGTAGAAGCAAGATGTGTGTAAACTTCCTGCTTCCACAGAATCTGCAGCATGCAGATAGTATGTCCATTTCCTCATTTTTGTAATCTCAATTCTGAAAGTCATGCCCTTTCTTTAAAAAAAAAAATCAACTGTATATTGCCATCTGTGGCAGCAATTATCTTCTTCCTAAGGAGTTCACTTTTGGGTCAATAGCATAGCAGGAGCGGCTGAGAGAAGAGACACTTTCTATAAATTGCTTTCTGTCTAAAGGGCCTCCTTGCAGATTTTAAGTTTGTAGACATTTCTGCAAACAATAGTTTTGTTCTTACTTTTGAAACACTGCTGGAAACTTGAGGAAATTACTGCTGTGATTGAATGGCGGGAACTTCTTTCTTTCCCTTCATGTTACTTCATTGTGATGAAAGGGGGAGGGAGATTTTCTCATGACAACCTTCTCAAACATTTGCTGAATTATCCAGAGTGTTCCGCTTCATGAAAAGACTTTATACTACTGGTGGGCATGCCTAGTCAAAGTTCTAAAGTTTTATGGAGTCTCCCATAAAGCTTCTCCATGGGCAGTGGTGGAAGAGTAGCAGTCTATTCCATTGGGGCTGAATGTGAGGAAGACCCAGTCAGAACAGACGTGTTAGTTTCTCCAAATTTTGTGATTTTCGTTTTGAATTACTTCCCAAGAATTGACAGTTTAAACCCACTTTTGAGTTTTGATGGATGTAGAGTTCTGCCTTTTCTTAGCTTGGTTAAATAATATTGGAAGTAGTGAAAAAGTTTTTTTCTGACATTGACTTGCTACATGAATAATAATAATAATAATAATAATAATAATAATAATAATAATAATTTATTATTTATACCCCGCCCATCTGGCTGAGTTTCCCCAGCCACTCTGGGCGGCTCCCAATCAGTGTTAAAAACAATACAGCATTACATATTAAAAACTTCCCTGAACAGGGCTGCCTTAAGATGTCTTCTGAATGTCAGGTAATTCTTTATCTCTTTGACATCTCATGGGAGGGCGTTCCACAGGTCGGGCGCCACTACCGAGAAGGCCCTCTGCCTGGTTCCCTGTAGCCTCACTTCTCGCAATGAGGGAACCGCCAGAAGGCCCTTGGCGCTGGATCTCAGTGTCCGGGCTGAATGATGGGGGTGGAGACGCTCCTTCAGGTATACAGGACCGAGGCCGTTTAGGGCTTTAAAGGTCAGCACCAACACTTTGAATCGTGCTCGGAAACGTACTGGGAGCCAGTGCAGATCTCTCAGAACCGGTGCTATGTGGTCCCGGCGGCCACTCCCAGTCACCAGTCTAGCTGCCGCATTCTGGATTAATTGCAGTTTCCGGCTCACCTTCAAAGGTAGCCCCACGTAGAGCGCGTTGCAGTAGTCCAAGCGTGAGATAACCAGAGCATGCACCACTCTGGCGAGACAGTCCGCGGGAAGGTAGGGTCTTAGCCTGCGTACCAGGTGGAGCTGGTAGACAGCTGCCCTGGACACAGAGTTAACCTGCGCCTCCATGGACAGCTGTGAGTCCAAAATGACTCCCAGGCTGCGCACCTGGTCCTTCAGGGGCACAGTTACCCCATTCAGGACCAGGGAATCCTCCACACCTGCCCGCCTCCTGTCCCCCAAAAACAGTACTTCTGTCTTGTCAGGATTCAACCTCAATCTGTTAGCCGCCATCCAACCTCCAACCGCCTCCAGGCACTCACACAGGACCTTCACCGCCTTCACTGGTTCTGATTTAAAGGAGAGGTAGAGCTGGGTGTCATCTGCATACTGATGAACACCCAGTCCAAACCCCCTGATGATCTCTCCCAGCGGCTTCATATAGATGTTAAAAAGCATGGGGGAGAGGACGGAACCCTGAGGTACCCCACAAGTGAGGGCCCAAGGGTCTGAACACTCATCCCCCACCACCACTTTCTGAACACGGCCCAGGAGGAAGGAGCGGAACCACTGTATAACAGTGCCCCCAGCTCCCAGCCCCTCTAGACGGTCCAGAAGGATGTTATGGTCGATGGTGTCAAAGGCCGCTGAGAGATCCAGCAGAACTAGGAAACAGCTCTCACCTTTGTCCCTAGCCCGCCGGAGATCATCAACCAGCGCGACCAAGGCAGTTTCAGTCCCATGGTGAGGCCTGAATCCCGATTGGAAGGGATCCAAATGGTCCGTTTCCTCCAGGCGTGCTTGGAGTTGTTCAGCAACCACCCGCTCAATCACCTTGCCCAAGAATGGAAGATTTGAGACTGGGCGATAGTTGGCCAAATTGGCCGGGTCTAAAGATGTTTTTTTAAGAAGCGGTTTAATGACCGCCTCTTTCAGCGGGTCTGGGAAGGCTCCCTCACAGAGGGAAGCATTCACCACCCCGCAAAGCCCATCGCCCAGCCCTTCCCGGCTCGCTTTTATCAGCCAGGATGGGCAAGGATCAAGAAGACAGGTGGTCGGTTTCACTCGTCCAAGCAGCCTGTCCACATCCTCGGAGGTAACAGATTGGAATTGATCCCATATAACAGGACCAGACAGAACTCTAGCACTCTCCCGCCCTGGCCCTGCTCCCACTGTGGAGTCTACTTCCTTCTGAATCTGAGCGATTTTATCTGCAAAAAACTTTGCAAAAGCATTGCAGGAGATCTTGGGGTCCCTACCAGGCCCCGGTGGTACAGGTGGTTCCGATAAACTGCGAACCACCTGAAAAAGTCTCCTGCTGCTGTTTTCTGCAGATGCAATGGAGGCGGCGAAGAAGGCCCTCTTCGCCGTCGCCATTGCCACTTGGTAGGCTTGACGTTGAGCTCTAACCCGTGTCCGGTCTGATTCAGAATGAGTTTTCCGCCACCGGCGCTCTAGCCGTCTCAACGATTGTTTCATCACCCTCAGCTCCGGGGAGAACCACGGGGCTGTCCGGGCTCCATGCAATCGGAGAGGGCGCTTCGGAGCCAGACAGTCAATAGCCCTGGTTAACTCCGCATTCCAGCGTGCCACCAGGGAATCAGCTGAAAGGCCATCAACTTGGGATAAAGCATCCCCTACCACTCTCTGGAAACCAATTGGATCCATTAAGTGGCGGGGGCGGACCATCCGAATCGGTCCCACCTCCCTGCGGAGGGGAAGGGTTGCGGAGAAGTCCAGTTGCACCAGGAAGTGATCTGACCATGGCACTTCTTTTGTTTCGCTTTTAGTTAATGTCAGATCACCAACATCCGTAGAGGTAAACACCAAGTCTAAGGCATGTCCGTGGCTATGAGTTGGGCCAGAAGAAGAAGAAGAAGAGTTTGGATTTGATATCCCACCTTTCACTTGCTTTTTAAGGAGTCTCAAAGCGGCTAACATTCTCCTTTCCCTTCCTCCCCCACAACAAACACTCTGTGAGGTGAGTGGGGCTGAGAGACTTCAAGGAAGTGTGAATAGCCCAAGGTCACCCAGCAGCTGCATGTGGAGGAGCGGAGATTCGAACCCGGTTCACCAGATCATGAGTCCACCGCTCTTAACCACTACACCATACTAGCTCCATATATGTTGCCTGGGGCAAGTCGCTTTTTTTCTCAGTGTCAATTCCTCATCTGTACATGAGAATAATAATTTCCAGGGTGTTTTTAGGGGGGCAGCATGACCGAAATTGGAGGGAGAACAATTTGGTTGTGAAGGCATTGCTTTTATTTTGAACACTGGGTTGTATGTAACATAGCTCTACAGCCAAGATTTTGTCAGGGCAAGGATTTCGCCTTGCACAACAGATCGTTTTTTCATTGTCCTCCCACACATGCCCCCTAAATCTGTTCTGGGGATTCCCCCAAACCTTGGGATCTGATTTGGAAATGGCACAGGGCACACATTGGGGGAGGAGAGGTGGGAAGCCTTTGGACTGGCCTGGGTGCTGCTTCTGTTTAGATAAAACCGAGTATAGTTAGGATTGCAGTCGTAAATATACTGATCAGAAAACCAGTCACTCTAAATTTGTTTGCACCCAGCAGTCAAAACTGGGAGTGTAGTCGGTGGTGGGGAGAGGGACTGTTTAATGCTTTCCCCCACCCATTGCCCTCCTCCAACATTTGGGGCTGAAGAAAGGGGGACTATCCACTTGGCAACAAAGAGCTGGTAGTCTGAAAATAGAGTTGCTGTTCCTCTTTCAGCTTAAAGCAGAATGATGAGTGGGTGTGGCTAAATCAGCCATGTATGGATGCACCCCCAGTGGGATATATTCCCAGGGCAAAATAATTAGGATCAAGGTGTTAAGTGAGTTGCTTTACTGGTGTACAGTGGTACATCGGGTTAAGTACTTAATTCATTCCAGAGGTCCGTTCTTAACCTGAAACTGTTCTTAACCTGAAGACCACTTTAGCTAATGGGGCCTCCTGCTGCCGCTGCGCCACTGGAGCACGATTTCTGTTCTCATCCTGAAGCAAAGTTCTTAACCCGAGGTACTATTTCTGGGTTAGCAGAGTCTGTAACCTGAAGCATATGTAACCTGAAGCGTATGTAACCTGAGGCACCACTGTATTTGCCACGTCTGAATATTTGGAAGCATTTCTACTTATATAATTTGTTTACATGGTTTTTTCACTACAAAAATGCCAGAGAGTTGTGTGGAAATACATTGGGAGCCAACTGTTCTTGCTGAAGGGCATTTTATGGCGCTTGGCATGCTCTATATTAACACTGGATCATGTCCTCTTACAGGGTTTGCCTCCTGGGTAAAGGTGTTCTTAACTGGCTATAAATATAAAAGTTAAATAGCATTACTTCTTTGAAGAACTGTATTAGCTCATATAAAGTTTACTGCTATGATAGTGTTACGTATTTCACTTTTTATATAAAAGATAGGATAGGACACATACAGAAACCCGATTAGTTCATGCATACAATTTGGTATGAAGTGAATGGTGCTGGAGTCTGGAAGCTTCTTCGCACACCCACTTAGCCTAAATAGCCACATATGCCGATCTATCTCCCTCCTACCTTGCTTGTGGTCAAAACCAACTCTAGCTTCATATCTTAAAATGTTTCTGGCTGGCAATATCCCTTGCATTTTATTTCTGCTTCTAACATAGTGTCTAGATATTGTCTAGTGTCACTCTAGATATTGTTGGACTACAACTCCAGCCAATTGCAACCAGCATGACCAGTGGGAACTGCAGCACAGCAACCTTTTAAGAGCCACAGGCTCCCCATTCCCAGGCCAGGGTTTCTGAACACCAGGAGGTCCTAGTTGTGGGATGGGGGCAGGAATAGATAATATATCGCCCATGTGGGACAATAAAAGAACTGACTGGATCCCTAGATTCTAGTTGTTGTTGTTTAGTCATTTAGTCGTGTCCGACTCTTCGTGACCCCGTGGACCAGAGCACGCCAGGCACTTCTGTCTTCCACTGCCTCCCGCAGTTTGGTCAAACACATGCTCGTAGCTTTGAGAACACTATCCAACCATCTTGTCCTCTGTCGTCCCCTTCTCCTTGTGCCCTCCATCTTTCCCAACATCAGGGTCTTTTCCAGGGAGTCTTCTCTTCTCATGAGGTGGCCAAAATATGGGAGTCCCAGCTTCAGGATCTGTCCTTCCAGTGACTAAACATGCTCTTCACCCAGAGAGAAGCCCCCGGCAAAGTTTAAAAGTACAGAATCATGCAGCACAGTGAAGCCCAATATGGCTGTTAGACTTTTTAAATATCCCATTCTGGCAATGACCCCACCATCATAGCAGCAGCACTTTATGAACATTCTTGAGAAACCAGCTTTGCCAAATAATAGACACACCCTGTTTAGTTGGTGAACTGTTTCCATCCCTTCTCCTTGCTTTATAATATCTTAAGGTAGAGTAGAGGGTCTTTCAAAGACAAGACATCAGTTCATCCAGTTTCAAAATATTCAAGAGTGGCATGCACCTTAGTTGCTTACCTAGGAGAACACATCTCACTATCTTTTTCCGTCTTGTATTCAGGGAAAGTTCCATAATCCATGCTTCTCTGTCAGATTGCCGCATAAAGTTGTCACTAATTGACATCTGAAAAATCTAGATCCCCTCCATTTCAGAATTATGCCTATGATTTCATTCCAGGAGGGCATAAGAATCAATCTGTCAGTCACCCAAGAAAAAGTTCCTGGTGTTGTGGTGGACAGCTCACCCACGTAAATGTTAATAACCAGTGACAATGAAAAAGGCAAACTGCATGTCAGAAGTTATTAGGGAAAGGATTGATAATAAAATTTCCAGTATCATAATCCTTTTTCTATTACTTAGAGCACAGACACATTTGGAATACTGTGTACAATTCTGGTCACCTCATATCCAAAAGGATAAAAGGGCTACAGTAAAGAACAGAAAATAATTCATTGGTTGGAACATCTTCCCTTATGAGAAAAGGTTAAAGCTTTGGGAGACATGATGGAGTTTGATAAAATTATTAAAAGGATAGTTTTTTATATTAAAAAAATCTTCTCCTTATAAAGCTAGAAACTAAGAGTTATCCCATAAAATTGTTTGGCACTGGATTCACGACAGATAAAAATATAGAATTGAGTCACACAACACATACTGTAATTAAATATTATGTTTCCTGGCGGTATTGGTATGAGGAGCGAAGTATCTACTTGCAGCCCTGCATGACGGTAGATATGTTACAAAATAATCTGTTATAGCCAAACATGGAGCTTCCTGAGGAAGCTGTTTCTTTATTGCATTGAACGCTATTCTACCTACACACAACACACACACACACATGAGAGAGAGAGAAATGTGAGCCTGAAGCCCTGCAAGCTCCTATTGCATTGTTTTATTTCTTCTGCATATCTATCCTATGTTCTTTTACCTTTTACCTATTTAATTTTCTTTCTGTAGATCTAAAAAGACTTCCTGGCAGTCCATTCTGTAGTTAAAAGGGCAAATGGCTCAGGTATGAGAGGTCACAAGAACTGCCCTTCTCATCCTTAACTGCATGCTTTTTCCTAGTAAACTAGCAATGACCTTTCCTGGCAGAGGACTCATCCAAAGCAGAGTTTAATGTGGATTTTGCAGCTGCTGGTTTCTCAAAATACACAAAATATTTCAGCCAGGTTGCTGACTTGGGGCTAGGTATCCAGAACATATTGCACCATTTTGCTCACTCCACACTGGCTAATAATTTGTGTCCAAGCTCAATTCAAGATGCTGGCTTTAAGTGTTAGGTCCTGAATGGTTGAGAGCTGTGTATTCAAAGGAGAAACATACGTATCTCCCTGCATAATGTGTTCAGCATCTGAAGTCTTACTCCGGGTTCCACAGCTTAACAAGATACAGTGGGTACCCACCATAAGTAGGATGGTTTGGGTAGTAGCCCTCACTTTAGTGGAATGCCCTCCTAATTGTTTTGCATATCTTGCCCAAACATGTCTATACCAAAAGGCTTTTAGTTTATTGTTCTCTTGGCTTTGTTGTTCTAGTTTTGTTCCTCCATAATTCATGTTTCATTTGGGTTTTTTTGTAATGTTTCTGGGGGTATGGCTTTATGTAGTTATGTTTATGTTGAGTTCACTTTTTGGGGGGGGGGGAAAGGTAGGGTATTAAGTTTTTTAAACAAGTACTTTTACTATAAAGTAGCCAGGTGACTCATCTGTGGAAACTGATTGCTCAGTAGTGCCCATGTTATTAGTCTCTTTCAGGAGAGAGTGAGAAGGCAAGTTCAGTAGTCTTGGTAAGCGGTTCAGTAATCTTTACTTTCCAGCTGATTCACCAACTTTTATTATTAGTTAGCTTACTGACACTGGCTTCCTACTCACTTGAGTGAAGAAGACTATAGAAGATGTAAATAAAATGTATTACTCTGGGGGTAGCGAACCTGGTGCCCTCCAGATGTTGTTGGACTACAACACCCACCTATCATCCATTAGTCATCCTGGCTGGGGCTGATGGGAGTTGTAGTGCACCAGCATCTGGAAAACACCACATTGGCTACCTCTATAAGAATCCAATAAAACAATTGGAGTCAAATAGTAACATGGGGGCTGTCTTAAAACTTTTGCAAGTCTCCCTGTGCTCCCCTTTTTAAACCTTGAATACCAGGAGCTTAAAGTGGGAGCAAGGGGTGGCTTGCAAGGCTGCACAAAGGTGGGCACTCCCTAACCACCTGCCATATTCATCCTGCAAGACTAATCTTGATAAGGATCTGGCCCATTGAGCCAGAATAATGATGCAAGTGAAGTGGGCACTGCTTCTCCATGTTTTCTTCTACTCCTGTAATGGGAGACTTGAATACAGGAACCTCTTGGGCAGGACTGATCTGGTGGGACAGACTTCTGTAATCAGCCACTCCCCTTTGGTTGCTGTGTCCAGCTGTTCACCACTGTGGCACTAGATCTCAGTACAGGAAAGTTGCTCTCACATTGTTAGAGATAGTGTGAAACTGCTAGCCATAATGATAATTTGTCGAGGTGGGATAGATATGGACATTCAGATGATACCCACAAAATATTTTGTCATTGCCCAGCACAAGCAGAGTGCACAGCTTGTGAAATTTGGTGCTTTAAGAATTATGTCCTTTTAGATTAAAGCAAGGGTTCCCAAACTGTCATCCGTGGATCACAACAGCACATAACAATTGCTACAACAGGCAAAAACATCAATAAGTGGTCCACCCAGACCCTCAGTAATTTTCCAGTGGTCCATAAGTTTCAAAGTTTGGGCTGAGAGCCACAAACCACTCATGCTAAGGCATGCCGGCCCTGCTTGTCTAACTAATAGTACAATAAAAGGTACAAAATTAAGACAAAGGATAGGGTCAGTTTGAAATTTTTACTTTGGGTGTTATTGCAAGCTAGATACCCTGTTCTGCTGTGTGTTGACTGAGCAAGGTATGAATGCTGAGGTAATGTTTCTGTTTTGTCATTCTGTTTGTAATATGACTCCAGTTAACGTCAATATCCAACTGCAATTTACCTGATATGTGTGTGTTTAGGATAGAATTCTGCATTTCATGCTTGCCTCAGGCATGACTTACCCATTTTTCCAAGGTGGCCAGGAAAGATACTTTAAAAAACTCACAAAGTGCAATGCTGTATTTGCCTTGAAAAAATAAAATATATAAATGAAACTTCTAACCTGCTTTTGATTCTCCATTTGAAGTTTAAACACTAGCTTGATCTCTGTACCCATGCAAATAAGCAAAGTGGTATAATAATAGGGTATCCGCAACAAAATCTGTCAAATACTGTAGTCTGTGAAGGACAGTAACCACTTCCCTTCTGTTTTCAGTGACTGATTTAGCACTGTAGTTTGCTCTATGTGTCACTGTTGCTGCTGCTGCTGTTGAATTTGGCAGCTGGCCTCCCTAAGCCAGATGGGCTCTGTGTAATATGTGTCATGTGCATAATTAACCTGGCAGAGTAAAATTTAAGACAAGTTGTTAAACAGGGCCTAAATGAAAGAGGACTGAATCTATATTTTCTTCCCTCCTTCCCCTAAACAGAATCTTTATGTGAAATCTCAGTTAAAGCCGAACTGGAAGAGAACCTTTCATAAATAAATAAATCAGGTTAACTGTTCAGACTCAAAATTTCCCAGAAAACATGGGTGTGGTGGTATACTTAGTGGCTCCAGCTTGAATGAATCATGGACGTTGGCTCAAATTTTAATGAATCATGGACACACAAAGCAAAGATCTGAAAAGGGTTGAACTGCTTTTACTTTATCCAGGTTTTGGTACTTCGTCATCTTCAGGAAGCAGACAGGATGGAAACCTGTTGTTTCAAGGCTATAATCCACCATAGGGGATTATGAAGGGGATTGTGAAGTTAAATGGCATTTGTGCCTTAAGAGTTCCTACCCAATGCCATAGTGCTCAATGAATAGCCTTGCTTGGACAATTGTATCTTACAAGCCAAGATGCAAGCAGGCCTTGTGTCGTATGAGCCAAGCCAAGAAACAGCCTCCCAAACGTGGCCACATCTCTGTAGCTGTTTTATTTCTAACTGGATAATGGTACCTGTGTGTCTTCACTTAGCAGTCTGCCAAGAAATAAAAGTACTGATGCAGATGTTAAGAGGTAGCTTTGTTTCTGGGTTTTTTGTTATACCGTTAGGCATCACAGACCATTGTTTTAATCTGGGTTAGTGGAATCAGGAAGATCAGGCTGCGATAGATCCTTCAGGGCACATTCCATTTGAAATAATTGGTCCTTATTTAAAAACCAATGAGATACTACATTATCCGAGCATAACCTTTGGTTGAAAGACTGGCTGAAGAGAATAAAAAGGCAGACACAGCATTGCAGGAGCTAAAATGAAGCAGCCAGAGGAAGAATCTATGACAGGGCTAGTGCTGAACTGTTATTGTTGTTGTTTCAATTTATATACCACCCTTTCTCAGAAGATCCCGGGGTGGTGTACAGCATCAAAAACACATTGCAGAACATCCATGATAAAAACATAATAACAACATAATAAAAAGCATACTGACAGACAGCCTAATAATAAAATAGTCATCATAATAGCAGTCCTTTCCCCCCAAACTTTCACAGGCCATAGATGATTTAATAGCCATGGGCATGGGTAAAAAAGAATCTTTTTGCCTGGCACCTAAAGACATGTAATGATGGAACCAGGCGAGCCTCTCTGGGGAGAGCATTCCACAGTCGGGAGCCACCACACACAGAAAAGCCCCGTTCTCTTGTTGCCACCCTCCAAACCTTTCCCGGATGGGGGACAAAGAGAAGGGCCTCAGAAGACAAGTGCAGGGTCTGGGTCAGTTATAGTGGCAGCAGGTGGTGGCTGTCCAAGAAATAAGAAATTTGCTCACCAGGGCTGAAATTGTATAAGGCTGAAGCTGAGACCGTCTGCAGGAAAGAAGGACTCCAGTGAGGCGGGTGTGTGGGTGTGTTGTCTGGGCAGCCCAGGACCTCCAAACACACTGTCCTGGCTTGCGCCCTGGTGAGGTCACTTTGGTGCTACAAATGCAGCAAAAACAACTCAGGAGGCAGCAGTTATGAATTTATATGTACACTGGACCTATGACTATGTTGACACTGCATTCATGAGGTCCTACTACAAACACTTAATCATTTTCTGTGTGGAGGACTTAAAATAATGAGTAAAATCCATAATAGCAAAGCACAGAACAAACAGAAAAGCCTCCCCTATGTAACACATAGAATGAATACAGTATACAGCAAGCATGAGTGCACGCTGAGCATTTGAAAGTACGCAACAACACTATATGCTGGCGGCTCCTAATAGTTTCATGTGTGAAAAGATAAGCCAAAGCCAGTTTTTGATGCTCTGTTATTTTAAGGCATTAATGTACTATTTGTACATTTGCCAGTAACCTTATCTCGCTGCCGCACATGATAATTACAGCAAGGTCCTCACCACCAGAGACCGTGAGCATGCTTCACTTTCAGCCTTATTTTTGCAAGACTCCTCTGGTTCCAGTAAAAGCTCTTTATGAGCTTTTCGCAGCTCACACTTCAGCTGTTGTTCAGATATGTACTGTGGTGGTTCTCCTGCCCTTTCACCCTACAGCTTCTTAGTTACATAAGCGACTTAAGCCATGCATTGCATCAGTCGGAGACATTTTGCACTTGATCTCTTTATTTCATTGTTGTTGAATCAGTACTCTTGTCTGTGTGGATGTAATTAAAATACTGTTTTATGAGAATGAAGTTATGCACTTAAGGACAGGGCCCGGCATAGGCGTGTGCAGGGGGTACACCATACCGCTGCCTGGGGTCGAAATGCAGCCAGGGAGCTGAAGGAGGGGAGCCAGAAGTTTTCTGGGACCTCAGAAAACGTTTGCATATATTGTGTGAAGACTAGCATATGCATTTTGTGTAAGACTACATAAAGAGCCGGGGGACGCGGGTGGCGCTGTGGGTTAAACCACTGAGCCTAGGACTTGCCGATCAGAAGGTCAGCGGTTTGAATCCCCATGACGGGTGATCTCCCGTTGCTCAGTCCCAGCTCCTGCTAACCTAGCAGTTCGAAAGCACCTCAAAGTGCAAGTAGATAAATAGGTACCGCTCCGGCGGGAAGGTAAACGGCGTTTCCGTGCGCTGCTCTGGTTCGCCAGAAGCAGCTTAGTCATGCTGGCCACATGACCTGGAAGCTGTACACCGGCTCCCTCGGCCAATAAAGTGAGATGAGTGCCACAACCCCAGAGTTGTCTGCGACTGGACCTAATGGTCAGGGGTCCCTTAACCTTTACCTTTTACATAAAGAGCCATGACCCTTATTCCCCCATCACCTTCCTCTTCTGCCAATGTGCCGCCGCTTACTTCTCCCAGGCAATTCAGAAAGGCGGCAGTGAAATCCCAGGGAAAGAGAAAGCGAGTGAGCAAGGGAAGAAGGTGGGCTTGCCTTGTCTCTCACGCTCCACCTACGGAGGGGACTGCCATCTGCCAGTGAAGGGCAGCAGGTGTTGGCTCCGACAGTGGCCCACCTTCAAGTAGAGGAGGGCAAAGCAGCTCATTGCCACCATTATCATCATAAACAGATGAAGAACTGACTACATCAGTAGAATTATCTTTTGCAGACAACTCTCCTAAGAATCTGGAGATTAAATTAAAATCAGGAGATAGGCGGGGTATAAATAATAAATTATTCTTATTATATTTGCATTGATTCAAGTTATATTAGTTAAGGTATAATAAAAGGGGGTGGGGAGCCACTCAAGAAAAGAAAAGAAACCCACCCAGGATATTTCATAGTGCTCTGCTTCATTAATACTATGAATAGATGACTGGAATTATTCATCTCTGTGTATTTTAATTGGGACTTTCTCTGACAAAAGGAGTAGTTAATTTGGAATTATTGGTTAAATTAAGAAACAGTGTTGCTCAGATATAATACACAAGGAAATATAAAGTCTCTTTTACAGCTGAGCACAACTCAAGTTATTTCAAAGTTTGCAGGGGAGCTCTTGCTGCATTGTTGTCATTTTGATCAAACGAACACAGGAGCTGCAATTTTTACTTATATTTATAATATTGCTTCCAAATCTGAAACTGACTGAAAGAATGGTGAAGACTGGAGGACATTTTAAAAGCTGGAACAGAGGGAGATCAGTTATAGCATGAGGTAAAGGGCAGTTTTAGACAGTCAGGATTAGGACCTCTGTGTCTAAGTCTGTACTGGTATCTGCTGAAGGCTGGGATTCTAGTAGGAAGTGGCAGAAACTTCCCTACAGGATCCAAAAACATGAAAAAGGCAAGTCACAGAGAATGTTACCTAGCTTAATGAGTGCTAGAAAGGTGCCTGCTGTCTGAGACAGGAGTTTACATCATCTTAGAAGCAGCAATCAAAACTGAAATGGTAGAAACTTTTAAAGTGCATCATCAATGTTCTATTCTTGAGAGAACGTGGTCTAGCATTTACTGGATTCATCCCCTAGAATTGGAGATTCAAACAATAGCAAATTTTCAGACTCATTAAACTTCTTTCTAGGTGGGACCCATCCTTCAAGAAAACTTGCTAAGTGTAGAAGAGTCACAGAAAAGGAGCGAGCGGCTTGAAGTTCATTATCTGTCCCCTGGCTCACAAAATGAACTTATTGCAGAATGCTTGAATCTTGTGAAACAACACATTTTGCTTGAGAGCCAATCAGCAAAGTACTTTGCAGTAATAGTATATTCCACACACCAGATTCCACCCATATTGAACAAACAACATTTCTTTTCAGATATATACTTTTAAAAGAAACACAGTGTGAGATAGAAGAAAAATCTCTCAAGTTTGCAGATTGTGGCAACAAACGGAGGGAAGAAATTGCTCAGTTGATAACTGATACATTGGAATAACATGTCGTTCCTCTCAGTGATTGTAGAGCTCAAGCCTACAATAATGGGGCAAATATGGCCAGAAAATACAACAGAGCACAAGCAAGGATACAAGAACAATGCTCAACAGCATTTTTTTTAACCTTGCAGTTGTCTCACATTAAACTTATCTGGAAATGCTGATGCTGAAGACATACATGAAGCAAATGTTTTTTGGAACAATTCAAATTGTTCAGTTCTTTTCATTGTATGTCTGAAACATGTTGGCCAGATTGTGCTGAATGTGTAAAACCTTTTGCAACTCACTTGCTTGGCATGAAATTGGCACTGGAATATCCCCAGAACTAAATTTTATGGACAAAACAATAAATGAAGTCCATGGAGTTTTATTATATGTGACATCTTTTGCCTGTGTGTTAATGTCAGCCGTGTGGTACAAAATATTAGCTGGCATAACAAAACACCCCCCAAAAAAATAAATTAGCTGGCATAAATGCAACAAGGTCATTCAAGCTAGAGATGCCACATTGGATGTTGAAGTAGCAAACATAGAAGCTCTTTTCACAGAGCTCTTGGAAACAAGAAATAAAACTCTACCATATATCACAGCACACCTGATGCTCACTTGAAAGAAAGGAATGACACAGATGTTACTCCAGAAGAGGCCTGCTTCCGAAAACGTGTGTTTGACATTTTGATAGACCATGTTACAGCAGGATTAATCATTCATTTCAATGCTGTTAAGCAGTTGACCGAAAAAATTGATTTCTTGTGGAAATGTCTCACAATGTCTGTAAATGATTTGGAGAGAAAAGCTCTATCACAGCAATATCCTGCTGACCTTAATGGAGATGATTTTGGAAAGAAAATGAAACATTTTACCCACAGCACATAACACACATTTGTAAATGCACAGTTAAAGCCATTAGATCTGTTGAACTTGTTAACAGAATACAGAACTTGCCGACCTGTTTCCAAATGTTTGTGTTAGCTTAAGAATACTGTTAACAATTCCAGCAACAGTAGCTTCTGGAGAGAGGTCATTTAGCAAACTTAAGCTAATTAAGAATTATTTAAGGTCTGCAATGTCTCAGGAACATCTTGTGGATTTGGCCTGGCTAAGTATTAAATCAAACCTTGCCAGAACAATTAATTTTCATGCTTTGAATCATTTTTTTTCCACATGAAAGTCCAGAGAAGCTTTTTTTAAAAAGTAAATAGTAAGTTTATCCACCTTTTTTAAACTAATAGTAATGTCTTCTGATAAAGTGATCTGCATTGCAATATAAAAGGATGTTTCAGTGTAATTCTTTCTCCTTATCTGTATTGTAGCATAAACAAAGATGTTCAAATCAATCAAGATTGGGTTGTTGGGGGTGGAGATCTTGTTTCTTTTTAAATGGAATGTTTAAATATTTTGTTGGATCTCATATCTGCCTGGCTTAAGCTGAAATCAAGTATTGGTGGTTGTTCTGAGTGCCTCAAAAAATAATTCAGGTCTTTGAAGACTATTGAGTGTTGTATAAATTTACTTACGGTCAGGCAGCATTGCGGCCTGGTCAACGATCCAACAGCTGGCTGAGGAGGGCGGCGGGCCTGCTTGCAGATTGGCCTGTGGCAGCAGGCCTGGGTCCAGGGGTCCATCCCCTGGGAAACAAATTGAGGCGAGCCCAGCACGGTTGTATTAGTGTTGCGGTGTTTGACAAGTGGTGCGTGTGTACATTTTTGTAATGAATTTGTTTCCAGGGCAGAACTAGACATTACAAACAAAACGACTGTGGAGAATGATGGTTGGGGCGGGGGACTTGCAGGGGAGGACTGGCACGTCAGGAGGGGTGCTTCCCCTACTGCCTGTCAATTCTGTCCTGCAAATGCCCCTCCTGGCCGTGATCAGACTTTCTTTTCCGCCATCGGCGCTCCAAAACCGAAAGAAAGCTTGGCCACATAGAGCACAAAGGGGAGAAACTGCTTGAGGCAAGAAGTTGTGGTGGAGGGAAAGGGTTGAGCATCTCTCTTTCGTTCCTGCTGATTCTCACCTGCAAGCATCTCCTATCCCGTTGCTGTTATCTCTGCAAACACAAGCTTACAAACATGTATTTCTCAAATTCCTGTACAGTGGTACCTCAGGTTATAGACGCTCCAGGTTACAGACTCCGCTAACCCAGAAATAGTAAAGGTAAAGGTACCCCTGCCCGTACGGGCCAGTCTTGACAGACTCTAGGGTTGTGCGCTCATCTCACTCTAGAGGCCGGGAGTCAGCGCTGTCCGCAGACACTTCCGGGTCACATGGCCAGCGTGACAAGCTGCATCTGGTGAGCCAGCGCAGCACACGGAACACCGTTTACCTTCCCGCTAGTAAGCGGTCCCTATTTATCTACTTGCACCCGGGGGTGCTTTCGAACTGCTAGGTTGGCAGGCGCTGGGACCGAACGACGGGAGCGCACCCCGCCGCGGGGATTCAAACCACCGACCAAACGATTGGCAAGTCCTAGGCGCTGAGGTTTTACCCACAGCGCCACCCACGTCTCTCGTGCCACCCACGTCCCTCGCGCCACCCACGTCCCTGAAATCGTAAAACCCAGAAATAGTACTTCGGGTTAAGAACTTTGCTTCAGGATGAGAACAGAAATCATGCTTAAGAGGCGCGGCGGCAGCAGGAGGCCCCATTAGCTAAAGTGGTGCTTCAGGTTAAGAACAGTTTCAGGTTAAGAACAGACCTCCAGAACAAATTTAAGTTCTTAACCCGATGTACCACTGTATTGGGAAACATGTATGGACAATCAAACACATTTCAGTTCAAGGTAAAAATACATTAATTATTTCTAGGAACATGTTCCTTGCACCTTCACTTCCATTTAGGAAGAACGAACAAATTAAGTATGTAACCAGAGGTACCACTGTATACAGGTCTACCCAAAGATGTAAAATGGCTGTTCTTTTCCAAGAGAGCAGTTAGGCTGAATTGTGTTGAACATACTAATTGTAAGGCATAGCCCTCTCAACCTGTTAGCATTTTTTCTATATCCCAACTGTAAACTTTTATATCTGTTAAAAGGAATTCTCTTTTTTTCCACCACCACCCCCGACTTCTCCCCCGCCATTCTCCCTATTTGTTGAAAAACAATCATTGTGAGATTGAGAACATTTGTCTTGGAGGCTGTGCTGTATTCCAGGTCGGTGTAACCTCAGGAAGTTGCCTAATAAAAGATGTCCTATGTCATCTGAGCCAAAGGATCTGTCAGCAGATCAGCTGGATCTCCCTGTATTGACAAGATCACAGATGACTGAGCATGGAGATATGTAAAGAAATACCCATGCCCTCTAGATACATCCAAGTGTGCCTCCCTTTTATAACACCATCTCTCTCATCGTCACCCAAACAAGGCACAGTGTCTATTGTGCTTTTCCACGCCATTTTAAGTGTTCTCTCGCTGCAAGACTTTTCCAGTGATGCTCTTAGTAATCTTTATTTGCCTTCAGCAGGCTTTTTAGAAATTAGCTTCCTTTTAGAAAGCTGGCTGCCAGATGGTCTCTTTTATATTTTAGCTTAATTTAATCTTGAGGTCATTACTATTGGAAAATATTCTCCTCCTTGTCAGTTTCGCCCCCTCTTCAGCAAGACAGCAGAATGATTTCACTGTCGGTACATAAACATGAATGGCAACTCACTGTGACTGCATACCCTCATCTGCTCTTCAGGACAACTTTGTGCACTAGGTTGTATACAGCTCCTATTAGTTAATTGCGCAGGATTTTATGCTAATTGTCAGATATACAGTAAATGATTTCTTAGTTTTGCTTTATATTGCTTGCTTTGAAACACTCTCTGCGGAACTGGGTTGTAAATCGTTGCAGAAAACTATTTAAGTTTTGATTTATACAGATAAAAGAGGCGATGGCTAATTAACAATGACTTTATTGTAATGCATATACAGCTTTTTTTATTCCCTTCAGCGTACTCATTTCAGTACCAAGGGATGGTAGTTTTATGAATGTGTTGGAAAAAATGCTTAGAATATTGGAAAAAACCCAATATTAATATTGGAGGATGACGTATTTTGCAGCAAACGTGTGCCTGGCCTATTCCAGGTGACCTAGGTAAAGTAAAGGTAAAGGTACCCCTGCCCGTACGGGCCAGTCTTGACAGACTCTGGGGTTGTGCGCCCATCTCACTTAAGAGGCCAGGGGCCAGCGCTGTCCGGAGACACTTCCGGGTCACGTGGCCAGCGTGACATCGCTGCTCTGGCAAGCCAGAGCCGCACACGGAAACGCCGTTTACCTTCCCGCTGGTAAGCGGTCCCTATTTATCTACTTGCACCCGGAGGTGCTTTCGAACTGCTAGGTTGGCAGGCGCTGGGACCGAGCAGCGGGAGCGCACCCCGCCGCAGGGATTCGAACCGCCGACCTTTCGATCGGCAAGTCCTAGGCGCTGAGGCTTTAACCCACAGCGCCACCTGCGTCCCCTTCCAGGTGACCTACATTTAGGCAAAACAACCTAAAGGGAGATGCACATTTGTTTGTTCTTGGATGCATATGAGTAACTCAAGATGAAACCGCATGGCTTATGTTTGTTACAATTAGTGAGGAAGGAGGGTACTTAATGTAGATATTTACAATGAAACAAAACCAAAGATGTGTTTTTAACTGGCTCTTTTCATCTTATAGTATTACTTACAGGTGTAATGGGTCGAAATAAATTAAAAAATTGTCCAGTAGCACCTTAGAGACCAGCTAAGTTAGTTCTGGGTATAAGCTTTCGTGTGCATGGACACTTCTTCAGATACAGTGGTATCTCAGGTTAAGAACTTAATTCGTTCTGGCAGACCGTTCTTAACCTGAAACTGTTCTTAACCTGAGGTATCACTTTAGCTAATGGGGCTCCCACTGCCGCTGGCGATTTCTGTTCTCATCCTGAAGCAAAGTTCTTAACCCAAGGTACTATTTCTGGGTTAGCGGAGTCTGTAACCTGAAGAGTCTGTAACCCAAGGTACTAATGTACATTGAAACAGAAGTCACCAGACGTTATATATAGTCGGAGGGTGGTGTGGTGTAATGGGTATCATTCACCATCCATGACCTTGTAGATCAGGCATAGGCAAACTCGGCCCTCCAGATGTTTTGGGACTACAACTCCCATCATCCCTAGCTAACAGGATCAGTGGTCAGGGATGATGGGACTTGTAGGGGCCACATCTGGAGGGCCAAGTTTGCCTATGCCTGTTGTAGATTATATTTGTTTCTTCAAATTCCTTTGTATGCTTCTGGCATAATAAAATCATGACTTCGTTCTCAGTGAGAAACTCTGGGCGTTGTGTGTGTTTGCTCTGTTAATTGTGAATAGAGTGCAGGAAAAGGAAAGATAGAAGAGCTCAAAAGCCCTTGATTATGTGTGATGTATTACTGTTTTCCCTGCATAAAGTAGAAATTGTGAGAAGCTTCTTCTCCCCGCAACTCGTCAGAAAGTACCTGTATATCACATATATTTCAAGGCAAAGCAATAGAAGGACATGGCGGCATAAAACACTGAAGATTGAGACTTATTTAAAATTCTTTATTCCATTCAAGTAACAAGGGAAGTATGAACTATTTCCTTCCAGCAGGTTTTTCTGCCCAAATTCCATTGATTACCCCCCCCCTTTCCCTGCCTCCTCCAGCCCTGCTTGGAACTTTTCCAATCCCAGTCTCTACAGTAGCTCCAATGGGTACATAGTTTGTCCTAAGATTTATATCTTCTCTTGTCTAAAGCAAAATGTTTTATAATGCCTATTGGAGCATTGGGCTTAGCTGTTTTGAACAACTGTGTAATTTCCACCCCGATTCTCTTGCTTCTTTCTTCCCTTTTGAAATTAAGGAGCTGCCACTCGTTTGGAATTTCCCTACATTACTTTGTGTTCATTGGAGTGCTGCCATTCTTGAAGGGAAATGTTCAGCTTCCGCGGAGTCTCTATTTCTGGTTCTTTGTTTTCTTTGCATGTTTTCTATAATAATAATAATGATAACAACAACAATCATCAACATCAACCACCAGGCCATTGAACTCATATATTGTGATAACCAGTAATGGTTTCAGGCTGGTATTTAGGCTGCCTTTTCGGAGCTTCTTGTGGAATGTTTTTGGGACCCATAGGGATAGCTACAAGTTAGTATTTTTGTCAGCAAAATGTAGCAAGAATATATCTCATTACTTAATCTCCTTGAGAAGGCAATGGGTGCTATGATTTGCTGGTATTTTCATTTTAAAAGGAAATAATAACAAAAGAGGACTTTTCCCCCATTGCAAATGGACTCACTGCAACTTGACTTACAGGAGTCTTGTTAACTAGAATGTCAGGTCTTATACACAAGACAAGATCTCTTAGCATTTGATCTAAAATGTCCAATTCACTTTTTCATTCTACTTGCACTGCTAAAAATTAGTATAAAGACCTGTTGAATATCTGGCTACATGTGAACACATATATGCATGAACCCCTCTGAAAACATCTACATGTGCATTATCATAAAATGTCTCAAGTATTCACTTGATTGCCCTCATTATTTTCTACTGAATTTGCTTTTTACATATTTGGATAATAAGGACAGCAGAGCCTGCCATTTTCAAAATGGTGTAAGTTCTATATTAGATCAAGTTCTGTCCTCTTCTAGACCTGTGTGTTGAACTAGCCTGAGGAATGAAGTGTGATTAATCTGCCTCTGATTCTAACCACCTTCGGGCCATCAATTTTCCCCATTTTCTCTGGATTTAATTTCTCTATTTATAACTAGCAACTTAAAGAGTTGAGATACAGTCAGACACACCACTAGTCATTTTGAACATTTTGAACCTTTTTTGGCCAGAAGGCTCAACCCCTGGCCCAACCTCTGGTGGACCAAGTTTGACAAGTGAGCAGGGCCATCCAGCTGTCATCTGATGTCATGATGACATTGGATGATGCTGCACATTGAAGCCCTGTTTGTTGGGACTAAACAGCACAAAGCACAGGGCAAGGCAGTTGCAACGTCCTTTTGCAAACAGCCCTGTGTTGCCTTTTGAGTGCTGTGGTTTTGGGGAAATGACCTCAAGGGCCAATTGTTACCCTGAGCAGGCCAAGTTTGGCCCATGAACCAGATATTCTGCCCCCCGGACTACACAGTAAAGTTATTCTGTGCCTGAAGTTGGTAGAGAAGGTGATACTCATTTGACATGGGGAAAGCTCATTGGAGGTTGCTACTTGGTTTGTCATGTTTTTCCTAAATCCTTCTCAAGATGTTGTCACATTATGCAATGTGTTGTAGATGGAGCTGTTTTTGAAAATGATCTAGAAACTTCAGTTTGGGATATAGTGGCAAGACTGTTAACTGGGACTGGGTGATATAAGCACATCACGCCCGTGCTTTGCCACCTTCACTGGCTTCCAGCCCGTTTCCAATCCTAATGGAAGATTTTGCAAAGTTTTTATTAGTTGTTATACATAGGGTATAGTGCAAACGTAGCCATGCTCTGATGTGATCCAGGTGAATTCACCTGTGTGACTTTATGCCAGGGGTTGTCAACCTGGTTCCTGCCGCCCACTAGTGGGCGTTTCAGGATCCTAGGTGGGCGGTAGGGGGTTCTACGGCACAAGCTGAATCCTCCTTCCATCGAGCACTGGTGGGCAGTAAGGAAATTTTACCATCAAGAAAGATGCATTAGTGGGCGGTAGGTATAAAAAGGTTGACTACCCCTGCTTTATGCAATGAAACAAATGACTGTAAACAACCCTAAAAGTGTAACGTGCAACTTGGCTCCCTTAGCTAGGAAGACTCTCTTTTAAGACAGAGGAATTTTAAAAGGCAAGGGGAAAATGGTAACTGACGGCTGATGATAAGACTGTGTACACATGTAGCAAGTAGTTTTGGGGAGGAATGTGTCGTAGTTATTTTATCACAGTGAACACACTTGGAAGTCTTTAAATATAAAATATGAAATGTGCCTCTTAGAACAAAGCAGGGAGGAGAACTAATGTGTTTTATATATCTTCATGCTCCATGGTACTAGATGGCGTGGCACAGCACAGAAAATCTCTTACTAATGCACAGTGTATTTTGATGTGTGTTGCTGGCAACTCATGGATACAACATACACAGTGAGCAGAGCTCTTCCACTGACCCTGTACACAAGAATGCTAAGCCCTAAAGAGGCTTTGGTTCTGACAGTTAAAGGACATCTGGCATGGAAAGAATATGAACACTGCCATGATCTAATGGATAGCTTGTATTGAAAATATCTGAACTTTGATTTTGATTCACTTTCTTTTATTGTGCATTTACTTTTAGCTGATGCTCCTTTTCATGCTCTTTTCAATAACATCAAAGGCAAACAAAAAAGTGATAGGAGGATCACATATTTCTGCCCAGTTCGTATTGTGAACTTGTCACTTTCTTGAAATCTTACAAACAAAATTATATATTTCTGAATGGCACTTTACAGTAAAAATGTTTAAATCAAAAGTGCAAAAGCTTGGGGCAAATCCTTGGCGTATTTGATTCTGTCCTCAAAATATACTCAGTGGTAAGCCTGCTCCCCCAGCTAACATGCATTTCTTTCCTTTTGGTAACTGTGTAGCTCACAAAATAAAACAGAAAACCTTAACCTTGCTTTTAAGTAAATGCAGTACATGAAAAATTGAAGTATTTTGCAATTTTCATGTATGTTCACCGAACATTTGTATAAATTGTACTTCAGGGCAGGGATAGGTGTGTTCTTCCAAGGGTTGCTATGGCAAAGTCAGAGAATGAGACTCTGGGAAGTGATTTGATAAAAGCCTTTTAGAGCTATTGAAGGAAATGTTAACTTGGATGCCAGCAGCAAGACTTCTTTTCTTCGTCACAATTAATGAGATTTGGGGGCATTTAATTTCGTATGAACTATCTGAAGCACAAGTTATGCTCAAGGGCATGACATGTGCCTTAATAAATTAATTTAAATAACAGTTATTGGTTAATTTCTCTTAATAAATTGATTATACAACAGAAGGCTTATACTAAAGCCCATCACACTGAAAGAACCAGGGCTTTTTAAACAAAACACTGAGTACAAAATTAACAACTGAAACAATTCAGTTGTTAGGCATTTTCCTCACCAGGGATGGGGAACCTGTGGCAACAGATGTTGTTGGGCTCCAGTTCCCATCAGCCCCAGCCAGCATGGCAAACAGACAGGGATGATGGGAGCTGGAGTCCAGCAATATCTAAATGGTCATAGGCCCCTGAGCTAAACAATGAAAAGTATACTGGATGCTATTCCTGTTTCTTTAGATTACAGAGTCTTCCTGTGACCAATCAGGCACACAGGGAGCACTTTAAATATTCTGTAAGGTCATTGGAAGCATACTGCTCAGGTAAGGTTACAAGAAGATGTTCTTAACAAGCTATGCAGAATTCTTCTTTTTTCCATTAACACAAACTGTGTCTGAACTTGTGACTGCAGCTGAGTCAATATTTAAAATGGGGAGCAGCCCTTTGATATTCAGGTAGTGGCTCTTACCTATTTCGTGAATTGATCGAAACGATCTAGCAGAGACACACTTCCATGTAAGGACTGACATTATTTTTGCCAGGTAGTGAGGTTTCTGAAAATGAAGCATTAGAAGTTGCCTTCTTGAACATGTGACTAAAATACGGCAGTGGGGGATGTTAGGTGTGCAACATCGCACATGCACTGTGCATACTTAGTGCAGGTGTTGGAATTGCATGAGTGTGCCACACAGTGCCACAACCATTGCAAGAGATTAAAAATGATTACAAAAGCCAACTTGGAAAATGTTTGTATGTATGACCTATGAGGAATATCCTAAGTTATTTTGCCTAACCCCTGTGTTGGAAAAGGGAGCGTGGGAAAAGTAGATAATATAAGACCAATGCGTTTTAACAATGTGAGGCAAAATTGGAACAAAATAAAGGGGATATCCTGCAGCGGAAAAAGTCTTTCTCATAGACAGCTGCCCATTTCAGTTTCCATTGCTTCAGAGAACATTAAGCTGGGTGAGTTTCTTCTTCCTTTCCCATTTCAGTTTCATTGGACATGTAATATAGATACATAGATAGATGGATTAATTTCAATGTGGTTTACAAGTTGCTAATGCACACAGTGGACATCTTTCACAGAGTGTTGCTCTTTGGATCTAAAGATTTGTTTGGAGGCATGTCTTAAATGGTTTGTTCCACCATAATTGTGGAAAAACAAGCATGAGTTCTAGTGCCTCTTTTGCCATTGTTTCACCCCCAATTTGCCCTCCATTGGACCCTTCATGTGGCCCACACTCTTTGCCTCTGCCATGTCCCTTACAACCACATCCATATCCCATTGAATCGTATCCACAAAGACCTTTCCCTTCGGAAATGATGGGAGTATAGCCAAGCAATGTCTGGAGAGCCCCAACTTCCCCACCTCTGACATAGGGCATTTTTGCTCTGAGCAGCTGACGGCCTCTGGGCCAAATCTGACCAGCCTAGTGTGGAAGTAAGTGGCATTGGTAGCAATAGAGCCTGTTGGCAGGCCATTGTGAGGCGTTGCTGTTGACTTTGCTGATCCAGGGTTTTATGCTGCATTAGGGACAAAGAAAAAAACGGCAGCTTTCTTCAGAAAGTAAATGGTGTGGGGTGTGTGTGTGGAAATACAAGATGCCCATTATTTGTCTTTTTAAAGTAGCCTCTCTGATAGTCCCATTCATGCAAAGTTTGTCCTTGTTTCCATAGTGAGGCTGGTAATTACAACTGTCCTTTAGCATACTCAAGAATGGAAGGGGTTTGGCTTCTTTCTTTCTTCTCCCCACCCTTTTGCGCAAGCAGTACATCTTATGTAGCATTCTGAAATAAGGATAGAGAGCCAGGTATTTGCCTAGATGTCAATGTGTGCAATTAGCTGGAGAGTTCCTCTGTGCTCTTTACATGGCTTATGGCTCTACCAGCTGGGAGCTTAGTTTAAACATTTCTACATTTGGGAAGCAAGCAGGGCTCCATTAGAGCAAACAGTGAATAGAAATAAAGCTAGGAGGCTGGGATGTTTATGGTTTCCTTCAGTGCAGAAGTAGCTAATGATATAAACACAGGTTTCTGTTTAAACCTGATGTGTTTTATTAATGAGCAGCTGGCTGCTTTTTCTTTTTCTTCTTTCTGTTTCTGAGCAGGATAAAGATTTTGTATTGCCAATGCTGGGTAGAAAATAAATGGAGTATTAATAGCATACCAGAGTGTGTCATTTCTGAGAACTCTGGTTATGTCACCATTTCTTGATAACAGTCCTGCCCCACCCCAGCCCCCACTTTTGATGCTCATATGCAACTTGGCCTGAGAAACTACATGCGTGTCTGTCTTGGGTTGCTTGTTTTGTCTGTGTTTGTGAGATTGTCAGGCCCATAGTCTGTTGTCAATCCCTCTGTTAGTCAAGAGAAACTCAGGAGGTGGTGAGGAAATCAGAAATAAAACCAGGAATGTGTTTCTGTATAGTAGAGAGCCCCAAACTGTACAAGCAAATTCACGTGATGTGTATGTAATCTAAAAACATTCTCTCTCTGCCCCCCCCCCGCCTGCCCCAAATCCCAGTGGAAGCACAGTAGCACTGCCAAAATGCTTCTTCCAAATGTTGGCAGCAGAAGAGCACACAGGTGCAAGCTTCAGATGGCTGAGAGTCAAGCAGAAGAGTGGCTGACTGCTTGCCAGCCTGGGAACCAAATACATGAGAAAGGTGCTTCTTCCAGACCATCCTGGCCATGTCTTAAGATCTTCTACAGGAAACCCGGTTGCCTTCCCTATCCAGACTACGTTATCCAGCCACAAAAGAGGGTTGTTGTTGTTTTGCAGTGATGACACTCTGGCTTTGCTAGCCGGGCACCCACATGACAATCCTTTGGCTGCCAGGTTAAAAGACTTTATTTACCCAGTTACGTTGTTTAAGACAGGAGCGACTAACCCAGTGGCCCTCCAGATGATGGATTCTGATTCCCATCATCCCTAGCTAGCATGGCCAGTAGTCGGGGATAAGGCAAGTTGTAGTCCATTAAAACCTAAAGAGCCACAGATTAGCCGCCTCTGGTCTAAGGTTTAGCTTACATAACAGTTTTAATTGCTGCCTTTTCTCATATTTGTTTTGGATAAATTATGTGTTATTAGTTTTTTCTTGTACACTGTCATAGGGTGGATCTAGACCAGGGGTCAGCAACCTTTTTCAGCCGTGGGCCGTTCTATCGTCCTTCAGACCATGCGGTGGGCTGGACAATATTTTGAAAGAAAAGAAAAAATGAACGAATTCCTATGCCCCACAAATAACCCAGAGATGCATTTTAAATAAAAGCACACATTCTACTCGTGTAAAAACCAGACAGGCCCCACAAATAACCGAGAGATGCTTTTTAAATAAAAGGACACATTCTACTTATGTAAAAACACACTGATTCCCAGACCGTCCACGGGCTGGATTGAGAAGGCGATTGGGCCGCATCCGGCCCATGGACCTTAGGTTGCCTGATCTAGACAATGGGAAAATCTGCTATAAATAAGTCAGAAATCCCATCAGATGTCAGATGTCAAAGCGATAAATAACTACCTGACATTCAGAAGACATCTTAAGGCAGCCCTGTTCAGGGAAGTTTTTAATCTGTGATATTTTAGTGTATTTTTGGTTTTTATGGAAGCCGCCCAGAGTGGCTGGGGAAGCCCAGCCAGATGGGCCGGGTACAAATAATAAATTATTATTATTATAGATTGTTATAACAAAAGAAAAAATTCTCTATGGAAAATTGTGTTTTAACATTTTCTGCTCTCTGGCGCCATCTGGTGCTGCATGTTTTTAGCGCATTCAAATTGCTGTTTCTTTACTAATGTCCTTGGATTCTGAACCCAACAAAAAGTGGCATATAAATGTTTACAAATAAATATTTCAGTAGACTGCTTGGGCTCTGAAGTTTAAATGGAGAGTAGATTTTGTGGGAAATTGTGGAGAAATCATCAGTTTCTGGAAGCTCTGTGGAAGAGCTTTTTTAAAGCTGAAGCTGCATATTGCGTTCTGTTGTGTACAGAATTGTGGTATTTTTAATAGTGTAATTTAAGCTTGTGTTTTCTGTGGTGTTTATGATGAAAAGCTGTGTAGGATGGTTTTTAGAAAAGGTGCTAAAATAGTCTTTTAAATTGCATTAAACTGTATGTAAATAATGGTGTGGTAGTATGTGAGAGTGAGTTTGCATTCTTTTGCACTTGGGTTGCTAGTGTTGCATTGATAACCCAGTTCTAACAATATCAATATCCATGGAGTGGTTATCTAGATTATTTTTTATGATTCGACTGTGATTTTAACAAAGAGCACACACTGGAGATAAGTGTTAGGGGAAGTGATTCTG
Source organism: Podarcis cretensis (assembly GCF_951804945.1). NCBI lineage: Eukaryota > Metazoa > Chordata > Lepidosauria > Squamata > Lacertidae > Podarcis > Podarcis cretensis. The sequence goes on along the minus strand of NC_137172.1, from coordinate 95,876,569 downwards.
TTCCATCAGGAGCAGACATGGACTGTTAAAAAGAGAGAGATCTCACTTCCCAATTTGCTTTTCCTGCTTTTAAGGCATTTCTCGGGTTTCTAATTATTATTATTATATTTATTTATTTATACCCCGCCCATCTGGCTGGGTTTCCCCAGCCACTCTGGGTGGCTTCCAACAAAGTATTAAAATACAGTAATACATCAAACATCAAAAGCTTCCCTAAACAGGGCTGCCCTCAGATGTCTTCTAAAAGTCTGGTAGTTGTTCTTCTCTTTGACATCTGGTGGGAGGGCGTTCCACAGGGCGGGTGCCACTACCAAGAAGGTACAGTCATATCTTGGGTTGAAGTAGCTTCGGGATGAATATTTTAGGGTTGCGCTCCGCGGCGACCTGGAAGTAACGGAGCGCATTACTTCCGTGTTTCGCCGCATGTGCAGAGGCTCAAAATGACGTCCCGCGCATGCACAGACGCACAGTCGCGTGTTATGTTCACTTCAGGATGTGAACGGGGCTCCGGAACAGATCCCATTTGCATCCAGAGGTACCACTGTATATGTAATAGTTGGATGCTTTATAAGCATAATGTTGCACCAGGCACAATACATATTCCTTCTTGATAGCTGAATTTCTTGCCCTGAAAAGTTCTTTGAAATAATGATAAACCTTCAAAAGAGATCCAGGTTAAAGGTATGTAATGTGTAATGTGTTTTCCGTACACTCCCCACTCCCCCCATGGAATGGCGTATAAATCGAAATTTTGACTGCAGGAAAATAATTTACAGGCAGCTTGCTTTTGTTTAAAGACTTGTTTCTCGTGAGGCTTTATATTTCAAATACGATTGTACATGTGTTCACTTGTGTACATGAATTCTTATATCTGAAGGAAGGTATCCTTTGTTGCTGCTTGAGGCTCAGGTGGCCACAGTGGCACGAAGTGCCTTCCGTCAGCTTTGGCTAGTGTTCCAGCTGTGCCCCTATCTGGACAGGGACTGCTGTTGTTTATGCTCTGGTAACCTCTAGGTTAGATTACTGCAACGTGTTATACATAGAGCTGCCTCTGAAGATGGTTCAGAAACTTCAGCTGATTCAGAATTTGGTGGCCAGGTTGCTTTGAACCTATTCCCAGCCAGACTGCACTGGCTGCCATTATCTTATCATTAAAACATTCTACTTCACAGACAAACTAGCCCATTTGTACACATCACTTTTGAAATAAAGGGTTGCATTCAGATTGCAATGACTTATTATTGTTAATTATTTCTTCATGCAGGTAATGTTTCCCTAACATTCAGTTTGCATATTACCGTGGCTGCTTGCTAATGTATATGCAAACTTTATGTAATGTCTTTTTTCAAATCTCTGCTTGCATACACTGTAAATACAGTGGCTCTCGTGACATTGGGAAGAACAGTTGCTCTTAGCATCCTAAAGTATTTAGCTGCTTTGACAACTCATGACCAGAGTCCATACAGTCCATTCCGTCATTGTTTCCAATTATTCCAGTGTGTGCATTAAAGCTCTCTTTATTTTCCCCTCTCCAAATGTAGCTCAAGAGTACTGCACTCAGTGCTACTCCAATCTATATTTATTGGGGTTTTTAAACAAATGATTCATGTATGATTCGTTTTGCCAATCACAAATCCCCTTGATGTTGCTGAATGGACTGGATTTGGGAATGAGAGGAACATAGCAAATTTCACAGCTAAGAGAGAAAGAGGTGTTTGTATCTATTTGTAATCCTGTTTAATGAGAGCGGCCTTTTCCTTTTGTAGATATGTATGAATCATGTTAACCCTTAGGGGAAAAAATTGTTCAGTGTAGCAAGCTACTAAAAGTTTATTTTGCACTCTCAGTCTGTTGTTATGACTCTTCAGATTGGCCCACTGCCATGAACACCCCCCAAAACCTGGAAGCAGGCAGAGTTTGTTTTCTCACAGATCCTTTTCAGAGGGGTTTTGATGCATGGTCTTTGCAAATTGACACTGTCATCCTGCAATGAATGATAGTACAGAGAGTTACTGTTTCCTTTTCAAACTGTAAAGAATGCTTAGTGGTCGCATTGAAGCAGGATGGATAGATCAGGTCCTGGGCTTATTATCCTGGCTTGTTAAATACATGTTAAATCAGGTTAATCACTCTGTATGCTCACAAATGAATTTTCCTTGAGAACTTCTGTGTAATGTAATAGTGAGTGTGAGAGAAGTGCTCCTCTAGAGTAATCCCATTAAACATAGGGTGGCTGTTAGCCCAGGCCTCCCAGTGAATTTATCATATTTCCTTCTGTTCTTCCTGTATCCTGCTTATTTGTTTTGGAATTCTTCAATCAACTTTCAAAACATTTCTAAACTCTTTGGCCTTCCAACTGTGTATGCTTGTTTAGCTAGAACAGAAGGTTGAGAGAAAAGAAAGCCCAACGTTCAATGTCTAAATTATACAATATTTTTGTGATGGGAGGAAGAAACCTGTATGCTAAAATGAGCACCACATTGACAGTATTGGTTGATACCTTTGGGTATTAGAAATTCCTGTAAAATACTGTATATTGCCACTTTGTTCATACACCTGAAGTGATAAAGATGTACATGTAGATATGAAATTGGGCTTGAATATAATCATGACAAACATGGGAAATGATTTCAGAACAGATCTGATGAAGCTGCAGTAAGTATGTCTAGAAATATTGTCCTAAGAGTGTTAAAAGTAATAAGAATAATAGGTCTTCTTAAGAGGTGGCAAATGAAGTAGTAGCAGTAGGACTGCAATCATCATGATTGGGTACACAAAGTGTTAGGAGAACAAAATTCTATGCTTGAGGAATAGTTTGTTATAATGGTTTTTGTAACTTGTTACACAAAGAATAAGTTTGTATGTCCAATTGTGCTCTTCTGTTTGTGAAAGGACTTTTGACCCATTGAAGCCTTCCACCAGTGGAAGTTGTGGGAGGTGATTTTTGCTGATTTCCCCCTCCTTCATTTAGCCATGTGTTTCTCAAACTTGAATCTCCAGCTGTTTTGGGGCTAAAACTCTCATCATCCCTAGCTAGCAGTACCAGTGGTCAGGTATAATGGGAGTTGTAGTCCAACAACAGCTGGAGAAATACTCATAGCCCCCCCCCCCAAAAAAAAAAACCTGCTCCAGAGAGTTTAGGAAACTTTCCAGAAAAGTGTGGGAAGTAGCAAAAAAGAACCTCACTAAATCAAAGTAGCAAAGTAGCAAAAAAAGAGCCGTCACTAAATCAAAAGAAGATTCTTTTATTTTTATGGAAGCAACTCACAATGGAGGGGTGGACTCAGAACTCTTTATGTTCAGTACAAGTAAAGGTAAAGGGACCCCTGACCGTAAAGTCCAGACGTGGACGACTCTGGGGTTGCGGCGCTCATCTCACTTTAAAGGATGAGGGAGCCAGCATCCGCAGACAGCTTCCGGGTCATGTGGCCAGCATGACTAAGCCGCTTCTGGCAAACCAGAGCGGCACACGGAAATGCCGTACCTATTTATCTACTTGCACTTTGACGTGTTTTTGAACTGCTAGGTTGGCAGGAGCTGGGACCAAGCAACGGGAACTCACCCCTTCGTGGGGATTTGAACTGCCGACCTTCTTATTGGCAAGCCCTAGGCTCTGTGGTTTAGACCACAGCACCACCCGCAATCAAAATGGAAGAGAAAGAAACTATTGCATAGTGATCCACATTGTGCCACTGTGGAATATGAAGGAGATACAGACAGCAGAAATAAACTTGGGCAAAAGTGGAAAGGATGTTGGCTGTTTCTTCTGAATTTTTTTTTAAATCAAACGTGCCCTCTCTTTGCATGAAATAATCCATTTTCTCTTAAATTCAGTATATATACATCACCCTTTTCTGCCAACCCATATGTTTAATATCTGTGTTTAAAACACAGTGTTTTGTATGTCACCAGGGGCTTTAAGAATGACTGGATTTTTGTTGTTGTTGCAGCTCTTAGGCATTAACCAAGAAAAAAATGGGGAAACAGAACAGTAAACTGAGACCCGAAGTGCTCCAGGACCTCCGAGAGAACACAGAATTCACAGACCATGAACTGCAAGAGTGGTACAAAGGCTTCCTAAAAGATTGCCCAACTGGCCATTTGACTGTTGAAGAGTTCAAAAAGATATATGCTAACTTCTTTCCCTACGGCGATGCCTCAAAATTTGCAGAGCACGTGTTCCGCACTTTTGATACCAATGGCGATGGGACGATTGACTTTCGGGAATTTATAATCGCATTGAGTGTCACTTCGCGGGGGAAACTTGAGCAGAAGCTGAAATGGGCATTTAGCATGTATGACCTTGATGGCAATGGCTACATCAGCCGTGCAGAAATGCTTGAGATAGTGCAGGTAAGTAAATCGATACAGGAAGGGCACAGGAAGTTCACTCAGTACAGTATAATTCATTTACCGTATATACTCGAGTATAAGCCGACTTATCAGCACATTTTTTATGCTGAAAATGCCCCTCTCGGCTTATACTCGAGTGAGGCAGCGGCGGGACGAGCGGCCCAAAAGGAGCCCTTTCTCGCCGCTGGTCCCGCTGCTGTCGCCCGCCTCTCGCAAGGGCAGGCACAGGAAGCCGCGGTTGGAAGAAGGCACTGCGCTGTGCCTCTCCCAATCACAGCTCCTATGCCTGCTCTTACGAGAGGCAGAGGCGGTGGCAGAGGGACGAGCGGCCCAAAAGGAACCCTTTCGGGCTGCTCGTTCCTCCTCCGCTGCCTTTGCCGCTGTCAGCAGCGGAGGAGGAGGAACAAGCAGCTGGCTTCCTCCGCCACTGCCGCCACCACCAGGTTTGTGGTGTGGTGAACCGGCTTATACTCGAGTCAATAAGTTTTCCCAGTTTTTTGTTCTAAAATTAGGTGCCTCGGCTTATACTCAAGTATATATGTTATCTTTTGTTAACAAACATACATACTACATATTTTAACACTTAAGGTGTGCATAATCCTGATCAGTGTGCCACATGCCTGGAGCACATTCCAGATTAAATTATTCTCATCTTGTACCAGACTACCAAACAGAAAATATTTAGGTACTTATTATATATTTTACAGACACAAATCTTAGACCCAGTTCCAAATGTGCAGCCCTCTGCATTCACGCATCATTCCTCCCAATGAGTAAACAAAATGCACACACAGTCTATCAAAATGATGGACATTTTCTAGGAAAACATAAGGGCTGTGTATTTGTTATGCCTAAAAACGTAAGTTGGCATATAAACAAGCAAATGCAGTATCTGGAGAATACATTATGTACATATCATAGTGAGTGTCCTGATTTTTTTTGCAACAACATAAACAATGACCAACATGTTCTGCTTTTTGTTTATCACTTATTTCCCATAAACTTGCAAAATAAGATTCCACTACTTCCTTCAAGGATGCAAAACTGACTTCCTGTATTTTGCTGTTCCTGTAGGCAATCTACAAAATGGTGTCTTCGGTAATGAAAATGCCAGAGGATGAATCAACTCCAGAGAAACGAACAGACAAAATATTCAGACAGATGGACACAAACAATGATGGTATGTTTTTTGCAGCAAGTTACTATAACAAACAAATTGGAACACTGGTGCGTGTATGCATGTGCTCATCACTCCTTAATCTCTAGGGTCTAGAGATCTACATGGCCACAATCTGCGACAAATACATTTAAAAAAGAAAAAGAAAAAAACCTGAAAATCTTACATTTCCATTTTTTACAACCAAACCATGTTCTAGCCCTTTGGCTGCAGAAAAAGTAGTCTGCTGAAAGCAGCATTTGTGAGGAGTGACGCCTGGGCATGCATTTTTAACCCTTTCTCCTTGCCCTAACTTTTCTCCTCCAGGACCACAGTCCCTGCCAAGCAATGCTTTGCAACTGAAATAAATTTAGGGCATAAGTGCCAACCTAGCAGTTCGAAAGCACGTCAAAGTGCAAGGCGGGAAGGTAAACGGTGTTTCCGTGCACTGCTCTGGTTTTGCCAGAAACGGCTTAGTCATGCTGGCCACTTGACCCGGAAGCTGTACGCCGGCTCCCTCGGCCAATAAAGCGAGATGAGCGCCACAACCCCAGAGTCGTCCACAACTGGACCTAATGGTCAGGGGTCCCTTTACCTTTAGTACTTTGAACCTCATTTGTACAGTTTATTCTCACTGCAGTATTTTGAGCATTTTAGCACATATTTAGTTAGCTACTCTTTTGCATAACACAGCACTTGTACAGGTTAAAATATTGTGTCAAATCCATTTTACCCAGTGCAGCACAGTTAAAATTGTCAGTGTGCTGCATCATATGAAAAGGGTAACAATTCAGTAATAACTTCGAGTCAAACGATACATTACCCAGGAGAGCCCAACTGCATCACCAAGTGTCTTTTTTTTTCACTTTTAAAAACTGCTGTGGTGGAGGACTCCAATTGTTATTAAGAAGTGGGACAGTCTTCTTCCAGGTGTTTTGTTACTGACCTGAAGAAAAGGGGGAAGGACCAAGATGTTATTTGACAGTTGCCACTTAGTTGGACTCTTACCCATCTATAAAGAAGTGAACTGAGATTTGATAGGACAGTGGGTGTGACTGCTCTGCGACCGTAGTTTGAGACCAGCCTAACCTCAGGGGAAATTTGGAGCTGGTATTTAATTACAGACATATCCCCAAATGGGGTTTCTCCAACCCATGACTCGTATCCCAAACTGTGGAGCCATTCTCAAATACTGATGGTGCCTTCAGGGAGATTGTGACCATCAAGAAAGACTTATTTGGGTATAAATCACCAGTGCAGCTCATAACATGAGCATGTGGCTAATACAGCAATCGCTGAATTATAACTGTTGCAGCAGGACTTAAGAATAGCTAAGATTTTCATTCCATGAAATGTTACCTCTCTAATGGCATAAGAGAATGCATAAAAATATAGTAGTTATCAAAATAGGAAGTAATATTATAAGGTAGGAAGAACATAAACCTAACTGTGATTATTTTGTTGGGGGCGGGTAAAATCCCACAAGGGTAGAAGTGTCCTAGCTTTGCAAAGATTTAACATCTCAGTTGATAACAATGGCATGAACAAAGCCCCTTTCATGCTAGGTATTACATGACTTCCAACATTAATAACCTCCCCTCTGGCAAAATAAATGTGATGGAAGTTATTCTCATAATAGGAACAATCAAAACTGGGATAAAAATTGCCTTAAAATGATTTTTTTTTACTTAGTAGGGTTTAAAAAAAAAATTGTCTCCAGAGGCACCAAATGCAAATGTGCATCAATGATTCAAAGTGAATTTTTAAAATAAAATCTACCTATTAGTAAACACAGTGTTCAAACAGCTTTGGAAAAGGAAGAACCCTACCTTATGCAGTACGTAGACATTGTTAAGAAACAGTCATATTTCGAGAAAGGGTGAGAATATTAAACCGAGGCGCTCAACTATGAGACCACCCCTGCTCAAATCACTGTGAGCGGAATTAAAACCAGATACAACCTATCTCAAGCAGCGTCCCCAACTTTTCTGCTTCATCCCAATCCTCCCAGCTCCTACCCTGTTCCCCAACGACCCCCCCCCCAACTTCAATTGGAAGGGGAGAATATGGTAGCAGTTATTGGAGGACTTCACCAAAATCAGGAGAGTAGTAATTATGCCTAGAATGTCATTTCTTTTCCCTGCTAGGAAATCATGGGAGGAATTACAGGCTCTATGTTTCCCGGCTGGCAGTTATGCTATACCTTTCATTTGCTGACTCCCCAGTTTTCACTGAAGTCCTCTGCTGGCTGGTACTCTTAGAAGAACATTTATCCTAGGAGAGCTGGGGTAACAGTTGTTGGATGTCTTTGAATGCTCGGAGAGCTTCCTCAAGGTTTTACAAGTATTTCATTAACACTTCAGGCGCCAGTGCATTTTGGAGTAAGCACAATGCATCTGTCTCTCTCTAGTAGCATCAAGTTGTGGGAGAAATTAATTGAAGGGCAAGTATAACAATTTTAAGGCAGATATCCTGCTACTTTTAATTGTGATTTTCTGAAAGGCTATAAAAGAGAGAAATAGATGCATGTTTCAATTGTGTAACTTCTGTCCTGCTGTATCCCTGGGATTCTAGGATGATTTGATCAAGCACAGATGCCTTCACAGTATGTGATGTCTGTGGAGGTTATATCTGTGTTCAACCAAATCATCCTAGAAATAACTGTATCACTTCTAGGGCTGTGAGATATATTGATATATTGTCCAAAACCAGTTTGAAGTTCACATCATGATAAGCTTCATAATATTTGACCTAGCAATATATCGTGAACCACAATGCATGTGAGGGTTAGGTGATACCTGGTTTTGTAATCTACCATAATGTCTGAAATAAGGATGGAACTATGCAGAGGCGAACAAGCTAATGTCCTGGCAACTGCTACTGCTTAGGGGTCTAAAACAGATAAATGACGATATTATCAATCACCACACAATTTCATCAGCAGGCAAGCCAAAATGCATCCACAGGACTTTGGGTTTGGGGCTTGGCTACCAAATGGTGGTATTCAGGACAATCTAAAGTACGGCAATGAGTCATAGTGAATTCAAATGATCTGGGACTGCCAGGAAGGGTGTCACTTTCAGAGGTTGCCCTGTGTTTCTCATAATGTGTAGTTCTGCTCTAATTTGGAATTAATGAAAGCCATTTATTGAAGCACATACCGTATTTTTCGCCCCATAGGACGCACTTTTTCCCCTCCAAAAATGAAGGGGAAAAGTGTGTGCATCCTATGGGGCGAATGCAGGCTTTCGCTGAAGCCTGGAGAGCGAGAGGCATCGGTGCGCACCGACCCCTCTCGCTCTCCAGGCTTCAGGAAGCTATCCGCAAGCCTTGCAAGCCCGGTGGGAGTTCCTGCGGGCTCACAAGGCTTGCTGGCAGCAGCCTGCAGCCCCGGCAAGTGTCTGCAAGCCTTGCGCGCCCAGCAGGAGCTCCCGCCGGGCGCGCGAGGCTTGGGGCGGCAGCCTGTTGCCCAAAGCACTGGGAGCCCTCCGGAGGGCTCCCTGTGCTTCGGGCGAGTGTCTGCAAGCCTTGCGCGCCCGGCAGGAGCTCCCGCCAGGCGCGCGAGGCTTGGGGCTCCCCGTTCTTCGGGCGAGTGTCTGCAAAACCTGCGTGCCCGGCAGAAGCTCCCGCCGGGCGCGCAAGGCTTGGAGCGGCAGCTTGCCGCCCGAAGCACGCGGAGCCCTCCAGAGGGCTCGTCGTGCTTCGGACGAGTGTCTGCAAGCCTTGCGCGCCCGGCAGGAGCTCCCGCCGGGCGCGCGAGGCTTGGGGCGGCAGCCTGCTGCCCGAAGCACGTGGAGCCCTCCGGAGGGTGCCCCGTGCTTCGGGCAGGCGTGTGCAAGGCTTGGGGTGGCAGCCGCGGCGGGGGGGGAATAATTTTTTTTTATTCATTCCCCACCCCAAAAAACGAGGTGCGTCCTATGGGCCGAAAAGTACGGTATTTCCATTGATGCAGATAGCCAAGCATGCAAATAAGCTAAACTAGAGTAGTTGGTTTTTATGTCTACTTAGTTACAAATAGATCAACATCACTGGTTTGTATGCCATAGTCCAAGAGCAAGGGAGGTGTTCTACATTTGTTTCAAAAACATATATGTCTGAGTGAGGTTCAGCTGCTGTCTGGATTTATTCAGGTTCACACCTCTACAAGGTGTCAGTTCAAGGAAGCAGTGAATCACTACTGAGATTAAATATGCTTTTCATGTCAGTTCCATTAAAAATATCTGCATTTGTCTTGAGTGTTTGGGATATGCAAACGGATGTGAAAGTCTTATCTGGTTCACACTCTTGATTATTGTTCTATTGTCTACATCATATCAAGATTTCCTTACACAGCCCATCCCAATAACAGCCTGCTAGGATCTTTGGAATAAGGATTATTAGGAGGACCTAGAAGTATTGTTAGTACCATCATTTGGAGTGCAAAGTTCACAATCCTATCTAAATGCACCCTGAACTGGGAAATGTTAGATCTGTCGTAATAATTGCTTGGCTCATCTTTTCAAGATTATATATTTCACCTTTAAACTCATTGGCAACTAATTAGGTATATTAAAAGCTAATAATTGAGAGGCTAAGTTTATTTTTGTAAAAACAAAAAAATTTCCTTCCAGTAGCACCTTAAAGACCAACTAAGTTAGTTCTTGGTATGAGCTTTCGTGTGCATGCACACTTCTTCAGAGTTATTTTTGGCTGCCATTTATTGGCAGAGAAAATTATTTGATTTTGTATCTTTCTCTTGTTTCCCTTCAAGGTAAACTATCTCTCGAAGAGTTTATTAAAGGTGCCAAGAGTGATCCCTCTATCGTGCGGTTGTTACAATGTGATCCAAGCAGTGCAAGTCAGTTCTAATTAAACTCTGGACAGTTTGCAAAGAAAATTACTGGCTTGTTCAAGCTTTACTCGTAAATGGATGCCTTCTCAACCATTCCTCAGTGGCTAGTGGATGAGATTCCACTGCCAGATTGTCTGTGTATCCAAGTGAAAAAGAGCCTCACTCCTCTCACCAACATTGATGCAAATTCCTCCTTCCACTATCCCGTCCTTTGTTTCTTCCCCTTATGATTCACTCTACACATCTAACATAATTGAAGGGTATGTTTACAATGGCAGGTTAAAGAGGGGTTTATTGCACATCACTTGGTTAATATGAACAGATGACTTTCTAGTTAGCTCCTAAGAAAGAGATGCCATGTGTTCCTTTTGACCAACACAAATGGCAGGCATTTTAATTTGCTTCCCAGAAAACGGATATAAAATGTGGAATAAATTGAGTAGAATTTTCTTAAAAAGCATGATACCAGTTTCCTGCTATGAGGAAAATTGCTTGGAAAATTGCTTGCACTTACCTAATGAGCTTTCCAGTCATATATATATATATATATATATATATATATATATGGTGAAGTATTTTTTTTAATATTTAGGTCATATTTAATATATCAAGTAGAATCCATGCTTCATTTCTTCTAGTTGTCTGTGATTATTCAAATCTTTTTTTTTAAGTGATATTTATGCATAGCAAGCTTGCCATTAAGGCACTGCATGACTAGCTGTTTGTGGATAACACTGTTTAATTACCAATTGCAACACTTTGTTCATTTTTACTGTTGATTGTTCAAGCGTTTTACTGTGTTAATGAAATTTAAAAGGAATGTTTTTCCTTCTGTGTTTATCAGTGAAGTGCCACTTTATTGTGGCTACAGCATTTTTAAAATGGCATTTGAGTGAAGTGAGGTGATTTGACACACACTTGCTATGGCCGTCCTACCTTGTTGCGGTCCATCTCTGTTAATAGTCTTGTGCATTCCAGTGTTATTTAATATCTGCCTAATGCCAAGAAATGTTAATTGAAATAAAGACTTGATTTTCTTGTCTCTCTGTGTCATACTTCAATGTTTCAGGATTGTGCATGGCAGGGTTTCTCTGAAAAGCAATAAAAGGGCCAGTTGTGAGAAGCTAAATGCTTGGTTTAAAATATCGTTCTCCCAGTTTAGGAAAAGTGTGGGGGATAGCAATAGTGCTCAGCAGAGACCTACATTTCAAAGCCACAATATTAAAAGACAAAAAAAGGCAGATTCATTTTTGCCAAGGGATCACTAGATGGAAAAAAACAAACTGACAATTGGTTCCGTATATGCCCCAAACTCAAAACAGATAGACTTCAATTCCTTATCTGAAGGGAAGCAATTCTAGGAGGCAACCTCAACTTAGATGGGAGAGGCAGCTCCCTGAGAGACATCCACTACACATCCCCATGGGCAACATTCCTCTGAGAACCCCCCCCCCCATCAAAAAACCCTATAGACTACTAAAAATGCTTTTAAAAACAGAAGACCTATATGATATATGAGATCAAATAACCCAGGCAACACCAGCCACACGTTCCAATCTGGGCACCATGGCCAGACTGGATAGCATTTTGCTCACACCAGGTCTGATCCCCCTGGTTGAAGCAACAAACATCACTAACGTTAAAATCACAGACCATGCCACAGTAGAAGCTACCCTCAAAATAGGGGAGGAAATACAAACCACCCCATCATGGTTCTTTAGCCCCATACTGCCCACAAATCAAGTAACGAGAGAGCCTTAAAGAGCCTCCAAAACAATGGTGTAGCCAACATAACAACCCCCCTCTGGGATGCAATGAAGGCAGTTGCCAGAGGAGCCTGTATAAAAGAAAAGGCATCCCTTAAAAAACAAACAAATCTCCTGAATAATTAGCAAGCTAGAACAGGGTATCACGGCCCTCTCAACATGCTACAAACAAACAGGAGCCCAAAAAAAGCCTCATTAAACTCATAGAACAAAAAAGAAGGGAGATTGACTCATTAGAAATTAATAAAACAATGATCAACATCCTATACTTGAAACAATGCTTTTACAAATATGGAGGGGGAAACTCCAGACTATTAGCAAACAGGTGCAGAGGGGCAAATCACTCCAAGCATGAATACAGTGGTACCTCGGGTTACATACGCTTCAGGTTACAGACTCTGCTAACCCAGAAATATTACCTCGGGTTAAGAACGTTGCTTCAGGATGAAAACAGAAATCGTGCAGCAGCAGCAGCAGGAGGCCCCATTAGCGAAAGTGGTGCTTCAGGTTAAGAACAGACTTCCAGAACGAATTAAGTTCTTAACCGGAGGAACCACTGTACATTACCATCCTTTTTGGTGATGCAATGTAACATTCTCCTCCAAGAAATAATATCAGGTTTTGCTAGATTCTACTCTAACCTATATACCTCCCACAACCTGACCAAACAGGAAATGAACTGCAGTTAGGGTTAGGACTGACCATCTTAACCCTAACTGCAGAGAAACAAGAATTCCTGGACAGTCCTAATACCACAGAGGAAATGGAAACGGTCCTCAAAAACCTAAAGCCACACAAAGCCCCAGGCACAGATGGCTTTACAACAGAATTCTACAAGAAATTCAAAGAAATCCTGGTGTTCTACATGATCCACATGTTTAACAACATCATAAAGGGGTCCCCATCCCCAAAACTTGCATGTCCTCTGAAACAGTCTCTATCCCAAAGCCATTCAAAGATAGTCTCAAAGTAGAATCATACTACCCAATCTCACTGATAAATCAAGACTATAAAATATTCACATCAATCCTGGCCTACCGTTTAAAATGCTTCCTACACAAACTTAATAACCCCAGACCAGCCTGGCTTTGTCCCCGGTTGCAAACATAACGGACCCCATTAGGAAATTAGTGGATTTGATTGAACACAGCAAAACAACCAAATCCCCACTGATGATCATGTCCCTGGGCTTCCTTAAAGCCTTTGCTTGTTTGGAATGGAAATACCGTATTTTTTGCACCATAGGATGCACCGGACAATAGGACGCACCTTGTTTTAGAGGGGGGAGGGGAAAAAATTCTCCCCCTCTCTGCCCAGAGCCCCTTCAGCGAAGCGGCAGGAGGCGCTGTGCAGAGAGGGGGAGAATTTTCCCCCTCTTGTTTTCCCGTTCTAAAACAAGGTGCCGTTTTAGGTGTGTTCAGGCGGCTACCTTGGAAGCCTGGAGAGCGAGAGGGGTCGGTGCGCACCGACCCCTCTCGCTCTCTAGGCTTCAGGTTCCTTTCGACCTGCTCTTTGGGGCTGGTGGGGGGAAGCCCACCACCAGCCCCAAAGAGCAGGTCAGGGAGCAGCGGAAAGGTGCAGCAGAGAGGCTCCTGCCTTAGCCGCGTGTCACCTCTCCAGCTGCGAGAGGGTCGCGGGGCTATGGCGTCTTCGCTCCATAGGATGCACACACATTTCCCCTTCATTTTTGAAGGGGAAAAGTGCGTCTATAGAGCAAAAAATATGGTACCTAATAGAGGTATTAACCAATATGAAATTTGGCCCCAACTTACAAATCCTTAAACAATTTTACTCTTAATGTTTCAGCAAAAATCAGGATTGACAGAATGGACTCCAATACCATAGCAATCCAAAGAGACACAAAACAAGAATGTCTACTATCTCCCTTCCTAATCATCCTAACCCTTGAACCCTTAGCATTCTGACTCTGAGCAGCCCCTGACATCAAGGGAGTGGGAATAAAAGGCAAAACCTATAAACTAGGGTTCTTTGCAGACAACCTGATGGTCACAATACCAGACCCCATAAACACAGCAACCACCTTAACCAAAGAACTCAACATCTTCACAACGCTGTTGGGACTACAAGTGAATTTCGCAAAATCTCAGGCTATGTGTTTCAACACCTTCACCCGCATATCCCAAAACAATTCACCAACACCACGAAGATAAACTGTGCTGCTCCTAATTCAATACCTTGGGGTACAAATAACCAGAAACCTTATCAAACTATACCACTCGCTAGGGCAGGAAATCAACAAAGACTCAAATAACGGTAAATGGAACAAAACCAACCTCTCAGACAAGATAGCCATGATCAAAATGATAATTTTTCCAAAAGTAACCTGCTTATAAGAAACCCTTCTAATTTGGATTCTCCCAACCCAACTCTGTAGGTGGCAGAAAAAACTACATTTATCTTCTCACACAAAAAGCTATGAATAAGCTCCCTCAGAAGGAGGATGGGGAATTCCCAGTATAGAACTATACTACATCGTCAGCTAAGTGCACCACACAATCCCATACATTTTAGAAGACAAAATGAAAGAATGGGAGCACATAGAGATCAAAATTGGAAACACCCCTTCCACAATGTACCCATTCCTCCAAAACAAACTAAGGAAAATTCCCACAACATTAACAGGTTCACACAGTCCATGGACGGAAAAAAGTAGAGAAAATGTCCCCAAACCCATTCCCACTAATCCCCTCAGCCCATCACCCATTATTCCATCATGAAGCCTGAGCTTCCATATAAAAACATGGCAAGCCGAAGGCTTACACCGCCTAACAGACTTCTACAAAAATGATAAACCCTTGCCAACACAAGAAATACAAGACAAACTAGGAGGCATCCAAATATTTTGGCTGATACATCACCAACTACAGTGGTACCTCTGGATGCGAACAGGATCCATTCCGGAGCCCCGTTCGCATCCAGAGCAGAACGCGACCCACGTCTGCGTGGGTCGCAATTCACCGCATCTGCACATGCACGCGACGTCATTTTGAGCGTCTGCGCATGCACGAGTGGTGAAACCCGGAAGTAATGCATTCCATTACTTCCTGGTCCCCACAGAGCGCAACCTGAAAACGCTCAACCTGAAGCAACTTCAACCTGAGGTATGACTGTATATGCCTTCTTAAATAATCCAGGAATAAAAGCAGCAGCCACCAGACCCCCAACCACCTTCGGAAAAACTTCTGACACAACAGAGGGACATAGTAAGGGGTTGGCATCAACAATATACAAAATACTACTCCAAGACCCCACAAACCCAATGGTCTAAACTCTGGTCTAAACCAGTGTTTCAAGACAGCAATGCACACTCACACTACTCATGAGCCACCTACTCTCAGCAGCTAGAAGTGTCCTAACTAGACATTGGAGACCTGTCAAGAATGAACATAGGCACTGGTACCAAACTATATGGGAAACAGCCATACTAGAAAAGCTAACCAATAATAATAATAATAATAATAATAATAATAATAATAATAATAATAATTTATTATTTATACCCCGCCCATCTGGCTGGGCCTCCCCAGCCACTCTGGGCGGCTTCCATAGAAACCAAAAATACAGTAAAATATCACACGTTAAAAACTTCCCTGAACAGGGCTGCCTTAAGATGTCTTCTGAATGTCAGGTAGTTGTTTATCGCTTTGACATCTGCTGGAAGGGCGTTCCACAGGGCGGGCGCCACTACTGAGGAGGCCCTCTGCCTGGTTCCCTGTAGCTTTGCTTCTCGCAATGAGGGAACAGCCAGAAAACCCTCGGCGCTGGACCTCAGCGTCCAGGCAGAATGATGGGGGTGGAGACGCTCCTTCAGGTATACTGGACCAAGGCCGTTTAGGGCTTTAAAGGTCAGCACCAACACTTTGAATTGTGCTCGGAAACGTACTGGGAGCCAATGTAGGTCTTTCAAGACCGGTGTTATATGGTCTCGGCGGCCGCCCCCAGTCACCAGTCTAGCTGCCGCATTCTGGATTAGTTGTAGTTTCCGAGTCACCTTCAAAGGTAGCCCCACGTAGAGTGCATTGCAGTAGTCCAAGCGGGAGATAACCAGAGCATGCACCACTCTGGTGAGACAGTCCGCAGGCAGATAGGGTCTCAGCCTACGTACCAGATGGAGCTGGTAAACAGCTGCCCTGGACACAGATTTGACCTGTGCCTCCATGGACAGCTGTGAGTCCAAAATGACTCCCAGGCTGCACACCTGGTCCTTCAGGGGCACAGTTACCCCATTCAGGACCAGGGAATCCTCCACACCTGCCCGCCTCCTGTCCCCCAAAAACAGTACTTCTGTCTTGTCAGGATTCAACCTCAATCTGTTAGCCGCCATCCATCCTCCAACCGCCTCCAGACACTCACACAGGACCTTCACCGCCTTCATTGGTTCTGATTTAAAAGAGAGGTAGAGCTGGGTATCATCCGAAAACTGATGAACACCCAGCCCAAACCTCCTGATGATCTCTCCCAGCGGCTGCATGTAAATGTTGAAAAGCATGGGGGAGAGGACAGAACCCTGAGGCACCCCACAAGTGAGAGCCCACCACCACTTTCTGAACACGGCCCAGGAGGAAGGAGCGGAACCACTGTATGACAGTGCCCCCAGCTCCCAGCCCCTCAAGACGGTCCAGAAGGATGTTATGGTCGATGGTATCAAACGCCGCTGAGAGATCCAGCAGAACTAGGAAACAGCTCTCACCTTTGTCCCTAGCCCGCCGGAGATCATCAACCAGTGCGACCAAGGCAGTTTCAGTCCCATGATGAGGCCTGAATCCCGACTGGAAGGGATCCAAATGGTCCGCTTCTTCCAGGACAAGAGGATGCCTTCACCCTGGTGTGGTTTCCTTTTATTACATATACAATATAGCCCAGCAAGACAACAGCATAACTCCCCTGAGAGTATACAGATTGATATGGCTAATTTGACCCAACAACTCCCACCCCCTTACACACATGAACAAAATTCGCTGCAGCCAACCAAATGCAACCAACCATGTTCTGGGCTCCCCAATTTCCCGCAGCACCAACAAATAGAGAACCTATCCACGCGACGCTGACACAAAACTCCATACATACATTATGCAAAAGATGAAAACAGCACTACCCCCTTCTCTCCCCACTTCTCACTCCGCCCCCAAACTCACAATGCCTATAATAGCAGTATCTCACACCAAATGTAACTGACTTGTAGAAAAGACCCTATGAACTGAAAACAGAGATGCTATAAGTACCTTTGTTATCCATGAAAATATTTCAATTTTTTTAAAAAATAAAATAAAAATATATTGTTCACCCAAACAGTGAGTGGATCATTCACCATTCTTCCACAGATCTTGTTCATTCACTTGTCATACCTTGACTATTTTATTATTCTTGTGGGGAAACAACCTATCATGCTGAATGGTGGTCCCACTCTCCATTCCTAACTCACAGGCAAGGAAACAACTAGACAGGGGAAATTCAAAAAACACCTCTTTCTACAGCCAACTGGGAGGATTCTTCCACGTGGTGACTCATTGAGGCAAATGTATGGAAGGAGTGCTGATGTTGATTCTAAAGTCTGGTCATATTTAGGAGGCTTACTTCATAAAGTTGCATGGCAACTGTGCAGGGATGGTGGACAATTGTTTCTTTTCATTAGCAGCTGCATGGCAGCAGTCTCAGCAAGGTACACGACTCAGTCGTTTCCTGCAGGGAATTGCAGGTTGGAGCTTCACTTTCCTGCTTCCAGCCTCCATCGCTTTGGTGGAAAAATATAAATAAGATGTTTTGCCTTGGACTTAAATACAAAAAAAATAGCTATAGCCAATACTGAGTCAATGGAGGGCATCATATTTTAACATCATTGATCATATGGCTAAGCCTTATTTCATGGAGTTTCTGCAATGACATTCTCAGCTGCTGTCAGCCACATTCAGTCAGACAACTGGTTTGCCTATGTAGCAGCTTCCATGTGCAGGCACAGACAGAAACTGCTCAGAAACGGCTTGTGCCAATGAAATTCCCTGCCGCAAAATGTGTCTAGAACAATGGGAGTTTTGAACACTATTTGCAGCGTATTTGTTTATAATCTGTTGTAAGCTGTTTGGAGATCGTTTGAGCAAAAAGGGTACATTTTTAAACAGGCACTAATGTCTAGTTGAAAAAATCTAACAACATGCCTCTGAGTTGCTGCAAATGTGCAAATAACAGCAAAGGGGTTAAAAGGAAAAACAAAGCTGCTAGTAATGCCAGTGAACTAGGAAGAACTAGGAAGACTTATTTGTTGTTTTGACTCATCTCCCACACAGTGCAGTTGGAAATCCAAGAGATGCAACCACTGAAGTTGTATGAACAAAACTCACCACAATAAAATCTCTGCATAAATCATTGCAATTTCCCACAGGCAGAAGAGATGAAAGATTTTGTAGGTAACTTCGTAGTACCATACTTCATATTCCAAGGTCAACCTATTCTCTCCATTCTTGGGAGTGATGCTGAGGGCAGGAATCAGCTAGCTAGTCCTGCTAGTGGAAGCCCACACAAAGACTTATGCTGGGGCAATGGGACTTCCCATTCGGTACCCGACCCCAATTTCCTCAGGGGGTAGGGAGACTTCCCAAAACAGGGGGAAGAGAAGGGCTCGTTCCATCTGGCAAGCTGAAAACTTGTGCAGATGGAACAATTGACATAGTGCTCCCTGTGCAAATATTGGCATTGAACAGGAGGACCACCTGCGGGCAAATGTTTTTGGTTGATATAAAAGCTATTGTTCATACGAAAAGATGTCGGAAATACATGGGAGATGCAGCATACTGTATATTGAGATGAAACTGCTCACTTGGCTCTACTCTGAGTGATAGACATAATTGGATAAATGGCTCGGCCAGGAAGCATAAATAGGCCATGGTCCCAACATTATATACCATGGAAAACTAATGAGATGTGTGGACATGTAGTTTGTTCAGGGTTAGGGTTTTTCACTAGGACTATTCTTACTAGCGTCGCACCAGGCGTTTATCAAATTGTGGGCTATCCATTCCAGCACAGGGTCCTGTTCTAGCTAGCAGGACCAGTGGTCAGGGATGATGGGAACTGCAGTCCAAAAACAGTTGGAGACCCAATTTTGAGAAATGCTGTTTTAGCCTGCTGTTTCCCCCAAATAGTGGGCTATGTAGGAAAGTAAGCTTGTTTTAGGAAAATGGTGGGCACCACTGAATAAACTACTACAAATCAGGTGTTTAGAGTCTGATTTACTCATTCATGTCCAGATGGCTGCAGTATTGTGTGATGTGTGTGTGTTTGTGTGTGAAAGAGAGAATGAATGAATCAGCCATCTTAGAACAAAAGCAACAGAAAGAATCTTCATTTTGCCTCAAGTACAATGTTTTACAACTGAGCTGGCCACACATTCATCATCCCTGAGTCACCAAGTGTGAACCAGCCTACAGTCATAGATAAACAGATAATATTGCCATATAACGGCCCAGAAGGCACAGCGTGTTTGGGAACAACCAGAACATACTAAGTAATTAGGACTGTCTGCCCAAAGAGAAGGCTCACCCATAAGTGCCCTGGTACTTTTTAGCATATAGGGTCTTGATTACAGAAGCTTTGCCAGTTAAAATAGCAAAAGCTTGTAGCTTCCACTGGCCGCATCCAACAAAGTCAGACCACAGCCTGGTGCTATATTTTTTATGCATTTGCATCAGCATTTAATCACTTGCTGTGCCACTTTCTAGAACAGATCCTAGAGGTAGGCTGCGCTCCCAACTCCTATCCTGCAGAGTCTGTCCAGTAAGATACCATGGTCAACCATATCTAAATCTTCAGAGAGAACTAGGAAAATCAATAGAGTCACAGTCTTTCTTCCACATAAGGTCCTCAGTTAGGACCTGTTTCTGTCACAAACCCAAGCCTGAAACCAGAATGGAATGAGACTAGATAATCCATTTCCTCCAAGAAACCAAGCTTTATGAGGAATGATTGAAGGAGCTTGGTATGTTTAGCCTGGAAAAGAGGAGACTGAGAGGAGATATGATAGCCATCTTCACATATCTCAAGGGCTGTCCTATGGAAGAGGGAATAAGTTTCTTTTCCCCTGCTCTGGAGGGTAGGACTCAAAGTTACAAGAAATGAGATTCCAACAAAACAGCAGGAAAGGCTTTCTAACAGTAAGAGCTGTTTGACAATGGAATGGTCTCTTTTGGGAGGCTGTGGAATCTCTTTCCTTGGAGGTTTTAAGCAGAGGTTGGATGGCCATCTGTCTTGGATGCTTTAGTTGAGATTCCTGCATTGCAGGGGGTTGGAATAGATGACCCTTGGGGTCCCTTCCAACTCTACAATCCTATGATTCTAAGGGGTTATTTGCAACTTAGTGGTAGTTGTCATGCACCTCTGGGTCCACAGTCTCTTTAAAGGCTGCACACTTTGGGCACCCCCCCCCCACCATGACGTAAGGAGAGTCAACCCCATACCCTCTGCAACATCAACTAGTGTCAGATTATAGCCAATATTGTGAAATCCATTAAATTAAATTAAGTGCATATCATACAAAATCTACCAATGCTAACATTGCAAATAGGCCTATAAAAGTTACAGGCTTACTAAAATGTTATCTAGTTTTACTGCCAATGCAGTAAATTATAATCATATATGAACTGTGATGCTTTGGTCAGAGATAGATTTAGGGCAGCACAACAGGTTCCCAAGCCAAGGAACACACTGCAGGGCATCACAACTATGACATAGTGCACATGCAGAACAGAAGGTGAGAGGCAGGGGGCCCTGAATTTTGGCCTTGCACAGGGTGCCGCTAAAATTTGAAATGCACCTGCATTGGTGGCCTTACATCTCTTTAATTAACAAAATCTTCCAAGCTCAACAATACTTATTTGCCATAGACCACCAGGCAAGTTTCTCCCTGTAGATCTGTCCTATGCAATGCTGCATGGTTCACTAATAGAATATTTGTTTTGTAAATGATATTACTAAGAATAAGATGACTGGTTGAGGTAGCCAAGTCCAAGAGCCCAAAATAGTGTGACCATTAACACATCACCCAAAAAAGGGAAATACAATACAAAAAATGGGGGGGGGCAAAGGTGGATTCAGATTTGCATATGCTGATATTTGTGCATAGCAGCAAATTGAAGGAGAAATACTCTAATTAAAACAGAAATATAATTCACTGCATACTGGGCAAGACAGTGATCAGCTGATCTGTAAATCTACTCGGTCTGGTGTTTAGGTGCTAACTGTTGATGTGCAACTTCTAGGCCCCTATTCCTCACTGTTTTTATAGTTCCTTATCTTTAAGACTTGGCCTGGACAGCTCTTCAAGCAGAGGAGCTTTTCAAATAGAGAAGTATCCCCTTTAAAGTAGGACACAAGGACAACTTGACCATTGTAGTCCATGCATCAATAACCTCAAGTGGATTAATGCAATGTGTTCTTTGTTGGGCTAGAATACTGCAACTAGACCGGTGATGGCAACAGATTGCCTCCAACACATTACATCAGTGTTAAAAGACCTTCCCATCTGGAACCAGACTAGGTTTTTGTACTAGTCCAGAATATCTTAAGCTCTGAATACCTTAAGGAACACCTTATTCGTATGTCCCAGATCAATCCCTGAAATTATCAGGGAGAGGACTGTGAGTGGTCCCTCAAGACCAGAAACACAAGTGCCTTCAGTGCAGTGGGTGCAACTCTATGGAATTTATGGGTCAACGATGCAAAAAGCTCCATGAATGATTCAGCACAGGAGCCCTGTGTGTGTTGATCTGTGCCCAAATGCCTGGATACTATGGATTTTAAAATATTCATTGTCCGCATCTATAAAATACACAATGCATAATGTATCATTTAGATGGTTTTTTCCTGAACTCTTCCAACCAAAAGCTCATTCAGTAGCCACCTTTGCTCATCATGCTACAACAGGTCTTCTGCAGGGCAACATTTGAGGCCAGATACAAGTGAAAAGGACACATATAATCCTGGCTCCAATATAGGTCTGGGAATGGAGAGATTTACATGTTCTAAGAACATAGAAGACACTTGCTCTCAGACCAAAGGTCCTTCTAGTCCGTAACAAATTGTGGTAACCAGAGTGCTATTCAACCTGAAACACACATCTTAACATAGTGCCAGCTAGCATCCTTTTATAAGAGTAAGATATATATTATCTGGTTGAAATGCATATATTTAAATACTCTTGTTCCAGGTACCCTAGCCAAATTCTCCAGAATATATACTTAGTTCCTTGCTATGTAGCAGTATAGTGTCATTATACATGGTTAAATAATGAATGCTTTTTGCTCCAGTGCTGATTGCATTTCACTGGTCAGTGGGCTGTATAGTGCTTGCTCAGAGTTTTACGTTTACTCGTGGCCTGTGTATGCACGCACACATGTACGCCATTTCTAACCCTGCCAGGCAATTCAAACATTGCAACTGGGTCTCTACTCTTCTTGTTGTTCTTTCACTTTAGTAAACCACTAACTTTAACCACCTCTTCACAGTGCCTTCAGTAAGAAGTGATTTTTTTTGTTTTTTGCAAATGTGAACGTATAGCACATAGTCTTCATTGTATTGTACCACTCTTTGCTTACCTGGTGGCCTTCAGCTCTTTTGTACTGCAGCTCCCATCAGCTTCAGCTGTGTAGGCTGTGGCTGATGAGAGTTGTAGTCCAAACCACCAGGTTGTCAAAGGCAGTGCTAAACCATTCAGAGCACAGGTGGGAGGTCCTATGATTGAATGCTCACTCCTGTAAAAACGTTTTTATATATGATGTGTTTAACCCCATCTCAAAAATTCCAGGGAGTAAAATGCTGGCCTTCTTTTTGACATACTAAATATGAACACCTTGATGTACCCATGAAAAATTCTTTTTCCTGCTTCATATGTATGGAGTTGGGACAGGGGTGGCGCTGTGGGTTAAACCACAGAGACTAGGACTTGCCGATCAGAAGGTCGGTGGTTCAAATCCCCACGACAGGGTGAGCTCCTGTTGCTCGGTCCCTGCTCCTGCCAACCTAGCAGTTCGAAAGCATGTCAAAGTACAAGTATATAAATAGGTACCACTCCGGCAGGAAGGTAAACGGTGTTTCCGTGCGCTGCTCTGGTTCACCAGAAGCGGCTTAGTTATGCTGGCCACATGACCCGGAAGCTCCCTCGGCCAATAAAGCGAGATGAGCGCCGCAAGCCCAGAGTCACTCACGACTGGACCTAATGGTCAGGGGTACCTTTACCTTTATATGTGTGGAGTTAGTGAGGCAGACGGAAAGGCCCCACAAAAGAACAGACTTTTCTGCCTGGCTCAGCGTGTATCTGGACAGATTAGCAAGATTGTTAGTACATCAAGAAAGGGCAAGAAAGAGGTTTAGGGATATGAGTGAGACGCTTCAGTTTGAACCTTCTAATACTGGGATAACCAATAGGGTGCTTTCCAGATGTTCTTATTTTCATCAGCCATAGCCAGTATGGCCAATCATCAGGGATGACAACATCTGGAGGAGACCACAATAAAAACGTAACACATAAAAAAGTAAGATGTCTGAATATTATCCATTAGCTCTGATGCAGAGCTATGGAATGTGCACTCCAGTATTTTGCTTAGGACAAAGCTAAGGCTTCCGTGTGAGATTGTGGAACAATGGAGCACACAACTTACGGCACCTTCTGCATTTTTTATATGCAACCACCACCACCCCTCAAAAAACCCCCCAGCAAACAGCTTTCACCTTTACCAAACACAGGATGGTATATGCATTGCATATTAATGAGATCATTGCATCATGTGTGTTTCTGCATGAATGCAATTTTCTTTCTTTCTCACAGAATCACACTTTTACAGATGGATGGAACAGTCTCCAGACAAGCAGTTGGCAAACAACATATGAATCACTTGAAATGTTTAATGAATATACTTTCAATGCCTTAGGTTTAAGGCTGGAATCTTAAAAGATTTAGAGCCTAATTGTCATCTCCCATGCGTGCACTTTATGCTACTGTTTACTACAGGGTTGGCTGACATGGTGCCTTCCAGATGTTGCTGAACTACAACCAGGGGTGTAGGAAAGGGGTGGTGGTCTGCCCCAGGTGCCATCATGGAGGGGGGTGACAAATTATCAAGGAACAAATGTTCCGAAGGTCTTATCTTACTACACTAGGGATTATATAGCTATATATGAAATTTCATGCATATCAGTTATTATCTTGACCCTCCTCCATGAAAATAGCTGTTTACTTGGCCGTTTTCCTATGTCGTGAAGACTGAAATTTCAATTCAGTGGAGCAGGGTCAAGATATTAACTGATATGCATGAAATTTCAGATATAGCCATATAATCCCTAGTTTAGTAAGATAAGACCTTTGGAGCAGGCAAAAAGTTTTTAATGAACCACCCTACTGCCCTACCCGGGTCCTGGAAAGTTGGCCTATGTGAAGAAAATGAGACTAGGCCGAGTAGATTAGGCCTTGCCTTGCCTTCGCCCCACCTTCTGCACGCAGCCGATTTTTCTTGATTTTACTGCTGTGGCATTTTTGTTTGTTTGTTTTGGTAAACCACTTTGCAGGTTTTTTAAAAAATAAATCTTATTAAATAAATAAACAATAAATATAAATAAAATAACACAAGCCAAAACACAATCCATCCTGCAGATTTAAGTATCTGTCCATAGTCGCCTACTTATTATCTGAGGCCCTGAATCCACATTCCTTTGTAAGAAAATATGAAATAACGTAAAACCATTTTTGCAGGCAAAAAAATAAAAATAAAAATCAATGTGTGGGGAGGGGGGTGACAAGAAATTTTCTGCACCAGGTACCACCTGACCTTCCTACGCCTCTGACTACAACTCACCTCATTATTGGACATGCTGTCTGGGACTGATGTGAGCAGCATCTGGAGGGCACCACATTGGCTGCCCCTGGTTTACTACATCACATTCAGTGAACTGGACCTTCCATTTGAAACAGCAGCTTCCAATGAACTCTAGTAGGAGCTGGTGCTCTTACCCAGGACTGAAAGGATTTCTGCTTTAATATTAGGATTCAGCTGTGCATCTAGAAATCCTACTGTGGACTCCACATTCATTCTACAGATTATCTGAGGATTTGGATAATCTTGCATTGTTTTCTAAAAGTCCGACACACACGGACACACGGCTGCTATGAACAGGCATGCTGGTGCCCTAAGGATGTGAGCCAATACATTTTGTTCTTCCTCCCTCTATGCAGCTTTGAGTTATGAGAGTTCAAGTGGTCTGACATGCTGAAGTGTAAGGGACATTTTGTAAGACAGTCTTGTTTTGCGTTTGGTTTAGGTCTCAAAGGCCAGCTGGAAAGTAGCATTTTACAGTCTTGTTTCTCACAAAGGTTTAGGGAGCAGCTATAGTTCACTGGTAGGGTGCTTTATATGCCAGAGATCACAGGTTCAATCCCAAGCATCTCTATTTTGCCTAAAATAAAGCTGTCGCTAGCCAGTTCAGACAATACTGAACTAGATAGACCAGTGGTCTGACTTCATATTGGACAGATTCCTAGGCTTCTGATCATTTTATTTGTTTGGAATCAGAGTATTTTCCCATTCTGGTTTGTAGAGGTGATGAGCCAAGCTAGAAATTCAGATAATACCACACATCTCTTTCAGTGGGTCAGCTTTTACTGATGTAATGCTAGTTCAATTTATATGCCATTACAGATGCAGAAAATTGGTCCCTTGAAAGGTGTCACCTTAGCTATTTTATCTCTTCGCAGTTTTCTGGGACTAACCTGGCAACAGTTTTTTGTATACGGTTATTTTGCTTATTGAATAGTGGACCAGAAACCAGTGCAGCTCCCTGACCTGAGAACAGGTGAGATATGCCCTGTACACTTGCTACTGTGTTTTGCACAAATTGTAGTTAATAAAAGGTCCTTAGCAACAGTCTTAAGTACAGCATGTTGTCCCAAGTGCAACACATTGTAATAATCTGAACAAGATTTACCACGGCATAGATAACTGGGACTAGGCTATCTCTATCTAAAAGGACCTGTTCTATGCACACCTCTGAAAGATATTTTATGCTGCAGAAAAACCCACGAGTTTCTGTAGACAAGGCTGAAGTTAACAGGTGGTGTGCAAAGTCATCCAAAAACAGGTTGAATACTAGATGAACCACCAACCCACAAAACCTCTACCTTATCTGGTGTGGATTGAGCTTCTGTTTTCTGGTCTCCATGCTGATCACAGACAATTCAGAATTTCCACAGCTTCATCTGTATTTAATGAAAAAGAGAAAAAGAAGCAAGTGTCATTAGCATACTGATAATGCCTCACAATGAAACTTCCAACATAGAGCCAAACTTCCAACATGTTGCCATTCCACTTACACGACAGACTTTACTTTCTCCTCCACCTCCTCCTTTGTAGCCCCATCTCCTCAAAATCACTGGAAAGTGTAGGCTAACACTTGCCCTCCAGCCCTGAAGGAGCTGCTCCAGAAGAAGAAGAACTGTGAGGGGAGAGAGACTTTCTGCTGCTCATTAGGCAATGGCTTTTTCCACCTGCCTTGCCCCACCCTCCAGGCCTAGGAACCTTTCTCATGCCATTACTTTGAGAACAGCAGAAACAGCTGGGAAGAGAGGAGTGCAGGGACATAAAAAATAATAATTTTGTAAGTTGTGTGCCCTTGTTTCTGAATTTGATCCATTTACACGGTTTTGTATGCTTTGTGTTATTTTATGCACTGTGACTTGCTGTTATTTTTATTGATTATAGTTTAGTAATTCTTTATTGTCATTGATAAGTGTAAACTTTAATTATTTGCCAATATTTAATTTTACTGTTTACTATTATATTCTAATGTATTATTGAATGTTGCTTTATTTGATATAAATTTAAAACTATGCCCTTTTAAAATGTGTTTTTGTGGGGGTGGCTATTGGGTTGTTGTTTTTATTTTTATTATGTATTTTGTGGTTTTATATCTTGGTTTTATTCTGTGAACCGCCCTGAGACCCCCGGGTATAGGGCAGTATATAAATTCAATAAACAAAATAATATAAATAAATAAATTGTTTATTTTAAAGCTATTGTGACTTTTTTTGTAATGGATCAGATTGTTATTACGTGTGTGAACTTGTTTCTTCAGCTTATAAACCACCATGCATATAGTAATGTAGAAAGGCGTTATACAATTTAAAAGTGAAATGAAATGAAATGAAATGTCAGTTTATCTCCCTGCAAACCAATCAGAATGAATACTCAATAAACAGGTTGTCTGGAGGCATCATTATTGATTTACATCCTGAAAGGAGAAAATAGGAGAAAATACAAAGTGGCACTTTAATGACATCAGTGTCATGTAGATGCTGCAAAAAAAACTGTATGTGTAAGATAAAGCCATCTGACTTTGCAGGGAGTTAGATTAGACGACCCACAGGTAAAAGATAAAGGACCCTTGGACAGTTAAATCCAGTCAAAGGCAACTATGGGGTTGCAATGCACATCTCACTTTTCAGGCAGAGAGAGCCAGTGTTTGTCCACAGACAGGTTTCCAGGTCATGTGTCCAGCATGATTAAACCGCTTCTGGCGCAACAGGACACCATGATGGAAGCCAGAGCACATGGAAACACCATTTACCTTCCTGCCACAGGGTACCTATTTATCTACTCGAACTGGCGTGCTTTTGAACTGCGAGGTTGGCAGGAGCTGGGACAGAACAACAGGAGCTCACCCTGTCGCGGGGGTTCAAACCACCGACCTTCTGATCGGCAAGCCCAAGAGGCCCAGTGGTTTAGACCACAGCACCACCCGCATCCCATAGTGTCCCATCCAACCTTACAATTCTATAATAAAAACACTCATCTGGAATCACCCAAAACTGAACTTCTTCAGCTATGTTAAAGCTCTTGCCTTCTCATCTCCCATCATTGGTGAGCTTATCTGGCTCAAGATATGAACCGTGGGAAAACATGTTTGTGATTCCAAAAATGTAGCCCATAGCTAAGCAAGGAGCAGACAGAAATAAGTACTGCATGTAGCACTGCTGCCACCTACTGGCAAATGACATCAAAACTGCATAAAATAAAGTTGTTTTATTTTAAATCCAAGGGTTCTCAATATTTTCCTGCCCTGACCAATTTTGTATGTTAAGTCTACTCTTCCTGGTGTTCACCCTCAGACCCAGATGTAACTTTTGAGCGTATCTAAAGTTTCTGGCCATGTAATAAAACCAACACAGATGAAATTAAGGATTTAATGTTGGAGCCTGATACTGTTTATGGTTTTGTTTCTGAAATGTATACCCAGGCTTTCAATGGCCAATTACCATTCCTAGGACAGGTTTGGCAAAAAGAAAAAGGAAAGGTTATAAATACAAATATTACAAAACAGCTAACGCAACAACAAAACAATTGCTGAGGATAACAATTGCTCCACTCCCCCCTCCCCCACTTTAGCACTCCAGTATCCTTTCTCAAGTAGAGACATCACCTTGCCAACAAAGGTCCGTATAGTTAAAGCTATGGTTTTCCCAGTAGTGATGTATGGAAGTGAGAGCTGGACCATAAAGAAGGCTGATCGCCGAAGAATTGATGCTTTTGAATTATGGTGCTGGAGGAGACTCTTGAGAGTCCCATGGGCTGCAAGAAAATCAAACCTCTCCATTCTGAAGGAAATCAGCCCTGAGTGCTCACTGGAAGGACAGATTGTGAAGCTGAGGCTCCAGTACTTTGGCCACCTCATGAGAAGAGAAGACTCCCTGGAGAAGACCCTGATGTTGGGAAAGATGGAGGGCACAAGGAGAAGGGGGCGACAGAGGACGAGATGGTTGGATAGTGTTTTCGAGGTTACCAGCATGAGTCTGACCAAGCTGCGGGGGGCAGTGGAGGACAGGAGTGCCTGGCGTTCTCTGGTCCATGGGGTCACGAAGAGTCGGACACGACTAAACGACTAAACAACAACAACAATCCTTTCTCAATTTTTTCTGTTAGTGTGCTTCTGCCATCTCTCCTCCACTGGCTTTATTGCACCCTTCCTCTCAGGCGCCTACTTTATTATTATTATTTATTGAATTTATATACCGCCCTATACCCAGAGCTCTCAGGACGGTTCACAGACACCTTCCTCTGTCCCCTTTCCACTGCCCCATCTTCCCCTTCCTTTCCTACGTCCTCCTCCCTCCATCTTCCCACCTTTCCTAGTCTCCCCTGTCTCAGCCTGCACTTCTTTCCCTCAGGCCGTTGTTTATTTTATTTATTAATTTAATTTGTTTGCCTCACTCCCTTTTCTTTATCCCCATTGAGCTTTAACTACAGTCCATCCCAGTTTTCATACATAGTGGCATTTGTGAAGAAACCCTGTTTAGCTGAAACGGTTAATGGACATTGCCACGTATTCTGTC
This sequence comes from Podarcis cretensis, assembly GCF_951804945.1. NCBI lineage: Eukaryota > Metazoa > Chordata > Lepidosauria > Squamata > Lacertidae > Podarcis > Podarcis cretensis. The sequence continues at coordinate 95,847,080 of NC_137172.1, read as the reverse complement.
ATTTGTATTGTCATGTGTTTGATGGGGAAAGCCGAGTAAAATTCGGTTGAACTGCCGCTGAGGAACCTCAACTGACAACTGAGGCGGCGTTGGAGATAGAACTCTCCGTATGCAAAAGGACAGAAGGCAGGACACATTCTGGTTGGTTAACGGCGGGTTTAGAATTTTCAGTTCGGCAGCGTGATTGGCTGAGGATAAACAATGAGAACCAGAAGAAGATAATAAAAGTCTGCGAGCAACTCAGTCCGGGGTCAGTCTGTGTTGGTTGGTGATTGATGTTTGTAGTGGGCAGCCAAAAGTAGACGGCAGCAGAGGAAGGGGAATGAGGAAGCAGACCTGAAAGGGAGCAAGAGTGGCTTGGTGGCCAAAGACTTGCAAAGGTAGACAAATCGCTTGGCTCAGAAATAATGGGAGAACCAGCCTCCCAACACTGAAGGCTAGGCTTGTTGGGATCCTGAAAGCCAAGTTTGGGGCAAGAACTCTTTGGTGAGAGAACCACAACAGATATTTAACTTTGCAAAACATGCAGCAAAGAACAAAGTGTGGAAATATAGGCTGCAAAACCTTTAAAATGTGCCCTGGTACTGAGGTAGACCGCCCACTTGGTAAGTCATAAAATGGTTTACTTACAAAACCCTTGCAAGGTCAGATCCATGTGTTTTTCCATACAGCTGTAATATGTTGCTTAGTTACAGAAGATAAGTTTCTAAACTATTGGTATAGAAAAAATACTAGTTTCAAGCTCCATTCTTGTCTGAAACAAAAGAAGCTGGTTGGAAAATAATCAAGGCTGGCTGCCTCAGACCTCCTCACATGTTGGGAGTGGGATTAAAAAAAAGCTTGATTACCTATTTCCTCCCAAGGTGAGGGGAAGTGACATAGGCTAAGCCTCACAGGGCAGCTTGCTCTATGGTTTTAACCCCTTCATGCACTAATTAAGAGTCAAGCATACTTGTTTTGAGGCTGTTTACCCTTTCTGGTGTCTAGTAGGAGAGCCAGAACAAGATTTCAGGATATTATAGCAGGAGACCTATGCTTCAATAGGTCAGTAGGGGTTGTAACAGATTTTAACTCAAGTCTTCAGTTATAGTGTTGGTGAGGCTTAACTGGGATGAGATAAGTCTGGCAACAGAGTTTTAATAAAGTTCTTCAAAACTGTCCAGACTTAGTAATAATATAAGCTTAGGGTATAAGTGATATTAAATGATAGCAGTGGTATGGTTTAGAAAAAACATTGGCATGGAAGTTGGGTTTTCTTAATAAGTATGGAAATAGCCCCATTCCATCCACAACAGTAATTGTGCAAATGTAGCAGATAGAGCAAGGGAGAGAGCACCCATTGATATTTTTAATGTCTGCATATCTATGGCAGATAACACCTATGGAAGATGGAATGCATTTTTAATTAACCTTGTCCAGTGCAGAGCTCCAAATGTTTGGGTAACTGCAGTGCTGCATAAAGTAGGAAGCAACTGCTTTTGGCAGCTTGATATAGTTTTTGGATAATCATAGCTCACTTTGTAAGTCCAAGGAACAGAATGCACCATGTGGGACAATATGCTATTATGCTCCAAGTACTAATCAAGGTGTAGTGACTTTGACCCTTAATATCTCGTTTTAGGTTATCTGTCTGCTTTTCCTGTTCTGTTGTATTTTAAAACTTAAATAACCTCTTCTCGTATAATTTATACTCAATTGACCAGCAAAGCTATGCATGTCTAACTATCGCAGAACTCCATTGCCCTAGAGATCCAAGGAAAATCAGAAATTGAATACTAGTGCCAGCTCTAGTGAGCTCTTTCCCTGCAGGACACCCAGCTCCTCAATACTGCCTGCTCATCCTCAGGAGTACAGGTAAAGCTACTTCTCTACCAGCTTAATAGCTGTCCTAAGTATGTTTTCTAAGTGCTTTTGGGCTTTAACCCATCATTCATAGCTGAAATTAAGGAAAAATTGTGTTGCAAATAGCTTGCTTTTCAAAATGTTTGATTTACATGCTCTAATTCACATCCTGGTTTTTAGAAAACATGCTTTAGTTATTTTGTTTTATAGCTATTATACACCATTCAGAACACCAGGAATCTTAGAATCTGAATCAAGTATTAATTTGCAAGTTCCTGCTGATCAAGATGATGCTTGTGCAAAGCTCCCCTCGCCCCAGTTTTGTGGTGCTAACACCACTATGAAAGGGTGAGACATACAAGAAAAGCCAGATTCTGATGTGGCAAAGGCAAAAGCAGCATTTCATTTACACTTAAGCGGTCAAAACCAAAACTCATTCTCATGAGGATTGCAAACATGCTGTTGTGCTTGCAAGTCTTACTTTGAAATCAAGATGCATTTACTTTCAAGCCTATGTTTTATAGTGGAATCCAATTCTGAGCTACAATTCATACTAAACTTTTTTAAAAAAAAATACCTGCCTTGAAAAAGCAGTTCAGCAGATTCTTAAAGTGTTTTCATTAGCTAAATGCTACATACGGGCCATTTTCCCACACAAATGCTTTGCAGAGAACATTTTTATTGTTCAACAGAATAAACCAAAGAAACCATACAAGCTTATGTGCCTGGACAATTTACAAAAGTTCTGTATGCAAAGTATAGTTAACTGGCATTTCTGTAATTTGAGAGAAGCAGGCTTGTATTGGATTAAAATTTAGGTAGCCAAGAACTAAAAGATACTTCATATACTTTAAATGGGATGTTACAGGTATATACATAATTACAACATGCAAGCCTTATCTCAAGAGTCCCTTCCCTTCATTTTGTGTGTGTCTTATTATCAAGTATGATTTTTTTAAAAAATCAAAGGCAGAAAACAAAAAGCAGCACACAGTGAAAGCTAGCTTGAGGGGAACCACCTAGTTGTTTTCTGGGAAGGCCTAATTATGTAGAAATATCAAAATAATGTTCAAGCGCAGAGCTGGTGACAACGCAAGATCTTAAAATCTATTCAGCCCAGATTTTTGTTCATATATAGACAAGGAACAGCTACCCAGTTATTTCAATAGACTTTATTGTAAAACAGTCAGGTCACAATACTACGTCCAGACCATTCTGCCAGATATGCAAGCTACAATGCTTGACAGGCAGAAAGGATCAGTTTTAGTAGTATACTTGAGAAGTGAATAAAAATCCATATAAAACAATATTCAAATAGTTTCCATAGGAACACAGATAAATGTGACCTCCCCGTCTCCTAGTTGTCTATTCAAGTTACATTTACGCCACCCTAGCCATTCAAAAACATTTAAAAATTCTAGCAAGAATTAAGTTAATGGTCCCAAAAGCCCTAAAAATCCATTCCTAAACTTGCATGTTAGCCAAAACTGTATCTATACATTAATGCTAGCTGAAGCACAAGCTGCTGGATAGTGTTCAATCCCACTTTCCCAGGCACATGAGAGTGGCAAAGTGACATCTTGCTCTTCCACTTCAGCTTGAAAACCTTGCTCCTTTATCCGCTGCATCAATTGCCTAATAAGGGGGAGAGAAAGAAATAGAGTAAGTAACCTAGACGGCCTAGATAACCATGACTGTGTGTACCCTCTACTAATCTCTTGCTAGATTCTGCACCAAAAAGGATTGTGAACAGTACAAATCACTGCTATTCCTAGCTATGGGAAAGTGAAAACTATGCACCACAAACCTTATTTTGAAAATGCTCTGCCTTCTGAGTTTTAGCCAAGCACTGCACTCGCACCCTTGAGGATTTTTTTTTAAGATTATGCTGAGATTCTCAAACAGGTGAATTCTGCACTCAACGAGAGTTTCTGCACTTTCATAGAACTGTGACGAAGCCATAATGATAAAGCAAGCCTTCCAAACAGCAGCAAATTTGGCTGTCCAGATCTCTCACAACGTTAAACTATGGTTTAACATGCATGCTCCTGACTGCCATGTGTGGGAGGAAACAAACCTGTCTTGTCTATTGTGAGATATGAACCCAGGCTTGCGTTTAATTTTCTTCTACAAACAGGAGTCAAGGTTTGTTCTTCGCTTACCCCTCATGCTGTTTGAAAGACACAAGCCCACAGTCACAACTCGTAACAAACCAAACTGGCTTGTTCCCTCCCCAAGGCAGTCAAGAGTGTGTGTGGGGGGGGGGGGAGAATAAGAATAATAATAAAAAAATTAATACCCTACCCATCTGGCTGGGTTTCTCCAACCACGACTGTTAAAATGAACTAAGGATTAAAACTGCACGCAAACCAGGCAACTAGCTAGTGAGGCAGGCTATTAACTAAGTCAACCAAAGAATCTCAATGTGTTCTGTGCACTCAGGGTGGGATTATTAAGCCCCAGTCTATTTATATTCTATCCTATCATAATAATCTACATAACCTTTTTCAAACAAGTTTACTCACACTTAAGTCAAACTTAAGAGTGTACTTTCATTAAAAGCAGAACTACTAACCATGCTGGTCTTGACATTACATAGTGTATAGTTGGCCTCTGGAATCCATTGAAAGTAGAAGCAGCTGCCACTGTGTAGGCACCCATGTTTTCAAACAACATCCAGTCCCCAACCTGCAACTCTGGCAAGCCACAGCGCTCAACAATGCGATCTAGGCCATCACAGGTTGGTCCCCATATGCTGCAGGAATAGTACCTCTCATCTGGCTTAGGTCTCTGGAAAGAATTTAAAATGTAAGTAGTTATTGCATACTTACTGCCACAGCAGTCAAGAATAGGACAATCGCAAATAATATGGTATTTAGAATGTGCTCCATTACTACATAATGCTGAGACGAATTAGAATAGGATTGCTCAAACTGTGGTTTGTGTCATCTGTGGACTTTTAGCTGAAGATGGGAGGAGGCACATCCATCACATTGAATAGTCAATGTGTTTAAATTGAATAGTCAATGTTTAAATTGTATTTTATTGCTTTTATTTCTTATATTGTATCTTATTGCATCACATTTTGAATTCTATGGAACTGCAGCTGTTACAACAGGCAGAACAACAACTGAGATCCACCAAGACCCATAGTAATTTTCAAAAGGTCCTGGGGGATGTGGGGAGTCAAAGTCGCTGAGTTAGATCTACATTATACCAGTCCTGCAAGATGCCCTGATGCCCTTTTGTTTTTCCTGTTTCAAGTATCTGGCATAGATAAATGACAAGTAACAGTTACCTACAGCACAAATGGGCTTAAGTTTAACAGTATACTTTTATACAGAAATACACTATATAATAGAATATAAAATATACACATAGTACCTTTTGCAAAACTGGTTTGACATGTGCATGATCATACAGGATGCAGTTAAAAGAGCCATAAACCCCATCATTTACATAGTACATAAGAGTTTTGTCATTTGGTTCTTCTTCATCTATTTGGGGGAGAGGGGGAAAAAGAATATTAGAGCAATTGGCTAGATATTGAAAAGACAGTTCCCAACTTTGTCATGCTTTGCCATTACCAAGGAACAGAAACCTGGGATAGTGCTGTGCATGGTTACTGTCATCAGGAAAAATTGCCCGCCTAGCCCCTGCTTTTGAAATTCTTATGAAGAAAACAAAACACTGACCAACTTTCATTCCAACACTGGGTGGTCCAGCCCCCTCTAAGAACCTCTCCTCTGTTCCCACCATCAATTATGAGTATTTGCAAAACTAACAGAAAGACTTTGAGATAGACAATAGAGATTTTAAGGAGGACTGGGAACCATTTATGTTATATATACAGAATCAATGTAAAGAAATTGACTCACTTGCAGGGTTTGATTAAACACCTGCAATTTACAAAATAAATGTAGAACTAGCAACAAGATGTTAAAATGGTGAGTGAAGAATAATTAAGAGTTAACCAATAAGCAGGATGAGATAATATGCCAAAAGAATCAAAAAAGGAAGTTGAGGGAAGTCACGGGGGAGGGGGAAGCAGAGGATTTATAATGTATTTTGTTTTTGAAATAATGATTGTGGTGATGATAAAATTGTAAAGATCAATAGAATTTTTTTTAAAAAAAATCAATTGTGAGTATTTGGTCAGTTAACATGTAAGGTCCAGGATGTGATTTAAGTATTACATACCATCTGATCCAGTGTGTTCTTTTATTACTACTTTCTTTGCAATGATATTAACAGCAAGTGTAAAAGCTGATGCAACGTAGTATCTGCCAGGCTCTGCAATAATTCTCACTCCAGAATCAGAAGGAAAATACTTGTCCAAGGCAGGATTGATTACGTTAGTTATCTTTTTAAAGAGAGAGAGAGAGAGAGAGAGAGAGAGAGAGAGAAATGGGTTTAATAGAGTTGTTAAGCAACATGGATATCCAATAAACAATTAGCTTGCACTACATTCTCAATGCAAGAGACTGATGGGTTGGAATCCAGCAACAAACTATTGGCTCTTTGCTGAATAATCTACTAAAAACTTGGATATGATTTAGAACAGAAACATAGAACTTCCACACTAGGGAAAGGAGGTTGCTTTGAATTTGATAAATCATTCCAACAGTGCTCTAAGAAAAGTTATAACTTGGAAAATCAGTTCAAGATTTCCCAAGCAATCTCAACTCGATTTAAAGCCAACAGAAAGCTTTTGTGAACTTTCAGCTATGCACATCTGGATTGCTCAAATGAACTAGAATGTGAAGGACTGACTTTGGTTGCAATCCAAACTCCCTTTGCACTGTTGGGGGGTGAGAATGGGACAGAGATGTCCCCTCTACCCAGAGCGACACCAGAATCACATTATTTTCACAGTGGTTTGTACTGTTCCCCAGTATCGGGTGTTTTGGTGGCAAGGACAGGCAGTCAGCCCCACTGTCTGCATCAGCTCCAGGCTAGCATAGCAATTTGCCTCCCCCTCGCTTCAGTGTGAACAATGGAGTTGAGAGATGTGGCAGCGGCTATCTCCTTCCATTGTTATCCCATCCCTCCATTCACCCTGCCCACTTCAGCTACTGTTAACTCATTCTAGAGTGTATTCACTTATAAAGGTAAAGGTACCCCTGCTTATACTAGCTGTCTAATTTAAGACTGAAGGTTCAATGTTTTACAGCAGAACTGAAACAGCCATATATGGAAGAGTTCCTGTAAGCATTTTTTTCAAGCTTAACGCAGTATGGAGGCTATGCAACATAGCAAGTAAATTTCTACTATGCTGTAAAATGTATCACGGTGTAGCCCAGAAATTGATGTTGCTGTATAGCTAAGTATTTGAACTTGAAAATCACGATGCAGATTTCTCTTCCACAGAGGCAAGGTAAGAGTTATTCATGTAGGTAAAGCTATTACTTAGTACAAGTTGTTTTATACTTGTAAACTGCCTATAAGCTACATCTATTAAGCAGTATAAGTAATGAAGTAAATATATATATTAGAAATAATTGAACTGGTGGCTTCACTCTAAGCAATACTCTTAAATTTAGGCTGACAAACCTTTTTTGACTCACAGGCACATTTGCAAACTGGAGAAGCTGTCATGGGCACCACAAATGCTACAACCTGTTCTATTGGCTACAATAAAAGGCCTCTTTCAAGTCTCGTTTCAGTGGGAGAAGGAAACCTGCAGCCGCCATAGACTCATGTGCTTGTTGGTACTTCAAGAAACTTATACAAACATCTTTTGCCTATAATAGTGAAATCCCCTCCATTGGAAGCAGATGCTGGAAGTTGTTTAATAAGATCTGGGGAGCAAAATCTGAAGAATGCTCTTCACAAACAAAGCACTTAAGGTTATGTACCTCTTCAAACTTAAGTTTCACATCTTCGGAGCCAGGAAAACCACCACCAATATCAAGCAGGTACATGTTGAAACCAAGCTCAACCTAAAAGGCAGAAATATTGAAATGTGATTCAAATCATGCTTTTATTGATAGTATTGATCAGTTTCACCATCTGAACTAATGAAGCAAACAAGAATTTTAACTAATCTGAATTAGCATCTTAGACCAACAGCACAAAAATGCAGGTTTCCCAAGTTTACTTTAAATATTTTGTATTTCAGACACATTCTGGCAATCTCACAGTACTACGACTAGTTAGTGCTATAGGAAATGCTCTTAAAATGTACTTACTCCCATATCAAAGACACAACGGGCATCAGAAATAGCTTGCACAAACGTCTCAGGATCTGTACAGCCACTTCCAACATGGAAACTAGAAAAGATGGGTTAAGTTAGTGGGAGTTTTGCCCATCCATCTTAACAAAAGCAGAATTTGTAAGTAGCAAGTGTGCAATTTCTTCCACACAACCCTGCTGCTCACCTCACTCCAATTATGTCGATATCAAGTTCTTTTGCCCGTTCAAGCAGCAACCTGCTGGTTTTTAGTGTAGCTCCAAACTTAACACTTAGGCGACAAACAGCCTTTGAATCATCTGTTGCAATGCGCAAGACCAGCCTAGAAAACATTTTAGAACATATAAGTACATGCACGTGTATTTCAGAACACACATTTGTAATTGCTCTGAGCAAAAGTAGCTTAATAGTTGGGGGTGGGGAGCTACCTTTATTCTGTCAAAAACAGCAATGCCACCTGTTTTTTGCACAGATCTGCCTAAATGGTCAACATCTGTTATCTGGGGCCTCACATTTACCTAGAGAGAACATATAGATTGTACTAAAATAAATTGTAAATGTTTCTTACTTTGCTTTTGGATGGGCTCTTGCAACTTTCATCAGCTCAACTTCACTATCAAATGTCATCATCTGCACACCATTGTTTGCAGCATGCTTAATTTGAGAGACTTGCTTGCATGGATTTGCATATATTATACGCTCTGGAGGCACACCAGCACTCTGGACCAGCTGTATTTCAGTCTGGAAAAAAATCCATTTTTTTAGTTTGCACATTAGTTACTAGAAATGGTTTCTCTGGAAATAAGACAATTTAAATCAAAGGCAGACATATTTTAATTTCTAATACACAGTATTTAATCAAAATATTTAAAAGCAGTCACTTACTTTACTGGCACAATCAAATCCTGCCCCAAGAGCAGCCAGAGTTTTCACTAGAGCTATGCTATCATTACATTTGACGGCATAGAAAGGAGATACCCTAGGGAGGGCCTTGTACCACCGCAAATGTTTTTTGAGAACATCCCCAAGGTCAGCAACATAGAATGCATCTTTATCATCCTGGAAACAAAGAAAACATTCATCTGTCAATATGCAGTTGCCTACTAGTGTATATTACAATAGCAACAACCCTACGTTTAGTATAAAACATTTTTAAAAAATATTCAATCTATCTACCATACTCACCGAGGAAGAAACTTCATTTATTTTTTGGTCTAGGATATCCTTTGCAGTAAAGCCTTCGTCAAGGAAAGAAAAATTGAATTCCTCACCACTGAAGTCATTCATCTTGCTTGATGTTGTTATACCAAAGTGATTTTCAGTGGAAAACTGCAAAGACATAGGAAAGAGTTTATTAGTTCTCCCACCCGTCATAGTGAGACAAGGGGAATGGAAAATACAGTGGTACGTCGGGTTAAGAACTTAATTCATTCTGGAGGTCCGTTCTTAACCTGAAACTGTTCTTAACCTGAGGTACCACTTTAGCGAGTGGGGCTCCCCGCTGTCGCCGTGCGATTTCTGTTCTTATCCTGAAGCAAGGTTCTTAACCCGAGGTACTATTTCTGGGTTAGCGGAGTCTTAACCTGAAGCATCTGTAACCCGAGGTACCACTGTACAGCAACTTAAAAAGCCATCTCTCACAGTTCAAGGTGCAATTTTGAAGACAACTACTTTTAGTTGTGCTCCAAGGAAGTCTCTCCAGGAAAGGAAGATCCTGAAGCAGGAAAGTAACCTTTATGCTCCCTAAGCAATTTTCATATGAGAGTTACATGAACTGTACTGGATTATAAAAGGCTTTTAGGCATCAACATTTATGCCAAAATGTGTCTTTTAAAGAAATTGGACCTAGGAGCTTCCTGAGTAAACCAGTACCAAAAGACAAACAAACTTTCTTGCAGTGAACATTGAGATTAGAAGAGGCAAACAATAGGAAGACAGACAGAGCTTCCTGTTTCTGTTTTACTCATAAAAGAAGAAGTCTGTCTACAGGTGCATGTAGTTGCTACAATTTAAGTGTCCATTTTCTTCCACAGCTTTCCGAAAACTCAAGTTCTCCATGGAGTTTAATTAAGCTACTACAAAAGTCAAGTAAGTTGTCACACTTGAGAATTTCATGTAGTATTGCTTTGACTCAACTAAAAGGGGGAGCCTAGAGTACGGAAAAAGCATAAGTGTTTGTGAGGAATTGCAAATACAACTGCCAAATACACAGTCCATGCTGGTCACTCAGAAGGAGTTTAAATATACTCCTGGCAGGAGCCCAGACAAGGGGGGGGGGGGGAGACTGGTTGGGAGAAAAATGGAGGAGAGAAGGCACTCTGTAGCTGGTAGCTACAGATTGAGGGTCAAGAACTAGCAGCTGTGTACACAAAATCTGTATAACATTAGAGAAAACAGCCTGTTTCTTTGCTCTAATATCACTACAGATTTAAGGCTGAAATCCTTGGAGTAAGTTCCATTAAAGACAGTGGGAACATGCTGCCTATACTGTAATTCTGCTGTCACTCCAAGTGAATAACAGCACACGTTTTCACACACCTGGTGATAAAAGCAATAAAAAGCTGAATTATGGCATTAAACAGATTGACCTACTCTGGTTTGGCTTGATGCCAGACTCCTGCACGAATGCCTGCAGGGCATAATGTCAAAACATTCCTGCCACCTCCAGGCCCTTAACAGTAAAACAATTGGAAGATGTAGAGATCCTAGGGGAATGAATGGCATAATTGGGGACAAGGCAGCTAATGCAACATAGAAACAATCTGCTGTTGTGCTAGCACAATCTCTGCAGTTCTGCAGTCCAACTTGCTTCAAAGACAGACAAGAAACAATTTGTGCTTGAATTCACTGGCACATTCCACCATGCCTTTTGTAAACAGCCACAGGAAACAGAGAACAGTGATGTAAAAGTTTTAGAGACTTAACAAATATAAATAAAATTCTCAAGGTGATATCAATTTTTATATTTAATAAGCATTTGATATGCATTGATTTTAATTATGTAATTAATAATCTTTTATTCTTTCATTATAAGATGCTTAGGGAGGATCTACAATTCTGAAAAACAGCATAAAATAATTTAAACAGAGCAAAATGTACAGGCCTGAAATTTAACTCAAATTTCAATTTATTATCAAGGAACAACAAGATGGATGCTATTAAAATGACTAATTGTGTTTGAATTCCTAATTTGCATTCAGTTCAGTCTACTTTCCATGTCTGAAATCACCATTAAAAGATTGGGAGGGAAAGAACAGATGAGAAAATGTCTGAGATGTCACTAATGTGGGACATTACAGCCTGCACAAATGATTTTAGAACACAAGATTTGAAAATACACTGTGCTTTTCCAATGTTTGACCCATATTTTGAAAGTGTATCTTAGCAACCAACCAAGTATGCTGAAAAGCAGTAATTTCACTGAAGGAGCAAGGTAAGCAATTTTTTTTAGTATGTCCCTACTGGCTCAATCTTTCTATGCCCTTTCATCAATTATACGGTATCTTTTATAGCCTTATGCTTATGCTCCACTAATAACATTGAACCTTGGGCATAAATGGAAGCTATTTCACTAATACCAATGGCCTTCCAATTGTATAACAATAGAATTTGAACTCTTAAATTCTTATGGTGGGCAAACCCATAGTAAACTGAACGTATCTTTTTGCTATAGATCCTGCTTAAGAAATAAAAATCAACAGAAATTCAGGAGTACATGCTCACATGCCACTTCAAATTCCACAGAAGCAAACCCTGTGCATAAAACTTTCCAAATAAATCCATACATCATTTTATGGAGAATTCTTCCAAGTAACCCACACACAATAGTATCATTTATACTTGTTCAACAGCTTTAAGTAACAGCATACACATTTTAGTTTAAGCACTAACTGTTCCTAGGATTGTAGCAGTCACTATTTACCACCATCAAGATGGCAAAGAGTCCCTTCTTTGGAACAGAGGAGGAAGGCCAGCCCATAAGCTTTACTGGCACACATTTGAAAAATGCTGTTTACTCTTAAGCACTAGACATAACAAGCCATCTCCTTTCCAGCACTCAACTTCAGCTGTATACCCGGCAGACAATTCCTACAACCCAAGCAACTCGCCTCTCTCTTGCCTTAAACATATGTCCAGCTGTCACCACTCTGCCAGATCTCCTAGCAAATTCTGTTGAGGAAGGTCAGGCTTTGTCTTTTGTACATGTGGCCGCCAAGAATGACTAAGTGCTACCTCTCTCCTCCTCCCCTAACTGATAAGATAACTGTGGCAGGGTGAAGCACACACCAGCTCCAACATGTGAAGGGGGTGGAGCAGAGAGATCAAGAAGAATAGAGCCGCATCTGCCGTCGCCCTTTATATTGCAGGGGGGTGGGGAGAGAGAGAGAGAAATAGAATGAGAATGGGTTGGCCCAAGTCTGGGGCTCTGTAACCCAGTTCAAACTGACTTCTTGAAACCATGCCATCATTAATGCTAGCTTTCTGGACAGAAACATGCAAAAAAACCGGCTTCTCAACCTCCATCCCAGACCCCACCTGAACAGAAGCTGCTCAGGCTAGAACCTACCCCCATTAATATTTCCATTTCCAAAGGTTTCTCCCACCCCACCCCCTCATTATCCCCACTACCCCCTTGTACCAGTGCTGAACTATCTACTGCAGTGAGACCGAAGAGGAAAAGGCACTGCAGTATTTCCTCTCTCCCTCCCTACCCGGTACAAATAAGGAATAAAAGCCCGCAGTTCCGTATACACACCGTCTCCCCACAAGGCCAACCTCGGAATGGTAGTTACCCTACCAGGAACAGTAAGTCATCCTCTTTACCGCAACGACAATCAAGGATATTGGATATTAGGGAGATGGGGGGGGGGAGAGACGCGCAAAAAAAGGGGGGGGTTTAAAGTGGAACTTCCAATACATTACTAATCTCACCGGGGGAGGGGGCAAGTTAGAAAAAATATGGGGTGGGAGAGAAAAGAAATACTTTTAAGGCCAACTTAGAATCTCAACGGGACGAATCTGCTAATAAAGTTAATTAGGAGACGGCCATTATGTACCGAAATTGGGGGACCATAAACAATCGTTCTTAATTAAATGTGCGTGCGGGCAAGTATTAAGCCTCATAACGAATACTACTACTACTACTACTACTACTAATAATAATAATTACTAATAATCATCCAAGCCCCTATTTATGGGAGCGCGGTGGGCTATGCCACGTTGTTTCGCAGGGCTCGCCAAAATCCTCCACATTCACGCCTCGATTCGGCCCCGCTTCCTCCGCGCAAACCCGCCATCCACAGGGCGGCCCGGCCTGCTCGGCGGCTGCTCTTCCGCCCACCCCACCATCCACGTGGCCGGCTTGCCTGCTTAGGCCGGCCTTACCTCAGACGACGGCGGCGGGCGGCGGCGGTTTCTTGTCCTTCAGCAGCAGCAGCCTCTCCTACCCTGCGCGGCAGCCGGTGGCGGGGGGACGACGACGGGCGGGTCGAGTCTACCCAGTCGCACCCTGCGGGACGTGGGGGAAGAACCGGCCGCTGTGGAGGAGAGAAGGAGCCGGAGCCCGCTCGCCCGCCGCGCAGGATAGCGGCTGCTGCTGCTGCTTCGGTGGCCGCCTCACTGACAAAGCCTCGCCAGCCCCGCAGAGCCTGTATTTATAGGCCCGGCGGTGTCGCCATGACGACGCACCAGCTCAAACCAGCCGCGTTCGGCTGCGACCGGGCCAAAGGCATTCGCCAACCGCTATTATGACGTCAGGCGAGAGGTAGCGAAGGCGAGCGTGGCATGCCAGGAGACATGGGGCCGTCATCCCCGCCCATCTTCAAAGGGGAGGGGAAGTGTAGGCGGGGCGGGGCGGGGGGGGGGAGGAAAGCTTCACTTCCACGTTCACATTCTAATCCTTCATATGCGGTGCAAGAGTAGTGGAAGGATCAATATACAGTAGAAGGAGCAGTGTAGACGTTTAAATTAATGTATTAATGAAATGCTAATAATATTTTTCCACATACACACACTTTATGTTTCATTTATAGCCTACTTTTGTTACTGCCAGCAGCCCCCTGGGAGCTGTGTAAAGGAGGGCAGTCGAAATCTTTTAAATACAGTGCTGTCAATAAAATAAGGAAAGGCACTGAGTGCTTTGAAACAGTCATTTCCTGGGCCCTTAAGTTCAACTAGGGTAAGTCATAGCTGGCAACCTTCCCTTTTTTGTGGGAAATTCCCTTATTCCAGCGCCGTTTCCTGCTATCCCGGATTGTTAGATATCCCGTAGACTGTCCCGTAGACAGGTGAGGCTGCTGATCCCTTATTTTCGAGGCTGCTGATCCCTTATTTTCAAATCTGAAAGTTGACAGCTATGGGATAAGTAGTGTCCAGCTGGCAACATGATTAAAACAACACATCCCTTCTTACTTGGGATTCTACTATTTGTAAGAGGGACAGTTACAGTGTTACCTTGGGTTAAGTAATTAATTCGTTCCGGAGGTCCGTTCTTAACCTGAAACTGTTCTTAACCTGAAGCACCACTTTAGCTAATGGGGCCTCCTCCTGCTGCCGCCGTGCCACTGGAGCACGATTTCTGTTCTCATCCTGAAGTAAAGTTCTTAACCCGAGGAACTATTTCTGGGTTAGTGGAGTCTGTAATCTGAAGCGTATGTAACCTGAAGCATATGTAACCTGAGGTACCACTGTACAAAGGAGAAAGAATGGGGGTGGTGCTGTGGGTTAAACCACAGAGCCTAGGGCTTGCTGATCAGAAGGTCGGCAGTTCAAATCCCCGCAACGGGGTGAGCTCCTGTTGCTCAGTCCCTGCTCCTGCCAACCTAGCACTTCAAAAGCACGTCAAAGTGCAAGTAGATAAATAGGTACCGCTCCAGCAGGAAGGTAAACGGCGTTTCTGTGCACTGCTCTGGTTTGCCAGAAGCGGCTTCGTCATGCTGTCCACATGACCCGGAAGCTGCACACTAGTTCCCTCGGCCAATAAAGTGAGATGAGCATTGCAACCCCAGAGTTGGTCATGACTGGACCTAATAGTCAGGGATCCCTTTACCTTTATCTTTAGAAAAGGGGACTTAGCTGGATAATGGCAGAAGAGGCAGAAATTTGACTGGTAGCTGGGCTGCATGTGTTGCATTTTCTGACTAACATAATACACAGCCTAGAACAGCACAGAAGTCCGCCTCCTTCCCCCAATTTAAAGCCTATATAGTTTTTGTGGGGGGAAATATATGATTCTGTTTGTGTGGCAAATAACAAAAGAATTGGCTGGGTGCCTTCTGGAGCCACCCTACTCAATTCTACCACCTGCCTTTCTCCTCCTTAGTAATAATTCAAGCTGCTGCCAGCACCATATTTAGGGCAGTGTGGCAGTTCCCCACACAGGTAAAATGGTAAAGGACCCCTGGACTGTTAAGTCCAGTCAAAGGCAACTATGGGGTGTGGCACTCATCTTGCTTTCAGGCCGAGGGAGCCAGCACTTGTCCACAGACAGCTTTCCGTGTCATGTGACCAGCATGACTAAATCGCTACTGGCGCAAGGAGGACCATGACAAGTGCCAGAGCGCATGGAAATGCCATTTACCTTCCCGCCGCAATGGTACCTACTAATCTGCTCGTGCTGGTATGATTTTGAACTGCTAGGTTGGCATAACCCTGTACAGGTCACCAAGCTGACAGGTGCAAAATTGAGAAGATCCATAACTGTGAAGATCCATTTGGGGGTGCAAAATTTTGGCCTCGCACAGGATTCCATATTACGAAAGATTACACAAGTCGACCCCTGCTGTTGCCCTTCCTATGACTTTTACATTTCTACAATCCAAGAAGAATATAGTATTTCAAGACAGTTTTGAATGTGTTTGTGCAACAGCCTCCTTTCAGCTTCCTCAGCTACAAGGTTAGTCATGCTCCAAATGCAGGAAACAGGGTCATTGGTTTGGGCCTAAAGCAAAGCCAACCACTTCAAGCTAAAATTGGCAGGAGGAGGAGTTGATGGACTTTGAAGAATCTGTGCTCTCTGTCTTTTTTAGACTTACTGTATATATAGCCTTGGCCTGAAGTCAGGCTTTGAACAAGAAATTCTCCAGATCATTGTGGACGATATACTATGTTTTAGCGTCCTCATCTAAGATGCTGGTTGATTTCTAAGAATTCAAGTTGCATAGAATTCTTTTTTAAGAATAATTTTTAAAAAAATTTTACCAGACAAAGCATTCTGTGCAAACATTGGTGTCACATTCCACAGAGTTACAAATAATAATTTCTTCAGACAGGAAATTTTAAAAGGCTTCTGTGTAACTTGAAAGCTCACAAGACTGCTAACATATTATTTGTCTAAGCGCCAAGGTTGCAGGTTTGATCTCTGTATGGGACAGCTGCATATTCCGGCATTGCAGGGGGCTGGACTAGATGTTTCTCAGGGTCCTTTCCAATTCTACAGTTCTACAATTCAATGATTCTACAAAAGCAGCACTTTTTCTGGAGGTACTCAACGATATGCAGTACTGGCACCTCCCCCCCCCCCTTTGCTAAAAGTGTGGCACTTACGGTAACAACTACAGTAACAACCTTTTCTTCTTCTTTTTTATAAAAAGCACTGTATAAAAGTGCATCTGAAGCACTAGACAGAAATTTGGTATTGGGCCTTGCAGTATCTCCACCGACTTCCCAGAGGCAACGTGATCAGACAATACAGATCTGCTGTCTACCCACGACTCACATGCATACCCATGAAATTCAAGTCAAAAGAAGAAGAAGCATGGATCCAACATTTCATGATGCTTCTACCGTACGAAAACATAGATGGAGACAATTTCACCATGAAAATCAGATTCAGTGTTTCATGGTACTGTGGTGGATCAAAAATTAAGACCCGAGGCACAGAGCTTCATGGTTTTTATAGTCAAGCCAAACAAATCCAGTTTCTAATCATAGAACACATCAGATGTGGGCTTTCGCACCCACAGTACAGTGGGCCTCTTATTTTCACCAGGCAGTCTGGGGGCATGGATGTAAGTGATGACTAGATGATGCATTTGAAGCATCCGATTATAAGCGTGAGGATCTATATGCGTTTCCTACTTTAAATATATCTAGGTTTACGTGCCATGGCAGGCCACAATTTAATCTATCTGTGATTCCCATGAGGCAAGAGGAACTGCGATTAGCTGGCGAGTGGTCTTAGGGTTTGTGTTCTCCTAGTAGAGCTCAGTTCGTGTTCTCCTAGTAGAACTCAGCAAGTGGTAGGATTGAGAGAAAACTTGAATGAATTGGCTCTACCTGTCATTCACTCTGGCCCATGCCTACTGTTGGTCTACCTGCCTTTCCACCCTACCAGTCCCAAAGACACTAGCCACTGTGGAGCTCTCCCCCCATGAAACAATGTTTGTCAGCCATTTTTCTCCCCACGAGGCTGGGTGATCAGAAATAATTGTCACTGGCATGGGTGGAAAAGATTAGAAAATGAGTCCAGGTGGGTGGGTGAGTGTGGACTGAATTGCCTTCTACCCATTCTGCTTTACAATCCTGACCACAGAGGTTGCCCACTTGCAGCCTGAATCAAGCCTTTTGAACTCTTTGACTGGAACCAAATCATCCTCTTTGAGGCAAGAAGCAAGTCCAGCTAAAGAGAAAATTGGCACGGAGATCCAAATTTGATGAAGTTATCTTTCCTGTAAAATTGGCTCTTAGAAGTAGTCTAAGTAACACGAAATGCACAAATGCGGCCCAGTGTGTTTAATTCCCGTTTTACCATTTGTAGTGACTGGATTTCCCAGAAGTAGAATTAAAATGGGGGTCTGAGCAGGAGAATGGTGCAGGTTGCATGGAGTCCTGGTTATCAGTTGCCCTTTGTGTGCATTTCCAGTGCTACCTGATCCTCCCCTTCTTTACAGAGGAGTTTCAGAGGACAGGCTGCTTCTTTGTTAGGCGAGACGAGAGGCAACGCAGGTGAGACACATATTACTGGCCCAGTTCCTTTGGCAAAAGTTGTGTCAAACATCCTCATGTGGAGCAGTCCGCACAGGAATTCAGTGTGTCACGTAACACTTTTGAAAAGAACTTTCTCACCAATTTATTCCTTTAGTCCATCTTTATCTGATCCCATCCATCTTCCGAGAATCTCACAGCAGCATACACTGATCCTCTCTCCCCAACCCACTGCCGATGCCTTGCTTTATCCTCACAACTGGGAGGTTAGGCTGAGAAATTGTACCAGCTTGCCCAGGGTTACCCAGTCATGGCTGGGAGGGGGGGTGTGAACTTGAACTTAACTCTTGCTTTAACCTCTGCACCTCACAGGAACTGTTAGGTACAGAGTTGGTGTAGTGTAGGGACTAGGAGTATGAAGAATATCTCGGCTTCGAATCTCACTCAGCTATTGTTGGTTACGATTGGTTTGAAGAAGAATTCCCTGGATCCAGACGTGGGGCATGCACTCTCCAATAAGAGAACTCGAGCAGAGGTTTAAAATCACAAAAACATGCAGCAAAGTAAAGTGTGGAAATATATGAGTTTGACCAAACTGCAGGAGGCAGTGGAAGACAGGAGTGGCTGGCGTGCTCTGGTCCATGGGGTCAAAAAGAGTCGGACACGACTAAACGACTAAACAACAAATACCTTTAAAATACCCAGTTTTTAGAATCATAGAATCGTAGAGTGGGAAGGGACCTTGAGGGTCATCTAGTCCAACCCCCTGTAATGCAGGATTATGCAGCTGACCCATATGGGGATCAAACCCATGGCATTGACATTATCAGCACCACGCTCTAACCAAGTGAGCCACCTTCTTTAAAGTCTCTTTCAAAGCAACTTTAGTATAGAGAAAACTACAGAGTTTGGTAAGTAAAAAAAAAAAAAGGTTTACTTTCAAACCTTTCAAAGGTCACATTCATGTGCTTTTTCATATAGCAGCAAGAAAACACAGGCAAAAAAGGTTAGTCGTGCTTCTAAATACACAGTCTGGGCTTGGAGTGATTAGCCCAGATGTCATCTCTGGTCAGATTCACATGGTGGAAGAGAGCACTGCTAATGCAGTGGTTTGACTTCACCCCTGGAGGAGCACTCCATTGTCTCTCAAGACAGATGGATGCCAAAAATGTCCTTAGGTAAGATCTCTCAGCCTGAGTTCTCTCCCTCATATCTGCAATAAGTCAATAATTCCAATCTGCTCCACAAGATTGTTGTTGCTGGGACAAAGTATGAGAAGAGCTTCAAACAAATTGCCATTGTTTGATATTTAGTTACTTCCTTTTTTTGAAAAGGAAATACCTGGCTCTGTGCATATTGCAGTGAGGAACGTCAGGCAGCTGCCATTTTAAATACACTCCCTATGGGAAGCGTGTCCATCATACATAATGGGAGTTGCTTCTGACTAAACATGTATGGGGTTGCCCTTTCTGCTTTAAAGTGCTCAGATCCATTCAAAAACAATGTGCTTTCCACAAAGTTTTGAAACCTGGTTGTTGGGTTTTTTTCCATTCCCTTTGAAACAAATGCAATTTTTGGTGTCTGAAAGTCAAAGCTGCCAGAGGGTGACTGGAAGTCTGCAAGAGATCAAATAACAGAGAGGTGACTGAATCTGAAGCAGAAATTTTCATTGATGGTGGGGGGAAATGTATCTTCTGAGTAAAGATGCACAGGTTTGACTTGGTATAATGAGGAGGAGGAGGAGGAGGAGGAGGAGGAGAAAGGTAATAAACAGCTTTATGAAGTATGACACGCAACATTTTATGCAGCATCATGGAGACATGGATATAGATGTTCACTTGTTTGTTTTTCAAAAAACATTTTCACAGTGAGAACTCCCCTACCCCTAACTGGATTGGAGTTGTTTTGAACAGATGTACTTAATTACCCATCTTATTTATTCATCTTGTTTTAAACAAGTGGAGGTTTTGTGGGTGGGAAAACAAGGGTTCCTTGCCCATCTTAATTTGGTGATTTACTCATGTAGCTGCACAGCACACCTTGAAGCAAAACCCAGTAGCTGATCTTGGGTGGTTAACAACTACGAATGAATATTTGCATCTCTATAGTCTTCTAGGACACGGGTGGCGCTGTGGGTTAAACCACTGTGCTGCTTGGGCTTGCTGATCAAAAGGTCGGTGGTTCGAATCCCTGCAACAGGGTGAGCTCCTGTTGTTCGGTCCCAGCTCCTGCCAACCTAGCAGTTCAAAAGCACACAGTGCAAGTAGATAAATAGGTGCCGCTCTGGTGGGAAGGTAAACAGCATTTCCATGCGCTGCTCTGGTTTTGCTAGAAGCGGCTTAGTCATGCTGGCCACATGACCCGGAAAAAACTGTCTGTGGACAAACGCCGGCTCCCTTGGCCTTTAAAGTGAGGTGAGCGCCGCAACCCCAGAGTCGTTCGCGACTGGACTTCATTGTCAGGGGTCCCTTTACCTTTATAGTCTTCTATTGTAGGAAGTTTTTTTTTTTAAGTTGATTAAAAAATATTGTAGTTCAGAGGACTTTATAAAATTCTGATTGATTCAACTCCCCCACACGTCTGCAAAGATGAATAAGTAGGGATTATTAAGGAGATACGTTTGAAGCTACTTTCTATAGCTTTGCATTTCCCTCTCCTTTATTTGTTAAGATTGATTCAGCACTTTACATTTCACATGCGTAGTCCTGTTGTAAGGCAGGCTCTTTCTCTTCATTTTAAAGCAAGCTTGAAAGATGCCCTGAAGGAGCTCAAGCTGCACATACTTGTTGATAAAGGGCTCTAGGTAGGTATGTTGCTGACATCATTTCCTATTACCACCATCAGGGGGTTCGCAATAGCACAAAGCTTTTGCCATGGCGACTGCCTTGCGATATGATTAACCTTTGTCTCGTGATGTAGGAAATTGTTGTCAACTGATTTTTTGTTTTGTTTTGTTCTGATGTTATAAGGAGGTGGCATGCATCAGATGGTAGAAGACTCTCGTATAGCAAAATAGTTGAGGGGGGAAATCAAGGACAGAATAAATATGACTCCCAAGCTGTCCTGAAATCATACTGAATGCTGGGCAGGGTATAAATAAATTATTATTATTATTATTATTATTATTACTGTGTGTTGCTTGTATCATGACGTACAGCATTATTCTAGAGCTCAAGCAACAGGTAACCTTGTGTCTAGAAACCCCAAAAGGGCATGTGGATCAGAATTAGATTTGATTCAGAATGTTATGGAACAGGGCTTTGAGCCTTCAGGCTCCATCCTGGATTGGAAGGGGCTGAAATGCCCTGATATTTTCCCCCAGAGTGGATTTTCCCACAAGATTTCTGTAAGTTTCTCTCAATGGGTGTCTTCTTCTTTGGCGATCACTTGTAGCCGAGAAAGACTGTCTTCCATAAACACGGTTTTAACAGTGAGTCCGTAAGTGACTGTGGAGGCCAATTCTGGAAGCTTCACAAGGTTGTTTTCGATAATGAAGCCTACCCCATGTATTCGATGTTCTTGTTCAGATAGACCTTTCCAGAAGAATGTGTAGCCTCCTTTTTCTTCCTTCAGTTGTCCCTCGCCTGCTCTTCGAGTCTCTTGAAGCGCTGCAATATCGATATTAAAACGTTGCAGTTCTCTTGCAATGGGTGTATCACATTTCCAGTCAGTGTGGTATTTTCCACACAGGACTTCCTTACCAGTGTCCAGTTTGTTGCTGCTTATTAAATAGAATTTCCCCTACACTCAGTAATTCAATTTAACTCCCGCACCCCTCCACACACAAAAATAAGAGAATCAATTATGGTGCTGATATATACAACTGCAAGTTCAGAGCACTATGAAGCCTACGAAAAGGCCTTACACACTAGCAGACTAACTTCCCTCACAGAAAAAGCAAAGGTTGTTTTTAGGCCCATGAGAATAATTGCAAAATCCACAGTTGGGCAATACTCAGACGTCTTGGGTATTCTCACTTCCATTTCTTTAAACGAAAATCTTAGGCATTTTTGCACTACAAAACGTGGCAAAAAGAGAGAGAGAGCTTTGTGCTGACATCTGAAACTCCTGTAGGACAAGGTGTGGGCACAAGCATAAATATTTTGGCCACAAGGCCCTTGACAGTATACATCTCATCCACCGGAACACCCATGGTTTGTTCTTAATTTCCTTAACAGTAATTCCCAGTGCTGACATATCAAATTACTTTTACTTTAAAAAGCAGGTCAATGGTTTAGTAGTGAGAGCAACTGAGGTGAACATTACAAAGGAAAGCAGGAGCAAGTTAGCACATGGTAAGCTATTGCTTATGCAACAGGCTTCTCCAGAACATATCTATGTACGTCAAAGCAAATATCACTAGTTTCAGTATAACTTGCTTCTTAGGAAAGGCTTGTCACATTACCAAAAGTCTACCATTCACACCCTAAACAGACAGGTGTGTGGTGGAAGTATCAGGGAATGAGTTTTCCAGTCAGTCAGTGTGCTAGATTCACTTCAGGTGATCCTGTGTAAAGGGTGATTTTTGTTCCAAGTGGATCACCCCAAATCCTATTTATTTTGTAGTCTGTGACTGTAGGTACACTTTCAAGATTATCTGGGCATGAATTCACCATTACTAGGCATTTATAATATTTATCTTGAAACGAGCTCATACTGCTAAAGTTCTAAATCGTATTGCCAGGGCTCCAAATCAATTTTTATTGCATAACCTGAGTTTTACCCATATATGAATGAATCTCACCCAAAAATAGCAACATTCTGGAACAACAACAACAACAATTTTTTTATTTATACCCTGCCCATCTGGCTGGGTTTCCGCAGCCACTCTGGGTGGCTCCCAATAGATAAAAAACAGATTAAAACATCAAACATTAAAAACTTCCCTAAACAGGGCTGCCTTCAGATGTCTTCTAAAATCTGATAGTTGTTTATTTCCTTGACATCTGAAGAGAGGGTGTTCCACAGGGAGGGCGCCACTACTGAGAAGGCCCTTTCCCTGGAGCAGCCATTACTTTCAAGTAAAGATTAGTTGCTTGTGCATTAAAAATGAGGTTCTTGTGGATAGTAGATAGCAATTTAATAACTCCACAACTGGTGGCAGTGGGTTTTTCTTTTGAACTACTTTGTTTCCAGAGCATTAATCAACAGTACTCCCATCAAACAGTGGTCATGATACAACTTTGCAGTTCCTGGTCTTCTGTTATGTTGATAGCTATATGGAGCTTTGTGCTTAATATAGTTCAGGGGTCAGCAAACATTTTCAGCAGGGGGCCGGTCCACTGTCCCTCAGACCTTGTGGGGGGCCAGACTATATTTTGAAGGGGGGGGGAATAACGAATTCCTATGCCCCACAAATAACACATATAAAATAATATAAAATATAATAAATAAAATAAAATAAAATAAAATCACACATTCTACTCATGTAAAAACACCAGGCAGGCCCCACAAATAACCCAGAGATGCATTTTAAATAAAAGGACACATTCTACTCATATAAAAACACACTGATTCCCGGACCGTCCGTGGGCCGGATTTAGAAGGTGATTGGGCTGGATCTGGCTCCCGGGCCTTAGTTTGCCTACCCATGATATAGTTGTTCCCCATAAGCCACAGTTGTGTGCTTCAAGTTTGCATTCAAAGAGATGCACACTTTTTCCTCCTTACACCATTTGTTTTTGTTTTTAATTAAAGATTTTCTTGTTTTACAAAAGTGTGTGCAATGTCTCTCTCTCGTATTCCCCCCCCCCCCATGTAACATTTTTACAAGTCAGTTTTATTTGTTGAGACATTAGGAAGAAGGGGGGGGAGAGATGTGGGGGAGGTCGGGTGGCGATGTTTCTATTTTACTTACTATATGTAAGGTTTGGTGTCAGCGTTGCTTGTGCAGGTTCTTTGTTGTTCACTTGTGTTCCTTTGGTGGTGAGAGAGGTTGGGGTTGGCCTGTGGTGTGGTTAATCATTTGTGGTTGGCTGTGGTGGTCTTTGTTTTCATGTGTGAGTGGGGTGGGTGGGTGTTTCGGATCAGGTTAGCCATATTGATTTGTATGCTGTTGATGGATTTTTCTCATTTTTTTTCTCGGATTTTTCTCTTGTTGGGCTGTGTATGTGCATAAAGGGGAGCCATAACTGGGTGAAGGTGTCTTCTTCTATTTGTCCCCGTGTCAGTTTCGGTTTACTTACACCATTTGTTAACTTACATTTAGCCACTCTTTTTCCTTTTTAAAATCTCTTCCTACACTTCCACAGACATGCCCCAATTTTTAATCGTGTAACATGTTTGCGGGCACATTCTATGCAAGGGGAGCTACACCTTCCATGAAAGAAAATGAAGACGCACATGCACAGATTGCACAAAAGTTCAAGGCCATTACTGTTGGGAGAAGGGTGGTTTAATTGTGGCAGTGCTATACCAAATCCCATGTGCCTGCTATGACGGCGGACAGCAAAATGAGGACAGGTTTCGCTCAAGACAGAAAGATCTCACCTGGCACAGAAAGGTGAAAAATATACCTTGTCAGCAAGAAGTGTCCTTCAGCATGCATACGTCTGGAACTTAACACACCCAAGGTACGCATAGACCTGCTGAATGACACACACCCAAGAGCGTCAAACACAGCTTATTAACTTATTTAATGGTGCCCATAACTTTTGAAAATAGAAGACATTAACAGGCTATTAATTCATGCGAGCAAATGGTCATAAAATAAAAAGAGACTATAAATATAAAAGCCTGTCATTAAATGCAAATGAACTCATAAATAATAAAAGACAGAGATGCTGGTGAAATCTGAGCTCGGGTCAAGAGCCAACAGAGATTAGGTTTCTCTTTTCTTTAGATACCTAGTTTCACTTCACAGTGCGTGCAGTACCTACCGGTATACTTGAATGACATAAGGATGAAAAAAGAGCTTTGCTAGATCAGCCCAACAATCTGTCTAGCGCAGTCTCCTGTTTATAACAGTGGGAGCCCAATTCCCCTGGGAAATTTCACAAGCAGAGCATGAATAACAGTTGCATGAGCTAATTTGCTAGATGTGATTGCAATCCAACGAGGCATCCATATGTATGCGCAGGTAGGGCCTTCCCCTTTGCCTGCTATGGAAATGAAAAATGCCCGAGGACTCAAAAAGCTTTGGATGGCATAATTGCCCCTACTATCTCCATTATATGTGCAATCACTGATTTCCACCATCACCTCCGAGAGCATTCTAAATTGGAAGTGGTTATGATGTTTCCCGATCACTTCCACTCATTATTGACTTGTGAAGGATCAAAGACATGCAAGATCATCCACATCACCTGTTGCTATAAATTATTTAGACGACAACTGGATTCATTCCATTGGCAGAAATCTAGCACTCTTCTCCTTCACTGGTTAAATGGGCAGAGCATCCTCATATGATTGGCTGGCGCTGTTCAGAAAATCGTTGTCATATATCCATGAGCTGAACCAAGAGAAAGCTCAGCATACTTAAGGGCCAGTTCCTAACATCTCAAACGTGGAAATAACTGCACAAGAGATAGAACACTGGGTTTATGCATCTCCAGCGTACAGCTGACATAATGTGATATGACAGGTGGACCCCAGGTATTATCTGAAGTCAAAGGAACCTATCACTTTGCTAAAAGTTAACCAGGTTTGAGCTTGGTCAGTGCTTGGATGAGAGACCTCCTGGGACAGGATCCAATCCCATGGCAGAAGAAAGAAAATAAATAAATGTACAATATTTAGAATATCTGTAACGCCGCCATCCTCTTTTGAGAGGGAAGCATTGCTAAAGAGGTCTAGTCATTTGTACAAGCTTAGCCAGGCAAATTTGTTAGAAGTGAGGGGTTTGGCCATAGAAGATCCTTCCTTTGGGAAGGGAGCAGGCTTCCCGCAGACTACCGCACTCCCTGGCTGGAGGTGACATCATCAAGGTGGCTGTGGTTAAATAAATGATCCAAATAAAAAGCCACTGTAGCCACACCGCATCCTACAGAATGACGTTTTTAAATAATTTCTCCTCCTCTTGGCAATATTGCTAAAAATGCTGCTCCATTTTTGTGGCCTGTGAAAATGAGCTGCAAAGTGGGGCAGCATCTTTGACTCAACACTAACTAGTTGGAACATTTCCACATAAGGACATGAGAACTTAGGAACAGGGAGGAACAGGGCCTTTTCGGGGATGGCCCCAGCACTGTGGATACACCTCCTTTAGGAACTGGAACTGTATACTGCACTCCTGATTTTAGATGGCCATGGTCATTTAGGAGAGCCTTCAGGCACTGAATAATTTCAAGGGAGCGCAGGTAATGCTGGATGGTTTTATTGCTTCTGTTGTGTGTCATTTGAGGCTTTATAAGTGCTTGTTTTAGTATTGTTCTTCATTCTTTTAATACATCTTGAGACACTAGGAAAAACA
This sequence comes from Podarcis cretensis, assembly GCF_951804945.1. Taxonomy (NCBI): domain Eukaryota; kingdom Metazoa; phylum Chordata; class Lepidosauria; order Squamata; family Lacertidae; genus Podarcis; species Podarcis cretensis. The sequence continues at coordinate 95,820,710 of NC_137172.1, read as the reverse complement.
GGGTAGAAATGTTTTAAACAAATAAATAAATAAAAAACGAAAGGCCAACAAAAAGCCTCACAACAGCCACCTTTATTTTCTTGAACACATCATCCGCTAAAACGGAAATGCTTTGTTGTTTAGTTGCACAGCACTTTGGCACCTGGTAAAAGGAACTGAATTGGCTTTGACTGATCTCTTTGACGGAAAGAAGACCGTAAGCAAATGCAGACTAATAATATACTGGCAGGTGTGTGTGGCTGTGGCTGTTTTTTTTTTTTTAATTGTGAGGCTTACTGAATCATCGATGTCCTAGTTTTAAACTTTTGTAATCAACTGCAAGCTCTCCAGTAATTTTGACTACAGGTGTATGACTCAACACTCCTTACTAACACACATTATGTAACTCTACACAACAAACTGTACCTTGCTAATCAGTCAGTGTGTATTCAGTGGGTGCCACTGAGATCCCCACAAGACCTACATCTACTGCCTTTAGGAGTTCCAAAGGTTGTTTAAACACTGAGGCAGATGCTATAAGTAAAATTGGTATTTTCAGATGCTAAGAAAACTGGTTCAGTCATGGATTCCAGAAACTGGCTCATGATCTAATGCTGCTATCAAGTTTTCCAGTCATCTTTTATCCTAATCATCCGTTGTGTCCACTATTCATGCAGTTGTATTTCATCCATTCTTCTGAAGTTTAGCTATCTGTTTTTACAGTGTACCTACTGAATACATTTGTACACACAGATTTCTTGTTTTACTTTTACTTTGTAGTTCTGTAAACTGCCTTTCAAAAACACCCCAAAATTCCTTACAAGGCAAGTCACCAAAAATTAACAGCAATATATGAGGCAACACAATTAAAGACACACAATAACGCCGCAGTCAATAAATAACAGCACCCAGCACAATAAAACCATAAACACATGAAAGAATGAAGCACCACAATAACATTGGCTGCAATTCCTCATGCAGCTGGGTTTCAACTGTGATGCCATATGCTGGCTTCTGTATAAGTGTGTGTTTCTTATCCCAGCTTTCCTGTTGCAGTCTATGCTATATTAAATTACACACACACACCCCGATCTCCGTTGTGCTTTTCTCCTCATCCTCTCATTTAGTGAGATCTCTGAGGGCTTCACTAGAGGTTGGAAGAGATACTCAGAGACGTCACCACACTGTGCCTCTCCCTTTCCTCTTCACTGAGGTAAACTCAGTGTGTGCTGCGATATCCGTACGCACAAACACATTCTTGTGTCTCCCTGTTGGCAGCAGGGATTGCACAGCAGCACACAGTGTGATGATGACACATCTAAAGTTTTCCTAGACGTCACTAGATGCCAGGGACTGGGCAGAGGAGGAAGAGGAGTGGTATAGACTTGCCTCCCCATCCTGACACTTCCAGGGAGGAGGTAGAGGAAGAAAGTATAGATTTACAACAGTAATTTGCGGGAGGTCACAACTCAGAGGGGGGAAATTGGAAAATAATGGGAGAGGAGGAGCAGGCAGAGCCAGAGCAGCAGCTGGCTAACATGTTGTCAACAGAAAGCATTCCAGGCCCACCATCTCCCAGAACCTGGCAAACCTTGAAAGTAGGAGAGCAAATAACTTCAAGATAGAGGGCACTTAAAGGTAAAGGGACCCCTGACCATTAGGTCCAGTCGTGACCGACTCTGGGGTTGCAGCGTTCATCTTGCTTTATTGGCCGAGGGAGCCGGCGTTCAGCTTCCGGGTCATGTGGCCAGCATGACTAAGCCGCTTCTGGCAAACCAGAGTAGTGCACAGAAACGCCGTTTACCTTCCCGCCAGAGCGGTACCTATTTATCTACTTGCACTTTGACGTGCTTTCGAACTGCTAGGTTGGCAGGAGCTGGGACCGAGCAAAGAGAGCTCACCCTGTCGCGGGGATTCGAACCGCCGACCTTCTGATCGGCAAGTCCTAGGCTCTGTGGTTTAACCCACAGCGCTACACACGTCCCTAGAGGGCATTTAGCAGCACCCATATGATGATGAATGAGGAAGTGGGAGAGAAGGAGGGGTGGAGATTCACTTGGGAGAACGTCATTATCTAAGAGGCTGGGGACTATAGCCTCTCTCTGTAAAGTTTGAAATAAAAAGGGATTGTAAGAAACTTTTCCCTGACTTTATACTTTCCTGGGCAACTGGCCGGGAGCCACTGACAGCACCCTGACACTAGGGCAGTAAAAGGAGACAGCGTGGCTGTAGCTCCGTGCTTCTTGTAAAATCTACTCATGGCTAGTGTTACAGAGGGTTGCTCTTGGCATCACTGGGTAGCTGCTGAGGCCCAAACTCCAACAAGGGGTCCATTGCTGACCTGACTGAGCTCTCTTTTTTGCTGTTGCCACCTGCCCTCTCGAAGTATGAGAGGAGCGAAGTGAATGAACATTTTAGACCACTGTGAGGACAAAGTGCTGGACTATATGGACCTTTGTCCTGATCCTGCAGGCCCTTCTTAAGTTCTCATGTAGAAGCTGCCGCCACTCGCTTTGCCCTCTCCTTCTAGGCAGTGGTCCAAATTGGGCCTATAGGGAGAAGGCATATGTATGGGGCATCGGTAAGTACATAAGCGTATATTCCAACTTTTCCAGAGCCAAAACTGGGAAGCACATCTTTAGTTGGGGGTATATATTTTTTTCCCGTGTGAGATCACAACCCCGAAAAAGTGCTTTTGGGAGGCAAGTGTACGGCAGAACAGCATGCGAGATCATGTCACCCAAAATGGCTGCCACAATCTCACAGGAAAAAAAATGGGATGTTTTTTCAGGCACTTGGGAGGTATGCATAAATAAAGCCATGCTGGATGAGGCCAGGTGATCACAGGAAGCCCACAAACAGCATTTCCCAAGTGCTCAGGTCTTGCTTTCGCGCTTTGCATAGAGCTTCTAGTTGGCCACTGTGAGATCAGGATTGCCAAGGAGAATGTTCTGTCAGTGCAAGGATTTCTACTTGTGCTACAAAACATTATTTCCTTCTCCCCCCACCCCGCCCTGGAGACCCCCTTAATGTCTTCTGGGCATGGCATGAGGCCTCTGTGGGGGCATGAGGAGATAAATTCCTGTTGCACTAGTGCTAATCGTGGCAAAGATCCCCCATCTGTTACCTTAAATGCCCTCTGCCTCTGCCTCTCTCCTCCTCCCTTTCATGCCATTTGTTATGTACTGAGTTGAATAGGATCCAAAATGCAGCAGTCTGATTGGTCCTAGAACAATAGGATCCAAAATGCAGCAGTCTGATTGGTCCTAGAACAATGCAGCAGTATGATTGGTCCACAGGAGCCACCCAATTCAGCTCCAGGTGGAAGTGAATCCGCAACCTGATTGGCCTACAGGAGAATCCCGGAATTAGCCAATCACGTGCGGCCCATTGTGTAAATAATGTATATAAAGCAGATATTTTGGGGGAACTTTCATTCCTCACTGCTATGAGCTGAATAAAGAACATGAAATCCACACTCGACTCCGAGTATATTTCACCATTAGTAGCAGTGCTCTCTCTCTTCTTGGCTTAATTAATGCTGTGCTTTGTGGATTCTCCACACAACTTACTTTATATTTCCTTATGCATGCCACTTGCGCTCTGCTTTGCTCTAAGGAAAGGAGGAAATAGAAAGCCTCTCTTGGGTTGGTGGGATGTGGCAGGGCTGATTAGGAAACAGAGCTGCTGACTATGGTGTCAGGCATGTCCCCCCCACTTCCAAAGAAGGGCCTGAGGCAGTCACCACTATTCCACGGTCTCCCAGTGAAGGTGATTCTCTTTTATTGTACTTCTCCAACTTCCAGATTTATTGGAAGGAAGTGGTGATTGTGGTGGGTTCATAGAAGACAACGCTGAAGCTCTGACGCACAGACAGATACACGCAGACACACACAGACAAAAATCCGGATCTAACATTGAATTCGAGATAAACTACTACAGTGTTCTTTCTTTAGAATGAATGACAGAGAACCTAGCCTATGGTTCCTAGAAATAAGGAGCTTCCCGCAATACTCCACTTGAAAGAAGTTCAGTTTTACTGATCACATAGAACATACTCCAAGGTAGATAAAAACTACAAAACGGGGGAAAGGGCTTGATCATGGGCAAGAATATCATTGTAACAACAGAATTTGACAGAACAAAAAAAGCTGTCACTCCCTGCTTGCTGGCCAGTCTTTCTGGCGGACAACTTCACAGTTTGGATCACAAAAGATGGTTTCTGTGTACTGTAGGCACCTCTTTGATGTACCATAATTTGTATTAGAAAAGGGGGATCAAAAGCTTCCCAAGGAAGAAAGAAAGAAAGAAAGAGACTTCCAAAATCCAGTGTCCTAAGACATGATGAAAATAGAAAATAAAAATAAAATGTGGACTATCAATGTCACATTCAAGATCAGGCATTATTTTGGAATCAAGTGCAAAATGAGAGGAAAACCCATCCTCTGTTGTACGGACACACTCAAGCAATGGGCATAGTCCATAGGAAGCTACCTTTGCTTAAGTCCTTAACTTTGTTTAAGTGTTTACATACTATTGGTTTCACTACTGCTTGTCAGGATGGATGCTGGAAATTCACCAGCTCTCCAGGTGAGCTCTGAATAGTCCCTAGCTAAAAGTCCTTAGATTGAATAAAGGTAAAGGTAAAGGTACCCCTGCCCGTATGGGCCAGTCGTGACCGACTGTAGGGTTTGCGCGCTCATCTCGCTCTAGAGGCCGGGAGCCGGCGCTGTCCGAAGACACTTCCGGGTCACATGGCCAGCGTGACTAAGCTGCACTGACGAGCCAGCACCAGCGCCGCACACGGAAACGCCGTTTACGTTCCCGCTAAGTAAGCGGTCCCTATTTATCTATTTGCACTTAGGGGTGCTTTCGAACTGCTAGGTGGGCAGGAGCTGGGACCGAACGGCGGGAGCTCACCCCGCTGCGGGGATTTGAACTGCCGACCTTACGATCAGCAAGTCCTAGGCACTGAGGTTTTACCCACAGCGCCACCCACGTCCCCTTAGATTGAATAGTAAGGATAAATTAAGTACCCACTCCTGTTGAAACGATACACAATGATACGCGAATACAATGAAACTTAAGAGTTCCATGTGCTGACAATTGGCTGATTCACCAAATCCCAATAATGCAGCACACAGTCGTACCTTGGTTCTTGAACGCCATGGTACTTGTACATTTTGAAATACCATATTTTTTGCTCTATAAGACTCACTTTTTTCCTCCTAAAAAGTAAGGGGAAATGTGTGTGTGCTTCTTATGGAGCGAATGCAGGCTGCGCACCTATCACAGAAGCCAGAACAGCAAGAGGGATTGCTGCTTTCAGTGCGCAGCGATCCCTCTTGCTGTTCTGTCTTTTGAGATTCAGAATATTTTTTTTCTTGTTTTCCTCCTCCAAAAACTAGGTGCGTCTTGTGGTCTGGTGCGTCTTATAGAGCGAAAAATACGGTAAGTGTTCCGGTTTTTGAACGTTCTTTGGAAGGCAAACATCCAACATGGCTTCCACGGCTTCAGACTGAGCACAGGAAGCTCCTGCAGCCAATCATAAGCAGCACCTTGGTTTTTGAATGATTCTGGTAATTGAATGGACTCCTGGAACGGGTTAAGTTCGACAGCCAAGGTACCACTCTATTTGAGGGCATGTAATCTCCCCTCTCCCCTGCAGCTGGAATTATGGGGAAATGTGATTCTCTTTCCCATGCCCTTCAAGCAGAAATGTTATCTTACAGAAAGCCTGGATCCTGCACAATATCTCAGTAACAATTATGTAGTCATTGCATTTTAAAAAATACGGAATATGATTCAGCCAATGTTAGGTGCTTTTAAATCCCATGGTTTTATATGGGAGGAATTTAAACAGATACTTAACTCTTCCACCAAATTTAATTGGGCTTTAGAAACGTATAACTTGGCAGCATCATGTCTACTTTCTAGGCATGGTTGGTACCAAACGCATACTCATATGATACTACGATAGTAGCACAGATAATGATTTTTATCTTCTTTATATTTATGGCCCTTGCAGCCATAGAACCTCCCTGAAATAAGTAATCACCTTCTTATTAAAGTAGACAACATAGTCAGTGTATTCAGTATTCAGTTCGTTGCCTAACATAGAGAGCAAGCCCACTTAGGAAACTCTTCTGATTCATCCATGTTAATAACATTTAAATATTTTACAGCTTGCTGCTTTGCATGCATAAAATGAATCAGCCATCACTCTTGTAAAGTTAATTGGTGATGCAACCTGATTCGTTTAGAAGAGAAAGAAATGTGCTACCCCAAACCATTGTTATTAGGAGATCCTGTTTGTTTTTCCTGACTCCCTTGTGCGGTACCTGTTCCTGTCTTTAAACAAGGGAATCTTGAATGGCAAAACCACCAGTGAGTTTTGAGAGTCAGCTACTAGGACCCAACGGACCAAATCAGGCCCTGTGAAGTTAGTGTCTGCTCTGCCACACCACTCCTCCATTTTCCAGAAATGTCTGTTTCAGGCAGTAGAAGAAGGAGGGAAGTATAAAATAGGAAAACATGTTACGAGGACGAGCAAGGCATCTTTTTACACAGCCCATGCCTTTTCCTTTTCCTGCTTATACATGCCTGCTTTAATCTCCCTCTCACACACATAAACTAGCAAGATGCAGACAGAGAGTGTGTAGGGCCATTGCTCAACTTCACAGATCTATGGTTGCCTATTACAGATGAGAAGGAGATATGATGCGCCCTAAGGCACCTCCATATTGACACATGTGCATTGCAGCAAAATCAGCATGTGTATAATTATCGCACAAGTCATGTGATGGAGGTTCTTTTTATTCAAGATTACTTTCACACCTGGGATTTCTTGTGTTGCTTAGGCAAACATCTGACCAGCGTCAGTGTGGAAGAGAAAGTGAAAGAGGGGCCATTTGTAAACGAATGGGCAGCTGTATAGCATGTGTATCCAGAATGCGGTAGCTAGACTGGTGACTGGGAGTGGCTGCTGGGACCACATAACACCGGTCCTGAGAGATCTGCATTGGCTCCCAGTACGTTTCCAAGCACAATTCAAAGGGTTGGTGCTGACCTTTAAAGCCCTAAATGGCCTCAGTCCTGTATACCTGAAGGAGCGTCTCCACCCACATCGTTCAGCCTGGAAACTGAGATCCCGCGCCGAGGGCCTTCTGGCGGTTCCCTCATTGCGAGAAGTGAGGTTACAGGGAACCAGGCAGAGTGCCTTCTCGGTAGTGGCGCCTGCCCTGTGGAACGCCCTCCCACCAGATGTCAAGGAAATAAGCAGCTACCCTATTTTTAAAGGACATCTGAAGGCAGCCCTGTTTAGGGAAGTTTTTAATGTTTAATGCTGTATTGTTTTTAACACACAATTGGGAGCTGCCCAGAGTGGCTGGGGAAACTCAGCCAGATGGGCGGGGTATAAATAAATTATTATTATTATTATTATTATTATTATCAGTGCAGCATTCATGTCTGAAGGAACATGAGCTTTCAACCTAATCAGTCAGCCTTGGGTGTCTCTGACGTAGAGAAGGCAGGCGTGTAGGGTATAGAAAGATTTCCTGAAAAACACTGGACCGCTGCATTAAGCTGGCTGCCAGTAAGAAAACAGCAAATGTGGAACGTAAGATCTGCCTTTGAGAGATACTGCAAGAGAAAACAATCAGATGTGATGGCTTTCCACTCCCACAAGATGTATTATGTGAGTTTGTTGAGTCTTTCGGCTGGATGCTGAGAAAATATGCCCTTATCTTAAGCTGACTGGCTCTATAGCATCACCCACCAAATCTAGCCTGCTTCCACAGAAAGCGCAGCTTCAGCTCCAGCGCTGTATGTCTGCTGTGCCACTTACAATAAATCTATTTGCACACACACAGAGATTAGAACAGGAGCCAGCTTGGAGAGATCAGGGTCATTTGTTGGGTTACTAACCCTCAGAAAATACAAGGCAAGGTCAGCAATGGGAGCACAGCTTGGCTTTAGAGTTACTCACATCATTAAGTATCTCTTTGCTTCAAAGAACCTCTTTCTGATTATTCAACAGGCACAACAAACCCCAGGAGAGCACCCCAAAGAACATTAATTTATAAAACCCAAGCCAACAAGATTTTAAAACACAATATTGCTCCTGAAATTTGCTGTGTGTGTGTGTGTGTGTTTTCATCATCATCATCATCATCATCATCATCATTTATTATTTATACCCCACCCATCTGGCTGGGTTTCCCCAGCCACTCTGGGTGGCTCCCAACAGATTAAAAACAGATTAAAACATCAAACATTAAAAACTCCCCTAAACAGGGCTGCCTTCAGGTGTCTCCTAAAAGTCAGATAGTTGTTTATTTCCTTGACATGTGATGGGAGGGCATTCTACAGGGCGGGTGCCACCACCGAGAAGGCCCTCTCCCTGGTTCCCTGTAACCTCACATCTCACAGTAACTTGTAACTCAATCAACACTTGCTATCCCTCCCCCTTTCCCCCCCATTTTTGCTTCAGTTTTCTCCATTTAATATGAATACCATCCCTGGGTCAGTGATATATTTATGAGCACTATTTCTAGGTTCTTTAAGAGCCCCTCCAGACTGCAGAGTTTCTTTCTTTCTTTCTTTGTTTTGCCAGTGTATTGTCCGGCATGTCATTGATGCAATAATAATGTGATATTAGTGGATTTATACTAGACAGTGCATACATCATTCTGATTTATTAATTCGGTGGTGCTTCCTCAATATTATTGCCATCTGAACAAGCACTCTACAGTGCAACAACCACCAGGAACATTTGTGGTAAAAAAAAACCTCTAGAAGCTATGGGGCATGCACTTAATGGAAACAAAGCAGCACGTCTAGCCCAAAAACAGTATTGACAGTGGGATCATGTGTAACACCACGATACCATCATGAGCGCAAATAATCATGAATATGCAATGAATGCGGAGGGGCCCCAAGGTTTTCCTAAGTGATGTAGAAGTCATATCTGGAGTAGAGAGAACCTCATCATAACATAACTAAGTTGCTAATTTATAGTGTTCTCAACATAGCCATCCTCCATTGAAAAGTGGCATGCAGATCTGATAAAATAAATTTAAAATGTCAAGGTAGACACAGCCTTCATTATTGCTGTTGTTCTTCTAGTTTTTCTGGTCATCATTGATGGCATAATACCAGGATATGGTTTATACTTAGCCTACAAAATGAATTCTGCCTTTAACTCTACACAATGAAGTGAGGCATGCCATGTTAAGCTTACGACACACATCTGGATGCAATACAATACAGTGCACGTGAGCAAGTGCATAGTGCCTTTCCGAAACCGTTGAACAAACACAATCAGCAGCACCACATCTGGATTAGACAGAAGTGTTTCAGAATCAATGGGAACAACTTTCAAGCAGGGTTGAGTCCCTGTTCGTCCTGACCTAGCACTGGTTTCAGCAGGGAAATTTGCTTGGCAAACTTGTGTATTTTAATTAGGCAAACTTGAATTTTAAAACCGTTTATATGAGGAGAGATTTGTACTAAAATGCTGATGAATTTTCATGACGACGTTGTTAAAAAAATGCAAACTGATGTGGAAATGTGGAGGAATGAACCCGAGACTGGAAAAATGAACCAAAACTGACATATTCAATTCATCCCCACACCAAAGGAGCTCTCTAAAAGCTTCCCATGAAACATTTCTAAATCAGTACTTAGGAGAGATCCAAAAGTTCTCCAAGAAGTGGCTGACAAGCACCAGCAGACCAAAGAAGCCTCCATGGCTGCAGATTGCTTCTGTAAAGAAATCCTAATCTCTTGCTTTCATGAGCATCAAAAGGCATCGAAAGGCTCTCACCAAATTCACCGAAAAGAAAACAGTAAATTAAAACTGAAAAGGAGAAAGAGATCCTGAGGTTTGGCTCAACTCTGTACACTGTACATGTATTAGCTTTGATGCATTATTAGAACTGAAATAACTTTCACCCATTTCAAGGAAAAGGGTTTCTTTTTTCAGGCATGAGATCAAAGCGAAAGGGGCGAGAGGGTATTTTGGATCTCAAGCACAAGGAACTTTCAAACAAGTGAGTCATGATTGTTTATGTACCTAGAAATGTTGTGATAGAGAAAGCTCTTTTTATGGGGTGCAGTAACAACAGCGTAAATCAAGCATTAACCAGAAGTAGACAGCAAATTCTCTATATTTTTCAAAAGACCTCTACGGGAGCAGAATTTTAGGGAAGGCCCAAAGTAGTTCTGTTTTTAGTAGCATAAAGGCAGTCAGACAAGAGGCGCCACTGTATCTTTGTCCCAAAGCATAACAGTGTTTAATATAAAAGAATAACCAAAACAATACAAAGCAGCTGATCAAGCCACTTGCAGGGAAGTGGCCATGAAGGTTGAAGCTCACATCTGACATTTGATTGGCTCTTCAAGTCCTTGCATAAGGAAGTAATTGGGCTAAAAAATTAACACCCATATACTGAGCTGCATGGGACTTGTCTACAAAGCAAGTCAGAGTGCAAAATTAATGTGTTCCCGTTAGACCAACAATTCAATTTCCAACATACCCTTTGGTGACAAAACTTGCAGACCCATGAATCCATAGCAGTGTCCAGCTAAAAGTTCAGAGCCAATCAGTCTCTGACACCCAGCCGATTCTAAACACAACACTGTATGCCGAATGCCTCCACAATAAACTAATTGCCACTTTTCTTGAAAGGCCAGACTAAGTATTAATCATTTGTAAATTATCTTTTATTCTTAAGTATGCACATGTAAAACAACCAACTAACACCGAGACCATGCAAGGGGTAAAAAATATGGATGGCAAACTCATGATACATGGAGGGATTTTCTTAATTTACTGAACATGACAAAGCTTTAGATTTTCAGTTTCATTTTAAAATGAAGGACACATGGGGGGTGGAATGGCAGCTATTCCTTCGATATACTGGGAGCCATTCATCATACGAAACACAGAAACTGCTATGAGAGATCACCGTAATTGTCCACAGAAGCTTCCCCTCTTCTTTCTGCAATTTCGTTAACTTGTTTGCTTCATCCCATTCTATCTTCCCCTTTGCTTCTATCATTCATTTTGTTTTAGTTTCTTTAACTCATTGGTCTCTCACTTTCCAGGTGAATTTACTTCCATCTTTAAGCCTAAAACTCTCTCTTTATCCAGTTAGCACTGCTTTTCTTTTCCTTCATTTTTCCCTTGCATGTATTTTATTCCTGTTGTCTTGGATATCTTACTACTTTCTAATTGACTGATAAAAATATTTATATACAGCTATGTCATGAAAATATTTCAAAGTGATTCACAGCAATAAAACAAAAACAAAAAACTGCAATAAAAAATATTACAAAGTTTTTAAATTTCTTTAAAAATTGCTCTTCTTCTCTCCGATCTGGTTTTTATTCTCTTCAGTCTAATAATATTGCCCTTACTAAATTATCTATCACACAAAAAAGTCAAACCCCTCTTCCTTCTCCTCTTTATTCCTCCTTCCTCTTGATACTACTGTATTGACTGTTTTCTTTATAATTATCTTCTTAGCCTTCATTTCTGCTATCTTGCACAGAAAGAAGTTAAAAAATACTAAGATCCCTCCAGACTGGTGCTTCGTTGTGGGTGGATTCTGTAATTTGTCAGGTAATGATACAGCAGTTGTGCGCTAATGGTGGATTTGTGCTGGACTGCCAACACATCTTTCTACTTCATTAGTTATTCGGTGATGCTTCCCCAGTGTTACTACATTATTGCTTTCTGAAAGGTCACTCCTGCACTATAGTGCAACAAAAGTGGGCCAATACCTCCCACCCCCCAACCTGGAATGTTTATGGTATTAAAAAAAACCCACAGGATTTTGGCAGGAAGCTACAGTTCATTCACCAGCTGGAAATGAACCCTTGCTATGTTTAAAAGTGCAGTGAGATAATAGGTTTTGTTTTCTTCTTGAATGGGTCAGTAAATCTTTGACAAAAACAAAAGTCAAGGATGAGATGAGCTCTCGTTAGAAAAATGAGATTGCAGGAGAAAGTTTTAAAAAAACACACCACACAATCCCAGGATACTCCCCTTAAGGTCATTAACTCAGGTTCATGAAGTGTGGCCACAGATTTTAAAAATACAAATTGCAAAAATACCTAGAACACGCACAAGCAAAATATACGACGTGAGCAAGTACCCAAAATATAATCTGAGCGCATTCACAGCCCATGGGCTATATGTCACCCAAATCCACTACATATAAATGGTAGGTTATAAGTGACCATGTATATTTTGGATTCAGCCAAGAGATCATAGGATGCAGCATAAGTAGAGAAAGACCTGATCTGCCATGAGATGGACCCGATGCCATTGGAGATCCACTGATACACCTGCAGAAAGCTCCTGTGGTGTAGACAGCAGTATTCCGTTCCTGGTGGGGGTCAGAATGGGGCAATTTGGGGGTGGAGGTAGCTGAGGTCCTCCTCCATGGGTCTTCTGCTGGTTCCCTCACTGCAAGAAGCAAAGTTACAGGGAACCAGGCAGAGGGCCTTTTCGGTGGTGGCACCCGCCCTGTGGAACACCCTCCCTTCAGATGTCAAGGAGATAAAGAACTATACGACTTTTAGAAGACATCTGAAGGTGGCCCTGTATCAGGAAGTTTTTAATGTTTGACATTTTATTATGTTTTTATATATGCTTTAAGCCACCCAGAGTGGCTGGGGAAATGCAGCCAGATGGGTAGGGTATGAATAATAAAATTAGTAGTAGTAGTAGTAGTAGCTTTGGATCTGCAGACTCCCAAGCTCCTACATTCCCTGACATGTCCCTCCAGACAAAATATACTAGTGAGGATCTGGGAATCATCACAATGCACAGATTTTCAGGGGATCCTAGTTGTTGCCCCTCTTTTATTTGCATATTTATATCCTACTTGTAAAGATGAGCCTTCACAAAGCGTCTAGCAGTAACTTAATGAACACAAAGCAATAATAACCTGCTTTATTTTCCTTTATTTTCACGCCGCCACAGGCAGGTATGCTGATTCGGTTTCAGATGAATAAATGCTAGCAATGGTTTTAGGAAACATATGTCCTCTTGTTGGAAATCCCCGTCCTCTAATACGGAATGCAGTTATCTTCCCTGGACACTTGGTATGTGGAAACATCTTGAGAAAGGAAGCGTGATCCCAGCTGAACTGATAAACAGCTCCCTTTACCTAATTTTTAAAATACACACACACTCACACAATCACACCGTCATCATCCCTTTCCGATAGGATTGCCAAATTTTAAGTTTCTTCTCTGATTTGTATATCCTGCAGATGTGTCTCCTTGAATTCCCCACACTATTAAACTTTTGGCATTATATTAAAGGAAACAAGTATTTACCTGGACCAGAAAGCTAACCCCTTTTTTACATCAGTAAGAGCTGACCTAGTTTTTGCTGAGGAAGTAAGCCTGTGTCAGGGCTGCGCCACTTCAGACTGAAGGTGTGGCCTAGATCAGAGATACACAACCATTTCCTTGCCCCACATGCACCCTGCACATAGAAAAATGGTACGTCTGAGAGAAGGTTACACACTGGAACTTTCCTCCCGAACGTCTAGTTTATTATGTGCAGCAAAATGTTGCATGAAGAACGGTCCAGTGAGCCTCCGTAGGCAGCCTGAATTGGTACAACCCACACATATTTGCTACCTCTCTGTGAAAGCTAGGCCACAACTGGAGGCATCAAATGGATGAAATGTCGCACGTGAAATGCCAGAAATGAGCAGGGCATGATTTAGCCAAAGCTAAGCACATTTATGGACGCAGGTGGCACTGTGGACGCAGGTGGCGCTGTGGGTTAAAGCCTCAGCGCCTAGGGCTTGCCGATCGAAAGGTCGGCGGTTCGAATCCCTGCGGCGGGGTGCGCTCCCGCTGCTCGGTCCCAGCGCCTGCCAACCTAGCAGTTCGAAAGCACATCAAGTGCAAGTAGATAAATAGGGACCGCTTACCAGCGGGAAGGTAAACGGCGTTTCCGTGTGCGGCTCTGGCTCACCAGAGCAGCGATGTCACGCTGGCCACGTGACCCGGAAGTGTCTCCGGACAGTGCTGGCCCCTGGCCTCTTAAGTGAGATGGGCGCACAACCCCAGAGTCTGTCAAGACTGGCCCGTACGGGCAGGGGTACCTTTACCTTTACCTTTAAGCACATTTATATCCCACTGCTTTCAGTCGGAGAAAGCAACACATGTGCTTAACACTTCCATTGAAATTAATGGTGCTAAAAAAGCTTAACTTGGGACAGGGTCTTGTCCGCTGTACCTGCAGCACTTCAGTTAAGCCTGTTAAAAGCTGGAACAAAGCCTAAAATATACATGATTATTGGCCCATGGTTATTTGCAGCACAGTCCTGTGTGACCTGCTAAGTTCAATAGGAATTACTTCTAGGTAAATGTGTATAGGATTGCCTGCCTTTTGGTGCCTCAACTGCCACTGTTTTGCTCTCTTATCTAGTTCTTACCTTTATTACAGGGAATGGGGAACTAGGATCATGTTATGTAAAAAGAAAAATGAAAACATTTTTCGCAATCCCATCTTTATTTTCACCTCTCTACTTAATTCTGAATGGAGCTCCATCAATTTGTTTTGTTTTGTTTAATTAAATTCTGGCCAGATCAGTGAAATTCAAGCTGATGGGCAATCATATTTCCACGCTGGGGTATGAACAAAAAAAAAAATTGATCACATGTTTGACTCACATATTCTGCATTTCCAGTACTGTTAAATTCCTTATCCACTTCTGATGTCACCACTTGGTATGCTTGGTAGGCAGGTGTTTACTATGTTATTCCCTGAGCCCAGCGAGCCGCCTCTCAAAAGTGATTGTGGCTAGTACCCACTGCAACTGGTAGGCCAGAAGGTAGGAAGACCAACAGTAGGTGGCGATAGAGCCAATGAAAGGCAGACTCACTTCATGACTGATTGTAAATAAGAAGGCAGGAAGGGAGGGGTTGCTGAGGGCAAAGTTTGATCTGGAGGTGCCCCTTTCCTCTAAAGGATCAGCCCCCACTGCTCAATGGGTTGGTTGATTTTTGTTTGCTTGCTTGTTTTTTAATAGTCCAGGGAGTGAGATACGCTTTCTTCGTACTGATCATCACAGAAGGAAGGGCAGGAAGAAGAGGGAGCAGTCTCCCTGAGCATAAAAGCCTCTATTCTTGCTCAAACTCTTCATTTGTAAACTAGCACCCAACCTCTTCACCCTCTTCTGTTGTCCTCTTAACCCTCTACAAAGGACAGTGAAAACTACCACAAGTTAATTTGTGACTTCACTGGAACACCATGCATTGAATTATTATTGAATTATTGAAGAACCACATCCAGTCTCCAAAGTGCTTTTCTATATGATGTGGTTGTGACACTTGTGATTTCCTTCCCTGCCATAAAAGCCGGGTTTCTCATTTTTCAAAGAGTGGTGATCTGCAATTATGTGGCTTTAACTTCAGATAGATTCTCACATGCAATTTAGTGCTGGAAATTTCCAAATGGCTGACATTAAAAGTTAGCAAGTCTGACAAGAACAGAAAATGCCAGAGCTGGATATTGCTGGTGGGGCAAGTGCTACTGCACTCTGATCTTGCTTTTGAACTTCCCATGGACATCTGATTGGCTGGACTAGGATGCTGGACTAGGTAGGCCTTTGGCCTGATCCAGCCGGCTCTCTGTGTGTTCTTATGATGTGTGTATTGTTCTGGTGCAAACAAAGGCTAATCCCTGGAAATGGAAGCATGGAGGCATTATCTGGCATAAACTGCGAGCTAAGTGGCAGCTGGAAAGGAGTATTTCATCCCCTCACGTTAATCCAGCCTTTCTCAACCTGTGGGTCCCCAGATGTTGTTGAACTACAACTCCCATCACCCCCAGCTAGCAAGGCCAGAGCTCAGTGATGATGGGAGTTGTAGTTCAACAACATCTGGGGGCCCACAGGTTGAGAACCACTGCCGGTTAATCCAACATCTTCAGGTGTGTGTAACATAAAGGTGTCATTTGGGTGGGGCAGAGGGGTGGAGAATTTTCTCCTCACATTGACTCTACATAGTAGGAACGGTCTATTATTGTTTGCTTCTCATGTTTGAACCACAATGGTGTCACCGTCACCACAGTTCTGGCCCTACCATTAGGCAAAGTGAGGCAGCCACTTCAGGGAGCGGCTGTTATTCCCACCCTTCCTGAGTTGGTGCTCCACTTGTCTTGGTGCTTCTGTTTGCTTGTATCGGGATTATATGTGAAATCTGTGGATATATCTGGAAAAATGAAAACAGAATGGCACTGAGCTCCAAAGGTGGGGGGTGGGGCTTATAAAGGAGGCACCTACCCCTTTCCCCTTCTGTAGTGATTCACAGGAGACCCATTCTGCTCCCATTTGCAAAGGGGTCCCAGGGCCTAATTTGGCCTGGAACAAGGCTTCTTATTTACAACAACCTCAAGGAAGATGCAGCTCTCTCTTTCTACAAAAGAGCACAGCTCCTTCCTAGCCTGCCACTCTAAGCAGCTTACAAGAGTCATCACACTAAGGAGAGATCATGGCGCAAGGTGACAAAATAGTGTCTTAAGTGGGCCAGGTTGGTGCCTGATGCTCCACTGGATAGCTGCCTCACGTGGGTGCTTATAACATCACACGGTCAACCAGCCCTGTGCTTTTCTAGGTTACGGAATCACTGTGACCAATTAATCATGACTTGGAATTAAAGCAGATAACGGGTGATAATCCACACTGAGGAAACCATTAGAAAAGGAAAAGAGGAGGGATAAAGAGAAGCGAAACATGGAAGGAGAAGTGAAGCAGCAACTTGCATGAAGATGTTAAACACAGAACGTGAGGGTTATAATTTTTGGGAAGTATCTTAAGCACAAAGCTCTAATTGCCCATCAACATGCACAAGAACCGCAAAGCTGCATCATGACCACTGATTTGACACAAGTGTTGGTGTTGGTTAATGCTCAGGCAGAAACAAATTCATTTATAAAAGGAACACTACCCAGAGTCTTGGGCTATTTACAGCATCACCCAGAAGCATTGCAAACTGGAACTGAAAATAGTTTTAACGCCAGTCATTAACAATCCATCTCCCACATCACACTGCTCCCACATCACATAAAGAGGGCTTCATGCCCCTTTGTGGGAAGCTGATCTATGGGCCGTTAGTTCTTCCCACATAAACATATAATCATAGCCACATCAATCTGTTAGTCACAGATTGCCCATGGCAGCCAAGAATAAAAGCTATATTCATTGATACAAATCTATGACAACTATGTTAAAACTCTTAAATGCATGCAGAAATAAGCATTATGACTATTCACAAGGCTAGTAACTGATGATATCACAAACATCGTAGCTTGTTAAGTTACCGGTAATTAACTCTGGTCAGCAAGTAAAGCCCAATGAGAACTGATCACAGACACTTTGTAGTTTTCCTCTTTGGAGTTCGTGACACAACTACATTTTTTAAGTTGTTGATGTTCATTTTATTTCACCCCATGTCTTTTTTATTTACCTTCTTTTATTCAATTTTTTTTGTCTTGTACACATTTGGATGATTTATTTTATGTGCTTCTTATTTTGTTTGCTTGGCGCTGGTCATTCACCATATCAATTAAATAAGATGTGATTTAATTTGAGTCACCCGCTAGCAGAGGGATAAAAACCCACTGGCACAATTCAACCCAGAGGTGATAAAATTGAACTTATCAACTGGTACAAAACCATTTAATTACAACTTGAGGCTACCTTTGAATTTCTTTTGATTTGAGAATGACCAGATTCAGGCCAGTGATCCGAGTGTTCTGGGCCGGCTGTGCTCTCCCTGCTGGTTTCTGATTACTGTTAGACAGTTACACTCTAAATAATGCTAACTCTGGTTTTCTATTTGCAAAGATTTGATTAAAAGTTTCTGATTGCAGTTAAGGGGGGAACCGAGATCTGTGTTAGCTGTGGCTAAGATAGTTGCTATACCCTTTTTATTATTACCATAAATGTAGAACACACACAAAAAGCACATTATTTTAAGTGGCGAAAACAACACTGAGACCGTCATTGTCCCACAAGTTCTCATTTCAATGGTTTATGAAGAAAAATTTATCGCTCTGTAGATGTAACCAGTGACGTTACTTCTTTTATAACAGAAGTAATGTACACACAGAATGGTGAACACACATTTTTGAAATGACATGTTCCGTGTTCCGATTTTTAGTTTGAAATCTCTTGCCCAGGGGCAGGAATGCCTTCTGAAAGCATTCTGGTACTAAGTGTCGCTAATAAATTTCAATAAATAATTCTCATAAATGTCTCAGCTAAAGGGGGAAAGTAGCGAAATGGAAGGAAAAGCACCCACTGCTTGATCAGCAACAATCCACACCGATGCACTATTTTTAAGGGAGCTATTTCATAATACCTTGCACTTTTAATAAAGAACATCTCTTGGCTCAAGTTGCCATAGGCGACTTCATGTGTGAAGTGGGCCTCTCTCCTCATGTGTGGGGCAGGAAAAGGACTGCTCTGAAAACTTACCGTGATACAGATCGCTATAGCCCACTTGATTACTTTAGCGTACCTCTTAAAAGACCTTGTTTTCATTCAGACTTTTTGCAGATATACTTTGGTGGTGGTGGCACATCGTAAGCGTGCAGGAAACCATTCCTGACCTGTGGAATTGTCTTTTTTCTTTTTTTTATAAGAAGTCCTCCTGTTTGCTGACTCTGGGTCTAACATACACATGGATCGCTTGCTATCCTTCACTAGGAATGGAGAGCTGATGGCTTTCCCAGCTGTTGGTGGGACTGCAACTCCCATCATCTCTGACTCCTGGTTGGGGCTGATGGGAGCTAATTAGAATAATTTATTTTTTAATACAGTGCCATCTATATGCATGGAAGTTTTCAAAGATGAAATACAACAGGGTGAATTGGATGAGAGTGTACGTGACAAGAATGAACATGCAGAGAGGGAAAGCACTGCGAGGCCATGGAGGATTCTGAGGACAATAAGCTTGGTACAGGATCCAGGAGTAGCTAGGAAGCCATTGCAGGGATTTAAGGAGGAGTCACAAGACAAGAGTTTGAGAATTTGTGTTCTCTTCATAGAATCATAGAATTGTAGGGAGACCCTGAAGATTCATCTAGTCCAACACCCCTGCAATGCAGAAATATGCAGCTGTCCCATAGGGGGATCGAACCAGCAACCTTGGCGTTATCGGCACCATGATCTCACACTGTCCAAGCTGACGATAATTAATGATATTTGTTATCGACTTCGGAATTTCTTGTCATATAATTCCCATTCCCACCCCTCATCATCTTGTTAAAAGACTTGGCAGATCAAAGTTTTTCAGTCCTTGAAAGCTGGAGTCTTTTGAAACAGCGCATTATTATTAAAATTTATTTTTTTAAAAGGTGAAGTCTACTCAGCACAGGAATGGTTGTATCTGAAACAAACACCAGGTCTACGATCAGCAGTTTAGAAACATAAGTATCTCCATTCCAAATCAGCGGCTTTCCCTGGTTTTGTTCTTTCTTCGCCACCCAGTTGTGCCATGGACAGTTCTTCTCTGTCAAATGTAATTTGAAGAGTTTTTACTTGTGTCTATGAAAAGCAGAATTGTCCAATTAATGGAAGGGCCGCCCTCTTCCTCTTTTACTTTTGAGATGGCCAGCTGAACGCCTGAGTTTTTGCCTTTCTTGATGATGGTGTTTCTCGGCTTCCTGCTGCTTTTTCTGTTGTTCTGACTGAAAGCAATACAGAAAATACCCACGTGAATACAGCACTTCCAAACCATACTGATGTACCAAGAGAGATGGAGAAAATATAACTTTATTCTAGTCAAATCCAAAAAACCACAATTTACTAAGTGGTCACCCAAGAATTACTACTGCAACGTTGTCTTGGGTGTATCAACAAGCTATTAACTCTATCTTCTAGTTTCATGTACAAGCACATTTAATTATGTTTAATCCTGTGTACCCCTTGTTTGTTCTGATTTTAAAATAGATAAATAAATAAATAAAGTGCATTTTGGGGGAAATCTAATAAAAACAACCACAGATAGATCAATAGATCGAAAGATAGTACAAGCTCAATTAAGGGTGCAATCCTGTGCCCACTTATTTGGGAGTAAGCCTTGTTGAACTGAGTAGACATGTACAAGATTATACTGCAAGGCACTTTGTTTAAAGACACCCATGTTTCCATTTGTTCCTAATTTCCTTCTCACCACCAGTGTGTAGTCATCAGTAGGTTGGGGATACCACTAGAAAAATATTTGATGCTGGGCGGAATATTCTTCCGCCCCCAACTTGTGCCTTCAGTTTGTGCTAGAGCTGTGCTGGGTTCAAACTAACCCCCCCCCCTTCACCATCCCATATTAAATGACTGAATAGAATTCCTAGCTTCCAAGGAGAGTCCTCCAGCAGCTTACGGAGATTCGGCAGCTTGCCTAGCTCACTGCTCCTACCCACAGCCAGAAGCAATGAAATAAATTATATAAAGCAAGCAGAGGTATGCAAATCTGCTGAAGTTGCACAACACAAACACAGCCCAGCCCTTGAAACAATCCAAGTTGTACCAGAAGGCTGACTTAGCCCTTCTATTGCATTGCAATTAACACCGCATTAACGTGCACCATTAAGACTTTAAGCTTACCTTTTTTAATTTAAAGGTAACTTGTTTACTTCCTACTGTGGTGTCATGTACGCTAAGTGCACCAACTCTCTCTTCGAGCTGCAAACGATCTCCGAGTGTTTTTCTGCAGACAAGAGGGGGAAAGTCAGTTTCTTAGTATTTCTAGTCAGCATATTAAAAGCACATAGAGGGGGAAAATAACCACCTCTGTGTGCACAGAAGTTATTTCCAAATATGATCACTAAAAAATTTTCTGAACATTTCACTCTTATTTTCCCAAATATTACACACATACAAACATGAGATTTGTATGCTCCACACACACTGTATGTTTAAGATCCATTTTTACAGAATGCATAGGTGCTCCAGCAGAACTATTATATGCAAACAACAGTCTACAAAATACGCTTTAAAACCCCCAGAGCTCTACATAACCACATTTCTAATCTTTTATATGCCACATAAAATAAATCTCTTTTGTTTGGACAAAACACAAAGCAAATTTTAGGTGAAAGCGAAAAAAGCAGGTGAAGCAGCCTGAAGTGTAGTTTATATACAGTGGTGCCTCGCAAGACGAAATTAATTCGTTCCGCGAGTCTCTTTGTCTTGTGGTTTTTTCGTCTTGCGAAGCACCCCTATTAGCGGCTTAGCGGCTTAGCGGCTTAGAAAAAGGGGGAGAAAAGGAAAAAACTCGCAAGACGTTTTCGTCTTGCGAAGCAAGCCCATAGGGAAATTTGTCCTGCGAAGCGCCTCGAAAAACGGAAAACCCTTTCGTCTAGCGAGTTTTTCGTCTTGCGAGTTTTTCGTCTTGCGGGGCACCACTGTATCAACATTTGTACCTCAGATAAGAGGATACATTAGCACTAAGCAATTTTTGCACAAATCTTTTAACAGGGGCTCTCACATGTAATTTATAGGGTACAAGAAGCTAAGACACTGCAATCCTGCATTTCCAAATCCAGATACAAAGTTTAATCTAGGAATACCCCTAGAATATGTACATTCCTGTTTCTCCAGATGAATGCAACCCTATCAAGAGCTGGCCATCTACACAATACCTAGATCCAAGAATCACCAAGAACACCCCCATGCTGCTATCTGAAAGCAGTGGAACCACAGTAACCCTGTGACCCTTACTCTTCACCCACAGAGCCAATTCAGTGAGATATTATAGCTGATGGTCTCAAAAGGTACTGAGAAGTCCAAGAGATTCGATAGGATCATACCTCCCAATTTCGCTCCTGAAGGAAGCCATTTGCCAGGGCGACCAAGGCGAAGTCAGTTTCAAAATGGAGTCTAAAGCCAGGCTGTGTGTAGATAATCTGTCTTCTCTACGAGCATCTGAAGTTGGCTAACCACCAACCTCTTGAGCACTTTGCTCAATAAGGGCAATAGTTTTGCAAACTGCTGGAATACTGGATACTTTGCCATTGCCACTTTCCCCTCGTTTTCTCCCCCTCCGTACCGCTGTTTACTGTTCAGTGTGTGTGTGTTTTACGGTTGTTAAGGGAGAACTTAATACAGTATTAATAAAAGCTTGGAGCAACACTGAGTCAGGAATATGATAAAGCAACACCCAGTCTTATATAAAAGAGTCATAAATCTCTTCAAAATGCCATAATAAAAAGCAAAATGTCTAGCCATTAGGTGGATTGGGGAGACATTAAGACAGTCACGATTCAGGGGGGAGGGGCTGAGCCCTTTTAGCACCTTAACAAATTTATTGTGCCATAAGCTTTTCTGGATCAGAGTCTACTTCATCAGATGTGAAACTTTATGACACAATACATTAAATTAGTTACAGGACTTTTGTTGTTTTTGCTACAGCAATATGGTGGCACTTCTTGGAGATTGAGGAAGTTATGTTACATATGCTACAATGAAAAGAAAAAATATAGAAAGAGGCATATATATCTGGCATCAACTAGGTATCTTGAAGATTACCACATTTTACCATTCAAGACTGGCATCCTCAGCTGGAGTAACATGATTTTATACACCTGAAGATGGGACTTTACTCTCTGAAGGGACATTTCATGCAGCCACTAGGTAAAGGTGTTCTCATTTGGCTTCCACTGACTTTTTTAAAAACCACATGAAATTAATCTCCAGTTTTGCCAATACAGTGGTACCTCAGGTTAAGTACTAAATTCGTTCCGGAGGTCTGTTCTTAACCTGAAACTGTTCTTAACCTGAAGCACCACTTTAGCTAATGGGGCCTCCTGCTGTGCCGCGCCGCCGGAGCACAATTTCTGTTCTCATCCTGAAGCAAAGTTCTTAACCTGAAGCACTATTTCTGGGTTAGCGGAGTCTGTAACCTGAAGCATATGTAACCTGAGGTACCACTGTATAAAAATTGCCATGTTTCTCTTTCTTGCTGGTTTTCAGCCACAAGAAACCTGTGTGTTTTGCTTAACTTTTGAGACAGAGATAGAGAACTCTCTAGATTTTATGTTTTAAGAATGAGGAATCAGCCATTGTGTATTTCTTCATCCCAATATCCCTAGATGTAACTGGAAACCTGCACAGCTCGTAGCAATGCCTTAAGACTGATACTAAAATGCAGACTTTAATGGTTTCTAACACCAAGCCAGTTTTTCTACTTCCCTTAATAGCCAATTTGATGAAGTGTTATAGAACTTGAAAGCGTTCTCACTATTTTGTTACATTATGGTTGGTCTAATAAAAGTATAGCCCTCTTGTGAATCCTGGAATTATGACTAACCAGAAATTCTTCTTTCTGTGTGACAGGTTTCACGGACAGCAGACCAACTAATTAGCATCTAGTTTTTGAGGTAATTATTTGGCTAGCATAAGTATCACTTTTCCGGGGGAGGGGGGAGAGAGAGAGAGAGAGAAGGAAAGGCCCATCCAAGTTCAGCATTCTGTCACCAACAGTGACCAGCTAGATGCCTCCTGGGATGTTCCCAAGCAGGGCGTGTTTGCTCCCAGAGTTTGTAATTACAGGAAAACTGTATATGGTGGTTCTGTTCTTGAGTACCATGGCTAACAGGCACTGAGACATCTGTTTTGCCGTGAATTTGTCTAATCCCCAAGCTAATACTCACCATTACACCTTGCAGCAATTAATTCTATAACTACAGTAACCGCGATATTCCCTATTGTATCTTTGCTATTTAAAGCAACCATATTCAGAAGCTGTTTTCTAGAACAGCCTAAACCTGTTTCCCTCAAAACATGCAGGTGACCTGAAGAATACTAATAAAATCCTTTCACTTAAAAGATACAATTATTAGGTTGATCAAAGGTGCTATTATGATAATATGAAACAGAGTAATGTAAGATATTACAATCATAGGTAATAAGTTGTGGGGTATACACACACACACACACAAACTTCTGTTAATAATGATTATACTCCAATATAAATAATTAAATCTACTGAACTTTCTTCAGGACAAACTTCAGTAAGAACTATTGTTTAATGCTAATAGCAAGTTCCTGCAGTAGACGAAACTAAGAGTGAAAATGGGGAGTCTCAAAATGTGCTTGTCTTAACAACAAAGAAAAAAAAACTACCAAGCCCATGAGGTGAAAGACTAAAAGTCAAGCCCTCTTCTAACAAATGTATAAGCAATTCTAATCTCCAAGGGTTTTCTGAGGAGGGGCGGCCCAACACTGGTAAGCTTCTGGTGTAGAGAAATTAAATTAGCCACCGGTTCTAGCAAAAAATTGGATATGGATTGTAAAAATTTGATTGCCAGTTATAAACAGAACAATATGAAGTTGGTTAATAAGCCAAGGGATGCAGCAAAGTTTGGAGATGTTCTTTAGACTGGTTCAGACAGGCTGACAGCTAACTGGAAACAGGTCTTGTGACCAATCAGCATGGGTGCACATTAGGGTTTAAGGGGCTGCAATCCATGCACAATTACACCACACACTGCTGAGTCTCTCTGAGTGTAGCCCTATGTTGTATTTTAGACAGCGGACTGGTGTGTGTCCAAGAGAGGCACCTCCTTTGATCCTTCCCCGGCACCATGTCTGGCTGTAGAAACAACCATCCCCAGAAGAAATCAGTGCAACATCCAAATGAGCCTCTCAAACACAATTCAAGGGGAGGGGATGGAATTAACTGCAAGCCCGGTGAATGAAACAGAGGTGTTAGCCTTACTTCATTAACTTTTGCCTTTTGGCGGTGTCCTTGAAACTTCTAAACTCTTCTCCAGCTTTAATCTCAAAGAACTTAGGTTCCAGGACTGTTTGCTGATCCTCCTTGAACCACTTCTGCTGTTTTAATTTTTCCTCTTGGCGTAGAAGTCTGCGCTGTTTCCTGACCTCTTCAACCCAACCTTTTTCATCATCTGAAGTCTCAGAACTTTCTGCATCACTTGGTTTTCCTTCTGGTTCTTCCTCTTCTTCCTGCAGACAAAAATAACTACTTAAAAAAAAAAGAAGAAAAACAGCAACAAGCCACCCCTCCCCACAACACACTAGTTAATGTTCCTTAGAAGAACAATTTATCCAATTAGAGTACGTGACACTCTACAGATGCACTATTTGGAGAGGGCTATAATTCTAACGGTGGGGGTCGGGGTGGTTAAATGGCATGGAACACAAGGAAACAGAATGCATTTGCAATAGTGTTCTTCATAAAACTATTGATGTTGATACGTTATTAAATAAACAGTTCTAGATCGGATATATACAACTCTCAGAAAGATAAGGAGCAGAATAAATTTAATAATTTGGATGCAATCTTCATAGAAGAGAGGAACACACAACAACAAAATCTATTTTTGTCTAATATTCACTGATCCCATCTCCAGTCTCACCCCCACACCCGTAGCATGTGATTTAGCCTGGCTCCATTTGAACATCTCACAACAACAACAACCATTACTACTGGGTTACAAAACCACTTAGATCACAGTTACACAACTACCTATTTGCCTGCTTATAAGAGGAAAGGGACACTGGCAACCAGCTGGTAATAATTAAGATCTTCTGAGTCCAGAGTAGGCTTCTTCAGGAACAACTGAACGACTGCCTCTTTTAAATTAAATGGAACTGCTCCCTTGCTCAAGGAGACACTGAACACTTCCTGGACCCAGCTGGTCAACCCCTCCCTGCTCACTGCAACGAGCCCAAGAAGGGCAGGTAGCCACAAAGTGGGCAACACTTGGTCAAGCATATTTGTCCACATCCTCAGGCCTCAAAAGCTGGAATTTATTTAAAGACACAAGACCAGATAGAAGTAATCCAAACATGAAAAAAGAGTTGGAGTAAAATCCCCAGCTTGACCATCATTCTCATGCATATTGAGAAAAACAAATCAAGAGTTGGTCCTGCTAGAGATTAGGTCAACAAAATGTTGGGCCAGCTTCCAGAGTCCTCAGCCTCCTCTGTCAAGGTAGCCTTGGCATGAATGCTGGGGTCTTTCAGGACCAACACCCTGCGGTCCTAAACATCAAATCAGAGAGAACCTCTATCACTTCAGGCTGAGAAAGTCAGAATCTCTTAGCGGGCCCAATTGCCCAACATACCACACACAGAGTGGAGACTGTGACCCATCTCAACAGGAAATCTGGAGAGGGAGAAGGGATTCTTATACATGACAGAAACACCACCTCCTAAGCTTATCCTGGTACTGAATGGAGCATCCAGGTGAACACAACTGAAAGATCAACTCCATCTAACTCATCCACCCAGGTTTGGGTGATCCAAGCTAGTTCAAGCTCATCATCCATAATTTATTGAAGCACAGAGTTTTTAGTATGTATAAATATTCTTGCATGCTCATAGACATTTTAAAGCAGGGCTGACTTGCACCCCAAATGCAGTGCCTCTCATATCTGTGCCTTGCATGTTATCTGTGCTCAGAGCATAACTATGGAACATTCCTCACATGTTATGTGAGGGAGGCAAATACTCCCCTTGTTGGATTGCCTGGATGTGTTCCTTAAGGCAGGGTTAGGTTGAGAAAATAAGGCTAAACGGGGTCCTATTGGGAATCCTCTGTATAAGGGCACTGAGCCCACAATGTGATTGGATGGTGCTCACATTCTTGCAAATGTATGTTAAAGAACAGAAAGCAAATCCTAAAACCTCACAGATTTACCTCTCCCAGGGTTTCTTGGTGCTCCAAGATCTTTAATTTCTGTTTCCTTTTCTCACTTATTTTGGAAACAAGTGGATTAAGCAGTCTGAACTCTTCACTCTTCTCATCCACCTGGAAATCTGGGTTCTCAAACATGACTTTGAAGCGATCGTCATTAAGAATGCTAGGCATTTTCTAGAAGGAAACAGAACAATAACAAAGTCAAGAGCTGGTTATAAAACTTACAATGTTCTAACAAACCTGGTTTTCTGTCGGGTTTCACAAAGCAAGAAGGCCTTCTGTGAAATAAAGGCTATATTTTCTTCACCAGAAGGGGAAGGGGAATAATTAAAATTGCCATTCTGCCAAAAGATTCCTTTGTCATTCAATGAGCAACACTGGACACCACACACTGAACTTCATATTGCATATAGCACATGTTTCATATACTGGACATAACTATTGAAGTTAAAATACCCCAGAAAAGTTTTAAAACATTGGATGGACACAAAATGTGACCAAGGATGACTCACCAACAGCATCTAAATACTTTTCACCTACCACAGAGCCAAGTCATGGGAAGGGTAGGAAATATTTTGGATGTCTAACTATTTTAAGCTGTTGTCTAGAAATGTGAAATCAAAATTTTCCAGACTTGCTTATGATATGATCACAAGCTACTAAAATAGGATGGCAACCAACACATGGAATGGAAAATACATCTGCCCCACAAAGGTTGTCTATTGTAACTCTTCATGTACCTGTCAAACACACATGTATCCATGCCTGTTTCTGCATATGTGCATTTCTGCATAACTCATCTTAAATATTTCAAAAGGAAATAACATTTGAAAAATCTACAGCAGGAAGAAGAATAGCTATGTAGAACATATCAGGTAGACATGGTGTTGGCAGCCTGCACAGACTTTTTTGAGGAACATGAAAAGGATGGAAGTCGATGCCCACCTGGTGCTTGGCAACATGTCTGTATGAACCATTAAACAGACATTACTGGAAAGTTTGGAACCAAATCTTTTAGTCACAGACACCATTAAGTTAAGGAAGCCTAGTATGGGAAAACTTGGACAGCTGGAATGCCTCACTTACAAACTTCAGCAAGCGTGGCAGCTTCATCTTTAAAGTGAGCTACATTTTTAATTAAGATTATGACGCTTTAATGAGTAGCTTAGTAACAAATGCTCATTTTTTTATTAGTTAGGAAAATGCCATTTGACTGCTGCCGTTGGAAAAGTACTAACACCTGGGAATCGATCTGGTCCAACAGCATGTTTGTACAGCTGCCCAGAAAGGAAAATTCTTTGAGCAGCAATGGTAGGTCTAAAAATATGCAGAAAGAACAACTAAGAGGAATATTACTAAGGCCAGCTGCTTTATGGCCCATCGGGGAAACAGTCAGGTGCTGACGCCATAATTTATTTTACATTTAAAGTGAGAAAGCTGTAAAGGCCAAGTTTAAAATATCAGACGAGCCAAGGATGCAATGCTTATGTGATAAAAGCTGTTGCTTCTCCCGCCCACTCCCACTCTGCCTATCACAGTCATGCTGCCTAGATTTTGACTTTCCCCTGCAGAGAAGTTGGGTTGGAGCTAATGGCGATGAAAGCAAACTCAGGCTATCATGCATGACAATTTGAGTTAACTTTTATCACAATATTAACTCCACACCAACTTCTGCATAGCGGGATGCTCTTGGTACTCTTGAGAATTTCCTCAATTATACAAAATTTTGCCTTAGCTCAATGGTAATATGCTTAATAACAGGCTCAGATTAGAAATATAGTAGAAACAGAGGCTTGTGAGCAATGTAACCTATTAGTACTATTCAAGTGCTGATTAACTGCAAACACGTTATGTTCCGCCAGGTCAAGTAAGCATATGAAGTGAACTTATACCTGTTCAAACTACTGGTTCATTAGTTCCAGTACTGTCTACCATGGCTGGGGCTAGGGCAAATGTCTTTCCTAGCCCTGCCAGCAGAGACCCTTTAACCAGAGTTTGAACCAGGGGAAATCACTGCAAGGGACATTCTCTGTCATGGCTCTACAGCTCCCCACCCAACTGCATACAGAAACACGCTTACCTGAAAATAGAAGCACTGATTCAGTTTGGCATGTCTTAATATCTGAAGGCCCCTCCCATTTTACTATTGCAGTACAAAAGCAATGGCAGAAACAGGGAAGGATATCCTCTTACCTTTTGCTTCTTTTTTCTTGCATTTTGTGGCTCTTCTCCTTCCTCGATCAACTTCAGTGCAAGTTCTTTATTAACCTTGGGAAGTTTCTAGTGAATGAAAGAAATGTTAAAACTATGGGCTACTGAACAAACTGCATTTAAGCCAAAGGACATTCTGCAGCCATGGTTTGTTTCAGCTTACTCTGCTCCGCTTCCACCGCTCTCTCGTTACCCTTAAGACTTTACGGTGCCCAAATACTGGCACTGCCTTCCATGTCCCCGTTGCCCTTTTTGTTGCTGGCTGCAGGGGCAAGGGTGTGAAAACCTTCTTGGCAGTCTTATAAGGCTATTGTCAAACAGCTACTCTCCCCTTCCATTCCTCCAGAAACACCCATACTCCTTTGCAGCTTGATTCTTTCATCAATTCACAATCTGTTTTTACCATATATTTAGACTTGAGTTTAGTAAGTGTTGCTTAAGTTGGTACCACCTTCAACCTGTTTCCCCCTACGCTATGTGCTGCCAGGGGCTTTTAATTTTAGTAATGCATTTTATTAATGCACACTTAAGCAGCTTCATCTGTTAGTTGTAATGGCTGTCAGAAATCGAACCTCTTTTAAATTAGATGCTTTGCTGTCTTTAGATGCTTTGCAAGTATTTACTGTGTTTATTTCTCCTCACTTAATCGGAGTTCCATATTCTGACAAGATCTGAGAGGGTGTTGATCACGTGTGACATCCAACAGCATCCTCCCACCAAGGTGAAAGATTTCTGCTTGGGCAATAGTAACCTCCTTTCTTCTTCTTCTTCTTCCCCCTCCAAATCTGCTCTGGAGGTTTTGGGGACCCTTCCCAGAGGAGATATGTGAATGTGCATGGCAGGGAAAGGAAAGGGGTCTGTGGAACACTAAATATCACCCAGTGTATCTCAGGGTATCACAAATGTACAGGATTGTTAGGGTAGCTTCTCCCATCACTCCATAATGGACTGTTTATGGAAACTTCCATGAACAGTTAAAACTGCACCTTTACCTTAAGTTGCACTCTTTGTGCCCGCGTTTCTTCAATCTTCTGCCTAATTTTCTCTCTTCTGTATTCCTCATAGGCAAAAGGATTCACCATCATTTTTACCTGCAAACACAAAACAGTTAAGTGGAGAAAAGGAAAGAACTCATAAGATGCCTTGTTTCTAAGCAGCCTTATTTTGCCCAGTTTACCTTGTGATACAGTCGTATGTCCATGAAAAAGCCATGCATATATGCTCGGAGAAGTGGCGATCCAATCAGATGAGCCAGCCCTGAGGTGGAGAGGGGTGGGGGGAAGAGAGAGAGAGAAAGAGACACAGACAGAAAATATTAATGTATCAGGAAATATTTTGGCTACATCACAGAGGTGTTTTTTTAAAAAAAGTAAAATAAAATTGGGGTTGTAATTTTCTTGGGGGATGGTTGTACGTAATCATTTGCCAAAATTGTGAAAGTTCCTAGTTTGCAGCTTTCACATATGTTCAGAACCTGGCACACTGGACAGACATAATGGAATGTTTTCACACCTTCACTGCATACAAAGGTTTGCCCATTTCTTCAACAACAATTATTGGGAGTGAAAGGACCCCTTTGAATGGGTTGCTTTTCCAACATGGGAATAGGGAGAAAATGTACACTTAATATACGTTGCCAGGTAAAAAGTTGCAAACTGTCACGTAAAATTTCTTGCTAGCTTGATGTAGGCTTTGTAGACAAAAGGAAAAAGACAAGGAGTCGTGTGTTGTACCCACAACTCCATCACGTCAAAAAGAGATGGGCTAGGACAGGCAAACCATCACTGCTCCCTCTCTCAGCAGCAGGAGGCAGCAAATATAGCAGCATGTAAACAAAATGAGTAACTGAGAGCAGAATTAATGAAAAAGAACAAGAAAGAATAAAGAAATTCTTGCATCTTTCAAGGCAGCAATACTGTACCTAAATTGTCAAGGTCTTTTCTTGTTACGAACTTGTAGTCATCATATACTGTTGTCTCTGGGTTTTCCTCCAGCTCTTCTGTCAAGTTATCAAGAAACGAGCACCATTTTGGAGCAGGACCTAAAACCTGTAAATGCACCAAGGTTAGTCGTAAACACTGTTTCTGTGACATTCCAACAGCTGTTATTACATAATTTGTCATTACTTTAACCAGAACACTGAACTTCTAACTTTGCAGACAAGAGGACAGCCAGATGAGTAAGCCTGTTAAGACTGTACAAGTCCTGTTAAGATGCAAGTCTGAACAGTGTAAGTGACGTACAGTCAAACCATTAAACTATAGTAATTGTGTGGTGAACTGTGGTTCAAAAACAAATACAGGGGATTCAGTCCACCCACTATATAATGCTGTTTCAATTTCTCCCCTAAAAAGAAAGCGAGAGATTGCCAAGTAATTAGTGAACCTAACAAAGCTGTTCCAGGATCACGGAAAACTACAGCTTTGCTGGAGAAGTTGTGATAGTTGTAAGTGCACCCTGAAAAGATACAAAAGTGCGAAGATACCATTTCTTAAGGCTAGGTGCATTAATGAAGGTATTCGCACAGACATGGAAGATTCATGCAAATGGCTTTGCCACATATTGCTAAAAGAGCAACACAATTAAATTAAAAATAAAATTGATTTGTAGGTTTGTTTTTCGGTCGTCTACTAGACTCATGTAAATCCATGTCAATCAGCACAATATTTATTGCAGCACTCCAAACCATTTATGGAGATGAAGCGTTTGCTGATTTAAACTCCTCCCCCCTCGCTGGAATCAAATAGATTCCAGTATGTGCAAGGTGTTGCAGGGGGTGGTAGGGAGGTCACAGAAGGTTTTCAGCTCCCTGATTTTAGAGGTCAGGGGGTCTTCCATAAAAAGTCTGCCATCGCAAGCCCACCCACCCCACAATACATATACAACTTTCTCGGGATCCCAGTCAAGCCTACATGCAAACATAGGCCCTGCTGGAACTAGGTCAGCAACTATTTTTTTTGGTAAAACCTTCTGAAGGTTGTGTGTAGATATAGAGACAGATAAAAGTAGTGTACATAAAGATCCCGTTCACCTGGTCAAATGCACTGCTTAATAAACAGATATGCATCAGCTTCAGACATCCACACATAACCAGTTTCTGCAAGCAAGTGAAAAACCTAGGAAACTGCAGGTAACCATAGCTTCCTGTTACACCCCAAACCGAGAAACTGTGATGAACGGCTTCTCAACAATCCAGAATATATTAAGCCATGGTTTTAAATTTGGTTTCAAGATTCTGGCTTGCTTGGAAGCCATTACTCATAGCTTCCCTGTTTGGATTCAAAAGGAAGCTACAATGTTAACTGCAATTTCCTGGCTTGTCTGAAGCTTGTGCATATCTTGACTGATTAAGCAAAGATTTGACCATGCAAATGTGAAGATTGTGGCACTAAATGCACATTTTCACTGTGCTGACCTTAAAGCTGATCCTCCATGTTTTGGAAATGCAATGTTTCATTCCCCTTTCCTCCACTTTTGAGACTGATGCTAATGACATTATATGCCGAAATACTCAAATTAAACACAGAGGACAGGTTGAATACCACAATAATGCATGGAATATGGATGAAAACATTGTATGGATTCATATAGCCCGGGGTGGGTGTGTCAGTTATGACCCCTGATGCCACACTACTGATGTATCTTTAAATTAGGTTTCCATTTCCTCCAAAATTCAGACCGACTGAACTCTTTTCCACTGTTGATATCAATCTCTCTCCCACTTCATGCGCACACAGTCACACCCAGTGAAGCTAGATTATTTGAGTAACCGGAGAATGCATCAAGGTAAACATCAAAAGCCCTCTCTCCAAGGGAAGGAAACAGGAAATAATGGCAAGTTCAGAATACCCAAAGCACCTACAAAATGGAACGTTAGAAGGTCTGCTTCCTTTTTAAAAATGTTATCAGTGGTGATAATTTAAGTGAAAACAAACAAGGAATTCTAAAAGGTCATGGTCACTATCCAAATACACTACTTGATTAACCCAAAAAAGTATATGTATCTTTGCTGTGCTGTACATATATGCTCTGAGTACAATGACTGAGACAATGTCTACTTCAACTACTGTATACTATACGAACAACTGTTCTACATTGGGAAGGGGTGTGGATTAACAAAAATGTCAATATTATAACACATGGGAAAAACAGTAATCACAAAATATTACAGTACTTTAAAAACAAACATGGTTTCTGGATATTGAATGTCAGCTGTTTCTAGTGGACACATTTTCCAATTCTGAGCTGTTTAAAAATATTTCCTTGGCATCATTAACGTTTCTTTATTTTGTGTATCCACACAATGCTTGGGGGAGAACTACCAATGACTAAAGATGAGTTGCATTTATACAACAGGCTGAGTTAAAAACTACTCATCCAAATATGCTACGTCTGTTAAATTTAACTGCTGACATTTCTTGCAAAGCAAGCTGTTGTATCTCAGTGGACCACAATTTATGGGATTTTTTTAGTGTGTCGTTGGTGCAATCTTAAAAGAAAAAGGTAACAGGGGGTACTTGCACCAGAGTTGCAGAAAACTGCCACAACGGAGAGCTACGCATATAATGAAATGGGAAGATTCAGACATATCTTTGTCCCTTTCAGAATCAAAAGAATCTTCAGCCACTAGCCATAGCAATAAAATAAAATAAAATAAAATAAAATAAAATAAAATAAAATAAAATAAAATAAAATAAAATAAAATAAAAGTACTGAAGATAGAGGTAAAAACTTAACTATGCAAAATACATTTTGGAGGTTTGCATCAATAATCAAATAATAGATCTTATTCTAATTGCCCCTGCTAAAAACCTTTCAGTCTTTGTCCCTTTTTCCCCTTTGCTAAATATCCTTAACTGACTACACAAAAAACCCCTACTCCTCATTTTTCCATAACAACGTCCTTGACATTAAATCCACCCCACCCACAAATATCCTGCTATGAGGAAGTGCCTGAGCCAAGCATATTGTAGTTCTATTAAATTTATTTTTCAGCCTTATATGATAACCAGCACAATTAAAGCTGCCCATTCTAGCTTTATACTTTCTGGGTCACCCTTAGATCTCTTTGAGTTTGGTTGCATGTGTGTATTTTGTCCTCTTCCAGTCACTGCTAATTATCTAGAGATCAAACTTTTTTTCTTTTTCTTTTAAAGGATTATGGATGCATTGCTCATCGTCTGAGCAAGCTGCTCCAAGGAAGAGGATGCATTAACAATTTGTCAGAAGCTGACAAAGTAAATTGCTCCTTAGAACTCTAAACAACACATAAAGGTCTTCCATAGACAATTTCCACTCATTTCCTTCTTGCCGGGCATCTTTTATTTCCCTTCTCTACAGCTGTCCTAAATAACCATCTCTGGAAGCCCTTGAGTGTCCCCATTACAAGATTCCTGCCCACCCCCAGTCCAAACACTTAATAGGCATTGAGACATAAATGTTTCAAAAGAGTACATATGGCCCACATCCAGCTTGCCAAGGTCTTTCTTCCCCTTCTTCATGATAACCTGCCTGCAAGTTGGTAGGTCTTGGTAGGTCTGAAATAGGCTACAAGCCATACATTGGCTCCACAACCCAAGACTAAAGGGCGAAACCTTCTACAGACTCACCAGAACTCCTCAATATTTCACAGGCATGCTAGGCTGGCTTATTTGGGTCTTAGGTTATTCACATCCATGCAGTGCAATATCACATGTTTACTCAGAATATAATAGGATTCATTGTGAATAAATAACTTGCCAGAGAAATTATACAGGCCATTACCGACCATAGGCCATTTACATGTGGGAAATGGCACTGGATTTTTTTAAAAAGGCAGTTTTGCTGAGCTTTGGGTGGGGGGCAGAACCAGAACGGGGGTGGGGTGGAGATGAGAGAGGGATGTTTTGTTCATTATCTTATGCAGATGTCCCATAAAAAAAGGTGAGTGAACAAAAGTATAGTTATTCCACAGTAAAGGCGCGGGTGGCACTGTGGGTTAAACCAGAGCCTAGGACTTGCCAATCAGAAGGTCGGCGGTTCAAATCCCCACAACGGGGTGAGCTCCCGTTGCTCCGTCCCTGCTCCTGCCCACCTAGCAGTTCAAAAGCACATCAAAGTGCATGTAGATAAATAGGTACCGCTCCAGCGGGAAGGTAAACGGCATTTCCGTGCGCTGCTCTGGTTCGCCAGAAGCAGCTTAATCCTGCTGGCCACATGACCCGGAAGCTGTACGCCGGCTCCCTCGGCCATTAAAGCGAGATGAGCGCCGAAACCCCAGAGTCGGTCACGACTGGACCTAATGGTCAGGGGTCCCTCTACCTTTACCTTAAAAGGCCCAGTTTGGAAGCATCTCAAATCTCCTGCCCCTGAATAAGGCTGTTTGGCATCCCTTGGAAGTAAGGCAATGTAGCGTTTTTAACACTCTGCAGGCATAAGCAACCCATTTCCTCTACTTCCCAAACTCTAGAGCAGGGATGGGGAACCTGTGGTCCTCTGGATTAAATGCTGGACTATGGTTCCCATCATCCTTGACTACTGTCCATGCTGGCTGGGGCTGATGGAGTCCAACAACATATGAAGGGCTAGAGTTTCCTCATCCCTGCTGTAGAGCTTTCTACTGTTGTCTAGGCCAGAGTTATTCTACTTGAGCCAAACTGTAGCAGCCATTTATGAACTGGATTGTATTCACTAATGCAGTGCCTCACTTCTAACAGCAGTATCTGCGCTTCACATCCGCTTATCGGGCGCACAGACACTTCCGAACGGAGCATCCAAATGTGTTAAGAGATTCTACCGGATGGCCCCCACAAAATTACTTCCCGAGTGTCACACATTGGATGGTTTCCGCACCTATGCCCACACGCGCGCATTTCCTCTGAGGCAACCTGTTTTGATGGGAAGTGGAGGATTTCCTTTGTTGTGAATAAGCCCAACGTGCTACTTTTGAGATTGAAAGTATTTATCTGAAAACAGATAGGAAACCCATGCTTCCTGTTTTGAGAAGGAAAAACAATCGTCCAACAGGTTACACTTAAAAATACTAGCAGAAAAACCACAGCCTTTCACTTGAAATCCATACAGTATTACTCTACGCAGACACAGATGCAGAAGAGAGACAGAGACCTAATATTGTATGAGCGTAATTTACAACGTTCGTGATATTTTAAAATCTGTATGAAAATGCCCTTAGGATACACCCATTAAATGGCGCGTCCATTAAATCCCACATCTGTACCTCCTTTAATAGTTTATGCAAGAATTCATCTAAGTTGTGGGTAGAAAGACTAGGGTTTTAAACGGGGGGGGGGGGGGAGGGAGAGAGAGACATCTTGTGAAAACAGAATTTAAACATTGACTGTTTTGTACTTCGCCACTATAGAAAAAGTACAACCAAACAATAACTGTTATCAAGCTTTCCATCAAGTGAAAAGAAGGAAGAGTTATTAACAAAGCCATCAGTGGCTGATACAACTTTTCCCCTGAACAAATTATTTTAAAAACAACCATGGTCCTTCTCAGCTTAGATATTTTAAAAGCACAAAATAAAATGGTACAGTGGTACCTCGGGTTAAGTACTTAATTCGTCCCAGTGGTCCGTACTTAACCTGAAACTGTTCTTAACCTGAAGCAGCACTTCAGCTAATGGGGCCTCCCGCTGCTGTCGGAGCACGATTTCTGTTCTCATCCTGAAGCAAAGTTCTTAACCTGAGGTAATATTTCTAGGTTAGCAGAGTCTGTAACCTGAAGCGTATGTAACCCGAGGTACCACTGTAATGTCCTGCAATTCTCTTTCACTGCCCTATCATAGCCTTTTCCCATCCTTAATATGAGCTTCACTCAAGGCATTTGGCAGTTCAGTGCTCTTGCAATACTCAAGAGATTCTTTCCAGAAGTTGCAGGGCTGTAATTCCGATCATTCATGACCATTAGCCATACTGCATAGAGCTGGTGGATATTGGGAGTCCAACAACATCCCGAGGGCCACAGGTTGGCAACACCTGCCACACCTTCTGGAAGGCTGATTTCAGCCATTTTCCAGCATCCTGTTTATGGAAAACAATTCAGGTTTCCACAGCCAATATAACACAACACCAACCAGAGTTGTTCTCTAATTTTCAGATCATTACATCCCCATGTTGTGTCCCGGAATGAAGTCCAAGAAACAAGTTGACAAAACATGCAACTAATTTGTATTAGTTTGTCTGCAGTTTCTCCCTTTTAATTTATATAACTGTGATCTTAAATTATTGTAAGGCATGTACACAGGCACTAGATGGGTATGGCGGAATTTGAGCAATTCAAGGGAAAACCTTTCAGCTATGCAAATTAAAGTGGAGCTTTCTGCAACTTGAATCCACGAGTAAGCACCTTTATACTTTTGCACTTTCTAGCTGGGGTGCATAAATCAAAGTTTTGGGGGTTTTCTGTATCTGGTGTAGGAGGTGGATTAAGTTACAAACCTAGGAAAGCCAAGAAATGCAAGTACGGCTGCAGGCAAAATAAATGCAAACCTATCTTGTGGAATTTGGGGGATTTCACAGCACTCCTCTTCCTCATAATCCTAAAGGGAGGCTGTGATTGGCTGCACTAAATTCTATGATATGCTTTCAAGTTCTGTCGAAGTTCAGCAAAGTAAAAAAAAACAACCAACCCAAGTCATTAACCATTTATGTTAATGTGAACTGGAAATAAAACAGCACCTTCTTCCCTTTCTGCACATGCCAATTTGCACTTACTCTGTGAAACCAAAACTGAACGTGGTCTTTATTTTATTTTTCCTCCCCTCCTCTGGCATATTTCATTAAGGCAAAAAACCTGTGCTTTAAAATATTACCTGGCCACAATTGCATGCCCTCAACCACGCTTTGGCCTTCTGCTTCTCAAACAAGACTCCCAATTTATGCCACGTCACAAACCACTTTTGAAACTAGGGTGGCTTTCAACACCAGTTTGTATTGTGGAATGGGAAAACTTGCAGCCTGGCCAGTGCAATGGATGATGGGAGTTGTAGTTCAAAACATCTGGAGGGCACCAAGTTGAGGGAAGGCTGCCTCAAGCCTTCTGGGATTAGTGTTTCTCAAGAACCACCTCCTGCATCCCATATGAAATGCAGCAGGTGGGGGATCTGAGACAGGCCTTTTTGACTATGATGTTCAAATTCCGAAACTCCCTTCCAAAAACGGCCATTTTGTCATGCTTGCTGCTCGCACTGGCTGCATTTGAACACCATCCTATGCCCATTTTATCTTGATGGGAGTTAGCCATAGCGAACCTTGGGCTCACCTTCTGTCCCCTCTCAGGCATGGTTGGGAGGAGAATGGAAGCTTCTGTGACCGTTTTTGATTAA
The DNA here is from genome assembly GCF_951804945.1 of Podarcis cretensis. Classification (NCBI taxonomy): domain Eukaryota; kingdom Metazoa; phylum Chordata; class Lepidosauria; order Squamata; family Lacertidae; genus Podarcis; species Podarcis cretensis. The sequence continues at coordinate 95,782,486 of NC_137172.1, read as the reverse complement.
ATACATCTTAGTTTTATATTAAAACCTTAAGCTGTGGTTATAATCTTGATTATGGTTTGTTGAAACAATCCAGTTTCATAATCAGTCATTTGAAGCTGGCTGGTTTCTAACAAATCATAATTAAGATTAACCAGAGTTTGATGGCTTCAGAGGAAGCAACAAATTGCAACTATATATGGACATTTAACCTCCTTAATGCCTTGTGGCACACCAGAGGAGAAGGGTTATTCATGGTTTACCATGTCATCTGAACACAGATATTTGAAGCTTTTGAAGAAAGTCTTTATTGTAAGGCTCATTAATAAATTGACCTTTATTGTAAGGCTCATTAATTAATTACTCTTTCATGAGCTTCTTTCTTTTAATTCTGTATACTGCTGGTTGCATTATCATTGTTTTAATGATATTTTCATTTTCTTGTTTTAAAAAGTAACTCGCTTGATCCCAGAAGTAATATTTATGCAGGTTTTAGATGTGCTTCATTTTAACAGAAAACTGATACTTTCTCTCTCAGTAGTTTTTTCCAGTTCTGCTAATTCAAAACTAAATTGTAATGAGTAAGAGAAAAGCTTCAAGGTTAGTTCAAAGCAATTCTACTCTTTTAAAACCAATATAGTTGCATTATTACAACAGGGTGAGTGTGAAATGTATTCATGATAAATTTCTGGAATATACTTTTCAGTAGCAAGTTTACACCACAGACTCAAACATACATGTTAAAATGTACTGTGCAGTACAAATACAGAACTGTATTACAATCGAAAACAAAGCACAGGGCTATTTCTCGGTGTCCAGAGATCATAATAGCAGAGAAAATGTTTGCTTTACTTACTGGTATGTAGTAGATGCTCATTTTGGGGGCTTCATTGGCCGTGAACAGCATTCCTAAAGATTATAAGAGAATCTTGTAAAAGACAGGACATCCCCTCCCATTTTTAACTTTCAGAAATTAGAACTAAACACACTTGGTGAGAACATGAATTCCAAAGCTATTACTAAAAAGAAATCAGAGAGCACTATAGACATACCAGCTCTGGGCTCAGTAAAAGCTCCACTCTTTTGAGTGCCCAGAGCTGTTCCCGTTTCCTCTTCTTCTCTTACCACATATACCCTCACCCAGTCAAATACCATTTTATTTTATTCAGAAAGTCACCTTTCCAGACCAATCCTCAATACCATCCAAGTATCTGAAAAATGGGGGTTAATTTTTGTTCTCCCTTGAAAGCAACAACAGATGCAGTCCTCCCATGAAATCAGTAGCAAAATGACCACAGATTTTAAGGGAGAAGGAATGAAAATGGTCAAATTTTCTGTTGCAGAGTTAATTATTAGTAGCTCCAGATGGTTTATATGAAATCTAGTCAGCTCTTATACAATCTAGTGGTATATAAATTTTATGAAATAAATAAATAAAATAGAAATGTAAGATAGGGCTACCATACATCCAGATTTTTTAAAAAACTCAATAACTTTTGGGGTGTCCTGGCTTTTACTTTTTGAAATATGGCAACCCTATGTAAGAACCCATATGTGCCCATCTGAATTGTTTCAGGAAACCTACCCAGGCATGTGATTTCAGTAAGTATAATTGTTTTAAAATTATTTGTTTTATATTTTTTAAAATGTAATGTAACTTGTTTTTAATGTTTGCTTTTATTGGTATTTTTAATGAACCAGATTGTGTTTTGAAATATATTTAGAGGTCTGTTGTTTGAATAAATGATATAGTAAGCAAATAAACTCTGCAGTTGGAGTCACTTTTCTCACCCTTCTGCTATGTCACAAGAGTGAACAGAAGACGAGTGGAAAAGCACCTTTGAAATCAAGCCATTTTCTTTTATCTTCTACTCACAGGAACGAATGATAATTTTTCCCCAGCAGTCAGTGAAGAGGAGGTGAAAGGGAGGATTCAGTTTAATAATTATTTCAAAAGTTTCTAATAGTTCTGTCAAGAAAAGGAAAACAACTTCCTAATGGAAGCAATATTCCCACAGACTGAAGGCGTGCACTCTTTGGGGCAGAGGCTGGATGCAGATATACGATAGGGAGAAATCTGAATTAAAGAGATTCCTAGAGCTCTTTTGTTTAAACACGCTAATCCTGATCACTGTTTACAGGAAGAGGGACACACCTATTAAACCACAGAGCAGACTAATCAGATTACATGAAGAAGCATTTCAGACTTGTTTGAATAACCTCCTCATTACTAAAATACTGACACCTGAAATTATGCTGAGGAATGAGATCTTGTAGGTGTTTCATGATGAAGCCAGAGGATGAAAGAATGAAATATCCAGTTTTGACAAGGATATGATTTTTATGAGAAATGAAGGATTTGGAATGTATGAATGAGCTGAAGTGTGTAAGATAAAACATTGGAGACACAACTGACCGCTTGCTGTTTCTTGGATATAGATATTTATTCTGACAGGAAGAACCTTTTTAGACAGGCACTATTCTGCTTGTTCCATCACAAGCATTTCTGCTTGCTAAATGGAACGATCCCTGTTCTCCACCCCCCCCATGCTGTTTTGTGGGTTCACCAGACCTGCCAGTCGATTTGGGGGTGTGGGATGTGAAGCCACATTGCACTAGCAAGAGCCCTTGTACTGACTTCCACTAGCGTGCTGGCTCAGTTGAATCTAGCCCCTAGTCTCGTATAGGATTCCACAAACGGGCCTAGACATGGGATGACTTTCCACATTTGGCTAATGTGGCTGGGAATTTTGAAGTTGCCATTTATCTCAAAACTTGCAAGGAGCAACCATACATACTAACAGCACTCTCAGTTCTCTTGAGGGCTGGTCCTTATGTAGCTAAATCAACACAATGGGGCAGTGTCAGCTGGCCTGGAGAAACTCTGGAGGTTTGCCGACGTTAACTGGTAAGGGTGGAATACAGCCTGTGGAGAGGCAGTGTTGCCACACATGCACTCTATGCAACAACACAGCCTTGCCCTGGCTGTTGGAATGAGGGGGCCATCAGTGGCACATGAAGTCTGGTGCTGGCTCTGGAGAAACTGTTTGGGGTGGGGCTGGGAGCCAGAAAACAAGGGGAACGGAATGATTTCAGGAATCCTGAACAAAAGCCCTCCATACTGCAATATTATGTTGCAGGTCCCCCTTCTGATTATCTACAATCCAACAGAGGACCAAAATCAACCACACCCAGGTAGGAAAGTTACCAGATGCAATCATGTTTGGAGCAGCATGGTTACCTATCACCTGGTGAAGAATTTTCCACATACCTGAATTAGGATATATGCAAACATCATTCATATCATGTTCAGGCTCCAAGGAAGTGAATACCTTCCCCTGAAACAGAAAAATAAGCAACATAAAGGATTAACCCAGCTCTTTTGAAAGAGCCAGTTAGGCAATATAATAACCTCTCCATTGCATGCAAAAAGCTCCAGGTTCGACTCCTGCCATCTTCATTTGGGCTGGAAAGTACTCCTGCCTATAACACTGGAGAGGTGCTGCTAATCAGTGTTGACGATACTGGGCAGCTTTCCTATGTCAATTAATTGGAGTGACCTTAATTAATTGGAAGAAAATGTTTTTAATCAACTGATTGATTCATCCATCAGAAGTGGCAGACCTAACATATTTCATGTCTCGCCTATCCAAACAGATTCTGAAGGCAGCTTACTCCAGTTGAAAAATACACAGGACCCACCCCCTTTAAAAAACAAGGTTTCAACAACCAAGCAAATATAAACAGTCTGAATCAGTCTCACTTTAGCCTGCCTTTACTGAAGACATTCTCAAAGGAAACTTACATAATTTTCACCTGCTAATATTCACTGTGTGAAAATCGTCAGCTCGTGTGAAAGTTTTATTTCCTGCACGGTAAGGACTGAACTGCAGAAGAGGAACTCTCCAGGCCAGAGCTTTCCAAACTGTGTGTCGCGACACATTAGTGTGCTGGCTGCACTGTATAGGTGTATCGTGTGAATGCTCCCCACACTGGGGCTGGAAAGAGGTTAGTTTAACCTCTGGCTTGCTAGTAAAACTGAATTACCGTGTCGCGAAACGATGCGTGTCTGAAAAGTGTGTTGCCAAATGAAAAGTTTGAAAAGCTCTGCTCTGGACAGTTATAACTTTTGCAATATTTTAGTGGGTCCCAGAAAAAGAAAAGTAGAACAGGAAGGAAGACGAGGACAAAAGAGGAAAGATGAGAAGGTGTGTGACTATCCGTCTGTCTGTGCTGGGAGGCCTTGGGGGAGGAAAGGAGCAGAAGAGAACAGGTTTGATAGGCCCTTCTTGCATTTTGCACCAGTTGCATTAGTGACAGTTTGCTGCCTGCTGAATAACATGGCCGTTATGCATTGCTTTACACTGAAATTGAGAGAATTTGGGGGAGAACAGTAAAATTCAGTGGTAGAGTTTATCTGCTTTGCATGCAAAGGGTCCCAGGTTCCATCTTCAGCATCTCTAGGTAGGGATGAGAGAGACTCCCTCCCTGCCTGAAACCCTGGAGAGCCACTGCTAGTCATTGCAGACAAGACGGACTGAGCTAGATGCACCAAAGATCTGGCTCATTATAAGTCACCTTCTTGCACTTCCAAAATAGGAGACAAAACACTGATATTATTCAACTTGTACATTCATAATGTTCTCACTTAGAACACCTGAATGTTAAACACCGTTGTAAAAACACAATATGACCAGAGCCCAAAGTCCTGTAATGCAAAATGCGTACTACGGTCATAAGCATAAAACTTTATTGCAGGGCAGAGGATGTTAAAAAAAAAACACTCTTACGCCCCATCCATTTCAGTGGGAGAGTGAAGCGTATCAAACTCCTTCCAGTGAAAGCAGCAGGACTTGAGTGCTTAAGCTTTGGCTGGATCTTGACTGCTAAAGAGAGGACATTTTCGGTGGCGGCACCCAAGCTACAGAATAGCCTCTTCAGAAAGGCTTGTTGTTGTTTAGTCGTGTCCGACTCTTCACGACCCCATGGGCCAGAGCACACCAGGCCCTCCTGTCTTCCACTGCCTCCCGCAGTTTGGTCAAACTCATGCTGGTAGCTTCGAGAACACTGTCCAACCATCTCCTCTGTCGTCCCCTTCTCCTTGTGCCCTCCACCTTTCCCAACATCAGGGTCTTTTCCAGGGAGTCTTCTCTCCTCATGCCTGCTACCATCTTCTTTATGGTCTTTTCAGCAGCAAATGGAAGATTGTTTTACTCTCCGAGACTTCAAAAACCCCTGCTCTCACAAATCCAATTTTCTCGTCCCACTGATTGTGTGTGTGTGTGTGTGTGTGTGTGTGTGTGTGTGTAGATGTATTGTGATCTGGCTCTACTGCTGCAAGGGTTTTTTTCTATGCTACAACTGTTTTGAGAAATTTTTAATATTGTATTTTATCTTTTTGAGCTGCTAGGAGACCTAGACTATCAGGCAGCCAATAAAAATACAATCAATAAATCAATTAATAATTTCATGGGAGTGTATGGCTAACAATGGCTACTAGCCATGATGGTTATATTACCATCTGTGCTCAGCATCCCTTTGAATGCTAGTTGCTGAGGACCATGAACATTGAGAGTACTATTGTGCTCACTTCCTGCTTTTCAGTCTCCCACAGTGAGTGAGTCACTGTGAGCCTTTGGACCAGGCTTCCTCAAACTCGGCCCTCCAAATGTTTTGAGACTACAATTCCCATCATCCCTGACCACTGGTCCTGGTAGCTAGGGATCATGGGAGTTGTAGGCCAAAAACATATAGAGGGCCGAGTTTGAGGAAGCCTGCTTTGGACTGATCCAGCACGGTTCCTCTTATGCTCTTAAGCATCCTTATTTGCTCTCTAATACTTTCAAGGTGTGGGCTACCGTCTTTTCCGTTCAGAAGGCAAAAATGAATGTTAAGACATGCAGTTCTTTAGCCCAGTGCTCTGCAGTTAGGATGCAGCAGTCTGCAACAGGCTCCATTTTATTTTATATAAACTTGGGCGAGGCCACCCAAATCGCTTCAGGCAATTTCCCACTTTAGCCATTTGGGCAGAAACACTGAACGTCCAAGTTCTATGCAGCCTCTTCGTTATATAAAAGAAGACTGATGAAAAATAACGACAGACATTATAAATGCTTACGACCTGCAGTATACCTACACTTTAAGAGGCGCAATAAATATGATCCAGTTGCAAGTAATTCAAGAACTGAGAACTATAAGTAAGCAGTTCTTAAAATACCAGGATATGTGTTGTGCTGTGCTCTGTGTGTGTGTTTAAGCACAGGCATCCAAGACATACATACTGCACCACTGGCATAAAACTGCCTTCCACTGACAGCCAGGTCCTGTATATTAAAAAGAAGGCAATCGGCTGATTATGTTGTTGCATATGTGAAAGAAAGAATGGAAATCAGCTCCTTCATTGAGAAATGAAACAAGGCCCAAATGGTGCATGTTAGGTGGCTGGATTTGCAATGGAGTTGCAAATTGGGACATTTAAGAAACTTGTGTGTAATGGTGGGAGAAATGACTGCAAGGCTCCTAAAGTGGCCTCCTCCTTCTAACAGGTGCCAGTGAGGAGCCCCCCCCCCCCCAATCGCAAACATGCAATCTTTTGCTGAGGTGGGACAAACTTCCTGCCTGCTGCGATAGGAATCGGCCTCATGCTTTTCGTGCCGTGTGTGGACACGGCCTTGCTGGACCGCTAAGGAAAACACAAGTAATGGATTTTCCCCCCTTCCATGGGAAGTGTGTGGATTTCCCATTCCACTATAACATTTTCCACATATGTATCCCAGGGGGAAATCACTCACGTAGAAAGGAAAAGAAGTTTGGTCACAACCAGCCCTGATTCGCAAGTGGGGAGGGGGGCAGAAGGAGGAAGGAGAGCGGCTGCTTTGAAGCTAGCATCATGTCGCCTGACCCAGTCATTCACTTCTAGGCATTACGGCTTCTGCTTCTTGTTTCCTCCTTACCTCGCTTCCACCATCCGCAGCAATGATCTCCCATGTACCAGCAAAATGCACTGGCATTGCCTTTTAAGGCCTTTTTATTGTTTTATCACCTTGATAATAAATTTGGTAATAAACCTGGTAAATAATAAAATAATGAATGCTAAATCAGGGCTGGGGAACTGGTGGCCTTTGAGATCCTGTTGTTCTCCCAACTCCCATCGGCCAGGGATGATGGGATTTTGGAGTGCAGCAACACCTGGAGGACCATAGGTTCTCCACCCCTTAGCTGAATCATGGCTGTTGCTTGCCTGCTGTGAGTGGCACATGCTGGGACAGCAGCAGGAAGGCCTGTATCCCTGGCTCAGACATGACATCAGGCTGATGCTGAGCCTCATTAGAGCAGAGGGAAAACCACACTAAAGTCCAGGGGTCAAACTAGCAAAGATTTATCATAACTATGATAACCTATGTTGGAAATGTAAAGAAAAAGAAGGAACCTTTTATCACATGTGGTGGACTTGCCCCAAGGTGAAAGACTTCTGGGGGAAGATTTATAATGAATTGAAAAAAATGTTGAAATATACATTTGTAAAGAAACCAGAGGCCTTTCTCCTTGAAATAACAGGTTTGGAATTGCCCAAGAAAAATGTTAAATTATTTTTGTACGCCACAACTTCTGCTTGAATATTACTAGCTAAGAAATGGAAAACGCAAGAACTACCAACTGTGGAAGGATGGCAGATGAAGATGATGGACTTTTCGGAGCTAGCCAACCTGATCAGAATGAGGAGGAGTATCAGGAAGAATGGACAAAATTTAATGACTACTTAGTTAAATACATCAAGTTAGAATAATTGGAAAAAGCTTGGCTTAGGGTATAAATAAGTAATATGAGGATTTATTATGTATAATGCTGAATTGGGAAGAAAGACTGATGTTAAGTGATTAAGTTAAGATTTTAAGAACTTTGATTTGGAAAACCGTGAAAATGATATCCACTGAAATTCAACTAGGGGGATACGAGGGAGTCACTTAACAATGTTAAGAAGATTAGTTTTAATAAGGATATGATTTATGTTTGTTTGTCTGTTTATTTGTTAGTGTGTTTTTTAATTTTGTGAAAATCAATAAAACTTTTTGAAGAAAATAAAAAGTCAGGGGTGGACAGAGCAGCTAGGCTGTAGAGGCAAGGAAGTACAGACTTAAAGTGGCCATTGATTTGGAGTGGAAAGAGAGAGATCTGGCCTAAACCTGTTCAATGCTGAATCTTCAATGATTCAGCTAATTAAGCAGATAAAAGGGTACAAAGCAGTTTGTTTCCTTTTGCACTCCTCCCTTTTTTCCCCTTTTGTGGTTGACAGCTTCACCTCCCTCCTGGGTGCTTCCTTTCCCTCCCTGTTTAATTTTGCCACCCCACCCACTTCTGCTGCCTTCCGCCTTGGTAATTAACAGGAGGAAGGGTCTTCCCCCACCTCCGCGCTTTTGGAAAACAAAAGAGCTGGATGCTCCCCCACTGCAGGCAAGTCTCTGTAGGTCCTCTCTGCCACACACCCTTCCTCTTTTCACCACTGATTTCCAGCCAGAGACAGTTAAAGGAACCAGCATCAGAGGAGAGGCCAGAGGGAACACATCACCTGCCAAGGAAGAACAACTGCATCTGCCTAGCAGCCAGAAATCTCCTCATTTGGCACTCCACAAGCCACTTTGAACTCTTGCAGGTGCAATTTGGAGAAACAAAATATATTGATTCTTGTTGCCTAGGACTGCAAGACGGTCACATTCGAATACAGAATTAAACACATCCTCACAAACATGCACTGGGCTGCAGTCCATGGGTTGGATCCAGATTAGTCACATGGAAGGGGGTTGGCGGAAAGTGACTACCCTTCTCCCAGCCCCACAAAGGCTTCTCCCAGGGGAGACACAAGTTTTTTTGGAGTGATACCTCTGGAAATATTAGAAAAAAATTATAATGGAATGGGAAATCAAAGGAGAAACTCAAAAGAAAGACAAAAGAAATTTGACTTACTGTGTCCTTGTTCCATAGCTTTATGATTCTTGAATCAGCAGAAATAATTAAATCTAATGAATTGTGGAACTGGATTGATTTGATAGGCAGGCCATATTGGTGATCCTTCACTATTAATGGGCTGCTTGCTCGGAGGTCATAAAAAAGAACCTGGAAACAAGTAAAGGTCACTGGATTACATGTTCAACATTCAAAAGATATTAGAGGTCTGAAAATTATGTTAAGTTTTCAATATGTGAATAATTATCAGATAAATATAGAGGATTTCCACAGTATTTCTGAAAAGGAACGAATAACAGTGTCATAGAATCATGAGATGTGTTTATTCTGTAAGAATTAAGCATGAGCCTTCAAACACTGAGATCTATAAAAAGAAAAGATCTCTATAGATGAACAGAGCAGAGAAGCAGTGTTAAGCTTTGTCCTGGTTTGCACATCATGGTAAGACATAGCAAAATGCGTGTGATCTCCTCTTCAGGAGCCAGTACATTCACACTAAGCCATAGTTTGGCTTGTGTGAGAACGCAACTTTTAGCTTTTCTTAAGCATAACTCATGTTTGAACTTACTTAGCATAACTCACATTTTTCAACCTGCAGGGCAGCAGAAAAGCCGCTGAACCCCCAGATCTGCCCAATTCTCATCCCACTGTGTGCTTTACAAATCCCCCATTTGTATGTCGCGTGGTTGAAAAGAAGAGGTGTGTGTGGAATTGATCAGGTTGTAACAAGCTAATCTTAGAATCATCCAGTTATGAGTCTGGCCTTGCACTAATGTGCCTCCATATAAAAAACATTTATATTTCATTCACTCTTAAACATTTGAAGAAATAAATCCATCCTCCTCTGCAATTATTATTATTATTATTATTATTATTATTATTATTATTATTACTACTACTACTACTACTACTACAATTATTAACACTGATCCATTATTTCCACAAAAATGCCTCAAAGCAACTTGCAATACAGAAATCAAGACAATGTTGCTATCAGTTCCCCATATGGGGAACCTTTGTAACACGAGCACATAGACAGCAAACCATCACCGAACTGGGCGTGCAACAAATTGCCATAGTTTTCCATGTATAACAAGACTCCTACTTTTGGGAGACCAAAATTAAGGAAACAGTATTTTAAAGTTGTTCAGTTTTTGAGGGAATTTGCCAAAAAAGTTGTTGAACTTTTTGGGGGCAATCCATGGTGGGGGAATCTACTGCTCCCCAAATGTTATTGAACTACAAGTCCCATCATCCTTGTTCATTGGCCATGCTTGCTAGAGCTAGTGGAAGTTGTAGTTTGGCAATCTCTGGAGAGCCACAGGTTCCCTATACCTGCCCTAAAGAAAAGCACAGCATGAAACAAATGAGCACTAGTTGCATTGGAACTGTAGCTTCCTTGGGAAGCTGAGGCAGGAGGCAATTTCAACTGCAAAGCGTCAACAGAGTCCCCCATCACACAGTGTCTCCTACTTTGATCACATGCAGCTCAAGATCGATTTGACACATTCCACAGAACGTATGGCCCACAATTTATATGCCAATAGAAGACCTGGACACAGTCTTGCACACCAGCCCAGTTTGCACATAATGGTAAACCATAGTTAATGGTTTACGATGAACACATTCAATTGCTCTCGCTTTACTTTTACCCTCTAGCCAGCAGCAGCAACAAACCACAATACCCGGCTTAGCATTATGCTCAAACAAGATTTTGTGGTTTGTTTCACCCAGATAAACTTTGGCTTAGCCTCGTGGCTTGTTTGGAGTGAAACAAACCACAAAATTTGTTTGGATGTAGCACTAAGGCCCTTGCTAGAAAGAAGATCTCAACCATGTTCCGAGTAAACCATTATTTATTATTTACATGTGACATTTAAGAATCTGACAATGTGGCCCTAGCTCAGCACAGAAATGTAGCACAAAGCCCATAGCAACTAAGCTGACAGCATAGCTACCTGCCCCGTGGATGTTCCAACAGCCATATTCAATGTTCCATCAAACTTCAGGGCCGAAATAGATGGCAGACCATCTATCCTGAAAGAATTTGAGAAAAACCTCATTCTAGTTAATTGCCATAATCATTAACTCTTAAGGCTCAGCACCAACCAAAGGATGGTACGTAATTCTGAAAAGCTGCAGCATGTAAAAACAAAAAAATGTTACTTAAGAAAATTTACTTAAGTTAAGAGGCAAGATAAATATATTTTCCATACTCCTTATCAGCTGTCACACTGCTTAAAGCGCAATCCAGCACCCCGACTCTGTTTCTTGTTCTAGGGTCCCAGCATTCCACCTTCCCCTGAGAAAAGCAAAGAAATTCCCATTTAGTGCTTTCAAACAATTCACCATGCTTTCATCACTTTACTCATCTGCCATTTATTGAAGCCACTTATTTAGCATTCAGTCTCGAAAGACTGATTCCTAGGCTTTCAGGTTTTTTTTGTTGCATTTAAAAACGATCTGATCTTCACATACTTGCAATGAGCAATTCCTTATGTAACCCGGGGCTGGGGTGGGCTGGGGTGAGTCAACAGCTGGGACTACAGACATGACACATGTTGCAGCATGTGAACCAGCTCTATTACATACCAGAGTTGGCAGAGTCTGCTGCTGGGCTCCATCCAGGTTAAAAATAGGGGACTCATAGAAAACATAGATTCCCAGCACAGCCTCAGCAACTCCCCACAACCATCCACTTGCTTTCTGCCTTTTTGTCACTTTAGAGAAGACGCCAATAGAAGGCTCTCCCAGCCCCGCTCCCAATGTAAATAAGCACTTTGAAAAAGAAAACTTTGACCCTTGGGAAGATGGGGTGAAAGTGCCCTTGAATGGCACATATCCATGGCAGAAACATTGCTAGCATGGCAACGATTGCCTCGTTTTAAACAGGGCCCACGTTAAACCAAAGGACACAGACTGGCAGTAAACCATTATTTCACCCTGCAATTATGCCATGCCCACTCCTCAAAAGCATGCCTGAGCCTGCTGAAGCAGCATTGTCAATGGTGCACAATGCAAATGCATCACAACTCAACAGGAGAAGGTTTATTCTCCTGTCTTTCGTCTCCGTCATCACAACAACTCCGCTGCACCCTAGTGATATAGCACCTCAATGGAGCCTCACTGTTTTGACCTCCCAAAGAGCTATTCCTCTTCTTCAGTTGACATACCCGATGTCATGATGCCCAACACATCTTGTGTCCTTTGCACGCAGGATTGGTTTCCCTAAATTTACAGAGAAATCTGTGCATATCTGCTCAGAGGTCAGTCCCAAGCAAATGAGAAAAGAACTGCAACCTTAGTAAATGTGATGGAAATATATTCTGCTGCACTTTGGTGTATATTTTTTTGAATGCCTCCTGTAATAAATTGGCACAACAAAATGTTGCAGTGTGAGATCTTTCTATGTAGGATTGCTGTCAGCCAGCCATGCCTTTTCTACAACACACACTCCATTGCATTACCATTCCTGCCACAAGGTTTTCCATTTTCTTCCCTCCAAAAGTTAATCTATTTTGGAGTTCCTCCCTTGTTAAGAGTCCCCAGCCTTGAAATATTCTCTGAACTACTCCAACGTTGATTGGGTTCTTCCAAGCCTGATATTACCACCTCCTTTTTCAGGGGAGGAACTACTTTGGCTTCATAATGAGCCACACTCAAAGAATGAATTTGCTATTAGTATATAGGATATTGCAGTCCTGTGTCAATGATCTTGTTTTTTTAAACAGAAAATGGTGCTATATTTCTTAGTAAGGTGAAACATTTACCTCAACCGTGCCAGTGGCAAATAAACCATGTGCAGGATTTATGTCACAGACGTGATTCTCCCTAGAGGAGAAGGAAAAAGAAATTTAATGACTGACAGGGAGATAAAATATTAAAATAAGCAAGCTAATACCATCTGTGAAAGGTTCTAAAATCAACCCAAACCTATAAGGCTACGAAGAGTAAATGCAATTTTACGTGCAGTGTTTCTTTGTTCAATCGCTATATTTTAATCACTATATTTTGGTTCTGTTAAGAAGTATAACTAAAAGCATAACTAACAGCTATGCAAATTTGAAACAAGGAACAATTCATCGCAGATAGCAGGTCTATTGGTTTATCGGTTGTACCTATTTAAAACTATTTGCCATCTTCTTCTAAGATACTTCAAAATATCCAGTGAGGTATTTTCTTGACTGAGCAACTTAATGAATGGAAATATTAAAACCTTTGCTTATTAAAGTAGAGTAATTAAAGTAGACATTATACTTTAAAATATAAACAGAGCACCCCCAATTTATAAGTGCAGTCTGCAATGCATTTGGGATACTCAGATTACAGATCTTATGACAATTTTTTTTAAAAAAATCAATCCTGTGGCTCCACCTGCTGGAATAAGATGCACCTAGTGAACTGAAGATACTCACGAAGCGTCGGTCTGTAAGGAATTCAGGTACCTTCCTTGTTCCAGATTTAGCCTGTATATTTCAGAGCTGCAACAACAACAACAACAACAACTGTACTTACACATTTCCCTTTCGATAAGAGTAAGTGACAATAAGTGTATATATTAACATTCATATAAATGTATGTATGTCTACATATGCCCAAGTCATAAATAAATCTACTCTTTTCTTACATTGCAGCAGCAAGTAATCAATTCCAACCCCTCCTTCTCCCTATTTTCATTTAGTGTACAGGCAACACCCATTTTAGGCACAAATGATATGTGTGTGATCACATATACATGTACAGCGCCAAACCTGGAAGTGACCTGGGAACGTCATAAAGACATCATTGAAACGTTGGGGCAGAACAAGGTGCTTGCAGGCTTTTTCAACAGGTTTTTGGTTTCACGCAATTAAATGCTTTTCAAATGCCTTAAAATTCCTAAAATAAACTTAAAACCATCACTAAATTACAATAAAATTGAAATGGCCCACATATTTTTCAGAACTCAATTACTTTTTAACAGAGCTTCTCAACAATTCAGCTTAACCACTTCCTACAAAATATTTCCAACAAAACTCATTTGTTTTGTGAACTACTCATTCAGAGTTCTCTCCCAATATATTTATGAATGTTTAGTAAATCTGCTTTTGTAGGATATTCATCATAAAAACTAAATAAAAATGTATGCACAGTTAAGGAAGGAATCAGCGCATCTTAAATACCTTGCTCCTACAAAGTATAAGTCACACGATGGATAATGATATGAGAAATCTCTACCAAACTTTGGTATTCTTGTCCTGTAGTAACGGCCATGTTGGGAATGAAATTCTACGTATCTGTCACACAGCAGAAAGACTATCTGAAAAATATAGAGCACAGGATTGAGATCTGGAGGGGAGTAACTCTCCCGCCTTGCTTAACCTTTAAAAGTGGGGAATGATTATTTCCCTAGAGGCATAATCAAGTGGGCTCAGATCTGGAACTGCTGTTCTGCAAATGTGTCCATTCTAGAGGAGGCTCCCACGCCTCAAACTAGATGCTTTCTGAGGCAGAAGTGAGAAGAGAGGCTATTTTCTCCAAAGCTCCCTCCACCAGACTTCTCAGTAGTGGCACCCTCCCTGTGGAACACCTCCCTTCAGATGTCAAGGAATTAAACAACTAGCTGGCTTTTAGAAGATATCTGAAGGCAGCCCTGTTTTGGGAAGTTTTTTTCAGTCCATGGAAGTGCAACTTTGGATACATTTGACTGGTGTAAACAAAATAATGGCAGATTGATCATCCATGATACTACCGTATTTTTCACCCTATAGGACGCACTTTTTCCCCTCCAAAAATGAAGGGGAAATGCGTGTGCGTCCTATGGGGCGAATGCAGGCTTTCGCTGAAGCCTGGAGAGCGAGAGGGGTCGGTGCGCACCAACCCCTCTCGCTCTCCAGGCTTCAGGAGAGCCGCAGCGCCAGTCCCACAAGGTCGGGGGACAGTGGGGAGGCGGAACGCCGCCATCCCGCTGTCTCCCGATGTGGTTTGGAGGCTGACGGCGGGGAGAGGCGTGCTTCTCCCGGCCGCCAGCCCCGCAAGCTCCGGGGACAGTGGGGAGGCGCAGCGCGTCCTCCCGCTGTCCCCGGACCTGATCTGCAGGTGGGCGGCGGGGAGAAGAGCGCTTCTCCCCGCTGCCGGCCCCACAAGCGCCTGGGGGGGAAATAATTTTTTTTTTCTTTATTTCCCCCCCAAAAAACTTGGTGCGTCCTATGGGCCGGTGCGTCCTATGGGGCGGAAAATACGGTAATTTAGCATGTTTTAGTGCTACTTGAGTACTTTTTATTTTAAAAAAAATGTACCACACTATGGAGGATAATTTTTTGGGTTTTTTTTTTTAAAAAAACTAGCTAATTCCAGCTTTTCAACAAACAAACAAGACATTCAAAAGAATGTCAGCAGAGGATAAAGAGCAATTTTCCTTCAGGTTTCTGTTGCTCAAGGAAACGGCGGGTAATTGCACACTACAGCAGATGCATCCTTTTAAACATTTTGAAATGCAAATTCTTCTAAAGCTTCCTACATGATATAAACATTAAAAGGAGACGTACCTTTGAGTAATCATCTGACAAAATATCAAACGTAATGACTGTGGAGATGAAAAACAATTATAAATAGGAGTCACTAAGAAACTCTTAAATAAACCGCACAACCTCAATTTTCATCGCACAATGCTCCTGTCTGTCTGTCTCCCTTCTTCCCTTAAAACCAAAGACAGAGTGTGTAATGAAACAAGCAAAACCATTAGCAATGCTCTGTTTGCAGTCTGCTGCAAGAACAGCCACCTTAGTGCTGTTTCTGTCCATGCCACCATCTCACTGGGATCTGAGAGCCCACTGAAGGGGACAGTGACCAATTATTAAGTCCATCCTCCTGCCATAGGAGGAAGGTTTTCCGCTGTTACTCATTTTGGGGTTCAAAGGTCCAAGGGAAGTGTTGGCGAGCTATTGCAACCTCCATGGCTAACTTCTATTTGCCTTACAGAAGCATACAAATCAGGGATGACTTTCCAGATGTTGTATCCCTGGCTATCAACCATGCTAGCCAGGGCTGATGGGAGTCCAAAAACATCTGAATGGCTACAGATTCCCTATCCCTGTTAATAGCCAGGAAGGTGTTAGGTTTCTGTGTGTTGCCACTGTCCAGGTTTATCAGGACAACAAAGCATGTTTGGCTTTGCTGACTTCTGAAGGTTGTAAGCAAAGCACAAAGCACTTGCAATTGAAGCTGCAACATGCTAGAGAATGTGTTCAGAAAGGACTCGTAACGGTGTCCTACATGCCAGGTAATGAAATTCCTGCTGATTTATTGTCCAAGGTTGTTCAAAGGGATCAAGACTGTACCTATGTACAGAAATTGGGTTTGTACTGAGATTGTACATGATACATTGCCCAGTGGTGTTCACAGAAAGGGGGAGGATGTTAGGTTTCTGTGTGTTGCCACTGTGCAGTGCTTGGAGTCACAAGACTCTGTTTTGCATTCTAGGCATTCCAGACTGTTGGAAGCCTCACGGAATACGGGAGACGGATGTGATGTTACTGGTTCCCTGTTTTCTTTGTCTTCCAGTTGCTCTCTGCTCTCACAGAGAGAGGATGTTTCTTTTCTGACTGCGTAACTAGAAATAAAACTCTTTACATTGTAGCTCATATTTCTCGTCCTTCCCTGCTGCTGGATACTCTGCGTAATGAGGGAACTTGCTTGGAGCCTTATCAAAGGCTCAGGTCGTTAATCATCGTTGTCAGAGGTGATTCTGGAGGACTCGACTGGAGGATGAGCTTTTCCAGCTCGGTCGTAGCGCAAGTTCCAACAGAAGGAAGCAGAGCCACATGCATGAATTAACATGATGGCAGCTGCCGCTGGCTCCCATTTCAAGCAACACTAAACATGTGACAGTGTACTCTTGGCAGGCACCATAGCTTACCACCATCCATGCTACTTGCTCCAGGTAAGCAACAAACACAAGCCAATATAGTAGCACAATATCCTGCCAAGGACTGATCATTATCTCAATTTCACAAAAATACAACCTCCAATACACTCTCAAATTTCTTTAGACTATACATACTAATGTATAACTTTTTGCACTCATGTGTATACTAACATACTTTCCAAAGAAAGGCAAATGGCACGTGCTCTACTCAAAAAAAACAACCCACCCTGATCTACATGGAAAGCACAATTGGGGCAAGTAGCAACACAGGATCTAGTCACTTAGCAAGCAATTCTGTACATCAGTCTTCTCCCGCCTGGTGCCTTCCAGCCCTTTTGGACTACAAATCCCATCAGTCTCAGTAAGCATGGTCAATGGCTAAGGATGGTGGGAACTGTAATCAAAAAGATCTGGAGGGCATCAGGTTGTAGAAGAATGATACACACACTTACCTGTGAATAAGTCCAGCTGTAATACTACTGAGTTATCGTTTGTTATGTTTGTTGGTTGCTTTTTATTTTTTTTAGAGTCACAAAGCAACTTAGCTCAATAAATATTATAACATTGTACGAAGTGGGATTTCCCTCCTAATAAAGATGCATAGGATTGCACTGTTTTCTACTGCCCTGTTAATATGTTTTATATATTAGTTTCCATCATAATTAGGGTTTACTTACCATCAGCGTCTATGCATCTTTCAAATTTCATCGATAACTGGTAAGTATCGTAACATCGAATCCTTGGTTTGTACGTCCCTTTTCAAAACACAAAATAAAATAGTGTTTTTGACATGTGAGAAAATTTGCTTTAATACTCTTGAATTGATTTGTCTCACAGATAAAATATGATTCGGGTCTTGAAAAAGTTTCTTACCTGGACATGAATGGTTGTTCAAAAAGAGCTGCAACTCTGCCCCTATAAGTGTGTTTTTTTGTTCCTTCGTGACAATAACACCAATCAACCAATATAACTTATTTTTAGGATTGTGGCACAATTTAATTTAAAAAAAAATGTTTGTATATAAATAATTGTAATGATTTATATAGAAATAAACAAATTCACAATGCCTTATGCTGCTGAACTCACAGGAATTCCACCTAACGTAATTTTTAACATGACCCAGTCCATTAAAAAACAAGATTCCTATTAACTGGACAAAATAGCACATTAATAGCAATCAAATACTAACCCTTGCCGAGTCTTATTTCAAAACTGGTATTATATCTCTATGGAATTCTACAGAACGGACAGGTAAATTCCCTTACATTCTTTTGAAAATTATAAGAATCAAGTATGCAAGAATGGGCCACACTGACAAGGTTGCTATGGGGTACCCTTCCAATAAAGGGCTGCGGGGGGGGGGGGAATACAGTCGTATTATATCCCAAAAGATCAAGGCAAAAAAAAAGCACATCGAACCAAGCTTAGATATAGATACCTAGCTAGCTAGCTGAATGAGAAAACCTCTATGTAGATGGATGCTGGCATGTGTAACAGACTGATCAAGCAGCTGGAGCAGCAGAGGTAACATTCAGCAGTTTGGGAGGAGCAGTACACAGCCAAACCCTGCTCCCTTCAGTGTGTTATTTTTAGGATCCTGATTGAGCAGGGAGATCCTCTATTGTGCAGCAAGCCTCTACAAGCAGAGGTTACCCACTGAAAACCTTCACTCTTGGATTCATGGAAGACTCTCTAAACCAGGCATGTCTAAAGTCTGTTTCAGGGGCCTAATCTGGCCTGCCGGTTGGTTTAATCCAGCTCCTGTAGCAGTTTATTTCCTCAACAACTTCGGTTGGCCCTCACGCATGTTCACTACATCAAATCTGGCCCTCTTTGAAAAAAGTTTGGGCACACCTGCCTAAACCATGGGTAGGCAAACTAAGGCCCGGGGGCTGGATCTAGCCCAATTGCCCTCTAAATCCAGCCCGCGGACGGTCCAGGAATCAGTGTGTTTTTACATGTGTAGAATGTGTCCTTTTATTTAAAATGCATCTCTGGGTTATTTGTGGGGCATAGGAATTCGTTCATTTCCCCCCCTCTAAAATACAGTCCGGCCCACCACAAGGTCTGAGGGACAGTGGACTGGCCCCCTGCTGAAAAAGTTTGCTGACCCCTGCTCTAAACTATGCAGAGATGATACTCTGGAGGGATGTGATTGCAACACGCAAGTGTTGTAAATGAGCAAAAGGGACTAGAAGGTAAGTGAGATATGATATTGAGTCCAGACTCAGTTAGCTGTGCTTTGTTCCAATTGTAATCAATCCAAATTGAGTCATAACTAACTTGTACCACTAAACTGAAGGACATCTAAGTGCAACTAACCAAACAATCCAATAGCTCCCAGCCTTATGCTGAGTTTGGGAAGGGATCGCCCCCTGCCAGCTGCCAAACATGTTGAAAGGAAGCCCACTGCTGGGATTCCTGTCAGTAGGGGCCAGCAGAAACCCCAAAACGTGGTTGGCTCCTGAGGCAGTCTCACTACCATTACATGATGGCACTAGGCCCAATTTGGGGCTGATCATCCTGTCCCCACACCCTCTGCTGCTGTGAACAGTGGGCCTGGGGATGCTGCGGTAACACCATGAAGCCTTATCACTGGGAGGGGTGAGCTTGGATTGAGACATACCTTTTCTGAATCTAAATCATTGTTTGCAGGTCCCCAAAGTCCCATTTTAATACTACAAAAGGAAATTTTAAGCCCTCAAACAAGGATATGCTTCCTGCCATGCTATCCTTTGCCAGCTACTAGCTTTGCTGTCCAACAGAAGTTTCAATCTCAGAGCCCAGTCTTCCTCAACCATAATATATCCAATGCGAGAGTTACTAGTGCTTTACAACTCAGTGCAGACACATTGTTACAGCTAGCAGCAGACTGAAAAAACCTGAATGTTCGCATACTCACCAGCTGCCATCACGTACTGCCCATCCCGTGATACCTTGATCTTGGAGCTAACAGCAGGCATGTCAAAATCTTGGATAAGTTCAATTCTCCTAGAAATACCTTTAAAATAAAAAAGTTAAATGAAACATTGCCTAATCAACACATCACAATAAAAAGTTTTCAATTCCAAAAGTACTGCCAAAAGTACTTAAGGGGGAAAAAGCTGAACGTAGGGATGGGGGAAAGGGGTGTCCTAATGCTGTTGGACTCCATCTTCCTGTTGGGATTCCATTCCACCTTTTGCTGCAGACATGGGATTGTTGCGTGCCACATGTCTGTTTACATTCCAGCACAGATTGCTGGCGTGAGCGGAACTTCCGCTCTGTATTGCTTTTGCTTTTCAGTCCGAGAAGATGGCTAGAAGAGATGCCATGTTTTCTTTTTCCTGATTTATGCCGGAATAGGCAATAGTCGGAGAGAATCAAAGCTGTAGTCCAGCACCATTCAGCGTGTCACTAGTTTCCCATGCCTGGCTTAAAGTTTAGCATAAAACAAACTGTTCCAGCTTTAAGGCAAGATCCAAGCAACCCCCTTCCAGCTAAGCACCATCAGATGACTCTTTGAAAACAGAAATGGCACCCAAGCTAATCTTGCAGTGCCCTTTACATTGTACAATGAGGGTAACTCACCAACATCTTTCTTTTGCAGTGCTCTCTTCTTTCTATCAGAAAGCCACTGTAAGAAAAAGAAAAGAACATAGAGGGTTAGTGTTAAACGGGCAAAAATATAAATAGCTGAGCCTGGTGAGTACAAAGGTTCCCAGCCCCCATAGTCATAATTTGCGGGTTGCCTTCTAATCTTATTTGATTTTGATCTGAACTTAAGCTGTATTTCAGTCGATTGGTGAATTGTATGTTTTAATGTATTTATATTTTGATGTTAGCCCGGTTATGGCTGGGGAGGGTGGGATATAAATAAAATTTATTACTATACTATTAAAAACTCTGTTTATTAAAAACAGAGATGGTACTATATAGCCTTCAAAATAAGATTGATAATCAAACTATTATGCTCTATAAGCCCTATTTCACATATATTTAAGGAAGTTCAGCCAAAGAGCTCCCAGAGCAGTCCATATGAGGTTAAAAACAAAATGCAATAAATGCAAGCAAACAAACAATTATGCAGCAGGGTAGTTAAAAGTTCCAGTATTAAATCAATATAAAACAGAGAAAATCACTTTGAATATGTGATAGGAATTTTGAGGTCTTAGATATATGGTAATGTTCATAAGTGTACCAACTAAGCACGTACATAGATCAGCACAGGAAGACTGACCTGAAACCATTTTGATTCCCAAACTGACCAAATGTTTTCCCTGCAAGGGGGGGGGGGTCAGGGAGCCTTCCCATTGACTCAGGAATTGAGTAATCAGCATTTTAATGGGTGACAGACTATCAGGGAAGGCAATCAGGAAAGGCAATCAGATAACCTGGCAAACAGGAAAAACATTCAAATTTCTGTTTTAGACCGCCTTTTCTGTGATGTAGGTATGATGTATCTGGGGGGTGGTCTTAGGTTACACCCCTTCTGTGATGTATGTATGATGTTTCTGGGGGTGGTCTTGATCTACAGGGTGGCAATTTCAAAAGTCATAAAGGCCTTGCACACCATTGTTCTGGGTTCCTCCTCCTTTCCTGTGTGAGGGGAGCACCCTATTGCAGCAGATCAATAAATATCAAGCTTACTAGCTGCTTTGCTTCTCAATATGCTCTAGTTGACCTCTGTTATTTTCTCCTACCAATAGGGAACCTACATAAGGACTCTATATGGGCTCTTGGATACCCCGTAAGGGAAAAAGGGCAGAGATTTTGTTTACAACAAAGATCACTGTGCTGTAGCAGAGACCAAAAGACACATTTCATGGGCATGGTTTTGAATACGGAAAGGTGGCATGGCAAATCAAACGATGATGATCTGTGAAATGTGTCTTAGATTGAGCATTCAGATGTACTGCTGAACAGCCACTGACCTAGGCACCCAGGCACACCACTGAAATTCCACAATATTTTAGAATAAATATGTATAGCAACCAGCTACAAACAGACACTCCCATTGGTTATGAAACTTTAAGCTCTCCAGCTGTTTTGCTCAGAAAGATGAAAGCAAGCGAACAAGCAACTGTTCCGAGCTTAGAAGCTTGTGCACACTAGGCAAATGTGAATTTTTTAAAATATATATTTTTTTTTGCAGCCAGCAGACCCAGCAAACTGAGTAGCCAATGCAGGAAGGAGCCATTTAAAATAAAATAAATGACTGTCCGTCCAACATTAAGAAAAAAAAAACCTTGCAGGATTCTTTTCGCGAGGAGGAAGGGGGTGGGGAACCCACGTGCTTTAAAATTTGGTGTTATGGATGTGACTTGTGCCTCTTTAAAAGGGTGCAGAAAACAGTATTGGACAAAATGACAGGAAGGATTTGAAACCTGCGGGACCAGAGATTTACAGAAGATTGGAAGAAGTATATGAATTATTTGAAGAGCAACTGTAATCAAGAAATTACGCTAGTAGGACTACAAGAAGTTTTGTAAGGAGAAATATACGAAGTGTTACAAAGTAGAAAAAGATAGAGATATTGGCTATGAGTTTGAAATGTAATAGGGAAGATAATAAATGCATACTGAGAGATTAGATTGGGAAATTTTCAGACAGTATTGATGGAAGTCAAAAATTTGAATAAGATGTAAAAGTACGTTTAATTACTGTTGAAAATATGTTTTAAAAAACCTAATAAAAAATTATATATAAAAAATAAAAGGGTGCAGAAAGCAAGAGATGCTTCAGCAGTCGCTCGGGATCATCTACAGACCCCTGTTGGTACCTATGTACTTTCTGCGCATCCATTGGGAACTGAAAAAGGGGTGGAGGAAGAGAAGGGAGAGAGAAGGGAAGGCACGGGGTGCGTGGGAAGGAGCTCGCTCGTGGGTAGAGGAAGGAGGCGCGCGAGGGGGAACCGACGGGGGGGGGAGAGGCAGGCAGGCAGGCGGGGCTCCGGTGTTCTCACCTCAGGCAGGCTCCGTCCGGCGCTCAAGCTGTAGATCTTCACCTCGTTGAGGCTGGAGACCTGCATGCTTCTTTTTCCTCCTGAGCGACGCCAAGAGGGCTTCACTTCCGGGGTCAGAGAGGAACACATCCGGCCATAGAAGTCAGAGACAGGAAAAGAAAAAAACCCTAGATAAGCAGGAAGTTACACACTGGCAGTCCTTCCCTCCAACACATTTACTCCAGAGGAAATAGGGACTGCTCCTTTCTGTAATGGTCATTTTACTGTTTATGCTCTACGCATCTGACTGGGTGGCCTGGGCAGCCTCCAACATATATAAAAACATAATAATACATTAAACATTTTAAAAAACCATCCCTATGAATCAGTCCTTTTTCCCCGGGAGTATACCCTTAAACATTTTGTGAATCTTTGCACTTTTGTCCATTGTACTGTATTTATTGCCTTCAGATAGCTTGGGGGTCGGATAACTCCATACCCTCCAGCATGTCTGCAATGAATATAGGGACATCCTAAGGAAAAATGGGACATTCCAGGATCAAATCTGAAACTGGGGTGCCTTCTCTAAATTAGGGACGTCCCTGGAAAATACAGACACTTGGAGGGTTGCTATCACTATCACTATAATTGTATTATTATTATTAAATTTCATCCATCTGAGGATCACAGGGCAGTTTACAGTATAAAAACACAAAAATACATAATATACTAATGAAACAATAACACCACACTGTTTAAAAGGTCATAGATTTGTTTAATTAGCCAAAGGCCTGAGGGAAGATGAAATCTTTTTGCCTGGCTCCTAAAGATACATAAGGAAGGCACTAGGTGAGCCTCCCTAGGGAGAACATTCCACAAGCGGGGAGCTACCACAGAAAAGGCCCTTTTCACGTGTTGCGGCCCTCTGGACCTCTTGCAGAGGAGGCACGTGAATAAGGATCTCATACAGAATCAGAATTGTAGAGAGTTGGAAGGGACCCTGAAGGCCACCTTTTCCGACCCCCTGCCTACAGCCGTGCCTGGAAGGAGGGGGGAGCTCAAACCACCAACCTTCGGGTTAACAGATGATGATTGCAGGGTCAAGGTCAGTTCATATGGGGAGAGGCAGTCCTATAGGCATAATAAGGTAAAAAATGGGAGCAGGTGGTGCTGTGGTCTAAACCACTGAGCTTCTTGGGCTTGCCGATCGGTTGGCAGTTCGAATCTGTGCAGTGGGGTGAACTCCCATTGCTCTGTCCCAGCTCCTGCCAACCTAGCGGTTCAAAAGCACACCAGTGCAAGTAGATAAATAGGTACCACTGCAGCAGGAAAGTAAACTCTGTTTCCATGCGCTTTGGCTTCTGTCACTGTGTCCTGTTGCACCAGAAGTAGTTTAGTCATGCTGGCCACATGACCCGG
This sequence comes from Podarcis cretensis, assembly GCF_951804945.1. NCBI lineage: Eukaryota > Metazoa > Chordata > Lepidosauria > Squamata > Lacertidae > Podarcis > Podarcis cretensis. Next base: position 95,758,301 of record NC_137172.1, on the reverse strand, counting down.
AAAGCTGTCTGTGCACAAACGCAAGCTCCCTCAGCCTGAAAGCAAGATGAGCACCACAACCCCATAGTCACCTTTGACTGGACTTAACTCGAAGCTACCAGCATGAGTTTGACCAAACTGCGGGAGGCAGTGGAAGACAGGAGTGCCTGGCATGCTCTGGTCCATGGGGTCACGAAGAGTTGGACACGACTAAACGACTAAACAAGAACAACAAAACCGACCAGGGGTCCTTTACCTTTACCTTATAGGCATAATAATTTAATTGGCCTGCTGACCTGCCTTATATATGGAGACAGACACTACAGCATCTCCCCACCTAAGCCCCACATGACCACAGGATTATGATTTTCATCAAGGGAGCTTCTCTGGGTTCATATAAAGAAAATATTTGGAGTCACACAAAGCCGTATTTTTAGCTCCCTCCCTTGTACTCCCCCTCCTTTGCAGTGCCTTCTTTCAAATAAATATGTGTGGGGTAACATTATATAATAAACAAATGCACTACTGAGCATGTAAGGGGTGCCTTTTCTTGCCCGCTGAGTGGAGTTACTGATTTCTTGAAATAAACCTCTAAAGAATTGGTCAGAAGCTGGGGCTGACACTCCAATGGTGGAGGCAGGGGACATAGCCAAGTGATATTTTGCTGGGTCTGGGGTGGAGGAGGCCTGTGGTTTTGGGTGGGTCTGAGAGTGGACCTCAACTCCATAGCCATTCAAATTGGAAATTTCTACCAAATCAGTCCATTGTTCCATTAAGCCCAATGCGGTTGACAGTTTCAGGTAGGGTCCCTCCCAGTCCCAGCCCTGTTTGGAGAAATCAGGGATGCAGCCTGGGTCCTCTAACGTAAAAAATATGTGGTCTCCTTCTAAACGATGGCTCTTAAAGTGCACAGCTTACATAAAACAAAAACCAGCCGTGCTCTTAATCGACTGTAGACCACAAAAGCTTGTGCAGTAATAAACTGGTTAATCTTTGAGGTGCCACAAGTCCTTTGGTTTTTTTCACTGCAGTACACTAACCTCCACTGGAAATCGCCATTTTGTTAACTGTTATTCTCTGTACTGTTTCCAGCCAGTGGACAGTGTGACAAGCTAGGACCTGGGAGTACAGGCTTCTAGTCCCCATTTGACCATGACTTTGGGCCACTCAGTGTCTGTCAGCCTAACCTACATCACAGGATTTTGCAGTGATAACATGCTGGCTTGGAAGAAAAGGTCAGATATAAATGTAATAAATGGTTGGCATCTGTTTGTCTTGGGAGACAATGGAAGAGTGTGCCTGCAGGGGTGTTGTCAAACCGTTGGAGAGTTACAGCGCCTGCTGTGGCTGTAGAGACTGGTATGGGAGAGATACGTTTTATTGCAGCTGGGGCAGATGAAGGTGTCCGGTTGTGCTGCTGCAGATGCACCATTGCATTTTTTCTCTCTGCGCTCCTCCCAGTGGTCATTCCATCTTTGGTCACTTGTGGTCACAGCCTGACTGTCTGTCTCCAAGCGTTGCAGTCATCTGCAAGGGATTCCCACATGCAGAGGTCAATGTTGCCAGCCTTCATGTCTCGTTTGCAGCCTTCTTTGTAATGCAGAGTTGGTCTGCCAATGGGCCTAGTGCCTGAAGCCAGCTCCACGTCCTTGGGGATCCGGCCATCTTCCATTCTGTGGACATATCCAAGCCAGTGCAGATGTCACTGAGACAGGAGTGCAAACGTGTTGGGAAAGTGGGCTTGGGAGAGCACATCTTTGTTTCAGACTCTGTCCTGCCATGTGATGCCCAAAATGTTCCTGACACAGCACACATGGAAGGCATTGAGGCGTTAATAAATAAATATTGTGTTGTGTCAAGTGCACTAGGCGTTTGGGGGTCCTTCCTGTGTGGAGCCCAAAATGCATCCCTGTAAATAGCCATGTACAGTGGTACCTCGGGTTACATACACTTCAGGTTACATACGCTTCAGTTTACAGACTCTACTAACCCAGAAATAGTACCTCGGGTTAAGAACTTTGCTTCAGGATGAGAACAGAAATCATGCTCCGGCAGTGCGGCGGCAGTGGGAGGCCCCATTAGCTAAAGTGGTGCTTCAGGTTAAGAACAGTTTCAGGTTGAGAACGGACCTCCAGAACAAATTAAGTACTTAACCCGAGGTACCACTGTATAGCTAACCACACTTCCATACGTGGTATTAAGTTCAGGAAACGTTTTTAGTGTGTGATGTCCTATTGTGCTTTTACTATTTTTTGTTGAGAGCCCCCAGAGTGGCTGGGGCAACCCAGTCAGATGGGCGGCATATAAATAATAATTTGTTGTTGTTGTCGTCGTCATCATTAGAGTCACCCACAGTTTTGCTTCCTTGAATAAGTTTGGACACCATCCACATTTGTGTGTGCCCACCACACACCTGAAACCTGACGATGGGACAGTTGGGGGGGGTAGAGTTAACCCGTGGCAAATGCCCCTTAAATTGATACGCCAGTTAGGGGGATGGGGAGGCGGGAATGCTGCGGAAGGGGGCGGGGCGTCCAGGTAGCACCTCCTGGGTGCAAAATAATCCCCGAGGCTGCTCAAGACATGCAGAGCTCGGAGCAGAAAGAAGCCCCGCCGGCGACTATTGCACGCGAGGAGGTGGAGGAGAAGGCGCCTCCGAGCTCCGCCCGCTGCGGGGGGCTCAGCGGGCCGGCCCTTGGCCAGGAAGGGGAGCCGCCAGCCCGTGCAAATACCCGAAGGTCTTCTTCGGTGGCTAAGGCAGCAGAAAACTTTATCCGCGGCTCTTCGCCGCCGCCGCCGCCGCCGCCGCCGCCCTTTAAGGTGGTTTGGACGCCTTTGCGCAAAAGCCTCTGCGTTTCGCTCGGCTGAAGAATCCTATTGGGAAAAGGCTCCGGTGGGCTCAGCTTTGGATAATCTCCGAGGGGGGCGAGCCGTCGTGGGTGGACTCCCTCCCCCCCCCCGCCCTGCACCTCCGTCTGTTAAGTTAAAACAAAATATTCGTGTTTAAGATAGCTGCTTAATGAGAATAGAATGCTCTAATTATCGGACGTTGGGCGCTTGTGTGTGGCTTTGGTCGTTCTCCGGCTCTTTTCCTGAAAACAGCCGAGGTGGTGATGATGGGAGACAAATTGAGCTCCAGCCTTTCCGAGTTTGAAGAGCCACAATGAAAAGCGAAATGTAATGTAAGTTGCAGCTGATGAAACGGTAGCCAAGAATCCATATAAAAAGTTATTAGGTAGGGTCTTAAGGTTTGGAGGGGAGGGTGGGGTTCACAGAGCTCCTAAAAGGTGAAGTTGAGAGGCAATGTGCAGTTTATAATGCCAAACTGGAGATGAAAAGGGTCAAGGTTTAATAATAATAATAATAATAATAATAATAATAATAATAATAATAATATTGTTTTATTATTATTTATACCCCACCCATCTGGCTAGGTTTCCCCAGTCACTCGTGTGACGCTTCCAGCAGAATCTAAAAAACATAGGTAACATTTGTTTAGGTAACAAAATGCAAAATTCAAAGGCTATACAAGGGTGTCCTTGGGGGAGGCGGTTCAGAACAGGAATCCTTACCAGGATAAATTGAATATTGAATTGTTGAAAGCAAAACTGTTTAAAGAGTATTTGTAGTAGTATGTTTATGTCCATTAAAATTAAGTCATTACCCCCTCCTTTTTAATGCCTTTGATATGTATTCATAGAGCAGAAGCTAATTTGTCTGTTAATGTAATATTTGGTGTGTCAAACGAGTAAGTTGGCTACAGGTGTGTTCCTGATGAAAAACCACCTGTTGAATGTGCTAAAACCTGATGGAAGGAGAAAACTCTCTGCTCTATCCTTCCTAATGGTACGTTAGTGGTGATGTATGCATGTCGTTAGCTTGATTTTGCTACAGTTAACAGGAACAGGTTTAGAAATGAGTGCTGGGCATGCCCGCTTGGTGACAAGCGTCATGTATTATTTGCCTGCCATTTATTCTGAACTTTTAAAGATGGAATTCATTTTTATTCTTGGCTGACTTGGGCACTTCTAGTGAAAAGATGGGATAGAAATGTTGCTAATAAAAAATACCTTGTTTGATTACACACCTGCCCTGTGAGATGGATTACCATCATACCTGTTTTGCAGTTTGGGCAAGTAGGCAGCAAGGCTTCTGATCCAGAGTTAGGGATACAGGTATGGAAGCCTTACTTGCACACAAGGAGACTGAGGCAAGAGCATACTATTTTTCATTTTTACTGTACATTATTGTTTTATTGTGTTTCATTTTTCATTCTTATTGTATTATTGAGAAGTTAGCCACTGAGTTCTAAATCTGGGACAGAAGAGCGGGCTCCTTTAGTTTTTAATTACTAAATAGACCCCCCCCTTTAAGATATCTATTGGTTACATTATGTATATTTTTTGCTCACTTTTTTGCCATTTTCAGTTTCCAGTGCCTAGCCTTCACTAACCTCTTGCCTGAGATGAACAGTAATAGAGTGTCAGTGACCTAGCAGCAGGTATCTTTTTTCCCAAGAGTAAAGATTGGTTTACACTTACATTTTCTCACAGTGAAGTTTTAAATGTCCTAAAATATGATTTGTATTTTAACTTGAAGAAAAGTCTATAAGGTTTTCCAATCTTCAATGCCATTTTTGAGAAGGTTTCCCTCCCCCTTTTCTTACTCTAATCAAAATCCTTTTGCTTGCAGTCCATGATAGGTTTATTTTAGAATAGTTGTACAGTACTCCAATCAATGTGACAGGACTTAGAATTTGGTTTTATTACTTTTGCAAATGTTGTGGATTGCTTCAGGCATCGGTGACCTTGTGACTGCAGACTCCTCCCCATGGACCAGATGAAACAACCCAGAGCAGGAAAAAAAGGAACCACTGCCCTGCCCTATGATAACATTCAGGGAAAGGTCACATTTAGTCAAGATCTGGATTGAAAGGTGACTAGGCAGAAATACTCATCGTCTTGCTGCTTTTGAAAAACTTACTCTACATCGAAGATAATTTCCTCTGACCTGATCTATTGTGGGGGCTTTTTTGCTCTAGGGTGATTTTCTTTTTCTTTTTCTGGTTACCTTAGTTTTTGGCTACAGTGATTTAAGAGTGAAGGGAACTGCTTGCACCATGTCAGAATTCTGGTTAATTTCGGCACCTGGAGATAAGGCAAACCTAATAGCCTGGGACAGAATGAACACAGTGACTGCCAAAGCCAACCTGTCCTGCAACAGCAAGTTCATCATCCCTGACCTCAAGGTAAAGATGGGAGAATTGGGGGGGGGGGACTCAGAACAACAACATGAAGAAAGGGGCAGGGATGGGGCAGATTTTTCTTTGTGAGGTGGCTCTGTGCTGCAATATTAAAATGACTATAAAGGGTCAAGCAAAGATTATATACTTTGTTTTTGAGGTGTCTTGAGATCAGGAATGAAAATAGGAAGCCATTTTTGTACAGCTAATCAATGGATTAATTCTTAATAGGGGGGAAAAGATTTTAAACTTTCCATCAGAGCTGTCATCTCTGGGAAGGCTTGAAATCCTTTTTGTAAATAATAAAGTTTATGGGCAACTTTTGACTGGTCAAAGCCCTGAGATGAGCAATGTGCAGCCCTCATATGTTTGCAAAACTGACTTCCATGAGGGTTTACTCCCAGGTAAGTGTTGCAGCACAAACACTTGCATAACAGTAAATGCCGCCAAACTCAGTTGAACTTACTTCCAGTAAGATTGGTTTGCAAAAGGTCTGTTGCAAAAGGTTTCTATACATGTTGAGATTAAGTCCCATTTAATTCAATGGGAGGCTTCTTCTAAGTTAAGCTTGTTAGCTTTTGTTACATTAATATAGCTGAAGCCAGTTTGAATCTCCTGAATGTTTGAGCTCAACTATTTGCTCTTTTAGAAAGAGGATTGCCTAATTTGCAGAAGTATTCAAATATCTATTGGTGGTTAAAATTGGCTATGTTCCTGACAGAGAAGTCTGATCTCACCATTCAATATGAGCTATGACCTTGCTGTCTAGATGGTCTCAAATTCATGTGTGGATTTTTCTGTCAATTGGCAAGCTGCTTTCGTTTGATGAGCATTCATCGATTTTCATTTTCCTTGCAGACGTAGACATATTAGAAGGCTATAATGTAAGCATGCAACTATGACAGAAATGCTTGTTCATATCTTAAAAACAGCTGTTCTGTTTGTAACAGGTATTTTTAATATAAAAAAAATAGAAATCATCAATTTAATTGAAAGAATTGCTCCCCCACAAGTAAGGATCATTCATCTCTGAGGATGAGAATTCTGACTATAATGCTATAAATACTCTCTCACCTTGAAGCAAGTCCCATTGAATTTAGTGGGATTTTCTTCTGAGTAGATATGTGTAAGACTTGGCAGTAAAGTCAGTGGCAAAACTTGTACTGACTTTAGTGGCTCAGGGAGACAGTGTTTTACATGATGAGCAAGAAGGTTTTAAGGAACTTAAAAACTGGGAAGAATTCCACTGTGGCTTTTGATCATGAGACTACAGCATAGAATCTTTTCCTGACTTAGAACAGGCTTTTAAAAACTTCTTTAAAAGTAGGTTTTGAACCATTGCAACCATTTTCCACTGGAGGAAAACGTTCCCTTGAATTTCCCATGAATATACTTATTTGATAGCAAGAAGTTCTCATTTGCTAAAGAAAGGTCACTTTGAAAAATTAAATGTCTGGTAAAATATGCCCTGCGGCTGGCTAGCTTAAGCTTAATGTGTTTGTACTCCCTTCTCCAGGTGGGGACCCTGGATGCTCTCGTTGGCCTCTCAGATGAGTTGGGGAAACTTGATAGCTTTGCTGAAAGGTAAAATAGAACTTATTTACTACACACAAAGAGCAAATGGGTGTTGTTTTTACAAGACACAGTGTTCCTGTGTCAACCTAACGCAGGCATCTTTAACCTTAGCCTTAGGATTCAGCCAGGGTGAGTAGGTGTGACTTTATTTTCTTTAGAAAAGGATTACCCCTAAATAAGGCTTCGTCCAACAGTTATACAGGAAATATCAGGATTAGTGCAGGTGGTGGACTTCACATTGGGAGTAGGTAGGCAAATCCCTGTGAAACTTGGTACTTTCCCTCCTATATTCTGTGTTCTTTGCAGTGGCATGGAACTGGGACACTTCTGCACAGGCTGGCTCTGGGCAAGGAAACGGCATTTTCCAGCCACATGGGCAGGGAAACCCAGCCAGATGGGTGGGGTATAAATAATAAAGTTGTTGTTGTTGTTGCATTTTGCAATATAAACAGCCCAGTGGTTACAGCAATAATCCTCTTCTTCTTTCACCTCCTATTTTGTTTAAAGACGGTATCCACTGGCAGGTCTTACCTCCCAGAAAACATCCTCACATTCAGACTCTACATGTCTGTAGGGCTGCCACTTCTTGTTGGGCCCTAAGGGGTGGAAATATTTTGTCAACCTGAGACGGATTGGTGTATTCCAGATACCAAGGTTGGCTTTGCCAGTGAGCAGCCACTAGCCAAATCCAGTTCTTTGGCAGTGTGTGTGTGTGCTGCCTGACCCCTTTCCTGTTTCCAGTTGAAAAGTGTGAAAGGAGGAGTCAAGTAAGCAGGATGAATGAATGAATGGAAAACCCTGACTCTACTTGCTTGCTCCTTTGTTCGTCACTGTTTCCCTTCCCTCTTCTCTCCTTGTTAGCCTATTTAGTGGAAAGTATACTATAGCCTGCCATTTTTCTCCAGGCTTTCAGGCTATCCTGAAGAAGTAATGGAGCATTCAGAGCCTGTTGCTAGGCAACGAGCCCCAATTCCCCCCCCCCAGAGGAAGGAGAGCCTTCACACTAGAGAGTGAAGAAAAGAGGCTTGGGTGTGGTCATGGAGCCTTGAGGAGCCACAAAGAAAAAAAACTGAGGCACCTTACCCACAGCTGCCACCCTCTCATTGTGGCTCTGTAGCAAAACTATTTTCTGACTGGGATCCTAATACTGTTAGGTGCCAAATTTGGATTACAAATCAACGACATTTAGATGCCTTTTTGAAGGCAATTATTCCAGCAGGTCTTTGGCCTGCTTGCCTTATGATTTTATCATCTCCCATGATGGCAGTTGATCTGAAGCTATGCAAATGAGCCAGGCCATGCATTTACATTTTTGCTCCGCTGAAACACCCTGCTGCCAGAGCTGTTATTGGATCAACACACCGAGAGAGTAAACCTAGCTAGGCAGCAGAAACCTGTCAGCACTGCTTCTGGCCAGGACAGCAGAGAAGGGGCAAGAGTTTTCAGGGTCTATTGTTTCCATGTACTTTTATTACTTATTTACATAGGGAGACCGGGTAATTTTCCATGTCACTATAAAGCAGCATTTGGCATTCAGATGCCTTTCTGCCTGGTCATTCTTGATTTATTTCCTTATCAAGTGGCACATTCCTTTTTAAACCCATTTTAAAAATTGCTAGGGAAAGATGTGGGCGAAAGCCAAGGGTTATGGGACACCTGGCAAATCAACATAAATCTTCAGAAGGAAGGCTAAAATGAACTCTTGACCTTGGGGTTCCATTTATTTATTGGAGACCCATTTATTTATTACATTCTGCCTTTCATTCAGAGATCTCGGTATATTTTATTCTAGCTTCAAAATGACCTTGCCGAGGGATACTGATTGGCCCAAAGTCTCGTTTTGCCCATTGTAAAAACAAAAACATGATAACTAAGGCTGGCAAGAATCTTGTGCACTTCTGGGATTTTTTTCTTTTCAGACAAGATATTCATGCACAGGTACAGAAATACCTGTGGTCTTGACCAGAACAGAAAAAGGTACATGAGTATAGGGGAGGGACCATGGGCATAGCCAGGATTTATGTTAGAGGGGGCAGTACTTTTGTTGTGGGGGGCAGAACTGAGCTATCTGTGACTTGATTGGTCAGTTAAATATTTTTATTTATTTACTTGATGGGGGGGAGCTGCCCCCTGCAGCCCTGGCTAGGCCCATGGCCGAGGGACGGACAAATACAGCTCAGGTGATGATGTTGGGGGCTGGACTGAGGAGGAATGATGGGGGCCGTCCCCTCCCTTCTCCTGAACCTTCCCTAGAACAGGAGGACAGTATAGATTTAGAACAGTGGTTTGCAGAAGGGCATAGTTCAGAGGCTGCAGTGGGGAGAAGCTGGGAAATATTGGGAGAGGAGCAGCAGGAAGAAACACCAGGGAAGAGACAGCGGACAGACTCAGTATCTTTGGAAAGCATTCCTGACCCTCCCCCTCCCAGGACCAGGCAAGCATTGAGGGTAGTAGAACAGAAAGCTCAGAGACAGAAAGCTCAGATTAGCTGACACAGGGGTGACGTAGAATAGGAGAGATGTAGTGGGGGGGGGGGGAATTTACTTGGAGCAACACCATTATCTAAGAGAGACTGCATTCCTTCATCTCTCTCTGTGAATATGTAATAAATTACTTGATAAGAACTTTTATTGCTTCTTGGCCGCCACTGTGGGAGGGATCGGATTCTCCGAAGCCTGAGAGGTAAATTCTGTCACACTGCACCCACTGGTGTGGATGGCAAGTAGTGAATATTCATAACTGGGGTGGGGACGGGAACAGGAATGTGTGGGAGCCAACATGCCAAACAGCAGAGAAAAATCAAAATCTTTATGACCTGTTTGCAGTATAAGGTGCCACCTAGAACTTCTGCTAGAGCACAGGTTACAAGTACAGTGGTACCTCTGGTTACATACTTAATTCATTCCGGAGATCCGTTCTTAACCTGAAACTGTTCTTAACCTGAAGCACCACTTTAGCTAATGGGGCCTCCCGCAGCTGCCGCACCACCAGAGCACGATTTCTGCTCTCATCCTGAAGCAAAGTTCTTAACCCAAGCTACTGTTTCTGGGTTAGCGGAGTCTATAACCTGAAGCGTATGTAACCCGAGGTACTACTGTAACTCAAACTCAAGCCCCAGCTGTGCTTTCCTTATCATGATCCTGCACTGATGGGACAAGTCAGGCCTTGTATAGTTCTGTGTGCAACTCTACCTACTATGAAAAGGAGCTGAAGAATTGGGTACTTGGAGCCATCTGAGGATATGGTGACTGTAAAAACATTCGCATTGAGCATCCTGCTGTAAGTTTTTTTTTAATAATGTATTTTTTTTATAACTTATTTGACTTATCTTAAAGGCTTCTCTCCTTGCCTTTAGTGTAATAAAGAAAATTGCCCAGTATATTGGAGAGGTTATGGAAGACTCAAAAGACAAAGTTCAGGAAAACCTCTTGGCAAATGGAGGTAGGTCCTGCAAAGTATTTAGATGTGGGGTTTTTTGTTTAATTGCTGCCGGTTTTCATCCAGTTTCCAATGGGAAAAGCTGGACTTAATACATCCATATGCTTACAAATTGGGTTGCTACTCCAGTTTTAGAAAAGAACCCTTTCAGATAGTCAGCAGCCTCTGTTTCTGCCGGCATCAGGGAACATAATTTTTGCTCCTTGGTGAGATGTAGGTGGCGTGGTTTGGTTTTCTTCCTCCTGTGGTTGCTTGACAAAGGGATCTTGTGACTATTCCATCATGAGTTCAGATTTTCAGAGGTGGCTGTTACTGACTTCCTCCCATCATCTACTTCTTGCTAATGGCATGGAGAAATATGCCACAATCACTCTGCATCAGAAGTGGGGGGAAACCTCTAATCCACAGGCCAGCCAAGGCCTACCACTGGTCCCATTTTGGTCCGGGAGGCCATTTTTTCTCTCAAAATCACAGCCACTTGTCAATCAGCTGATATCACACTGATGGGTGGGTGACATGAGCTGTTGGCCCGTGGGCTCATTTCTGTGTTGGCTGTACATGCCGGTGCCCTGCAGGGAAAGGGGCGCATGCAGCCAGTGCAGCAGGATTTAACCCACAGCTCACGAGTTCAGGGTTAAATCCTGCTCAGTTTGACAGAATCCATTGCTAATCCCTTACTCATCAGAAAGGGGTTTGGGTTGAATGTTTTTACCCCCACTTCAGAACTTTGAAGTGACAGATCTCCTGACATAATTGCGCTGTCAGGCGATTGCCCACTCTTCAGATTTGGCCCGTGAGACCAATCCTGGGAACGATCTGGTCTATGTAGCCCAGTAGAGCAAGGGTGGGGAACCGATGTGCTTTTATTGTGCTGTATTATATTAGATTATATCTGGCAACTGGTAGCATTTGAGGCTTGATGAGGAAAATCGGCCTGGGTGTGCAATAAACCCCAAAGATGCAGTATTGAGAGCCATGCAATCAGGTAGAAGATCTGCAAGACTCATAACAGGAAGTTAATTGCATCTTACGCGATTTTGGTTGGTGCTTGTGAGCGGAAGCCATTAATGCCTAATCTATTCAGTTTCCATTTTATTTCGCTTAAAACATTAAAAGGTGCTAAGAAAAAGAAGGAAACAGGATTGAATTATCTAGGCTTAATAATGCTTAAAGCAGACCTACTGAAATAGGGGTGACTAACTTTAGTCGCATTCAGCGCCATTTTTATAGAAAAAGAGGCACCGGAACTCACTGTGAACACCTCCCCCTTAGAATGGCAATGGTGCCCAACTGAGAGGTGCCAGAACTGAGTTTCGGCTGAAAAAGCAGCCCTGGTTGCATTGGTTTTGATGGATCTAATCTCAGCATGATGGGAATATAGATCCAAGCCAAGATCTTTAGTCTGTTAATAGACAATGGATGGAGCCAGCAGATCTGTCTTCTGTAGCTTCCTTTCCCCACTGGCTAACCAGTTATTTGGTGGGAACAGAAGAAGTACTAATTCCAAAACACTTTCCCCAATCCCAAACAAAAGCTGTTTCTAGGGATCAGGACTGGTGTTGGCACCTGACATTCTTGGTCACACTGCTGTCTTGTCCCCCCTTAATTTCCCCCCATGGCCTGGCACCCTAAAACAGACTAGATGGTTGGATCAAAAGCACCTTTTAATTTTCCTTGACGACCCTGACCTAACACCCACTTGCCTTCCCACATCACAGTAGGGGAAATTAAGAGAGTGACTAGACCTGGTTGCCTAGTTTTGCTTATAGCATGACTACCATAACCAGGTAAGCCTGCCAGGGACCAGTTTGTTCAGGGCCAGCTGAGACCTAGAGTTGCCCCCAAGTGGGATTTCAGCTTTTAAAGACTAGAACATAATCCCACTCTTTTGACATCCATCTTGTTGTATGCAATAGACTTAATTTTAAATCTGACCTGTCTTTTTCATGTTTAATAATCACAATTACTATATTTCAGGAGCGAAGGCTAAACTGCAATTACTAAAGAGTATGTTGAGCATGGGTGATTGTTGTGTTCTTGCAAGCATGTGCTGGTGTGTTTAATGAAAGAGTTGCCTCCACATCTGGTTGTAGGGGTACAGTGATCAGGTTACGATGGATTTCTCTAGTAACAACCTCGTAGCTCGATCACCATCTCCCTATGACTCAGATAACAGCAGGTTTGACAACCTCCCCTTTCTTTTCACACTTTTCCTGGATATATTTTTCTTTCTTTCCTTCTTAACCACTCGCTGCATGTAAAACAAGAGGATGTAGGGACTATTGGATTGTGTGAAAACTTCCTATGCATGTCTGTTTTCAGGGGCGTTGTTAGGGTGGGGCCCGAGCCCCAGGACCTGGATCTTCTAGCCCATTAGTCTTCAACTTTTGCAAATCTGGGACCTACCTTTTACTCAAACAATACGTTTCAGGGAACCCCCTCCCAACTTTTTAACCATCTATTTGTATAGTGGCAGTGCTGCTGTTGGGACCCACCTTAGATCACGCCACAACCTGGTAGTGGATCCCAACTCACCAGCTGAAGACCCAATTCCTAGCCTTTCCTCTTCCTGTCCCCACCCCCTTGCTTCGCTTACAAAGTGGGTGTGATGCAAAGCACGAGGCAAATGAGACTCTAGCTGCCACCATCTTAATTGCCCCAGAGGCAAATTAAGCATTGTCAGAAAGAGTCAGAGTTGGGTTTCCTGCCCCACCTGGAAGTGGGATAAATTTGCATTGCTGCATGAAAATTAGCATATGCAAATTTATGCCATAGGCCTGTGCTCCAAGTCTTTTAGATTCCTAGCAACGCCTCTGTTTGTACTCGTTGGTCCTGTGCTTAAGACTTCAAATGTTTATCCTCCCAAGACTATTTTGTCTTAGCCCGATTTTTCCCGCTCAATAGACTAGTTAATTAGGCAATCACCACTAACTGGGGGCCAAACTAGGCATGGCAGTGGCTGCAAGAAATGGCTGTAGGGTGTGTGTGTGTGCGCACAACTTATCCCCGCCCTGGGTAGCATACAGAGTAGATGTCACAAAATTTTGTGTCTTTTCCTTTTATTGGCTACCATTGGCCCAGGGCAGGCAATGTGGGCCATTGTCATGTGACCTGGGGTAAGTTCAACTTGGTATTACAAGGGGAAGAGGAATTAAATGCGCAGCTGTTGTTTTTGATGGCAGCTACACATTTAACATCATACCTAGTTTGGCCCTGAATTTGTGGCAATAAAATCCAGATAGGAGCTTACCTGGTAGGAGTTTTGCTGTTGACTTTAAAGGGCTATACCACAACTTTGCTCTCAGGGTGTGAGTCCAGGTTCTCTCCACCATCGAATTGCCTCTTGTATTCCTTTTGCATTTTTTTTTTTTTAAACTCCCCTGTGGATCAAATTCGTTCCTTGCCTGCAAAAATGGCCAAGGTTGTGTGCTACATTATAGGTGCCAGCCAATCAACACCGTGCAGGGTGAGCACCTCTGGTGAGCATCGTGAGTGCACTTACAGAGCCTAACAAACCCTACTTCTTTTGTATGGGCTGCTGTTTGTTCTCTTATGCTTGTATTGGCCGTCTCATATATACTTTATGGAACTGTGATGAAGATGGTACCTGCTGACTCCAGGACATTCTGCATGCTCTTTCTGTGTGCATGCTATACTTTCCATACCCATGAAACCTAAAACTGTAAGGTGACTCTTTCGAAGACGAGAGAAACTCTAGGGAAGGAAATTCAGATCCTCTGAAGGGAACAAGTTTCACGTCATGAAAGAGGAAGCTGCTGAAATGTGCCGGCTCTGACTGTTAGAAAGAAACGGCATTCTCGCGGCGGAAGCACAGCCAAAAAACTTCCGTTAAAGATGTGCTTTTAAAAAAACATCCTCTCCTAAGATCCGCAGGCTTTATATCAGTTTTGCATTACTTCACTAAGGTGCAAATTTTAGTAAACATGCAAGCCAAGCTGAGCATCAGTGCAGGATATCCAGTTAAAAGTCTGACCCACATTCATGTTGAGTTGGGTGTATGGGACGGGGGGAAGGGAAGATGAGGAGAGTATTACCGGTAGGCATTCAAGTGAGTCAGATAAAAATAAAACAGCTGAACATCCCCAAGCACTAAGCATAAAGTCAGAACCAATAGGTGACCATTGGAGGTTTTTCACACCAGAGCCCCATCACATGCCCATTTTTTTCCAGATGCAGTCTAGATTGTTTTTGGGCGAAGGCTGAACATTTTGACAGCAAACAGGAGTGTAAAAAAAGCAGTAAAAATAAAGCATCGGAGAGGTTTCCCATCACACATTATTAGTGCAGTTAGATGATCAAAACCTGCTTTCCAGTGTACTCTCCCCTGTCCAAAAACCCCACAATTGCACAAAAAAATAGAAAATTGCTTGACAGATTATGTTTTGAGGACTTAATCTCAAAGCAAAGTTTCAAAGGATTAATGAACAGAGGAGTTGTTATATTTTGCTGGGGGGAGGGGAAACACCCCTCAATATCCACATATTTTACTTTTCAAACCAAGTAAGGTTTGAAACAAAAGACCATTCACACAATTGCCTGAATGGTGGTCACATTTAGTTTAGCCTGTAGGCAAGTCTCTTTCGGGAGGGAGTTCCAAAACTCTAGGTGCCACAACTGAAAAGTCCCTACTTCAAGCCTTTGCTGATGGTACCCATTTAGGATACAATCCATGCCATCACAAAGTCAGCAGCAAAACTCCTATATAGTTAAGGTTTAAAGACTTAAGTTCCCTTGGATTGGAAACCATCTGTGATGAGAACACTGCCTTTAGCAGCTGTGGCAGGTGTTACAGGATAGTTATCCTGAGTATTGCTTTTTTAATTCATGCAGAACTTTTATTTGAATAGCTAATCTACACACCGTGTCTGAAAATGATCAAGTGAGTTGAAGATGGATTTTAAAACCATCCACTTTTATATGGTGCCTAATAGCATTGAAAATATGGAAATGATAGCAAAAGCCAGGTGTCAGATGGAAACTGTTAATATTAGATCAGCCCCTGAATGGAGAACAATGCATCCTGGTAGTTCTTCTTCTTCTTCTTCTTCTCAACTCATTGGAGTTACTCATATCTTTTCAGTTGACTTGATCAGTTATCTGACGAGGTTTGAGTGGGACATGGCTAAGTATCCTATAAAACAGCCACTGAAGAACATTTCAGAAGCATTAGCAAAGGTAATATGATCTCTTTTGGAAAAGCACCCTCACAAAAGCTAGTTTTCAGGACTTACAATAGATATGATTATTTTCTTATTGGAAGCAGTGAGAGTTTTGTGGATTATTTCTGCAGAAACAAATCTGGGCAACATATACTGGTATATATATATGTGGGCTATGAGTTTGATATTAAAGCAGGCTATCATACTATATACAGCACAAAATTCAAAGCAATGGCTTTTTCACACGGGCAAATTGCAGGAATCAAATAATCTTTCCCCTGCATGTTTTCTTCCTGAGAGGAGAGAGGGATACTTCCTTCTTAAGACATACATTTAGACCTAAGAAATCTCATAAAATCATGAGTATGTTTTGGGTCTAGGTGGTAGTTTTAAACAAATAGCTGTTTTATTCTGTCATTTGTAAAATTAATAATTATCTGCTCCATAAAGTTTTGAGAATGACTGAAATACTGTTTGAAACACACTTGCCAAGGTGCTGTGTGTGCTGAAAGCTTGATGGTGGAATCTAGCCATATTGGTGAATTTAGCAATAAAATCCACATTTTGTTGTAGTATTTTGCATTTGTGATATGTAAAACTGTTAACATATGCAGAGTCAGTTTTGCTCAGTTGGATTTCTCCCCCTCCTTTTATATTTAGCAAATTACACAAATAGAAACAGACATGAAAAACCGAGCAGCTGTGTACAACAACATCAAAGGAAACCTTCAGAATCTGGAAAGGAAAACTGTGTATGTATAGCATTTACATATATATACTTATGCATATGTATAGTGTGCGTGTGCGTGTGTATGCATGCAAGCATGCGTGCACTGCATCTAAATATGTATTGGGCAATGATGATGCCCCAACATGTCAGTGGATTTAGCTGTACTAGAACATAGCCTTACAGACAGGTGTGGCTCTGACAGTGGATGTGGAGATCACACAGGGTCCCCAGACGTTTAACGGTCTATTGATCCCTGTGCCGCCACTGTGCTCGCTTCCCCGCTGCCACCAACCAGTTACTCTCTGGTAAAACACTGAGTCCAGACAGTTGTTAAAAGTGAACCAAAAAAACCCCAAGTTTATTTTACAAACATTAACAAGTTTATGGTTTCTCCGATAATATTCCTGTCAGTACCTTAACTTAAATTTCTTTACCGGCCTATACCTTCCTAATACCTTCTGACTGATTATCTCAACTGTTTGACTGACTCCTCTTAACAAATTCTCTCACTCTCACTCCAGACTAGCCCAACCCACAGACTTGACTTATCTGTCTCTTCTAACCCCAGACTGTCTTCTCAACCACCCTAACACTCTCTCCATAAAAAACCTCTGTGCTTAAACCTTATACACAGTTAACTCTGCCCCCTGGGTTCCCGTTGTTTAGTCATTTTACAATTAGTTAACCCTTTCCTTATGAACCCAGTATGATGTCACACACCTAGGAGGGCAAACGCCACGGTGGGAAAGCAGGATACAAATAGGATAGATAATACAAAACCATCTAGACTCAGCTTAAATACATTTCAAGGAATGGTGAACAGCAAGAGTAAATGCAAGCTTTGGGGAAGTTGAAGGGAGCCCATTTTTTTCCAAACCTACAAAGCAACCATAATTTGATCTTAAGTTGTGGGGAGGCATGGGGGCACAGTGTGTTCTGAAGTCAGGAAAACATTTCCTTCCCCAAAACTCAAACCAGTGGCTCCTTTTCTAGTTCTGATACAACGAACACCACTGTCACTAGTAAACATTTGTAAAGAGTGAGCAGTAAATGCACGAATCTCATCATTTTTGGCTTTTGTGTCTTCTCTTAGGGGAAATCTTTTGACACGTACGCTAACGGATATCGTGAACAAAGAAGACTTTGTGTTGAATTCAGAGTATCTCATCACTCTCCTTGTTGTAGTTCCCAAGTAAGATAAATTAAGTCCATCCGCAGCAGGCTCAGTGTCTTAACACTTAGCATATTAAAGTACATACGATATTGCATTATCTCAGCAACCCTCGCAAGGAAGGCCACTATGACTGCCATCCTCATTTTGCAGATATGAAGTTGAGAGAAGAAAGTAGAAACTAGCCACCTAGAGAGTTCATGACAAAGACATGTTTGAACCAGGGTTGTATGGTTCACTGCTCAGTCTCAGAGCCACTGGCCCGAACTAATTCACGTAAGCATTTTGGATACAAAATGTGAATGCAGTGAGAGAGAGAGACCCTGAGCAGATGGAAACCAGGGTTTGTTTGTTTCTATGTTTTAATTCTTGAAGATAAAAGGTGGTTGTAGAATTTAAACTCAAAGCAGCAAACATACAATGCTCCCACATGCATGTAAAACGGTGAAGGTGTTGCTAAAAAACGGGAAAGAGAACTGGGTTTTGTCAGTATAGCAGCCCGTCTTTCCAGACACCTTTACTCAACGGTTTCATGTAGGTGTTGAACAGCGGTGGGTGATGGGTGGGCAGATATCAATTGGGAAAAGCCCATGGATGTCACAAGGTCTATTAAATCTGGTATCGCTCAGGCTAAAGGGGCACCTGTGCGAATGGCAATGCCCCATCCCCCAAGACAATAAATGTTGGGGTTTCTAACAGCTCTTCAGGCCAACTCGTCAGCTTAGGCAGAGATACTGTTTAGGCAGTGGGGTGGACAGCACACCTGCAGAATCCCTAAATAAAATGATACGACCTCTGGACCCTGGAAAAGGAGATGGAATTGTGATGGACTCCCTTCCTGCTTTTTCCTGCTTATGGCAAAAGCTGGACTTCACTATCCTGATCCTCCCTGGTTTTGGAGATGTACGCCAGGCCAGCGTGTTCACTCCAGGTCTAACCCCAGATGGTAGCTGGTTTCCCATTCATCAGTCTTGCATGAAAGTGTTAACACTCAATGAATTCCAAGCATGCTAACCATAAGGACCCTGTCTTGAATTTGGACCCAATATATAATACTAGGTAAGATACGTAAGGCTTGAGGTTCCAATGTTGTTACTATGAGCAAGGCAGTCAGCCATACAATTTTGTACTAAAAGTCACTTTTTAGTTCATACATATGCTACCGTATAAAATTTAATCTTTCTCATTTCAGATCAAGCTATGTACAATGGCAAAAAACGTATGAATCGCTCTCTGATATGGTGGTTCCTCGCTCTACGAAGTAAGTGAGATTTCTGGCTCATTTCTCTGGTCAGCTTTATCTTAAGCCTTCTCCTCATATCGTAGATTCTGACATATAAGGCGACTTTTAACCCCGGAAAACCCTCTAAAAAGTCAGGGGTTGTCTTATATGCTGAGTACGGGTTCACTGGGCAGCGGCAGTGGGCGGCGGGCTCTGCACCAGGAGGAAGCGATGCTAAGGCGGTTTTGCTGGGCAGCTTCCTCCCGGCACGGAGCGGAGCACACTCTGATCTTGGGAGGGTACTTCCCTGGCACAAACAAAAGAAAAAGTGAGGGGTTTGTAGATGAGTGACTGTCTTTGGATTTTTCCGGTGGGTGTGTTATTTCTTGTACGTATCCCTTCTCCTGTGGGACGCAGGTTGCGCTGTGGGTTTAACCACAGAGCCTAGGGCTTGCCGATTGGAAGGTTGGCGGTTCGAATCCCCGCGACAGGGTGAGCTCCCGTTGCTCGGTCCCTGTTCCTGCCAACCTAGCAGTTCGAAAGCACATCAAAGTGCAAGTAGATAAATAGGTACTGCTCTGGCGGGAAGGTAAATGGCGTTTCCGTGTGCTGCTCTGGTTTGCCAGAAGCGGCTTAGTCATGCTGGCCACATGACCCGGAAGCTGTATGCCTGCTCCCTCGGCCAATAAAGCGAGATGAGTGCTGCGACTCCAGAGTCGGTCACGACTGGACCTAATGGTCAGGGGCCCCTTTACCTTTTTATCCCTTCTCCTATAGACTCTAGGAAACCAGTCAGTAGGAGCCCCTCCCCTACTTGTTTTATTTATCCTGATTTGCTTGTGCTGTGTTTTCACACCTTCTCATTAATCAAATTAATTCACTTCTCCCACTTGGTTCAATGCATTTCTGCATCACTTTCCAAACCACAAAAGTCTGCTGGTGCTTGCTTGCTTGCTTGCTTGTTTTTTTGAAGTGGGTTTGTTGCACTAGGATGGCAGTTTTCTTTAATCCACTTTAAATGGCAAAACCTCAAGTTCTGGTATACACGAATCGCTCTGCAAAATACTCAGACTGGAGGCACCCTCAGTTCACTCGTGAAGATAAGACTGGAATTAGGTGGCAATAGGGCATTGTGCTCTCACCTCCTCCAAGGCCTTTGACAGCTGCTTGTTTTTCTCTTATTAGTGTCCCTTGCTCTAGTGATGCTTTGCTTAATGTGATACATGTCTTTTTAGTATGCTCCTGATCTCAAGAATGAAAGCTGAAATCGACATATAAATAACATAAAATGCCTGTAGTGTGCCCTAATTAAGAGCCAGCTCTGCTCATAATTAGATATTTTTGTTGTTATTGGCTCTCCTGGGTGCCGAGTGTAGAATATTTTTTTCAACAAAGAAATGAACGTTTTCTTTTTTGTACAGGATGATTACTGAAGATGCAGAGGGAGGACTCTTCACAGTAACACTGTTCCGAAAAGTGATTGATGACTTTAAAGCCAAAGCAAGAGAGAACAAGTATTGACCACTTTTCATTCGTAATGCCATGTCAGAATGCTTAGCCTTATTGGACAGAAGCTAGGAACATGCGTGCTTAATAATTACATGAGTCCTTCTGAATTCTTTGCTTAACTAGTTTGAAATCTGTTTAATTGCGTTTTCATACATGGTATTATTTGTATGTATGTACAAATAATGATTGGGGGTAGAAAGGAGAAAAACCTAATGCATTCTAACCAAGTATATTTGTATTGCATAAATAGGAAGTTAGTAACAAATGTGTTTAGGCTAACACGTGAAAGTGTATTAAAATGCTATAGCTTGCAATCAAGGAACACTGGGAGCTGTAGCTCTGCAAGGGGGTAAAGATGTTGATCAGAAAATTTTCAGCATTTGCACAGATTTACGGAATTTCTGGAAAGGCAAGAAATCATGGAGTAAAACTGTTTCTGTATCACTTCCAAGTACTGTACAATCAATGTGTCCTACGGCAATTTACCAGCCGAATTTTATATGAGACTGTACAATCAGTGACTCCATTCTAAGTTACATTGGAACCAACGGGAAAAAATCAGTTGTACCTAACCAGGGTCCTGTTTTGTTAAAAGTACTTTTCGCCCCACTCTTTTGAGCCAAAAATGGCTTCCAGAGCGTGCTACAATAAATTAGAAAACATTCCCCATCCAAAAAACAGGCCACTAAAGGAAAATCACTTGGAAAGGTGGGGAGAAGGCAGGTTGCTCCTCCTTTGGTCAGAACTAGGGTGGTCTCCACCCTTATCATGCTGTCCTTCCTGAAAGCAGGGGTCAGTTGCCTTTGGTCCCCCTGATGGCAGAGGCCACTGTATATTACATTTATTCGTTTCAGTTCTAGTTACAATGCAATCCTATGTGTGCCTGCTCAGCATTAAGTCCCACTGTGTTCAGTGGAGTGTACTTTCTAGTGAGGTGTGTTATAGAATTGTACCTAAAGGGTGCAATTAGAACCCCACGTACCTGGCTGTGAACCCCACTGAATTCAAGGCAAGTTATTTCTGAGTACATGTGGTCAGGAATTTAGTAGAGCGTGACCACTATCTCTCAACAAACCTCACAGAGCCGCTGTGAAGTTAAAGCCATGCTGAGTTTTCTGAAGGAGTCAGAGTTTCCCGTCTTCTGATGCATCCTTGTCGGTGTACAGACCCATTAGAGTAGAGAAAGAAATACATGCTAATTGCAAGAGCTCCTGGAAAGCTTTTATGATAGGTCTAACGTGCTTAAGAGGACCTGCTGCGCCAACATGGCTTGGCATAGCTTTTTAATTCGTAATTTTTGACATGTTGCACAGCTTAATAACGCAGGCAAGGCAGGCAAACAGAACGCAGAGGTTTCAATAAGACAGAGCCTTCTGAATCCCAATCTATTCTCATTTGCTTTTTGCTTCAAGGTTCATGGTGCGGGAATTTTATTACGATGAGAAAGAGCTGAAATGTGAAAAGGAAGAAATGAGGAAGTTGGCTTCTGATAAGAAGCAACAGTATGTGAGTACACAAATTAAGTTCATGCCCCTGTCTTTTCTCTTAAGTATTGGTTTCTAGGTCGTAGGTTAGAGCAGGTCTAAGTAAGAGATACAATGATTCAAGAGACCTTCCTATATTACCCAAGGATGACAACTCTCATGTCAATTGAATACCCTAAGGGTATGGTGGTGGTATTTTCAGTGAAACAACTGTGCAGTTAACTGGATGTCTTTCCACAATATAATGTTTTTGACAGCACATTTCCCACAACTCTCTGAGCTGTGTTCTGGTTCCCTCCTTTTCCTTCACTAGTTCATCAGTTACTGTCTTAAGCACTGTGTGTGATGTTGGTTCCACAAGCATCACACCTACTTGTTGGTAGTTCCTGTGAATTCACTGGTGATAGATGACACAGTTCCTCCCACCCATCATGACTATGCTGGAGCTGAGCTAAAATTTCTCAGTTTTTTGTTGTTGTTGAGAAAATGTGAAATTTAGGGTAAAATGAGAACCTATGCTACTGCTAATCCTGGGCAGATATTTCCTCAGGAGAAATTTGGTGAAATGATTCTTCCCTCTGCTCACAAATAGGCTGAATAATACTGAGAGGCCATTTGTACCCAAGGTCTGACATAGGTTATTTCATTCCCGTTGGTTGTTGCTGAAAGGCTTCCTAACATTCAAGCATTGGAGCACTTATTTAATTTAAAGCAGGAGCAAGACAGCGCCTCCATCATTATATTCAATTGATTCAAGGCCAGGGGTACTTCTCCTTCCTAGAAGAGGAACAAATACCTCCAAGTGAAGCCCTGCTCTTGCAACAATACATGGAGAAGGTTGCTAGCATTCAGAAGCCGTCAAATATATGTTTAGGCCTTAGGCCAGGGCCCTAAGAAATTTGTGGCCCTGCAGTTGTTAAGATGCCAACTCTCATGCCAGTGGACAGGAATGATGGGAGCTTCTAGTTCAACACCTAAAGGCCACAGCCTCCCCACACGTTTTAGGAAGCAAATCCATACCCCCCCCCCAATCATGATAAACTAAATTCATGACAGATTGCTACCATTTAATGGTATTTCACATTCTTCCATTTTACCTGACCTAGTTATAGAACAAGAGCATTTTCAGGGACGAGAGGACTGTCCCCTATTAGGTATATCAATATACTGCATAAAGAACTACAATTTCTATGGACAGTAATGTGGTGACTTAAGCCATACAGATCCCCATAGCAGAGTTTGGTGGGTGTCTTAAAAATATTACAGTGTGTCTCTAAACAAATCTAAGTACGGTGTGCCACTTTTGTTTTTCCTCTCAAAGGGTCCACTATTACGTTGGTTAAAGGTGAACTTCAGTGAATCATTTGTGGCCTGGATTCACATAAAGGCTCTTAGAGTTTTCTCAGAATCTGTCCTCAGGTAGGTTGCACTTGAAAACTTTCTGCACTGAAACAGGTAGCGCTCTCAGGGACTCCACCCATAACACAAAAAGGACTACGCCAACAAAACTAGAAACAGGTAGCTTGTTCCATAATCAGTATTATTATTTTTATTTATACCCTGCCCATCTGGCCGGGTTGCTCCAGCCAGTAAGAGAAATGTCAACAGAAATAGTGGAAGTAAGCAGGGGGGGAAGAAAAGGGAACTTGGCTTAACCTGCATGAGAGGAAATTTAAGTGATTAATTCCTGCTGTCTCCGACTCTGGGAACAGACTGCCTGGGTGAAGCGCTTTGACAGGAACTGTCTGACAGAACCTGCTGCAAAGCGGAGAGTTCAAATAGATACATTTTTTGGGACTTTACAGAAATAATATTGTTGCAATTGGAAGATTGAAAGTTTCTTTGTCAAAAAAAAAAAACTTTTCTCCAAGAGGGCTTTTGGTTTCTTTGTTTCTTCTGCTTATTGGACACAATGTACTGCTCCCTCTAGAGCAGTGTTTCCCAACCTTGGGCCTCCAGCTGTTTTTGGACTACAATTCCCATCATCCCTAGCTAGCAAGACCAGTGGTCAGGGGTGATGGGAATTGTAGTTCAAAAACAGCTGGAGGCCCAAGGTTGGGAAACACTGCTCTAGAGGGCTGAAAGGCTACAGTTGTAACATAGACTGTCAAATAAAAACAAGTCACTGGATTTTTCCACTCAAGAGCTGTTCCTGTGGGAACGACCTTGGGACATGAGTGGCTCTGCAGAAGATATAACAACAAGATCTAAGGCTAAAGCTGCACAAAAGAAAATAGGCTCAATATCAGGCTTACTGCCAACAGGCACAGCTGGACAGGAGAAAGGAATAAACGTATTCATGGATTCAGTGACTCAAGCATTACTCAAAATAAATGAATCTTTAGAAAATTTGACTAAGCAGAGCACGAGAACACCAAACAACTGACAGAACTTACAACAAAATTGGACTTAAATACCAAAAGCATTACATCTAATACAGAAATCATAAACAAATTGGTTCAAGAAAATGCCACAATTCAAAAAATTGCAGAAGAAGCTAAATTTACTGCAGAAACCACACAGGAAAGTTTAATACCAGTCTGTAAGAAGTTGGACCAGCATGAGGCGGCCTTGTCTTTGTGGGAGATGCAGAGGAAAGAGAAGAATTTGAGACTTAGGTTGGTCCCTGAAAGTGAAGGGGACAACCTAGTGGACTTTCTCACAAAAGAATTATCAGAATTTTGGCAGGTAAATTCAGAGGAAGAAGAATTTAAGATAACAACCGCCTTCAGATTGGGCAGAAGGCAAGGCAGGAAGATCCCAAGGGATTGTCTGATAACTCTGAGATCTAAAGAGGAAAGAGATAAAATTTTAAATTTACATTACCAGAGAACCCTTCAGATTGGAAATGCTTCTGTCCAAATTTACAAGGACATCCCAAAATACATTCTGGAGGTAAGAACTTATTTTAAGAACCTGGTTGACCTGCTGAAGAAGAATAACATACCTTTTAGGTGGGAATTTCCACAAGGTTTGTCTTTTAACTTCAAAGGAAAGAAAGTCAAAATAAGAACAGTGCAGGATAAAGAACAATTCCTAGACAGAAACGAGGAGGACCTTTTGAAAGGAGTGCTAGACTCGACCTCTGATACAGACCTTGGAAACTTGACATTTGGACTGAAGTCACCAACGGAAGAAGAACAGCTGCAGGGAGCAGCTGGAGGTAATTAATTAATGATGTCTCTGCAATTTTTAACCTGGAACTGTAATGGACTGAACCTTCCCAGAAAAAGGCATGAGGTCTTTCACATCTTGAAAAGAGAACAATTGGATTTGATATGTCTACAAGAAACCCACGTGACAAGGGCACACAGAAGATTACTTATAAATAAAAGATTAGGACAGGAATTTATTTCATCAGACAGTTAAGAAAAGAGGAGTGGTGATTTATGTAAAGGAAAAATTGGCTCCAAAATTGATCTTTAAAGATGAACATGGAAGAATTTTGGCAATTGAGATACAAATCCAAGGAGAAAAACTCCTGATAGTTGGCATCTACGCACCAAATGAAGGGAAGGCAGAATTCTACAAGAAATTGCATGAGACATTAATGGATTATTTGGATTATAAGGTGATCTTATTAGGAGATATGAATGGCGTGGTCTCTACAAATATGGATAAAGCACAAAGACAGGTGGTCTCTAAGGATGGGAGACTACCTAAGACCTTTTTTGAAATGACTGAAAACATGGACCTGATTGATATCTGGAGAACAAGAAACCCTCTTGAGAGAGAGGGAACATTCTTTTCAGAGGCACAAATGACATGGACAAGAATAGATCAAATATGGACTACTAGTGGAATGGCTCCAAGGATAAAAAAGGTGGAAATCTGCCCAAAGACATGCTCCGACCATAACGCAGTGAAGATGGAAATGAAACTAACAACAGCTGGATCCTTCAGATGGAGAATGAATGACACCCTATTCAGAGAGGTGGAGATTTACAAAAAGGCCCAAAAAACCTTGAAGGACTATTTTGAGATAAATCTGAGGACAGATGTTGAGAAAAGAGTGATTTGGGACGCAAGCAAGGCCGTGATGCGAGGTTTTCTGATACAACAGAACTCTTTAAAGAGAAAGAAACACAATGAAAGAAAGGATAAGATTCTGGAAAAAATAAAAGAAGGAGAAAAGAAACTGAGGTCTAAACCAAAGTCTCATGAGATATTGAGAGAAATTAAGTTTTATCAGATGCAATATATGGAATTGATGAACCAGGAGATAGAATGGAAAATCAAGCAAATGAGACAGAGGACATTTGAATCAGCGGACAAATGTGGGAAACTTCTAGCATGGCAATTGAAGAAGAGACAGAAATTAAATACAGTCACAAGCTTGGAGGTGGATGGAAAGAACATCTTTAAACCAAATGAGATCAGCAACTGCTTTCAGAGCTACTTCAGGAGATTATATGCACAAGGGCCGGAAAACGAAGGAGACATAGATTTTCTTAAGAAATATGGATTACAAAAAATTTCGCAACAAAGTATGTTGATTTTAAATGAGAAAATAACAGATCAAGAAATGGAGGGTGCCATTCAAAACATGCAACTAGGGAAATCTCCAGGACCAGATGGACTAACCTCCAGATATTATAAAGCATTGAAAGAATGGTTAATACAGCCGCTTAAGGAGGTTTGTAACGAAATATTAGAGGGGAAAAAGGCACCTGAATCGTGGAAAGAAGCATTTATTACACTTATACCAAAGACTGAAACTGAAAAAAACCAGATCAAGAAGTACCGCCCTATATCATTACTTAATGTGGATTACAAAATATTTGCTGACATTTTAGCAAAAAGACTGAAGAGGGTGTTAATGGAGGAGATTCATAAGGACCAGGCAGGCTTTCTCCCAGGAAGACACTTATCAGATAATCTAAGGAACATAATTGACATTATGGAACTGCTAACTGTAAATATTAATACGAAGGCAGTCCTAATTTTTGTGGACGCGGAGAAAGCCTTTGATAATATCTCTTGGAACTTCATGAAGAAGAATCTCCATGGGATGGGGGTAGGCCAAAGGTTTGAAAATGGTATAAGTGCAATATATTCTGAACAAAAGGCAAAGCTAATTGTAAATAACGTGGTTACTGATGAACTTTCCATAGAAAAAGGGACACGGCAGGGGTGCCCAATATCCCCATTACTTTTTATATCAGTCCTGGAGGTTTTGTTGAATATGATCAGGGGGGACCAGCTGGTAAAAGGAGTTCAGGTCGGAGCTAAACACTACAAATTGAAGGCATTTGCAGATGACCTAGTATTGACTTTACAAGAGCCAGACACTAGTACAAAAAGAGTTTTAGAGTTAATTCAATTCTTTGGTCAGGTGGTAGGATTTAAGTTGAACAAACAAAAAACTAAAGTTTTGGAAAAAAATTTAACAAATGTTGAAAGAGAGAGATTCCAAAATGAAACTGGGTTAATGGTGGCAAAGAAAGTAAAATATTTGGGGATTAACATGACATCTAAAAATGTGAATTTATTTAAAGACAATTATGATAAATGCTGGACAGAGGTAAAGAAAGATCTAGAAATATGGTCGAATCTGAAGCTTTCCTTGTTAGGCCGAATCGCAGTGATCAAAATGAATGTATTGCCTAGAATGTTATTTTTGTTTCAGAAATTACAAATTGTGGATAAACTAGATTGTTTCAAGAAGTGGCAGAAAGATATATCTAAATTTATCTGGCAGGGCAAAAAGCCCAGAATAAAATTTAAGATACTTACTGATGCAAAAGAAAGAGGGGGGTTTGCCCTGCCGGATTTAAGACTGTACTATGAATCGGCAGCTTTCTGCTGGTTGAAAGATTGGCTACTTCTTGAGAATGCAGACATTCTGGATTTGGAAGGGTTTGATAATAGGTTTGGCTGGCATGCATATTTATGGTATGACAAGGTTAAAGTTCACAAGGGTTTTAAAAACCATATTGTTAGGAAAGCACTATATAATGTTTGGATTCGATACAAGGATTTGTTGGAAAATAAAACTCCTAGGTGGTTATCACCTATGGAGGCTAAGGAGGTGAGGAAACTTAACATAGAATCCAAATGGCCAAAATACTCTGAAATTTTAGAACAAGAAAGCGGTGAATTTAAACTACAGAGTTTTGAGAAAATAAAGTCCAAGGTACGAGATTGGCTCCATTACTACCAAATAATGGAAACCTTCAAACAAGACAGGAAAATTGGCTTCCAGGTGGAGAAATCGAAATTGGAAACAGAATTGTTAGAACCCAATACTAAGAATGTATCTAGAATGTATAATTTGTTGCTGAAGTGGAATACAATAGATGAGACAGTTAAATCAGCCATGATTAAATATGCACAGGATATTGGTCATGACATTATGTTTGCTGACTGGGAACAGTTATGGACCACCGGTATTAAATTCACCACATGTAATGCCTTAAGAGAAAATATTATGAAAATGATTTATAGGTGGTACATGACCCCAGTCAAGCTTGCGAAGATTTATCATCTGCCCAATAATAAATGCTGGAAATGTAATGAGACTGAAGGTACCTTCTTTCACCTTTGGTGGACCTGCCCAAAGATTAAAGCCTTTTGGGAAATGATCTATAATGAAATTAAGAAGGTACTTAAATGTACCTTTCACAAGAAACCAGAGGCATTTCTCTTGGGCATGGTCGGCCAATTGGTGTCAAGGAAGGATAGGACTTTTTTAATGTACGCCACTACAGCAGCAAGGATCCTTCTAGCAAAGTATTGGAAGACACAAGAACTTCCCACACTGGAAGAATGGCAGACGAAAGTGATTGACTTTATGGGACTGGCAGAATCCGTGACCAAGAGAAAGAGACGGTGGAGGAAGACTGG
The DNA here is from genome assembly GCF_951804945.1 of Podarcis cretensis. Classification (NCBI taxonomy): domain Eukaryota; kingdom Metazoa; phylum Chordata; class Lepidosauria; order Squamata; family Lacertidae; genus Podarcis; species Podarcis cretensis. Next base: position 95,729,925 of record NC_137172.1, on the reverse strand, counting down.
AAGAAGTTCAAAGCTTATCTTAAGAACTGTTACAATATTGATGAGTGCTAAAATGTCAAGGGAAAGGAAGATACAGAATTGCAGCGGAAATTGTTTGTTGAAATAAGATGAAATTGAGAAAGATAATAAGATAATAAATTTTAATTAATTAATTGGAGTAAAGGGTTGCTGAAAAATTGTAAAATAAGGATGCAAAAAGGGGGAGGTATGGGGAAGTCCGAGAAAGAAGGCTTATGAAAATGAGGTTATGAAATTATATCTGTGTATTTGTGTTTATTTTTGTTTGTCAATGTATGTATGTTGTTTTGTCTTAAAATTGGAAAATTAATAAAAATTATATATATATATATATATATATATATATATATATATATATATATAAAAAGAAATAGCGGAAGTAGACCAGATTTGTGGCATCTCATTATTATTATTATTAAAGCCTTCAGATGCCATTGGCTGAAGCCAAGTGAAAACCAGTGGCTCTGGGGAGCCAAGACAGACTTAAGGAACAGAGAGGGAATTGAACACTCAGTCCTTTTATGGAAATATTAACTCCTCGTTTCCCCCCAGGCTTTTAATTTGGAAAGGGTCATCCCCCCCATTTATTACTGTTACGCAACACTGCATGATTTGCAGTTAGCTACCGTCCCCCACTTTTTAAAATAGTTGTATCAAGTTATCTGCTTGACAGTTTACCACATTACTTTCCATTTATAAAGGTATGGCCTACCAGTGAATTTCCAAGCAATGCTAATTCAGCCCAACAAGAAGTCCACAAAGAGACTGAGAGACGTCCTTAATGCAGTCTTCAAACATCTGGATGAAGTAGCAGCAGCCAGTATAATGGATGTAAGTGTCTACTGAATGAAAAGTGCCATTTCCGCTCTGTGAGCGAATCACAAAAACTGGGGGGGGGGGTGAGGTGGGGGGTTGGACTAGATGACCCTTAGGATCCCTCCCAACTTGCAGTATATAATCTTACTCTCACCTAACCCCTAATGTACCTACCTGGGCAGTTTGGCACTAGTTACATTGTTGAATCTTTCTTCCCCAGACTTCTATGGACATTCCTGGCTTGCAGCTAGGCAATCAAGACTACTATCCTTATGTCTACTTCAAGATTGACCTCAGCATTCTTGAGTGCAGCTAATAATTGCCTGACTTGGGAGCATCATTTGTCCTCTAGCATTTTAGGATTCGGTTGTTCACGAGCAATGAAACTGACGTGGCAAGCACCTCTACTCCACGCTGCTTTTTTAAGAACCCAAGCTCTGAGGGGACCGTGCGATAGGCGCTTTTTTCATGCAGGAGGATTAAATAACTGTAAGCAAGTATTCATTTGTAGTTCCCAGGCTTTGCCTGCTTTTACAGATACAGTAATTTTTCCCTCTTCCATTTTGAAAGTATTAAGATTCTGGAGCCTCTTCTGATCATGTTAGAAAACATGCTTCACAAGGCAGTTGTGTTACAGTTGTATTTATTCTTCTTTTTTTGTAAATTGAAGTTCTGAACCAGGATTTTAAATAAAAATCAAGCACTATCCGATGGTTAAGATGATAAAAGTACTCCTTAAATCTGTAACATTTGGAATCAGTCAAAGGTACAAACTCTTGCATGAAAGTAAATCAGATTCTTAATTTTGGGGATGGGTGAGCTGTTTCAATGTAGGACTTGCAAATAAATAAGATACTTAATCCCTCCACTAATCTAATGTGTGGTGAAAAGGAGAAACTTGGCTGGCAATAGATTAATAAAATACAGTGCTGGAAAATCTAATCCATTTTGACAGTTTGGTGGAAGTAGTTTCTCTGACAAGGGCAGAGTATATGTGTCCCCTCTTACAGCCAAGTTCAAGATTAATCCCGAAGTCGAAGTAAATTCGTAACACATATTATAGCAGCCTCAATGTAACAATTAAGTCTGTACAGAATTTAAGAGTGGCAATATTGACGTTAGTAAATTTCTCAAAGGGTAATTGGCAGAAATAATACACAAAAGAGATAGCTCTCTATAGAAAGGCTGTCAAGTATTTCTTACCGGGAAGTTCTCTACTTCTTGCGGAAGAAAACATTGGTTTAATACTGGAAACCTAGATTCCTTTGCACAACCCCTCTGAGGGGAAAAAAAAAGCCAAACACTGTACATCAAATCAACCTGGATTACCTGGTTCTGTATCAGACAATAGGAACGATGTATTAGGAAACCTTTTCTTCCTGTGAAATAACCGCTAAGCAGTCACTGCAGATCAGCGCCTTTTCCGTATCGCCAGCATCAATGCAACATTACTCCTAGAAGAGTCCAACTCCAAATAACATCAATTTAAGAGTTATGCCTGCAACAGACATTCCCCCAGGACACCTTCAAGCAATATGGAGCTTCTGTAAACCTGTAAGGCTCCAAAAAGGTGAGATGAAACTGAAGTATCCTAAGTAAAATAGCTCCTCTGGTGCTGTTAAGCACTTACCGAGTGACACCAGAAACACTGTGCTGCTTATCAAAAGATAGTGCTGCATACAACGTACAACACTGACACTGTGTGTCAAAAATATTTGTTTTATTCTTTCATTGAAACGAAGGCTGGCATAACCTAGATTTGGGAGGGGGAGAGAATTAGATCACGTTTTAAAACTAGTTAAACAAAGTCTTGAGTCACGGTCAACCACATACCAGCTGGAGAAAAGCTAAACAGGAGTATTTCAATGAAAGATCAGCGGCGGCGTCTCCCCCCCCCCCCCCCCCGCAAATATCTGTTGCGCAGGATACAATCAATTTTACTCGATACAAAAAAAAATAATTCACAGAATTTTAAAGATGGGCTTTCTTGAGAGGCACACAGTTCACTTGCAACAGTGCTTACGGTAGCTGGCCGAGGGGGCTTCTCTCGGCAAAAAGGCCACTGGAGTATCCGTGGGATGCAAAGAGATGTTCCGTCAAACTACTGCTCAAAGTCTCTCAAGAAACAAAGTGTCTTCCTGCTCTCACAATTCGTCCTTCTGGGTATCCCAGTCATCGAGATCTACATCACTGAGATCAATATCCTCTTCGACTGGCAGCTGTAAGGCAACCAAGCAGAGTGTGAATCAAGTTTACAGGTATCCAAATGCGTCAACTGGTGTCTCCATGTGCTTCTTTGAACGAATTCAGAAACCGTGTGCTTGAACCATGACAGGAAGAAACACTCATGGCCAACACAAATAAGACTCTTAGCTATGCCAGCCATTGTTGCAGGAGACGTCTTTGCTTTAAAACAAAGGTTTAGCTACCTTTCAGTTTGTGCACCTCGACCAATACCCTTTTTAAATGTGTCCTCATATTAGAGGATATACTTATGCAATTTAACTAGAGCAAGAAGAGCCAAAGTGGTGCCTTTATGGCATTGTGGGCTACAACTCCAACCATCCACTTGCCCTTGGCTATACTGCCTGAGGCTGATGGGAGCTGAACTGCACCACGTTGGCAGCCCTTGAACAGACAGCTCACTCATACACAAAGATGTATGCAGCTCATTAAAACTTTGGTTCAGTCTTCCTGTGAACTTGCTTCACTCTCAATGCCATCAGCAAGGAGAAAACACTAACCAGAGAAATTTATAAACTGAAGTTAGCAGGTATACGGTATATTGAGAGTACTCTTTTATTTAGCACAATGGTTTGTTGCAAGAGTTTTGTTAATAGAGCATCAAACTCAGGGAAGTTGCCAAAACCATCTATAGCAGTATATGATTATAAGACCAAAAAACGGGTGGAAAGTTTTAAAAGAGAACTGCAATCAAAGAAATATGAAATAGACTGACTTCAAGCGGGGAGGGGGGGGGAGGTTTTCTGATGAGCTAAACAGCAGGAGATGTGGCAATACTATAGATCAGGCATGTCCAACAGGTCGATCGTGGTATTAAGTAAAGTGATCGCTTGTGTGGTCCTCAACAATTTCTGGCAATGACAATGGGTAGATCACAGCCAGTTTTTTTTAATACTGGGAGTAGATTGCAGTCTCTTGGAAGTTGGATATGCCTGCTATAGATGAATAATTAGAATTGGGATTTTAGCAAAGTCTATGACAGACAATGTAGTACTCCTTCAGATGTTGTGGACAACAACTCCATCAGCTGCAGACAGCATGGTCAATAGTGACAGATGGCTCGAGTTGTAGTCCAGCAACAAAAGGGGGGCACCAGGTTGGCTATCCATAGTCTACGTGAAGACAGAACAGATGTTTACAATGCTATTAAATCTGATCTGGTAACAGGCAGCCTGGGGGAAGACACCCCAGAACGCCCCATCCAAAATCACAAGCTATGGAGTGGATTCCAAAAGAGTACAGTTTATCCCCAAACAAGAACTAAAACAAAATGCTCTGATGTGCACAGTTCAATAAGGCACTTCTTACCTCGCCATCTTTGCCGTCCCATGGCTCTACTGTGTTAACTTTTGGGAAAGCCCCTCCACCTACAGGTGCTGTGGACCCTCGACCAACGGAGAGTTCCCTAAAAGGAGAAGGTTCCGTCATGTTTAGAATTTGCTTTTGTTTTTTTGAGTGGGTGAAAAAATACCAAACCATTAGCAAGTCTGAGATGGCATAATTGTTTTCCACCACCCAGTGGGCAATATATGGTCTCGTTTCATTTGCTGCACCTAAAAAACGGTTACCTAACACACTCAGAAGGTTTACACAAAACCAAGCACACATAACCTTTAAAGGGTTCATGTAAAAATTAGCTCTGATATAATGGGAAAATAAAAAGCAACTCTAAGAATGATTTTCAAGCATTCTTCTACCAATGCAAAAGAACAACTTGTGTCCAAAACTCGAGGGGAAAATGGTTCTTGCTGTTTGGATACCATCAAATGGAGCAAAACGTACGCAGATATTTCCGTACCTTAGGAACTCGTTAATTCCTTGCTCGCTGAAAGATCCTTTCAGCAGTGCAAATTTCATCTTCCGAGCGTTCACGGCTGCCATAGCTGGGTAGCCAAACCCTCCAATTCCAAAGGAGTTTTCAAGATCAGACTGAGCTCCAGCTTCCGTCCACAACCACCTGGGGGGCAAAAAAACCCACATCACCACCACTGTATATGAAGGTCAGTTCACATCTGTATGCCTTAAAAAAACTCGTTTTTCCTTCCTTTGCTTCGACATCTTGGTTAATGCTCATGAAATGGAACACCAAAGCAGGACAAGGGTGAGGGAGGGGGAGAAAGCTGGCTGGAGTGTGCAGTCATACAATCCACTCCTAATCCCTGATCCCCTGAACATAGGAAGTTGCCTTATCCTGAGTCAGAGCATTGCTCTATCTTGCAGTGTACTGACTAGCAACAGGTTCTGCTGGGTTTCAGGCAGGGAACTTTCCTAACTCTAACTGGAGAGGCCAGGGATTGAACTAGGACCTTCCACATGCAAGGCAAATACACTATCACTGAGTTACTGCCTTTCCCACGTGTTACATTCATAATAATAGCTGCCTTTGCATGTCTGAATGGGGCACGTTCTTTTGCAGAATACAAATGACCCGTCCACTAAAAAAGTAACAGGTCTGGCAGCATTTCTTCCCTTCTTTGCGTTTTGATGTGACTTACCCCCACATCTTCTTTTTGTATTTATCTGCCAATTTCAGCATGACTTCCAGGTAGGAGTTTCTACCTGCGGCTCCTGTTATGAGAAGACAGGGAAGGGCAAAAGTGTTTGAGGCACTTATTACAAACACGATTGGGGGGGGAGGGGAGGGGAGGGGAGGGGAGGGGAGGGACAACAAGTTTTTTCTCGCTTTTATTTACCTGTGTCAAGAATATGGGGCAAGACGGAAATGATGCATAGCTGGTGAGCATCGCAAGTTTGTTTCAGAACATCTTCATTGATGATCTGAGAGAGAGAGAAAAACACACACATGCCTCATCAGCCATGAAATTACTAATGGTTAAAGCAGGCGTGGGGAAACCTGTGTCACAGGCCTAATCTGGCCAAGCGCACTTCTTTATCTAGCTCCATCACTCTCCCCAAGACATGCTCCCTTGTCCCATCCCATTCTACAATGAGTTGGCCGTGCAGATGAGATCTACATGGCTCGTTTGCTTCATTTCATCAGATTATCAGGACAAGAATACCTCCAGGAGTTCAGGTGGTGGAGCATTATCTGAGAACAGGTCTAGAGCGCGAGCAACAATATCCGATTTTGTCCTTCCACCTTCGTAATCGACGGGCTCTTCTCCCTTCTGGAAGACCTTTATTGTCGGGAACCCACGGATCTGGGAGGTTTCAAATAGTAACAAATCAGAGCCACAAACCTGACAAAGCAGCGATAGCCACTGGGAGGCTACACACTTTCTACATAAAGCTGCTTTCCTGCATAGCAGGAGCGACGTCCGAGCACATATAGGTAAAGGTAAAGGGACCCCTGACCATTAGGTCCAGTCGTGGCCGACTCTGGGGTTGCGGCACTCATCTCGCTTTACTGCCCGAGGGAGCCGGCATACAGCTTCCGGGTCATATGGCCAGCATGACTAAGCCGCTTCTGGCGAACCAGAGCAGCACACGGAAACGCCATTTACCTTCCCGCCGGAGTGGTACCTATTTATCTACTTGCACTTTGATGTGCTTTTGAACTGCTAGGTTGGCAGGAGCAGGGACTGAGCAACGGGAGCTCACCCTGTCGCGGGGATTTGAACTGCCGTCCTTCCGTTCAGCAAGTCCTAGGCTTTGTGGTTTAACCCACAGCGCCACCCACGCCCCCCCCCCCCGAGCACATATGCCTGCATTTAAAAAATAATACTAATTCCTGGCATGGGATGTAAAAAACTGGTTGTCCTCTCACTGCTTGTTTTAAAATGCAGTACATTAACTCGCTGAAGCAAAGTGCTTATCAATAATGTATCTTTTAAACTCCCCCGCAAAACCCTAATCGAGACAACTTTCACATATTTTGAGGAAAAGAACACTGCTCTGCTCAACTCACCCCATAGCGGCTTGCTAACATCTGGTTCACTGTAGCATCTACAGCAGCCAATTTCACTTTTCCCTTTGTCTGCTCCTTCACTTCTGTTGCAGCTGCTGCCCATTCTGGCTCTAAGCTGTGGGAAGAAAGGTGGGGTTTTTGCGTGTTTGTTCCTTTTATTTTATTTTAAAGATCACTACTAATTAGCAGCGGCATCCAAAATCTTACTATTTTAAAGCACCTTTTGTCACAACTGCAAAAAGAGTGTGATTAAACCAGGGGTAAAAGCAAGGGGGGGGGGTCCCCTCAGGAGGTTGTCAGACTCCACCTCTACCACGAGTCCCAGCCAGCATGGCAAATGGTCAGGAATGAGGAAGAGTTGTAGTTCATAAATGTCTAAGGGCCACAGGTTCCCCACCCCTGCTCTGTAAGATATGAGCTTTCCAGATTTGTTTGTGGAGAACAAACAAGGGGACCGCACTGAAATCAAGAGAGAAAACCCCAGCATAAGGGAAGCAGAAGATGTTCATCATTTTCAGCTGTCACAAGCTGAGGAGCAATTTAGGCTGCAATCCTTTACACTGTCCATGCGTTCAGTTCCACTGCACTGGGGTTCACTTCTGAGCAGATGTGATACATAGGATTGTCCTTGCACCGGAGTACTAAATAAACATTTCAGACACCCGCCGAGAAATTTTGACTCTTACTTTGCACCTGTAGCAAGTAAACGGTGCCTTCAATCCACTTACTTTTTGCAGTGCCCGCACCAAGGAGCATAAAACTCTACCAGCCAGATATCTTCGCTGTTCAAGACGTTCTTATCGAAGGTGTCGTCCGTCAGGTCAATCACATCCTTTTTGCCTGAGCCACCGCTTTCCCGGCTGCTCTGTAGTTCAAAACACAAAAGGCCTCAAATTTAGTTTGAACGCATTTGCCGCAGTCTAGCAGTAGTCACTCCACATGGGCACATGGGGGTTGCAATTGTAAGCTACAAGTCTGTGGAGCGCTCTCTGCATGTGTCTATGCCAGAGCAGCCAATGTGGGGCCTTCCAAGTGTTGCTGAACTACAGCTCCCATCAGCCTTGGCCACTGGTCATGGTGGCCAGGGCTGATGAGAACTGTAATCTTAACATCATCTGGCAGGCGCCATGTTCGCTATCCTTGGTCTATACAGTGGTACCTCGGGTTAAGTACTTAATTTGTTCCGGAGGTCCGTACTTAACCTGAAACTGTTCTTAACCTGAAGCACCACTTTAGCTAATGGGGCCTCCTGCTGCTGCTGCTGCGCCGCGGGAGCACGATTTCTGTTTTCATCCTGAGGTAAAGTTCTTAACCTGAAGCCCTATTTCTGGGTTAGCGGAGTCTGTAACCTAAAGCATATGTAACCCGAGGTACCACTGTACTCTATGGCAGACACGTACAACACGTAGATAGTGAGGTGGATTTTGGTTGATCGCACTACGGTGGTATTTTGTGTGTGTGTCCTCTTTCCTCCTCAGAAAGAGAACTTTTGCCTCCCTCCCCCCCCCCCACCTTAAAGTCTCTCATTGGCTCTTAGTCCCGGCACTGCCATCCCCGCTCATATTCCCCATTAGTTGGCAGCCGTGCCAAGCTATGCAGCCTTCCTTTAATTTGCTGCCATCCCCATTGGAGGAGCTCTGGCTCAGAGGAAAACAAATTGGCTTTGTTCCCGGCGTAGAGGTCTTCGATGTCACCTAAACATTAGGAAGATTCCACCTAAACATTGGGAAGAACTTCCTGACAGTAAGAGCTGTTCGACAGTGGAATTTGCTGCCAAGGAGTGTGGTGGAGTCTCCTTCTTTGGAGGTCTTTAAGCAGAGGCTTGACAACCATATGTCAGGAGTGCTCTGATGGTGTTTCCAGCTTGGCAGGGGGTTGGACTCGATGGCCCTTGTGGTCTCTTCCAACTCTATGATGTCTGTCGATCAAGCGCCACTGATGCTTATCACTGGAGAATATACGTATGGTTAAGGCTGACCTGTTTTAATAACTTGTGTTTTATTTCTCCGGGCTGACTGCCAGGGTGACCAAGCGCTGCCAATGATTGGCTGAAAATGAGTCTCTTCTAGCCGCCTAGCAGGTTAGGTTGCGAGGCCTCCACCCGCCTCCTTTTCTACGCTTATTTATTTATTTAACTTGAATGACCTCGGAGGGGTGAGAGAAGGGAACGCTTCCTGAAGTCTAATGCCCAATAGCAGAACGGCCACGGAAGGAGTCGTGAGAGGCATTGACCAATGGCACTGGAGTACAGTTAGCAATCTGCCAGCCAATCAAATTCTGCTGCGTTAATCACTGTCTGGATTTGGCAAAGGAATTGGACTGTACCATTCACAGATAAGGGGGTTCTAGGCAGAGGGAGCAGTGGACTGTTCCATTCTCAAATTAAGGGGAATGAATTTAAGCACAAGCGAAAAAAGAAGATCCCGCAGAAGCAAATGAAGGATGGAAAAGCTGAATTGGTTTTCCTTCTTGTCTGGGTGCCTGGTAGCTCAAAGGCTGTCACACTTTCCAAAGCAGGTAGCATTCTGTCTTGCTGAGTTAAGACGATAAAGCTATATACACCATTATTATATTATCATCACCAGTATTACTATTAATAATGATTTGCTAGTCGCTGGCTGCAAACAGGACTTTTAAGAAATTTACCAGAGATGAAAAACCATAAACAGCAATTGCTTGGCTTGGGAACTAATACATGCAATTCTCATTTCCGAAACCTGGAAAGGGAAGATGTGATTCCTTGAGCTTTAAACTGAGGTGTAATCTTTGCACAGTCATAGTTTTTAAATCAATTATTTCAGAAGGCCTAGGCCCTATTGTAAAAAAAATTAGTGCCCAAAAGAAGTCCAAAACTTATCATTTTCACGACGAATGGGAAATTGAGTATTTCTTTGTGATGGTGAAAGACAAGTGTTGTTGTTTAATTTGTAACGCCTCAGTGTCCTTACCAAAAAAAAAAAAAAAAGGTAACTTGGAAAGCCACTATAATGCTCTCCACTGTAGTAAATTGCCTGTTGATTTTCCACTCAAAAGTGAAATACATAAACTTAAGCTCAAAGCACTTAAATCAAAATTAGCTGCTCAGCAACAATTACTAGCTAAATCCAGCTCACATTCTAACAATGCAACCATTTCATCCTTCAAGGTGAGCAATCTGATTGCTAAAAATTGCAAACCTTTCACCGAAGGGAGTGTTTGTGAAAGTGTTTTCTTGCAATAGCTGATAATCATTTTGAAGGTTTTAATTACAAAAAAGGAGATCACAGCTGCTATCCAAGATCATCGAGAAACACGGTTGTGCGCTGAATGGGGAAAAAATGTGTAAAAATATAAATGAACAGCTGTTGAAAGATGTGTCCAATTGTGTTGCTTTCTTTACTCCAAGTGGATGAATCTACAGAGATCAGCGACATGGCCCAGATGCTAGTTTTTATTCATATTATTTTTGAAGATTTCGGCACCAAAGAAGAACTACTTGGGATGGTTTCTTTAAGAGAAAGAACTACAGGTCAGGAAATATTTAATTCTTTCTATTCCTTCATCCTTGCTGCCATCACTACTGATGGAGTAAAAGGCATGACAGGTCAGGTTAATGGATTTATTGCCTTTTGTCAACAGCATGGCGATTTCCCTGACTTCCTTGCATATCACTGTATCATTCACCAGCAAGTTCTGGCAAGCAAAAGACTGAACGCAAAGAATGTCATGAACATAGCTTTTAAATTTTAAATTCAATTTGTGGAAAATCACTTCAAAGGCACCTTTTCAATCTCTCTCTTGAGGAAGGGCAACCAGAAGTAATTTTACACACAGATGGCTCAGTAGGCACAAATTTTTGCTAAGATTTCGAAGTTTGTTCAAAGAAATAATATCCTTTTTGAAGGAGAGGGGTGATGAGTACGCTCAGTTAGAAATTGAAGAGTGGTTGTTTGATCTGGCTTTCCTTGCAGATTTCAAGGAGCCAGTGTGGTGTAGTGGTTAAGAGCGGTAGTCTCGTAATCTGGTGAACCAGGTTCGCGTCTCCGCTCCTCCACATGCAGCTGCTGGGTGACCTTGGGCCAGTCACACTTCTTTGAAGTCTCTCAGCCCCAGTCACCTCACAGAGTGTTTGTTGTGGGGGAGGAAGGGAAAAGAGATTGTTAGCCGCTTTGAGACTCCTTAAAGGGAGTGAAAGGCGGGATATCAAATCCAAACTCTTCTTCTTCTTCACCACAGGTAAACTTACTGATATGAACCTAGTACTACAAGGTAAAGATAAATGCATTGGAGAGTTTATGAACACAGTTTCATCCTACAGAACCAAATTTAAGCTAATGATGGCTGACCTTACAATCAATACCTCTGATCACTTTTCCTAACATGCAAGACCACCTGAGGAAAAAATCCTGCCTTTGTTTTTCAAACAGAGAAGGTATGTGATCAAAATTGGTTCTGTTATTCAGGAGTTCAAAAAGAGATTTGGTGACTTCCAAAAAATTGAATCAATTGTAGAGTACATGTCATTTCCATTCAAATCCGATTTGGACATTAAAAGAAAATTGCAGTCACTATCAGTAAAAATTACTCATTGCGCAAACTAGCTCTTGAAAATGAGATACTAAGCCTGAAAAACGAAATTTTTCTGAAGGCCCGTGCAAGAGAAAAATGATTTTGGAGGTTTGTGCCTAGACAAAAATTTCCTAATTTTAGAAGATGCAGTAAAATTCTACACTCATGTTTTGGTTCAACTTATTTGCATGAATCTGCATTTTCATATCTAAAAATGATGAAGAGTAAGCAACGTTCCAACATGACAGATAAACACCTTAAGGATTCTCTGAAACTGGCTCTCACCCAGGATTTGCCTGATATCTAACAGATGGTTAACGAAATGCAAACCCAGGCCAGGTGTCACACTAACAACGGAGGCAAGCATGTATTTTAAAATATATATTGATTTATAATGAACTTTTCAGGTTTCATAGAAGCTGCTATCATTTCTTATTATTTTTTTATCATAGGTAAAGGTAAAGGGACCCCTGATCATTAGGTCCAGTCGTGGCCGACTCTGGGGTTGCGGCGCTCATTTCGCTTTATTGGCAGAGGGAGCCAGCGTACAGCTTCCGGGTCATGTGGCCAGCATGACTAAGCCACTTCTGGTGAACCAGAGCAGCACACAGAAACGTCGTTTACCTTCCCGCCAGAGCGGTACCTATTTATCTACTTGCACTTTGACATACTTTCAAACTGCTAGGTTGGCAGGAGCAGGGACCGAGCAATGGGAGCTCACCCGGTCGCGGGGATTTGAACCGCCAACCTTCTCATCGGCAAGTCCTAGGCTCTGTGGTTTAACCCACAGCGCCACCGCTCAGCCAAATATTATGTGTTTAAGTTGAGGAATAACAATGGGAGAGTGTGGTAGATCACTGCCAGTTTTTTTACACTGGGTAGTAGATCGCAGCCTACTTGGACATGCCTGCTCTATGGCATCTTTACAATTTAATTGATTTACAAATCTGCTTTCGTTCTTGTCTATTTTAACTAGGTTTATATGGCCATCCAACAGACCGTGTTATCTAGGCGGCTCACTTAGGACAAAAACAGCAGTATCAGAACTGTAGAAAGCGGCACAAAATGGTTCTTTTTGATAGAAAAAAATAAAAATAAATGGATGCAAAATAAAACAAAAACAACATAAACGATAAGCCTAGGTCGCAAAACATGTGAGTTATTTGAAAGGTATAGGTTAGAGGTAGCCAATGTGGTGCCACTCCACACCCCCCTCCCGGCCATGTCGTTGGGACTCCCAACACCAACCAGCCCCAGCCAGATTGGCCGAGGGTCAGGGATGATGGGGAGCTGTGATCCACCAACATCTGGTGAGTACCATTTTGGCCACCTGGCCCAGGTGAATAACTGGTTTTGGAAAGTCCATAAAGATGACAACTGATGGGACTTTTTACCTTGCAAGCCTTGAATGGGTGATGCCACTAAGATCCAGAAGCATTTCAATTCCATTCCCCCCCCCCCCCCGTCTGCTATTTCATTCTTTGCCAGCCATCAATCCCAAAACACACTTTTATTTCCCCCCACTTAACCTTCTGCTGTCGCTACTTCCCACCAAACTGTATTTTGATACTTATACAATATGCCACAAATACTTCACAGGCAAAGACCAATCCTGCTAGTTACTCAACGTGCATTAAGTTTGCCACGTGTGATTATGTTCTAGTTTTAAATGGGCAAACACACTGCATTGCTTTGCACTTTACAACAGCTTACCTTCCCAGACTTATTAAAATCCTTATACACTAAGCATTTTTTTTTTAAAATGCAGACCAATCCTCACCAAACTGCTCTCCAATTATAGCTTGAGGGATGTGCCTAGAAAACACATTCACGAAAGGAAACAATCTGTTGCTTCTTTCTGCCTGGACGTACCTGTTTTCCGTAGCTTTGGCCACCTCCTCTTCCACTAAGACGATCTTTCACCATTGACCGGACGGCACTTAAAGCAGCATCAACGATAGCATCGCTTGTCCTGCCCCCTGAGAACGTAAGGGAAAGACGGCAGAATGTTTAGACTGGCTCCATGTCAGATTCTGTCAGCATTGTCTTGTGATGCGATGGAGCCTTCCAACAGGCAGACTCCTCTGATCACTGCAGTGCTGCACTGCGAGAAAGCACAGATGCCAGAAGGAATGAGTCACAGATGAGATGCAGTGGAACATCCTGCCTCCTTGCAAGTAGGCTTGAAAACAGCCTTCTCTCAAGCCCAGTTACAATAAAGGAGGGTCAAAAGAACACAGCTGGGGAGGGAACAGCTACCCCTTCCTCTCTCAGCTGTGACTCCCTAACTACCACGCCCACTTCTGGCGATTTTAGTATAAGAAAATGAGAAGGTGTGATGATTACCTTTACAATACATGGCCTGATTAGTTAGGAAACAAGACGGGGCTGTAAGAAGTTTCATTTAATATGCTCATCAGTGAATCCCAAACTTGGGTTTGGTTTTCTTGAACTACAATTCCCATCATCCCTGACCACTGGCCCTGCTAACTGGGGTGATGGGAGTTGTAGTCCAAAAACAGCTGGAGACCCAAGTTTGGGAAACACCGAGTTAAGTGTATAAGACTCAACAATCCTAGTAAAAACCACCACTTTTACAGAAGTACCTTGGTAATCTTCTGGTCTGTTCTTGTTGGCACCAAATATCTTGATAGTGGGGAATCCTCTGACACCATACTGACCACCTAGGGAATTGTGTTTATCTGCATCCACCGCCCCAACTTTCACAATACCCTGCAAGAAAGAGACTTTCAGATGAGGTAGGATTGATCCATTTGAGAATGAAAACTAAGCACCACCTTTAAAATGGGGTTGAGAGGGGTTAATAGGGTTCTATGTAGGATGTCACACATTAAATTTTGCCCAGATGAATGTGGTAAGTCAGGGAATCTGCTCATGAACACAGAGTATGCGATTGCCTTGAACATTAATAAAGCTGATTTCAATTAAGGGCTATTTCCTAAGAGAGTAATTTTTTCCAAGTTCCAAAAATGAGAAATAAAGCTGTATGAAACTGATTCTCCATTTAAATGTAATCAGAGGAATGATGCATTGATGGGGACAGTCTTGAAAGGATTTGTATTCTGAAACACAGGGTCAAATTTTAGTAAGTGTTAACCATCCTGATCACAGGATAACATGATGGAGAAGATCTAGAACAGGCTTCCTCAAACTTGGCCCTCCAGATATTTTGAGACTACAATTCCCATCATCCCTGACCACTGGGTCCTGCTAGCTAGGGATCATGGGAGTTGGAGGCCAAAAAAACATCTGGAGGGCAGAGTCTGAGGAAGCTTCATCTACAATAATATAGGTATTGCTACAATGATGCCATTAAGGTAAGAAGAATTTAAGATGAAATAAAAGTACAATGGACACTCGGGTTGCGAACGTGATCCATGCAGGATGCACATTTGCAACCCACATCTGCACACGCACGGGTTGCGATTCAGTGCTTCTGTGCATGTGCAAAGCGCGATTTAGCGCATCAGTGCATGCACGACTGCCGAAACCCGGAAGTAACCCATTCTGGTACTTCTGGGTTTTGGTGGTCTGCAACCTGAAGCGTTTGTAACCCAAGGTATGACTGCACTGCTTAGTAGCATATAGTCTTGGGGGTGGCCCACTTCAGACAATGTAACAACTCTAAGGAATTATGGTTTATTGTAGCAAGAACAAGCAACAAGCTAAAGCACTCCCTTCGCTTCTCCTTGCACACCCAGCAGCAAAAGGGGACTTCCTAGTTTTGTTGAGCTGCATCTGACTCGGGAAACTGTGGTTTGAATGCTCCCTTACAAACCAGGGTGATCTTCTGTATGAAACGGGACATCGCACACGCCACTTTTGCAATCGCAAAACTGTCAGGTTAAGGCTCCCGAGTGTTTAAAATGAAGATTGCAAAACAATATGCTTGTTCAAAGCAAATAAGAAACGCGTGTTACAAAAGGCAGCCACCTTCCAAACACAAAGAGAGAGAAAGGCCACAACAGTGCCGTAGGGCACGTGCTTTTCCAGGTCCATGCCCCGGCAGGGCTGCAAACACTCCTGTCCAAAACCCTGGAAAGTAGCTGCCAGTCAACACAGACTGGCCTCTCCCAATCTCCAAATGCCTTGGACTACAACCCACATCATCCCATGCTAGCATGGCCAATGGAATCAGGGACAATGCCACCAGGTTACAGAAGGCTGCGCTAGAAATGTCATGTTGCGGTTACTCACTTTCAGTGCTGTTGCAGCTTTCTTCCATTCAGGTGTCAGTCTTTGGCAGTGGCCACACCTTAAAAGGGAAGAAGAAAACACACACACAGATTTAAGAACTCTTTTGAATCCCAGGTGCACAGGAATCCAGCCACTTAGAATATTTTGCAGGAACAGGGAACACAAAGAACATTCATTGAATTTCAAGCAACACCACAGGTTTCCATTTGTTTTATAGTTTGGTATCAGTGCGTCCGTGGCAAGTGGAGACACGGAGTGTGGGTGCAGCAGGAGCTGATGTGGCAGGCTGGTTTTTGTGTCTGTCTTTAGTGTTGATAAAGTGGGGGGGGAGCAAACAAAACAGCAGAGGCAGCTGGGATGGCGCCATTTACAACCACCTTATAAATCAGGTGTGTTGCAAAGGTTGAGAGGAGAGATGGCAGCAGGGCCAGCTCTATGAGAAGCAGCCAGTTGAAGGGGATGCCAAGCCAGATGGTAAAGGAGGGGTAAGAATGATGAGGCTTGATGGCTACAGAAACAGAGATAGAAAGAGAGAGAATGAAACCCAGGCTCCGTCTGGCCTCACTATTATAGTCAGCATGACCTTGACAGAAAGAGACAACAGAACCAGTTTAAACCAGCTGTACTCAGCTTCTCAGAAGGAATAACCCAAACATCAGTAACCTTCTGCTTGCTCCTTTCACACAGAGAACATTGTCGAATGCGGAAACAAGTTTGCTGTAGCGCTGTGTGCGATAGTCAGTGTTTTTATTCACCCCCCCCCCATAAAATGCTCAACATCTCAGGTCAGGCCCCCCTAAAAAAAGCTCAATAAGTCTTGCCCCCCCCCGAAAGCTCAACAACTCTGGCCAACGCCCCTGCCTAAAAAATGCACTCTCCTCCCTCCAAAGACAATGGGTAGATCACTGCCAATTATTTTATACTGGGAGTAGATCGCAGTCTCTTGGGAGTTGGACATTCCTGGTTTAGAATGACCAGAACCCTCCCTGCCATGATGGAGAATGCAGATCAAACCCTCCTGGCTCATCAGGTGAGTGAGGAAGAGGCAATGCAGGGATCAGCTGAGGAAGGGGGTGCTCTGTGCTTTATGTGTGGGTGATGTCATGTATTCATGGGGTGCCCCACCCATTGCGAATATGCAGCCTCCAGAGGAGTGGCTAAGGGTGATTATAGCTGTCATTCTCGGAGGAGGGGAAACCAACTGTTGACCTATACATATGCTCAACATTTGTGGAGGAAAAATGACAACACCACTGGCCACACTCTACAAATATGATGCACTGGCTGTAAGCAACTAAGAACTCTAAACAGACAAGGTCCCCATACACCAACTCTCACTTTTTATTGGTGTGCAACTGGCCACTGAGGGAACATGGGCAGCAAGAAAATGAAGACTGAAAGTTGCAGCCCTGCTCCTCACTCACACATAAGAGCTTGATGCCCTTCAGACATTTTGGACTACAACTCCCATCGGCACCAAGCTGGTGAATGTTGGTGCAGACAGAACACACCCCAACAGTAATTATTTGCCAGAAGATGTGGCTCAATCGTTACTCACCATGGTGCATAGAACTCTACGAGCCACAAACTGTCGCTGTGGATGACCTCTTTGTGGAAGTTTGCAGGTGTCAGCTCTATAACATCGTCGCTGGGAGAATATAAGCCGTTGACAGCAAGGAAGAACGAGCAGCTTACGATTCCTAAAATGCAAAATTTGAACAAAAGTCAATATCCTTTCAGAGAGACAAGCATCACCGTTGCTGCTTTTATGGCAAAGAGAATTCATGCGTGTTAAAGCAAGGGGGGAAAGTGATGCCAGAGAGCACCACCAACCCCAACAGGAGAAGAATTGTTATTAGGCTACATGACACACCCATGCCCCACCTTTGCCATTAATTTGGTGCTGCCTCTCTCTTCACACAACCACAGTCACCAGAGCTCAAAGCACAAGGGGGGCTTCCAACTGGTTTGTGTCACATACATTGTGTGCCCTTTTACAGGTTAGCAGGTCTTGTACGCGGCCTGACAACACATCATTCTATAGTTTGGTGCTGTACAGAGATAATTCTCCTGATGGCTTATTCTTTCATGGAGTCCAAGTCAGGGTTCTGTAAAAACTGGATTCACTCCAGCTCAGGCTGCAATCCTCTTAAGACACAACAGACATGCACAGATGTGTGTTGTATCTCAAGCTTCTTGGAACTCAAGGCACTATGCACTTCTGCTTCCAGTGTTGACTGCACCAACCGGCACAATTTATCACACCACATATTTCACCAGTATGCATTTGCAGTGGCTTTATTCCAATAAAAATGGCTGTTAATTAAAAAACTGTAGTTCATTACTAGAATAATATGCCTAACATGCCTTCCTGCCTTTCTTTCTTTTTTTAAAAAAAGGACAGCAATAAAACTACCTCTGACTTAAGCAATAAAACTCCTAGCCCTTTTGCAAAGCTAAGCAAGGTCTGGTATGGTTTCAAATTGGATGGAGAACCATGTGTTGAGATTCCTGCACAGCAAAGTATTATCCCTTGGGGGTCCCTTCCAACCCTACAATTCTATGTTCAGCACCACATCCCATTTGAAAAAATCCAGTCTTTAGTACGTATGTATTAGTAGAGCCCAGGGTAATTGTTTGCAGCCCACAAGAAGACCTTCTTAAACAAGCAATGCAAAGAAATAGAGGAAAGCAATAGAATGGGAAGAACCAGAGATCTGTTCAAGAAAATTGGAGATATGAAAGGAACATTTCGTACAAAGATTTCCATAATAAAGGACAAAAGTGGAAAGGACCTAACAGAAGCAGAAGACATCAAGAAGAGGTGGCAAGAATACACAGAGGAATTATACCAGAAAGAAACGGATGTCTCATATACCCCAGGTAGTGTGGTTGCTGACCTTGAGCCAGACATCCTGGAGAGTGAAGTCAAATGGGCCTTAGAAAGCACTGCAAATAACAAGGCCAGTGGAAGTGATGGTATTCCAGCTGAACTATTTAAAATTTTAAAAGATGATGCTGTTAAGGTGCTACACTCAATATGCCAGCAAGTTTGGAAAACTCAGCAGTGGCCAGAAGATTGGAGAAGATCAGTCTACATCCCAATCCCAAAGAAGGGCAGTGCCAAAGAATGCTCCAACTATCGCACAATTGCACTAATTTCTCACGCTAGCAAGGTTATGCTTAAAATTCTACAAGGAAGGCTCAAGCAGTATGTGGACCGAGAACTCCCAGAAGTGCAAGCTGGATTTAGAAGAGGCAGAGGAACCAGAGACCAAATTGCAAACATGCGCTGAATTATGGAGAAAGCTAGAGAGTTCCAGAAAGACATTTACTTCTGCTTCATTGACTATGCAAAAGCCTTTGACTGTGTCGACCATGGCAAACTATGGCAAGTTCTTAAAGAAATGGGAGTGCCTGATCACCTCATCTGTCTCCTGAGAAATCTCTATGTGGGACAAGAAGGTACAGTTAGAACTGGATATGGAACAACTGACTGGTTCAAAATTGGGAAAGGAGTACGACAAGGCTGCATTTTGTCTCCCTGCTTATTTAACTTATATGCAGAATTCATCATGCGAAAGGCTGGGCTGGATGAATCCGAAGCCGGAATTAAGATTGCCGGAAGAAATATCAACAACCTCAGATATGCAGATGACACAACCTTGATGGCAGAAAGTGAGGAGGAATTAAAGAACCTTTTATTGAGGGTGAAAGAGGAGAGTGCAAAATATGGTCTGAAGCTCAACATCAAAAAAACGAAGATCATGGCTACTGGTCCCATCACCTCCTGGCAAATAGAAGGGGAAGAAATGGAGGCAGTGAGAGATTTTACTTTCTTGGGCTCCATGATCACTGCAGATGGTGACAGCAGCCACGAAATTAAAAGACGCCTGCTTCTTGGGAGAAGGGCAATGACAGGCCTAGACAGCATCTTGAGAAGTAGAGACATCACCTTGCCAACAAAGGTCCGTATAGTTAAAGCTATGGTTTTCCCAGTAGTGATGTATGGAAGTGAGAGCTGGACCATAAAGAAGGCTGATCACCGAAGAATTGATGCTTTTGAATTATGGTGCTGGAGGAGACTCTTGAGAGTCCCATGGACTGCAAGAAGATCAAACCTCTCCATTCTGAAGGAAATCAGCCCTGAGTGCTCACTGGAAGGACAGATTGTAAAGCTGAGGCTCCAGTACTTTGGCCACCTCATGAGAAGAGAAGACTCCCTGGAGAAGCCCCTGATGTTGGGAAAGATGGAGGGCACAAGGAGAAGGGGGCGACAGAGGACGAGATGGTTGGATAGTGTTTTCGAGGTTACCAGCATGAGTCTGACCAAGCTGCGGGGGGCAGTGGAGGACAGGAGTGCCTGGCGTTCTCTGGTCCATGGGGTCACGAAGAGTCGGACACGACTAAACGACTAAACAACAACAATCCTGCTCATCAGCAGTTGTAGTTGGCCCCATGAGCACGATTCCAGGATAAAACAGTTAATGGGTTTCACATGAGTGAGCTACATGGACAAATCATTCCAACATATACCAACCAACAGGTCATTTTATGAAGACCTAAAAGAACTTTGCCTGCTAGCATTAATCTCTTCCAAAACCTGAGTCCAGAAGAAAAGAGTGGGGTGTGGGTGTGTTTAAACATGTAGCTGTTATCCACAGCAAAGCAGACTGACCATCCTTGTTCTTTCTATTCTTAAAACTAGCAAAGGGTCTGTTTTAACATGTGAAAAGAGATGCCTTTGCAAAAGCAGGTAGCACCAAGCCATTTCCACCTCACCCCCCTTTTTAACAAGATCTCATCACAGAAAATTGGAATGTCTGCTCTATGCGTTGCATTTTTAGGAGTATTTGCCTAGCTTGACATACCTAAGAGGGATCACCGCACTGGATAGGCTGACGACTTGAGATGACACACCTTCCACCTCATAATTTTTACGTTTGCTTAGGAGTAGGGAGACTACTTGCACTGTGCTAACAATGAATATACACTCAAGAGCAGAGGTAAGCAACCTAAGGCCCAGGGGCCGGATCCGGCCCACGGACGGTCCAGGAGTCAATGTGTTTTTACATGAGTAGAATGTGTCCTTTTATTTAAAATGCATCTTTGGGTTATTTGTGGGGCCTGCCTGGTGTTTTGACATGAGTTTTGACATGTGCTTTTATTTAAAATGCATCTCTGCGTTAATTGTGGGGCATAGGAATTTGTTCATCCCCCCCAAAAAAAAATAGTCCGGCCCACCACATGGTCTGAGGGACAGTAGACTGGCCCACAGCTGAAAAAGGTTGCTGCTCAAGAGGTTGAGAACTTATATCAAAATAAGAAAGTGCAAGCAGGACCAAAGCAACCATTATGTGGTATGCTTCTTGCCTACTGGCTAGAGCACCCTTTCTCAACCATCTGGGTCCCCGGATGTTGTTGGACTACAGTTCCCATCATCCCTGACCCCCCCACTAGCTAGCAATGATGGGAGTTGTAGTCCAACATCTGGGGATCCAAGGTTGAGAAAGGCTGGGCTGAAGCATTGGCCTAGGGAGGACCAGGTTCAAAACCCTGTTCAGCCATGAAGCTCACTCTAGACCACCCATCAGCCAAAGCTACCTCACAGGGTTGTTGCAAGAATGAACAGGTATGGGGAGAAATCATGTACGCAGCCCTGAGAGCTCCTGGGAGGAAGGGTGGGACAAAAAAATGCATATAATACAGTACACTCATGATCTTTCACAGCAAAGCCCTAAATCAGGCATCCCCAAACACCACCCTCCAGGTGTTTTGGGACTACAATTCCCATCACCCCTGACCACTGGTCCTGTTAGCTAGGGATGATGGGAGTTGTACTCCCAAAACACCTGGAGGGCTGAGTTTGGGGATGCCTGCGCTAGACAGACCATTGGTTTGACTCTGTAATAGGCTGCTTCCTAGGTTCCTGCTCTAAGGAAAACCCCAACCAGAAGCAAAAAAAAAAAAAAAAAAAGGATACTTGAGCTTTATTTTAAAACGTAGTTCAAAAGAAAGCAATTTGGCGCACCCACTCCCATGATCCAAAATATTGAGCACTCCCATGATCTAAAATATTGATCACTCCCATGATCCAAAATATGGATCACTTCCATGATCTAAGATATTGATGACTCCCATGATCCAAAATATTGATGACTCCCATGATCCAAAATATTGATCACTCCCACGACCCAAAATATTGATCACTCCCACGATCCAAAATATTGATCACTCCCATGATCCAAAATATTGATTCTGGGCACGGTATAGAAACCACGACCCGTTTTCAGCCTGGACAATAGAGCTGGCTTCTTCCACCCACCCAAACCACAGACGCCCAACAGGCCTGCGCTTCCCCCATATCCTATTAATAAGCTTGCAAATACCCCCAATCCTCCCCGACCTTGCAATTAATTAAAGCCCCTGCACCTCTTTCCTACCCCACCACCCACGCGCGCCCCTTACCAAGCAGAAACAGCCTCATGCCGAACGCGCCCATGTTGCACTCTTAACAAGCTCCTGCGCTCTCTGTCCACGCTCCTGCGACTTCCCCTCCGGTTAAGGGCATCCAAAGCTTCGCCGATTCCAGCCGTGGCCGCCGCTCATTGGCGCTCCCGACGTTCCCTCTTTTGCATAGCCAATGGGAATCGGACGGATCAACGCCACCGAGAGAAGGTTCGGCAGGGAGGAGCTAACCCCGTTCGGGAGAAAGAAAGAAAAGAAGAGCCGCGAGGGGGAGGAGCCGGCGCGAAGATCCGCTTCCTCTAAGCCATAGAGTTAAGGGAAGGAGGAAGGCGCCCGCCGCCACCTGCAAGCGCAGGGTTCTTTTCAATGGTGGTGGTGGGGTCCCCCCCTACGCTGTGGGTTTCTGGATCCCGCGACAGCCCCTATCTACATCACTGTTGGCATCAGTATGTTAAAGGACGCCTCCTTGGTCTGTTTTTGTTTGGGGTCGGCTCCAAGTGCAGCTGCAAGATCTCTTAATCATGAGGCTAAATCCCATTATAGTGGTAGTTACAGGTAGGTAGCCGTGTTGGTCTGCCGTAGTCGAAACAAAATGAAAAGATTCTTTCCAGTAGCACCTTAGAGACCAACTAAGTTTGTTATTGGTATGAGCTTTCGTGTGCATGCACACGTATCTGAAGAAGTGTGCATGCACATGAAAGCTTATACCAATAACAAACTTAGTTGGTCTCTAAGGTGCTACTGGAAGGAATTTTTTCATTTTGTTTCCATTATAGTGGAAATCTCCTTTTCTAGATGAGGTCACACTCCCTTACGGAAGGAGGGTTACTCCTTGGCCCACCACCTTATGTTTTGAGCATCGGGTGGCAGTGGTGCATTTTCACACTTTGTTGTTGTTTAGTCGTTTAGTCGTGTCCGACTCTTCGTGACCCCATGGACCAGAGAACGCCAGGCACTCCTGTCCTCCACTGCCCCCCGCAGCTTGGTCAGACTCATGCTGGTAACCTCGAAAACACTATCCAACCATCTCGTCCTCTGTCGCCCCCTTCTCCTTGTGCCCTCCATCTTTCCCAACATCAGGGTCTTCTCCAGGGAGTCTTCTCTTCTCATGAGGTGGCCAAAGTACTGGAGCCTCAGCTTCACAATCTGTCCTTCCAGTGAGCACTCAGGGCTGATTTCCTTCAGAATGGAGAGGTTTGATCTTCTTGCAGTCCATGGGACTCTCAAGAGTCTCCTCCAGCACCATAATTCAAAAGCATCAATTCTTCGGCGATCAGCCTTCTTTATGGTCCAGCTCTCACTTCCATACATCACTACTGGGAAAACCATAGCTTTAACTATACGGACCTTTGTTGGCAAGGTGATGTCTCTACTTCTCAAGATGCTGTCTAGGCCTGTCATTGCCCTTCTCCCAAGAAGCAGGCGTCTTTTAATTTCGTGGCTGCTGTCACCATCTGCAGTGATCATGGAGCCCAAGAAAGTAAAATCTCTCACTGCTTCCATTTCTTCCCCTTCTATTTGCCAGGAGGTGATGGGACCAGTAGCCATGATCTTCGTTTTTTTGATGTTGAGCTTCAGACCATATTTTGCACTCTCCTCTTTCACCCTCAATAAAAGGTTCTTTAATTCCTCCTCACTTTCTGCCATCAAGGTTGTGTCATCTGCATATCTGAGGTTGTTGATATTTCTTCCGGCAATCTTAATTCCGGCTAGGGATTCATCCAGCCCAGCCTTTCGCATGATGAATTCTGCATATAAGTTAAATAAGCAGGGAGACAAAATGCAGCCTTGTCGTACTCCTTTCCCAATTTTGAACCAGTCAGTTGTTCCATATCCAGTTCTAACTGTAGCTTCTTGTCCCACATAGAGATTTCTCAGGAGATAGATGAGGTGATCAGGCACTCCCATTTCTTTAAGAACTTGCCATAGTTTGCCATGGTCGACACAGTCAAAGGCTTTTGCATAGTCAATGAAGCAGAAGTAAATGTCTTTCTGGAACTCTCTAGCTTTCTCCATAATCCAGCGCATGTTTGCAATTTGGTCTCTGGTTCCTCTGCCTCTTCTAAATCCAGCTTGCACTTCTGGGAGTTCTCGGTCCACATACTGCTTGAGCCTTCCTTGTAGAATTTTAAGCATAACTTTGCTAGCGTGAGAAATTAGTGCAATTGTGCGATAGTTGGAGCATTCTTTGGCACTGCCCTTCTTTGGGATTGGGATGTAGACTGATCTTCTCCAATCTTCTGGCCACTGCTGAGTTTTCCAAACTTGCTGGCATATTGAGTGTAGCACCTTAACAGCATCATCTTTTAAAATTTTAAATAGTTCAGCTGGAATACTATCACTTCCACTGGCCTTGTTATTTGCAGTGCTTTCTAAGGCCCATTTGACTTCACTCTCCAGGATGTCTGGCTCAAGGTCAGCAACCACACTACCTGGGGTATATGAGACATCCGTTTCTTTCTGGTATAATTCCTCTGTGTATTCTTGCCACCTCTTCTTGATGTCTTCTGCTTCTGTTAGGTCCTTTCCACTTTTGTCCTTTATTATGGAAATCTTTGTACGAAATGTTCCTTTCATATCTCCAATTTTCTTGAACAGATCTCTGGTTCTTCCCATTCTATTGCTTTCCTCTATTTCTTTGCATTGCTTGTTTAAGAAGGTCTTCTTGTCTCTCCTTGCTATTCTTTGGAAATCTGCATTCAGTTTCCTGTATGTTTCACGATCTCCCTTGCATTTTGCTTGCCTTCTCTCCCCCGCTATTTGTAAGGCCTCGTTGGACAGCCACTTTGCTTTCTTGCATTTCCTTTTCATTGGGATGGTTTTCGTTGCTGCCTCCTGTATAATGTTACGAGCCTCCATCCATAGTTCTTCAGGCACTCTGTCCACCAAATCTAAATCCTTAAACCTGTTCCTCACTTCCACTGTGTATTCATAAGGGATTTGACTTAGATTGTATCTTACCGGCCCAGTGGTTTTTCCTACTTTCTTCAGTTTAAGCTTGAATTTTGCTATAAGAAGCTGATGATCTGAGCCACAGTCAGCTCCAGGTCTTGTTTTTGCTGACTGTATAGAGCTTCTCCATCTTTGGCTGCAGAGAATATAATCAATCTGATTTCGATGCTGCCCATCTGGTGATGTCCATGTGTAGAGTCGTCTCTTGTGTTGTTGGAAAAGCGTGTTTGTGATGACCAGCTTGTTCTCTTGACAGAACTCTATTAGCCTTTGCCCTGCTTCGTTTTGATCTCCAAGGCCAAACTTGCCAGTTGTTCCTTTTATCTCTTGACTCCCTACTTTAGCATTCCAATCCCCTATAATGAGAAGAACATCCTTCTTTGGTGTCACTTCTATAAGGTGTTGTAAGTCTTCATAGAATTGGTCAATTTCAGTTTCTTCAGCACCAGTAGTTGGTGCATAAACTTGGATTACTGTGATGTTAAAAGGTCTGCCTTGGATTCGTATCGAGATCATTCTATCATTTTTGAGATTGCATCCCAGTACAGCTTTTGCCACTCTTTTGTTGACTATGAGGGCCACTCCATTTCTTTTACGGGTTTCTTGCCCACAGTAGTAGATATGATGGTCATCCGAACTGAATTCACCCATTCCCGTCCATTTTAGTTCACTGATGCCCAGGATGTCAATATTTATTCTTGCCATCTCATTTTTGACCACCTCCAACTTACCCATGTTCATGGTTCTTACATTCCAGGTTCCTATGCAATATTTTTCTTTACAGCATTGGACTTTCCTTTCGCTTCCAGGCATATCCGCAACTGAGCGTCCTTTCGGCTTTGGCCCAGCCGCTTCATCAGCTCTGGATCTACTTGTACTTGCCCTTCGTTCTTCCCCAGAGCCCCTGAGGGGCTCATCTTCCAGCGTCATAACTTTTATATGCCTGTTGTCTTTGTCCATGGAGTTTTCTTGGCAGGGATACTGGAGTGGCTTGCCGGTTCCTCCTCCAGGTGGATCACGTTTGGTCAAAACTCTCCACTATGACCTGTTCATCTTGGGTGCCCTGCTCGGCATAGTTCATAGCTTCTCTGAGTTCTTCAAGCCCCTTCGCCACGGCAAGGCAGTGATCCATGAAGGGGATTTTCACACTACTTGTCACATTTGCACCAGATACTAGCTTCCTCGCCTCAAAGAAGCATGGGAACTTTCAAAGTGTGAGATGGCCCTGGGTCTTATATACCTTAGGTGCCTTAATACATATACAGTGGTACCTCGGGTTAAGTACTTAATTTGTTCCAGAGGTCCGTTCTTAACCTGAAACTATTCTTAAGTACCACTTTAGCTAATGGGGCCTCCTGCTGCTGCCGCGTTGCCGGAGCATGATTTCTGTTCTCATCCTGAAGCAAAGTTCTTAACTCGAGGTATTATTTCTGGGTTAGCGAAGTCTGTAACATGAAGCGTATGTGACCCGAGGTACCACTGTACTGTACAGGGTGTTCGAAAAGTAAGTATTACACCTTTGGCCAATGTAATACATATGGTAGGTGTATAGTTCCTTTTCGAATACCCTGTTTATCTTCTAACACCTTATGACGTTCCAGTGGGGCTCTCTGCTTGTGGTTCTGTTTGCTCAGCTCAGTTCTCAAGCAATACACACCAAAGCCTTTTCAGTGGTGGCTCCTTCTGTCTTGAACTTACTTTCTAGTGCACTCTGCAAATACTCCTTCCTTATATGCCTTCCATTGCATGGGCGTAACCAGGATTTTTGTTAGGGGGGGCAGCATTTTGTTGGGGGGGGGGAAAGAACTTTTGTTAGGGGGCAGAATCGACGTGATTGGTCAGTTAGTTAAGTATTTCTATCGTTTTACTTGATCAGGGGACAGCTGCCCCCCTCCGGCTATGCCCATGTTCCATCGTAATCCTATATATTTCTTACAGAGGCATTCGTTACCTGATGGCATCTTACTTGATGGATTCCTAGTTTTTTCTTCAGATCTATTAAACATGTTTTATGTTTACATTTTAGGGTTTTTTTTGCAATTTTCTTTTAATTCTGTTTTCTCTGTATGTTGCTTTGAGCACAGTTTCTATGGGAAAGCAATAGATAAACTTAATCAATGGGTGGTTTCCAAGCCTAGCATTGAAATGGCACTGAACTGGGCTTTAATTTTGCAAATGTACAATCAGCCTGACTTTATTTTTAGTCGCAAAGTGTTACAGCACTAAACAAAAAACAAAACAAAAAACCACGGAGTGGATAAATCTATTTGTTTGTTTTTAACGTATGCAATTGCAAAAGCTAAATGCATCCAAGCATTCAGTGTGCTCTGCAGCAGAAAGACGTATTTTGCCTGAATTGACACGTCATCCCTAACAGATTTGCTTCTGTACTAGAGGGAAAAGGTAATTGCTCTTTGGTTAACTGCAAGTGGTGGGTGGGCAGTGCAAAAGCTGCAAGTGGTGGGTGGGCAGTTCAAAAGCCTGGAGCAGCAAACAAAGAACACCAAAAGAGTAGGAACTGGTTCTTCGCATTTCTCCTGTAAAACTTCCAGAATTGAAGGTGATTGAGAGGTTAGATCAAGTATTAACAATTTATGAGCAACAGGTAGCAGTCCTGATTCCTATAAATACTATTCTAAAGCATTTGAACCACATGAAACGATCAAGTCAAACATTTGTTTCATTAAGCTTGTTTGTTCTGACCATGGCTTGGATGGCACATAATGCTAAACCAGGGTTAAGATTAACCATAGTTAAACCTAAGTTGTCAGACGATCACTTGGTTTATTACATCACAGAATAGTTAAAAGTACCAGTGGCAGCAGATGAATATTGAGAGCAGTTTGTAAAATTTTTTGGTGCACTCCACTTGTGGATCTATAGCTATTGAGTGATGATGGTTCCTTAACCATAGTTAAGGAGGAGCTTCAGGTTTTAACATAAAACTAAGCTATGGCTAACGTTAACTAAAGTTTGTAAACCAACTGCGATTCTTGGTCAACAAGAGACAATTAACCATATTTAATAAACCATAGTTAAGCTGCTGCACTGGGTTCACATGTGGGCACGTGGAATGCTATGTTATAGTTCAACAAACCTAAGTTTAATAAACTGGTTTGGTGTCATGCGTGAACTTTCTCAGACCTCCCATCTCCCTAGCTGGAGGGGCTGGGGGCTGAACTTTCAGCCTTATGAACGCAAGATAAGTGCTCTGCCACTGAGCTATGAGCCTTCTATTGCCATCAAAGCGATTAACACACTGTGGCCACCAGAAACAGCTGCATGAGCTTTGCAACCCACAAATCCCACTTCAAAAGAAAATACTTGTCTTGAAATTGAGAAAACAAATGAGGAAGTGCTGCTCAAGAACAATCCATTACTGGTGGCAGTGGGCATGTGGAATAATTTAAAATAGTCTCTTTTCCACATGGCCATATACCGTATTTTTTGCTCTATAAGACTCACTTTTTCCCTCCTAAAAAGTAAGGGGAAACGTATGTCCGTCTTATGGAGTGAATGCAGGCTGCGCAGCTATCACAGAAGCCAGAACAGCAAGAGGGATTGCTGCTTTCACTGCACAGCGATCCCTCTTGCTGTTCTGGCTTCTGAGATTCAGTATATTTTTTTTCTTGTTTTTCTTCTCCAAAAACTAGGTGCGTCTTGTGGTCTGGTGCGTCTTATAGACCGAAAAATACGTGTGTGTGTATATATATATATCTGAGAGATTGGTTCTGTACAACACACCCAATGTTTATTGCTTATAGCCATAAGTTATTGTGTACAATACAGATAAAAGAAAAATGTCTGAAAACACATGCAATTAAGTTTCTAATTAACGGCACACAAACCATGACAAAGGTAACTCCTGGTTGACAACGTCTTACTTGTTAATGGTGGAGGATACAAATGCAGTTCACTGCCACATTATTCAAGAAACCTGTATGAGTTTTCTTTGGGGAAGCTGAAACAGTGCGATTTGGCAAGATCTGTGTTCAGATTCATCTGGGAGTAGACAAACCATTATATCTTGTGTAGACCAGTGCATTGGGACACATGGTGAAATGACAGTTTAATTGTAGCATAGGCACAAAGTAGAGAAAACAGTAAATAATTTACATAAATGAAGCCAGTTCCACAGATGCATTATCTCTATATCACGGCAGTATGCATACATTCTAAAGAGGTAGTGGTAATCTGCTGAAATCTTAAGTTCAGCTGTGAGAAAATAATGTTCCATAGGTACCTTCTGACTTGATGATCTTTTTATTGGTAGCACACCACTAAGAAGAATATTATGCTGTTAATTTGCTTTCCTACCTGTAACTGTATGGAAGTTGGTAATCTGCTCACATAGTCTCTAGTCTGAAGACCATGAACAGCTACATACACTCCCAGATTTGAATACAGCTGCATTTTATCTTGACAAATCTGTGCCGATTGCCCTGATCTTATTTTTCCATAGAAGCGTTTCTTCAGAACTCCTTGAGTCAGCCGTTTCATTTAATTTGCACCAATACAGAATTGTACTCTTGTTCATTCTTGATCCAGTTGAGCAGGTGTGGGCAACCTGTGGCCATCCATATGTTGCTAGACTACAGTTCTTTCCATACCTGACCATTGGTCAGGCCGACTGGGACTGATGGACACTGTTGTCCAACAATCCAGCTGAAGAAAGGTGTGTGGAGGGAGAAAGGTGTGTGGAGTCATAGGACCTACCAGCAAACCATTATACGGAGAACAATTCTGTAGGAACGTAAGAACGTAAAACCTCAAGCAGGACTCAAGCATGAGAGCCCTCTCCCCTCCTTCACTACTCCACCCACTCCTCAAAAAAGGCATTCAGGGAAAAAAACTAGTTGTTGACAAAGTGCTGTAGGCTCATCTCATTTTTTATCTACAGCAGAATGTAAGTTATTAACAGTCATTAGACTTCTGCGCTCTCCAGATTAAAAAAAATCATTGTTTTTCTCATCACTGTTATTGCTACAATCATTTTTTGGGAAAGATTTTTTAAATTTATCATGTTGCCATTTCTTTAAAAGCAGGTATCTGGTATCCTTTTGATGAGGTGGAATGAACCTCTTTCAATCCTTATTGGACACTCTCGTAAAGCGCCGTACCAATTGCCGAAAGCCAGCTCTTCACGTTTTAATTGCTAACTCACGAAAGCCAAATGACACAAATTGGCACATATCCTAAGATGTATTAAGTTTGTCTCAGTGCAAGCCAGTAATATTTCATCACAGGTAGCATTGTGGAACATCCAAATAGGTTCGAGGTCACAACTACTGGCTCAGCATTAACCTGTAAGAAGTTTGGTGGTTTTTTTAACCCCCATTTGGGCGATATTTGGACCATGAACCAGCATGGTTTATCTTCACCCAGCAGCTGGGACTGTGCTGTTAGTTACTAATATGAAAGCATACAAGCATGAAATACATTTTTTTGGTTGTGATAATGCTGTTCTTTCAGAAGATTGGAATTTTTAAGACCCCAAGGTACTATTTCTTTCCATTTCCAATTCCATGCACCAAGTAGGTCCCAATGACTTATTTCTGGCTCCACATCTCTGTAGTAAACACACAACACAGGCCTGGCTTTGATGCAAGAGGAGCCTGCAGTTTTATTCATTCATAAACCTGTACATCTGATTCAAGCAAAATATTGCATTTGTTTGTGATCTTCCATTTCTCTGCTTCCAGGGACAGCTCCAGAGACAGGTTTGGACTTGCAGCATCAATTTTCCCCTGCAGGGCTGGGAGATCAGTTAGGTTGATCCTCTCCCAGAAACTGATAGAATCTGATAGATTTCTGACTGCTCTGGGGTTTTACCCCCCAGTGGATAGAGCTGGTTGAGGTTGTGGTTTCACTATGGAATTGCGAGGCTTGTAGGGTCATTGACACGATTGCTGCTGGTGCCATAGATCCCACTTTACTCCTTGGTATACTGAGGAGCTGAGGTCGATGAAAATGACCAGTTGAGGGCTGCAGCAGAAGTGGTATCGATCTATCTTGCTCCAGAGCCAACTGAGCACATGTTCAGGCTTGTAAACAGGCCTATCACAAGGCTGTGGGTTTAGCGTCCATTGTGTTTTCAAGAAACCACCAAGAAGATTGGCTCTCTGTCATCCAAAGAATGGTCATTCCTTACCAGGGGTGTGGAGCTCTGGAGCACACAGCGTCTGCCTGTAATTGGATGGCTAAACGCTTCAAGAATGAAGTTACTCAGCTCTGCAATTAATTTCAATGCTAATATTGTAGCAGCGGCAGCCATGGAATTCTACTCAGTATTGATCCAGAGTAGATTCCAATGTACAGTTAGCAGAGCAAAAACTTAAACATATTACATATTACCTTGGTTTACAGACACTTCAGGTTACAGACTCCCCTAACCCAGAAATAGTACCTCAAGTCAAGAACTTTGCTTCAGGATGAGAACAGAAATCGCATGGCAGCAGCAGCAGCAGGAGGCCCCATTAGCTAAAGTGGTACCTCAGGTTAAGAACAGTTTCAGGTTAAGAACGGACCTCCAGAATGAATTAAGTTCTTAACCCAAGGTACCACTGTACAAGATTACCCAAAAATAGACCAGAGGCAATTATATTTCATCCAGCAGATCTTTACTGCTACTGAAGGCAAATGAGCTTAATGGTCACACATCAGTCAATACTTGATCTGAGCACAATTTAAAGTGTTGGTGCTGACCTTTAAAGCCCTAAACAGCCTTGACCCAGCATACCTGAAGAAGCATCTCCACCCCCATCTTTCAACCCAGACACTGAGGTCCAACGCGAGGGCCTTCTGGCCGTTCCCTCAATGCGAGAAGTGAGGTTACAGGAAACCAGGTAGAGGGCCTTCTCAGTAGTGGTGTCTGCCCTGTGGAACACCCACCAGATGTCAAAGAAATAAACAACTATCTGACGTTTAGAAGACATCTGAAGGCAGCTCTGTTTAGGGAAGCTTTTAATGACTGATGTTTTAATGTATTTTTAATCTTTTGTTGGAAGCCTCCCAGAGTGGCTGGGGAAACCCAGCCAGATGGGGGGGGGTATAAATAAATTATTATTAATATTATTATTACTACTACTACTACTACTCAACCCATCTCTCAACCTAACCTACCTCACAGGGTTGTTGTGACCATGTACCTTGAGCTTCTTGGAGGAAAGGTGGGGGTATAAATGCAATAAAAAATAAATGAAAAGCGGTGCACAGTTGCATCTTGCCATATGATGGAGAGAATGCCAAAGTCTTTTACACTTATACACACACTTTTTCGCTAACACACCCAGTAATGTTAGAGAGCAACTATTGTGAAAACGCAGCCATTTTCCATGGCAAAAAGGACACACACATGGACGGGGACACACACACACACACACACACACACACACACACGGTGTTTTGTGTGTGTGTGTGTGTGTTTTGTTGCCATTTCCAGAGGCTCAGCGCAAGGGGTCACAACGCCAGCAGGTGGTGCTGTTTGCTTTGATTTGGCGATGCATAGGGCACACAGATGTTGACGATGAATATTACAGGAAGGAATAATTCATATGTTACTGATGAAGAGTGTTTGCTGGAAAACTGCCCCCCTGCCAGCCACATTTCCTAAAGTGCCCATTGGAAGACATCACAATTCAAGCATTCCAGGAAGCGCAGGAAGCTGTGGAATCACCAGAGACCTGTGGAATTTTTAAAGCTAAAAGCAAGAGCACTGCATGACCATCTCGTAATGTTATTAGCACCAAAGCAAAAAAAGTCAACCTCTTTGCAACCACACCCACCTCATAAAATTTCACTGAGTTTCTCTCTCATCCCCTTACCATTTTGGGGAGGCAATTTATTTCTTCCCCCTTGAATGGTCAAGAAAAAATAAATAAATCAACCAACAAGATCAGTTCAGTCCTACTATTTAATGTTTTAGATAATGTAGTGTAATAACCCCATGCCATTATTTATTTATTTATTTATAACCCACCAACTGACTGAAAATAATAATAGTAATAACGGTAGTGTCCAATAAAATCATTCAAAATTGTAATGCCACAAAAATGCAGAACCAGAGACCAATAACAACAATAAAATTAATTCTCAAAATGACAAAATAGGAACATAAGCAGGCGACCAAATATAAAAATTATAGGTGCCTATCTGATTTCAAAAGCATTCCACTATGCTAAAAGCCTTAGCCTACGCAGAAAATAACAGATACGTGTTGTAATATTAGCACTGTGTCTGTCAAAAACCTGACACACAAACTTACCAAGCCATGTCCTGACATCCAACAGTGTGCAACAATCTGCTCCAAAAGGGGACAATACCCAGCTAGATTTCATAGGTCTGAACTACATCCAAGTTTCTTTAGGCTCCGTAGAACCATCATTCTTCACACTTGATATATTTGTAGAATTCAGCTATGTTTGGGTCAAAATGAGAAGTTCTATGAGATCCATACTGATTTCTGAGCTCATGGGGGGCTCAGACAATATAGCAGAAGTAAGCAGCCACCTTTCCCAGCCCACAGAAGTCCAAGAAAGTAAGCCTCAGAACAAAGCACTATCAAACCAGGCTTAAGTCTCAGAACAGTAGGAGGAAATACAAAACACAAAAAAGGGACAAGTCTTGTTTCATTAGTTAGTTATCCACGGGAATGAAAAGTAAGCTATACAGTACAATCCTAGACATGTCTAAGGTAAAGGGTCCAGTCATGGCCGACTCTGGGGTTGCGGCGCTCATCTCGCTTTATTGGTGTAGGGATATCGCGGAGTGGGGAGTGGGGTCCGGAGGGAGCACACTTCCCCACCAGCAGGCAGCCACAATCTGCCTGCACGCGTGACCCTGGGGTGCAGGGAAAACTCCCCCTCCGACAAGTCATGGCTGTCTAGAACATCGTCCCCTATGTCTGACCTTTTGCGGTCTCAGAGTCAGCGGTGTCCTGTCTGTAAGTTTTCCCCTGAGACCTTTTGTCTCCTACGTGATACACTGTGCAAGGGGAAAATGACGTTGTGGAGCAGGTGCCAAAATAACTTTGTACCACCCCACGATTTCGGGACGGAAGATGTGTAAAGGTCACAGCCCAAAAAAGTATTTGCCTAGCTTGCATGTTTGTCTCAATAAAAGGAGGCTCTACAGGAATGGTGGTAGCTCGCTCGCTCGCTTCAGACCACCTGTGCGCAGCTCACATAATGATCAACACCTGCCTTGGGCCTTCACTTCAATTGTGGGGGAGCCGGCGTACAGCTTCCGGGTCATGTGGCCAGCATGACTAAGCCGCTTCTGGCGAACCAGAGCAGTGCACGGAAACACCGTTTACCTTCCCGCCGGAGCGGTACCTATTGATCTACTTGCACTTTGACGTGCTTTTGAACTGCTAGGTTGGCAGGAGCAGGGACCGAGCAACGGGAGCTCACCCCGTCGCAGGAATTCGAACCACTGACCTTCTGATCGGTAAGTCCTAGGCTCTGTGGTTCAACCCACAGTGCTACCCGCATCCCTGACACGTCTACTCAGAAGTAAATCCCAATAAATTTCACAGGGCTTACTCCTAGGTAAGTGGGTAGAAGGATTGCACTTCTTAAAACTTAATGCGGCAAGTTGCTGTTGAGAGTATTTTGGCGAAGTGTTTTGCAAAGCAGTAGAATTAAGATTAGGACAGGGTGGTTGATCAACCACATGGCTTTTGATGGCTTCCACTTAAATGATTGATTAGATTATTATTATTTTTAAAGTACATATTACCAAAAGCTCAGTAAATGCGCCTTTGTGAATAATTCTGGATAAGTATTATATAACTTACTTTGAATGAGCTGTTCTGCATAGTTGTAATGACTGTATTTAACAAATCCTTATTACAACAATATCCCAGATCCAGACTTGTTCATTTCTCTTTAAAAACTGCAGTAGGTTGTGAACGAAAGCTGCTTTTGTGAACGTTTAAGGCTCTTGATGCTTAGTTTAGAGGGATGGTCTGTCCTTTTCTCCTTGGCTACAATGCCACCCTCTGATGTGGCTTTAAACGAATTCTAACCTTTCTCTAGTCACCTGAGAAACAATTGCTTCCACATAGACTGTGAAGTTCTCACAATTCCCTTAGGAGGAAAGGTGCCAAGAACAGTGTCTTGCAAATGGCACTAAATTGTACCTTTGGGACTTGTAAGAGGGCAGAAATCCCCTCAGACGACCTCTAAACAAATGCTTTGAGTTTGAATCTCCCACAGCATTCTTTTGGCAGGAACCAGTCTTACTTCAGTCTTGCTGAGGGCATTTATGGCACTACAAAGCTCCACCCACACTGCAAATGTACAATTTAGTCAACATTTTGGTAAATTATGGCCAGGTTTCAGGAGTTTCGGGATATAGCCGTGCTCATGGGCTTATCTCTTCAACCCTAATTCCTGGTCTGTTTGGTAACATAGAAAGCTGCCTTGTATCAGGGTCACACCATTGGGTCCACCTAGCTGAGTATTGTCTATACTGATTGGCAGAAGCTTTCCAGGTTTTCCAAGAAGGAATATTCCCGTATCAGAATGCAGCAGTCTGATTGGTCCTAGAACAATAGGATCCAGAATGCAGCAGTCTGATTGGTCCTCAGGAGCCACCCAATCCAGCTCCAGGTGGAAGGGAATCCGCAACCTGATTGGCCTATAGGAGAATCCCGGAATTAGCCAATCACGTGGGGCCCATTGTGTAAATAATGTATATAAAGCAGACATTCTGGGGGAACTTCCATTCCTCCTCACCACTATGAGCTGAATAAAGAGCATGAAATCCACTCGCCACTCCGAGTATATTTCATGGATGCAAAGCAGATGCTCTACCACTGAGCGACAGCCCTTGCCCTTGATACAGCCATCAGTATGATACAGTTGTACCTTCAATCCCAAATGCCTTGCGAGTCGAACGTTTTGACTCCCAAATGTCGCAAACCCGAAGTGAGTGTTCTGGTTTGCGAACGTTCTTTGGCACCGAAACGTCTGACGTGGCTTCTGCAGCTTCCGATGGGCTGCAGTTAAAAAACAAAACAAAACAAAATCTTAAACATTTCAAAAGAAAACATTGCTAAGTGAAGCCAAATATAAAATGCACATTTAAAACAGCATAATTAACAAGAGAATAAAATATTATAAGCATGACACGGCTGTTTGGCAGGCACAAAAAGATGGGGCAAAAGAATCCAATAATTAGGATTTGTTGTCAGGCATAGCGATGTCCCTCCGTCTTCCCCAGGCCTTTGGGGAATATACTCCCTGGGGGCGATCTGCTCTGAGTGAGCTGGGATTTATGGGAATTGGAGTAAGGTTACCAGACATCCCCGTTTCCTGGGGACAGTTCCCAGATTTACAAATCAGTCCCCTGACAAAATCCTATCATTTCTACTGAAGTTGAAAAGTGTCCCCGGATGCATTGAAAAAAATCTGGCAACCTTAAATTGGAGCCCAACAATAAATGGAGGGCACCATGTTGGTTGTCCCTAGATAATAAAACTCAGCTACCAAAATGAGAGCTGGAGAGAGCGGCAACATCGCTGTTACCATTCCATTTGTGCAATCTTTCCACTCCCCCTTTTTTTGAGGACCAGCTTTCTGCCAAGTCTACCATGCAACTAGCTGCTCATGGTGGAATACTCAATTCCTAGTAGACATTTGCCAAATGGCTGATGGGAAGAGGGTACCAAGGCCACTTCTCCACCATGTGAGGACTATACCAGCCCTGACTAATGTATGGAGATAGGTATTATGGATAAACCTCCTGACATTCTGCAGACTTCTGGGATAGCTCAGTTGGCAGAGCCTGAGACTTATAATCTCAGGGTCAGGAGTTCTAGCCCCATGTTGGGCTAAACCATTGCAAGGGCTTGGACCCTTGTGGTCCTTTCCAACTCTACAATTCTATGATTATGTCCCTTCTAAGGTCTGCAAGTGCAAATCCCAGCCATTTCAGTGAGGAATTATTTGCACAGGAGAGGAGATGGACTGAGTCTTTAGTCATGAACACTGTGGTCATATTCATACCATAAATTCAAAGCACTCCAATACCACTTTTACAATCCTGGCTTCCCCCAAAGAATCCTGGGAACTGTTTGTGAAGGCTGCCAGGAGTTGTTAGGAGATCCCTCACAGAGCTATAGTTTCCAGCCACCTTAACAAACTACAGTTCCCAGGATTATTATTTTTTTTTGGGGGGGGGGAGTCATGATTGTCAAAGTGGTGTAACATAAAAGTGCTTTAAATGTATGATGTGGATTTGACCAAAGTGTTGACGTCAGTTAAACTGCTCCACTGTGAGGGAGGATCTGCTGTTATTCATTTGCAACTGAAGGAAGCTATAGTTCTGGATCCAGAAAGCTGGAAAAGCAGAGAGTGAAAAGTAAAAAGAAAAGAAGATAAGATAAAATGCTAACGGAAAGGGCAAAGCAATTTTTAACTTTCAGCCAGAGTAAAAATAGGGGGCTAATTAGCAGTCTGTCTCCAAGGGGAACATCTTCAGCACTTGGGGGGGGGGGAATCCATTATTAGACGTTATTCAAATCATCTGAAGGCTAACTGGGAAAATTACTTATCGTATTATAGATTCCAAGGAGAGGCACTGGTACTACTGGAGCAAACTGGTTAGCACACCCTATTCGTTATGGGCCTTATAGCTTTGTCCTCATGTTTATGAATTAATATCTGGGTTTTGTAATCACAAAGTTGCCTCAACTGGATCGCACTTAGTGTTATTACACCTCACCCTGCCCATAGCAGTCACCCTCTTTCCCCTGTTCAAGCCGCACTAGGGAAATATAAGAAATCCGATTCAGTTCACATTTAAAGGCACTTCTGCACCTTCCGAAACTTGCATGACTTTGCAATTCCATATACCTTGCAGCTGAGGTAGTTGAATATATTTTTGTATTCTTGAGTTTTGTCATGGCTTAAGGCCAACACAAACGCACAGGAACTGAACTGATTTTTATTTTAGCACATTCTCTCACTGAGTCAGCATAAATGGGTTTGGATTACACCTGACTGCATACAACTTCCATACCAAAAAATAAAAAGGAATCCTTGCATATAGAAAACTAGCACATCAAGGAGATGGATTCTAGCTTACCCCTCTCCTTGGCAGTGTACTGTTTTTGTGTGTGCAGATGGTGCTGTATTTTTCCAAAGAGACTCTTCATGCTTTAAAAATACATCTACCACTCTGTAAAAAGACTGACTTGTGTTGGATATGCTGAACTGATCTTTGCCTTGAGACCTAAGACCTTCTTATTTTGCAACAAATTATTCCCCTTATATGTTCTCGAATCATGTAGTGTTTGCTGAAGGAAAAAAAACCTCCTACTTTCCCCCTGAGAAATGATGAACCTCATTCAAGCCCATTAAGTGAAGCGAAAATAGATACGCTGTATTGAACTGTAAAGGACAGGAATCAAAACTCCTATATGCTTCCAATACAGTGCAATCTGCTCAGATAGCAAACAGCATATGAGCCCTATTTGTAACAGGGGAAACTGTGAAAGGGTTGTCACCATCTCATTTCTTTCCAATAAACACTTAACTCTCCTTTGGCAGTTGCCTGACATAGCCCTCAGCTCATTTTTGAGCAACGTCTTTGGGTGGCAGGAGTGTCAGAAGTATTTTCTAAAGTTCCCCCATAATAATTATTTCATTAACCACCTTTCAAGACCCATTAGTGGAAAGCCAGGTTAGCAATATTTCAAAGTACAGTAATGCATACTTTTAAATCCCATTTATTTAACTATTAACAACAAGTTAGATGCCTGTAAAAATTCTCTAGGTGACATGCTCCTCTATAACAAAATCCGAAGTGGAAAAGGACATACATATAGCAAATGTGAAATCAGCAGAGATATCAGGAATGGTTTAGATGATGTTTTGTTTTTAAAGATCTGAAAGGGAAAGTCATTGGCGTGTACATTGTGCCAAACAGATAATGCATAAAGGGGCCCTCATTTTGAGCCTGTCTTGTTTGAGTTTGGAAGTAAGTTTGATCTCAAATCTGGCCTATCCGTTACTAATATGCACAGTCCTTCAACTTCAAAAAAATATTTTTTTAATAGCAGCATGCAATTCAGAAATACAGCTGTACATCAGAGGATAGAAAATGAAAAGGCATTTAATGGTTCTTTCTTGACATATTCCTGATTGTGTGCAATGTGGTTATTTTAACTGCTTTTTTTTCTTTTTTTGCAAAAACCTCCCCAAGAACAATGTGCTATTGGTATCCATGCCCTGACTAACTTTGGAGTTGGCTGTCTTCAGTATGCTGTCCCTCTCCCTCCCTAATATATCCTACAAATGTCAGCATTCTTCCACTCTGGGACCTCAGATATCATTAGATGACAAACCCCCTCATCCCCAGACAGCTTAGCCAATGGTCATGGATGATACGACTGACCCAAAATTGAAAAAAAACCTCTGCAATACAGGAAAGGGTTTATGGCCTAAACATGTCCAGAGTTCTTTGCATCATGGAGCAGCTCCCTTATAGAGCTGAAGTGGTACTCTTGTCAGCGTCATAGATGTGAAAAGGATTCCCTGAAGGAAGGCAGAAAGTCTGAAAACACTGTTTTAGGATGAAGTTTCTCTAGACACTATTGCTCTCCAGAAAAATATTGCTCTGAGTAGGAATGGGCAGATGATAAGAAGCTGGTGCCTTTTGGGGTGCTGCTGCTGTGAGCCTCTCCATAAGTAGGCTCAGGTTGTATATATGTTCAAATAAACCATACATCATAAAGACACTGTAGTCTCCGTTGTGCCTCATTCCTGAAGGAAAGACAAACCCGGGTTAAATGCCAAGACCCTGGAATCTCCTGTACCGCTCATTGGAGACAAGAGATTGGACTGTACTGTTAGGACACTGTCCTATAAAGGGGTCTAAAAACCTTATAAATAAATATAATGAATTAATTAATTAATTAATTCACAGGGTTGTTGGGAATTGTTGTATGCCTGGCTTTTTTTTTTAAGGATATAAATATGTTAATTTATATAATACTATAAATAGTTTGATTGCCTGGTACCCACCAAGCCATGCAGAATATGCCATCCTTCTTATTTATTTTTTAAATCACCAAGTACATATGTAATAGCTTGCCTTTATATGAATATAAGGGGTTGGATGGTACAGAGTAGACTGTGATCATAGTCGTCAACATAGTTGTCTCTGGTAAAAAGCTACCAAATTTAAGAAGCTATCTCTAGTAAAATATGCACAGCGGGTTTAGAAAGTTTACAACCCGCCACAGTGCATGCTCTCTCTCTTTGCCTCTGTTGATCACTTCAGAACTTTTTTGGGTAGAAAATGATAATGGAGAGTATAAATTTAATAATTCTAACCAAACCAGCCATGTATGGTGACCCACTGGGGCCAACTTCTGCTCTTAACGTTTCCTCAACGAAGCGTCCCATGGTGGGCACAACCCTCCCTCCCCGGTCATAGATGGACCTGTTCCTTTAAAAAAGGAACGCAGCCATTTTGGTTTCCCAAAAAGCCCTGGAGCAATGATGTGGGCACCATCTGCTCTGGTTGCTCCTCTCTCCCACTTTCCCGACATAAAGAGAGAGGGGAAAAAACACTCACAGAGTATATTCAAGTTATGTCTTCATAACAAACCAGAAAAAGAAACGGATTGCTGGTTACTTGGTGTTATCAACAGTGGCCTTGAAAGATCCGTCAAACAAGGCACTGCAGGATACAGCAAAGCTATAATTCTTATGTTGCCTGGTGTTTAACTGCTCTGAGGAGAGATGGTTTTGACTCATTTCTATTTCATTTTTTTTTTTAAAAAAAAGGAAAAACAAAACCCAGACAAATCCAGAGTGATCTGAAGAGACGCAAGATTTTTCTGGTGACCGATGGGAATCTTTTGCACACTCAAAATGATTGCTCAATCCATTCTGTTGTAAACTGTCCAGTTCTAGGGAGATGACAGGCTATGTTATGCAGCTCCCATTAAATCTATAACCAGAGGCCAAGCCAAGCAGCTCCTAGAGATCATAAAACCATTAGCAAAGATTAACTGCAGTTGCTACTGTGGAATTCTTAAATAACCCCAAGCATGCAAGAGAGGGGCACCATTGCTTCCAGGTATATAGATACAGATATATATATTAAAAAACACAAAAACACCAGAGTAATCTACATTAAATATTCTACCTACATTGCATATCACTGAATACTAGCTGCTGGAAATAGCTGCTGAGTAGAGTTGTTACACTTAGGTCTTGCTTGTAGGGTTGCCCTATGCCCTATGTCCAGAATTTCCCTGACATAGCCATCGGAAACAGTGTCCAGGTGGAAATAGCTAAAACAGGCATATTCCTAGCTAAAAGGACCAGTGGTCAGGGATGATGGGAGTTGTAGTCTCAAAACATCTGGAGGGCCGGAGTTTGCCTATGCCTGAAGTAAAATGTCAAGGAAAATCCGGATGTATGGCAACACATGTCAGCAGTGTAATTTTTGGCGATTTTCTTTAAAAATAGCTCAACAACTACGTACTTCTTTTTCACTTACAGGCTTCCCATAGGCATCTGATTGGCCACTGTGACAACAGGATTCTGGAACAGATAAGCCTTTGCTCTCAGCTCATACAGCAGGGCTCTTCTACTGTTTTTATACTCCAGAACATTGTCTCTAATTTCCTTGTCTTTTATTGGGGAGGATTTTGCAATTTAGGAAGAAAATAAAAATTCCATGAGAAATAATTTATTACAACAGAAATGTGTGGTAATAACACACACACACACACACGCCAGGAAAAGAAACTGACATGGGGCAATTCAAAGAGCGGCTATTCAAGGGGGAATTGCTCACTAATTCCCCAGTGTGGATAAAACCTTCAAATAAAGTTTAAAACGCATGGGAGCCCTCAGCCCTAAAGATCCTTAATAGCAACTTGCATGTCCACATCAGAAAGGCTGATACTAAATTTTATCCCCACCCACAAAAAAGTCACCACAATCAGGTCCAAAACACACACACACACACACACACACACAAAAAAAAAAAACTTGGAAAGTGAACTGTTAAATTCATGTTGTGCAAGTGCTATAGCCTAAAATCAACAAGGATCCTGACATACTCAGGAGTAGGAAGATGCCAGGTTTATTTTAAAATTTATCTTTTGATTTTAAGTGTCAAGACACATTTGTCTCATATTTTTGTTATGAAAAATAAATCTTTGCAATCACCAAGAAAGTGAAATGAATTGCTTGAAATGAACCTTGTGTTATTCACTGCCTGGGGAGAAAGGCCTTTCGTATAAACAGGCTTTGGATAACATTGGCAGAATTGACAATGGTGCAATTGCTGGGTCTGTTTTCTCCTGATATCAAGCTGCCGTCCTGATGAGGGGAGCTGATTCTGTTCATCACTGTAACAGCTCAGTGATCAGTGGCCATCTGCAGTTCAGCAGGGTTAGGAGCAGCTAATGGCTTGTTTGACCCTCCCTTGGTGAATCAAAGGCTACACTCTGTTCCTCTCGTAAGCCAGAGGGAGGATAATTTCAGAAGAGTGCGATGCACTTTAACAGGAAGGTTCCCTTCTCCTGGCCTCTGGAAATTACACCAAGAAAATGAGAGACATTTATTTCCCCACTTTCTAAAAATAAAAGCCAGCTGGTTACAAGTAAGAAAAAACAAGTCTGTTTCAAAACTCTTTGACATTACAACTGCCTGTCATTTTTACCCCATTTTCTGATTATCTGCGTTGTGCGTTTCCTCCTCCCCTCATGAATCGAAAACATATAGATCTTTCATCAGCCTGGTGCCCCCCAGAGTTTTTGGACTACAACTCCCATCAGCCCACAGGTCGCTGAAGGCCCCATATTGAATGCAATATGTTCCACTGGCATTACAATGGCATAATCTCCCGGTTGTAATGTTAGTCGATTGCTCAAGTAGAATCCTTCGTTATAAATACATGTCTAACGAAAGCCTATC
The DNA here is from genome assembly GCF_951804945.1 of Podarcis cretensis. Classification (NCBI taxonomy): domain Eukaryota; kingdom Metazoa; phylum Chordata; class Lepidosauria; order Squamata; family Lacertidae; genus Podarcis; species Podarcis cretensis. Next base: position 95,686,845 of record NC_137172.1, on the reverse strand, counting down.
TCTATATTTTTATTCGGCGGATGCTTTCATAATAGCTTGCCTCCTGACTTTGACTGCATGATTAAATTCAGCATGTAAGGTATGGCATTTAAATAAAAAGGGACTTAACTCTAAATGTCAGCTGGATTCAGAACATCCTAGATCCTAAGGGAGCATGTAAATTTGTGGTCCTCAACTGTTGACTGATACCCAATTATCTTAATGGAATGCAACTGTGGAATTCTGAGTTTGTACCATCATCTTCCTTGGGACCAACCCAGACATAATGCATAATTATATCAAATGTGCTTTTTAGTCCATTGTCCCACGGGAGCCCCAACTAGGAGTTTCCCTCCATAGGCAAATTCCTTTGGGAGTGTGGTAATCTTCACCGGGACCACAGCAAGGGGGAAAGGGCTAAATTCACCCTGCTTGCACAGTATGGTTCTGATCCCACCTACCTATGCACATTAAATGCAATCCAGTATTTAACCCATCAAGCTCCGTATTTCTCTAAACGGAAGGGGTCTCTCCAAACCCTACCTGAATCTTTTACATGCATGATGTGCTGCACCACTAAGCTACAGGCCTCTACATGTACAGCACCCTACCCCCTTATCCTCAATACTGGCCTTTTAAGGTATACTGCTTCTGGAAATTGAAGTTGTATTTCAGTCTGGTGTCGAGAGCCAGTGTGGTGTAGTGGTTAAGAGCGATAGACTCATAATCTGGTGAACCGGGTTCGCGTCTCCACTCCTCCACATGCAGCTGCTGGGTGACCTTGGGCCAGTCACACTTCTGTGAAGTCTCTCAGCCCCAGTCACCTCACAGAGTGTTTGTTGTGGGGGAGGAAGGGAAAGGAGAATGTTAGCCGCTTTGAGACTCCTTAGGGTAGTGATAAAGCGGGATATCAAATCCAAACTCCTCCTCCTCCTGTCTAATAGCTGCTGATAGAACTAACCTCTCTAAATTTCTTTGATTCCCCCCCCCCTTTTAAAGCCAACTAACAGAGGCCACCAGCACATTTTGTGGCAGTGAGTTCCATAAGTTGGGTAACATTTTCCTGCCCAAGAGATGTAAATAGAATAGTTATTGAGGACCTCACTAGTAACTGTATCTGAGAAATATTCCATATTTCTGATGTTTACATTTACATATACATCATAGACTGGCCACGTGCTGGGTTTTTTTTCCAGCTCAAGAGTCAAAGAAAGTTGTTAGACTGAGGCAGGAGATGAGGGAAGACAACCATATCTGAAACACTTTCCCCCTGAAAAATATAATCTTGCTATTTAGGACAATGTTGTTTTTTCCTGGCTGATTCATACGGCTCTCCTGTGAACTGATCGCAAGGTTATCAGTAATTACTGTCAAATTAAAGTATCCAGCTGGCTCTTTTAACCTCCATTAGCTATATAAATATGATGGCAAAGCAGGAGCCTAGCAGCCTATAAAGAGATGAGAATTCTGAGGATAGCAAAATAAAGGTTTTATAAGGTCATTTTGAGAGAGAAAAAATCAAAATCTAATACACAGTAGATTGCAGGCATCACACTGGCTCCCTGCAGACTTGCACATCAGGGATCACTTACTGGAATAACTTCTTATTCCGGTTTCCCCTTTTCTCCAGAGCAATTTCCCATAGTTTCACTTCTCGCCACTAGCCATGATTTCACAGTACATGTGCAGCAGCAAAACTATGGTTCATGGAAATGAGATTCCCTTTGAATCATGGTTTGCAAACTCAGATTAAACCATGGTTTCAAATCAGATTTATGAGAAAATCATGGTTTTCACTAACCATGGGTTTTGGCAGTACATTTCTAATATGAAACCATAATGCACAGCAAGGATGGAGAGAGGGAGAGAGAACAAACACTTCCAAGGTTGGCTCACAATCTGCAAACCAGGGTTTGCAGGGAACCAACATTAGATTTGTCCCAGGTTTATGTATGAAAAGCTTACTATCAGCTCTATTATAAAATTGTCCACACATTCCATTTCACGATGGTTGCACCCCATGCCATCTGTTGTTAGATTCCCAATACCAATCCACAGAGGATATTTAAAACCACGAATCTTCTTTTAAAATAAACCAAGGAGCTTTTGCCTAATGAAAAGTAAGGACTGGAACACAAAAGGCAGAGTGAACACAGCTGTTTCCACCAAGGCTATGTATGTACACATTAGTGCAGCAAAGTCATGGATTTTTTTAAAAATGATATTTATTCAAATTTTAAAGGTTACAAAGAAAAACAATACATAAAAACAAGTCACATCAAAGAAAAAATAAAAAAGAAAAACAGATAAAAAAGGAAAAAAGAAAAAAAAAGAAAAAATACATACAATCAAAAAAAGAACAAATCAAACCTTTACATAACTTTCTTTCTTTAGCTTATTTCCTTGACCTCCGCACACCTCCCCTCTATGTATTCTAGTTCAGTTAAATATTTCAGCAAATCCTTCATCCTTGTTTTTATCCTAATAATTTATCTTAATATACTGTAATTTTACATTCTCTTCTTTCACCAATTAACCATCCATTTTTACTTTATTTAATCTTATTTCTCATTAAAACTAATATATTTGAACTTGATCTCTTAAGACATTTCCTTTATGGTCATAAAAAATTTCATTCCACGATTTTTCCATCTCTCATTAATTTTTTTTTTTTTAAAGTCTCCATATATACACTTCAAATTCCCAATTTTCTTCCACCGTCTCCCCTCCCCAGTCTCGGCAACTGCCACCAGTTCCATCAACCTCCAACAGTCCATCAACCTGGAGATCTTATATCCGAGGCTCTTAACTCTTCTTGACGTCCCTTCTGCCGATCTTCTTGATAATCTTTGATGCTAAAAAGCAGATCTCGGGGGAGCTCCAACCCAACGATGCTTAGATTCCTTCTTAACAAGTCTGCCCGATTTCCATAGTTGAAGCTAGGGCCCACAAAGTATTCCAAATCTTGTTTCACAATTCCTCCAGGTCCAAAGGCCCCAAAAGCTCCAAGCTCCTCCTGGCCCAAATCCATATCCCAAAAGTCGATTGATCCCTGCATAAAGGGATCTCTCCCACTTTCCTTTTCCAAACCAGGCCAGGCTCCCATCTTTACAATCTGGCTTTTCCTAGTTACAATCATATAAGGCTTCAACTTATAATCCTCCATTTGCCTCTGTAAGGTTAAGGCTTCCCCTTGTATTGCATTATATTCAGCAAGAGTGACTTTCTCCTTCTCCAATTCATCAATTTGTTCAATTAAAATAGATTCCTGTGCCGGATTTTTGTCAACTTCTGTACTGCTGCCCACTTTTGTTCCCAAGATGTCAATATTGGTAGCCATAACATCTATCTGTTTATGTAACTTTCCCAACAAGTAGAATGTCCTATTCAGTACAGAGACTACTTATTCCTTAGCCGACATTCTTGAGATATTCAAGGTCAAAGCTGGTTTCCCACAGTCTTTATCTTAGCAGCTGCACCCTTGTAACAATGTCCCAAGGCTCCCTCTAGAGCAGTGTTTCCCAACCTTGTGCCTCCAGCTGTTTTTGAACTACAACTCCCATCATCCCTGACTAGCAAGACCAGTGGCAAGGGATGATGGGAATTGTAGTCCAAAAACAGCTGGAGGCACAAGGTTGGGAAACACTGCTCTAGAGGAAGCCAGAATTCATTTGTATCAATCCTTTCCAGCACAATTCCAAAAGTAAATTTAGTAACAATTTTTAGTTACTACTTCTTCTTTTTAAGCACAGAAGCGGACAATGGAAACAATGTCCTTCTTTTAGACTAGCTGTCAAATTTATCCTGTTCACCGTCAATGGGCTTTTTGCAAACCGCTCCCAGGTTCAGAGACGTGGTGCTTCAATTTTAAATTTTCACCTTCTCCTACAGATTTCAATCAGTGGAGTTTTGGTCCTTTACATAAGACTTTCCAAAACCTTAGTTAGCAACTACTTTGCTTCAGTCTATTTACAGAAAGGGAAGGTGGACTTCCTGTTTGAGCCTTCCCCGTTCAGTGCCAAATTAACTTATTTAAAGGTCCAATTTTCCGTTCTACTCACGGGTTGTTGTTTAAAATCCAATTGTCCACAGGAAAAAGTCAGCGCTCTCCGGCAACAGCTGTGCGGCTTCACTCCGTAAGAATAGTGGTCGATTCAAAACATCGCGCCGCTCACCCCACGTCACTTCGGATCCCCGAAAAAGGGGTTTCCCTGCGAGTAGGGGAGGCGCTTCAAAGTCATGGATTTTGTTTTCAAAATGGTCCAAGGTGTTTTGACTAGTTACCAATTAATGAGAACGAGGGATAAATCCTACAGAGATCTCTGAAGGCTGTTTTTTCCCAGTCTATCCTCTGAAGGCGGCCTTTAAACAATAATTTGCTCAACATGTGTTAGGCTGTTTAGAAAATAAAATTCCTTTTTTCCCAGCATATTGAGACATATCCTCTTTTGTTTTGGAGTTCACTTTGGGTACTCTTTGGGTTTTGCATTTTCTACTGTTTTTTAATGGTGACAGAAAAAGAAGAACATCTACATGGCAGAAGCATTGGCAGTTCAGCGGACACCTTCTGGCTTGCAGGGAAATGTGCCCCAAGGGATCACACCAGAAGCAGTCTGTCCTCCAGCATTGCCAATATGTTCATAGATGTGTAACATCCCCCCCCCATTGTTACCTGGTTCTTTGTGATGTAATCAATTCCGCGTTCTTCCTGATGACACAGGCATTTCTTTTAAGTTTCGCGTGTGGAAATAAGGAACAGGATAGCACAGGAATCGCAGCCTGAGCATAAACATTTTAGAAGTGCAAAAAGTAAAGCATGGCGGCATGGCATCATCGTGGAACTAACCTTACACTTGAGGGGGGGAGGGCAGATTTGGGATGACGAAAGCACAGAAAGCAGAATAGGTGGCGTAAAAGGATGGATGCAATAATGCAGGAACAGTGAGGAAGCATTGCAGAACAATGGTCATGATGTTTCACTTTCTTCAACTTTAGCTTCCACCCCTTATTTCAAACATCTGCCTGTCATTTACACACCAGCACTGCCGCATAATATGTAATGGGTACTCTTTATTGCCCAGAACATTCCTCATAACATAAATGTTGATTGGGCATGCCTACATTGAAATCAGCTTTTGCTAAATATTTTTTTAAAAGAAACTTACTTTTAATCTTTCTCTCCAGAGTTGCACCGTTCCATTTGGAACTGAACTGAAATTACACTGTTTCCATGACACATTACTTCATAGCGCTCTCACAGCACAAGCCACGCTGAACTAAACGATGTTTGTGCCTTAGGCTGTAATATTTGAAGTAATTACTGTTGTTTAGCATCAGTGGAACTAATCTAGAAGATAATAGATACACGGACGATTGTCTACTTCCACTGCAGCCCAAAAAAGGGCTGTGTAGAATTCCCCCTTAAATTGTTCCAGTTTGTGGGAGGCAAAAACTTCAGCAGTGTAGGAGGTGCTACTCCTTATTTTCCGCTACACATATTTGGCTTGGGCATGGCAGCTGGAATGCCCACTAAAAGGAAATGATATTGGCCTCCACAGATATGGAAACGGCACTTGAACACTATGCAGAACCCTACGAACTTGAAATATTTGCATCCTCCTTGCCAACAATTCTGTTCTTCCCCGAAAGCTTTGGTTTACAAGCTGGAACAGATCCAAGAAACTTGCAGCTGCTGAAAATGGGCATTTCCTCTTCAGTATTAAATTACACCACTATTAATCATTTGCAATATAAGTTGGATCCATCTTAAAAGTGACTTCATTAATACAGTATGTTCTGACTTGCTCATATTTATAACTCACCATACCACAAGGGAGCCTAAGGACACACACAGGGATTATTAGCTAATCTGTTTTTCCAGGTTTAGAGGGAGTGGCAGGGGCAAAGTCACCCAGGCCACATTCACAACACATTGTCGTACACCACCCCAATCTATGAGCGATGCGAGATTCCAGGGGTTCCAGACGTTTACCCAGAGTTTGTGTTTCCTTTTGGAATAAGGCACAAATATATTTATGATATATGGCTTATTTACACACACACACACACACACACACACACACACAATCTGAGCCTACAATGGAGGGGTTCAAAGCATTAGCAGACGTGAGTGGGGAACGTGTTCAATCCATCTGAGCAGCCATTGGGGTGGGGAATGTATGAGTAACCCTTTAAGAAAAAGATTTATTAAGTGCTAAGCACATGTTTAAGAATGATTGCACACCTATGTCACCCATGTCACAATGCCTTTGACATAAGCAAAATGCTTAACATCTGTATTGGATCAGGATGTAGATTGGAAGTGTTTAATTAGGGGGAGTGATGGAGTCCTAGAATGGCAGTGACTGGAAAGGTGTTTTCTCATATCTTTTTTTAAAATTAGCATTATAGTGTGATAGCACTGTAACACTTCGGTTTAAGCAGCATTTTGCTAATACTGAAGATTGGATTAGAAGTGTTCAATTATGTGAAACACCCTAATGTTGCTGAAGCAGCAATGACCAGGTGGGATTTTATAACACTAAAACATTGTTTCATTTATGAGGCGGTGTTTCCCTAACATATTAGAAGAAAGAGGAGAAGCTAGAAAAGCATTCCACTGCAAACACTTAGTTTAGATGTATCGCTAACGCACAACCGCTGTTGATCGTTTTCTCTTACCTATGCCATATCCTAACGAAACTGCACAGTATTTGAAACAACCCCCTTCAAAATGAAAGGGAGAGCAACGTGTTTCAAGGTCGCTGATTATAGTGTTTTATTTCTCAACAGTTTTCAGCAATACAGTCTTCAGTACTTGTTTTCATGGCCTAACAGATGCTGCCTCTGTGTAATAATTATACCTTTGTTAACAAATGGGAAGAAGATTTTAAATGTCTGTTGCCTTTTATTCTGAAAGCATTTATTTAAAAGTGCCATTGATTCTGCTTATTTTTTAAGCTACATGATCAGCAGGATTACATGGTTTAGTTGGAAATAGGGTAGGGTTTTGGTTCGCCATGCAATTTAGAGCAACCCTCCCCATTTGGCACCTGCTGGATCATGCTCAGATAGGAATATACAGTGGTGCCCCACAAGACGAATGCCTCGCAAGACGGAAAACTCGCTAGATGAAAGAGTTTTCCGTTTTGGAGGTGCTTTGCAAAACGAATTTCCTATGGGCTTGCTTCGCAAGACGAAAATGTCTTGAGAGTTCCTGCGGGTTTTTCCCCCTCCCCCCCTTTTTCTAAGCCGCTAAGCCGCTTATCCGCTTATCCCCTAAGCCGATAAGCCGCTAAAAGCCGCTAAAAGCCGCTAAACCGCTAATAGCGCTAATCCGTCAATGGGCTTGCTTCGCAAGACGAAAAAACCGCTAGACGAAGAGAATTGCAGAACGGATTCTTTTCGTCTTGCAAGGCACCACTGTAGACATGTGGATTAGATTGGAGCACAGTTTGTCACGATTTACATTTACGTGAGGGGGTCCAAAGGCTTCCCAGATTCTTTCTTTCCTTTAAACAACAGAGGCAGCTGGAAAGCGACTCCAAAGCACCTGGAAGCAGCAGTGTGTTATGACATGCAACCCCTTCCTGGGTAACTGTACAGAGCAAAAGAGGTCTGCTCCCAATTTCTGACGGGAGCCACTATCTTTCTTTCCTCCTGTACCATCCCTGGTGGCTTACAGGCCACTTTGTCAGCTTAAATCTCCTTAAAGTGTGCAGAATTTTAAGGACCTTTCTGAAAAAAAATATGCATGGAATGGACTTGCCTGGCTACTCGTATGTTTAGTCCATCCCTAGGTGTAGTTCTTGCTGGACTGTACCACCTCAACTGGTGGTGGTGGGCTCATGTATTTTCCTTCTCCCTGCCACACTAATTTTCTGCATGGGAGAAGGTTTTCCTATGGGATCAAAATTGAACTGGCAACCCTTAGGGATGGGGAGCAATGTGATTCACTTCACATTTAAAGGAGAACTTACTTGCTAACCCCAACCTCTCTCACTACCAAAGGGACACAGGTGAATAGCAGAGAACCTGCACAAGCGACGCCGACACAAAAACCCACATATAGTAAGTAAAATAGAAACATCGCCACGTGACCCCACCCTCACTCACCTTTCCCCCACTCCACCTCTTTCTCCCTTTTCTTCCTAATGTCTCAACAAATGACACTGATCCATAGAAAATGTTATTTGGGGAGAGAGAGAAGAGAGAGAGAGAGAGAGAGAGAGAGAGAGAGAGAGAGAGAGATTGCACATACTTTTGTAAACAAATAAAATCTTTAATAAAAATACATTTTTTTAAAAAAAGGAGAACTTACCAAATCCACTTTCTGAAACACAGCCATCTTTCAATTTACACTTCACTGAATTTTGCAATGCAGTTGGGTCCAGTCAAGCAACGTGTACTAAAAATGCATATACTAGGGTGTCAGGGACTATCTGGATGAGGAAGAGTGGTGGCCGTTGCCCACCCAAGAGCCCCCCAGGGATGACACAGATGATAATGACTTAGACCCTGGATAGCGGTGGTGGGACACAGGGGACTAGTTTGTTGAAGGGAAGTGCTGGGAGGTGCTAGAAGCAGGTGGTTTGAGTGATAAATGGGGTCAGGAGAAGGAGAGCCTTCCAGGACAGGAAGAGTCTCAGTGTGAGTGTAGACTTAGGCAGAGAGGAGTCAAGAGGTTGCCCCTGCTGCCCGGCAGCTGGATAGTCCCAGTCCTGCTGGGTCTCTTCCTCTCCTGACACCCCACTCAAGGAGAGTCCTGCACGTTACTGAGCAACAGGCCAGACAAACCCAGAGGAAAAGTTCAGCCCCTCGCCACAGTCTACGTTTACTTGGGAGGGATCCAGAGTGAGAGGCTAGAGGGGGAAGGCGGGCCAGCGGTCAGTTCCAGCAACATCTTCAGTCAGGTAAGATGAGCAAGAGAAACTCTGCTGTGTTGTTTACTTTCTATGAATAAAAGCTTAATTGCATTCAGTGTCTCAAGTTCTTTCCTGCCCTATGGATGACCTGTACTCACCTGACAGCTCCTTGACAAAGTGTGCATAAAAATGCATTTATTAAGTGAAAACAACATATAGAAAAGCATTATACATGGGGGAATTGCTCTGCAAAGATGCATTTATATTAGACAAAAGTGCATTTGAAAATGTGTATGTAAGGAGAAATTCACACACAAAAATGCTGTTGAATTTTCATGGGGACTTTTTTTTTAAAAAAATTGCAAACATTAAGTGGAAATGTGAATAACTGAACTGAATACTGTGTAAGATGAAGAAGTTGCTTTGCGGGCTGAATGTCCAACTGAAGAGCTTCATGGTACAGGACTGAGTGAGCATACTTGAAAGAACTAACTGCTTATATTTGTTGATCCAAGCTTACCCAAATACCACAGCAGTTATTACTAATAATGCCTACAACATTTGCGCATGTAAATGCTTGACAAAAAGCAGTTGCTGTTTCTATGAGTGTCTAAAAGTGCAAAGTGAGACTGTAGGTGGAGAATGCAGTAATGCATCTGACAGAACAATGAAGAAGTCAATATCTAAACAGCTAATTTCGCCTAGTATGAAGGACCTTCCGACTCTGTCGTCTGTGCTATATAAATCTAGCCTGGAATGACAGCGACTTTGAGGTGGAATTCAAACGCTCCTCTGCTTTTATAGCAAGGTCACATTGTTGGGGTGTGATGTTGGCCGGCCGTAAATGAATCAGCTGTTGCTGGTGCCTGGGCAAAAAGCCTCAAGCCCTGAAGCCAGTGGATGTACCATGCAATGATGACAGGAGAAACCAGGCAGGGTCGGTGTAACTCAATCTGGATGCTCATTCAAAATGTTAAATTATCTTTGCAAAGGGATAGAAGGCTTAGAAGGATTTGCAAGAGTCTCCCCTGGGCTGTGACCTTTCTTTTTCCTGAAGAGAGGGGCAGCAGCTGGCTCCTGCTTTGAGGAAGGGGGTTGGGAATGAACCTGAAGATGAACTAGAAAACTAGAAACCATTCTACATTCTGCCGCCCAAGTGAACTTTTTTTGCGTTTAGCTCACCCAGCAATTATGGAGAATATTTTCAGGTGTAGTTCAGAGATTTTTGAACTTCATTCAAATGAACTAGTTCGTTTCAAGCACTGGACCTGACTAGCAACCACATGGGGGGGGGTTTCTTTAAATTAACTATCAGATGTGGGGGTCAAATAGTCATTGGCACCATTGTATATCCAGCAGGGAGGTCTAAGCCATCCTTCCTAACTGTGATATCAGTACAGTGGTACCTTGGGTTACATACACTTCAGGTTACAGACTCCGCTAGCCCAGAAATAGTACCTCGGGTTAAGAACTTTGCTTCAGGATGAGAACAGAAATCATGCTCTGGCGGCATGGCAGCAGAAGGCCCCATTAGCTAAAGTGGTGCTTCAGGTTAAGAACAGTTTCAGGTTAAGAACGGACCTCCGGAATGAATTAAGTACTTAACCCGAGGTACCACTGTAAATTCCCCCTGTCCTGGCACAGCAGTCTCCTCCATCCTATCTGTGGCATGGTGGCAATGATTTTTTTTTTACAAAGATCACAGCTCAACCCTTCCTACCCTATGTGCCACAGTGCTTTTGACTACCCCTGCAACACCTGGTAATTTACGTTTTAAAAAATGTTATTGGTGTCATGTTTAGTCAGGCCTGAGACTATCCCTGACTTGGCTGATAGTATGTGAGAGTCACATACTGCTTTCAGTCCTTTTTGAGAGAAATGGGAAATCACCCTAGGGAGAAGTGAGCACCCTGCTCTCTCTCGCTCTCTCTTTTTTGAAGAGGGTTGTTTGCAAGGTAATGTAAAGAGCTGTTTCCTATATCCACTCTTTTTTTTTTTTTAAAAGAAAATATTAAAAATTTCCAATCAAACCTAATGATATATTCCAAATTCTACAAATTATCCAATAATCAAATATTGTGCCTAATTATCAATTATTATTGTTTTTTAGCTAACTTCTCATGCTTCCAGATCGAATGAATCCTTATCATCAAACTGCATTTCAAAATATTACAATAATTCCCTTACTATCCACTTTTTTTTTTTACCTTTGAAGGACTCTGAGCAGCAGCAGAGTCATACTCTAATAAAGGTAGTGGGAATTTTCTTCACCAACCAGGGCTCCACCCCCCCCCCCCCAGTCAGAACTCGCTGAAACTCAGTTCTGGCACCTCTCAGGTGGATGCCACTGCCATTATAAAGGAACAAGGGAGGCGTTCTTGGTGAGTTCTGGCACCTCTTTTTTCTAGAAAAAATAGCACATTCCCTCCTTGGAGAATCTTCTAGGGACTGCATGCTAGGAGCAGTGGGCGGGGCCAGAAATGAAAGTGGGTGGAGCAATGGATGTGATGTTTACCTTTGTACTGAAGACTGTGTTCCAGCACCACAAATGTCAAGCATTTCTACATAGACACACACATACATCTCTGCATCCTCCCTTCCAGGCAAACAAGGAAGCCAAATATGGCAGCGCCTACAAATCATCCCATAAGGTATAGCTGGGCTTGAAAAGGCCTCTTGGAGCAAACATAAATGTTACAGCAGTCAAGTGCAACCATCTAGCATGGGTCCACGTGAACATTCTCGCAAACCAGCCAGTGGCATAGCGTGGGGGGTGCAGGGGGGGCCGGCCGCACCGGGCGCAACATCTGGGGGTTAGGGTTAGGGGGCGCAAATTACTTGCCTTGCCCCGGGTGCTGACAACCCACGCTACGCCACTGAAACCAGCCTTCGGTCAGTAGTACTATCTCCTTGCTGCATGGTTGCGAACATGGCCTCGGGGGAGATGTCGGCAAATAACAGCTCTGCCTAATTAGATACTTATCTGAAGATAGACAGCTCTTTCATATCAACCATCACGTCACAGAGAACATCAACTTTACGTTTCCCAAGAGAGTAAATTTCCAGCATCTGCCTAGGGCACGGCTAGAGATGCTTTTGTTTGTTGAATTAATCTTCTAATGATGACATTCGTAATTGCTTCATGGTAAAACAGAGAAAAACCATCACACGCTATGTATTCATTAGCAGAAATTGCCGGCCTGTAGATAGGATATCCGCTTGATGGGGCAAAATGTTAATGGAGAGAAAGGCGGCAGCAAAGGGAACGTTAAAAGGCAAAAATAAAAATGCAGGTGGTCCAATTAGTAGCAAAGTAGCCTTTGCCAAACTTGTGCCCTCCAGATGTTCTGAAATTTAATTCGCATCAGCCCAAGCCAGTAGGTCTTTGGGCTCATGATGACACTTTCTATCAGCTTCTATAAATTGTCAGGGGTATCCACCACCAAAATCCTCAATAATATCACGTGGCTGCAACTGACATGTGAATGGTGTACATTATTCAGCAGTAAAAAGGACAAAAGGAGAGCCCTGATGGATCAGAGCCCATCTAGTCCAACATCCTGTTCCATAGTACGTAGCCCACCAGATGCTTCTTGAGAGGTTGACAGGTAGGAACACGGGCATCAAAGTGCTCTTCAGTTCATGTTCCCCAGTTAAGTTTACACGTGTGATGTTTAGAAATACAGTCCAGGTTCCCTATTAGTTTCACCATATCAATAGCTGAAGTAGTTCTGTCTCAGGTTCTGCTGACAACTTGTTTCCACAGGCTAGGTCTCCCTCTAAATACTTGTTTGCTCTAAAGTTGTTATAATAGAACAAGATGTTGCTTCGAACGCCTGCCTATATTTTTCACGGCCCATGAAGAACCTTAACATGTGAAATCCGAGCTTTGTAGTAAAACTTCTACAGACCTCAGTGGTGGCATTCAGGCTCTCAAATTTCAGTGGTGCCTGGGCGACACTAAAATTCGGTGCCTCCTTTGCCGCCTCTCACGCTTCGTTCTACAGTATTGTTTTGGCACCCCGTGCATTGCGGTGTCCGGTGGAGCCACACTGAAACTGCCTCTGCAGATGTAAGCAGCAACTGTCAGGTTGCTATTGCAAAAGCCTCGTTCACCACGTGGCAATGACAAGACCAAGCCACCACATTGGTGAGGATGCGAGGTTGGGTCGTTTGCTGCCCTGATTGCATTCAGTCCTTTAGAAATGAAATTCCATTTCACCACGACCAACAAATTCCATCATGGAGTGCTGTTTTGTTATCGGAGGGACAACAGCAAACCCAGCAAAAAGGAAGTAGATTGTTAACAAGTACAAAGTTGGGGGTTACAAACCTCAGAAACTGAAATCTCGAGGCACACAGCTCAGGCCAAACAAAAATTCAGAAACGTCAGCTACGTCAAGTTTGCTGGGGAGGGATGAACTGGAACTTTCTGGTTGATAGTACATTTTTTTGTAATCAACTTAACTTCCCCAGGGTCTCATGAGGGTAAAAGGGTTGTAGAGGGGTGGGGTCACTCACACAAGCCCTGTCCCCAATAGCTTAACTTCCCCAGCGTCTCATGAGGGTAAAAGGGTTGTAGAGGGGTGGGGTCACTCACACAAGCCCTGTCCCTAATAGCACCCCCCAAGCACATCCCCTCCCCCAATTCCACTACCCTGATTCCAATCCCTTTCCCCATTAGTTTTTAAAGAAGAACATAAATGTCAGGATATCTGACTGCAGCTCTCTGTCTCTATCTAGTTTTGTCCACTCTTTAACTCCAGGGTCGGGGGTTCGAACCCCACTTTGGGTGAAAGATTCCTGCACTGCATGGGGTTGGACTAGATGACCCTCAAGGCCCCTTCCAACTCTACGATTCTGATAACTACCCTGGGTGGCAAATTATCAACCAGCACCTGCCTTTGTTACAAAATCCAGTCTTAAGACAGTGAGTCCATTTTAATTTTGTTTATTTCCTGAAGAATGATACTGACAGCTCAGGATTGGATGTCAATTCTCATTTGGCTAGCAAACATTGAATCAGTAATTCTAAAGCTTTGGTTTTAAAATGCTAGTTGTGTTCTACAAAGTGCTTCAGGTTTGTCTATTCTGGGGTTATAATTATTCCCTCCACTAGCCATGGCCAATTGCATATGAAATGCCATGAAACCAGAGAAACCTTAAGGCGCATACATAAAGGAACTTGTGCTGCCTGCTAATGTGTGATATTTTTGGTCCAGTACTTTGGATTTAAAGTGTTATGAGGAAACTAACCCTGAAGCTGGAGGAAATTCAGCCTATGTGAGAAATGCAGCAACCGACTTAAAATTCTTTCTAGAAATGTATGCGAATAAATACATATAATGTAATGAATATATATATAACCAACTAACAATTAAAAACATAGGAATAATATATAGTGGCAGGCCTTCTGCACACAATACAGTGGTACTTTAGGTTTCAGACGCTTCAGGTTACAGACGCTTCAGGTTACAGAGTCTGCTAACCCAGAAATAGTACCTCGGGTTAAGAACTTTGCTTCAGGATGAGAACAGAAATCGTGCTCTGGCGGCGCGGTGGCAGCGGGAGGCCCCATTAGCTAAAGTGGTACCTCAGGTTAAGAACAGTTTCAGGTTAAGAACGGACCTCTGGAATGAATTAAGTTCTTAACCCGAGGTACCACTGTAATATACAGTGGTACCTCTAGTTGCGGACACAATCTGTTCCGGGGTGCTGTTCGCATCCCGAAAAGTCTGCAACTAGAGCGGCACTTCTGTGCAAGCGCGGAGCGCGATAGAGAGCTTCTGTGCATGTGCGAAGTGCGCTGAATGCCTCTGCGCGTGCAGCAAAACCCGGAAGTATACACATCCGGGTATGCCGCGTTTGCAACCTGAAAATTCGCAACATGAAGGGAACGTAACAAGAGGTATGACTGTGCATTATGTGCATTCTGGCTGTATACACACCACATATTTAAAGCACATGACGTACCTCAAAGAATTCTGGGAATGGTAGTTTAAGGGTACTGGGGATTGTAACTCTGAGGGGCAAACTAGTTTACCCAGAATTCTTGGGTGGAAGTCAAAGGAGCAAATAAGATCCCTGATTGACACAAAGCTTACTGGGCAACCTTGCCTGTTTGTCTCAACCTTATTTACCCCACAAGGATCTTGTGAGGATAAAGTGAGAGGGACCATGTATGAATGCTCTGGATGAAAAGTGAGGCAAATGTATTAGATTGACAGACAGAATAATATATATCTGCCAAGAAGAAGATTAATTTGCCCTGGGGAAGAAAAAAGAACCTTTTTTAAAAAATCCATAATTACAGCACATTTTCTTTATACATCTATTTCTACCTATAGCTATGTATCTTTGCAAATAACTGGTACTTCCAGATGAAATTGTACATTTAATGGTATGAGTAAGATGCAGAAATGTTTTAAGAAGTATGCACCATATGTTTCATGCCTTGATTTTGCTTGATTTATGGAATTATTTATAGGACCATGCCATAATTAATTATTTTGTTCAGAGCATCCCACAAGTGACAGTAATTATCCAGCAGTCTAGCTTTTTCTTTTACATTTTTTCAATCCCCCACACTGGTAAATTTGATATAAAAAAAGAGGAAAGGGGGGGGGTTAGATCTCTCCTGTGCAAGGAAAATTATGGGTGCGTGGGCACAGCATTGCTTTAGTTTTTTGTTTTGGTACCTTGTTATGCCAATGTCTTCAGAGACTTTGCAGAGAAATTGAAGGCAGGGGAATGAATAAATAAATGAATAAGTGACACAGAAAATACAAACTGTATTGAACTTGGCTTGTGTTATGTGATAATTAACTCCTAATTCAGGTCACATCCATGCCATGCATTTATAGCACACAGCTTCCCCACAAAGAATCCCAGGGACTGTATTTTACCCCCACAGAGCAACAATTCTTACCACCCTTGGGGGAAAAACACTACAGTTCCCAAGATTCTTTGGGGGAAGCCATGTGCTTTAAAAGAAGTTTGAAAGCAAGTTTGCTAGTGGGACACTGCATGCTCATTGCACAAATGGCAAGGGAGACTTTGCATTGGTGTGAAGAATTTACAATGTGTTGATTTTAACTTGTCACACTTAGAATGTTGACTTTGCAAATACCGCTTCTTGGCTTATCAAGTGCAGCTCCTCAACATCCACTGGACTTTGCAAACGTGTTACATCTGTCATGCATTCAGCATTCCTTCAAATGAGCTTATATGCTTAAATTAGCCCAGCAAAACCTTTTGCGTGGTTATTTTAGAACCATCTATCATTAACATGTCAGATAGGAATCAGAAGAGCTTTCTGTAGGCCATGGGCTTTTTAAAAAGGGAAGACATTTACAGTGGGGCGGGAAGGCCATTGCAGAGGGAGTAAAGGACCCCTGCACAGTTAGGTAAAGGTAAAGGGACCCCTGACCATTAGGTCCAGTTGTGACCGACTCTGGGGTTGTGTGCTCATCTCACTCTACAGGCCGAGGGAGCCGGCGTTTTGTCCGCAGACTGACTAAGCCGCTTCTGGTGAACCAGAGCAGCACACGGAAACGCCGTTTACCTTCCTGCCGGAGCAGTACCTATTTATCTACTTGCACTTTGACGTGCTTTCGAACTGCTAGGTTGGCAGGAGCAGGGACCAAGCAATGGGAGCTCACCTCGTCGCGGGGAGTCGAACCGCCGACCTTCTGATCGGCAAGTCCTAGGCTCTGTGGTTTAACCCACAGCACCACCCGCGTCCCTAAGCGCCACCCGCGTCCCTGGACAGTTAAGTTCAGTCAAATTTGACTATGGGGTGTGATGCTCATCTCGCTTTCAGGCCGAGGGAGCTGGCGTTTGTCAGCAGACAGCTTTCCGGGTCATGTGGCCAGCATAACCAAAGCGCTTCTGGCACAACGGGACACGGAAACACTGTTTAGTTTCCCGCCACAGCAGTACTTATTTATCTACTCACGCCAATATGATTTTGAACTGCTAGGTTGGCAGGAAGGCAGGTCAGTCCAACATCAGCATGGACCACCCCTGGATCGCTTCTGGGGTCTCCGCAGCCTGGCATGCCCTGCTGCTAACACTTCTCCGGCCCACAGTGCAAACACCTTCTTATTTCCAACCAGAAGCACTGCATCAAACTGGGGGCAAAACCAGATGAGATAAAACATGCCTGCCTCATTCACATGTGAAGCACAGAAATGGGAGGCCTTCAAGAGACATTGCCACGGGCTTGTGTGAGTTAGCAGTCTCCAAGCTACACTTGAGTAGATCAACTACGTGAGCCACCTTTTTTTAAGGGCAAGTTGGCCCTGGTGCATCTCTGCGACTGACTCAGAGCAAACTAGGCATCACATCCTTCACACAATTAGGAATGGCCAGATTTTTTATTTTTTAAATAGTGAATAGCAGGAGCAGAGGCCTCCAGACCAGATCAGGCCCATGGCAGGGAGGGAAGGTGGGATATAACCCTTTGTCCAACTGTGGTCCTGGATTCCCTCTGCAACTGCCATTTGAATTTGGGGTGTGTAATGGCATAATAAAAATGAGCAACCAATTTATACCATACTATTAAGGATGCCCAAACTATAGGGCCAACATGCCTGAAAAATGTGGTTGCTTTGGCTTCTTTTTTGTTTGTTTACCTAGCGGGTTGAAAGCACACTGGCCTGGAGAAGAGGATGTTGTTGTTTTAATCACCAACTGCAAGTAATTTATTTGTGTGGCTCTCTTGACTGGTCATTGAAAACAAGCCCCAGAATTTAGCAAAACAGGCTCATTTAACATCACAAAGGGAATGATTAAAACCCACTGCGCTATTATGAGCCTTTCATGTACCCTGCGTGAAATAACTTGGAGAGCACAACAAACAGAGGAAGTGTTGTTTCCCGTGAAAGCATGAAAACTTCTGCAGCTGAATTTTTGCTCGATGTGTCTTGGACCAGCTATTGGCGCCCAAGTTCTGTTGTGACATACATTCACTCATTTTATTTATTTCATAAAACTTATACATAAGCTTGATTATGTAAAAACAAAGAACCAAACCAAACCAAAAACTGCAAAGCAAGATCCCTGTCAAAGATTGGTAAAATTGCCCACTTGATTGAGGTATTCCAAGAGTCAGCAAAATATGAATTCAGTTTGATATAGAAAAAATTAACCATTAGTGTAATTGATCTCTGCAAGAGTCGCAGCAACCCAAAGGCGGAAACTCAACTGCGCTCACATGGTGGAAGGGTGTTCTGAAAACTTGCCCACTGCCAAATTCTCACTGTAGCTAAGAACAGAATGCCTCATAGCTTCTACTCTTGCACTGAAATGAATCTGTTCCTCCATCTAGTTGGCTTGAGTTGGACGTAGTTTCTTCTTCAGAGAGACAGGACTGGTGTTGGTAAAAAGGAGGAAGCAACAACATTTTGGCATCCCATGATGTAAATTCCTCTTCAAAAGCAAAAAAAGAAAAGAAAAGAAAAGTCTGTCCTTAATGCATTACCCACTTTTCTCCTCCAGACACATTCTATGGTCTTTAAACACATTACCGGTATATACAAATACTTCTTTCCTTGAATGTTCAAGAATATGTACCCCGACCCAATAATAACCATGCAAAAAAGGAAACAGCACTGTACATCCCTAGACACCCATCAATGGTATTTAATCCCCACCTTGCAGTACTGCTCCTGTTTTTACTGCATTTCACCAGAAGAGGGTAGAATTTGGAAAGCACTTGACGGCAGCCTGGAAGTCCTATTGTGCTTGTAAACTGCAAGGGGGATAACAAGCACAACTTTATCCTTCGCACACTTCAAGCCCTTGTGTGAGGGAGCTGCTGCAAAACTCCAGAATACCTTTGTAGCAAAAGACACACAACAGAATTCCCTCTGTGAGCCTCTCTGAAGCCAAGACATCACAAAAGCAGCTGATGGGACTTGTCTCTTTTTTCCTCTCTTTCTCTCTCAGAACTGTTTCGTTCACTTTTGTTGTTATTTAGGCATAAGGGACTTATTGTAGGAACCAGAATCTCCGATGGCAAATCAATGCCATTTCAGGAAATAAAGAAAAGCTGAAAACAGCAATGGGTGAGTTTCCTTAAGTGTTCCTCTGTCTCCCTGTCTGTCTCTCTCTCCCCCCCGCCCCCACTCCTCGTTCAAATCTATTGGAGAAATCGCTGCTAGTCAAACAACCGCGCTCTCTCACTCGCAAGCAGACAGATGACTTGCCTCCCCACTGCAGCTTGTTGCAGACTTCGCAAGGTTTCGCAGCCTGCAGGTTTTCCTTTTGCAGTCTATTTTTCCCCCAGTCCTGTTCAAAGTCGTTGCCACTTAAGGTTTTGCTAATGAACAGCTGACTTGATTTATCGCAAAGCTTCTCCCGTAATAACCTGTGGGAGGAGAAGGCTGTTGGAAACAAGGCAATAACGTTAAAATGGCAGATGACATTAGTTTTCAAGAGCTGGAAAGTGACGGGTCAGAGAACAGTGAAGAAACAGAGATTGTCGTCAATGTCGGCGGGGTGAGGCAGGTGCTGTATGGAGACCATCTCAATCAGTACCCAAACACGAGACTAGCAGAGCTTGTGAACTGTTTATCAGGGGGATATGACACCATTTTCTCACTTTGCGATGACTATGATCCTGGGAAGAGAGAATTTTACTTCGACAGAGATCCGGATGCTTTTAAATGCATAATTGATCTGTATTATTTCGGGGAGGTTCACATGAAGAAAGGAATATGTCCCATTTGTTTTAAGAACGAAATGGAGTTTTGGAAAGTAGATCTCAAATTCCTGGATGACTGCTGCAAAACTCACCTCAGTGAAAAAAAGGAAGAGCTAGAAGAGATTGCCCGCAGGGTCCAGCTGATTTTGGACGACTTGGGACTGGACACCTCCGAAAACCGCTGGAAAAAATGTCAAAAGTACATTTGGAAATTCATGGAAAAACCAGAATCTTCGTACCCAGCTAGAGTAATAGCAGTTGTGTCTTTTCTACTCATCCTAACCTCATCGGTAGTGATGTGTGTGGGGACCATCCCAGAATTGCAGGTGGAGGACTCTGAAGGAAAATCTGTTGAGCACCCAGTGCTGGATAAGATTGAGACAGCTTGCATAGTCTGGTTTACTCTCGAGTACATCCTCAGACTCATCTCATCTCCTAACAAATTGCACTTTGCTCTTTCTTTCATGAACACTGTCGACATATTTGCAATACTTCCCTTCTATGTCAGCCTGATATTGACCCACTTAGGTGCCAAACTGATGGAGCTAACGAACGTGCAGCAAGCCATTCAAGCGCTTCGGATCATGAGGATCGCAAGGATTTTCAAGCTGGCACGGCACTCCTCGGGTCTACAGACTTTGACCTACGCTCTTAAAAGAAGCTTTAAGGAGTTGGGGCTCCTCCTGATGTATTTGGCTGTTGGGATATTTGTGTTTTCTGCCCTCGGTTATACGGTAGAGCAAAGCCACCCCGAGACAATGTTTAAGAGCATCCCCCAGTCCTTTTGGTGGGCCATCATAACCATGACCACAGTGGGTTACGGGGACATTTACCCAAAGACCACATTGGGCAAGCTCAACGCTGCCATCAGTTTCCTTTGCGGGGTCATAGCCATTGCACTACCAATCCACCCTATCATTAATAACTTTGTCAGATACTATAACAAGCAGAGAGTGTTGGAGACAGCTGCCAAGCATGAACTGGAACTGATGGAGCTAAATGCAGGCGATAACAAGAAAGGTGGAAGCCCCAGATGTGAAGCTGCATCTCTTCTGGAGACAGAAAAGGAAGATCCCCGGTGGAGCAGCCATCTCAGATTCTCCAACAGTGACACTGTCATTCACCTCCTGTCAGATAACCACCACCGAACCAGACTTCAGAGCTGTAAGTAGGCTGTGAGTTTGCCTCCATTTGGTGGAAATCTGGAATACAAGTGACAATCTCGTCTTGAAATAAGAATAAAAGGGACTCCTTTGAGGTCAGCCGCTCTTTTTCATGTGCATATATTTATACATAGGCAGACATATATGTATATATATGTGTGTGTGTGTGTATAGACACACACACACACCTCAACAACTCCATCTCAGCTTAGTAAGCCATTGTTTATAAAACACAAGAACACAATGAATGTATGGCCAGATATAAGGACTGCATCCTGACTCAGATCCCTTTGTAAACATTTCAGAGGGGTAAAAAAAAGCATACCAGTCAGTATATATAAAACGGATGTAAATTCTTACAGAGTCAGAAAAAAATGTATGTATAATAATAAAGGGGGTGGGAAGAGAACAACACTGAAAAAGCAAGTTCTGTCAAATGTTTCTCTAGTTGGGAAGTGCTGCTTGAAAGAAAAATTAAACTGAACTGTCACTTTAAAGCACGTGTTCTGCCTAGCAAAATGCTACTAGAGAGATATGATGCTCTGGGAGATAAAGCAAATGTAAAGGAGCCTCTGAACCTTAATGTTTGGAGAATTCCACCTTCGTTTTTAATAGAGAAAAATGTTTATCATTCTAGCCAGATTTTTGAAAGAGAAAAGTATGCAGAGCCAATGTGTTAATGATAGAAATATAACAGCAAATAAAAAAGTCTTGATTAAAATGCAGTGCGCATGATTTTCTTTAAGTAACTTCCTTCAGTTCTTCACAGGGAAGTTGCATACTATATATATATATATCCCAAAGCTGAACACTTACCAAAACCTGTGAGCATTCTAAATCTTTCAAAATAAATATTAAGTAACTGTAATGTATATTCTACTTATAATGATCAACTATTAGTACAGCAACACAGCACATGTTTTCTTAAGATGAGGAAAGGAATTTTGTGTGCCTGATGTCCTGTGTTTCATCGGCACAGCACTGTATATCAATGGGCAATTTATGATGTGATGTATTTGGATAGCTAAGTAAAGCATCTTGGAAAATCAACAGGATTTTAAACTGCCCAGGCTATCCCTGCTTTATGTTGGAAAAGCTTTATGATGCTTAGAACTTCCTGGCTCGAATGCAGTGGTGCAATTGCTGTACAAAATGCCAGCGGCTGGCTTTCCCCCTATGGGAGGGCACAATCAAGGGGGCAAAAAGCATAAAAGCCTGCCAATCCAAATGGGTGGGGAGAAACCCATGCCAAATTATGTGTTTGTTGCCATACGTCTGGAATTTCCCGGAAATAGCTGGGATTCAGCCGTGAATTTCCATAAAAATAGCTCAAACAACTTCTTTTTTAAAAAGAAAAATAGCTCAACAACTTTGGCCAAAAAACTGCTCAACTAGTTTTGTGTCTGGACTTCTACTTTTTGAAAATATAGCAACCCTAATCAACATTTTCATCATTGTGGGAGTGGATTGGGCATTGGGTGCCCTGAAAACAAATGCATAAGAAAGAAGGCAGCAAATGTATGTGCGCACCACTTCCCACCACACTTTAACATGTTATGCCATTGTGTTCACCTGAAGAATGTCTCTGTAGTTTCAATGTAATTGTTTGGAACTGGGGGTTTGAAAGCACTTATTTGAATAACCTCATTCACATTTTCTTGGAACTTTTTTCCACAAAGGAGCCATGTTAGTCTTTCTGAGGATCTAGACCATTGGTCGGAAAACTAAGGCCCGGAGGCCGGATCCGGCCCAATTAACTTCTGGATCCGGCCTGTGGATGCTGATCGTTTGGGCTGCACCATTTCCCCCCCTCCCTCCCTCCCACACATTGCGGCGGCACCTCCTCCCTCCCTCCTCCTGGCTTCTCCCTGCCCTGCCTAGAGAAGGAAGGGGGTTGGGCTTTGTTGAGCCGCGGTTGGCTGAGCGCCATTTTAAGCAGCCCCTCTCCAGAGCCACTCATCATCCCTCCGCCGCCACTGCCGCCAGCCCCCGCCGTTTGCAAGGCACAGGTAAGCAGCCACTGGGGCTCATCCAGTGCTGTGGAGAAGGGAGGGGAGAGTCGTGGGAGGGGATCCCCCCAAAAAATATAGTCCAGCCCCCCACAAGGTCTGAGGGACAGTGGACCGCCCCCTGCAGAAACAGTTTGCTGACCCCTGATCTAGACCAACATCCCCCAAACTTCTGAGAGCTGAGGCACACCTTTGTTTCTGAATTACAACAGGAGGCACATTTCGGCTTTGTGCCTGAATCTATAGCCCTCTACTGTCCAGATAAAACAGGGAAATCC
Organism: Podarcis cretensis; assembly: GCF_951804945.1. Classification (NCBI taxonomy): domain Eukaryota; kingdom Metazoa; phylum Chordata; class Lepidosauria; order Squamata; family Lacertidae; genus Podarcis; species Podarcis cretensis. The sequence goes on along the minus strand of NC_137172.1, from coordinate 95,663,844 downwards.
CATTTTTTGTGTGTGAGAGCACGGCAGCCATGTTGGGTGCCGTGATCTCACCCTGAAAAAAGTGCATCCTTTGATGCCATGATCTTGCGCGGGTCACATGATTCGCACAGGAGTATGGCCCCAGAAGACGGGCGTTTTTCGCCCGAGTGTGCTGGAGAGTACCTGAGAGTGCTTAGTTTCAGAGTATGTAAGACTAAGAATTTTTGTCTCATGTGCCCTCAGTGTTTCTGCCTTAGCATTTCTGAAAGAAAACCCAGAGCCCAATTTTATTTGGGATGAAACAGGAAGTTTCTTCTGGAGCACAAAGAGGAGACTGTAGTCATACTGGCAGACCCGTGACTCCTCTGCCCCTCTCCCCCACTGGCCATATGTTTATTTTATTGTATATAATTACATATTTATGGGGCAGTTTCCAATTAACATATCCCACCAGTGCAGGGATTTTCGCTTGCGCAGTGGAATTTCTCCTCCTTCTCTCCGCCCTACATGCACCCAAAACCTTCCCTAAATCTGCTCTGGAGAGTTGGGGAAACTCCTAGAAGATATTTGGGGGGGGCAGGCAGGGCTCAAGGGAAAAGTTCCATTGCACAAGCAGAATCCCCCCCCCCCCGATGGAACATGACAGCTGGAGACTGCCCATAGGTTGGACACTGTGATAGCGACCAAAGAGTTGGAATTCATAGAATTGTAGAGTTGGAAGGGACCACGAGGGTCATCTAGTCCAACCCCTACAATGCCCAGAGTGGGCCTCAAACCCACGACCCTGAGTTTAACAGTCCCGTGCACTACCAAACTAAGTTATCTCTTTAAAATTGTTATTATAATCATTTTCTGTTCTCCTGTATTTGCACACTAGGCCTCACAATCACAGGATAAAAACAAGCAACAATTAGAGGGACAAATTCCCAAATCATGATGCAATACTTAAACCCATTGTTTTATTTTGGCTGTTGTTAATTACATTTTTATCCCACACTTTCGCCAAAGATTTTAGGGTGGCATAGATGAGTCTTCCCCTCTTTGGAATGGCAAACCCAAGGTCCGCCGTCCCCCAACACTTGAGCTGCATGGTTGAGTGGGGATTTCAGCCCTAGTACAGCAAGGGACGCGAGTGGCGCTGTGGGTTAAACCACAGAGCCTAGGACTTGCCGATCAGAAAGTCGGTGGTTCGAATCCCTGCGACAGGGTGAGCTCCCGTTGCTTGGTCCCTGCTCCTGCCCACCTAGCAGTTTGAAGGCACGTCAAAGTGCAAGTAGATAAATAGGTACTGCTCCGGCGGGAACGGCGTTTCCATGAGCTGCTCTGGTTCGCCAGAAGTGGCTTAGGCATTCTGGCCACATGACCCGAAAGTTGTATGCCTGCTCCCTCGGCCAGTAAAGCGAGATGAGCGCCGCAACCCCAGAGTCGGTCACGACTGGACCTAATGGTCAGGGGTCCCTTTACCTTTACAGCAATCTAAGCACTGCTCCACATAGTGCGTGGCTGCCACATATAGGGACAAATAATTACGACCAACTTTATTACAGTATATAAAGGTGATGGGGAGATGCTAAATAAAACTGTCGAATGCTCACTGCTACAGTCTCTAGGCCCAACAGTTCTTATTAAACATGACATTCAACATGGCAATGACTCATTTTATTAATGGTAATTATTTCTTTAGTTAGACACAGCCTGGAGCAAGAAGGGATGTGTAAATTATGCCACTTTGGAAAGAGATTAGGAAGGCAGGTAGCTCAGAGGCACACTGCTTCTCTAGAAACAGAGATAGTAGTAGCTCCAGAGTCTTTGAAAGCCATCCTTTTCCCCACCCTGCAGGGGATCTGGGTCCAGGACAAGGACAAAAAGATGGAGCAAAGTCTGTATAGCTCAATTGGTGAGAGCGTGGTGCTGATAACACAAAGGCTGCAGGTTCAATCCCTGTATGGGACAGCTGCCTATTCCTGCGTTGCGGGGGGTTGGGCTAGATGATCCTCAGGGTCCCTTCCAACTCTACAATTCTATGAAAGTCTCAAGGAGTGCTATATGCAAAACTGATAATGGAAACAGAATTGCAAAGTTGGAAGGGACTACAAGGGTCATCTAGTCCAACCCCCTGCAATGCAGCAATCTTTTTGCCCAATGTGAAGCTCAAACCCACGACTCTCAGATTAAGAGTCACAGGCTCTCCCAATGGAGGATTGGTTTTCTTGAGGAAAGAATACTGGTTTGTGCTCTTTTTTTCAGATTGATTATTGGCTCTTCAGATCTTAAAGGAATACAATGTTTTTTGCTTTGCTATTCATTTGTTATAATCACATTTGTTTCACTGTGCATTTATTTTCAGTACATTCGTTTTCACTACCCACTTTTAAAAAGTGTCTTTATCTTAACTTCTTCTACCACTCCTTTTTTTTGCCATAGCCTGGTTTGGTGGCAGCAGTGGAACTGACTCTGGCAATTGTCTTGTGGTACCCACCATTTTCTCTTCTTGGAATACAACAGATGTGGCATTATTCCAGAACATTCCGAGAGAAATATGTTTGCCCTGTCACATCTAAGCTCGGTGAAAGCATAATTCTAAACAATTTTCTGAGAGAAAATGGTGGCCACCACACACAAAAAAGCAATACCCATTGATGGTTTTCATTTCCCTCCAAGAATGACCTCCATGTTGCATTGTTCTGGGGCATGCTGTGGGTGATGGCAGGCACCATTTTTGTGTGTGCGCTGGCCACTAATTCCCCCTCAGAATGTTCTGGAACAATGCAACATTACAGGTTAGCAGGAATGGTGGCTGCCTAGAGGGGAAAAACCCAAAGGTAAATCAAATACATGATGGATGGAATAACATAAAGGAACCTAGGTGTAGCAGTTGTGATGTGACGCAAGTACAGGGTGAGGATGTACAAAACTATGGTCACATTCATAGCCTACCTTTAAAGCACTCATACTGTCATGGCTTTTCTCTGTTAATCCTTGGATCTGCAGTTTGTTAAGGTTCTCCTTAAATCTGCAGTTTGTTAAGATTCTCCTTAAATCCATGACAGTTAAAGTGATATAACAGTGTTTCAAACAAATGCTGTAGGTGTGAACAGTATTTTAATCCACTTTCACATCCTCTTCAGCATACTGTTTGAAACACTGTTTTGTCTTAATATGCAGACCTGGGAATCGAAGGGTCGTATGATCACACCTCCTCTGTGCCCTTAAACCCTCCCTCCCACTAGATCCCTACAATTGAAAGAGGCAAGTAGTTCAAATTCATGACAGTGCAGGCAAGTTTCCCGGTTATCCTTGCATTCCAGCTCTACTCTCTCTGCTACAAATTTAGACCACAAGCAAAAGGCAGGTGCAGTAACAGAAGGGCAATTATGGAGCAAATAGCTCGAATTGACATCTGCAAGCAGAAATCATTTCACTTTGCTGCAGGGGAAGGCAAAAAATAACGCCACTGAGGGTTACTGGCCAATCTGACCTAAGGCAAAAACTCCTTGCCAACTCCAGACACGGGGATCAGTAAGACTTTGAGCAGGAGCCAATCCCAGCCAAGAGAAAGGCTGTGAATGCGTCTTTATGTCATGCAACAATTAATGCCTAGCTTTAGCTAGCTGCTATTTTAAATTCACATAAAAAGCAACATCATCATCTCAGCTTTAGGACCAAAAAGTGCAGTATGTGCTGGCCAAACCTCACACAAATTCAATGAAGGTGGGGAGTCCACCTGCAGAATGGGAGATGGCCAACAATGGCAGATGATGACACACCGCAGCTGAAGAGCCTGCTAAGAAGTTTAAATATGAACTACATAAGTCCAACCATGCCTAAAGGTAAAGGGACCCCTGACCATTAGGTTCAGTCGCAGACAACTCTGGGGTTGCGGCGCTGATCTTGTTTTATTGGCCGAGGGAGCTGGCGTACAGCTTCTGGGTCATGTGGCCAGCACGACTAAGCCGCTTCTGGTGAACCAGAGCAGCGCACGGAAACGCCGTTTACCTTCCCGCCAGAGCGGTACCTATTTATCTACTTGCACTGTGACGTGATTTCAAACTGCTGGGTTGGCAGGAGCAGGGACTGAGCAACGGGAGCTCACCCCGGGAGCTCACGGGGATTCGAATGCCGACCTTCTGATCAGCAAGTCCTAGGCTCTGTGGTTTAACCCACAGCGCCACCCGCGTCCCACTGAAGTAAATGGGATTTACTCTAAGGTAAGTAGAGCTAGGATTTCAGCCAGAGTCTGTCTGTACCCTATGGGAGACAACTTATGAAAACGCACATGCTCACTAAGCTCTGTTTATACTGTATATCCAAGTTGCACATGGAAGGAAGGATATAGGATCATGTTTACTGTCCCCATGACCAAACCTCCGCATGTGCATCAGGTCTTCTGTGCAGAGGCTACACAGGTACACGTTCAACATGTGTAGGTTCTGCACAGATGAGCTGAACGCACAGAGATTGGAGACTGGCGATAGAAGACATGTCCGATTCCTGTCCTTCACCCTGGCTTCACCTCTTCCTTGCACTCACCTGAACAGGGCTCAAAACACTGCAAACTTTGAGTGGAACAGAATCAGCCCACTGCCTGCAACGGTGCTGTGCAAGAGCAGCAGACTTCTGAAGAATTCAGCTTCAGGTGCAGGGAACCAATTACGGAAGTACCCTACACAATCTTTCTTGGAATGCTGCTGTTCCATCAAGCTGTATTGATTACTAGAGTCATTCTCACTGTGAGCAAAGCATGCTCTAGCCCCTTGGATGATCCGTAGTCTTTCATTCAAGCACATAACAACAACAACAACAGTGCCTTACATTGTATTTTAAGCAACCAGCACAATATTCTTATGGGAATGAGATTAAAAACAGATGGGTTCAGAATTTGTGGGAGAGAAAAGTGGTACTTAAATCATGGAGGAACAATCGGCCTGCAAAACGAAGAAAAATGAAAACTTGCAGCACAATGCTTTGCATTTTTACTCATCCCTCATCTTCAAAGATGTTTACTCTCAGGAAAGCATGCATCAAACAACAGCTGTGTAGCCCAATCCTATAAACATGCCCAATGGCTACATCCTATCAACATCCATGGAACTTACTCCAAGGTAAGCGTGTATTGGATCGTCAACGCTGTCTTAGGGACCAATTCAGGCTATATGGATGTGACAGACACACTCATTTAACACATCTAGTCCCTTTTATACAGCTGCCCTGGGAGCTTCAGACCACCCAGGTTGACCCCCCCCCCACCCTCCTCACCATCTCCATGGCTGATGGCGAGAGTGGTAGGGCTACTACAAACCTGCACTCTGCAGAATAAATCATTATCATTTTATTCTTGTGTAGTTTTACTGCTTACTTCCTTTGTTTCGTTTTAGATTTTGCAATATTCATCTAAAAATTTGGGACTTAATTTTATAAAATGAAGCAAAGTAAGACTACCCTACCAGTGTTAGCATTGGAGTCCCCCGTTCCCCCCCCCCCATGGAGAAAGGCACTCAGATTTGCTTTTATTTTCATGGCATCCAATTAGCAAGTGTGGCAATCTTAAGTTTATACAATAAGCATGCAATCAGGAAAAGGTTCTCAGTCCTTGGTAGCAGTGGGGGACCAGTTCTGCCATACATTGCACTTTATAAAACACCTCAGCTTCTCCAGCAACATGCTCTACTATTTGATAACATATTAGAAACAGTGTGATCCCTTATATACTGGAAAAAAGGAGAGTAACAGTATGGACAAAATGAATGTTGACTTTAAACCACTTCTCAGAAGTTCAGGGCAATGACCGTACATGAGCCATTATGTTTTCTTACTGAGAATAAGGGGTTAGGTGATAAGGGCATACCATTATTTAATTTTGACACATTGTGAGGGAATCCACAAGGTATCGGCCCTAAAGCTTCTGTGTCATTTCACAGAATAATCGTAGAGTTGGAAGAGACCCTGAGGATCATCTAGTCCAACCCCCCTGCAATGCAGGAATAAACAGCTGACCCTGAACCTGCAACCTTGGTGTTATCAGCACCACACTCTAGCCAACTGAGCTATCCAGCTGTAGCATTCATTGCTATCTAGTTCACATTGCTCTGATTCATCCTTGCATGTAAAGCATATTAGCTGGAGCTCATTCCATGTTCTTGTGTCTTACCTCTGCATGGCAGGATCCTAATCCTAGGCAGAATCTCTGGGCATTGTCTAGGTAACCCTCCCTTCAAGAGGGATGCATGACCATGTAGGAGAGCCCCACTCCTAACACCTTGAGGCTATGCTTCACACCATGCTTGCTTTTGCTGTATTTGAGAAGGAGCTCTGTGCATGCTGTGTGTGGAATCACTCCATTCCAGGATGGAGGTTCAGATGGGTCCAGTATCTACCTCCCCCAAACCAATATGGAGTTGTTCTACATACATATGTCGTCAGATGCACAGAGCTGCTTCTCCTGCATGTTGGAGATGCATGGATGGCAGAGCACCTACTTGGCAGGCAGATTGGCAGCAGCCCACTCCCCACTTCAAAGCATGGGGGGTGTGCAACATCCTAGCCTTTTACCCACAAAATCTAGATACTGGTCACACAGACCTAGCTGAACGGTTTGTTATCACATCACATAGGCCCAAGGGTCTGTTGCCGCTGTCACACGACTACCAGATCATGGTGGAAATGCAAACATGTGAAAACCACGTGGGTCGTTCGTGTCATGCAGAAACTTCCCATAGCAACACCTGCAGATGGTGCTGCAGCTCAGCAGCAGAGCATGTACTTAGAATGCATGAAGTCCCAAATTTTAATCTCTGGCTTCTCCCATTTAAAACAGTCTTGGGTAACAGAGTTGGGGGGGAAATATCTGCTTGAGGCCCTGGAGAGCTGCTGCCAGTTGCAATACATAGTGCTACATGAGATGTACCAATGGTTTGGCTCGGTATGCTGCAGCTACACATGAGAGTACATGCGAGGGCTGTGCAGCTATCTATGGTCTCATCGTGGCACTGCTGCGTTCCACAGGCAAGCTACCACAGAGGGTATTGGAACGGCTACTCTCTCCAGTCAAATACCACAAGCACATTTGCGCAGGAACAAAGCACCAACACCCCTTGCCAACAGAGCTTTTTGTTTCTACTGTTTTTCGTCAAGTATAATAAATCAGAATGAAACTGCAGTTCCTAGACAACTCTTTTGAGGGGCAAATATAAACTAACTGGCAAATGGCCTTTCAGATTTGAGCGTTGTGCCAATTAGCCATTTGTACAGGGAATAGAAATGCTTTCCAGGGGTGGGGGTGGGGAATGCACACACACACACAAACCCACCTGCAGCTGTGGAGATGGAGTGTTTACCCTCAAGAGCAAATTAATCCCCCCCAGCACGCCATTTATTCCTGCTTCCTTCTATACCCCTTCAGCAAAAGAAATACAAATCAGGACAGTCCTGCAAATTGTGTTCAGCTAATGTCCAAAAAAGGCAACGTGCGCTAAGGACAGTGGCAGGCATCCAGGAAGAAAGCAGTCCGTTTCCAGGTCTTTAAATCTCCTCCAAGCACTGCAAAAGCAGTAAGCCTCCTTTCTCTCTCTCCCCGCAAGTTGACTGAGGTGGGAGTGAGAAGAACAGCATGGACTAGCCTGTGGGCACATATTCCAAAGCTCCTGGAATATGTGTCCCCCCAAACTCCCTCTCTCATCGCAGCTTGTCCCATTCCCAAGATCCCACTGCTGCCACCACCTGCAGAGCAGGGGAGCATGAAGAGTACAAAGAATCTTGCCCTGTGTCACCACCACACCATACATTCCCTGCCCCCCAAATCCTGGAAAATATAGGTTACCCCCCCCAACACAAAGCTACAATTCCCAGCACACTTAAATTACGATTCCTAGGATTATTGGGTGTGTGTGTGCGCATGTGCTTTAAATATATGGTGTGTACATGCCCACTGATAGTATTCAGGAGGGCAGAGAAGGAAGTGTACTACAGACATTTACTGCTTCTCTTTTGGAGATGAGATAAAACCATGTTTCCTCCCTGTTGTCGATATCTGTACTTGTTTTCCAAAGCCTGAAAGCACTAAATAATTATGATGCCTTAAGGCCATAAAGTGTTTAAACAAAAACTGCCTATTTAACTTGGCTTTTCAAAGGGAGTTATGGTTTTGATAGCTTGATCTCATGAGGATAACCCAGCAGGTGCTATTTTTTTTTTTAACAATGAGTTTATGATCTTTTTTTATGAGGAGCTGTCCAGCTCTTTTGGGACCTTTCATGCTGCCTTCTTTATGAAGGTGGCTTATTTTCGTGTGAAGCCTACTGAGCACCAAGCTCACTTTTCCACCTGGGTTTTATCCCAGAGCCACTAGCTCAACTATATGGTGAAGTCCAGAGCTCAGGAGGCAACTTGAACTTAAGCCTCAGCTGTTGCAGCGTGGACAAATTTACGGCGAGGGATGCAGGGGCAGAGCAGGAGATCTACTGCGTAAGAGCAAATGCAATATGAAGGAGAACAAAAGTCAAAGGTGGGTCTCCCACCTGGAGCAGAATTTCCCACACTATGTTGGTGACATGTTTGAGGGAAGAACTGTATCTTATTGGTTTGCATGCAGAAGGTCCCATGTTCCACCCTTGGAATCCAGCTAGGAATGGGAACATCTCCAATCTAAAACCCTGGATGGCACTGCCCAATCAGTGTAGACAATGTTGAATGAGATAGACCAATGGTCTGACTTGGTATAAGGCAACTTTCTATGTTCCTTGCGAAGGCGTGTACAACAAAGGCTTCTGCAACAATCTGCCAAGCGCTCAGAAACAAGTCATCAGCCATATTGTTTAGCTGGTGGTGAGAGAAGATGTGTTGTTTTCATCTCTCAGCGTAAACACCAAACGGTGGGAAATGTTGCTTGAAAGCAGCGCCATATCCAAAGGCCCAGAACATCCTGAACTCAAAAAAGTTTTATTTTTAAAATAAAATATTATTTTTGCTTCGCCTTCACTATGATGGATATATCCAGAATTTCACTTATTTTTATCCTGAATGTGGGCAGCTCTGCACGTCAGAGAAGCTGCAGGTGAAACATCTGCCCCTCATTTCAGAAGCACCAGGTGGGAATCTGTGCTCAGGTGGGTTGTTTTTCAATACGCCCATACACAAGAGAGAAAGAGAGAGAGAAAATGCTTGACACTTATCTTATGGCCCACCTCAGACAACCCTGTTCTGTTTAGGAACACAGCAGGCCTTGCTTGATTTTGTTCCAACGCTAGGCACCAAGGCTAATTTACAATGTTTTAATCGCTTTCTTTCACTCCTCTCAGTTGGCAGACCACTCCGCACCTCAGTGCTCATGGTTGACATTTGTGTTCCTGAGACCTGCGGCAGAGCTACATAATGCTGTTTTATTCCTATGATCTCTGCAGGTCACAAATCAGGTCTACTAATCATTATTTACTTCCCTCAACGCCCTCCTCTAAACTTTCCACTGCTGCCAGAGATTAGCATCTACTTATGTCAATTGTGCCTGCTTGTATTCTGCCTAGTTCTAAGTCATTTCCTTTAAAAGCTGATCCTTACAAAATGATGGAGTCACACACACACACACACACACACACACAGGTGCGGGGACAGACACAGGCAGAGATGTTACACATATCACCTACTTCTGCCTCACACCCACAGCTGGCATGTGGTGCCCAAAACAAAATGCGGCCTTCAGCAGGAGAAAAAAGAGAGAGGTCCTCACCTTGGCATAAAATCTTGGCCATAGATGTTGCAGATTTGGGATAGTGGAGATAACATTTAGTAGTGATAGGACATAACAAGATTATCCACCCACCCGCTTTTTGAGGCTCTAGCATTAGATGTCCCTCTGATATAGAGAACCTCTGGACAATTTTCCTAATTACCTCTCTCTAGCTCAGGCTTCCTCAAACTCGGCCCTTATCTGGAGGCTACAATTCCCATCATCCCTGACCACTGGTCCTGCTAGCTAGGGATCATGGGAGTTGTAGGCCAAAAAACATCTGGAAGGCTGTGTTTGAGGAAGTCTGCTCTAGCCAGTGAAGGGGAAGACAAGGAGTCTCTCTGAACGGGTGCTCCTTTTGCAGGTATATTCTGCAACATTTAAATGGTGCAATAATAGTGAATTCCTGGTGGATTTGTACAGGAATGGCCACATGTTTTTTTCTGTTGTTCTATTGGGTGTTCCGAGATGCTTCCCCGCACGACTGCTGTGCTGAGAGGCTACAGCGCAACAGGACATGTACAGCCCAACAACACAACAACAGAAACCCTCTGATAGCATTTGAATCAATATGGTTGACCCAACAACCCCCTCACACAAACACAACTCACTGCAGTCAACTGAAGGCAACCCATCATGTCCCCCCCCCCCGCGCCAAATCTCTCTCACTGCCAGCAAAAACTAAAAAATGAATAGAAAAAGAACCTGCCCACATGATGCTGACACAAAAGCCCTGTGCAAGCACTATGTAAAAGGATGAAAGTTTACTACCCCTTCTCTCTTCCACCCCTCACACTGTTCCATGACATTATTGTCTCACATCAAATGTAACTGATCCGTAGAAAGGTCTGAAAGCAGAGGCACTGCGTGTACTTTTGTTACCCAAGAAAATCTTTAATAAAAATAATTTGAAAACAACAAGGAAGAAACTGGACATCTGTGGTATGAAAAGGGCTGTAACTGGAAGTTACAGGAGATGTCAAATATATCTATCTATCTATAGATATAGATATTTAGATAGGTAGAGATATATTTGACATCTTTCCGCAGGGCCTGCAAGACGAAGCTGTTCCACCAGGCCTCTGGCCAAGGTACAGTCTGACCCCCTCTCCCCTTCTGCAATCCTCATAGAACTTTAGCCCAATGGTTGCCATTAATTTGATTTTAGAATGTATTTTAATTAATTGATTGTGATTTTATGTACACTGTGCTATTTTTACGTGTTGTTAGCTGCTCTGCCCCTGCCTTTGGCCGGGAGGGCAGGATATAAATAAAAATTTATTATTATAATTATTATACACGCGCGCGCAAAATGAAATAGTATGACTGGACCCAAAACCGTATTAAAAGGATTGCATATGACCGCCTCGCCCCCATGGCATCAGATAAATGTTAAGCAACGTATAAATGCCTTGTATAATATAATTAATAAAATGATGATCATGGATGAACACTAAAAAGGACACATGGAAGATCCCTAGTCTCTAGTACAGCCTTCCCCAACATGATGCCCAACATATGTGGCTGATGGGAGTTGTAGTCCAAAAACAAAGGCACCAGGTTGGGGGAGACCTCCTGCAGTATTTGTTCTGCGATTGCCGCAAACTGCAAAGATGTCTCCTGTGGTAGACATGTTTATCAGCAGAGCCCACAAAGCTTTGTTCATATGGAAGATGTACTGACTGTTTTTGTTTTCTTTTTCCTGATGGATTCATAAAAGCTGTATGGATGAGTCAAAACTCGAGGAAAACATTTCTGGTGTTAAATAGCCTTCATCTGAACAAACACTTGGCTGCTCAAATCCATATGGATGATGCTCTTCAGCACGTAGAGAAAAAGAAATTGAAAGCAAAATAAATTGCAGGCAGAGGCACAAATAATTCATAGGGTGGAGATGAACACATACTTCTGAGATAGCACTGACTCCATTCTGTCCTCATGAGAAATGCATGAGAAGAAAAACCTCTCAACTAGACTGTCACGCTGATACAGTCACAGCCAGCCAGATGTCATCATAACAACTTTTTGAAACCGCAGCACATTAATTGATAAACAAGATGCTCCATTTGTATCAACTGAACTCAACACGGTTAGCAAAATATTTTTATTTATTTGTAATGTTGAAAATGAGTCTGCTACTGTGCCTAGTCCAAACTTTTTATTTCTTTCTCACATGCATATTCTTCCCATCACTCAATCATCCATCCTTTTAGGATCGGGACCACAAACACATCTGAAATGGATCACAACTACTTTTAACGAAGCCTAAATTAGAAACCTTAAAATCAAACTCCAGAACACACTTTCGCTAAGTGGTTGATATTGACCTCCTGGGGTCGATGGGGCTGTGCATGGGGTGAATTAAAGACCATGGGATTGAAAAGGGCCTACAGGTGGAATACAAGTTTACTAGGTATTGTGCAAAAAATAATAATTACAAAATATGAGCCTTAGAAATGCACAGATTCAACACACCCCTTCCCGCCCATTGCCAGCAAGAAACCTCTGTATTTAACAAGGTGATTCCACAATATATGAGTATTTTTACACTTCATTATTCCTAGTAATGTTGACTGATGATCAGTAACTACTGATTACAAATTGATATTTCCCGACTTTAATTTCAGTTACATTTGCAAGAGTTTGGGTTGGGGTCGACGACAACTTTAGAAGCTCACCAGAGGCTCATTGAACTCAGAGGTTTGCTCCAGGGGTGTCCCGGACAGGGTTCCTTCTCATCTCAAGCTATCAGATCAATCAAATTGAAGATGCCAATAACTGAACCTGGGAATGGCCCCACCCTTATGGTCTACTCTAACCAGCGGTGCCCCCCAAGGTCTCAGGCCTAGGTCTTACATGGCAACCCCCCTCCCCAGTGCCTACTGTTCTATGTGGTCGTTTTAATGGTAAACATCATTAGAAGAAGAGCTATGGATCAAGTCATTTCTTTGCCATCCTCTCTGATTTAGTTGAGATTTCTGCATCACAGGGGGTTGGATTAGATAACCCTACGGATCCCTTCCAACTCTACAATTCTATGGTTCTACACCTATCTATATAGGTATGTTGTTTACTATTCTTATAAAAGGGCCCAGAGTGGTATACAGTGATCATGCCCTTTGGTTAGTGGGTGGAGTTGTATTATTTGGGCTGATGATTACCCCGTGACAGAAGCTCTCAAGAGTCCTATTCACAAATTTTGTATGGATGAATGGGAGTGTGAGGAGCTTGACCGTGTGTGTCCCACCTCCATGAATTCATAACAATGCTACACGCTCTCACCCAGTAGCTCATATGTGGAAGCAAACAGCTTCCATGCTTCGGGTGGGGGGAGAGATTGGCTACCCACATGACATCTCCAAAGAGACACACTGGCTGTTGTCCATCTGTCAGCTAGCTGTCTCCCTCAGTTTTTCCCTGACTCAAAGCTAATTTCATGCTCCACACACAGACCTCTGCCCCTTCCCTTCACCTTTTCCAAAGCCATGGCTCTCTCCATTCAGAACATGCCAGAGCAATTAGCCAGCAGTTGCTCTAATAATTAACACCACCATCCTATTCAGATGCTTTCTCCTAACACCCTAGGCCATTCATTACCAAGCAATTTGCCTCACAAAAGGTACCGTCAGGCTAGCATTATTCATGACATTAGGTCTGAAGGGAGAAAAAACTTGTGTACAACCAGGGCTTTTTTTTCAGCTGGAACTTGCCGGAACTGAGTTCTGGCAATCCCTCAGGTGGGTGCCACTGCCATTATAACAGAACAAGGGAGGAGTTCATGGTGAGCTCTGGTGCTTCTTTTTTCAAGAAAAATAGCACAGTGTACAACTGTTTGAAGAATGGAGCCAGCACAGTCATTCACACAGTTGTTTTCCTGAGCCCCCGGACTAGACAAGCATATACAGGCCCAAGCCTGCTGTGTCTGCTCATTCTGGAACAGCTAACACCACATCCTTAGCAATGGGGCAGAGTTGACATGGCTGCATCACTGTCTGTTCTAGCCTCAGAAGCCGCACCGAAGGAGGGGAGCACTTCACTGACAGGAAGTAGTGGCAAGTCATGAGGCTCTACTGTATTGGTTAGAGTTTCCAATGTCCCTGGGACAGTCCTCTCCTCTGACAACCTGTTTGAACTTTCCCAAGCATCTAGATAATTGCCTCCCAAGCCCCTCCTGCCCCATTCTTACTTTCCCTCTGACCAGCCCTGCCAAGACATTTCCATGGCGCTCACATCAAAAAGAGAAATCACTTTCTGGAAAATGAATTGTCCCGTGTTCATGGACTTCAGGGAGTGAGCTTGCAGTCCTCTACATGCGATTTACTACTAAGCTTCCCCGGAGACAAAGGGTGAAGGAAAATGTCTGCAGCGAGAGACCTCCTGCAAATAAATATTCGCTCTCTTCCATAGAAACATCACATTCATAAGTCGCAGAAAGTGTTGCCTACCTTTCTGTAGCCAGAAATCAATGATTACAGTGCTCTTGAGCTAGATTGCAAATTAGGGGTTGGCTGCAGACAGATAAGTTAGCTGAACTTGGGTCCCATTGACATTGACAACAACCAACAACAACATTATTTATATACCACCAATCTGCTGTGGCCTACCTGGCAGCAGGTCAGTATGTCAAGTCCAAAGTCCAGAGACCAGGGGTCAGTCAACGCAAGCGAAGTCCAAAGGTCGGGAAACACAATCCTGGGTCAATCCAAGTAAGCTAAGTCAGGTTTCAGTCCAGAATCGAACCCAAAGCACAGTCCTATAGAGATCCAATCCAAGGTCCATCAACGTGGACAGTTGAGCAAACACAGCCCCTCAACTCTGCTTCTCTTTTGGACTTTGCATGCTGATTGCAGCACCTGGGCCTGAGGAGGCAGGTGACACTCACCTTTTCCAAGCCTACTCCAGCTGAGGAATCACACACCTCCTCCCAGAGCTAGCAAGTTTCCTACGCTTCAGAGCCCATTGTATTTGAGGAGACAGGGGCCCCTATGGTTCTGGTGATGGGTCCTGCTGCTCTGACCCCCCTCTCCTCCCCATCCCCTGTCATACTGTATTTCCCAGCTTGCCCCAGCGTGTCCCAGTTCTGGCCACATCCATCACTGGAATCTTCTTCCCTGTGTCGTCCTGTCAGTTCATGACACCATCTGACTGGGTTGCCCCAGCCACTCTGGGACTCTTTCAACAAATTTAAACATCAAGCACAGTACAACATCAAACATTAAGAGCTTCCCTATACAGGGCTGCCTTCAGATGTCTTCTAAAAGTCAGATAGTTGTTTATTTCCTTGACATCTGATTGGAGGGCATTCCACAGGGTGGGTGCCACTACCGAGAAGGCCCCTCTGCCTGGTTCCCTGAGACCTCACTTTTCGCAGTTACAGATAGGTAGCCGTGTTGGTCTACCATAGTCAAAACAAAATAAAAAAATTCCTTCCAGTAGCACCTTAAAGACCAACTAAGTTAGTTCTTGGTATGAGCTTTCGTGTGCATGCACACTTCTTCAGATACACTGAAACAGAAGTCACCAGACCCTTCTATATAGTGAGAAGGTGGGGAGGGGTATTACTCAGAAGGGTGGTGGGATTGGGTGATTGGCAGATAGCTGTGATGAGCCTGTTGACGACTCTTAACGACTGCAATAGGTCTTACAGGAAAAAGCAAGGGGTGAGAAGATGAAAAATGGCTTTGTCATGTATAATGAGATAAGAATCCAATGTCTTTGTTCAGACCAGGTCTCTCCATGGTTTTAAGTTTGGTAATAAGTTGCAATTCAGCAGCTTCTCTTTCCAGTCTATTTCTGAAATTCCTTTGTAATAGAACAGCTACTTTGAGATCTTGTATAGAATGTCCTGGGAGATTGAAGTGTTCTCCTACTGGTTTTTCTGTCTTGTGGTTCCTGATGTCGGATTTATGTCCGTTTATTCTTTGGCGTAAGGTTTGGCCTGTTTGTCCAATATAGAGAGCTGAAGGACACTGTTGGCATTTGATGGCATACACAATGTTAGACGATGAGCAATTAAATAGTCCCGAGATGGTATGTGTGATGTTGTTGGGGCCAGTAATGGTGTTGTCCGGGTGTATGTGGCAGCAAAGTTGGCATCTGGGTTTATTGCAGGCTCTGGTGCCAGTGTCCGTGTTAAGTCTGGTTGTAGTATTATTGTGGGTTAGGAGTTGTTTAAGATTGGGTGGCTGTCTGTAGGCAATGAAAGGTCTTCCTCCCAGAGCTTGAGAAAGAGAATTGTCATTGTCCAGGAGAGGTTGTAGATCTCTGATGATGCGTTGTACTGTTTTAACTTGGGAGCTGTATGTGATGACTAGAGGTGTTCTGTTATTTTCTTTTTTGGGTCTGTCTTGCAGGCAGACCTTTTCACTTTTCGCAGTGAGGGAACCACCAGAAGGCCTTCAGAGCTGGATCTCAGAACAGGTAAGCCAACTGAGCCCTGGATCCAGGAGTTCTTTCCCTGAACAATCCCCTCCATTGCACCAAAAGTTGATATGGGGTTGCAGCTGGGGAAAAGTTACTTTATGAACATATTTGACTATTCCCAGAAAAGTAGAGGACAATTTGTCAGCAACGCTTATTTTTAAAATGTGTGGTTTTCCTTCTCAGAAAAGTAGATAGCATAATCTTGATTCTGATGTAAAAATACTTTCCAGCGATTTCAAACTAGCAATTTATTCTCTAGAGCCTAAAGCTCAAATGACATGCTACACATAAATACGTGTAATAATAACCTGATGGCCTGTTCTGGAGGGAGAAAAAGCTTCTTTTTCCAGTAGGGGACAATCAGAAGCAGAGAAGTGCTTAACCCTTTCTGTACCTATCATTTCCCAAGTCACCTCTCAATAGCTTTTCACCATGACATTTAAAAAGTGTGTTGTTGTTTTTTTAAAAAAATGAGAGCGAAAGCCACAGGGGAATGGGGAGGAATTGAAATGGGGAAATAGTTGGTGGGGAAAAGGTGAAAATCAGGTCCCCTCCACCATCAGCCTCCACCAAAAGTGGCCCTTCCAACAAAACATTGTAGTACTGTTACTTTTTTTTTTTTTACAAACACGTAGTTTGGCCCTAATTAATCTGAAACAACCAAAAGGCGTTTTTAAATCCAAATTGGGAGCCTGGAATAAATTGTCAACAGTAAAACAGATATTAAAGTGTGGTCTAATTTGTTATTTGTTATTTACTGTAAAACACTTTTAATCTCCAGGAAGAGCTCTTCAAAATCCTTTTTCTTATTCACATTTTGGAAATGAAGACCAAGATTACATCTTTCCCCCCAGAATTCTACAGAGTCTTCAAAAGTATGAATTCCCTGTGATAGCTACCCACATTCAGGTTGGAAAGAGCCTTTTATAAGAGGTTCAAGAAAACTGTATATTCTTCCACAGCTGGATGGGACCAGGCTCTTATCTTAGGCTGTGTACACACACTATACCAGTGGTGGCGAACCTTGGCACTCCAGATGTTTTGGAACTATCACCCCTAGCTAATAGGACCAGTGGTCAGGGATTATGGGAGTTGTAGTTCCAAAACATCTGGAGCACCAAGTTTCGCCACCACTATACTTTTAAGGCACATTCTTTCCCTCAGAGAATTGTGGGTACTGTAGTTCATTCAGGGTTGCTGGCAGTGCTATTTTTCTAGGAAAAGAGGTGCCGGAACTCACCATGAACGCCTCTCCTTTTCTCTTATAATGGCAAAGGTATCCACCTGAGAGGGGCTGGAACTGAGTTTCGGTGAGTTCCAGGTGAAAAAAACCCAGGCTGCTGTAACTCTGTGAGGGGTAAACGACAGTACCCAGAATTCTTTGAGGGGGGAAAGGTACTTCAAATGTGCTTTAGAAGGATACAGGGCAGTTAATATTTAATACAGGATTTCTGTTCTATCCTCAACAGCCTCACACTACAGCTAAGGTTAGTTCCCAAGAGGTAGTTATGTCAATCTGCCCTTCACCAACTTGGTGACTTTTAGACTATAACTCCCATCAGGCTGATACAGCAAGGCCATTGGTCAGGAACTATGGAAGCTGCAGTCCAACAACATCATGAAAGTGCCCGGCAGGGGATGCCTTGTGGCATTTTAAAAAGACTAACTGGTTTATTGTTGGCTTGAGTGTTCATAGACTAAAGGCATCGGGGATTTCTCTTATTATAACTGCATCAACAACGTCCTCAAAGGGGTGAGAAACAAGAATTGCTGCTGCAGACATTAGATTGAAAACACCCTTCATTTGCTGACATTTTTATGACACCACTGCTCAGTTACTCCATTACTCTAATGCTGATCAGTCTCCAGGCTATTTAGATTGAAGCCACATCTGCACCGCATATTTAAAGCACTATTATAGCAGTCATGGATTCTCCTAAAGAATCCTGGGAGTCGTAGTTCGTTAAGGATGCTGAGAGTTGTTAGAATTCCATTCCCCTCATGGGGCTACAATTCCCAGAGTTCCTTGATTGTTAATCCCTCTAGGAATTTTAGCTTTTGGGGGAAATGGGAGTCTCCTAACAACTCTGTTAAAGTGGTATAATAGTGCTTGAAACTTATGGCACAGATGGGCTCTGAGTGACAATGGGGCTAAGTAGGTGTAGATATTTTCATTAGCAGCTGCAAGAGTTGAGTGATGGTGTCATAATCTTGTCAGCCAACAAGAGGGTGCTTTCAGTCTCTCTCTGGGACTGCAGGATTCCTGTGTCTTGAATAGCTGCAAGGAAGGGGGGGAGGGAAGAAGACAAAACAGAATTTCAGCAGTTGAAGCCTTTCCCTGTATGGAGATGCAGCAACGGAAAAACCTTCCCCGTTTATTTTCTGCTTGTTGCCATGAAGCTGCTAAAGGCAGGCAATCTTTTTTAAGGAAGAGAAGAAGGTGGCAACCCTAATTACAATATATGCTGCTGAGCCTAGTATAGCATCTGACAGATTTCACTAGAAAAATGTCAGCAGGAAACAAGAATTCCATTTGAGCTCCATAATTAAACCTGGAAACAGCTTTCTAAGTGTTCTGATGTGTGGAAAACTCACTTGCTTCTGTTCTTGGCTTAAAAAAAACCCCAGAGCCTTGTTGGCACATATTAGCATGACCAAAAAAAAATTGGTCCAGAGGGCATGCAGCTCTTGATGAGGGAAGGGTCAGCATTGCATCTGTCTGCTAGTCACACCATGTTGATATTCTATGTGCAGGTGGGTGCTTACCTGTAACTACAGTGGTACCTCGGGTTACAAATGCTTTGGGTTACAAATGCTAAGAGTTACAGACTCCACTAACCCAGAAATAGTACCTCAGCTTAAGGACTTTACCTCAGGATGAGAACAGAAATCACACGGCAGCAGTGAGAGGCCCCATTAGCTAAAGTGGTACCTCAGGTTAAGAACCGTTTCAGGTTAAGAACGGACCTTTGGAACGAATTAAGTTCGTAACCAGAGGTACCACTGTATTTCCTTCTTCCAGCCCTGACCCTAGTGGAAGGCCTGGACTCCTAACTTACATTTTTAAAAAGCACATCAGATATCTCACAAGAGAATGAGAAAGCAAAATGTTGAGGCAACATTCTAAGACTTATTATGCAGATAAGGAGGAGTTGCTGTTGCTAAAGATGCTTAGTCACTTAATCACTGTTCCTAAGCAGTCAGAAGGAAGGATGTGAGGCATTTCTTGCATCTTCCCTGCTGAAGAGATGTGCTCTCTGCCAACAGGAGCAGCTTGCAGAGAGAACAGTCAGACAACGCATGAATCACTTTTGGGTGGTGTTTACCCATATGCATTCACCACCAAAGCATTACTGTATATTATTATTATTTTTTATGGTTGGTTGATTAATAATCTGGTAAGCTTCCGCATAATTTTTTACTGCTTTTTTACATATTTTTTTACTGCTTATTTTTGTTTTCATATCATTATGCACGTTTTCCATGTCTTTTTGATGCTCTGAGGACTCTTTTTAAGCCTGACTCCACAGAGTATAAATTACTACAGGCAGTGACCATTTTAGGTGCATCCAATTGACACATGATTGCCGATGTGTGGGTCCTTTTAGACCTGGAAGAGAGAGGAGCATATGGTGGAATGGGGTGAGGCATGCTTATATGTGCTTTGCTGAAGCGCGGGGGGGGGGGGCAGGAACAAAACCTCCGCACGAAATAGTCTCTGCCTGTATTTCTGTGATGTTGGACCCAGAAAATCACTAGAAGGGGGAAAAAAGACTGGGGACATTTCTGCTCCATCTTCCATGAGCTGATGAGTAAACATTTTCAACAGACTGTTCAGTGCTCAAACCACCTTGAATTGCACAGATGTATGAATGGCTGTCCAGCTCTCTGAGAGCTGGACCAAAAAGAAGGCTGATCGCCAAAGAATTGATGCTTTTGAATTATGGCACTGGAGGAGACTCTTGTGAGTCCCATGGACTGCAAGAAGATCAAACCTATCCATTCTGAAGGAAATCAGCTCTGAGTGCTCACTGGAAGGACAGATCCTGAAGCTGAGGCTCCAATACTTTGGTCACCTCATGAGAAGAGAAGACTCCCTGGAAAAGACCCTGATGTTGGGAAAGATGGAGGGCACAAGGAGAAGGGGACGACAGAGGACGAGATGGTTGGATAGTGTTCTTGAAGCTACCAGCATGAGTTTGACCAAACTGCGGGAGGCAGTGGAAGACAGGAGTGCCTGGCGTGCTCTGGTCCATGGGGTCACGAAGAGTCCGACACGACTAAACAACAACAACAACAATGAATGGCTGTGGCACAGTGAATTATATAGACTGCTGTTGGCGTTCCTTTAATGCTAAGTGGAGAGAAGAAGAGTTTGGATTTGATATCCTACTTTACCACTACCCTAAGGAGTCTCAAAGCGGCTAACATTCTCCTTTCCCTTCCTCCCCCACAACAAACACTCTGTGAGGTAAGTGAGGCTGAGAGACTTCAGAGAAGTGTGACTAGCCCAAGATCACCCAGCAGCTGCATGTGGAGGAGCGGAGACGCGAACCCAGTTCACCAGATTATGAGTCCACTGCTCTTAACCACTACACCACGCTGGCTCTCAGTGCTGCTGTTCTGTGTGGTGAGGCACTGTGGTAGGCACTTTGACGGTAGGGCGGAAAGCAATGAGCTCAACAGTAAGTGGACAGGCAGAGCTAACTAATTCCAGCATTGGAGGAGAAAGCTGATAAGCAGTGAAGACGGATTTAGGGGAGCACGGACACAGTTGCAGAGGAAGGGGCTTCGGTACCCGGGGTAACAGGGGTGTGGCACATCGCACATGCGAGCGTCCAAATGGGGCAGCGCCCACCCATGGCGATGTCACCCCAGGCTGGCACCCGGAGCGGCCCAACCCCCTTCCTCTGCCACTGCATGGACAGTTTGCCCACACTGGGCCCTGAGCTGAGAGGATGTCACAGGGGGAGCCACAAGAATGACTTAGAACAGAAAGGAAGAGGCCGGGGGGAGGGGGCACCACATTTTGGTATCACACAGGGCACTGCTGAAATTTGAAAGCCCTAAGTCTGCCACTGAGCAGTGCCACTTCCTGGACTGGTTGTGAGCAAGGAGGCAAGCAGGTGGGAGCTAGTTGAGGGTACACTGAGGGTGGTAGGGCAGTGTCCTGTTTGCCCTTATGCAGCAGCCTCCATTGTCTGAAAGTGTACTGGTCAGTTTTAATGTTTTTAAGTTCCGTGAACTGACTGTTTTACTTTACAGCAAGATTACAATGGAGATCTCTTTCCTTTAATAAGCTCCGGAAGATTATGGCACAGACATAGCCAGGATGGGGGACATGGGGCCTGGGTACAGCTTACTCGACATGTTGCTGGCTGCCCAAGACTCATGCAAGGTATGTGGACTCAGGATCGCGCTACCTGCTGAATGCAACAACAATAACACAAGGAACAGATGCAGCAGCTGCAGAATACTCTCTTAGTGGGAAAACCACAAGGGCCGCAACCGATAATGAAAGAAACACTTTAGGAGAAGCATTATACGAGTCCCAAGAAATGCTGCCTCCTTTTCTTTTAATAGTAGAAAGCAGCAAATGATGCTTTTGCTAACATGGAGACAAGAAGTGAGTAAAACATCCCCTGCTACATATCCTGTGTTTAGGCTGCTGATAAAGGTGTAGAAGAAAATTTTTTAAAAAGGAGACCGCAACCTTACCATTCCACAAAACAACACCATGTTGGCTACTGGATGATTGATCTGTGATCCATAGGGGCAGTTTGAAATTGCAGGCTTGATTTGTTGTCATCGACTTCCAAACTTGCAGTTCCTAAATAATACCTCCAGTACATCCCTTTCTGCCGACAAAATATACGGTACACTGTTGCATACGCACCTATCACTTCTATTTTTGTTGAGCTACATATTCAGTGTTGGGAACCAAAGTATTTCTTAACTGAGCAATCCCGCAAAAGCCTCCTGAAATTCCCTCTGCTACACAACTGTGAAAGGCGCATGATTCCTGCTGTCTTGCGCAATTGAACACCCCACTGCTGAGATTCCTACCACCTGACACATTTCTGTTCCAGTGATGAGGTCACATCCATACTAAATATTTGAAGCACACAGTTTTCCAAAAAGAATTCTGGGGAACTATAGTTTACGCCTCAAGAGCTACAATTTCCAGCACCTTTGACAAACGATTAGATTCTTTGTCTAAAAAAAATAAAAGAGAAATGTCTAAAATAATGTTTTATGGTGAAATCCTGTGCATGTTTAATTGTGTGTGTGTGTTTTAAATGACTCCTTTTTTAAAAAAAATATGTTTTTAGCTGTTTTCAGGGGGAAAGGAGAGATAGAAATAATTATGAATTAATTTTATATTAGCTACTCAAGCAGTTTGTCTTGACTGTTTGTTACACCTTGCCACAATTGCCTACAAGTTACACCACATTAGCTAATTGCAAACAGTGCCATCTTAAGCATGTTTGCAATTTGTCATGAAAAAGGAATTGCTAACACCTCTGTATCTTGTTCCAAATATTGCTTTTAGGAATAGAGGAGACTGCCTTATGCCCTTGGTCCATTTAGAACAGTACTGTCTGCAAGAGGAGTACTGAGCATGGCTCCTTCTAGATATAAAGGTAAAGGTAAAGGGACCCCTGACAGTTAAGTCCAGTTGTGGCCGACTCTGGGGTTGCGGTGCTCATCTCACTTTATTGGCCAAGGGAGCTGGCTGTACAGCTTCCGGGTCATGCGGCCAGCATGACTAAGCCACTTCTGGCAAACCAGAGCAGCACATGGAAACGGCGTTTACCTTCCTGCTGGAGCGGTACCTATTTATCTACTTGCACTTTGATGTGCTTTTGAACTGCTAGGTTGGCAGGAGCAGGGACCGAGCAACGGGAGCTCACCCCGTCGCAGGGATTCGAACTGCCAACCTTCTGATCAGCAAGTCCTAGGCTCTGTGATTTAACCCACAGCACCACCCGCGTCCTAGTAGATACAGATGTAGCTGGACTACAAATTCTATGTGCCAAAGCCAGGAGTGTAAGTAAGCCCCCTTGTGCCCTTGGTAAGGAGATGTGCCTGTTTAGCCCTCCCGTCGCCAGAAAAAAAACATGATACTGTAATTCAGTAATCACAAATGACTCTTAAACTGGGTGTTTAGCATCACAATCCTATAAATGTCTAGTCAAATGTAATTCCCAGCAAGTTCAAAGGGGCTTACTCCCAGGAAACTGGGTCCACAGCCTAAATCCAACAAGTCAGAGGCAGGAACTTCTGACAATATCTTGTTTGCCTTTTCATTACTTCCACCAAGGTGCAAGTAGAAAGACATTAACTTGGAGGTTGTGCCCCAGTGCACACTTTACTCAAAAGTAAGCCTCATTTAAGCCAATGGTCTCTGGGGGAATTGGCCAGGGACCCTTGGGATAACCACATAGTTATGGGGTGGGGCAGATTTCCCCACCTCCAGCTAGTTCTGGGAAGCCAGTGTTTTTCACCCCATGGAAGTTAATAAAGAAGCCCCTCTCTCCTTTAATCTGCATATCTATCAGTGCGCCAGTGCTGGTATTCATGCATGAAGCTATCATAGAATCACAGAACTTGAATAAAAGAAAGAAGAAATGACCTTTAAAGCAGAACCCTTTTACCTCAGAATTGCAATGTTGTCTGCGAAGATGCTCGCACTTCCATTGCACTTTACAGTGGTGTGCAGTGCTGAATGGAACCATAAACAAGCAATATACACAGTGTTGTATTCTGTACATGTAATTTTTAGCCTTTTGGCCTTTTAACTAACGAACGAACAAAAAACGGATAGCATCAGAATTAGCAGCATTGTCTGGGAGGGAAATGTGTTTTACACCAGTTGTCTAGCCTGATTTCCATAGAAGCTTATTTCCAGCTTCCCAGACTTGAAAGAAATGCTAAATACATCGGCAGTTCGCACATTTCAGCTGCCTCTGCCAAAGGGAATCTAACACTTCCCTTTAAAAAGAGAACTGTTTGCTTTGAGCAGAATGGGAGTAAATAGACCTGATTATCATGATTTCACTGGAGCCTTGCATCAGATGGATTTCATCACAGAGCCAGAAAAACAACACCTCTAGTTCTGGAAATATACACTGAAAGGAGCAAATACTTGGGGGGGGGGATTTGTTTGCAAAGAATCATTTGATAGTGTAAGCATTATCTTACTGCAAATGGGATTGGTTGGCAAAGAAAACAGCCACAAAATATGCAATATAGAGAATTTTATGGCGATTTCTAGTATCTGCCACCATTTTCAGACTCTTGTATAAATGATCTTTGTACTGACATACAAAGAGTACATGGGACGCAGGTGGCGCTGTGGTCTAAACCACAGAGCCTAGGGCTTGCCAATCGGTAGTTCGGTCAGTAGTTCGAATCCCCACAATGGGGTGAGCTCCCGTTGCTCGGTCCCTGCTCCTGCCAACCTAGCAGTTTGAAAGCATGTCAAAGTGCAAGTAGATAAATAGGTACCACTCCAGCGGGAAGGTAAACGGCGTTTCTGTGCGCTGCTCTGGTTCGCCAGAAGCGGCTTAGTCATGCTGGTCACATACGCCAGAAGCTGTCTGCGGACAAACATCAGCTCCCTCGGCCTGTAAAGCGAGATGAGCACCGCAACTCCAGAGTCGTCCATGACTGGACTTAACGGTCAGGGGTCCCTTTACCTTTACCTTTAACAAGAGTACATTACTCTCCCTGGGACCATCCTTCAATACAAAAATGTGGGTATTTTAAAGTTGCATTATGTTGTATGTCTGTACAGTGGTACCTCGGGTTACATACGCGTCAGGTTACATACGCTTCAGGTTACAGACTCCGCTAACCCAGAAATAGTACCTCGGGTTAAGAACTTTGCTTCCTGATGAGAACAGAAATCGCGCAGCAGCGGCGCGGCGGCAGCGGGAGGCCCCATTAGCTAAAGTGGTACCTCAGGTTAAGAACAGTTTCAGGTTAAGAACGGACCTCCGGAATGAATTAAGTACGTAACCAGAGGCACCAGTGTACTTTCCTGAATGAAAGCACTCAGGTGTCGTCATCCTGCTCCAAAGTACCACTCCAAGTGGAGAATGTGGTCGCTTAAGCTGTGAGAGCAGTGACATCTTGTGTGATCAATGCATTTTGTACTGCTGGGTAGAGGAAGACGAGATGCTGCTGCTTTTGACCAATTTTGTTATTTAGCACCATTCTCGTTTACTAGGCTTTCTGTTTGCCTGTCCTGTTAATGCCTTCAATTTATTTGGAAATTACTACATAGTGGTCCACCTTTCTGACACACGAACAGAAGTGTACCTCTGCAATCCACTCACCTGGTAAAGTGTACATCTATGCTTGTGATCTCTGGGAGACAGTGTCCTAAGACAGTACAGTCAGTTTGGTCATAGATATCAGTTTTATTATGTTTCCATATATGTACTTCCATTTTAACATGTGGAATTAGTTTATGGAAATCATATTCCCTTTGGATGAATCTAATAAAGCGACTCGTCTGCCTTGAAGGATTTCACTAAAGAAAAAGTAAACAAAAGACTGCCATCTCAAATTACATGTAATTTTCGAAATATACTCAAGGCTCACTAACAGCCGGAGAAACCTTTCCCAGAACACAATTTATTTTAATGAATAAGGAATCCTAGTTATGCCTTTCTAATATGTCACCCCAATGAACAAATAAAAAATAGCATATCTCATTTTCTGCCTTTAAGATTGAAATGTACGTACAATCCACCACAAAAGCGGCTATACTTTTAATAACTCATTTGCCTGTTTTTCCCCCATTGCCTTCAAGGCATGCAGATGATGTGATACACGAAACAGTAGCTAAAATATAAAGTTGAATATATAAAGCTGATGCTTTCTTTAATAAGGCATTATTAAAACTGCCAAATCCTTTGCATTTTTTATAAGAATAGCTATCTTACATAAGACTTATTTTATTTCAGAACTGCTGTATATAATCTGCCTTTGCTTTTTGTACCTACCGCTAAAACCCTTCACATGAAATTCTAGCTGGCTGGCTTTCTCTCTTGCTATTGCTTCCATCTCCAGACCATTCACCCCAGACTGAGTGCTCAAAGTGTAGTGGGATGGTGATTTCACTTCTTTTCCAGTGCACTGAACAATATAC
Organism: Podarcis cretensis; assembly: GCF_951804945.1. Classification (NCBI taxonomy): domain Eukaryota; kingdom Metazoa; phylum Chordata; class Lepidosauria; order Squamata; family Lacertidae; genus Podarcis; species Podarcis cretensis. Next base: position 95,637,562 of record NC_137172.1, on the reverse strand, counting down.
CACTTTTTTCATCCTATCCATTTATTTTATTTTATTTCCTGTCTACAGTTGTACCTCAGAAATCGAACAGAATCCATTCCGGAAGTCCGTTCAACTTCTGAAACGTTCGACTTCCAAAGTGTGGCTTCTGATTGGCTGCAGGAAGCTCCTGCAGCCAATCGGAAGCCACGGAACCCTGTCAGACGTTCTGCTTCCAAAAGAACGTTCGAAAACCGGAATACTCACTTCTGGTTTTTTAAAAAAATATATTTATTTATACAACAAGAAAAAACACACAAAAAAAAACACAAATACCAAATTACACACAAATTACAAAAATAACCATAGACACATAATTTTCTTGGCAAACAATAAAACATCTATTGGTCTTAACACTAAAGACCCAACTTCCCGTCTATTCCATATTTCAAATTCATATTACTTATTGCCAATACACATTTTTTTCATAATTAAACTTATTCTCAATAAATCTAATTTCTTCTATCTACCTAGCAACTATTACTGAAGTTATTCGAATGCGGCAACAGAATTTAAACTACTATATTTATTTTTTAGATATTCTTTGAAAACCTCCCATTTAGAAACAAATTCCTGTTTTGATTTATTCTTTATTTTTTCTGATAAACCATCTAATTCCGCATATTCTGTCAGCTTTTGGATCCAATCTTGTATAGAGGGGATTTCATTACACTTCCGGTTTTCGATCGTTTGGGAGCTGAAACATTTTAGTCCCAAGGCGTTTGGGAGCTAAGGTACGACTGTACTTTGAAACTATGTAAAGAGGAATAATATGAGTCGGGCCTCTGTAATATAGGTACCATTATATATCTGTACACATGATATTTCTCTGTTGTGCTATGCTTCAACTTCCAAGGCCATAGTCCTTCTTTCTAAAACCATTCTCTGTTCTGCCACATCCCTTACTTTTTTTCCTAACAGAAATACACTTAATACACTTCCACCATTTACAAAAGCCCATTTAACTGCGGAGGCAAGCCTGCGTGCTACCTTAAGGATGTGAAACCATGTTCATAATAATGGCTTCCCTGACATCACATGTGCAAAACCTTCCAACTTCTTTTCTGCATATATTTTTGCCTTCCCAAATATTAGCACTGCATGTCTGGGGCAATCTTTGCAGACAGGCGATTTTAGTTTTTGCTCTTGGTTTCCAAAAGCACCAGCTGGCTACTGAATGCACTTCTTGCAGGGCCATTGCTCAATTTCCCCACTGAAGACACTTACCTGGCTGGCTATTCCTCATCATTAATTCCCTGTTCAAAGCACCAATTACCTATTGTGTTCAAAAGTGCATGCTTAGTTGCAGAAGCATTTCTGCAGCAAGTTGCTACCTCTATTCTTTTTATGGCTTTCCTTGTGTTTTTTCCTATAACCTGTCAGCCCTAAATTCTTGAAATCTGAGGATTAATATTTTTACACGGGGACACCCCAGTTTGCTCTCTCCACACGTCCTAGTATCATGTCTCCCACAGATTGCGAGTTGTTTCCAAATCCACAAACACTTGTTCTCAAGGAAAATCCATGTCTGTGTGACCAGACATATGAGCTACGGCAGCCAGCTAGGCTTCGATTTCGCGAGCTGTATGAAGTTCAGAATCAGCCAATCAGAATCCGAGGCACCAGAAAGATTGTCTACTGCCGTCATAGCATAGGATGACATTTCTGATGTGAAAAAAGTTACCAGAGGCTTTGGAATAGGAAAATATAAATGAAGCCACATATTTACTGCTAGGTAGATTTCAGAAACATTCATACAAGAAATAATATATATTTTTAATGGTCCATAAAACTGGCTATTATAAAAATCAGATTCACATTCCTTCGGTGAGGTAATTTGGCCAGTCTGTAAATAAGACTAATTAGCCATCTGTACAAACCTTCCTAGCGTCATTAAGGAACTCTCTCTCTCCTAGTGCTGATGGAAAAAACAAAATTAGCCAGGAAATGAAGCGATCAAATCGTTCACGTTGATTGGAATGGTTACAGGTGCCATGTTTATTAGGTTCTTGGGAACTGCAAGTAATTTTTATATCTTCCATTGCTCTATAATTTTAAATTTGATTCACAGTATTAGCTAGACAAAGAATGCCTGCCACTTTTTAATTTTTCTTTTACTTCTAGATGTTCAAACATGTTTGAAGTGAAGCTCAGCTCCGACACTGTACACAGGTGATGAGTGCCGGAACATATGAGTTGAGTAAGAACAAAAAGAACCTGCCTGAGCATACACAGAGTGCATTTCTTTCTGGGTAACGCACAGGCAGCCCCTAAACATGTGGAACTTCAGAAAGATCTCTGTTTTGAGAAAGCCAATTCCATTGAACATAGCTCAGTCAGTAGAGCATGAGACTCTTAATCTCAGGGTTGTGGGTTCGAGCCCAAGGCAGGGCGAAAGATTCCCTTGTGGGGCTAGATGTCTCTTGTGCTCCCTTCTATCTCTACAATTCCATGATTCTACTTACCGTAGCCTTCAATACTGTATACTGTGTATATGTTCACTGCTGAGTTTGTGCTGATGCAGTCAGAGGGTACAAACAGATGTTGCTTTATGAAAACCAGACTTTATTTTGTCTGGGTTTTTTTGCTTCCACAAAAGTGAGAATGCAGCAAGCACCTTTCTCTCTGTTCTGGATGTAGATAGATATATAAAATGTGAAAAACTATTCTGCTGTGCTCTTGAGAATGATGAGTTTGTTTGGTTAATGTGAAATAAGTGAACAATCTTCATCCTCCTTAGTCTTCTATTCGACTGCTGACTGAGCTAACAAGACTAAGGTATTTCCAAGATTAATGAAACTTGGCTCTTTCATTCTGTTCATAACAAATTCATAATATCATTGGGTACTCTCCCTATCTTTTTAAGCCTGAAGCAGTGATCGAATGGATGCTTGACGTGGTGCAGCCCCTCTAAGTGTTTGGACCACATCAGTCTAAATCACCCAGAGTGGGTATATTATTCATGGAAATCATAGAATTGTAGAGTTGGAAGGGATCCTGTGGATCATCTAGTCCAAACCCTTGAAATGCAAGAATATGCAGTTGCACCATACAGTGGTACCTTGGTTCTCAAACAACTTGGAACCCAAACACTGCAAACCCAGAAGTGTTCTGGTTTGCGAACTTTCTTTGGATGTTGAATGTGCTCCATTTTGTGTGTGTGTGTGTGTGTCTGTTTGGAACCCAGCTACTGATTGATTGTGTGACTGCAGTACATTGTTTACTGCTTTCATTTTATGGATTAATGGTCTCGTTAGATAGTAAAATTCATGTTAAATTGCTGTTTTGGGGATTGTTATTAAAAGTCTGGAACGGATTAATCCATTTTGCACAACTTTCTATGGGAAAGCGCGCCTTGGTTTTGGAACGGACTTCCAGAATGGATTAAGTTTGAGAACCAACGTACCACTGTACAGGGATCAATCCTGCATCCTTGGCATTATCAGCACCATGCTGTAAACAACTGAGCTATCAAGGACGATCATGTCCATTATTTCCAGTGGGGTTTACTCTTGAGTAGAATCAATCCCTTCTTCTGTAAAATAATTTTATAATGTAAACTTAACAATGAGGTTTGTGATTCCTTAGAAAACTCTGAAGAGATTTATTGAGCGTAAGCGTTCAAGGCCGAAAGTTTACTTTAGTGGATGCATGGAGTGTTATTCCACAGATGCACACGCAAGCACCACCATATATGTGATCCATCCTGCATAATAGCCACATGGACATGTCCACAAGAGAGCTGTCCATGTTTCCAGTTGAACACAATCTTATAATTGTAAAATATGTCATCCCCCTCCAATCCTGGCTCTGCTCTCCTTACTCCAGAATCAGTCCCTCTAAGAGTTGCTTCACACATCATGCTTGTAAAGTACAGTGTACATGCATGGAGAAACAGATGAACTGTCAGGCTTCAGGAATCAGCTTCCTCCCCATAGCAGTAAATAAGAGCAAATGAAAGGAACATCTTACTAGTTAGATTCTTTAATAATCACAGTCAGAGACAAAGAACATATCTCCTTTAGAAATGGCAGTGCTCCCAATTAAGGCTCACACCCCCTCCGTCCCTATTAGTCTACATCACTTCTTTGTCTGAGCTTGTACCCGCTACGCTTTCTGTTCTGAGACTTTCTGAGCTCTTCGTGACTTTGGGGAGGGCGGTGGAGGAATGCTGTCCAACGACTGTGAATCTGTTAACCCTCTCTCTTCCGGTGTTTCTTCTCCTAACTGTTCGCCATCCAGTATTTCCCAGCTTTTGCCTTTTGAACTATGCCCCTCTTCAAGCCACTGTTCCAAATCTATACTGTCTTCCTGCTGCTGGGAAGATTCAGAATTGGGGGGGGGGGGGATGGGGGCTCCCACCATTCCTCCTCAGTGCAGTCCCTGACATGAATACAGTCACTTCAGATGTGATGGTACTGCATACATTTTGAGTTTTAAAATGTGTAAAATAGCCCTAGAGGGATGTGTGTGGATAAAATGTACATTATCACATGTGAAGATTGCATATGCCTGTTTGCTGCATGTATGACCTGGGAGTATGCTACCAACCATAACTTCCCACCTGTACACATCTGTGGACAATCCTGCCCCCTCTGCAGCAAATTTCATAGAAGCCCTAACTTGTATTTACTAGGAATGGTGCTCAATTTAAGAGTCAGTTTCGCTCTAAAACTAAACACTTCCCCTCTGGCATTAGCTATGCATGCATTGGGCCTCCAAAGGAATAGAGAGGGAAGCATCAAAAGAAGGTGGAGGGGATGTTATGAGGTTAGTAATACTGCAGGAAATGACACGGAACAAGACAGGGCACTGAAATGAGTTTTATTGGATTGGATATGTGAAATGACTTGCCGTTGTCCCTTTTATGGAAGGTTATTTGGTTCGCTGATCTCCTGAATGCCCACAGCCAAGTCGTTTAAGGTGAAACATTTAAGAGCAGAAATGCAGAGGGATGTGTGATGCATCTCACACGGCTACATCAGCAACCAGCTGCTATCTCAGACTGATCTGTTAGCTAGAGCAGTTCAGAACATTTGCTTTGACCTCTCTAAAGATGGGATGGGGAATCTGTGGCCCTGCAGATACTGTTGGACCCCCAATTCCTATCAGCCCCCACCTAGCACAACCAGTGGCCCTGCTAGGAGTTGTTTCTTTTTGTTTTCCAATGTATTTCTTATATATTTAAAAATTGGGGTTGCGCAATTATTCTGAAAGTGTGGCCCAAATAAAAAAGTTTGAGAACCACTGTCCTAGCTAGAATGGAGTGACCAACCCACTGTTTTGGGACTACAATTCCCATCATCCCTGACTACTGGTCCTGTTAGCTAGGGATGATGGGAGTTGTAGTCCCAAAACAGCTGGAGGGCCAAGTTTGGGTATGCCTGCTCTTGATGGTTGCATGGACCAGACACCGCTTTTTTTGCACCTCTGTGCTACTTGAAATAATAGTCCTCACATCTGTCTTTTATATTGCCAGTTTTACTTTTTGGCTTATGGCCAGCCTGAGCAATGGTGTCTCTTTAAAAGGTTACTGAGGAGGAGCAGAGAGAAAGCACCAACGTTTATAATTCACATGAGCCAGTTGTCTATACCAAATAAAGTATTTACTGTAGCCTTTGCGTAGAGAGACATGGAACATGGAACTAATCACATTTAATCTGAAAGTCCACATACAAACGCTCTCCCTTTTTTTTGGCTTACAGTTTGGAGCAATGGTTTCATGGCAACTGTTTGGAACAGAACTTGTCTTCCCTTGCTTGATGAGGCCAATGGAAATCCAAACTGGGAGCTGTGAGGATAGCCAAAAAAGAAAGGGGCTGCTTTCGCAATGTTGTTTAAATGGTTTTTTTTACAAAAATAAAAACACCTGAACTTAGAACTGTTAACGTACAGTGGTACCTCAGGTTACATACACTTCAGGTTACATACGCTTCAGGTTACAGACTCCACTAACCCAGAAATAGTGCTTCAGGTTAAGAACTTTGCTTCAGGATGAGAACAGAAATCGCGCAGCAGCGGCGCGGCGGCAGCAGGAGGCCCCATTAGCTAAAGTGGTGCTTCAGGTTAAGAACAGTTTCAGATTAAGAACGGACCTCCGGAACGAATTAAGTACTTAACCCGAGGTACCACTGTACTTGGATGTTTACCGCCTGGCACCAGTAAAATAATTTCATTTTCCTTACTGAGGGCAAACAGCAGGGTCCTTCCCCATCACCCCACCCCCCCGGTCTTGACAGTAGCTTGAAAGAGGGAGCACTGCTCTTAGTGTGTACCTTCATTGTGCTGTTGCCTCTGGCCAAAGTGCTGTTGCCTCTGGATTTGCAGGTAGTTGTGGAATTTCATAAGCTTGTACAACAGTGCGGCAAAGGAAATGTGTATATGTAACATGGGAAGGGAAACTTCAACTTCCTCAGTAACCGTGCCTTGCATCCAGAGTTACCTTACTGCAAACAAGCTCCTTCAATTCCACAGAATGGCCTTTGTTCCAGCAATGGTTCCCATTGGAAGATGTGGAAGTGATGTTGATTATTCTTTTTGCCCACGACAGCCTCTGTGTCACCACCCAGCCATTTCTGGATATTCCCCCAACGTTCTGAAGCAGATTGGGCAGGGTGTAAGGAGATGTAAGTAAAAATTGCTTCCTCCGTCTTCCACCAGGAGGTAGAGTTCCACTAACATCATCTTAGGAGCCAATCTTATGGCCTGGTTCTTTCATATTATTAAGCCACAGTTAAGAGCTACACGTACATGCCTCAGGCATATAAATTCACCTTTCCTTCTCCTCTTAGCGTAGTCACCACGAGGAGACTAGGATATTCTGCCTCCATTTTCAGCTAGTTGCAGTTTCTCATTATGAATGAACCAGAACCAATGAACCAGTTCGTATTAACCATGGTTTACTGAAACAAGCCACAATCCCATTGAAGCTGGGTCTTTTCAATAATCTATTGTTAACGCTAATCACCATTTGTTCTAGTACATACCTAATGAGATTCCCCAGTTAGCTGAAAATAGAAGCAAAAATTTCCATTCTCCTCCTCTTGGCTGCACAAATAAAACCTATGCTTCCATCCAAAAGTGCTTACATCCACGTTTTTCCCTAGGATGATCTTGTCACTGGAAAGTGTAAGATTACATTTGAATAGTTATCATAGGTCTTTAAAACCAATTTGGCCCTGGCGTAAAGCGGGAGGGGGTGGGGTGGGGAACGGGCTGGAAGAACTTAAAAAGGAGTAAAGCAGCCCAGCTATGGCCAAAGAGAAGGACGAATAGCCGAAGAGAGAATGCAGTCTGGGAGTAATGCCAGTAAGAGGTATCACTGAGTGGAATAACACTTAAGACATTTTTGGCCCATGGATTCTAGGTTTGCTGCTTTTAATAGGCAGAAAACCTGTTCCTTTAAGAAAAAGGAAGGGCCGTAGCTCAGTGGTAGAAGACATGCTTGGTAGGAAGACAATCTTGGGTTCAATTCCCAGGATTTCCTGGTGGGGCTGGTAGAGATCCCTGTCTGAGATCCTGGTCAGTGCCAGTCAATGTAGACTAACATTGATGTGACTTGGAATAGATGGCTTCCTAACCTCATGTCGGGTAGAAGTGAACTAAGTGTGGCCCCCATCCTTGCATCTCCATGCTACAAAAAGCTGCATGTTCAGTTTCTGCACACATTTTGTGTATATGCAGCAATTCAAGACTTGCTCATGTTACACGCTTATGAGAAAAGGATAGAGTGAGCAGGAAAATTAGGGCACAGTGACAAAGACACCTTGTTTTGCTCATGGGCTGGTTTTAAAACCATTATTTTAAAAAGGGTCTAGCATCTGAGTGGAGACCTATCTGCAGGCATGTTAATCCCTGTTACGCAGATGATTTCTCTCATATTAACAGTCAGGAACAAAAGCAAACAGATGATTAAACTTATTTGTTCAGTATAATTAAAAGACATACTCTAGATAACACCATCATATTTTTAGCCCGCTACCTTGAGGATATTGTCCAAACACCAAATGCGCTACACTTTGGGGGGAAGAATTCAGATTAATTAAAGCAACACCTGTGATCAGGTAGACAGATATTAACAGCTGGCATTGTTCTGCATTTAAAGAAACCCAATAGGTAATAATTTTTGAGAAAATCCTAAATGTACTTTGTACCAAAGTAATTATCCCATGTACATTTTTTGTTTAAGATTGGTTTTCCAAATCAATTCATACATTTTGAATTAGATTAAAAATGTTTTCTGGATGAATGTCAGTGTACAATGTAGGATTGCAGTCTTTAAAGTAAGTTAGGAATAAATAGCTTAAGGGGCCAGAGAGGATTATTTTTGAAACAGGCGACAGACATGGAAAACAGAAAATTATTTATAAAGGTGAAAAGGACACACAGAATTTAAATGACTTACCTGAGAGCAATCTCTGGGAGAGAGAGAAAAACAACTCCAGTGCTACCAAGCCCTCTTTCATATATTGCATAAATCAAAAAGTAATTTTCTCCCTCTGTTAAACGGATTCTGTTCTCAGTATGAAGAGGCAAACCAAATAATGTTTTCCAGCTGTATACTACATACAGTACTACCATTAGAAGGAAGCCGTTGCATCACTGAGCCTAATCATCTGAAATATTCAAATCCCATAAAATGGTATTAGGGCCCTGCTAGCATGCAAACTGAAACGGAGCCCTCAGAATCCTTTGCAGGAACCTTTCCAAGAGTTGTGGGGCACACTCCCAGATTTGCAATAGGCACCGCTCATACCCAAACCACTGTAAAAGCCAGATTCTGATGCTGCTTTGTGGATATCTACCCCGAGAACTTTGTTGCAAGGTGGCCTATTAATATTTCGGGTAGTATTCAACTAATTAGGGGTCAGCAAACTTTTTCAGCAGGGGGCCGGTCCACTGTCCCTCAGATCTTGGGGGGGGGGCGGACTATATTTTGAAAAAAATAATGAATGAATTCCTATGCCCCACAAATAACCCAGAGATGCATTTTAAATAAAAGGACACATTCTACTCAAGTAAAAACACGCTGATTCCCGGACCATCTGTGGGCCAGATTGAGAAGGCAATTGGGCTGGATCCAGCACCCTGGCCTTAGTTTGCCTACCCATGAACTAAGTGTTACTCATACTCATTGAAAGTAATGGGCATTGCCTAGTCGTATTTATTAATTTCAGTGTGTCTGTTCTGGGTCAAACATAGTTGAGTACCGCCCTGTATCTTTTACTTACAGTGTTTTATTATAGGTCACTCTGCAATAAAACATTCTAAATAAGCAGCAATTATGGGGAAATCAGTACCTGGTGCAAATATGCATTTATGCAGTTTATATTCTCCCCTCCCCACCTTTTCACCCACACCCTGCAGTGGTGGACTTTGGGCTCTCAAATTCCAGCGGTGCCCTGTGCTGTTGCTAACATTTGGCAATATCACACCTCTCGCACTGCATCGTGCAGCATTGTTGTGCTGCTCCCTGCAACATGATGCCCAGTACGGCCGAACTGGTTGCGCTCCCCGAAACCGCCTCTGCACACTGTATATGGACATAAGAAGAGCCCTGCTGGATCAGAGGAAAAGCACATCCAGCCCAGCATTCTGTTCTCACAGTGGTCCACCCAAATGCCTCTTGGGAAACCCACAAGCAGACATCAGTGTAATGTCCATCACCCTCTGTTCTGCAGCACATGCTGTTCTGTAAGCAGACTACCTCTGATTATACTGTTAGGTTTGTTTATTGCCACTGTGCAGTGTTTGGAGTCTCAAGATTCTGTTTACATTCCAGAGTTTCCGGACTGTTGGAAGTCTCGCGGGAGACGGATGTTGATATTACTGGTTTTCTGTTCCTTTGTTCAAGTTGCCTCTCTGCTTTCACAGAGAGAGGATGTATGTTTTATTTCTGTCTGCGTAGTTAGAAATAAAACTCTTAGCATGTAGCTCATATTTCTCACCCTTCCCTGCTGCTGTATACTCTGCATAATGAGGGAACGTGCCTGGAGCCTCATCAAAGGCTCAGGTCGTTAATCTCGTCAGAGGACTCGACCGGAGGAGTAGCTCGGTCGAACGCAAGTCCAACATATAAAAGTAGCATATTGACATCCAAATATAATCATATGTATAATATTATATTTAGTACCATCATTATATTGCATTCAAATATGTCCTTGGTCTATCAGGTTAAGAGATATTCCTACTGCTATGTTACACCGTCACTGATACTGCCATTAGCGCACTTAAAATTTGAGAAACAAGAAGGGTTCATACTCTGCTCCTTGTCAACTCTGCACCATTTGCATAACTTAGCAAGCAGCTGTGGTCCCTGAAAATATGCTGGTTAGCAGCATTGACATGTCCACAATGATGTTGTTATTCCTAGTTTCTTAATGCACTCCTCTGTGATATTCTTGCTTGCCAGTCTCACTGTCTTGATTATACATCCTTCAGCTTTTTTCTTTTATTTTTTAAGGTAAGAGTAAGAAAAATCAGAGCAGCACTGCTGGTGTACAGAATGTGTATCATTTCACAAGAGAGAAGTCTGATGAAAATGTTTAGTTGAAAGCATAGCCGCTGAATATTTATCGTGGCCCAGGATCTCGTTTTAATTGAAAACTGTAATTAATTTAGTTTTTGCCATCTCACTTGAATCCTTAGGAGATCTATATCTCTGCTTCTATCATTTCAGGAAGAAAAAGTTAAGCTGCTATTTCTGATTGGTGGCTGATTTGAGAGAGAAACTCGTATTGCAGCTGCAGCTGCCCTGAGGCCAAAACAAATGTTGGTACCCTAGATTTAAATCTGAAACGAGATTTCGGCTTTATTCGCTTTGTTTTGAATTGGTCGTTCTAAGGCACCAGCCCTAGAACTTCACTAATAATTCGTGAGTTTCCCTTCATCAATCACAGTTTAGGCCAAATTGGCCAATTGTTGTGTCCATTCATTTTACCACTCAGCAGTTAGGCATGCTGGGAGGGGGGACTCTGAGGCCGGGCACGCAAATAGAAAATATTAGGGAATAAACTTTGTGAATTACATAGCTGCCTTCACTTGCCCTAAAGGCAAGCTTTCACTGAAAGGCAGGAATCAGGTTTCTAGGAAAGTGAAATTTTCAACTTTATCAAATGATTAAAATTCACATATAGGGGCCTGAGTTTTCAGAAATGGAAAAAACGCACCTTTTGAAGTGAACCAGATAAAGAATGAAGTTGTGTTGTGCAGTTCCTCTTCAAAGCTTTCCTTCTTTTATACACTCAGCCTCATAGAAAAGAGAGCAAAATAATAATGAAATTGGAATCCGCTCACTTTCCCCTCTTGGAGGTATTGCTTCAATCATATTGTTACGCTTTCCTTGCCGGAGAATAGTTCCAGATAAATGCATTTTCTTTCAAATCAGCCTGTCAGGCTTTTTTAATGCTGCAATTTAGATGTTGTCTGATTAGCACAACAGCCAGTCATGTAGTGCAAGATCTCTATGACCGATAAGTGTGTCAAGGAATAAAAATGGTACACATAGGTGATTCTTATAAATCACGCCTGCTTTCATGCTGACAGAACTACAGATATTTGCTCCCATAGATAGCAAGCGTTAGGATGAGCTTCTTTAGTTGTTTGGAATTGTTATTGTTCACTTGTATACATTGTGAGTCACTTTGAGCACAATTTTGTGGGAAAGTGGTATGCAAATAAACAGACGTTGAGGGATTACTTTCCTTACAGCAACTAAATCATATCTCTCTTTTCCTGTCATGTCATTTTATTGTATTTTGCCCTTAAATTATATTTCTAGGAGCTCTGAGGTGCTTGATCTGTGATAATATATTTACTTGGGTGAGAGCACCCCAGATACTGTTGAGGGGCATTTGTTAAAGCAAGCTTTAATACTCTTTAAATTGTGTTTTATCATGACCTATAGTTTTCAGAAAACCAAATGAATTCCTGAGGGAAACACCGGTCTGCTTTACTTGACTTACAGCCTGCTCCCATGAAGGCTACAATCTTATGCAGACTTACAGACTCTGAATTCAGTGGAAGGCCGGCCCTAACGTTAGGCAAAGTGAGATGTCCGCCTCAGGGAGCTGAACTTGGGTGTCATGAAAGGGCAAATTATTAGTTGCTTAATTCATTACTATTGTATGTTTAACTGCCAGGAAAAGAGGGCAGATCTTGTGGGATTTTCTGTCTCAGGTGCTGGAATAACTTGGCGCATGCATCTTGACTTTGCAAGTGGGCAGACTTTGCTTCTGGCAGCAAAATTCCTTAAGCCAGCCCCAGGTTTTGCTTACTATGGTGAACTTCCCATCAGTATAACCACTGCGGTTTGTCAGACGGAACACTTCTCCTTTTCTTCTTCCTGTGTGCTATTTGGAGAGCTTTGGAGAGTGCTATGGGTAGAGCAGGAGAGAGGGAAATCCCCGTTGCACAAGCAGAAGACCTCACACAAGGCTTGTACTGACAGGGCTGTTGGGTGAATCCTGCCTAATTTTAAAGTTTAGAGCAGAAATTGTTAGGACTGAACTGTAACCGTTATCATCAATAGATCATCCCTCCCAGCCATTGTCAGCCATTGTCATTGTCCCAGCCTTCCGCTAGCTGGGGAATGATACTTTTCCAAATGAACCAGGCCTTTTCTTTACTTGTGAAAATTATTAGCAGCCACACACACACGGCTTTACAAAACAGCCAATCCTTACAGTTCTGTCCGGCTGCTTCCCTCAAGCCCAGCCTTCCCAAGTAATTACAGTTTCAGAAGATAAGATTGCCAGCTCTTTAGACTTGTAAATGGAAAGCAGGAGGTTTCAGAGGAACTGCGGCTGGCACCCAAGTTTATCTAAGCTGTCTAGGGGGTACTTTTCCCTTCTCGTGAGCATTTAGTTAGATAAGCCATATTTCAATATTAAGCTGCTGTATCTCAAGCAAGCATTTGAAATGCATTTGCCCTGTCTACTTTTTTATATACAATGTGTAGTGTCTACTTTTTAAACTAACAGCTGTTCAAAATGAAGGATGCAAAATGACTTACGCAGTGAGAGTAAGGAATAAATCATTGCATTATAATGGTGCAAGAGAAATTATATTCATTTGTATTCTTTAGTCTAGTCGACTGTGTGGCTTTAGTATCATTTGATTAGAATGCATTGAAAATCATTATTCAGCAGTGGGGGTATCACATCTAACAATGTATAGAAAGCCCAAGGCACCCAGATTTAAAACACATTGAAGGAGAGAAGAAGAAGAAACTGAATAAATCCAGGGGTTCCATTTCTTATTTCAGTAGAGTACCAGAGAATCTGCTTATGCTGTTACACTCCTCTAATGTGTCTCTTTTATATGGTGAGCCCATTGCAAAGTCCCTCCTGTTCTTAAATGGTATGCAGTGTGTATTTTTTAAAATCACTGTATACAGAATGTATATCATACTATCACTAATCTTGATCAAACCAATATTGAAATCTAGTTTTCAATGCCGTTACTTGTTTGGAAAGTTTCTCCATTACAGCAACTGTCCATACTTTTTGCCTTCAGTTATGCGCCGGCAAATTGTCTGTGGTTTTCTAGTGTCAAGCTATTAATTGCCATTCTGAAACCAAAAGAAAAGTTATCAGCTCCTTGTGAGGAAGATTATATTGTTCTCTAAGGAAGATTATTAATAAAGCAAGCCGAGGAGTACTTTGTATGTCTAGTGATGTTAGTAGGCTTAGTTCCTTAAATACATTTGTCCAGAAAGCTTTAATCCGTATCACATGCCAACCAATAAGGAAACAGTACTGTTATGAGAGAGAGAAACGTGTGTATGCGTATTATATATATATAATAAAAACCAATTGATTGAAAAGTTACTGTCAGGGAACTGCCATCGGTTCAGGAGGGAGAGAGGAAAAGCCGGATGGATTACAGAGAGCCCCCAAAGATCGTGGGAAGCAGCTCCTCCTCAGCGGAGGAGAGTAACCACGCCTCCAGTGGAGAGGAACTGCAGGGCTCGGAGGAGGCGAGGCGGTGCCAGACACCTTGACTGGGCAAAGTGGGGAGAGGTCCTCCATTACCCACGCCCTCCTTGCGCAGTAAGCTTTCGCGCCGAGAGGGGAGGCGCAGACTGGACGTCAAGAAATTATTTTGCTGGGGAAGGTTTAAGGACCGCCCACTCACGGATTCTGCCAGTGAACGGGCCAGCCACGGGAGAGTGGCATTCTGGACAGATAAAGTTTATTTTGGCATCAAAAGCAAGGCTTTACAGCCCAGCAGGGAGGTATTTGCCTGCTTGCTCTCGAGCAGCCTCTTGGAACCCTAACAGTTACCTAACCAAAGGAGCAACTATTTGCCATTGGGTTATGGCTTGCTTGGTGCTCACACCAACATACTGTGCTGACAAATTTGGATACAGAGACAAGTTCATTTTAAATTAAATACTCCATGTACAGCATTTTTCAGAAGCTGATGCTCTTATACCTAACTATAATTTCTGATATGGACTCCTGGTAATATTTTGTAATGTATGCTGTGTTCCTTGACACTAAAGGCGCAGGGCAAGGTCTGAAGCCACGTAAAACACAATGATCTTGCTGATGCCATAGGTGTGTGTCTGGATCAGTGCTTAGGTGAGCGATGGCCTGGGAGCCCTGTGTGCTCCACTTTCAGCTCCATGGAAGAAAGGCAGAGGATAAATGCAAATTATAGCATGCAATCTGTTACGATGGCATGAAAATGCTTTCTATCAGTGGCCTCTTGGCTTTTCAGTATGTTAGAGCTCTAGGGGCACGTCCAGATGACATGTTAATTGTGCATTCGTTCTTATTTGTTTTCAGGGAGGTTAGATGCTGCTGTATCAAAAAGTGTCCTTTTGGGGAACTAGGTTTGTTGACAAACCTGGTATGAGATTGAATCCCTCTTGAAAACAGCGATAGCTTCGGAGAGCTCAGCTGCTTTGAAGTGATTGCATTGATCTGATTGCTTGAGTGAGAAAGAGAGGACAAACTGGTGATACTTTCCCTTAATTTGCCGTCATCTTTTAAACGAGAGCAAATTATTCCTCTGGCATTCTCTTTTTGTCTTCAAAGCATAATCTACAAGCCATCATTTTCACATAAATAGAAACTCAACTAAAAATAACTCTTCTTAAATGTTTTATCCGACATCTGGTTTTGTCTGCTGACACCTGTTTTTTTGAAACTCAAGCGCACCTGTCCTTTGCTGCATGCATTTCTGTGTAGTCTTTAATTAAAAAAAAGCTAATGGAATTTAAAAGGACAAAGTTGAAGTCTCAGGGATAGTCCAACCATCTCACTAAATTACTGTTTTTTCCTTGAAGGTAGGTGTCAGAGAGAGAGAGAGAGAGAGAACGGCAAAATATCTCAGAATATTTATTGTGGAAAAGAGCCTTTTGCTAACATAACATGCAGCCTGGATTTGGGCACTGAGCAGTGCTGAATGGGACATTGTTGTGGACAGCCTGAGGAAGCTCCATCAGGCCTGCCAACAACCCTTAGAGTGAAATGAAGCTTAGTTACAAAGTAGTAAAAGTTCCTAGATTATTGGTATAGGAACTTATGAGTGGCTGGTGAGAGCCATGCGGTTGAGCTGGATCAACCAGCTCAAACCTCTTCACGTGCTGAGCTGCTCAGGTAGACTGGGTACAACAATAGTCTTGACTACCTATTTCCTCCCAAGATAAGGGAAGTGACACAGCTCAGCCCAGCAGGACAACTTACCCTATGGAATGGTACCTCGGGTTAAGAACTTAATTCGTTCTGGAGGTCTGTTCTTAAGCTGAAACTGTTCTTAAACTGAGGTACCACTTTAGCTAATGGGACCTCCCACTGCTGCCGTGCGATTTCTGTTCTCATCCTGAAGCAAAGTTCTTAACCCGAGGTACTATTTCTGGGTTAGTGGAGTCTGTAACCTGAAGTTTCTGTAACCTGAAGCGTCTGTAACCTGAGGTACCACTGTATTTACCACTGTACCTTCATGTATTTATTAGACTTCAGCATGTTGCCTAAATGAGGCTGGTTATCTCGCACTAATGTCCTTACACGGTGCCGATTTCATCTGCACAGCTGTTCCACTGAAATGAATGGGAAAGTTGTTGAGGGCAGGGGAACTGTAAGCATGCACTGCAATTCCTGACACTGGAACAAACTGCTGTTATCACAATAGCCATGTACAGGAGCCCCCCGTTACTTTGTGATGTTCAAATTATATTTCAACAGAGAGGAGAATGTAGGAGGTTTTTCTGAATATAGAAGGCCCCTCTTGGGAGAACTCCAATTCGTGGTGTTCAACGCACACTTTTACCTGTAAGCTCTATTGATGGCAACAAGATCAGAGCTATGCTTTTTTACTACTGTGCAGGTACCACTGAGAAAATGTGTTTTGTTCAGTGCTGAACAATATCAGCATGCTTTTAGATATATATTAAAGCTGTCAGAAGACTTCTTTTTACCTGCTGTATATCTTGTGATGTGACTGTATGAACACAGCAGTAAGAAAAAAGGCCATTTTAAGTCTCCTTTCATGCATTATCTTCTTCCTTTCCATATTTATAATTTTATTTTCTTTTGTTCTGCTTTGTGGGTGTACAAAGTCACAGATGAGATAATAACTAATTAATGTTTGTAACATGCCTTTTAAAACCTGGGATAGAAAGTGTTACACATGCTTTTGTTAGTGTTTGGTACAGCCTCCAGGGTAGTTATTTCTGGCTCGTTAATTTGCAATCTAATCTGAAATTTCTATGGGTAATTTGAAAAGGCATTTGAAGTAACTACAAGCTGTTTGTTTTAAAGCATATTATTCCCCGATTTTTGGAAAGAAAGAAGGCAGAACAAAGCAAGACCATTAGAATGTTAACATTGCCGCATTAAAGAAAACCAGCTGTGGTACAGAGAAGTTGCCTTGGGGGAAAAAGGCATTTGGAAACAGAAAGATATTAAGGTCGGTCATTAAATAACCCTTTGTGAAACCAAGCAGCCAGAGCCGGCCCACTCATGAGGCAAGGTGACGTGGCCTCCTCAGGTGGCAAGATCCACAGGGCAGCAGATCCTGATATAGATCTTTATCCCACCCCACCCCACTGCCGTTCTTGATGTAGATCTCCACTTACCCCTTCTTCCCTGGTGGAGAGGTGGGGCGCCATTTTGTGGTTTGCCTCAGGTGCCACAGTGTCTTGGGCCAACCCTGCCAGCAGCATTTAATAAATTGCACTCTTTTATGACACTTACTCTGAATTGCTATATTTGCCCTATTAGTCAAATGTGACTTTGTACAAGGATAATTATGGCTACAAACAAATAAAAATACCGTACTTTTCTGTCTATAAGACGCCCCCATGTATAAGACGCCCCCTTTTGGGGGGACTCAAATTTAAGAAAATGGGGGGGGGAGCTGGTACAGAGTTGTTGAGCATGCATCGAAATATCCACTTCTCATCTGTCCCCTCGCCAGCAGAAGCTGCCAATCGCCTGCCCAATTGCCACAGCGTCACCCAATCAACACCAGCCATTCACGCAGTGACCAATAACGCGCCCAATAGCCTCTGACAGCCATGGCAGCAACCAATCAAATGTCCACCCTATGCACTATCCCTGTATAAGATGACACACACTTTTTAGCATAATTTTAAAAGAAAAAAACCTAGTCTTATACACCGAAAAGTACGGTAAGTCCCTCCGCCACTGCCCGAGGATTGAAGGTGATGCTATGGGGCAGCTGTTGCCTATCATGTGCATACCGTATTTTTCACTCTATAAGACACACTTTTCCCCTCCTAAAAAGTAAGGGGAAATGTGTGTGCGTCTTATACAGCAAATGCAGGCGGGAGGCTCTGTTAGCGCTCCCTTTAAAGAGCCGTGTGAAGCGTGTGTGCGGCTCTTGGGGGCTTTTCCAGAGGAGGGAGAAGGGCTGCCCATCTCCCTCCTCGGGAAAAGCCCCCAAGAGCTGCACACACACTACACACGCTCTTTAAAAGGAGTGCAGCTCTTGGGGGAGCCTTAGCCACGCACAGCCTCTCCCAGGCAGCGGGATGAAGGCTCCCCTTGCCCAGGAGAGGTTGTGCGCAGCTAAAGAGGAAGCCAGGACAGCAAGCGGGATGCGCAACCTATTCGGCCGTGAGAATTATCTTGGAGGCATAGGGCTGGCAAAAACCGCCACAGAATGTAATGGGACAGTAGAAATTAAATACTGGTATTCAAACCGTGGGCAACAATGCCTCCATCCAATACAATTACCAAACTTCACATAAATGAAAGTCACAGCTAGTTTGGTCCTTAACTGTATGATGTAACTGTATGATGTGGAGTCCTGTGGCATTTTGAAGTCTGGTCATTTACAGAAGCATAACTTTTCGTAAACACAACATGTACTTGAGGGCATGAGGAGATAGTTTTGCCTCCCTCATCAGTGTCCCTAAATTCCTCTGCTGATGTAGAAGTGTCAGGGGCCATGACACTTTCTGAGCCAACTTGGGCTCTTATTACATTTTTGAAAGATGTGCTGTTTCTTACTGGCCGCGGACTTCCTTCTCTTATCCTTTCCCCTTCTAAATAGCACATGCGCACAATCCCGCACCAAAAAGGGAATTTGTAAGCTGCACAACAATGTTCTCATTGGCAACTGCCTGCTCTTGGCAGCCTTTATTTTTTAACATTTCTTTGACTGCCTTTTTGTCAATTTGAACAGGCAGTCTGATGAAGCTTGTCACATAACCACTCCGCTAGGATAATAAAAGAGAGAAAGAAAATAAACCTGAGCTCTTCTAATGAAAACAGCAAATACCTTCAGATTTACATCAGCATCATCATTCTTCTGCAAAATGGCAAATAATGCATTGTCCCCCAATGCTGCTCTATTGGGGGCTCTTCCACAGGTAGAATTGCACCAGCATCCTGGCTATGTGTTCCAATGCTTGCGTGTTTCCCCAACAGTCATATAGGCTTGGAATCCACCAAAGTCCAGTCAAAGGCGACTGTAGGGTTGCAACGCTCATCTCGCTTTCAGGCTGTGGGAGCTGGCATTTGTCCACAGACAGCTTTCTAGGTCATGTGACCAGCATGACTAAATGGGTTCTGGCACAACGGAACACTGTGACGAAAACCAGAGCGCATGGAAATGCTGTTTACCTTCCCGCCACAGCATTACCTATTTATCTACTTGCCCTGGTGTGCTTTCGAACTACCAGGTTGGCAGGAGCTGGGACAGAGCAACGGAAGCTCACCCTGTCACGGGGATTCAAACCACCAACCTTTCGATCAGCAAGCCCAAGAGGCTCAGTGGTTTAGACCACAGCGCCACCTGTGTCCCTTTTAATATTCTACAGAGGGCTGGGAACCCTGTCTGAAACCCTGGACAACCACTGCAAGTCAGTGTAGATCTTACTGAGCTAGACAATTAAGTCAGAGGTTCCCGAACCTATTTTGCCTACTGCCCCCTTTTCAGAAAAAAATAAATACTCAGCACACCCCTGGGAATCTATCTTCTTTAACCAAAGGGGAGGGGCTGGCGTCGCAGCAAGCTTGTAACTGGCCAAATAGGCAGGCAAGCTGTGATCCACTTTCCAAGCCTGGGTGAAGCCAAAAAGGGTTCCACCCAAGCCTGGGTAAACCCTTCACGACCGCCAGATCCAGGGGAGGTTGTTGTTGCCATCCTGCAAAGGCGCCCAACATGGCGGTAAGTGTCATTACACAACAGATGCAACCTGTACAAATGGTTTTCCAAAATTTTCTTTTCTTCCTTCTTTATGCTCACACCGTCCCCCGCCCCCCAAATTGCACCTGAGGCCACTACTGCGCTGCACTCTGAATCGTTCCAGCGCCACCCAGGGGGCGTTATTGCTCACTTTGGGAAACACTGGGCTAAGTATAAAGCTGCCACCTATGTACTTAGGATCCATGTGAATGTCGGCATAGAGAGGTAAGTTGTTGTTTAGTCATTTAGTCGTGTCTGACTCTTCGTGACCCCATGGACCAGAGCACGCCAGGCACTCCTGTCTCCCACTGCCTCCCGCAGTTTGGTCAAACTCATGCTGGTAGCTTCGAGAACACTGTCCAACCATCTCGTCCTCTGTCGTCCCCTTCTCCTTGTGCCCTCCATCTTTCCCAACATCAGGGTCTTTTCCAGGGAGTCTTCTCTTCTCATGAGGTGGCCAAAGTATTGGAGCCTCAGCTTCACGCTCTGTCCTTCCAGTGAGCACTCAGGGCTGATTTCCTTCAGAATGGAGAGGTTTGATTTCTTGGCAGTCCATGGGATTCTCAAGAGTCTCCTCCAACGCCATAATTCAAAAGCATCAATTCTTCGGCGATCAGCCTTCTTTATGGTCCAGCTCTCACTTCCGTAAGTTAAGTAACAGCTTGTATATCTGCATTCCACCTATGTTCTTACTGTTTGGTAGGATTCTCACCAGTATCAAATGATTTGCCATCCCTGAATTTTCCAACCTGAATTAATTACAATTCCCAGCTTAAGTTTTTTAGTTCACATAATATCAAGAGGGTCTGGTTATTTTCAGAGGGGTGGGGTGGTGTGGAACCAACTTTTAAAAGGACGATCTTCCAATATGCATCTCTCAGGAAATTCAATTTCACTCTGTGCCAAAGGACTTTGTAACAAGCCCCCATGGGCATCTGAATCAGTCATATTGCATAATATCGAAACTGATGTGATGGAGGCATTCTTTTAGTACAGAGAAAATAAGTTGGCACTTATAGATGTTTTACCACGGAAGACTGACAGTGCTGCAGACTTGCAAGAAGGAATTATTTGTATGTTAGTTCTGTGACGGGCACCATGGCTCAGCCTAGTGACAAGGAGAAAAGCTAAAAACTTTCATTAGAAGAGAAGCTGTTGCAGACGTCTGGGCAAAACGAGGCACGAAGTATAAATAGCTCGTTCAGTTGCTAACCAGTGCCAAGTTTCTGTTAAGGTAAACATCTTATTGGCTGGAATGCCCTAGCAATTGCCTCCCATTGCAATGTTGCATCGGTTACCAATGCATTGGTAGGAGGGCCACCAAAGGTGGAAAACCTACCATGTCTCAAGAGAAGGGATGTAAGAAGGCAGAGGTTTCTGTTCCAACCTGTATTCATCGCAATCAGCGCCCTTTCCATTCTGCTGCTGTTCGGGTTCCGCTACATTATTAGTGTTGGATTGAGGCACAGCTGATGTGCAGTTCAACACTGGAAGGTTCAGCAAGTCTGATCCTAGCTACTTGAGCAGCTCCGCAATTACCAGTCCTGGTTCACTGCAGAGAGCAGAATCTGATACAAGCACTAGGACGTTTTAGCAGCATCACTCCCTTGACAAATTAAAACAAAAACAAAAACTTTCCCCAGTATACTATACTGGCCATGACTTTAAGAGCAGCAGAATTAGCAGTTGGGAAGGGAGAAGATGAGTTCATGCGGGGGCGTGGGGTTAGATGTCTTTGTTTCTCAGTTTGATCCTTTTACGTAGTTTTGTAGGCATTGTGGTATTTCGTGCATTGCAGTTATTTTTATTGATCAAATTTTAGTAATTATTTATTGTAATTATTAAGAGAGAATTTCTGTATTGTTTGCTGATGTTTTGAGAGTCAATTTTACTGTGCACTGTTACATTCTAATAGATTATTGAGTATTACTTTATTTGATATAAGTTCTTCCATTTTAAAGTTATGTTTCATTATGGCTTTTTTGTATTGGATCAGATTATTATAAGGCACATGTTCTTTGTTGTATATCCTGTTGCTGTAAACCGCCTTGTGCGTAGCAATGTAGAAAGGCAGTATACAAATTAAAAGTGAAATGAAATGGGAGAAGACCTTCCTTTTGCTAATGTTCTTTTTGCAAGGTCAAATGACCAGCGCCTGTACCCACGCACACTTATGGAATTAGAGGAAGAACAAGCGGAGCATTTCACTGGGGACACAAGCTGGGCTGTTTGCAAAGAGCATAACAAACAAGGTATTTTTGGAATCCGTGAAGAATGTCACAAACTTTGCAGGAAAGGTAGAAATTTTCTAATCGCTTCATGTTTAATTTATGCTGTCAACTTCTAGAAGCTACAAAATGCAATTAGTCGGCAACTTCTTGCTGTTGTTCCCGTTTCAACTAGAGAACCCATGAAAGCAAAATACAAAACGTCATATTAGTAAGACAGAGCTAAGAATTTTCAAGTCCAATTGATTTCAGTGTGAGGGAGTTAATACATGTGCAGAGTGATTCCTTCTGTATTTTTAAATTAGAAGGGGTGTCCCACCATGTTCTATGGACATTACTCACAAGAAAGCAGGTACAGGACTGCAACCTCTTATAAGACTTTCGCTGGATCGTATCCATACTCATGCTGTCAGTATGTTTTTCTTGTCGCTGGCTATCTTCAGCCAGTCTACTTTATGCTTGTCTCAGATACTGGCTGCCAATGTCAAGGGTCTTCTGCTGGTTCCCTCACTGTGAGAAGCGAGGTTACAGGGAATCAGGCAGAGGGCCTTCTCAGTAGTGGCGCCCGCCCTGTGGAACGCCCTCCCATCAGATGTCAAAGAAATAAACAACTATCTGACTTTTAGAAGACATCTGAAGGCAGCCCTGTTTAGGGAAGTTTTTAATGTTTGATGCACCAAATGCCTGTTTCACCTCCTACTGGTTGAGCCAGTTGCAGAAGCTCTGCCAATACTGCCAGCTATGTCTCTTCCATTTAAGGCTTTAGTGAACTCATCCTGGAAACTTGAACAATAATAATTGCAAAGTAAGGTTTAGTCAAAACAAAGGAATTCATTTGAGGGAGCTTTTCTCTTTTGTTATGTAGGAGAACAGGAGGCGTAAAGGAATAATTAATTACTCCGTAACCATTACTACTCAAAGCAATTCTCTCTTTGGTACTTTGGGAAAGTGTGGGGAGGCTAATGAGGGGGACACATAATACTGCACACGTCCACTGACTTCTTATTATTGCTGTTGTTGCTGCTGTTATTGTTACTATTCATTTCTGTAGCGCAAACTCAGAAAAAAATAAATCTATGAAATATACAGAACCTCAGTTAAAACCAAAACAGTGCAACAATGAAATTGAAGTAAAATTCAAAGAAACAGAAGTACAGAATGGTAAATCTGACAGGGAGTTGTAAGAAGAGTGAAGTTTCCGTCTACACACTTTGGTTTTGGCCCAACACAGAATTAAGTATGCTTAAGGCCACCGTTTTCCTCTAACCATAGTGCAGCCTTTGTTTTTAACACTAGCCTGGCACTGGAGTAGCCAGTGCGATGGGGGGGGTGCCACAGAATCACCCTCCACCGCCACATATCTGGGCTGTGCTTACCCTGCTAGTGAGCCTCTGCAGACTCAACCTTGCCACTAGCCTGCCTTGCCCCTACAGCAATGACGGTGTGGGGAATGGTGGTTCTGCGCACTGCCCCATCAGACTGACTTCTCCTGGCCTAGTAGAAGGAATTTGATGCAGGTAATTGGCAAAGGAGGCATGGCTTCAAAAAACAGAAAGCAGATTCAGGTTGCAAATGAATTCTGTGCCTGGTACCAAGCTCTAAGCCAGTTTGTAAAAAAAATAATAGAAATCGCACATGTAACCCTTCTGTGACGAGGAGAAACCAAAACATTTTCCCCTGCCCATCTGTCCAGAGCAAGGTGCAGCTTCACCTGCATGCACCCACAAAGATTACCCCTCTCTGCATTCCATTCTGCTTTGTTGCATTCATGGCACTATACAGTGGTATCTCGGGTTACAGACGCTTCAGGTTACAGACTCCGCTAACCCAGAAGTAGTACCTCGGGTTAAGAACTTTGCTTCGGGATGAGAACAGAAATCATGCACCGGTGGCGCAGCAGCAATGGGAGGCCCCATTAGCTAAAGCAGTACCTCAGGTTAAGAACAGTTTCAGGTTAAGAACGGACCTCCATAACGAATTAAGTTCTTAACCTGAGGTACCACTGTATTACAGAGCATTTTGAGGTTACTGACCGTGTCATTTCCTTCAAACTCCAGCTGTTCTGCATATTTCTTTACATTGCATTGTGTTCCTTGGCTACTTTGATTCTTCTTTGCCTCAAGGCACCTCCTGCAAAGGCGCACCTTTCGCAGTTTGCTCATGGCACGCTATGCGTGAGCAAGTAACGAAAAGGGCACCTGAGCACAGTGCAGAACATTCGGTCCAGAGCAGCTCCAAGCTGTGGGTGGCCCTGGGGGAGTTGCCCTTAGAGGGTCTGTCCAGCGGCACCAATGAATCTTCTCTCAGGGCTCAGCCACACTTCCATTTGCTCCACCACTTTCCCCCTGGGGAATCTTGTGGTTGAATTGGAACAAACAGCAGTCGGATTTCCATTTGTTCCGATTTAGAGCTAAAGAGCAGGAAGGATTGGGGGAGGAAGCAGCAGAGCAAAGGCAAAACCACTTGGACCCAGGCTTTCTAGGGACGATACAAGCATAAGTGTGGACGAGCCCTCAGTGGCCCTTGCTCCTGCTACTTACTAGCTGTCTGCCTGCTTCCCTCTGATGATGTTAGCACCAGGTAGAGCTTCAGGCCCGTATTACCACATGCCTGTAACCATCTTCAGTACAGTATCTGTCATGTTCATAGTGCACATAAAATACCTTAGGAATACATCTTTAAAATGTAACCAAGACTAGTGGTTTAAAAGACTAACAAAGTTATTATTAGGACAGGGTGATTTACTGATATATATACTGATATATATCTCACAATGTCTGAAATAGGGATGGAAGTATGTAGAGGCGAACAGTAGGGCTGGTTTTCTACTTTGTGATATATCATAGGCTTGCCATACATCAGGAAAATTCCTGACACGTCCTGGTTTTTACGTGTTAAAAATGGTGTCGGGAATTTTGTTGAATTGGCGAAATGTCAGTGGAAACCCGGATGTTTGGCAACGCGATAGAAAAAGCAGCGGAATCAGCTCAACAAGCTTAAAATCACTATTTTGGGGTTAGGTTTATCCCCACAAAAAACTCAACAACTTTGCAGGTGTCAGGAATTTTACTTTCTGAAATATGGCAACCCAGCTAAACATCGCAATATACTGATATATCGCAATGTCAAAAATAAGGATGAAACTATGTAGAGGCCTCAGCTGGCTTCCTGGTTTTTCCTGCAGTGTGATTTTTGCACAGCACACACACACATCATGATTCGCTCCAAGATATTGCCAGATCAAAAACAATGAAATCCATATCGCGATAGACTTCAAACAGGTTTTGGACGATATACAGTGGTACCTCTGGTTACGAACTTAATTCATTCCAGAGGTCTGTTCTTAACCTGAAACCTGAAACCACTTCAGATAATGGGGCCTCCCACTGCAGCCACACGATTTCTGTTCTCATTCTGAGGTAAAGTTCTCAACCTGAGGTACTACTTCCGGGTTAGCGGAGTCTGTAATCCGAGGTGTTTGTATATCAATATATTGTCCATCCCTGGTTATAATGTAAACTTTCATGGACTGACCTTTGAAAGCTCATGCCACAATAAATGTATTTAAGGTGCCACCAGGTTCTTGTTTTTGCTACAACAGACTAACAGAACTTAAAGAACTGTAATGCTTGAAGTTGCATTAGAGGGGAGGAAGAGACAGGAATGATGTTCCAGAAAAGCATTAGTGCTTGAATGAAACATCAACTGGTGTGTTGTTGTTGTTTTTACTTTGATCTGCTATAACATTTCCTACGAAAAATAAAATCCATGTCCCAGAAAAGAATGTTGAAGCAGAAAACACCAAACCCATTTCCATCACTGGAACATATCATCCATTTCTAAAACAACCTTGATAACTTAGGTGTTTTGTTCAGAGTTTTATACTAGTGAAACTGAACAAACAAAATGGACATGGGGGTTCAAGTCGGCAGCGCAATGTTCTATGGGGGAGGCGGGAGCGAGTTCAGCCTTTTGTGTCTATCCCTTTCCCTTCTACTTTCTGAATACACTGATACAATCAATGTCAACCTTAATTGAGGCTCCTGCCATTCCGCACAATGCCAGCTGAAATAGAAAGGCTTTTATGTCATAATTGCTGGCTTCCCAAAGTCCTTGAGGGGAGGGCTAGCTGTGCTCCTGCGCCCGCTGTTGTGCTGCTTTGCTCAGTTTTTAGTGCACCATGGAAGGAAGGAGCAACGTGGTGCAGAAATCTGAAAGCGGTCTGTCGTAGCCAGGTTTATTGTGCTAAGTATGAGAGACATCTGAAGGGGTAAAATACATTGGGCCAGCCATGGGAGGCATGTGAGAGCTAATGGAGGCAGCTCTGTTTGGGCAAAAGGAGCACTGCTCCACCAACCTCATTCTGTACTCTCCTCAACCCACCTCCCTTTTCCCCGTTGTCTTACAACCAGCCCAGGATGGGATAAACTGCCTGCCACCTTCCTCCTCCTTAATCTCAGTGTTGCCCCTTTTAGAACTCATCAGGTAGGGAAAATGGGACAAAACCAGCGTTCCCAAGAGCCAGTGTGGTGTAATGGTTAAGAGCGATAGACTCATAATCTGGTGAACCGGGTTCGCGTCTCCGCTCCTCCACATGCAGCTGCTGGGTGACCTTGTGCCAGTCACACTTCTCTGAAGTCTCTCAGCCCCACTCACCTCACAGAGTGTTTGTTGTGGGGGAGGAAGGGAAAGGAGAATGTTAGCCGCTTTGAGACTCCTTCGGGTACTGATAAAGCGGAATATCAAATCCAAATCCAAACTCCTCAACACACCAGCCACCGGTGGTGAGAACTGGCTCAGGCAGCTGCTGAGCCTGGTTGCAAACCAGGAGGGCCAGTATACATACACACTACAGTATGTATGTGAACAGAAGAGCTACAGCAATGATGCATATGCACGCTTGCACACACATTCCTGAAAGGAGGGGTGCATCTGCCCCCCCCCCCACTTTCCTCGCAAGCATTCCTGAATCAGGATGGGTCTTACCAGAAGGAAGTGGTCCGTTTCCACCTCCCTTCCCCTGATATTGTACGAACCAGTCTCTAGTTCTAGATTTGGAGCTAGGGGGCATTAAGATTGCTCTCTGATTAAAGGAGAAACATTCTGCATGCACACTGCCCAAGGATACTTCCGGCCTGTCTCTTAACAGAATTTTCAACACCCTCACTGAACTACCATTAGCAAGATTCTTTGGGAGAAACTAAACATACTCCCCCTATACCCCAATATAAACTGAAAAACAATATTTCTTCAGAGTGGTTCTGGCTGTTACAGCACAGACAGCCACCTCGATTCACCAAGTCCCTGTATGCAGCAGGGTTTCAAGAGGAACTTGAATAGGAAACATCTGCAGCTTGGGTGCCTGTTCATGATATAGCACTATAGGTGTTGGCTTTGCTAATCCCTTGAGGAAGTGAAGAAAGCAAAGGAAGGAGGAATATTAAGATGGAAAGTTATTTCTATCCTTGCAAGAAATCCTAATGTCTGCCCATGTGGGCAGCATGTAGAGATGGAAATCAGTCAATTGCAGCCACCCACTCACTTTCCCAAATTTTACTCAAAGCTGCTTTTTTTTTAAAAAAAGAAAAGTAATTCAAGAGCAATTCTGAGAGTTCATAAATGGATTTTGACATTTCAAACAAACTGGGGGGGGGCAGAGGCAGACACACAGCACTCTGCTGTTAAAAACAAGTGGCATAAGAAACTAGTGGAAATACTTTAAAGGTAAAGGGACACCTGGCCGTTAGGTCCAGTCGTGACCGACTCTGGGGTTGCGGCGCTCATCTCGCTTTATTAGCTGAGGGAGCTGACGTTCAGCTTCCGGGTCATGTGGCCAGCATGACTAAGCCGCTTCTGGCAAACCAGAGCAGCGCACGGAAACGCCGTTTACCTTCCCGTCGGAGCGGTACCTATTTATCTACTTGCACTTCGATGTGCTTTCAAACTGCTAGGTAGCCAGAAGCAGGGACCAAGCAACGGGAGCTCACCCCGCCGCGTGGATTCGAACCGCTGACCTTCTGATCAGCAAGTTTTAGGCTCTATGGTTTAACCCACAGCACCACCCGCGTCCCCGGAAATACTTTATAACCTGATAAAAGAGAAGCTTTGCCCTGGATGGCATTCAAAGACAACTATTAACAGTGCTACATCACTATATGAAAAAATAAAATACAATGAGCAACAAAAAACTTGCTCACACTGCAAAAGAAAATGTCACGGGCCAATTCACAGATAGGCTACTCGAGGTTAAAATATTTCCTGAGACCTCAGCTATGATCAATAGGAAGCAATAAAGCCAAAAGCAACACCCTTTTATTGGCAACTGCTAGGGATCTTTGCTGAACATAACTACATTCACATCATACATTTATAGCTCATGCCTTCCCCCAAAGAAAACTGTAGTTTCCTCCTCACAGAGCTATAGCGCCCAAGATTATCTGAGGGAACCATGTGCTTTAATTGCGTTTTAAATGTGTAGTATGGCTGTGACTTTTGAGTAGACTGAGCAGATCTTAGCCACAGGGAAGGGGAATGCTAGTCAACCACAGATGATTGCTGTGTGGAAACATCCTGTTTTGATTCTGCTTCCGGTTGTGTATGTGTGGGGGGAATGTCTGTCTGCAGTGCTAAAGGCTTCCAACGTGGAAGTAACTTAAGTGTTTTGGAAAAGCTAAAGGTATTGGTTAAAGGTCCATTGTTTTCTGCTTATATGTTATCTGCCTTTGTGCTGCTCTACAGAGGCTCCTCAACCGTTTTGCCCAAGCTTGCAGGGAGTTTGGCCTGACCGTTAGCCTGACAAAGACCAACGTCCTGGGTCAGGGATGTCACCAGCACTCCACACACTTGAGGTGGTAGATGATTTTGTCAACCTGGGTTCCACCATTAACGTGCAACCTCTCCATTGATGCAGAGCTGGACAGGCATAACTGGCAAAGGCAGCTACGGCAATGGCTCACCTCTCCCAAAGAGTATGGGGAAATGTGATGCTAACAACCAATACCAAGATGGAAGCCTACCAGGCTTGCGTGCTGAGAACGCTGCTTTGTGGAAGGGAGTTGTGGACAACTTACAACCGCCAGGAACAATGCCTCGATGCCTCCCACGTGCATACTGGTCTACATGGTCACAGCAGGCGCCATAACTCTCCAACAGTTTGACTTCACCCCCAAAAGGCGCACTACTCCACTGTTTCCCAAGACAAGGCGGATTCCAAAACCAAATTGCAGTATTACATGTATACTCTTTTGGTTAAGCGTTTACCTATAAGTACAAACTGCAAGTATGGAAAACTGTTACAGTAGACCCTTTTCTACTGTATTCTTCACAGTAGACCTGCATGTTGTAAGGCATATGTAGAATGGCACCACATGTTTAGTTCTGCCTCCTATGTCGCATGTTTTCCGATAACCATGTATCGCACCTTCTTGTGTGCAAAGAAAGTCGAGCGTGCAAGCTCCTGCTCATGAGTAACGCCCTGCACAATCAGGACACCTTCCATATCAGGTGTTTTGATGACCTGGAGCCCATACGCACGAGCAAGAGCTCACAGGTTGAGCTTTCCTTACAAACAACAGCACACAACGTATCCTTTGTTGAAAGAAAAAGACACAACTCCAGGGGCCTAAGCCTAAACCCACCTGCCCTACACACAAGTAACATGTAAACAGGGCAAGAGAGTCTTGCTTACTCACATCTCTATTTTTAAGTATATACTCTGTGGGAAATCCAGGTTTGCAGCTGTGTATCATGTGAAATTATCCTTTATTTTATAGGCTGTAATGGGAGCTCAAAGATAGTATTTGCTAAGTGTTTCAAAAGTTGTTTTTATAAGCTATCAAGAAAATGGAAGCAGGGAGCACAAATGTGCTTAATTTGAATATCCCTTAATGTCAGGGAACTGCCATCGGAGCCAGAGGGAGAGGGAGGGCTCCAGAGGGATTGCGGAGAGCGTACCGGGAGGGAGAGAAGCAGCCCATCTTCTGGGGAAGGAAATCAGCGTAACACTAGTGGAGAAGGGGGGCAGATGGGGGAATTGGCGAGGTGGCTCCATGACTCCTCGCTGGAGACCAGCGCTGAGAGCACGGGTCCTCCGCTGCCCACACCCTCCCTGCGCAGAAGGCTTCCGCGCAGGGAGAGTACGCGGAGACTAGGCGTCAAAGAGCTTTTTTGCTGGAAGAAGTTCAAGAAACGCCCACTGACAGATTCTGCCAGCGATTGAGACAGCCACGGGTGAGTGGTTGTCCGGACAGAAAGGGTTCACCCAGGTAACTCAGCCAAGCGTGGCGCCGATTTACGCACAAGCAACCCCTAGAACCATTACACTTAACTTAACAGGAATGACAGTTTGAAGGGCAGCTTGGCAAACACCAATTACGGCCAAACATTTGTGAAGGCATGATAAGATTCAGAAAACATCCATTCTTTACCAACATATTGGTAATTTGTATGCTCCTTTTCTCAGCTACTGACAGACTAACAATAGTTTCTCCCTCATCCATTCCAAATAAATGGATCATGTCTTTTTTTAATAAAAAAGAAGCAATCCAAACAGTAAATTCTCTGGCCTGGAACACATGCTGAGAGAAATATTAGATAATGGGGAAATATTTTTTTTCTGCTCAGTCACTGAATGAGAATAAGCAACCATACATTTAATGAATTAGAAGATGCATGTACCTAGGCATGGGAGAGTCAGACAAGCCCAGTTTTTCTCAATTTTTATTTTTCCCAGTCTTCTGTTCACTTCTCCACATTTCCACAACACTTGGTGGAATTAATTTTTTTTTGGGGGGGGGGAGGGTTTCCCATGAAAATTCATCAGCATTTCAGAGCAAATTTCTCCTGATATACACATTTTTGCACACCAATTTTCCGTGACATAATGCATGCTTGTTTCCCTTGTATATGCATTTTTGAACACATTACAGTGGTACCTCAGTTCTCGAACAAAATCTGTTCCAGAAGCGTGTTTGACTTCCAAAACGTTAGAAAACTGAGGCGCGGCTTCCCATTGGTTGCAAGAGCTTCTTGTACTTAGAGGAAGTTGTATCACACATTCGGGTTCCAAAAAATGTTTGAAAACGGAAGCATTTACTTCCGGGTTTTCGGCGTTCGGGAACCGAAATGTACGACAACGGAGGCTTTTGGGAACTGAGGTTCCACTATACAGTGGTAACTTGGGTTAAGTACTTAATTCGTTCTGGAGGTCTGTTCTTAACCTGAAACTGTTCTTAACCTGAAGCATCACTTTAGCTAATGGGGCCTCCCGCTGCCACCGCACT
Organism: Podarcis cretensis; assembly: GCF_951804945.1. NCBI lineage: Eukaryota > Metazoa > Chordata > Lepidosauria > Squamata > Lacertidae > Podarcis > Podarcis cretensis. The sequence goes on along the minus strand of NC_137172.1, from coordinate 95,606,370 downwards.
GGAGCATGATTTCTGAAGCAAAGTTCTTAACCCGAGGTAAGCAAAGTTCTTAACCTGAAGCAAAGTTCTTAACCCGAGGTAATATTGCTGGGTTAGCGGAGTCTGTAACCTGAAGCGTATGTAACCTGAAGTGTATGTAACCTGAGGTACCACTGTACTTGGCTGGAGAACTGCATTGCAAAATTCAGAGAAGTCTGCCTTTAAATGAGAACTGAATCAAAATTTCTCTCCCACCCACACAAGGAACAACCAATAATAATAATAATAATAATAATAATTTATTATTTGTACCCCGCCCATCTGGCTGGGTTTCCCCAGCCACTCTGGGTGGCTTCCAACAAAGATGAAAAATACACTAAAATGTCACATATTAAAAACTTCCCTGAACAGGGCTGCCTTCAGATGTCTTCTGAATGTCAGGTAGTTGTTTATCTCTTTGACATCTGATGGGAGGGCATTCCACAGGGCGGGCGCCACTACTGAGAAGGCCCTCTGCTTGGTTCCCTGTAACTTGGCCTCTCGCAGTGAGGGAACTGCCAGAAGGCCCTCGGAGCTGGACCTCAGTGTCTGGGCAAAACTGGGGGAGGAGACGCTCCTTCAGATATACTGGACCGAGGCCATTTAGGGCTTTAAAAGTCAGCACCAACACTTTGAATTGTGCTCGGAAACATACTGGGAGCCAATGTAGGTCTTTCAAGACCGGTGTTATATAGTCTCGGCGGCCGCTCCCAGTCACCAGTCTAGCTGCCACATTCTGGATTAGTTGTAGTTTCCGGGTCACCTTCAAAGGTAGCCCCACGTAGAGCACATTGCAGTAGTCCAAGCGGGAGATAACCAGAGCATGCACCACTCTGGCGAGACAGTCTGCAGGCAGATAGGGTCTCAGCCTACGTACCAGATGGAGCTGGTAAACAGCTGCCCTGGATACAGATTTGACCTATGCCTCCATGGACAGCTGTGAGTCCAAAATGACTCCCAGGCTGCGCACCTGGTCCTTCAGGGGCACAGTTACCCCATTCAGGACCAGGGAATCCTCCACACCTGCCCGCCTCCTGTCCCCCAAAAACAGTACTTCTGTCTTGTCAGGATTCAACCTCAATCTGTTAGCCGCCATCCATCCTCCAACCGCCTCCAGACACTCACACAGGACCTTCACCGCCTTCACTGGTTCTGATTTAAAAGAGAGGTAGAGCTGGGTATCATCCGCATACTGATGAACACCCAGCCCAAACCTCCTGATGATCTCTCCCAGTGGCTGCATGTAAATGTTGAAAAGCATGGGGGAGAGAACAGAACCCTGAGGCACCCCACAAGTGAGAGCCCAGGGGTCTGAACACTCATCCCCCACCACCACTTTCTGAACACGGCCCAGGAGGAAGGAGCGGAACCACTGTATGACAATGCCCCCAGCTCCCAGCTCCTCAAGACGGTCCAGAAGGATGTTATGGTTGATGGTATCAAACGCCGCTGAGAGATTCAGCAGAACTAGGAAACAGCTCTCACCTTTGTCCCTAGACCGCCGAAGATCATCAACCAGTGCGACCAAGGCAGTTTCAGTCGCATGATGAGGCCTGAATCCCGACTGGAAGGGATCCAAATGGTCCGCTTCTTCCAGGCATGCCTGGAGTTGTTCAGCAACCACTCGCTCAATCACCTTGCCCAAGAATGGAAGATTTGAGACTGGGCGATAATTGGCCATCGTGGCCGCATCTAGAGATGGTTTTTTAAGAAGCGGTTTAATAACCGCCTCTTTCAGCGGGTCTGGGAAGGCTCCCTCACGGAGGGAAGCATTCACCACCCCACGAAGCCCATCGCCCAGTCCTTCCTGGCTTGCTTTTATTAGCCAGGATGGGCAAGGATCCAGGAGACAGGTGGTTGGCTCCACTCGTCCAAGCAGCCTGTCCACATCCTCGGAGGTAACAGATTGGAATTGATCCCACACAACTTGACTAGACAGGACTCTAGCACTCTCCCGCCCTGGCCCTGCTCCCACGGTGGAGCCTACTTCTTCCCGAATCTGAGCGATTTTATCAGCAAAAAGCTTTGCAAAATCATTGCAGAAGATCATGTGGCCCGTGCTGGGCCCCGATGTCGCAGGTGGTTCCGCTAAATTGTGAACCACCTGAAAAAGTCTCCTGCTGCTGTTTTCTGGAGATGCAATAGAGGCGGCGACTGTCGCCACTTGGTAGGCTCGACGTTGAGCTCTAACCTGTGTCCGGTCAGATTCGGAATGAGTTATCCGCCACCGGCGCTCTAGCCGTCTCAACGATTAGCTATGGGGGGGAGGCAATGGGTGTCCCATTCCAACCCAAACTCTTGTGGTCACCATTGTAAGAATCCCTTCCAGGTGAAATTCTTTAGTCTTGGTGAACTAGAACTATTTCCATGGAGATTTCCATGGAAGACACCTATTGTGACCAGGGCCTATTAAACTTAGAATATATGAAACCACTAGATCTTAAAAGTTTTACACATGATGGCAGATGCTACAGAAACCCCATAAAGACAACAGTGGCAACACGATGTTCCAAATCACATAAACACACTGCAAGCACACATTTGAACAAGTAACTAAAGACACCTGTGTCCACCTTCTCCTGCCATATGTGCATTCATCGTACAAAACAGGATGGCTGAACAGGGCTTCTAGTGTGCCGTCATTTGCAGAAAACAAGCCTGGAATGAGAAGAACTCCAAGAAATGGAAACTATTCAACTCCTGTGCCTTGAAGAAGACAGCAGTGCCCCCTGAAAGGGTGATTCCTTGGGGAGCCGCAAGGCAATAAATCCTTCTGTAAAAACCCAAACATTATGGCTCAACATTTCTTAGCTGACATTTACAGCTAATCCATTTCCCGCAGTTCTAATTTCCTCTTCTTGGAAGAGATCCAGATGGGTAGCACATGTGGACGATACGGCTGGACGGAATGAGATGGAATGGAAGAAAAAAAGCAAGATTTCCTCCACTCATTCCCTCCTCAAAAAGGGGGGGGGAGCACTTGAGCTAGTTTCACCACACTCTGCCTTAGCCTCGGGTAATGCAGATAGAGCTTATGGATAATTGAAAACATTACTAAATAATGACTTTATCCTTTGCTGAGTTCCTTGGGCTAAATCAAATGCAACTGCATTCTTTATAGGTTCCTAATATAAGGTAGTGTGATTAGGATTACTATGGCTCTCCTTGATATCAGTGAGTTATGAGGACATAATTTTACCTCTCCCCTCAACTGGAGAGTCCAGTCCTCCCTGCGAGGCAGTCAGGAGTACAACCACAGCAGAAAAGGGAACATTTCTCTCCTAAGTTCAGGGTTCAAGCAGACAATGATGAACTACTGATGGCAAGCCCCATGGCCCCCACATCAAACCCCTTCACATTCATTCAGATTTATGGGGGGCAGCTTCTCTTTAGCAGGGGTGAGGAATGACAGGCCCAGGGACCAATTTGGGTCTAATTTGAGGTGAACTTAGTAGGATATGTTAAGGGCTCCCCCCCCAAGCCGCAACTCACCAGAGTTCAATTCCGGCACCTCTCAGGTGAGTGCCATTGCCATTATAAGAGAACAAGGGAGGCGTTCATGGTGAGTTCCGCCACCTTTTTTCCTGGAAAAACAGCACTGGATTCGGCCACAGATCTCAGAAAGTATGCCCAGGAAAGGAAAGAGAATAATTTTAATTTAAAAGATGAGTCACACCAGCATAGTACTTTTGGTTGGCACCCTCCTAGTTGCTTCCTGAGACGTTATGTGAAAATGGTGCCCGTTTACAAAATTAAAAAAAAAAACCAGACAACAACTGTCAGTTTTAAAGAACGTATAAACTCTCTCAGACAGAGAAATACATGAACAGTTTAATATTTTTAAAACCGTATTATTTCAGTTGTGCTGCCAGGCAACTAACATCATGGAGCTTTGCTGGTACAGTGGTGCCTTGCAAGACAAAATTAATTCGTTCCGCAAGTTTTTTCTTCTTGCAAGTTTTTCGTCTTGCGAAGCACGGTTTCCCATAGGAATGCATTGAAAATCAATCAATGTGCTCCTACGGAAACCGCCTTCAGACCAGGTCCGGGGACAGTCTGTCCCCCGACCTCTTCTGAAGGCTGGGGGGGGGGGACAAGGGCTTTTCTTCCCACCGCCAGCCTTCAGAAGGCTGTTCTGAAGGCTGGCGGTGGGAAGAAAAGCCCTTCTCCCCACCTCCCGCCCCGCAAGCTCCGGGGACAGGAGGGATTTGCTGCCGACCGCCAGCATTTTAAAAGCCCCTGGGACAGCGGAGACTTCTCTGCTGTCCCGGGGCGATCTTAAAATGCTGGCGGGCGGCAGCGAAGCCTTCACTGCCAACCCCCAGCATTTTAAAAGCCCCCGGGACAGTGGAGGTCTTCTGAAGGCAGGCGGTGGGCGAAAGTCTTTGCTCCCCCCCGCCTGCCTTCAAAAGCCGTCCGGGATAGCGGAGAAACGCGCTGCGCTTCTCCGCTATCCCGGGAAGGCAGGCGGGGGGGAGCAAAGACTTTTGCCCCCTGCCGGCCTTCAGAAGAGGTCCAGGAAGGCCGGCGGTGGGCGAAAGTCTTTGCTCCCGACGGCCAGCATTTTAAAAGTGGTCCGGCGCTATCCCGGACCGCTTTTAAAATGCTGGCCGTCGGGAGCAAAGACTTTCGCCCACCGCCGGCCTTCCTGGACCTCTTCTGAAGGCCGGAGGGGGGCGAAAGGCTTTGCTCCCCACCGCCAGCATTTAAAAGAGGTCCCCGGAGATTTCCCTATGGGCTTTCTTCTTGCAAAGCAAGCCCATAGGGAAATTCGTCTTGCGGAACGACTCAAAAACGGAAAACTCTTTCGTCTTGCGAGTTTTTCGTTTTGCGAGGCGTTCGTCTTGCGAGGCACCACTGTATAAACATTGGCTCCCAGTGCCACAGCTAAAGGGCCACTGTGAAATCATGCATGCTTTAGCTAAGATTCCTGCAGGATGAGAGTGTTGGAGATATGTGCAAATGTGTATGTGAATCCGGTCTTGGGTGTTTGATTTTCGTTGTTGTGTATACTGTGTATATACGGACAATGACAATAAATTTATCTATCTATCTGCAATGCAGCGGGGGTGGACTAGATGACCCACAGGATCCCTTCGAACTCTACAAATCTATGACGGCCAAGGTACTACTGTCTGTGACGTCCTAAGCCATTTCGCTGCCTGAAGTGGGAGCACCAAATGCTGCCCCCCCCCATATCCCTCCAAGCCAGGCCCAAGACTTGTAGTTTGTAGTAGTTTGCTGTATCAGTGAAACACCTATTCCTGCCTTCATCTTGGCCTCACAACCTTGTTCACCTTGTTGCGTAGTAGGCCCGAGCCTTGCTGCTGTACAAATGGAGGGTTTCATTTCAGGATAAAGTGCAAAAGGCCTCTAGAAGGTCATGTTATCGCCAAATACCCCATTCTTGTAGTTCCCTGTTAAGTGCACAGGAAGAAACAGTGAAGCAGTGATGATGGGAGTGATTTCACAGTTGCACCCTTGAGTCAGTGCCAGGTCAGCTTCTTGGAAAGTACAACAACAACAACCAAAGGACCTACTCTTGCCCACCCTCAGTAGGCTTGGATATGAAGGAAGACCTAGGAGCTAGCTGAGTAGCAAAACTTGCTGCAAACTTGCTGCCTGCTTTTCAAAGATATTCAGAAGTTCTGCTGCTGCCTGGATTTTCATTCCCTATCAGCACCAAACACAAGGCAGATTTCCTTGAGATTAGGCTTTTATCTACAAACACCAAGTCATCCCCCAAAGCACTGCTAACAGTTTTATCTCTCTCTTTTTTTGCTCTATACTTGCAGAACATAATTTAATTCATGAAAAACTTTCATGCCTCTGGAACGCAGAGATGTTTCCTTACAAAAAAAGGGGGGGAGGGAAGTCTCAATTATCTTACCAAATATCCTTGAGCTTCTCTCTCGTATTAAAAAGAAAAAAAGGGGGGGAAAGATTGTTATTTACAAACGTGGCCAGCAACAGGATTCTGCTTAAGCACTGTGCAGCTTTTTAAATGGGGGGGGGGGGAATATTGGCACTTCAAATCAGTCATGATGAGCAGTTTAGGGAGCCTGTGAACACATTTATCAGGGTTAATTGAGATGGTAGCACCTAAAGAGAATCCTCATTTTCTCGCCAGTTTTAAAATATTTTAAATGGTTCCCCCTCCCTCGCTTTATTCGTTTCATTTCACAAAAATGGGGGTCTTGGCCTTAATTAACCAGCTGGAAATGTTGTTAAAATCAACTCTCTGGATATTTGCTAATCTCTCTTTAACAGAAATGCCTCAGTATTGTTTTGGCAACTGGGCATTCTGCTTTAGGCCCCAGACGAACTGAAGCAGCCTCAGAGCTACCATCCCATAAAACACAACAGTCCTGTTTGAATGCCATAGTTCAGATTTACAGTACCACATGATAATTGAATGCTGGAGTACCATCACCATGGGTTTTCTGGAAATATGCATTAACACATCACTAACTCTCTCCACTGAGGTCCCTGAGGAACCCGTCACCAGTTAATAGTTTAAGTAGCCACAAAGGATCAGAAGAGATAGGGACCAGGAGATTTCCCCCTGGCTCACTACTACATAGAACATCACTTGACTTTGGGCTGCTGCTGTTCGTGTTGCGTGATCTGATTTGTCCCCTGCCATCAAGAAACACCATTCGCACATAGCGAAGAATTGGAAGAGACAAGATTTACCAACTATTGAAGAATGGCAGATGAAGATGATGGACTATATGGAACTTGCCAAACTGACAGGGAGAATCCGAGACCAGAGAGAAGAGACGGTGGAAGAAGATTGGAAGAAGTTTAAAGAATATTTGAAAAAATATGTTAATATTTAAATCTTAGAATAGCTTTTGAAGTGGATATAGGCTGTAGGGTTAGAAGTAGAAGATAGTGTATTTCAAAATAGTATTATCTGTAAGTGATAAAGTGTGAAGAGTTTTATGGTAAAAGCGTGATAAAAAAAATGGCTAGAAATTAATGATATATGTAAACTGCTAAAGATGAGGTAAAATGAAAATCAGATAGGGGGGACTTGGGGAAGCTCTCGTAACAATGTTTAGAAAAAATAAGGATAAGACAAGAATTTGTTTGTATTGTTTGTTTTTCTGTTTGTGTTGTTTAGTTGTGTTATAAAATGAATTTTAAAAATTCATTTTAAAAATGGGGGGGGGGGGAAGAAACACCATTCACACATAGTATTGAACTCGTGTTAGGGACTGGGAGGCCGCCGAGGAGTGGATGGGCACAGGGCCTGAGGCTGATCCAGGAGAAGGGGACAGTGATTTATGAGGTTTTGTGCCTCCTGCAAGGCAGAAGCCAGAACTGGAAGGAGGAGAAGGTTCAGAGCAGGAAGAGATGGGGAAGGGACCGCAGGAAGTGGGGCAGGAGTCTCTTCCCCCCTAATTCCATTGTGAAAGCTGGTGAGATACATGTGTCATTATTTCACATTTAATTGTGCATGTTTGCAGTAACACGCTAGTGAAATAGCAGGTCACAAGGCATGATTTATCAACATTGCCCGTTATTTCTCATTGTGCCATTACAACACACAGTTATCTCTTGAATAGTCATTGCCTTATGGGGGGGGGGGATGGTTTCCTTAGCAACAGAAAATGGATAGTGAAGAGAAGACTCCTGTTAAGAGCAGGTAATAGGCATAGTCAATTATTAATAACTGTTGTTGTTGTTTGACCAAATATTTCAGAAAAGAGGAAAGGTTGCAAGCAACTTTAGGAACTTCAGTGACATCCAGATTCAATGGAGAGGTACCCCATCCACCACTGGATTTATCTGAAGCAGGATTTTTTTTTTAAAAAAAAAAAGTAATAAGCCTACATATATTCATGGAGGTGTGTTTACATAATAGCCACTAAAAGGCATGCATTGAAGGACTGTATCCCCTTTGTATGGTGGGGAAGGTTGTGGTACCTTACTAGAAATTTGTACAGTGGTACCTCGGGTTAAGTACTTAATTCGTTCCAGAGGTCTGTACTTAACCTGAAACTGTTCTTAACCTGAAGCACCACTTTAGCTAATGGGGCCTCCCGCTGCTGCCGTGCCGCCAGAGCACAATTTCTGTTCTCATCCTGAAGCAAAGTTATTAACCTGAAGCACTATTTCTGGGTTAGCGGAGTCTGTAACCTGAAGTGTATGTAACCTGAAGCGTATGTAACCCGAGGTACCACTGTACGGTCCTATAATTTCACAGTCTTCCCCAAGCAAGAATGCAAATGTGAAATTCCTAGGGGGACATTAAAATTAAAATTACTATCATGGGTGTCAAGGTGGGCAGGGAATGAACCATAATCCCTTGATTCCCGGCTTTTTAAAAAAAGAAAAGAAAAGACACAGTTTGTAGTGCTTGCAGAACCTGAGACGCGAGACAAAATGCACAGGTGTTCTGCTTCTCACTTTTTGTGAGAAACTAGCGGGCTTCACTTTTTCAGTGTTTCACTTTGAACACACGTCCTGTAGACGCCCATGCTTCCGAGTCCCCTTTTAGTGCCTTTTCCAGAGAAAAGTACAAATGTGAAATCTACAAGATTGCTGAAAATAGACTGCAAGCCCCTTCCATGCAGCTGGTCTTCATGCAATTAAAAAGATTAAGATCACGTAGGGGCAGGGACGTAGGGATGTGGGTGGCACTGTGGTCTAAACCATAGAGCCTAGGGCTTGCTGATCAGAAGGTCGGTGGTTCAAATCCCCGCGACGGGTTGAGCTCCCGTTGCTTGGTCCCTGCTCCTGTCAAACTATCAAGGTGCAAGTAGATAAATAGGTACTGCTCTGGCGGGAAGGTAAATAGCATATCCGTGCACTGTTCTGGTTCGCCAGAAGTAGCTTAGTCATGCTGGCCAGATGACCCGGAAGTTGTACGCCGGCTTCCTTGGCCAGTAAAGCGAGATGAGTGCCGCAACCCCAGAGTCGTCCGTGATTGGACCTAATGGTCAGGGCCCCCTTTACCTTTAGCAGAAGGATAGAGAGCACATGGCTCACCTGCCAGTCCCTCCCGCAAGCTACCCATCTCACATATTAACATCACAACAGCACATGAAAAAAAACACTATATGTGGATATTATGGCTTCTCTTAGCTTTCAGGTGACTGCGAAAACTATTTTTTAGAACTACTGTATTTTTGCTCTATAGGACGCACCCGACCATAGGACGCACCTTGTTTTAGAGGGGGAGAACAAGAAAACAAAATTCTCCCCCCCCCTCTGCTCAGCACCCCTTCAGCGAAGCGGCAGGAGAAATGGAGCCCCTTCCATTTCCTCCTGCCGCTTCGCTGAAGGGGCTCTGCGCAGAGAGGAAAAGCTGTGCAGCACCTCTCCAGCGAAGCGAAGCCAGGAGAGCAAGAGGGATCAGTGCACGCCGATCCCTCTCGCTCTCCTGGCATCAGTGAAGCAACCCAAAGCCTTCGGAGCACAGCGGGAGTTCCCGCTGCGCTCCGGAGGCCTCAGGCGGCTATCCCTGAAGCCTTCGGAGCACAAATTGGGTTGAAGTTGAACAGATGCAAAAAATAAAAATAAAAATGTGTTTAAATTGTCCTGTGTGGAGTATTCATCTTGTAGCTGTTGTGAAATTCTCCCCGGATAGCCTTTTGCTTCAGATATATTTGAAAAAAACTTTAATTGTTATTTTTAATATTAACACCAATTTGCCACTCAAGCTCCTTTTCGGCCAGCCATTCTGTGCTCTTTTCTGTTTGAAAAATTGGGCAGGGACTGGACTCCACTCTTTAACAGAACCCTTTTTAATGTTTCCATGCTTATCACAACATAATATTAACTGAAGTGCAAGAGCTTGGCTGTATGGAATTTTCTCCTTACACGGTGGATGGGAGGTAAGTCAGTCAACCAGCAAAGTGTAGACACAACTTGGCTTCATTGGAATCAGTGGGATTTAATGAATATAACTGCATGTGACACATCCACAGAGAATGACCAGCAATCAGAGACCCTAAAAAAACACCTTGGATAAATATCCTAATATAACTTTCCTGAATGTGAATCTCTTGGGGGTAAACAGCATTATTGTGTCCTGCCCTCAAAATGATTGTGAGCAGTACAGAAATAATATACTTGCAGAAGTATCTAATGCCGTGTGTCAGAACAGCTCATATTGTTTTAATTGTGTGCAACTGAAGTCAATGACAATACACCCATCACTATAATCGCAGCTGGTTAAATAAACCACCAGATTTGATTGTGATGTTAAAGCTGAAGTCAGAACAACCTAGTCAGAACAACTGAATGAGAAGCTTCACATATAAATACATAAAACTATTTCAAAGTATTGTCCATTTTGTTTTTTTGTTTTTTATAATAATATTTATTAAATTTTTGTATAACCAATAAAAAACATACATAATAACATAATATTTTCCATTATCCACATTTCATTCTCAACTTTGGACTTCCTCACATCTCTTGTTCCTGCTTTCTAAACATAAATTTTACCAGCAAATTATTAACTTAGTTTAATTCGTATAATATAATTTTCCAATATTTAATGTCTCAAATTTTGGGATTTAACATACTCTTATTGAAGCTTAATCATAAAATATTACTTATCCAAAATTTATCTTTTCATCTTCCAATTAAATTTAAATTTATATTCTTTACAACTAGTTTGTTGGAGCCGTGTTTTTGCTAATCTTACATCTTTCTTAACATTCATGCAATTTACAATATTTTTGTAGATAGTATTGTCCATTTTGAAGAAGCAAAAACTGTTACCTTGACAGTCAGGTTAACAAGCGTCAGAGCAGATTGTCCGTTTAGTTTTTATGAGCTGTTAATAATACAACCCTACATTTACACGATATTAAAATTCCCCTCTTTTATGTCTGAATATCATTAAGGGTGTTAATTTATGCAGTCTACTGATTGCATTAATAATAAAACAAGCTCCCATAACGAAACAAAAAGAGCATAAACATGTCCAAATTATTTTTTTAAAACTAACAGCAGCTTTAGAAACTTTCAGCATGTGCTTTACAGTATATTTACAGGGGGGAAAAGAGTTTCCTTGAGTTCCAGTGGGTTGTCTGCGAGCACTTGACGCCGTGATTATTGTTGAAAACAAGTATGGATGGATATGCAATCACCCCTTTTTCTTATTGCATCAGCAAAGTAAAAAACGAGATGTATAAATCATACTCTGCACATCCACTGCCAGTGTTTCTGTGTAACATGGCAACCCATGCTCAAAAATTTGTATTTTGTAATGTCAGAATGATGCGGAAAGGCTTGTGCGCTGGCCCTGGGCTCTCCCTGTGCACACTGGGGGGCGTAGCAATGCCCCCGTGTAAGAGGGGATTCCTGGCTGCGTCATGCCCCTGGCCGACCAATCCGGTCGCCCGGGGGGGGGGGGGACCGGACGTGGCTTGCTGCATTTAGGCAGCTGTGCGACCAGGGATCGCCCTCTTGGTTCCTGCCCCTCCTCTTTAAGGGTATTCCGTTAAAGGGAACCGGGGCTGTGGATCTCGTTCAAAGCCTAGGTATGGAGTAAGGGCCATGCCATGCCCCATCAGGGACCCTGGGGGAGTTCCCAGTTGATGAACATCAGCAGGGCTCCCCCTACTGGTGGTTGACCCTTATTGGACTTCCTGCATGGCGGGCAGGAGTCAGATATAGTCGGTTAAATTCCAGTGCCTAAGTCAATACCACTCACATTCTGTAACCAATAAAGTTGTGGCCTTAATTCACCCATTAACCTAAAATACTGGTGTCCATGTGTTTTATTATTCAACAAATGAGGGAGCTCAGGGCCTTGATGCGCAAGTATATGTTCTGCTGCGGTACACTGATTGGATAATTCCTCCATATCATAATTCATCTTTGCGTTGGAATCACTGACATTGGACCCAGAAGTAGCCTCAATCTGATATAAACCCCAAGACTCCTTGCCTACAAACAGCTGCCTCTTATGACTAACATTGTAATTAATTTATATGCATAGAACTCCCATGTTTGCTTAGGTTGTCTTTTAAAAGCTTGGCAACCGTAATTGCCATTTTGATTTAACAATGTTATGTGATCAAAAAAAGGGACCACCTAATCACACACAGGTCAGAATCTAACCTCCACTTGACATGTGAGTGTTAAGATTAGAATTGCAAACTTGTGATCCTAACCACAGCCAAATAAAGCCATAATTACACTGTCTGAATCACTTCTGCATTCATTTGCATAAGATCTCCTCACACTCTGCTGGCGATAGAAAGTTAACTGTGACCCAAAATCATCCCAATGAAAATAGGGGCAAAGTTTGATTGCAATTATCATTACCATTTGACATTATCATTTGTTGTTAATGATTCTTCTAGGTATCTCATTCCCCGCCCCCTTTGCTAGTCTCGAATTTCTGTTCTTTTATAACGTTCTACATTCTCTCGTCACACTATTTGAAGAGACCTCACTAGTGTAGCTTGGGGGGGGGGTGAACGCACTGGGTGGCCACTTACCACAGCGGCGGCACTTACAGTGGTGCCTGTTGTGCGTCTGAGCCACATGTCTCTCCTGGGAGTGACGCGATGGCTTGGGCACCTGCAGGCACCACACTGCCTGAAAAGGCAACATGGAGCTTATGTCCGGCCACCACCTCCCCCTCAGCTGAAAGGTGGCTGAGGGGGAGGCAGGGGACAGATGCGAGCCCCACAATGCCTTTTCGGGTGGTACGGTTCCTGCAATTGAGGGGGAGGCATAGCGGACTGCATGCAGGCCCCGGCTCTGCGCAGCACGCCCTACCCCGGGGCACCCAAGCAGCTAGCTACGCCACTGAGAGTCCTGCTTCCTTAGACTCAGCTCAGGCCAATAAACTTTCCACATCCTCTAGTGTATAAGGGGCACAGGTTGGGAATACTGTACACATAGCTCAGATTTGGGGAGGGGGGCCTTTTGTTTTGCTGTGCGAGATAATACAGCTAACATGCACTGGCTTCTTGGTGTGAGGAGACAGTGCTCCATACACAGAGTTGTTGCCTGGCTGAAATGTCTCCTCCAGCTGGTGCATCAACTGTTTAGATTGCTGATTTTTAGTGGTGGAGTTCTGCTCAATGTTTCTCTCTTGCAGAAGCGAGCATTTTTGAAAACAAGCCAGAGAAACAAGAGTGTTTGCACTGAGATACTGATAGGGTTCCACTTGGTTTGAACAATCACACACACACATACAGCATTGGAATCACAACTAGTTATGGTGCCACCAGAGAATGGTCTGATCTGGTGATCTTTTACTTTGGCATAAAACAATCCATAAAATGTTTAGACACAGGACTATAGTGTTGGTCTCAAAGAGCCACTACAAAACCAACTGGCTGCTGGCTGCTATTTTAATGAAGCTATCTAAACACAAGCTACCTATTCCAGAAAGTCTACCCACAGAGCCTACAAAATATCAGTATTACAATGTCAAGCTGTGCCATGCTGCCAACTTCACTGCCAAAGCAAGCAGCCCTAGTGAGGTTTTGATGTCTTGTCTAACGTGATAGGTTAATTAACAGCCTGTCTTGGATAAAAGACAACAAGGAAACCTCAAGGCTTTGCTCAAAATGCACAAACTCCTAGCAACGAAACAAAAGCCAAAAGGAAGGAAGCTCAAAACTGAAGGATCATAAGGATTTGGGCCAATTTAGGCATCGTTCCAGAAGGCCTCCAACATGCAGGCCTTGATCCAAGTAGGATTAGCCAATGATCAGTGAAGAGGGCAAGCAGGGAGGCTAAACCCAGAGAGTAAATTTTGTTTGTTTGTTTACCTTAACTGTTTTCCAGTATGACTGCTCATGAAGCTAAGCGGGTCTGGGTCTCGTCAGTGCTTGGCGCGTTGACTGCTGTGGAACCATGTGCACCCTGCCTTGAATTCCATGATGAAAGAAAGGAGGGATATTAATGTCAGAAAATAAATTCGCCTGAATAAAAATGTCAGATTACAATCTGGGACATGGCTGCACATTCTGACATCCTAAGGAACCAGCCTCCCCAAATATACCAATCTCTTGTTCAAACTACACCCTATGTTAAGGGAAGGGTAAGAGTTAAACCACAGAGCCTAGGACTTGCCGATCAGAAGGTCGGCAGTTCGAATCCCTGCGACAGGATGAGCACCCGTTGCTCGGTCCCTGCTCCTGCCAACCTAGCAGTTCAATAGCATGTCAAAGTGGAAGTAGATAAATAGGTACCGCTCTGGCGGGAAGGTAAATGGTGTTTCCGTGCACTGCTCTGGTTTGCCAGAAGCGGCATAGTCATGATGGCCACATGACCTGGAAGCTGTACGCCGGCTCCCTCGGCCAATAAAGCGAGATGAGTGCCGCAACCCCAGAGTCGGTCACAACTGGACCTAATGGTCAGGGGTCCCTTTACCTTTACCTTTTATATTACTCATTGTAATATAATGTCCCTTTACTTTTTTTTTTAAAAATAATATTTATTAAAGTTTCCAGAATAAAAAAGGAAAGAAAGAAGAAAGAAAAGGATAAAGTTAATTTCATTGACATCTTTCCAGGACTTCCCCCCCCTCCCCCTCTTGTATTCCATTTCCATTAGATTGATTCCACAAATTCTTACCCCAAATTTTAAAACCTTGTTATAATTATAATTAGCCCATTTATTCAAAATTAATTTATCTTATTTAGCCATTTCTCTTTATATTTTTATACTTCCTTAAGATCGACCCCAATTCCCTTCCACGAATTCCCCTATTTTTCTCACACAACAAGAGAAAATGAAAAAAAGGAAAATAATATATATATATATATAATTTTACAGCCTTTGGATTCCAAATCTCTCCCCCCCCCCTTTCCCGGTTTCGATCCCCAAAATCCATCTGTCTACTGCCAGACTGGAGATCCCACGTCCATGTCTAACTCTCTCTCGAGTCCGCTTTGCCGTCTTTTTGGTAGCTTTTAATTTCAGAAAGTCCAATCTCGGAGAAACTCTCAGAAAAGATCATTCTTCTTCCATCCAGACCTCTATATTTAAGAGTATAACTCAAATTCTGTTTCTTGATCCTTTTAAAGTCTGGATGTCCCAAATGTTCCAACTTCGAGTTTAGTCCAGCTCTTATTCCTCAGGTTTCTTTTTCCTGTTCTGCTGCAAAAACCTTCTAATTCAGAAACTTCTGGTTCCTCTACAGAGGCTTTATTTATTCAGGAACATAAACTTACGTCAAGTCCCTTCCTTTCTTCAATAGATAATTCCATTGTCTCCTTTAGTGTAGAAACCTCTGTAGACAAAATAATGCTTCGTTTTTGCAGCTTTCCCAAGAGATAACAAATCCTGCTCAATTTCATAGTAATTTTCCACTTGCTGTCACTGTTGCAATGTCCCAGAACTCCCTCTAGAGGGAATATGGTAACTTAATTTCTTTCCAGATCAGACCCAAAAGTCAAATAACTTGTTGCCTTTGTTTTCAATAGTTTATGTCCAAATTGTAACAAAGTTAGCCAGCAAAGCCATCGTAACAAAGTTCTCTTTTATTTTCCTGCTTTGACAGCTACTTTGACAGCTGTCAAAATTTCTGTGTCTCTTCACCAGTCTCTCATAACGGATCGCTCCCGGTTCCCGGGGGGTTACATTTTAGTTCTCACCAATCAATCTTCTCCTCCAGCACAATTACTTGTAATTTCCCTTCGTGAAATTGACTTTTTCCGAATAAATAAGTTCATCTCTCGATCTTAATTGTTAAATGCTTGCGTTAAAACCTCTACAACGGGGGGGGGGCGGACTTCCTTTTTGCACCTGCCCCGCTCGCTCCAAATTCATAAATCAGATTTTTCCTTTTAAGTCCGGTAGATTTACTCACGGGTTTTTCTTTTGAGTCCAAATTTTCAATAGAAGAAAGTCGGTGCTCTCCGCCGAATGGCATGCGGCTTCGCTAGGCAGGGGAAGCAGTGGACTCATAGCACCACACACACACACCCCCGGTCACCCGCTCCGCAGCCTTTAAAAAGGCTCCTTCACGGGTCGGGGGGGGGCGCAAACGGTGCCCGCCGAGTCACCAAGTCCATGGGCATCACCGCCCATGGTTTTTGAGGGTCCCCGCGTCGCCGGCGCGGCGGGACCCAACCCCTACCCAGCAGGCTCCCTCCGGAGCTCAGAGGGAGTCCGCCATTCAGCGATGGCACCGACCCGGAAGTATACAATGTCCCTTTACTTTTATCTATGCCACCCATACCACCTGTCTTGTGGTTTTGCCCATTAAAACTTTTAAATATTTCAAAGGTGGTAACAACAACAACAACAACAACAACAACAACAACAGCTGCATCCATGAGGTCTAGAACTTTGTTGTTGTATTTAATGAATTGATGCTGAATACCCAATTCTCTACTTTTTTTCTGCTAAATCATGAAATATGCAGCGACTCAGTACATTGCAGTGCAGGAGAAGCAATGGTAACTGTGTGGTTTTTCCCACCCCACCCTTTTCCTTTTGTGCTGAACTTTCACTTGCCAGAAATTAAATCTGCCTACAATTCAGTAACTAGCAGGAATGTAATTAACAAAATAAATGAAATGTGAAACATCTCTCCTTGTATGGCAATGCCTAGAAATAGATGGAACAACTCAAGTGGTATATAGAAAACCGGATTTGATTGTTAATTTTAATCATGCCAGCATGCCTGGAACAATCTTACTGACTGTTTAATTTGTGCGAGTATGCCGGATCCTTCGTCTCATTAATTTATAGTTGCTATAAATTGCACACCACTTACTTGCCATAATGGAATTGCTGTGAGAGTAGATGCTTTGTAAACATTTGAACTCCCGAGCCATCAAGTTGGGGGGCATGAAATCAATAATTAGCTGTCTTTTAACCTGATATTGATATGGCTGGGAAATGTAATTTACTTCCTCGTCTTTGCCCGAGAGGGCAGAGGCTGGGATAGCTCAAGGACTCCTGACAAAATGAGTCACTTCAAGCAAGATGTCATGATAACATCTGAGACTGCAGCTAGAATGCCAGAGGCAGTGATTCAGCTACCGGTCAGCCACCATGTCAGTGATGGAAACACAAATTTAAAGGGTATACAGGCTTACTGGAGTACACCTAAGATGAATCTGGAAATGGTGTTTGGACGAAAGGGTATCATACAGCTACATTTGCCAGGGAACCATGATTGGCTGGTCTGGGTAAGCACGCAACAGGAAACAGGGATGACACAGAAATCAGAAGGAAACAGAAGAAGGAATTGTTGATATTTCCTTGTAAGTCCCATGTTCAGAATGGAATTCAATCCAGTGAATGCAATCGGTATTTGCTGCTGCTGCTCTTGTTTTCAGTCTACAAACAATACGTAATTGACTGTATGCCCTTCACCCCTTTGCTTTGCTTTGCATTGAAATGAATGCAATGTGACGTAATTAATTATGTAAATTCCGCCAATGACACAACTGACCAACAGCCTAAGGGGCAGTTCAAGACAAGAATTTGCACAAAAATGGGATAAATACAAGATATATGTACAAAAATATACCAATGGTTTTTCATCTATGGCAGCATTTGGATAACCCTGGGTAAAGAAATATAGGAGAAATAAGATCAACGGTACAAATTGTTGTAAGAATGTATTAGAGAATATATAAAGAATAGGTTAATAATGGTAGGTACATTCACTATTAGAATAAAAGCATACAACGGGAATTGACAGGAAGTCCAAAGTTTTTATGATATTTTTTGTTAATAATTTTTGTTAAAAAATGCATAAAAAGTAGCATAAACACAGCTGAAGCTTAAGGTTTATAACTATGTAAGAAAAGACAAGTAGATTTTGTGTGTGAGAGAGTGTGCGTGTATATGATTGAAATCCCAATTTACTTTACGAGATGTACTCTATATATATATATATATATATGTAATGTATTGTAAGACTATTAATAAAGCTTGTTCCATTGCAAAAAATAAATAAATGTAAATTTCCCCCATGGCAGATAGTGAGACAAATAAGTTTTTTGTCAGAAGCAGAAAAAAAATCCAAAGAAGCCTACCCCTTACTCATCTCTCCACCTTTCATGAATAAAAGTGACAGCACACTGAAATCAAGGGCAAAAACTCCTGTTGATTTCAAGCATCTGGTTTGAATATCCTCCTCCCACAATACACATAGCAATGCCTGTCTTAGAATATTTAGGCCAGTAGCCAGATAAATACTTCTACTAGCACAAAATCGTTTGGGTGTGCAATAGAACTTCCCCACCCTCTCTTCTTCCAGTGTGCCCCCTTGTGCCCCCCCCCAAATATGATCTGGGTTTACCCCCATCCCTCTGGAGCAGATCTGAGGAGAGCATGGGCATGCATGGGGAGAGGAGAGGAAGGGGAAGTCCTGTTATGCAAAATGTAAATCCTTGAGCTAATGCAACAGGGCAATGTTGAATTCCACCACATGAGTCTGTACAAAATTAGATGTACAGATGCAAACTGATGTGGGGAGTGAACACTTATTTCTTTTGAGAAGCTACTGAACTTAGATGAAAGACACATTGCAAGGTGCCACCATGCAGTAAGAGCTTCAGTCAAGCTACCATGGAGTAACTTCTGTTATGTAGTGCATAGCATAGTTCCTAAGAGTCCAGACTCAGGGTGCTTCCAAGAAGCTGGTTTAAGCTGATATAGCACATTTGACATGCACGACAGACACATGTGACCCCCCATGCTTTTACTCCTAAATCCAAACCAGTCCAGTCTGCTATTCCAATCCCTTGAAAGATGGGGGATTAGTGAGATGGTACAATCCAAACAGGGGGGCACTGTGGGTTAAACCACAGAGCCTAGGACTTGCCGATCAGAAGGTCAGCGGTTCGAATCCCCGTGACAGGGTGAGCTCCCGTTGCTCGGTCCCTGCTCCTGCCAACCTAGCAGTTCGAAAGCACGAAGTGCAAGTAGATAAATAGGTACCGCTCCGGCGGGAAGATGAACGGTGTTTCCGTGCGCTGCTCTGGTTCACCAGAAGCGGCTTAGTCATGCTGGCCACATGACCTGGAAGCTGTACGCCGGCTCCCTTGGCCAATAAAGCGAGATGAGCGCCGCAACCCCAGAGTTGGTCACGACTGGACCTAATGGTCAGGGGTCCCTTTACTTTTACAATCCAAACAATGGATTGGCTAGATGTTGTTGCACAACTTTGCCTTCTATGTTGCTTCTTTCCTACACTTCTTACGCAGTGCAACGTCAACAATGAGTGATGTCTGTTTAGTCTGATTCACTGATATTCCTGCCGTCAAAAACTATAGAGTCCTCTCACTGCTCCTCTTGTTTCTAATGATAAGATCCTTGGAATAAGAATTCCTGTTTTTTCAGTTTTTTAAAAAAAATTGCAGGGGAGCTGAGGCCCCGATCCAACTCTTCTTATGCTTTGTTACATATGTCTAGCAGTCTGAGATGAAAACTGAACATCTCCATTGACATCTGAGGATCTCAGGTTGGCTGGGGAATAGATATGTCTCTTGGAAGTACATGAAAAGCACCTGTGCATATTGCTAAACAGAGGATGAAAATAGCTAAAAATAATTATAAAATTGCTTGTTGATGTTTCTTTGTTCACTGGGCAAACATAACAGCGCAGAAGGAAAAAAGGGGGGTGTTTTAGTAAAGGCGATGAGTTTAATTTGAACATAGATTCAAACCTTCATTGCTTTAGGGTGCCCTCTACTGACAACTACATTAACGTTAAAAGATTGATTTAAAAAACCAACAACTTTCAAATAGTTGTTGAAGTGAGGTTCACCCTCTAAAGGAACATTTTTTTAAAAAGCTCTTTTATGATTATGCTCAGCATTTTTTCCCCTCCCCTTGAAACACTGCTAATTTCCTAACTATCCTGTCAACAGTAATAGTGAGCAGCTGGATCCTGAGCACTATAGATTACGAGGAAGGCCTTTCATAGGAAGAGCTGAGCTGCCAGCTTCTTTTGGCAAAGCAGCAGCAGAATTTCACCTGTCCAGCAGCTTAGTTTTCTGCCTTTGAAGAGCTTAGTGGTGGCAATGGATATGTGCCACCCCACTGAGAGTTATAGTACCCATGAGATCACCACCAGACAGATAATCCAAGCCAGAGCTTCCTTTCACTCTGTGGCAGTCCAAATAGCTATTTCGGATCAGATCCAAACCTTATGATGGATAGCCCTGTCTCGTTTCCCAAGGCTGCGAAGGTCACTGATTTGTTTGCTTCAACCTGCCTACTCTCAGAAAAGTATGTTTCCTTGTGATACTTCCATCACAGCAGACCTAAATCATAGGCTGTGTGCACATTACCTGCTTAAAAGGCAGCTGGGTTATTCTTTTTCTCGATTTGGATCAAACCAAGCCTTATGAGGAATGGTTGAAGGAGCTGGAAAAGAGGAGATATAATGTGATGTCACATAGAAGAGGGAAGCTTGGTTTCTCCAGCTCTGGAGGGTAGGACTCGAACAGATGGCTTCAAGTGACAGGAAAGGAGATTCTATCTAAACATTGGGGGGGGGGGGACGACTTTCTGACAGTAAGAGCTGTTCAACAGTGGAAAGGACTCCCCCGGGAGGTTTTTAAGCAGACATTGGATGGACATCTGTCACGAGATGTTTTAGCTGAAATTCCTGCATCACAGGCAGCCTGGACTTGAGGACCCTTGAGGCGGCTTCCAACTCTACAATTCTATGATTCTGTGAGCTATGATTCTATGAACGCTGATTTGTGGGTAAAACAGATCAACATGCAGCATTCCATCAGAAACAACAGGATAGGTACAGTTTGTGGCTAAAGACATGTACACAATGCTTTCCAAACCAGAAGTGAAAGCCCAATGGATGCAGAGCAAACAAGAACATGTATGATCAGCTTCTGGAGGCATCACAGGGGAAAGGGAGTTCACCATGCCAACAAAGAACAAGTTCCCTTCTGGAGGGACAGGGCACTTCAGCAGATAAAGGAACACATAGAGATATGCCTTTGAAGAGGAGTCAGTTACTTGGTTTTTTGTACACCTGGAGGGCCACCACAGGCTCCCCCATTCCCATGTTAAAGTCAGCTCCCTCTGTGTGTGGAAGGGAGGACGACCAAGGCTTTGGCTCTGAGAGTGGGGTCCTCACCCTCCCTTCCATGAAGATTTTTCCAGTTTTAATTCACAAGCACGCAAGTTGTTACCTGCCCTATGAAGGAAAACATACAAGCACCAATAAATGTTTGACACGCAATCGCGAACTTCTTTTCTCTCTGAGGGATATTGCCCTGCAGATGGCAAAGCTCTGCTATGAAAAGAGAGATGGCTTGTTGAGAAAGAGGCATAGCCATAATCACAACCCATCTGTTGCCAAAGCAATCAGAAAAGCCACTTGCAAACCTTCTGCAAGTTCTTCAGCCAATGGGAATTTATTTGAACTGTAAATTGAAGCCAAAGTTGCCATGGTGCGCTCTTTTGCCAACAGGACAGTTGGCTTACGCTAGCAATGTCCATGTGTATACTGTCAGTCACAAAGTTGAAATCAGACAAGCAAAGTAACTTGGCCTGAGCTACCTGCATTGCAGGGGGCTGAACTAGATTACCCTCAGGGTCCTCTCCAACTCTTCTGCGATTCACTATGGCTCTTCAAAGTCCTTTTTCTAAGAAAACGGGTTTGGAACGTCAGTTTCAACCAAAGAGGTATGTAGAACTGTGGATTTTGCAGAAATGTTGTTGGTGACACTGCTAAAAAACACACACTGTGAGGTGATGTTCAAAGAAGTAAGATGGAGCCTAGATCTTCCATCGTTAACCTTCCAGTTCTGGTGAAGAACTGGAACACATGTGGATGGTTCTCACAGTGAAGCTGTCAAAACCATCACCTCTTGAGGGAGTGTTTCTCTGTTTCTCAAATGTAGTTCATAGAATATATTATTGCAGGGATTTCTGCCATCACGTGGAGAATAACCATGCCCGCATGGATATTCCTGGTGGCTACTGGCAGGGCTTTGGAGAGTCTCCAGCATTGTCCCATGCTGTATGTGCACTTTAGGTTCCAGCTCGCTGTTTCCACGCAGAATAGTGCCCCAAGTAAGGCTAACCTATGGATCCGCTTGGAATAAAAACTTATGACAGTGCAGCAACACGAAGAGGATTCTGGCTACAGCAAGCTAACGAAATTTTCTCTTGAAGAGGATTAAGTGAGCAGGTTTCACTTCCGATATTCCTGGTCTATTTGGAAGTGGAGAAATGAATGGCATATTAGGGCTGTCTTCTGAGTTTCACTAAATGTGTTTTCCACATGAAGGCCACAAACATTGCCGGATCCCCCAACTCCCACCAGTTGCTGTCAGATGATTTAGTAAGAGGTCAGGGATGAAGGGAGAGAAGCCCAGCAAGGCTTAAGAGAGCCACAAGTTAGCTACTACTTGCTATAGAGCTATTCCTGCCAAATTCAATGGGGCTGCTGCTGTAGAGGAAGTGTTCAGTATTGTATTAATAGCAACAGAACAGGTAAAACAACTGGTAGAACAGTCCCCAAAGAAGGCAGGACAAATTTCTGTTGTGTAAAGTTTTGCTGACTGGTTGCCAAAGTAAAAGTGTGAGAATAATTTCCCCATTTAGACAGGTTTGACTCATAATTTGTGTTTTGAAGAGAAGAAAGCTTTTTCTTTCTTTTTTTTAGTTTTAAAAATGGATTTATATATGCTTGCAAATGTTTTGTTCAGTTTCAATTTGCCATGGATAAGAAAGAGAAATCAAATCAGTGTGGTGGCGGCGGCAGCTTTTTCCCATTGTATACTTTGCCCTATAACACCCTCTTGTGGTTTATATTTGTTTTGTCAGATACATCCCCTCCTGCCTCAGTAAAATAACAGGAAACCATGCAAATTTCCATTCTGCTTTTGGTATTGGTCTTCACTGACCTTCTGAGGAACCAAAGTGCACTGTAAACGCAACATGCTATGTGCATTCATGCTTCCACTCATAAATTAGTTCCGTTCTGTTTAGTGGTTAACCAAAAAGGTTTTAAGCACTCATTCATAAATCACTGAAAACAAATATCGAAGCCATGATGTTCTTTCCTATAGGACCCATCCGTCACCAGCCCTTTGCTGAACCACCTTTGCTGCACCAGAATTCATGTTATATGAAATCCCTGGTAACTTCAAACAACAGCCATATAAGGACACCAGATTTAAAAGCAACATACAGAAAGAAGCAAGGAGTTGAATTGGTGCCCCTATCCGGTCCCTTGCACCCTTGGAAATGAGATGTTGGCTGCTAAAAACAGCACAGGAGTGGTCTGGAGGGTGAATGAGCTCCTAGCCACTCTGAGCCAGAGTGGAGAGGCGCCATTTTTGTGCCCCCTCCCGGGCTTGCACCCTTGGTGGGGGTCAACCTAGCTAACCCCTGTTAGGTACACCCCTGTAGAAGTGTTAGGGGAGCCATATTTTCAGATGCATTGTCCCTATGCCTTCAGCACCATCTGACCACGCAGAAATCTGGCCAGGTGAAACATCTCCTGGCATGAAGGCAGTGATGGGAAAGGTCTGACCTGCTTAACTGCTGTGCATAGGAGTTGGGCCAATCAAAATGGGCTGGAGGTTTGCGTTGGGTTTATTCAATTTATACACTGCTTCCCACTAAAAATCTCCCGCAGCAAATTACACCCAAAGTAAAACATACAATAAAAATCGTGTAAGCATTATTTAAAAATAGACTTTGCAGCACAATATCATATTGCTGTCCAAATGTCCCTGCGGGGGCGGGATACCTTTAGCAGACACAAACACAAGTAAAATTCACTCTTGTTCAAGAAGATCTGATATTGGTCAAAAAGTAAACACCTTTGCTGTGCATTAGCTTTGCTTTTCGCCTCCAAGGGAACAGAGAGGGAAGCATCAAAGGCAAGAGGGATTTGCTATGTTTTGTTTCTTAGTTTGATCTTTCTACCTAGTACATCTTTTATACTAGAGGTGGGGAACCTGTGACCCAGATGTCATTGGTCTCCAGTTCCTAACTTCTCCAGTCAGCAAGGCCAATGTTCAGGGATAATGGGAAGTTGGGAGTCCAACACACCTGCAGGGTCACAAGTTCCCCAACAGTTGCTTTAGACAAAGCATTTAGCAGTCGCTCATCACCTTGTCCAAAAAGCAGCAAATAGGTATACAAATCTCACCTACCCAAAGCAGAAGATAGTTTGTGCACATGTGTGACCCCAGGACTGATATTTTTGTTTCCAGCCAGGTCTTAAAATACATACCTTTGCAAAACAAACAGATAACAGAAGCAGAGGATTGAATACCACTATAGCTAAAAGGGAAATTCCTAACCCACAAATGTCTAGCCAAGCCCTCTAGCAGACAAAAGGTACATGCCCTTTTGTCTGTGGTGAATATTCATGACAAAGCCAGTCTGGTTTCCAATGGAGACAGTAAACACACTGGGAAAACCCAAGGCTCTTGGGGTGTTTGGTTTCAGCTGCATCACCAGAACAAAAGCTACTAGTACTAAGCTACAACAACAGGCTCTCCTTACACAATCAGTGGGCATTCTGGGGATTCCTGAAGCAATGAGGGTGTTAGAAAGGGCACATCAGTGTGGCTTGAGTTCCAGGAACAAAAGCTTGCTACCAACAACTGATAACTCAGAGCTTCTAATAGCAGCATCTTTAGCTTAGAAAAATATTATTGTACGGAATCTTGCCTCCATGCAGTGCACAGATCCAGCTTCGCAACACAACACTGTTAGGCCATCCAGTAAGTGTGCACAAACTCAAACAGGAAACCTGCAGAACCTCTTCAGACATGTTGCGTGCTGGACACCAGGCTTTCGATTTGTTTCGCTTACCTAATCAAATGCCTAAAGGAAAATGCTGGGTAAGGAAAACTGCGAATGTTTAGGGACTTGCTAGCACTTGCCCAAGCTTCTTGGGGGCTGGTGACCCAGTATTGTTTGGCAGAGAAAAGCTCATATAGGATGGGGAGCAGAGCAAATGGACTCAGGAGGACAACGTCGGCAGGCTTCCGGTCACCGGCTACCAGCCCTGCAGATGTGAATTTAGCCTCATCCTCGTCTCCTTCGCTCAGCAGCAGCCAATCTGCAAGGACTCTACTGGCTACCACACAGAGCTCTGTGAAACAATCAAGCAAAACCCGTGGTGGAGAGGAGCAAGAAGCCCTGAAGGCAGACCAGGTCCGGCAGGACACGGTCTGGAGAGAGTTTGTGGAGGCCGAAAGAAGGGCGGCGAGATATTGGTGAGTAAAATAATAATAATAATAATAATAATAATAATAATAATAATAATAATAATAAAAAAAAAAAATTTGTACCCTGCCCCATCTGGCTGGGCTTCCCCAGCCACTCTGGCCAGCTTCCAACAAAGATTTAAAATACATTAAAATGTCACACGTTAAAAACTTCCCTGAACAGGGCTGCCTTCAGATGTCTAATAATAATAATAATAATGGTGATGATGATGATGTAGTATTATTTATACCCCGTCCATCTGACTGGGCTTCCCCAGCCACTCTGGGCGGCTTCCAACAAAATATTAAAATACCATATCAGACATCAGACATTAAAAGCTTCCCTAAATAGGCCTGCCTTCAGATGTCTTCTAAATGTCAGGTAGTTGTTTTTCTCTTTGACATCTAATGGGAGGGTGTTCCACAGGGCGGCCGCCACTACGGAGAAGGCCCTCTGCCTGGTTCCTAATTCCCTGTAACTTCGCTTCTTGCAATGAGGGAACTGCCAGAAGGCCCTCAACGTTGGACCTCAGCGTCCGGGCAGAACCATGGGGGTGGAGACACTCATTCAGGTATACTGGGCTGAGGCCGTTTAGGCACAACCGTACTACCAACTCATATCTGACCTCGGGCGGGCATCCTGGACTGCCACGACAGATGGGGAGTTTGTCCAGACTTCGGCTCATCCCACAGCTTTCCCAAGGAAAACCCACCATTTCCCCCTGAATCAGAATGAAACATCAATTGGTTTTTCTGCAGATTAATGTTTTCTGCTGCTCCAGAGAAGCGGACACAGAGCAATGGATCCAAACTACAAGAAAGAAGATTCCACCTAAACATTAGGACGAACTTCCTGACAGTAAGAGCTGTTCGACAGTGGAATTTGCTGCCAAGGAGTGTGGTGGAGTCTCCTTCTTTGGAGGTCTTTAAGCAGAGGCTTGACAACCATATGTCAGGAGTGCTCTGATGGTCTTTCCAGCTTGGCAGGGGATTGGACTCGATGGCCCTTGTGGTCTCTTCCAACTCTATGATTCTATGATTGTTCTGATTCAGCGGTAAACAGTGGGTTTTCCCCAGGGGAAAGTAGGAGAGACAAGGAAAAACACACTCAGAAAGCATGAGATAATTGGGAAACTAGGACTCATGCTTTCTAGGCACAGGACAAGCAGAATTGCGGATGGGTCATCAGGCTGTAGTCCAACCCCCCTTTGTGCCAGGCCAGGGGCAGGGGTGGGATTGGACAGAGGTGTCTCTTTGCCCAGTCCAGCCTGTTTGCTGGCCAGCGTGTCTGCAGATGAAGTGGTGGCACAGCTGTTTTGTCACAGCCTCCCACTGCCCAGCTGGCATTTGGACTGTCCTATATTACTCATTCGGATGCAGGTGGCGCTGTGGGTTAAACCACAAAGCCTAGGACTTGCCGATCAAAAGGTCGGCAGTTCGAATCCCCGCAACGGGGTGAGCTCCTGTTGCTCAGTCCCCGCTCCTGCCAACCTAGCAGTTCAAAAGCACGTCAAAGTGCAAGTAGATGAATAGGCAGGAAGGTAAACGGCGTTTCCGTGCGCTGCTCTGGTTCGCCAGAAGCGGCTTAGTCATGCTGGCCACATGACCTGGAAGCTGTACAGCAGCTCCCTTGGCCAATAAAGCGAGATGAGCACCGCAACCCCAGAGTCGGTCACGACTGGACCTAATGGTTAGGGGTCCCTTTACCTTGACCTTTTATATTACTCATTGTGGGTGCCACAGTTAGAATTTCCGTCTAGGTGCATTTGCCTGTTGTCTTGTTTCTTAGGGCTGTTGCTTTGCACAAAACATCTTTGAAACATATCTCTGTAAGAAAAAAAAAAAGCAAAGATAGGGGCCAAATGGTTGTATGCACTTTGCCTCAAGTGAAGAATATTTTCTTGTTTGGGGGAAATTCAGCACAGGAAAGGCCCCTTTTCATTTGTATCGTGAGCACTCTGGTAGAGGAGGCAAGGATCTTCTTTTTTCCAACGGTATGTTTGCACCAGGGCCAGCAGAATTCTAGAGCTTCTCACGCAATGGTAAATTCCATTTCATGGCAAATGAAAGCTCTCCGGGGGAAAAAACTTTCTTGTTTTGCAGGCTTTTAAGAACTGGGGTTACCGATTGCTCCGGCCGCTTAAGCCTTACGCCAATGCTGTGCTGCCTTCAAAAAAAAATGCAGTAACAGCATAAGTAATAATAGCATAGTAATAGTTTAATAGAACATAGGCATCTGGGCCAGTGGTTTTCCCACCCACCCCTCTTCAAACTCTGCTCTAATTGAAAGGTTTATCCCTGAAAGACAGTGTGACCACAATTACACACATGTTCATGCAATATGAAGAAGAACGTCTAAGGCAGGAGAGGGTGGAAAGAAGATTGGGATCCATTAGGAGATAGGTGGATGGTTTTGCAGTAGCTCACCAACCATTTCTGACTTCCTTACTTTTTTTTTTTAACCAAGTGCAGCAGCAAAAGGGCTGCCCCCACAACCAAATTGGCTACTCAATTTGCATCAGTCAGATGTAAATGTGTACTTGTATAGCAGGTCATTCCATGTATGGTCCGTGAGGTGCAACAGGCAAGCGGCTCTGCCCCACGAACCACCATTTTGCACGTGGTTCTGGTTAGTAGACCTTGGGGTAGTAGTAAAAAAAAAGCGGAAACCCAGCCAAATAGGCAGGGTATAAATATATTATTATTATTATTATTATTATTATTATTATTATTATTATTATTATTAACTCCACACATACATTAAGTAAAATAGAAACATCGCCACCGGACCCCACCCCCACTCACCATGCCCCCCTCCACCTCTTCCCCCCTTTTCTTCCTAATGTAACACTAATGTCTCAACAAATGAAACTGATCTGTAGAAAATGTAACTTGGAAAAAGAGACATTGCACATACTTTTGTAAACCAAGAAATATTTAGTAAAAAATACGTTAAAAGAAGAAGAAACCATTGGTTGGAGCCAGCCCTATAACCATATCTTTATTCTAGTCCTTTTAATGCCATCTTTAATTTCGGAACATCTGGCATTGCTATGCTTGGCTAACAAAACTAAAGCACTCTCTCTTTATTATTCCAAAGGTACCGGAACTGGAGTTTCTTAAAGGACTACGATCCATTGGTAAGTCAAAGGCGAACACCCCTGTTACAAAAGGGATGAGGAACTTTAGGGTGGTATAATTAAGATATTCTTGCCTTAATTATGCTTGTTCGTTCTGTCTTCTGCCCCCGCCACACACACACACACACATGCAACAATGGACCCTAGCAGGGGTCCACAAACTTTGGAAGTTTTTGGTAGCCAGGCAAACCTTTGCACACCAATGCTCTTTCCCGCAAAAGGTTGGGGAGTGATATGTTCTCATGTTAAGCTTGGGAGATGCTCCACCTAAGTGCTGGCAGAGTGCAGCAGCAATGCCTCCTTCCCAGAAACATGCTGGGATTGCATGCTGAGTACAAGGTCTCAGATTTTCTTGCCCTTCTCCATGTTTGGATCATGGCTGGAGGAATCACCAAGATGTTTTGTTAGCTTATAGTTCCCAGTCTCCCATCCAAGGGAGATAGGAGGCTGCTTTATAAAATGACAGACCTACTTAACTTCAGCAGAAAAAAAACTGCCTACAAGTCTCTCTCACTGAGCAATTCTCCTTTCTCTTAAAAAGAGTTTGTTTTACTCTTGTTTGTCTAGGTTTCTTAATTCATACTCATTTTAAATATTATTCAAATTCTATGCAAGGTGCCTTGCTGTCAGAAGAACATCAAAATCTCACTGCTTTCTGAGATGAGGCTGATGAGATTCCTCCACCCTTCTTCCAAGCACAAAAAAAGATATGACTGCAAAGGAAGAATTGTGGTCACATTTAAGAGGGTGCTACCAATTCTCTCCTTTGCAGCATGGTGACACCAGGTGACTGACAGGTGAGGAGACCCACTCACACCTGTTCATGTGGCCTGCAGGATGGTGGGGGCAGAAAGAAGAGAATTCTAGATCTGGACCACTAGATGAATTCAGCTGCCCACCCCTGCCTTATTTCTGGGAACTGTAGTACTACAGGATATAGACGCCACGTTAACAGTTATCCAATTTTAGTTCATATGTTGAAAACCGGTCTGTAAATACTTGGAAATAAAGGAAGTAAATGCAGTATTTACAGAAGCATTTTCTGTTTGTTTGAGGCAAGCTCACATAACTTGATGTTTCTTTTACCCAGGGCAGGATAAAAGAACCTGAGCAGCTTCCTGAATACATGTCAGTTTTCTCAGACAAAATTCCCAACACCAGCGGACATGTTATTGGCAGCAGAATGAACACAGATCTCGGCAAAACACTAGTAAAAATGGATTACTTCCTCAACTATGGCAGAAGAAAAAATAAACTTGGGCAGGAACTCCAGGCTTCGTAGAATCAGAAAAAAGAATTCTACTCCCCTCTTTTAAAAGAGGAACTACTGCTCTAACTACAACCACCTACAACCAAAAACAATAACATGCTTTCTCTGTCTCTCTAGATGCCATATTTCCAAAGGCTAGTTGAAATTCTATCCAAATAAGGCATTTAGTGATTTCAAAGTGGACACCTGAGAACATACGGATCACATTTAATATTTTTAGTTTCAACGTTTTAAGAAGTTTATGGAGCTGAATCACATTCCAAAAGCTTATTCTGTGCAGAGTTATGTTAGAGAACCAGGAGGTCTATCTTTACTAAATCTGTCATATTTGGGCAGCTTATATTTGCTCTACAAAAAACTAAGAGCCATCTACATTATCTGCCCACAGGCAGTTGCCATCATTATATTATATTCATTGCATCAAAGAGAACCAAAATAACTTTCACAGTGATATAGTGACCTGTGAAAGGACATGAAATTTAACAGCTATGCAAGTGAGAAATGGTTTCATTCAAGGTTACAGTTTGTTCCAGATTTGACCTTGCATTCTGCATAAGTTGTTGTGGGGAACAAAAAGCAGTCGTGACCTCCTAGCAGACAGTGCTGGCCAGAAGGCTGGCTGGCAGCTTCTGAGCAGATTGTTAAGAAAGCAATTTGCAACGATTTTGTACAAGATCTTCAGAGCAGGGAGAACCAAAGCTGTGCTTTCCCGATGTTTGCTGAGATCCCATCAGCCCCAGGCAGCAAGAATAATGGGAGCTGGAGTCAAACATCATTTGGAGGGGACCCTGATCTAGAGTCCTAGGAAATTATTTGAAGGTCCATGAGGCCACCGCTTTGCTGAAGGTAAGCAGATCCGGATCAGCCCAATGCCTGGATGGGAGACTGACTGGGAAATAAGAGTCATGGAAGATTGGCTGTCTGTACAATGAAAGGTGAGTTTCTCTCAAATGAAGACTGCATGGATTGCTTCTACGTATCTGCAGCCTTCAGCACCTATTGACTACGACTTCTCTTTACCCTATAGTTATAGCTCCTTTATGAACTATCACCAGTTCACCATCTTTCTTATGCAAAGTGGTCCAGAACATTACATAGTAAAGATCTGGTAGTGCCAAACAGGGGGTGCTTTGAGTGTACAAAGGCAATCCCTCTCACTGAGAAAAACGTTTCAGGACAGGTCTGTGGATGGCCATACCCAATCAAAAACTAGGATAGTCCCTGTTGTGTCCAGTGCTGGACGTGGGTGTTTAAGACTGAGCTGAAGGCCTGATGCACAATGGCAGAAGAAACTGACTTGTTGCCCAGATAAGGACAGAAAGTGATGATCCTGGAATCGATAATGTCAAATTAAGGAGCTTAAGAACTCTGCCCTAAGCAACTTAAAGGAAGCTGTGTTGGTCTGTGAAGTGGGTGGGGGAATAATACACCATCTTGAAAATGAATCTAAAAGCTGGCCTTATAGCTATAAAACCCAACTTAACTTCTTGTACTTTTTTTTATTTCTCCTCATCCCTGCCCTGCACTTTGTGTAATGTCTTGACGGATGAAGAGTTCAGGAGAACTTGAAAGCTTGCCGCTATGTTACGGCATTTTGGTTGGTCCCAATAAAGTATCTAATTGCTGGTAAACTACACAAATTATTGCCTAGGAAACTACTGGAAAGCAGAGGAAAACAGAGAGTCCTAAGGGATCGTTCGGCAGAGGTTTTACATCCACCCAGTCCCAGCTGACTGAACTGATTGGACCCACTAGGAAATAATTGCCACTGGCTTCCTGTTGCTGAAGCCCTTTTGTGGGAACCAATGGTCCCTTATTTTAAATGCTTTTTAAAAGCACTCATTTACAGCTGGTCATGTACACTACTACTGGTAGGATTCAGCATGTGACGGACCATACTTGTCAAAAGAGTAATAGTACGAGAGTGACTCATTCAATTCAAGCTGGATGCTACCATATTGCAACTAGAGAAATCACTGAACTGTTAGGCTGGGGAAACTTGTCTCCTTCTACATCCACCTTTGTAGGTTAGGCTCAAAAGTACATGGTACAGTGGTACCTCGGGTTAAGTACTTAATTCATTCCGGAGGTCCGTTCTTAACCTGAAACTGTTCTTAACCTGAAGCACCACTTTCACTAATGGGGCCTCCTGCTGCTGCCGCGCCGCTGCTGTGCAATTTCTGTTCTCATCCTGAAGCAAAGTTCTTAACCCGAGGTAATATTTCTGGGTTAACGGAGTTTGTAACCTGAAGCGGATGTAACCTGAAGTGTATGTAACCTGAGGTACCACTGTACTGAGTTAGCACTGAAGGAAAGTCACCATTGTTATTTACAGTGTGTTTCCCATGAAACAGTAAACCTGAATGAAAACCCAGAGCAGATGAACTAAGGTATTTACTCTAGAATAAGCAGGTTGGTGTTTTGTTTTGTTTTGTTTTGTTTTGTTTTGTTTTGTTTTGTTAACCAGGGTATTGATGTCTGAATGAAGACATCAAATGGCTTCCTGTGATGAGGAACATCTACATTTGCAATGTGTTGGAAATCCTGGAAACCAGCATTGAAATAAATTTTTTCCAGCATCAACTGGCTCTGCCTTCTCTTTATCACTTTGCTGTGGGGTGCAAACCACTTTCCAGTTGTACCCGTGTTGATCACATCACTAGCCTGGAAAGCCAAGTACTGCCTACCTGACTAAGGGTAGCTCTCCAAGATCTGGGGGGGGGGGGGAATGCCTTTCGCAGCCCTGATAAGCCCTATTACCTGGGGTCCTTGTAAGGGATATGACAGCGGTTGAACCTGTGATTGAAGCTCTGTGTTTCTTATAATGGCTTCATCCTTTTCTGCCAGCCAGGATCTCAGAAAATCCTGAAAATAGTTTTCTATTGGACTCGAAGGCTTGGTGAGACTCTGTGAAGAAGAACAAAACACTTTGGAGGATACACAATGGTGATGTTTTCTTCCTGACTAATTGAATACAGAATAAATAACACTTTGTTCACAATCCTAAAACCACTTAAGATAATCACACAGAATTCAGTGATGTTGCTACTGAATGCAGAGACTACAACACAAAATACTTAGCGACCTGCAGATGGCACTCAAGGCTGACTTATTAAAAAATGTAGAGATTTTCCATGCAACACATAGGTAGCAATATAGAGAGCGTTCAGGATTTTCTTTCTGTTTTCATCTTATAGTCCGAAGGAAATCAATTGTGCTGATAGGTCTTTGAACCTAATCACCTTTGATAACAACACTACTTACGATTTCTGTTCAGTGAACAGGTGCTAAGAAGCATCAAGCAAAATTATTCAGAAGCAAATAAGAAACCTTGTCTGTAGTGTAAACGTTCTTCTAACTTACAGATCAAGCAGGGTTAGGATCTACAGTCAGATTTGGGGAAAGTGCAGGGCTTAAGTGGGGGCAGTGCAGAGTCACACAATCCTGAAGTTTTGAATTCCAGTCCTAGCACACGCAAATAAGGGTGGGCTTCTAAGCATGTGAAGTCTACAGTTCTCTCAACCAGCCTCCCCCGTTTCCTGAACGTTCCAAATCAGACAGTGAGGATTCCAGACATACTTGAGTCCCAATAAAGCTATGGCGAATGGGAATGCAAATGGAAATGTGTCTGGAATGTAGAGTTGCTAAATAACAAGGTGAAAATACAAGCCCAGTATATTCCCGCCTTCAACAGCAAGGGGGAAGAACCTGTGACCTTTCCGATGCGCTGGTCTATGATTCCTACCATCCTTGACCATGGGCTGTACCGAGTGGGGCTGATGGGAGTTGTAGTCCACCAACATCTGAAGAACCACAGGATTACCTGGGAAACAAATCAGAGATAGCCAATGTGGCACTCTCTGTAACATTTTTTTGGCCTACAACCCCCATAATTCCTGACCATTAGCTAAGCTGGCTGGCAAGGATGGTAGCTGGAGTCCAACAATATATGGGGGGGGGCCCCACACCACTGGCTATTTGACAGACAGCGTAAGGTGGAGGCCCTTCACAGTGCAGAAATATAAAACACTGCAAGCCAGCATATACTCATCAAGCTGTTGTTAAACGCTTGAGCTTACAGTGACTAGTTGAGTACAGTGGTACCTCGGGTTAAATACTTAATTCATTCTGGAGGTCCGTTCTTAACCTGAAAAGGTTCTTAACTTGAAGCACCATTTTAGCTAATGGGGCCTCCCGCTGCCGCTGCGCCGCTGCTACGTGATTTCTGTTCTCATCCTGAAGCAGAGTTCTTAACCTGAGGTAATATTTCTGGGTTAGCGGAGTCTGTAACCTGAAGCGTATGTAACCTGAAGCGTATGTAACCTGAGGTACCACTGTACTCAGTGTTTCTCCTCAGACTTGAATTGTCTGATCCTATGCAACAACATGTTCATTTGGGGATTTGAACCCTGAACTCCCAGGTCCTAGTCTGGCACTCTAACCACCACACCACACTTCTTAGTGCACTTCTGCTATGGGCAGCTATATAAATTAAGTAGGTAAACAAATGTGAGAAAAGCAAAATGTCACTTAGAGAAAGATCTGAAATATTTTCCTTGAAGCTTGAATTTGTTTTATTCTGGGTTGTTTTATTTGAAGTTTTAATGTGTTGTAAACCACTTTGAGATTGTTTCTTTAAAATATAAAGTGGTATAGAAATGAAATTATTATTATGATGAATAATAATAATAATAAATGCACATAATAGGCTTGCAACCCAAGTCTGCAACCCCATGCACACTTTCCAAAGCAGTAAGATCACACTGGGACTAACTTCTGCATAAACATACCAATAATTCTGCGAGTTGTGCGTAACTTCCAAAGTTGCCTTCTTTCCCCCCCTCTAGAACTCCTCTGCTGACTGGCAAAAAAGAAAGAAATTCAACAGGTGCAGCTTAACAGGACAA
The DNA here is from genome assembly GCF_951804945.1 of Podarcis cretensis. NCBI lineage: Eukaryota > Metazoa > Chordata > Lepidosauria > Squamata > Lacertidae > Podarcis > Podarcis cretensis. The sequence continues at coordinate 95,571,869 of NC_137172.1, read as the reverse complement.
TTGGAAAAACATAACTGGTTGGATATTTGATTTGCCGTGAAACACATAAGGCGGGCGGCACGCCCTACCTGTGAGGTGGGGGAAGGAGTAATGCAACTGAAAGAGGGGAAGCCCTGCTTTGCAGCAGGTGATGTTGACAACAGTTGTTCCCAGTGCTTTTCTTTATAACGATACTAAGAACGAACCTCTTTTCTTTTGCAACCATTTCGCGCCGCCACGCACGGCGCTTTGATCAAGCACGGCACCTCATTAAAACAACAACAAAATGGACTTAAAAAAATAAATAAAAATCACTGGGTTTTGCCAACTGAATAACAAACAGCCTGCTTTTTTTGCGGCAGAGCGATGCGAAGGAGTTAACTCGTGAGACTTCCCCCCCTCCTCCTATTGTGGGCGCGGCCTTTGAATCTCGGAATAGGATTTTTCGTTTCCATCTGCGCCCTCGCCAGAATTCATTAAAAGCAAAAACTAGGAATACCTCTCGGGGGGAGGGGGAGGTTCACTACTACTGCACTACGATCACTACAACAACTACCACTAGTAATAATAGTGAGGGGGAAAGGGATGGCGGGCGTGTGTGTGTGTGAGGAATATTAATACCTTTTTGCAATCCGCGCGCGCCATGCAAGCGGAGAAACAGGCGCCCAGGGCGCGCCGCCTTTCCCCTCCTCTCTCCTCCCACTGGGCGTTTTCCTCCCCTCGCTCCAGGGCGGCGGAAGCAGGAGGGAGACGAGCCCGCGGCGGGGCTGCTGCATCAGCAGCATCTTTTGGGGAGGGCGGAGGAAAAGGGGCATCGCCATGGGGCCGGAGTCGCTGCTGCTGGACGTGGCCAACTGGAGCACGATCCTGGTTTGCGGGGTGCTCAAAGTGCCGCAGGGAGCCGCCTTGCTGGCTGCCAAGTCCGCCCGGGGAGTCAGCCTGGAGAGTTTGGTGCTGGAGCTGAGTGGGCAAGTAAAGGGATCTTTTAAAAGTTCTGGGCTTCGTTTTTCTCTTGGCTTTCGGAAGAGGGAGAACTCCCGTTTCCCTCTTGAGAGTTTCCTGGCGCTAAAGCACGCGAGGGAGGGGGAAAGCACTCTGAACACGCCCAGAGGCAAGGCACTCCCCGTTATGTTTTCATTTCCTGAGCTGCTTTCAACTCAAGTTGGCATAGGTCGAGTTCCTGGGCGGGTCTCGCCTTCCGGCGCTGGCTGCTCTCAGGATTACTCATCTGCATTCTTGCATTTCACGGGGTCAGACTAGATGACCGTCGGGTACCCTTCCAACTCCACAATTCTATAATTGCTGTATCATGTGTGGCCTGCCTCCTACCAGATGATTCAAAAGTTCTAGGGCTGAGCCCGTTTTTGAAAACGGAAGAGAAATGTGAGCCTTGGCTCGTTTGCAAGAGACGTAAACATAGCTTTAATTTGCATGATGGCCCCCAAACTTTTCTTTTCCCTTCTTTGGGCAACTTTGAAAAAATAAATAAATGAAGTAACAAGTAGTATCGCTGAGCATGTGCCCATTTCATTCCCTGTATCGCAGACTGGCTCCAGGTAGCCTCTTCTATATCGGTTGAGCTCCCTGGAGCAGAAGGTGTGGTTTTCCCACAAGCCCTAATGTATTTTATTTTACGTACAGTATTTAAAATATATAGTCTGTTTTATAAATCTCTTCTTTTAAGGTTGGGTGGGTACTTCTAAGGTTGTTTTGCACAGAATAGTCACCTTATTCCAGTGCTGTGGACTTTACAACCACAGTCATGCTAATAAAACACAGAAAGCAGAAACAGCAATAATAAATCATTAGCTGTGTGTGTGTACACACTGTACCTATTAACCACATGCAAAACATTCTTCTTCTCAAAGAATTCTGGGCGCTGTAGTTTAAGGGTTGCTGGGAAATAGAACTCTGAAGGTTGGACTACAGTGCCCAGAATTCTTTGAGGGAACGAATGTGCTTTAAAGATATAGCTTATACCACACAGCCCTTCTGTGCTCCAGTGCAGTTGTGCTTCGTAACCCACAGATATTACTAGGTTTATTCATGCCCTGTGTTATTAAGGGCTAAGTCATGTCTTGCCCTCTGTAACTGACCCCTATCAGAGGTGGATTTAGAAGATCATGAGCGGTTAAGGTGCAAATTGAAATTGTACCTTTCCCTTTCAGCTTCCTCGTATGCCTGCGATATATGAGTTACTACAATTATCCTCTGCCGACGTATATAGAATATCCTATCATCATTGCGCAAGGTAGTACATTGCTCCTACCCACCAGTATTGCAGCATCATTTGTTTCTCTCGCTCACGATCAACGTTTTCATTTGTTGTGTTTCAGATGTCATTCTTTTGCTATTTGTTCTTCATTACGGTGGCAAAATGAAGCATGCTTTGCCTTACACAGCCATGTATCCTTTTAACTATCTGTTTGCTCATTTCCATTTATATAGCATTTCTGCTGGTTCTTTTTGTATTCCATCTTCTTGAATAAAGCAACTATTTTCCAGCACACATTCCTGATTTGATGTGCACATTTTCCAGGATCTTATTCAGGTTTTTTCTGGTGGATTAAGGTGCAAAATTTGCAATTGATTCACTGTAATGGAATATAAGGACTTTGTGGGGAAAGTTCAGGTCCATCATGAACAGCCTTTCTTTTAACTCCTAAGATTCTTTTATTTTTAGCTTATGTGCCGTGCTTATAATTAAAATCAAAACTCTGTACCAGGGTAGAGCAACCTGTATACATTGCACATAAGAATATTTACATAATTTGCTTATTTTGCATAAGGGGTAATTAAACCCCATCCCCTCAAATGAGCACCCTGTCCAAATTCCCCTCTGGGTTCTGGCATGATGAGGCATTGCCTATCTTTTACAGCATGCTCTCCATCCTTTTTGGGCCTATGGGCACATTGGAATTTTGAGTGTGTTTTGGGGACCAGCGCAAAATGGCTGCCTGGGAGGCATGGCTCACAAGATGGCTGCCAGAGAGTGGTCTATCCAATCACAAAATTTACAGCCTTGGGGCTAGAAACCCTATGTGGTGATTTTTACAGGCTACCTTTGCAATTTAGTAATTCCTTAATTGGCTTTTAATTCATTCCTTAAGCTACCTTGAGAAGATAGGGTGTAAATGCATTTAACCCAGTGAACTACCAAGTGTCCACCTGATTGCCATCATCCTTATGCAACTTAACCTCAAGATTAGATTTGTGGCAGGATGGTACATGCTAACCCTGCAGAAATGGATAGTGGACCTGGCTATGGTAAGTAGTTGGAAGGAACGCGCCTATTGCCTGGTTTGCACATCACGGTAAGCCAAACTTTGGCTCACCCAGATTGCGTGAATGCGCAGGCTTCCAGAGGAAAGCTTGCAGCCACTTTTGACTTTTTAAAATCCTGCACCACACTGAGCTAACCCAGGTTGGTTAAGCTCTTTCCTTACTAACCACAAGCTGAATAATAAACAGTGGCCCAGGTTCGGATGACACACTAAGCCAAAGCATGGCACAGCTCAGTGTGGCAGGAAGTAAAAAGAACAGGGAGGGGCAAAGTAGCTTTGAATTTCTTGCTGCCAGCCCACAAGCTTCTCATGGGCCAGTTGAGTCATAAGCTTGGCATGCACATCATGCTCAGCAAAGTCTTTTGTTTAATGCAGTGTTTCCCAAACTTGGGTCTCCAGCTGTTTTTGGACTACAACTCCCATCATCCCTAGCTAGCAAGACCAGTGGTTGGGGATGATGGGAATTGTAGTCTGAAAACAGACCCCAAATTTGGGAAACAATTGTTGAATGGTTCCAGTTCTTGGTGTAAAGTTTTCATGTGTACTGTGGGAAGGTGGTGGATTGGAAAGCCAGAACCCAGTGACCTGGCTGTTGAATGCCCCTCCCCCCCTTTCACCTGCATTAAGATATACCGTATTTTTCCGTCTATAAGATGTCCCCATGTATAAGATGCCCCCTATTTTGGGGGACTCAAAAATACACAGTCCACCCTCAGCAATATCCGTATATAAGATGTCCCTTAATTTTTGACATTATTTTTTAGGGAAAAAACCTAGTCTTATACACGGGGAAATATGGTATATTATAAAACATTTATGCATTGCTGCAGTGTTTCTTACTCCTGAAAATCACTCATAGGCTCATTCTCCTGCTGCTTATGGAAAACGAGGAGGAGCTTAAACTATGACAAGCGAAACCTTTGCTGAGCCAAGCCATTTTAACAAATTCTTTATTCCATTTCTTGCCTCTATGAGTGTTGAAAGAGCCATTCAGATTGCAGCTGGCTTTCCTAAATTACATTTTTTTTATTTTAAATAAAGAGTGCTGAATCTGTACTACTATAAAGTTATAGGTAGACTTCACAAGATTGGAGAGGGGCTGAGATTGACTATGTTTGTATTTTAAATGTTTGGGATTAAGCAAAATATGCAATCCTGGGTTTGCAATCCTAGCCCCATTTACCTGGGAATTAGCACCACCGAATTCAGTAGAACTTACTTCTGAGTGGATGTGGTTGTGATTGAGCTGCCAAGTCTTCAGAGGTTTAGAGTAGACTTAAATCTCAGCTCGGAGTTAAAACTCTCCAAAGCAGCTGATTTATCCTGAATTGGGGCAGTTTTCCACTACTTCCCACTCTATCCCTTTTCCTTCCCTGCAGAACTTAAGCACTGTAATCAGTGCTGCAAGTAAACTTGTGCAGCTTCGATATCTTTGGCGGACGAGAGATTCCGGGCAAGTGAGTGCCACGACTTGGAGTCTAGCCACATATACCTGTGCAAGTAAGCAGCTTCTCAAACTTTTAGCTTTGTTTACTAAATACAAATAAAACAAGGATGCCAGCATCAGAACATTTTCTAATGCAAATTACCCTGTGCAAACTCCCACTTTAGTCCCTGCACCCCCCCCCCCCAGAAAACACACATCCTTGTTTTGATGGGAGCAGCTCATGCCTGAAATAGAATTGCCTCCAAAAATTGTGTAATGCAAACTTCTGAGTTTCCAGCTCAAAGGAATTCCAAGGGAAATTAAAAGTTTGTCGGCCTAATAACATTTTGGAGATGGTTCCTTATATCCTTATACAGAGAGAAAATGAATGGAAGTTGTGGGCGCCATCTGTAGTGTGAGTGCCATCTGCACTGGAAATTCTGCTGGGAGTGGTGTAGAAACTACACACAGTGAACGAAGTTTACTTAAACGGGCTGGATTTGCTTGCAGTTTTAATCTGAAACAAAAATTTTGAATCGCACATGGAAGGAGAAACATCAGAGGAATGCAGAATTATCAGCGAAACATCTTGCGTAGGGGGTAAAAGTGGTTCTAACCTGAGCCATTTCACTTATCTTGGGGAAACCACAGGTTTCAAAAGGCCAGTATATTTGCTTGACGACTCTCCCCTTTTGCCTGTTTAAAGTGTGCTAATATGCTCTCTTTCAATTGCAGCCAGAATATTTACAACAGTAATGACAACAAAGGATGTTACAGGTAATATTGTAATGCCGGGTGATTTGTGTGTGTGTCAATTTAAAATTTGTTTCGCTGAGAACAATAAAATAAGGGGTCCTTAACTGGTCAGCAAATACACTGACACATTTCCATCAATAGCAGTAGGGCAGATGGTTTTATGCTACCTGGTTACATAATTTTTGTTTCACTGGCATATAATAAAGCAAAGACATGGTTTTTTTTTGGGGGGGGACACACAGACTCTTGCAAATATCTGGTTTATGCTATATCTCTTTAGGGGGAAATGCTTGAATTGTTTTCGACAAGTCAGTCTCTTCAGACCTGTTCTTTGCATTTTAAACGAAAGGATTAGAAGCATTTTAAACAAAAGGATTAGAATTTGACTTAAAATCCTCTGCATATAAATTCTGCAATTCAAGTGATTTATATTAATATTGTACTTTCAATATTGATATTGACAAGGCAGGTGGAAATGTACATTCCAATCAATCTGCCACTTTGCAGACATGGATGGCAACCGTGTGCTTTGCATCTAGCAGTGCATCTCACAACCGGCACTGCGCATTATGTTGCAGTTAAGGGGATCTGTAAACAGAAGTCGCCTTCCGTGTGTGAATTTTGCCTTGTGGGATGCATGCAAATTAGCACAGTTGTCAGGTATTTCAGTAGCTACTGTGAGGTCAGCTTGGCATAGCTGTGATTATACCTGGAAGTTTCTTTTAGCTTCTGGGCTCAAATATTGGCCTTTTAAAACCTTAAAGCGGGGGTAGTTAACCTGCAGACCTATGTTGCTGAATTAAAACCCGCATCAATCCCAGCCTGTATGGCCCATGGTCAGGGTAATGATGGGAGTCGTAATTCAGCAGCTTCGAGAAGGCCATTTATTAGCCACACCTGCCCTTAAATGCTTTGGGGCCAGGCTATATGAAAGACTACCATTTCCCAGGATTGAAGAATTAGCATTCAAAGCCTTGCACTCTGGTCCGCAAGTAAAAGTGGTTAGGTTAGCATCAAGGACAGGGCCTTCTCCATGGTGGCTCTTTATTTCTGGAATGCCCTCTACAGGGAAAATTGTATGGCACAGAGCTTTAAGAAAATGCTTTGGGGCTTTAAAAAATATTGTGCGTGTTGTTGTTGTTTTTAGAACTGTTATCTGTAACTGTTTTTAATACTGACAGTTTTTACTGCTTTAAATCGTAGAATGTTAATGTTGTCTTCTATTGATCGATTGTAAGCTGTATCGAGAGTGTGTATCCTATGAGAGACTAAATAGAAATATAGTAAATTAAGTTACATACAGTAAAATGGAGGAAAACAAAGCAGTTTTTAACTAAACATTCCCCCCCCCCACAGTTCTGGTCCGTTTCATAGTCATGATGGCTCTGAATATATGGGTCACAGCAACTATACTGCACTACAGGAAGCCAGCAAAGAAGAGTGATTAAGATGATGTTCTGTCTATTTTAAGTGGCCTGGACCAAAAGGAAGAATGAAACCAATATATGAGACGGTAAATTAGGACCAAAGTTATCACCAAGCTTCAGTAAACCAGCAATCCATTTAATGGGAAACTGCTGATGTTTCACACACTAAAGGAAGTTGCCACTATGAATTCATTAAAAGTTTTGATGTTTGTTGGCATGCATACACTTTGATGTATTTTATAAGAAAATTTTAATGGATTGCCAAATGAGTGCCCATATACAATTATTGAAATACTAAAGCAACTTATGCCTCTCACTCTCCCACCAAATATCTATTGCCCAACTTAAATGCAGCTGTGGTGTCCCTTTTTGTCAAATTCCAGTTACATATGATACAAGCGTTGTTCCAGGGTATGAGGTTGTAGCACCCTTAAATGTATTAGTTGCTCTGGTATCAGCCCCTTACCATAAAACTTAATTTCATAGCCGAAGCTTATGTTTCTGAGGTTACAGTGTGCTCTTTCTCACACACAACTGGAGTCTTAACTCCTCTACTTGCTCAGTAAACCTATTGCTGCTGCCTGCTCTGTGGTAAGTTGGTTCTCAAGTTTCATGGACTGCAATAATAGTTTATAAAAGCTAAGTTTCTTTGGATTGGGGTCTTATTTTTTTACACATCCAACTTCCTATTGGTTAGCTGGTTCTCAATATCTAATGGGTGCCTGTAAAAGAAACAACAGCCTACATAAATGCTTTAAGCATTTCCAAAATAACTGCAAGAATGGGTTTGTTTTGGTTGAAATACACATTAAACTCCAGGAGTATAAACCCCCATTATAAACTTGCCTGAGCTGGGAAAAACAGCTGTTTAGGCTGGCTACCTAGGATTCAGTGGCATTTTTGAAGGACAGTTGGAAAAGAGCGGCAATGCTTTGTCACAGTTCAGAAAGCATAAATATACAATCCTTTATTTTGAAAGGCACTTTCGGAAATGCTTCCAAATATGTGAAAGCAAGCAGCCATTCTCTACTTCCCTGTGGAGCAAGGAAAAGGCAAAAATGGTGTTTTGAGCTGAATCTGTACAATGCAAATCTATACACCTTTTTGAGCAAGCCAAGCCATGAAAACTTTGTAAGATTAGAACAGTTTAAGTCAACAAAAGCTTTATATTAAACACAATGCTTCTTACATGGTTTAAATCTATGCTTGGGGAAAATAAACCTTCTATGGCTTTAACTGCTGTAGCAGTTGTACATTACCGAGGAATGAGTAACATCAATTTAGTCTTAGCACAAAGGTAAAGGTACCAGATAGTTAGGTCCAGTCACAGACGACTCTGGGGTTGTGCGCTCATCTCGCTCTATAGGTTGAGGGAGCTGGTGTTTGTCCACAGACAGCTTACGGGTCATGTGGCCAGTATGAGTAAAGCCACTTCTGGCGAACCAGAGCAGCGCACGGAAACACCGTTTACCTTCCCGCTGGAGTGGTACCGATTTATCTACTTGCACTTTGACGTGCTTTCAAACTGCTTGGCGGGCAGGAGCTGGGACCGAACAATGGGAGCTCACCCCATCGTGGGGATTTGAACTGCCGACCTTCCAGTCGGCAAGCCCTAGGCTCTGTGGTTTAGACCACAGCACCACCCCCGTCCCTTAGCACCAAGGTAGAAGACAGTATTTCAAGGTGTCATTCCTTGGCAAAGTGCCCTGCACTGCGTTATGGGATAAATGCTACCTAGGAATTCCCATTGTGTGGAAAGCTTTACAGTGTTTAACGTGAAGAGAGAAGACTTACTACAAGCTGGTGTGTGGATGGGGGCTGTTGCCAAGTAGTGCAAATTAAAGAACCAAAGCAATCATAAAACCAATGCATGCTTGCATGATCCAGTCCAAAATGCATACATTATCAATGACTTGTCAATTTGCCTCAAAGGGTTTTCCCAATTATACAGGCAGGGAATCCTCCTGGATTGGTGTAGCAAACAAGCCACTCTGGATATTAAGAAAATTCCTAACTAGCATGGCCAATGGGGATGATACGAGTTGGGAGTCCAGCAATATCTGGAGCTGGTCATTCTTGTTCTGAAGACACTTCAGTACCTCATGCCACATTTCCAGCTAGTTCAAGTGCAAAACCTAGTAGTGCCAATGTTTACTCCCTTGAACCAGGTACAATGTGGAAGTTGCGTCTTAAGCAGCAGCCTGTTCTCAGAACAGTGGGATACAGAAAACTACAAGCTAGGAGCATATATGGCTGTTATCAACTGCATGACAAACTACCTTTTAGTTTGGAGAAAACCAAGCAGAGGGGGACACAAGTGGCATATGAAATTATGCATTGTATGAAGAAGGCAGACAGATGAGTTGGCAGACTTCCTGTGGCTACTGGATGATGGGCCTTGGGTAGCAGGGGCTCTTAAGGAAGGTATTGCCAGGTACCTTCCTATATGAACATCAATCTATTTCTGCCAAACTTGCAGGGAAATTTCCAATGACTTGCTCAATTTGTGGCTTTTTCTCCAGAACTATTGGACAGATACTGCATCTCTAAACCAGGAATGGGAAATCTCTGGCCTGGACTAGCCTGACCTCACCTTAACCAATGAAGTATTTAAAAATTTGGAAAATCCAATGGTCTTTCTCTTTAAAAATGCATCCATTCAGGGGACTCTAGGCAGCTTTGGGAAATTGGATTTAAGAATATGATCCCACTGCTAAGAGTCTGAGACTGATTTCCAACTACCATCTTCTGCCAAGAGGAAGCTGGTCCTGGGTCCACCCATTTTCCTTACCTAAGAGTGAGTCCCTGTGAATTAGTCAGATCCAAAACGTGATGGTGGCAAAGGATGGTCTACATAGGCAAGAGACAAACAGAACAATCCTGCCAATGTTTACTAAGACCAAAGCTCCATTGTGCTCAATGGGGTTTACTTCCAACAAAATATGCAACAGAATTGTTGTCCAATGCTGTTTTAGGGATCTGATTTGATCTCTTGCTCATGAGGAAATAGGACATGGCCTCCCCTTCTCACCACCGCCACCCTTTCCTCAGTGGTCAAATTTGATAGCTGTCCCTTCAACCTTTGGATGTCCCATTATCTTCTGACAGATTGGCTCATACCAACACAAGTTCTGAATGTACCTGCTATTCTTCTGCCAAGCTTCAGTGCTTATGCTATTCTCTGGAAAGGACGTGAATTAATGCTTCACTCTCCATTTAATCAGGCACAGAACATCATCTGATCTTTCAAAAGGTGTTACACAAAGCTACTTTTAAACACAGGGAACATTTTGTCCAGCATTGGTTAGCTGATTCCAAGAACTTAAAAATGCATTTCCCTATAAATGTATGTAAGCAACATTCTGTCCTTCAGAATTCTAAAATAACATTTCTATGCAAGATGTTCCATTTGCATACTTCAATTTATAAAAATCAACTTACCAACATCAGGAATTATTTAGTCTTACTCAAATAGTTTATTTAAAAATATATATATATTTCTTCCAATTCAGAACTTCCCACAAATAACAATTTTATATAAAATATGTATGCCTTCAGTGAATAGAAACAATTTTTATTGTATACATGTTTTAAAAATAAGTTTTGTATGCAAAAAATGCATTTTTAAAAATAAGCTATACTCTCACTATTCAAAACAAGCAGGTAAAATGATAAACTCCTGCTGTGCCATTGGGGCTTAAAGATAACTGAAATGATAAAGGTATATTTTAAATTATGGGATGCACAGCTTCTCATACCTAGTGTGTGTATAAACAGTATAACTGAATATATGGTTGGTGAGTAACAGTGGTTTAGTGGAAAGATGTACTTATAGGCCCATGCCAGTGGATCTTCTTTCCATGCGTGACTCAGTAAAACAAATTCTTACTTATTTCAAGGGGGTTTGAATGAGAGAAGATCCCAGTTTGTAGTGAGCTCAAACTTACTGCATTCTACTGCACAAGCCCTCCTGAAGCAACTGAAAACTAAAGGGGAGTGGGGTCCTGTTTGGTGAATTGTACCTTATGGGTGTCTATTGGGTGGAAATCCAATTTTTTTGGTTGAGATGTTAAATAAATCTTGGTTCTCTCCTTTCAAATATCTACTAAGGAAAACAACCTAGTGAAATGTCTCATTTCCTTCATTCAAATGTTAATTCTGTATTCCATTAGCACTAGCACACAACATATATATGCAAATATATGTAAACATATGGAAAAAGAGAGAGAGAGACCAAGGAGGAGGCTACAATAGTTCTTTTTTCTTTTCCTTTTTTTTACTGCCATCATGTTTTAACATTATAGCATACTGTAGTTGTATAAAACATGCATTTTTCTGGATAAATTATGGACACGGCATTAAAAATCTCACATAAATTATATTTTGTACAAAATCAAATTTTTTTATTAAAAAAAATCTGATTAAGTGCCTCTAAGGCCCTTTCCTCACATATGTTCTCAAAAACACACAAATGAAATTATTTTCCTATTCCAAATGCTATGTGCTAAGAGAACAGGATTCAAGAAGTTTAAAATACATCTACAGTATGTTTCAATCGTTAAGGATTGGTGACAGTCCTTAGATATTGTGTGGTGAAAATGTAAAAATAGATAGTATGCAAAAAACAAACAAAGGCAGAACGATGTTTTGCAGCACTTAGTAAGGGTAATATAAAACCAATGACTAATACTGAGGTTTGTACAAAGGGTGGATGGGAAGTTATGCCTAAGCATGAAAGCTATATATTAGTTCTAATACTACCAGATCATTGTTTTTGAAACCATTACTCAACTGACCCCTCCCTCCCCTCCCCTCCCCTCCCCTCCCCTCCCTATTTAGATATATATTCAGAATAGACTGACATTGATATAAACTATTATATTGTAAACATAGTGCACTATATTGTTCTGCCACAAAGCAAAATTGCATCCTAAGAGCTGGCAAACCTCTGCATCCTTTATCTCTCTTAAATATCTAGAATGGGCACAGACTTTAAGGAAATGACATTAATTTAAGGCATTCAAGACTGGTAAAAGAGGACTGCCCATTAAGTAGTAACTGGATATATACTTGGAAGTTATTATTATATGTCGGTGCTGAACACAGACATGCAGCCTTTGATATACAGATAATGAATGGCAAAATTCAACAGTATGGCTTTATACATGTGCATAGTTGCAACTGCAGGTAATGGTATATGAATAATATGTATAAAAAATAAAGTGGAAAGGTTTTTTTTAACCCTCTTGCAGCATTACAGTACAATATACATATTTACACACCAAAACACATACACACACAGTATAATGGTCACTTCTTTAAGATGCCGTCTTCATCAGTGTGTCAGACCCTCCTTATCGCCCTTTTTTCTGGCAAAATTGCTGGTTGCATTTCTCTATAAAAAAAACTGAGCAAGAGATGGGTTCATCACGTTTCCCCACTCCTTTTATTCCTCTTGTGACATTAGTGCGAGTCTTTCCCAGAAAGAATTTGTAGAACAGAATCTGAGAGTATCCTTGTACTATTCACCAACCATTCCTAACTTGCTCAGTCATCCAGAGGGATTACATTAAAAAAACAACACAGGAATTATTAGTATGTTGTATTGCAGCAAAAAACACACACACCTCTGTAAACTTCTTATCTATTTATACTTGAACTGTCTTTCAGAAACACCTATATATATATATTTGTAACCCCAGGAATATGATGGTTCAGTCTTATCGACTCCAATAGTGATAGTATTCATAGGAGGCAGTTAGCTGAAAAAGAATAAAAAATGGATCTGGTCAGTAAAATCTAGAAAACATATTTGAAAACAGTGAAATTAATTCTATGACCTGCAGGCTCCCAAACAAGATCCAAGCCAAAAGCAGCATTGGGAAATTGCTGGACCTCCCACCAGCCTGGGACAGCCTAACAAGTCAAGGGTGTCTTCCAACCTGCTTTGAAATCGTTTGATAGGACATCTGTTTGATCTCCTGTTCCCTTCCTGTCTTAGAAGAAGGATGAAGACTCTTTGTTTCTTTCTTCCCTTTAAACAAACAGCAGTGGGCACCAGGCAAAATAAGTTTTCCAAACAGCTCAAGGGCAGCAGGCATACACAGCCCTCCTCTTCCTGGTTTTAAGGTGATTTTGACCACCATTACCCCCTTAAAGGGTTCAAGATGAGACTTCTGTAGTTTTGAGCCCCATTTTGCTTCCAATGTGAATGCAGCTGCTGAGTTGTGGGGAGGGTGTGTCTTTTTTGCTTTTAGCAGTTCCTATTTTCATATTTAAAAAACTACTAAAGTAAAGAAAAATACAGGTATTTCACCAAAAAGAAACTCTGGGTTGAAAGTCTTAGCATTTCTTGGCTGACCAGGGTGGAGGAGTATTCCAACATCCTCCTTAGGGATGGCCATATTTGCTTTGGGGAAACAGTTTCCAACATGGGTGCTCCAATGCAAAGCAACTTAGAGAGCAATCCTATAGCGAGATCTGCTGGGATGAGTGTGGGTATCCAACTGAGCCAGGAGGTTCTGGATGAAGCCAAGGTATGCCAGCTTAACTTCTTCATATGCGTCTTGGTCAGAAATAAGTTAGTGTATGTCTCTCTTCTTGGCTCTGCTGGGACCCAGCCAGCTAAGCCAAGCCTGGTTGACCGGAAAACAGGTGTAAACCCTGAATTTGGGGGGGGGGGTGTTGTCCCACGGTCATATAGCAGCAGGACCGGAGAGGGGGTACTTTGGCTAGATCATAAAACTCTCCAGCTTGGTCACATCATCTTAGAAGCCAGCATAGGTTTGGCCAGCAAAAAGGGTGATGCAACCCAAACAGTATTTTAAAGGCTTGTTTCCCCTCTGCAAGGCTTGGGGCAGCTTGGCCAGCACTTTACACTACCTTAACTCACGCTGGGGCTTGCTCTATGCTTGCTCTATGCTAGCTTCTTGTACCGAGGTTTGGTCCCTTCTATCACGAATGAGCTGTTATAAAAATAAAAATGGCACACCGATGCAAAAAAAAAAAGCATATCAAGTTCTCACGGCACTACCAAAGAATGCAATACGTATGCAAGTCATCAGCTAAAATAAAAGCTGCACCACACTTCAAAACATATTTATGTTGCTGCCCACATTTGAGCCTGGAGCAACATATAAAAAACTTAAACATACATTTTTTAAAATAAAAAACATTTTTTGCAGGAAGTTAGTAATACACAGTTGAAGAGCATCTTACAACACAGATGGCCATGTGGGTTTTGAGAACTACATTTTCAAAATACTTCAGAAGTTAGATGCATGCATCGTTGAATATTTTTTGCATTTGTCGTAAAATTGCTTTTGGGAGTTTTTAAGCTGGCACACTTTGACTGCTGAGAGAAATCCAAACAGCATGCTTTGTTTTAAGAAAGCCAATCCATTCTCCTACAGATAGTTACCCATTTACCTCTTCAGAACAAACACATCGTTATCATCATCATCGCTATCATCAAGATCGTTATCGTTCCCAGCATCATCAATATTAAAATCAATATCAAAATCAATATCATCAAATGACCAATCCCAGTCTCTACATGCCACATCAATTAATCTGTAAAATGAGGTTTTAAAGTTTATGAGCCACAGTCCACCAAAAACAATTCTTAATATGGCAATTAGTGCAACTTTCTCCTGATGCAGTAATGGTGACATATTGGCTGCAGTCTAGAATCCATATACACCATTCCTGTGTGCTTTCTTAGTCCTGTCTCATCAATAAAGAATATGCAACTAACAAAGCATAGCTTTGATCTCAAGAATTGCACACACGTCCTGGAGTATGTCATGTGGTGCTTTCCCCTCCTAAGAGTGGATTAGTAGTATTCTGACACAACGTAACAATTGGGTGAACAATATTCACCTTAAAACCTGGGCTTTAAGTAAAAACTATGGGCCCTGATCAAGAAAGCCAGACTTAAAACACACATACAATGGATTTATGAGCTGCACGGATTGTAGCTTACTTTATCTAGACTGGATTACAGCAGCTCTTGTACGTTTTATATTTGGCATTTCAATAGCCTTTTTGACATGAATATTCCCCATAAAACTGAAATGTTATTTTATATAGGGCACAGCTGACACAAAAGGCTGAGCATGAAATGCACAAACACTGCATTTCATGCCATTCTAACAAAACAATATTTATTTATCAATAAATGACTTTTTATTTTTCTGCAAATCAGTGCTGTAATGAAATATGGAATAAAAGATAAAATAGCAGTTTAAACCAATACAAAATCATTTAAATGTTAAGGAAGTGCCTGTTATTGTTTACATCAATTTATTTCCCATACTCCACAAGAAGCTAAATAAATTGTGGGCGAAGTAATAAAATGCTGCCAGGATGGCGTGCTTTAGAGACCGTCAAAGAAAAAACTAAAATTGTCTTATGTGAAGTGTCCAGTGTAGTAATCTAAAAAGCAAGAAGGGAAAACAAAGGATATTAACAATTTCCCACATGCCACTTTTTACCTGGTAGGAAAATCTTTCTTTTCGCTCGGGGGGGAGAGCTGGATTGGTTTAATTGGCCGTCTTAATGATTGGTTTGGCTGTATTTTCATGGAAGTTCTTGGTGATGATCGTGCAAACGGATCTGGTGCTGGAGCCTTTTTGGGAATCTTTTTCCCTAGGCGGCTCACCCATTTCTTCTGTTCCACTGTGGAACTGGCTAACAGTAGTAGATTCTTTGCAGTTGAAATATCATAATTTACTGAAACACATTAAAATCAGCAAAATCAGAATACATACATATGTACTTAAGATCCTCAACTCTCCTGCTGAAATCAGGAGACTTAGCTTTGGCTTAACTCTAAAAAGATGAAAAGCTTTGTTGAGCAGTGGTCAAATGAGCGGACAGAGCTAAAGTTCCGTCTAGAACAAGTCCAAACACATAGGGCACCTTGTTTGATTCCTTGAAGACAAAGTTTTAAAGCCAAGGGGCACAGAAGTCATGTTAGCATTTATCCATGTATTCAGAACATCACAACACATCCTTTTCTCTCAATTATATTTCAGAAGCAAAAGGCTTTGAGTTGTGAAAGACACAAATAGTTCAAAATTACAGAGAAACTTGGTTTATACACAATGCTAAGCCAGTTTAGTAATATAATTTAATAAGAATAAGAATAACCATGATTCCTTTGATCTTCTGAACCCTCCCTAGCCACTTACTATGATTTGTTTACTATCAACAAATCATAACCTGAGCTCATGGTTTGTTGTTCATTTACAAACCTTGATTTGTTTTAAATATGGTTTCAGTGTTAGGTGAAAACCTAGCACTCTTCTTTAAAGCATGGTTTTTTGGTCTTCTCACCCTGGTTGCTCACTAAGCTGCAAAAGACACGAGACAAGAACAACTAGAAAGCAAACTGATCTTTGAAGAAACAAGCTATGGTTTGTATGCTCATTTGTGATTTGTTAAACAGACCATAGCTTAGAGTTGTATGTGAACCAGGTCACAAACCATCCACACATCCCAAATGCATAAAGCTGACTAAACTCACTTTTATAAGCAACCTTGTTAGCATTTCACAAGACAGAAGAGTTGCATCTGACTCTTCTAACAGACCAATCCATTTTATACTATAGTCTTGCTAGGTACCTTTGCAAGGTGCAATAATCTCTTCCTTTTTATCCATGTGATCCTTATGACATTTAATGTGGCAGCGGCGGCATTCCAAAGCAGCAGGAGGCTTGAACATGTGCCATAATGGCTTCATGCATGCCTCACAATTTGTTGGGAAATGATAGAGTGTTGGTATAAATTCATGGCCTTTGTGGCAAATATAGTTTGACTTCTCCCCTGCGGAATCCACAGGAAATTCTTGCTCCTTTTTGCTTTCTCCTTCATTATCATACAGGATCTGGAATCAAAAATGGAAAGAACTATATCAGTAATACTTGGTACACATGAGCCATGTTTTACAAAGGGGAAAAATTGGTTGCACTGCAGCACAAACAAAGACAGCAAAAAACAATGAAAAAGAAAGTGAAATGATGTCGGATGGGCAACACAGTTTGAAGCATCCCGTCTATTATCCACATGGTGGGTGTGATGGGCTGAATGCAGAGTGTTCCTTCCGCAAACAGGAGGGCTGCCTCTACAAGAAGAAGGGACTGAGATCCAGCAGAAGCTCTCACTGGAGGGAGGCATGCTGTGTTCTGGAAGGTCCCAAACCCTCCAGAGCAGCATTTCAAGGGGGGCAGGGAGCAAGGACGACTGGGTGAAAATCACCTCCCTGATCCTCTCTTCCATGAAAGCATCATGTTGAGGTAGACATACTCCCCTTTCCAACTTGGGACCTCACCTGAACCAGCCCAAAGATACATAAACGGGAATGAAATTACAGAAAGGAGCCTCTTGTGGGGCACTCTGATCTCCACCCATTTAGTAATACAAGACTTAACTTTTCTGCCATCCAACTCCACAGTTGAAGAAAAACAGCAACTCCCAATCCCTTTATTTGGTTACACTTCAGAATATATTTCAAGTGAAACCATACCATGTCAGGTGTATTCAGACTATTTAAGGAATGCATGATATCTTCTTCTACCCTCTCCCCCCTTGGTTGTTCATAATTTTTAAAAGGCATACCTGGAATATCCTAGGAATATCTTTGGCATCTGCTCTGTATACATCTGTTTGTGTGACAGGCCGAACATGGAACAATTTGCTGTAGAAGCACACATGCAGAAATTCAACGGAAATGTAAGTGAGATAGGAAACAGTAATGTAAACAATACTAATCTATGAAAGTCTATGGAAACTCTCCCTTCAGTAGAGTTCAGTTTGGACATGAAATAATAATTTAAAATTAAGATGCACCTGTGTTAATAATACAGTATTTTAAAGACTTAGTAGTACAAATTCTACAATCAGTACATTTTTTAAACTGGCAAACAAATATTACTCCAAGTAATATTTAAACTCTTTGCCTATGTATTCTTTAAACAAACAGCAATCAAGTCAAAATAAGAAGAAATGGATGTCATACTGTATGTATGCCCTCTTTAATTAGAACAAAGGATCGGTTAAGTCTTGACCATTACAAATTTACATAATAAACCTCTGTGATTAGATGGCATGAGGACAGAATTTTATTAATTATTTCTTCATTATAATTATTAAAAAGTCTGGTCTGGCCCACCTTTCTATCACCTGACAGTAAAATGATCTCAGGTAACCCATTTTTTCCTTTGTAGTTATTCAAATTGCAATACAAAGCAAAAAGCAAATCAGGCAGGGCTTGAAGTTTCTGCCCATCAGCTGATAGGCAGTGTCCAAGCCCTGCTTTGGGCAGGGGTCAGTTGTGCCATGGACTTCCCCATGGGGAACTCTACCATGCAGCCAAGGACCTCTGTAAACCAGCCAACCCTTGTAGGCCTGCTCTATTGCCAATCACTTGACCAGCAGCTACAGGAAGCCTCCCTTGTCAATGAACATCTAGGAGGGCACTTTAAGGGACAAAATTTGGGAGAAATGATCTCATAGGCCAAATTGGGACCCTTGGGGTCTAATTAGGTTCATGGGTATAAAACATTACAAAAAAAATCAGGGGGGAAAGAATTTTAAAAACACAGCAAAAGCTATGCAATAACCCATAGGAAAGATCATGTAAAATAGAAGCAAAAAGAGAATGTCACAAAACAATACTTACTCTATGTCCAACACCATGTAAGGATTTGATTGTTCTTTCTCTTGTTCATTGTGATAGAACAGTATTTTCTTGCTGCTCACAATTATATACTGTTTTTTAAATTAAAAAAAATGTAAGTAAACACATAGGTTGGGCAACAAATTTTAACTTTGATATATACATGCCATTTTTCTTCCATGACAATACTTTCATAGGATTAAACCACATCACAAAACAAATTACTTAAAAAGTTTGATAACTACAGCTACTTGCCCAACAAAGTCATCTAACCCAGTAAATGCATTGTTACAATTTATGGTGCGACAGTCACATCAAAAACAATGGGCAAAACATCATCAAAACCAAATAAGCAAAAGAACAAACTCTTTAAGATATGATGCAGCAAGCATGATAAAAGCTCAACTAAGTTACAAAAACAAAATCCCAATGTACTAAAGCGTCAAGTCCTTCATTAGCTTTAAGACTGTAATTGGATTTCATGCTGATGGATAGCCAAAATGTGCATATACAACCCTTCCTCTCTCAACCCACACCCAAATCTGTAGTGGCCTCTACTTCTAGTGTATGCCTAGTATACAGTACATACCCCAGTGGAAATTTGCCTTTTGTGAATTTCTGTTTGAGGATCCAGGTGGAAGACGTTCTGGAGTGGGGTGACACTTCCTACTGGAGGGATAAGGCAGGGTCCTCTCAAGCCTTTTGCCTCTTTTCCAGGGGGGACCCAGAAGGTCATCCAGTCCAACCCCCTGCAATGCAGGGATCTCAACAGGTGTTCCCCCATCCAATTTGAAACCATACCGGACCCTGCTTAGCTCTGCAAATGTGCTTGCAGTTTTATTGCTACAACACCAGGAGCAGGATAACCCCTTGAGACCAAATCAAATATTGGGCCACTCAACTCACAGGAAGAACATGGGCAACTGAAACATAAAGAACATAAAACTAAACTGACAGAAGAAAATACAGAACTACCCCTCCCCCTGCCCCAAAGCGACAGGTGATGTCTGAAGATGGGAAAGGAAGCAATCGGGGGGGGGGGGGGAGGCTAGATGAAGAGGTACTCACCTCAACAGATGCAACCACAGCCATAGGGAACCAGTCAGCCATGGAGGAACTAGAGTCAGACAGATGTCCACAGAGCAACCACCATGGCACGGAGGCACAGACAGAGGACAGGACACTATTGTGTGGTAAGTCAGCAAAAAAGAGAGGCGTAGCCACGGTTGTGCACCAAAGCCCAAAGGCTGTCTGAAGAGGCATGTGGGGTCTACCCACACCAATGAAGCTGGGGCTGCATGCTCAAGCCCTCACATGGGCTACTACAAAGCAACGGGAAGGGTGGGGAGCAATGCAGGCAGGTCCCACTGGATGCTTCTTGCACACACACCCTGCCATCAAAGGAAGCTGGACAAGCCACAGCAATGGCTGTGCTCAAGATTAAAAGGTGATTGCATTTATAATGCTCTTTGTAGGATGTGCCTGGAGCTCTAGCAGTCACCAAGGCCCCCAAACAAAAAGCCCCCACTCCTCCAATGTGAATTCAAGAAAAGGCAGGGAGAGGTTGGGGGTGGGGAGACACTGGGAAGGGAACACACAGACTCAACTGAGGATACTGAAAGAGGGATGACTCCTCTCCCTGGTGAAGAGGCTAAAGACTTGAGGGGACCCTGCACATTCCTTCCAGTAGGAGGTGTAAGCTCACTCTGGGAATGTCTTCCACCTGGATCTGGCAAATTCCCATTTTCCCTGCTGCTCGTACTTCTAACACTTAAAAGAAAACTATCCACTAAGGAGGAGGTATGGGAAGATAAGCAGCCAATGACCCATCTTCCACTGTGTGTGAGATTCCTATCCCACTCAGCTTTCTCTTCCTGTTGGTGGAAAAGCCTTCAAAATCCTCAAAAGAAAGTGCTTTTGCATCCCAGACAGGCTCATAATCAATCTCTAGAAAAGCAGCAATGTATCAAAAACTGTAGTGCTCTGTTTTCACGTGCTGAACAGAGCATTAAAATAACTGCATATCACGCCCCAAGTAATAGCTCTAAGAATTGCATGCATTTCTTACCTTTCTAACCCATCCATATTTTTTTGTATTGTTTCGGGCAGGCAATGATAGCCAGCCCTCTAGCCGTGACTCTGAAAAGTATTAAAGTGAGCAAACATTAAAACAATTAATATTGAATAGGTATTGTGCTACTTTTTAAAGTCATGTCAAGTTAAGAAAAATGTTTTCTTGAAAGCTGTGTTCATCTACAAGCAAATACCATATTTCAAAACAGCTGAAATTTAGAAGCAAACACGAGCAAAGCTCTAGTCATAAAATTGTGTCACCACACATTCCTATTAGTAAATGTTTTATGTTCCACAGCAGAAACATATCTAAAGCATTTATTACTATTTAAGGAAATGTCTGTGCCATCCATTCTGATTCCTTTTGGAAAACGTTAACAAAGCACACACAGCAAATTCTCCTATTTCTAAACCTCCAGAGTATTAAACACAGAAGTTGTACAATGTACTCAAGGGTTCCTGCTCTCGGTGCAGAATTTGGAACCTCTGTACTGCCTTAAACAGCTTCCCTTGTGTAAAGAAATTCTGTTGCTTTAGACTGTGTTTTCATGAGTATTATGTAATGCATTCTTTTATTTATATTGTAATGTATGTTGCAATGTGTTTGTTACGGAGACAGCAGATGAAGAGGACTGTGGAAGAAGAAATGACCTGAAAGTGAGGCAGAGTGGCTTGAAGGTGGAGGTAGCCGAATCACATGGCTTAGGCAAAAGAGATGAGGGAGGCAAGTCAGTATCCAACCCACTAGATTTCACAAAATAGAATGTGAATGTTTGCAAAACTTCTAGCAAGAACAAAAGTTTGAAGTATATTGGTGCATAGGGAAAACAAAGATTAACAAAATATGTTTTGTATTGTAGTCTTTACACTGAGACATGCTTTGTTTAACTTTTGGTGGAAAGTCTTTTGAAAAATATAGAAGGTTCCCCCTCATTTTCAGTTCCCCTTCCTATAAAATCTAAGGTGCTTCCACTGTCAATATCCTGATACACTCTGTACACATGCATATGTGTGCGCACACACACACAAACACACCCTGATTAATTGAACACAGCACTGCAGCAGTTTCTCTATTGTCTTTCCTACTAGCACTGAAAATATATTAGCAGCACCGAGCCACCAATGATTCAACCAACTTCACCTCTTTTAGATTTTAGGGGAAAGGAATGGAGGGAAGATGTATGCTATATTGTATGTCCCTATTTCCCTAATAAGAAAATGATACAATGACAAGAACAAATGCCATTTTCCCCTCTATAAACTTCTTATCCTAATAGCTTTTCATTGTTTCAGCAAAAGTCAGTTAATTATTCTTAAGCACTGTAATCTGTGGGATCTGAATACTTCTGAATTCTTCCAGTCCACACACCTGAGTGCCATTTAAATATATTTAGTACAGCTTTCTCAGCTTTGTGTTACCAGTAGTCCCTGCTCTTCCCATAGAAGATATCTGCCTAAGGAAAGTTTTACAAAAAAACAAAACTTAGTCTCTAAATGTCATGTTTCAGATCAGAGTTTTCAGATGTTCAACGTGTAAGGCAGTTGTGACAAGAGGATAAAAGGTAAAGGTAAAGGTACCCCTACCCGTACGGGCCAGTCTTGACAGACTCTGGGGTTGTGCGCCCATCTCACTTAAGAGGCCAGGGGCCAGCGCTGTCCGGAGACACTTCCGGGTCACGTGGCCAGCGTGACATTGCTGCTCTGGCGAGCCAGAGCCGCACACGGAAACGCCGTTTACCTTCCCGCTGGTAAGCGGTCCCTATTTATCTACTTGCACCCGAGGGTGCTTTCGAACTGCTAGGTTGGCAGGCGCTGGGACCGAACGACGGGAGCGCACCCCGCCGCAGGGATTCGAACCGCCGACCTTTCGATCGGTAAGCCCTAGGCGCTGAGGCTTTTACCCACAGCGCCACCTGCGTCCCTGTGACAAGAGGATGGACCAACCCAAATGTATCTATTACTTTGCTCTCATAATGTTAGAGAATGTATTGTTCCATCACCTCTAGTTGATTTCCTTTCTGATTTATTGTACCATTACACGGGAGCTAGGAAGCCCTTGCCTAATATATCATAGAAGAAAGCAGGCTACCAAAACTGAGTGAGAGAAGCAGTGCCAAAGCAGCAGCAAGTACTCAGCTTAGTGTCTTTTGTGTAGAGAGTTGGCAGTGAGACTGTGAATGTATGCTCACATACCTGCACAGTCAGTACGTGAATTTAGAGCAACAGCAAGCCAAAGGTTGGGGCACTGATTTCTGAAATGGGCCTAAGTCACCTAGTTATTTCACTGGCTGATGAGCCCTTTTGAACGTGTAACTTAAGATACCTAGATTTGGCATTGTAGATGATCTGGAAGCACACACCCTTTTAAGATCTTCCATATCATTTTTCTTCCTAAATTAAAAAATAATAATCCAGTGCACTTTCACTAGAGTGATTAATTCAGGATTGATTCATCATTTGTCTTTTAATAGATAATAATTAAATATAATTGATAACAGTCAATTTCTCAATGTAAGCATCTTCTTTTTTTAGCTTACTGAAGGGAGGAATATATGTGCAATTTGATAAACAGAAGCCACAATTTTCAAAAGTGCCATTTGAGAAACAAAATCCACAAATGAAAAGAATGTCACTCAACTTCCACTTTTAACTAACAATTCCTGTCAATGAATCAACTTAAGTTTGCAAATGTGGCTTTTGCCTCCTAGGATGGGTCAAGGAAAGGGTTAAAATGGGTGTGATGTGATTGGCCAGTGAGAATGCAAGGGGGGAGTAAAAGATAGAGTGGGAGGTTTTGAAAGTCAGTGGGAGTTGGGAGTTCAGGTTTGTCAGTTGGGAGTTGAGGCTTGGGTGTTGGAGAAGGAAGAGGGAGGCTTAGGTGTGGGTTGGCAGAGTTGTATTGTGAGAGGGTGAGAGGAATTGTTAGGTTGAGTCAGATAAGATAGTTGGGAATAATTCATTTTGAAGTTGTTAGGAACTAAGATTAGGAAACCGACAAGAGAAAAATAAACTGTAACCATACGCTTGTTCCTGCATTTAAAAATAAACTTGATTATTTATGTTCACAACTGTCTGGACTCCGTGTGTCCCCGTGAGCAGCGGGGTGGTGGCAGCGAAGAAAGCTAACTGCAGTGGTGGCACAGGGTCAATAGACCATGAAACGTCTGGGGGCCCTGTGTGATCGCCACAGCAAGCCCTAATTTTCTTAGCAGCGACTTGGAGAAAGGTGGAAGGGGCTGTTGCTAAGGGGAAAGATGCATACTGCATGCATATGCCTCTAGAGTATACTTAATTAGGAATACAATCAGTGGCTACTTTAGATTAAAAGGGCCACTTCATTCTTCACTTAGCAACTTCATTCTTCATGCAACACAACTATATTTGATTTCAACTGCTTGCAATGTTAGTAATGAAAGTTCAGAGGAGCAGCAGCATTCCATCACTAAATGGTTTGTAGGAATGTCACCTGGACTGTCAGGTTCTGAAGGGACTTCTACAGAAGACGCCGATTCCTCCTCTGAGTCAGAATCAGAGTTGATAAACACACGAGAACTGGAAGGCTTAGTGGCAATACTGACAGAGGTAGAAGAGCGTTCGTAGGTAAAAGACATTGACTCCATAGTGTGGGATTGAGTAATATGAACTGAGAACCCAGCATGATAGGGATAAAGTGCACAAAAAGTTAATGACAAAAGAGCTTTAAAAACATTTACTTCTTCAGTTATAATGGAACGGAATAGCTTTAGGGGGGTAATAATAACTATATTCTTCACATTTCAGAAGGTGCTAAAAGGTCAAAATGTTAGTGGCAAGAAGGTAGGTGAGAAAATTACATTGCTAGCGACTTTTGGAAGCTATGGAAAGGAATCAGTTTAAACACTGGATTTTTGTGACAAAAGATAAGTGTGCTAATGAAGAATGAATCTTACCATCAGCATCTGCTTCCCCTGAGCCACATGGCATACTGGTACTGTCAATGCGTATTGACTGCAGCTGTGAGCGAAGCTGTTCAATGTCACTATCTTTGCTGTCCAGAGCCATCTGCAATTCTATTCGTATCTGGCTCTCTTCCGCTATTTGCTATAAAAGGAGATTTAAGGAGCACAACTCAAACCTCATCTTATTATTAAATATTTCCCACCTTATATAATCTGGCTTACAGGATTTTCTTGGCATGCTTACTCGAAGAGCATTCTTTTAATTTTAATCCCCCTGGATGATGGCAGGGGGAGAATATGTAACCTTATGAAATAACACATTTGGGCTACAAAAGCTCATGCAATGAGAAGAGGAACAAGAGACTAAGGGCAGTAGGACTGCTGCAAAGGTTTTAGGAATACAAAGGTAGATTCAACAATTGGAAATATTTACAAACTCTACAAGGTCTGTCAACTTTTGAAACATTCTTTCAGATCAAATTCTCTTTCAGTAATTTATTAATCCATTAAGCAATTTATTGTTGCCAGGTACATCTGTGTACAGGTACATACCGCTTGCATCTCATTGATCTCCTTCTGATATTTGATCATCATCTGGGATAAATTTTCACGTTCAGACTTCAGCTCCATGTGCAGTTTCCTGTTCTCCTTTTCTTTTCTTCTAACATCAGTGTCTGCTCCTCGCTGGATAGGATTCTTACGGTTCATCACTTCAGCTAACTTATTTACAGCCTGGTGGAGGGAGATGCACAAGAAGAATAAACAGTTACCTTAGGATTACAGAATCAGATGTTTCTGCAACCCACAATTACAGCATTTTGTTTTGAGTTTTCTACTTGATCAAAATATAATATATTTTACACTGAGTTTGGCAGCTGTCATTACCAAAAGGTTCAAAGATTTTAAAAATGCTTGTCCTAAGTTTTGATCCACAAAGCCAAATAAACTATAGTTCACCAATAAAGTTTTGAATAGTTTGAACAAGGAAGGGATCAGAGAAATGATATTATATTGGAGTCTAGTGCTATAAACATTTACAGGGCTTATTTTATTTGCATTACCTGTAGTATTTTCTCTCATATATAATGTACAGTGATAACAAAACGCCTTCTCCCACAGTTTTCATACTTTACCTGTGTTTTCATTGTTCGTTCATAAGCTAGCTGTTTCTCATACTGACTCTTAAGCACCCCTATATCATTTTCCTCTGCGTTCATTTGGGACATTCCTGCAAATGAAAACAGACTCACTAATATTTGCAAAGTGAAAAAATAATAGACTCTGATATAAAAGAAGTTACTTTAAAAAAAGAAAAAAACCACAACACTCACGTTCTAGGACTTCTTTGAGCTTGTTATTCAGCTCTTCTTTTTCATTAGCAAGATTTGCGACATCACTTGTTAGCGTCCTATTTGCCTCTTCAAGCTAAAATGAAGTAGAAATTTGTTACTCTTTGGCTTGAAAAATAAACCAGCAACCTGTTCAATTATGAGTTGATACTGCTGGGATTAGGAGTTTGTAGCTACTAGAAGAGCACATGAAGGAAGTTGCGTAGAAGGAGACAAATAGGTTTAAGAACAAAATAGTGAAAAAATATAGTAAAGGGAGCTTTACACTACAGGGAAAAAAGGCCAAAAAGCTGCAGAAAGTTTAAAAACAATCAAGGCAAGGTTCAAAAGCAAGACAAATAATAGGTTGGGTTCACAGATCAACACAATTTGCAGTAGTTGAATACTGGTCACCATTCATGAGCCAGAAGAGGAAGAGTATTAAGACCAGAAGAATCTTTAAATCTTTAATTCCTATACAATGTAGCTACAATTATGTATTGGGCTACAGAAGAACTGAAAACCAACGTGAGTTGTTTGGTTCAGTTTTTATGTAATGTAAGCCAAAACATTGTACAAACACATGGGCTTCTAAAGGGAAAATTTGCTCTCCCTCTCCTCTTGCTGCTGAGATGGACTTGGTGTTTTGTCCAAACCTGAGCTTATCCTTTTCACACTCTTGATTAACCACAAGCTGTAATCAATGTTTGTTCTATGGGCTTACAGCGGGAAGAACCACATGCCTGGGTTTGGACGGCATGCTAAACCAGGGATGGGGAACCTTATGCCTCACCATACGGCCTGCAAGGCTGCTTCGGCAAAGCTAATATGGTCAGTTCTGGTGCAAGTAAAAATCTGGCTCAGCCAAAAGGGAGCAACTGTTTTGCAGGCACAAACTGTTCAGCTGATTGCCAAGCACAGCCACAGGGCCAAAGGAAGAACAAATCAACTGCACGTTTGCCCTAAGTCATGTTTTGCTTTAGCGTTACAAGCAAACTGGATCTTATGTAACAAGGTTCAGGACTGCTTATTGCAGCTCATTTTACTATCTTTTATAGCAGCAACCAATACTCCTTAGGAGAGAGAAATCAAGGACCCCAGCTACTGACTAGTCAAATTACACCTTCAAAATATTCAGTACTGAAGTATCCATGATTGCAACATGACAAAATTATACTCTGTGTAATTAGTGGGTACTGTCTGAATAGATTTACTTCTCAGGAGGCTGAAATGAACTGCAGGTGGAAAATCATATTCTGAGAAACATTTTCTCTGAGCAGTAAACATTTGTTATCTTCACTGTGGAACACATATTACCCAAGAAATTTCCAAGTTACTTACTGATGTTTTCTGCATCAACTCAATATGGCTTCGGTTTGCAGGGACTAAATCATCATGCTGAATGAGTTTGTGTCCAAAATCAAGAACTCTTGCGGAAACATCAAACTACTTACTGATCCTATTGTGGCATCTTTCTCAGCAAGTTCTTGCTTGTGCCTTGCCATCATCTCTTTAATCTCTAACTCTTTCATGATCTTTTCCTTCTCTAAATCGGAGTATTGCTCTTCGGCGATGGAGCGAGCCAACTGTTCTGAGTCAGCTTTTGTTAACGTGATCTCCAGTTGTGCGGCCAAAGAGTCTCTACAAAGAAATGATAAACTATTATAGTGGTTGAAGAAATTATTTCTATCACTTCTGAATTTCAAATAGTGGTATTCTATCGCACATGGCCAAGAATAAAACAGCCAAATTCTCACCTTTCATCCTGCAACTCTTGCATTTTTTGTTGTATATCTTTACCAAGTTTGGCCTTCTCCTCACACTCTTCTTTTAATTCCCGAACTTGCGTTTTATAGAGAGTCTGAAATTTTAAAAAGGGAAACTGATGTAAATACTGTGGGATGGGTTCAGTCACCTGAACGGAAAAAGTCCCGTTAGAAGGTTCATTTTGCCTTAACATCTACAGTATTCAAGATGTGGAATCTTGCAAGAACAGGAGCAAGTGTTCACAATGAACAGACACTAATCAGTTGCTGGCATTATCAGGAGTGAGGGCTACGAAAATGCCCTACTCAAACTAGAGCTCTAAATGTAACCAACAAATATTGTAGGTCATATCTCTCTCACATAATTGCCTTGTCACTCCAAGGTAGCAACTCACAATGTGCTATCTCTGCAGTTCACTCAGGGTACAAAGATAAGGCAATTTACTTTGATTCCACAGAAATTGCATAGTGTTAATATGCTACTATGAAGCATATTTAAAATGCAAAACCATGTTAAGTAATAAGAAAACTACCCTCATGATTGCAAACCTACTAATTTCCATTGGGGAAATATGATATTTACACCTCAGTGAGATGGCTACAAACCCCTAGAAAAATGCCTATGCTACACTTAATGAATGGAATAATAACAATGGCAATGCAGTACATACCGAAAAATATTGTTCTGCTTCAAGTTGATCCTGAAGCTCTTTCATCTGTGCATCCGCATCTTGACGTTCCCTGTTAGAATAACATGTACTTATTTTTAAAATAATATGGTTCTTCTGATTAACGGTGCTCACACACATGATTAAATTGGATTTTCTACTGCCAGACTGTTCGCCTTTCCTTGTAGTCCATAATGATAGCAGGGCAGAAGAGAACTGTTAAGAAATCCTGTTTATTTGAATTCAGCTTTAATGATCATTCTGTAATGTGCACTACAACGTATCTGATGTGAGAAGCTTTCTGTCTTGTCTACTGAAAGTTGATTTAGTTTTCTTCAGGTTAAGAACAGACCTCCAGAACAAGTTAAGTTCTTAACCCGAGGTACCACTGTATATATAATACAAGCCAGTAGAAAGCTTGTGTGTACCTTGGATACAGTGTATCCAAAATTGCTCCAAAGGGCATCAAAATTCCCTGGCACTAGTGCACACTCCACCTCAGGTTGGAGGCCACCCTAAATTTGCCTAGCAGCGCTTTTCTACAATTATCTCACTCGCTAATAAAAATACCTAGAAGCAAAGAGAAGCTGGCAGGGAGAAGCAGGAGGGACTAGAGCACAAACCCTGTAGCAAATATCCTTCTCTCAAGAATGAGCTCACTATGAAAAGGCGAAGAGTTCACAGCAGCTCACCTGTCACTATGGTAAGCAGGCCTACCATCATTTCTTTCTGAAGCCTTTCATCTTTTCCAGAATATTAGAAAATTTATAATTAAAAATAAATTAATTTTCCTTTAGAATGGACAAAATGTTTAAGGCAAGGTGTCCATATATTTACTCCCCCAACATAACTTCCTAAAACTGTTAACAGGAAGATTTTAATGGAAGACTATGTACAGAATTAGCTTATTAGAATTCTTGTACACTGAAGGCTAGCAAGTTCTGAGCTGTACATTGGGAGTACAACTCTCAAACACAAGCGAGATGCATTTCTGCCTCTTGGAAGGCCCTGCCATTGTCACAAGAGAAGGAAGGATTCAGTGCCTTATTTGCTTGTGGCCATCCTCTTGTTGGCAGATCAGCAGAATATAAGTTGTTAGTATTTAAAGTAACAATAACAAGTTAATAGAACATGTACTCATTTAAAGATACAGTACTATTTTAAAGTAATCTGATAAGCCTGTGCCTTTAATGATATTGTAATAAACTTAAATACCTTTATTAAATATCTGTATCTGAAGTGGCTTTGTACTACACCTTTACCCCACAGTAACCAGGTGATTAAATTAAAGAGGAGAGATAAAGTGGTACCTCTGGATGCGAATGGGATCTGTTCTGGAGCCCCATTCGCAACCTGAGCAGAACACAACCCGCATCTGCACGTGAGAAGGTCGCGATTCGCCATTCTGTACGTGTATGTGACGTCATTTTGAGCGTCTGCGCATGCGCAAGCAGCGAAACCCGGAAGTAACTAGTTCCGTTACTTCCTGGTCGCTGCGGGACGCAACCTGAAAAGATTTAACCTGAAGCGTCTTTAACCCGAGGTATGAATGTACGCAAGACTGAATGGTGCAGCGCAGCAGGTTTAGAAGTACCACTGGAGTGGGAGTTGAGTTTATATTATTATAAATACTCTCCCACAAGGACCTTGCTCTATTTCATAAACAATATATCAGGGAGATTATGCCCCATTCATATGCACCCACAGCAGTGTGGCCACTGCTGACAACTGCTTTGACAAGGTGAGATCTCCATACTGAAGTGGTTTCTGCAGCAACTAAGCTGCTGCATGTACATTCAAAATGGAGAATAAATGAAATGGGGGAAATCTGAATACTAATGCATGTTCTGGTACTTCTTAATCTTTCAGGGTGACCTGAAGAACAACAAGATTCCCTGCCTCACTGTATCCTCAATTCTTTACCAGCCCTTTGTCAGTTTAGAATCAAGTCTTTGTTACACATTTGATCATGTTATGTGTGGCCCCAAACTCTCCAGTTTAGCCATGTTTATGAAAGTTGTGAATCCTCAGCAACTACAATGGAACAGATCACTAAGATCATCAAGAGGATGACTGTTAGTTGCCTCCCGTGTTTCAGAGGTCTGACTGGTCTCAACTAGAAGTTGGCAGCCATCGTTGCTTCTGCAGTTCAGGCATCTCCTGAATGCATTTTTAAGCCACCAGGCCTATGAACCAGCTTAATTTTTCTTCTTTTTTTAATGGCATTTGAACCACCCTGATATTTCATATATTAGTATAGAAATACTCTTATAAATAACATTAAGTAAATATCTGTCTATCTACCTACCTATCTATCTATCTAAAGTGGAAAGAATAAACATTCCAATTGTAGAATTTGCTTACTTTCTAAGTTCATTATTTTGCTTCTCCAAGCTGAGTTTGATTTCCAACAGATGATTGTTTTCCTGCTTTAGTTGTTTTTCCGACATTTTCAGTGCATTGACATTCTGTGTTTGCATCTTCAAGTCATTTTGTGTCAGAGAACGCTTTTGTGTTTCCTGTTCTATTTTTAGTGTCAGGTTTTCAACCTACAAAACAAATGGATTCCTTTTATACATAAGTATGTTTTATGTACAAATATTCATAAAAGTAACAATACCATTGTGCTCACTTTAAGTGTGTGTTTGAAGGTAAAATGGGGACAAAGTCTGTCTTGCCAAAGCTACTTTGAAGAGCAGGTAAACATTCATTACATGTCACTAGCAGATATTTCTGCATCCACCATGGAAATCACTTTTTAAGACTGACTGAACACCGAAAGATTGAAGAAAAATAATATATATATAGCTCAAAACCTTTTCAGAGTAATAACGTCCGGAGAAGGAAGGTATCACCTCTAACACTCTCTCCACAACCAAAGGAAATTAGTTTTGAGAAAATCAACCACACTTAAAAGTTTTCAAAACATCTTGTACAGCCCTAACTTATATTATTAAAAATCATTAAAAGGTTGCTATCCTATGCACACATAACTAGAAATAAGCTCAACTAGACACAGTGGTACTTACTGATGATTAAACATGCATACAATTGGGGCTGTAAGACTACAATTTTAATCACATTCACACGGCAGTAAATTCTACAGGTGAATGGGACTTGCAACGAACACTCTTACTTGTGTCACTGTTTATACCAACACATCTTTACATGGGGTAAATGAGACTGCAATAAATGCCCCATATATATTTCAAGTAACCTACACAGGGGATTAAGAGGTAGATTCAGTACAGTACTTGGTTTGGATAAGGCCAGTGCTTTCCCCCCGAAAAAAATGTTTAGGGGTACTCTCATTTTGACTCAAGAAAATCACTATTTTATAGTTCAAATTGGGAAAAATATATACAGTAAATGAACAAAAATATAAAGATTTATGTTTAGGGGTATGCGTACCCGTGTCCCCCCAGAAAAAAGCACTGGATAAGGCACTTCTAAACATACACTGAGGTGTAAGCCTTCCCGCATCCCTGATTTTTAGTCTTCTCCCAATCCAGCACAACACCTACCCCAGCTTTTCCATGGAGTTCCCTGATCCTCAGGAATGGTTTCTCAGGGCACAATGTTTCATTGGGCAGGAGAGCCAAAGTGAGGGCATATAACGATGCATGTTAATTATTTGAGTTTAAGCAAGCTATTTGGTTACTATACCTCATCTCACACTTGTTTGTGATAAAGAACTAAGGTAAAGAAGCTAAACAGAAACTTGGTACAAAATACCACTGATGGGTGGGGAAGCCTTATGTAGACCTAATCAGGAACAACACTTACAATATATTGCAAATTTCCTCTTTAATACTTACGTTCTCACTTAATCTATCCTTTTCCTTTAGCAACTCATTTATTTTCTGTTGCGACTGCTTCAAGTCACAATCCAACATGGAGCACCGCTTCTCTACTTCTAATAAGCAGTTTTCCACTTTTAATTTTAAAACTCTTTCTTCCGAAAGCTTCTTTTCCATTTCTGTGACGCAAAAGAGAAACAAACGCATCACCGCCATTTAATGTAAGAAAGTTAATATACAGTTTGACACTGAAAATACAGCTGACAGTGAAGGACCAGCATAACTAAAATCCTCTTAAATTAGACAAAAAAATACTCTGAAGAGCCTATTTGTCAAACACTTTTCAGTTCTACCCAGCCAGCTTGAACAAGAAATTTAAGTTACATAAGCAGATCTCCTCAGCTTCAATTTATGTACTGTCAAATTTCTGCTTCCTACTCAAAGACACGTTCATTTACTGTCTACCCATATTCACTTTTGTGAAAGTGAGATACATTTTTTGATGCATGACTGCCCACCAGTTTTATCTATCTTTTATCTTTGACTAGACAGTTCTGGAAACTTCTGTACATTCCAGTAAAACATCAAATAAATTCATTAGTATTGTTAAGAGCATGAGATTTATTTCTAGCAAAATTTACATGCAAAAAAGTTTTTTTCTTTCTTTCCCAAGCTATTCAATGCCTGTCTTAAAAGTGGCAAGATGACCTAAATTATCTGGGTACGACTGACCTCAATTCTGTCAAAAACATTTTAAATGCCACCCTTGCTCATCCTTTTGTTGTTGTTGTTGTTGACAAAACATAAAACGTCAGACGCATTCAGAGGCACCATTATGCAATTTGTAAGACCCTTAACAGCAAATTCTGTGATTGCCTGTTCAGAACTTAAGTCCCATTGGGTCGAATCCAACCAAGTCACTGCATGAGCAAATTACTTCTGCTTGTGCCACAGAACTTCCCTCCTGCTTCTCCACCCACACCTACCTATCTGCCCCAGAGGGTTGGAGGAATCCAGAGAGGAAGTTCCATTGTGCAGGCGTTAGTTGTTCCACTCACACAATGATTTCACGGAATACAACCCATTGGGTTCAATGGAGGCTACTCTCAGGGATGTGATCACAGAACTGCACACTAAGACGTATGGATTGCTGAACATATGTACAGTGGTACCTCCGTTAAGAACTTAATTCGTTCCGGAGGTCCGTTCTTAACCAGGAACCGTTGTTAACATGAGGCACGCTTTCATTAATGGGGCCTCCCGCCGCTGCCGCGCCGCAGGCGCGTGACTTCCACTCACATCCCGGGGCAAAGTTTGCAACCAGGAGCACCTACTTCCAGGTTAGTAGAGCTCATTACCCAAAGCATTCGTAAGAAGGACGGTACGTAACCTGAAATTCCACTGTAAATATGACAGCCACAGTGCCCATGTTGTCGCTGCCTCTGACCAAACCCCCATCACCAAATAGGAGTTCTGAAGCTAAACCGTCTTAGTTTATACTATGCCAACACAACTAACTTGTTCTAATAAAGTTTTGAATTCAGATTAGCCATTGTGGATGGTGGCTAGAGAATTGGACTTATACGGGAAAAATCCAGTTCCATCTCCACTCAAGTATGAAGCTGGCTGCGTAATTATCTCTCAGTCTAAGCCAAAGTACAAAATTACTGTGAGGCGAAAATGCTGCTGTGATTTCCTTGAAGAAAGGATGTGATATGAATATAATAAATAAATGAAGTTATGAGTGTGTGACATTAAATGCTTACCTTTCATGGCTTCAGATTTGGCTTCCTCAATGGATTTATAGCTATTATTTTTGTCTGCTAGTCGGGCTTTAGTTGCCTTATGTTCATTTTCTTCCTGCTCCAAGTTCTGCTGCATGACCTTAAGCTTGTACGTCATATCTATCTCCATGTTGCTCTTCTCCTGTTAAGTAAACACACAAAAATGAAATTGCTTGACTATAATCCCACTAGTGCCATAAACCAAAAATATGCAATCTGATTGGAATGCCTGTTCAGTCATTACAAGAAAAATATAAGCTTTGATTCACATTTCTGACTTTGTC
Source organism: Podarcis cretensis (assembly GCF_951804945.1). Lineage (NCBI taxonomy): Eukaryota > Metazoa > Chordata > Lepidosauria > Squamata > Lacertidae > Podarcis > Podarcis cretensis. The sequence continues at coordinate 95,537,676 of NC_137172.1, read as the reverse complement.
TTGGTCTTTGCCCAATAAAAGACTAACCTTATGGCACACATTCATTTGGAAACAGGATGTTTATTAGAAGTGCTGTACATCACCCACCCCCATCACAGACCAATAGAAACTAGTGTTGCAGCATGAGGAAGATCTTCTGAGATAAAAACTTTCTGATTCTTCAGCATCGCTAACTGGCTAGCAAGATTAGCTGACATTCTTGGAACAGAAGCAACATAACAATCTCAACACTCTTCACACATCCCAAACTCCATATCCCCCATTCCCTCCATTTCTCAGCTTTCATCAAATAATTATTTACATAAAATATATCACAGCTGCCCTAACCTAAAGTTATCATCAACTATTACCACTAGAAGACAAAAGCTGCAAGAGATGGTCCTTAGCAATTGCTTCAGACTTAAAGCCAGCATAAAGGTCACAAACTAAACAGGATATGGTGAAAACAGGGCATGATACATTCACAGAAAAACACTGCCTCACTCTCACTGGGGAAACCCAGCCAGATGGGTGGGTTATAAATAATGAATTATTACTATTATTACTACTATTGCTGCTGCTATAAAAGGAATTATGAAGATCAGAATGCCACAAGTACTATATTTGCTGCATTAAATCAATAAACAACATTCAAATATCTGAGTTGTTTACCTTTTCCAGATCTGTGAATCTGTCTTGTAATTGTCTTTTCTCTGTCTCCATTTTAGTTAATATAGTCTTTCCATTTTTTACTTCTTCCTCCAAACTAGATACTCGGCCTAAAAAATGTTGGAAGAGGTCAACAAGAAAAAGAACGTTAGCCATGTGTGGCATTAAAATGCAAGGTTTTATGAACTGTGATTTAAACTAGAAAATCTATCTTCCAGATGCTTTGATGGTGTCGGAATAATTAGCAAGAAAATGTTACCACTTCTTGATCAACTAAATGGAGGGACAATAGTAATTTTTACTGAGTATGTCAATGAAACCCGAATTAAAACAAGGGCAGTTATGCAACACTGAATATTTCTAGCACACTGGTTCTCATACCCTGTAGATCATTGATAATCTCCGAGCCATGTGTTCGGTCTCTTCTTTCAGATTCTAGAGCTGACTGGAGATTGAGGAAGTCCTTCTCAAGTCTCAGCTTAGTATTCTCCAGCACACAGTTCTTATCCTGCAAATCTCTGTTATTAGCTTCCAGCTGCTGAATCTGCTTTGTACTTTCGGTCTGGTTTTTTCTCAGCCTGGCTGCTGTATCAGACTCAGTGCGGAGCAAAGCATTGGCTTCATCCAGCTATTGAACCATGAAGAAATTTCAGAGTTAACTCACCAACCAAAAACGGTCAGCCTTTAACCATGTTCAAGATAGTATTACTGCAGCAAAGCATTTCATCATCAATTTTTTAAAAAATAAATATGACAATTCTAACTTAATCCCTCAGATTTTGGTCTTAATTTACAAATAGAAATGTAATTTACCTGTCTTTGTAGTTGAATGATTTTTTCATTGGATATTTGAGAGTTCTGATTCCTCTTTTTCAAATCTTCAAGTTGATCTTTTAAACTGTTAACTGTAATAAAGACAGTAAGTTAAACACAAAAGCCTTTTACAAATTCCAAGCACCAATAACACAGTGTTGTTCAACATTGTTCAGCAATGGCTCTTCAAGATTCTGGTTCACATACCATCATTTTCTAGATTACGTTTTTTATCTGCCTCATGTTCTGCTTTCCGCTGATATTCTGCATTCTTGTGCTGGAGAAGAGCTCTCTCTCTTTCCAACTGTCTTAAGGCAGATTCTAGGTTTTTTCTTGAGGTTACCTGGTAAGAATAGATGGAATATTTCTCTTTTAAGAAATTGGCTGAAGGATGAAGGCACTTTTCTGAAGTTACAACACAGAGCCTATCAAATCTAATTAATGCTCTAACAACTCAAAATGTTTCTCATTTGGCTACAGTAAATATACTACATAATGTTCAGCAGATGTGTGCACACAAATTCACTAACAACCACAAAATTTCCAAACAGCAAAACAGTCATGCAGTTTTGGATCTACAGTGTGGATCCAAAGGCCCCTCAGGCAATCAGAAGGGAACTACCCACAGTAGCCTCTACATCCCTACCATTTCATGGATAGTTCTTCAGGTGGCACAGTGAGCTAAAATGGGTGAAAGGGACTAGGAAAGCCCAACTACTGTTACAACTCCATGCTTCAAAACTCTAGTACAAAGTCTATATATCTGGCCCTAAGGAGTCCAAATTTAAAATGCAATTCATATCATACTGAAACCAGCAACAAAATTCCCAAGTCTCTATACCAAATTAAGGTTTGGTATAGGCCCCTTTATACATGAATTAGATATAACTGATTACCAGAAATTAAGAGCTACACTGTGGGTCACATTACTTCTTCACTATCACCATTCCCCAATGTCCACACATTAAGCATAGATTTCTGCAAGCTGTTGGAAATGCACATCCTCCAGGAATAAATGCATACTCCTCTGAGACTGGAGATAATATTTATACTGGTTGAATGCATATCCACTCCAAATGAATTGTGATTTCAGACCTCCCCAAAATGCGTATCAGACTCTGAGGAGCACCAAAATGGACTTGTGTGTTGTATTGGCAAGGCTGTTGGGTTCATATGTTGGGTTCAGCCATGAAGCTCCGTAAAAGGCCTTGGGCAAAACACTCTTCTTTCAGTATAAGTAACCTCAAAGGTAAGGCATGAAAACCCCATGTAAGCTGTGCTAAGTTCCTTAGAGGAAGTGCAAGATGTAAATATGGTGAACACAAAAAGCAAAATTCTAATCATCTCCTCTGGAAACTATCTGCAATGTAATACAATAACTGATTACATATTAACCCGCTTATTAATATAGCATATGGGTGCGAGAAATGTTATCTCCTTTTTTATTCTACTAAATACTGTTGGGGTAGCAACTGCCACCTCTATAGCACAATTCCACTAATTTGTCCAATGGTATACCCTCATCACCTAACAAAAAAGACTGGCTAAAGCATTCAGAGACACAATGGAAAAATATAAAATAGACAATACTTACCTCTTCATCCAATTCCTTCATTATCTTCTCTACGCGAATAGTAATAGCTCTGGGAAAGTGTTAAAATAAATATTAAATGGAAAGCACAGAATAACTGACAGGAAACAGAATAATTTCCCATTTGCTACTGTAAATCTTCTATATAGGAAAGGTATTCCACCAGAAGAAGAAGAAGAAGAAGAGTTTGGATTTGATGTCCCGCCTTTCACTCCCCTTCAGGAGTCTCAAAGCGGCTAACAATCTCCTTTCTCTTCCTCCCCCACAACAAACACTCTGTGAGGTGAGTGGGGCTGAGAGACTTCAAAGAAGTGTGACTGGCCCAAGGTCACCCAGCAGCTGCATGTGGAGGAGCGGGGAAGCGAACCCGGTTCACCAGATTACTAGTCCACTGCTCTTAACCACTACACCACACTGGCTCTCCAGTGAGATTGTATGTAACTTAACAGCAACCAAGTCAAAATTATATATTGTCCTGGTGCCTCCAAAATTGCACATTGACCAGCTTCATTTACAAGGTTAAGCCATGATTTATTAAACCATGGTTTTACTGCCTGAGCCTTGGCCAGTGGTTTAACTATGGTTTGCTTATTGATAACAAACCATACTGAAGTTTTTGCTTCTTATTAGCTTATGTATCTTGGTTTCTTTTAATTATGCCTAGGTGCTACATGCAAATCTTTCCTTAACCATGGTTTGTTTGACCATCCCATTCCAATCTTTTGCCAAAGACAAAGGCATAAGGAGGTAGACTGTGGAACATTTCATCTGTTAAAACAAATCATGGCATAGTATTATATGTGAATGATGCCACTAGATTAATAAACTATGGGACATGGTAGTCATGCAAAAACTAACCAAGCAAGGTCAGGTAGCAAGAGGCCTACAAAATAACAGCTGCTTTTTGGTATACGTTTATACAACCATTCAGCCAGAACTATATAAATGAACATGTGTTATAAAACAAAGTGGGGGAAAGACAAAAAAGAACCAATGCATGGTGTGATTCATTTGTTAGTTTTTTTGTTAAATTGAAAGGATTAGGGTGGTTTGTAGAAACAAGAGGGATGGCTAGCTGTTGATATGGAAGGCAACCATAGCCTTCACCCTGCCCCCGCAAACAGGGATCTGCAGGGCCCTATGGGAATCCTGCACCCTGCAAGCGAACTGAGCCCTCAGAAATACCAAAGGACCAGGATAAATTAAATGTGTCAGATACAGACTGCTTTTTGATATTATGGTTCTTTATACAAATAATACTCTTCAAACTGATTTCCCATTAACATTTTTGAAGACCATATTTCTGCATAAAACAGGGTGGAATTCTACCTGTATTTCTGCTCAAGTTCATCTTTGGCTTGTATTTCATTACGAATTCGATCTTCCAATTTGCTTACTTTTTCCTGAAATTGTGCAAACTGAAAGGAAAAAAAACCTGGTCTTTAAATGTACACAACTTGAAAAAATGGCTCACATAAGTAAATATTGAAAGCACCATCAGCCATTTGATTGGACATCAGTTATTTATTTACTATGACATACCCGCAGCTGGAACTAAACTGTGTTTATGAAGATACTCAGTAGTTCATGGAAATATCTAGAGAGCCGCTCTTCATTATGGGAAAAGTAAATTCAACTATCTGTGATGCATTTAATAAAACAAAATCTACAGAAACCTCATAATCGTGATCTTAACACACCCTCCTATCTTACACTGCACATTTCAAAATCCAACTTCAGCTATTGCAAATTTCACAAATATTGTAAGTTGCCATAACAATTTCCAACATGTGAAGTTTCATATTCTAGATGTAAAAACTGCAGCCCATAGGTAAACTGTGCAAATTCAAATTAGCTCATCATAGTCCACACTTTTAAGATTTTCTCTGTAGTTAAAATTCTGGACTGCCCAACTTACTGGGAAGTGGGGGTAGATACCCTCCAAGTTTGCAAAGTGCCCTGTAAGTGTAAACATATTCTCTATAGTCTTAGGTCTACAAACAAAGGCTGCTAAGTGGCACCCAGGACACCCATGGCAAGGGAAAATAACCATCTATCACAGTTATTTTCATGCACTCACATTTTTTAAAAAATCAAATAAAAATGACTGGCCATTCGCAGAACATTTCTTATCTAATGGGGCTCCCTTCACCATGGACATATGAAATAAATTTATTCTCATCTGTAGCCGACTAACTGGATAATTAATGACACATTCAATCAATGATAGCTACTGCCTAAAAAACTATAACTTTTTTTGAAATATTACCTATTGAAAGAAAACCAATTTAAAATAATGTACTTACCTCTTCACTGTCCTGTAAAAACAAAAAAAAAAAATCCAATGTAGTTTTTTTAAAAAAACAAGCTTCTCCCGTCTGTATTTTCCAACAGTCTCTAAAGCTTCACAATCTTGATTTTAAATAGTTACTTTAATTTTCTTTTAACAACTCTTGCTTTAAAACATAAACCATGTATTTTAGTCAACAGCTCTTTTCACAAAAGCAAGACTACTCACAAGTAGTTTCAGATCTGTGCAATTAACGCTAACTACTGAAAATCAAGTCTACATCGCAAGTATTATTTATCATGCATAACAAACACTTTACATATGTTTAGCCCTTATTAAAAAGAAGAGTACTTGCCTCATTTTTCTTTGCCTCTTTTTTCCTTGCCCCATTGTTCTTGCAGGGTTCAACTTCCCTACAGAGCTCAGAAAAGTCACTTAGCAACCTGTTGAAAACAACTCAAGTTTTCAAAAACTCCACAACTATGCCAATCAACTCATTTTAATCAATTCTCTCAAGTCTTAATCCCCACTAGACTGCTCTCAGAATGAAGGCAGCTTTATTCAGCACCACTTCTCTTCCTTTTAATTTTAATTGACTCAAAGGCGGAAAAGATGGGGTGCTTTTCTCAAACCCATACAAATGTTCTAATTTTTCAAGTACCTATGCAAGTTAAATATATTTATGTGCAGTAATATATTGGTATGCAGAAACTTATTGCAATACCCTAAGATTATTCAGATTCTGCATGTACTGTTTGCTCCCTACCCACCCTGCAAAGAGCCTGCGCTGAATACAGTATTGATGGATACTAGAAAATGCACAGTACAATGCTTAACTTTGAAAACGAATTAAACAATTCTATTATGAAAAGAAGCAAGCATTATTGTTATGTGTATCATTAAAAGTATATTACATACAAGTTCTCTCTAAAGTAAGTAAATCCTATGAAAGGCAACTGGTTTCCAACAAAGGCTTTGGGGACTGGAAAGGTTTCAACATCCCCTTTGTCGTCTTCAATATCGTCAAAATTGCTGCTGTCTATGTCACTACTCAGCTCAGGTACAACCGGTGCTGCAGCTAAAAAAAATGGAAAATAGTTATTTAAATCAAAATTCTTTTTTTCCACTTCCACAAAAGCAATTTGCATGGTATAACTTGCTAGCTATCTTCTGCAATGAGCCAGGGTCTTGAAAAGCCCTGTTTTACAAGTCTTGAGAAACAAAAACACAGAAGCTTAGCTTCTGAGAACAGCAAATGAAAGGGAACTGCCTCTTTGCTAAAGCTTCTCTGGAAGGCTGGGGGATGCTCCTGAACAGCATGAGCTGGGGCATTACCCAAAGATGAGAAGTAGCTTGCAAAAGCAGAGCTGCAGGAAGGCTTTTCAGGAAGTGCAGGGGACTGCTTGAAAGGGCAGAGAAAGAGATACTCTTTTGTGAGCTTCACTCTGCTCCCCGTACTTAGGACCCAAGCTAGGGAGTTTGGTGGACCACAATGAACAGTTGCACTGATGTTTTTTAATAATCTGGTTGTTTATAAATAAGTAATACCCCAAATAAGAATTTTCAAGAATATTTTCCCAACCACAGAAACATTTTTCTCAGATGGAAGCAGAACCAGAGCCATTATTTATACATTTCTATTGAACCAAAACATAATTCAGGCTACATATTTAGAGTAGTTGTTTGACTAAACAAGCATGATGTGGTGGGTGTTAGCAAAACAGAATGAAATTTTTACCCATTCGCACTCAATAAAGTAGTGCAGTTGAAAAAAAATTAACTATTGTAAAAGCCTAGACACTTACAGAAAAATGTAACTTACAAATATAAATGCCCATAGAAACCATTTTAGAACCCCTGCATTTTAAATTCGACACTAACCCAAAGTAAGTTTTTTTAAGCAAGAAAGAACATATTTTTCATATTTTAAAAATGATACTTACTGTCTCGAATATTATCCCAATCCCATTGGTCATGCTTAAAGAACGGATGAGATTTAATTTCCTCTACTCCACTCCTTCCAAGACGTACCTCCCTAAACATAGCAATTAAATCAATTCTTGTATTATCATTGATAATTACAAGCTAAAAAATACATTAAGTGCCAAAGATACCTAAACATTCTTGGCATTTCCTCCCATTATAATTAAATGCAATTTGAATCCCCCCATTTTGTAAGCTGTTAGGTTTCTCAGCACTCTCAACATATGCAGAATGAAATGGTTAGAAATCTCAGCCTGCCATGTGTGGAATAAAACATATTTCCAACTGGACTGTGTAGAAAAGGAATGCAGGAAAAAGTTCTTTAAAAAAAAAAAAAAGCAAACCTACGAAGTTTGCCAAACCACTGTACAAACATTTGGACGTAAATGACGGAAGACCTGGTTTCCAAACACAGAACAGTTATTCAAACCCTACTGAAATGAATATTTCAAAAACTGTATCCTTTGCCTCCAATTTAAAAACACCCGTACACATATGCACATTTTTTCCTAAAATGTATAATGAAGCCACTATATACAAAGCAAACTCATTTCTCTTCAAAACAATTTTTGTGTTGTTAAAGGCTCACGTAAGAACATACTTTCATACGAGAACTAATAAGGCACAGGATAGATACTTGCCCCTTGTCACTTTAAGTGCTTCAGTGGCAATTGTATATATAATAAGATGCTCTGTTTTAAATAAATACACTGAGCACCATGTTTAATATGAACAGGAAAGCACACACAAAAATTGGGGTGGAGGAGAAAAAAAAGCCAGAGTATTCTTAAATAATCCAAAAGCTCTTCTTATATACCGTATTTTTCGCCCTATAGGACACACTTTTTCCCCTCCAAAAATGAACAGGAAATGTGTGTGTGTCCTATGGGGCGAATGCAGGCTTTCGCTGAAGCCTGGAGAGCGAGAGGGGTCAGTGCGCATGGACCCCTCTCGCTCTCCAGGATTCAGGAAGCTATCCGCAAGCCTTGGGAGCTCCGTGGGAGTTCCCGTCAGGCTCCCCAGGCTTGCGGATAGCAGCCTGCATCCTGAAGCCTGGGGTGCGCTGCACAGCGCACCCCGGGCTTCGGGCAGATATCGGGAAGCCCCACAAGCTCGGGGGACAGCGGGGAGGTGGAGCGCTGCCATCCCGCTATTCCCCGACCTGGTTTGGAGGCTGGCGGTGGGGAAAAGCAAGCTTCTCCCCACCGCCAGCCCCACAAGCTCGGGGGACAGCGGGGCAAGCCGCTGCCCCACAGAGGCTAGGAAAGCTGTCCCTGAAGGCAGAAGAGGGAGACGGAGCACTCCGTCTCCCTCTTCTAGCTTGGGGATGGCTGCGCAGCCTCTGCAAGGCAGCGGGGTGCTTTTTTTCTCCTCTAAAAACTACGGTAGGTGCGTTTTTTAAAGCTCGGGCTTCCCCTGCCCAGCCCTGCGGCTGGGGGGGGGGGGAATAATTTTTTCCCCCTTGATTTCCCCCCAAAAAAACTAGGTGCGCCCTATGGGGCGAAAAATACTGTATATCCTTTCCCAATCTTTGGCTTTTCCTTGCATTTAAAACGGGGGGGGGGGGGACTAACGTACCCCCACCCACCCAAATCCTCTTGAGCTGCCTGCATGATTACTCAGTAAATGGAATCCTTTTTGGAACACTGCTGAGGCCAATAGACAGATATTTATTTCACTTCTATTTCATTTTGTGTTTTTTGTGTTTTGTTTTTTACATCTCTTACGATTTAAGAAAATTACAAGGTGCAAATAATTAAATTTAATATTGACTTGACTGTCAAGAATAGTCCAGAAGAGGGCAACAGAAAGTAAGTTTGTTTGGTTTTCAAATTTTGCATCTTGGCCTGCTTCTGCATGAATGCCTAATAATGCAAACTGGTTGGCCAGAAGGGGAAAGGGAAACTAACTTTCCCAACAGGGGAAAGAAAGCCATAAAGAACAGCCACAGTGATCTCCTCCTGACCCTCCCCTAATTTAACAGGCCACAGAAAGCAGCTGTGGCCAAGGTATGGTGGGCTGATCTGATCAGCCTTCAGCAAATAATGCTTAGGGAACTGTAGAATCAGAGTAATAAGAGAAGCCAAAGGTCACCTAGTCTAACTCCCTGCCGATTCAGGAAATTTATGACTACAGCTTTCCTAGCCAGCCAGCCTCTGCTTAAAAATCTCACATGTAGTACAGTCCACCACCTTCTGAGATATACAGTGGGACAGAATAATACCTCATACAATCAAGAAATTCTTCATAATGTTGAGTCTAAATCCTTTTTCTTACAGATTTGCACCCCATGTCTTTGGTCCTAATCCCTGGGAGCAACAGAAAACAAACCCAAGCCAAGCTATCGCCTTCTCCAACCCCCTGCAAAAGCCAGGCAATGTGATGGAGCACGGCAGAGATTATGGCGCAAATTTGTTTTCTGTTAGAAAGTGGAGGGTAGCTGACCAAACTCACCTGAATGCTGCTACCAAACCTAGTTTAAGGACTTTACTCCCAACACTATGCCACCCATTTCTTTAAATGAGCAAATGAAGGAGGGAAGAACAGATATTCCTCCCTCTCCCCAGCCCTTGAGAGATATGGGGAAGGGATGTGTGGATTCCACTGATCTGTCCCTTTCAAAAGGAAGGGGGCAAGAGAATTATGATCATGGGGTGTAGGGGAGATGTAAGATGCTCAGTAACCCCAATATAATTTCTCAGAGCTTGTATGTGTATGCTAGGCAACAGGTGACTTGCTAAGGTCAAGGATACAGAACATGCTCCCACACTTCACAAAATGTCAAAGATTTCTTCTCTGCAAGGGGCAGCAGCATTCGAAACTCCCATTGTTCTAGGTGCATCTTGTGACAGGGAATTTCATTAGTGCGAGCAGTTTCTGAGCTCTGGGCACAGTACTGCTTCTAAGATTTCAGTTAAAAACTGCAGTGGAAGGAAAGAGGACCTTTTTCTGCCTCCCCACTTCCAGCTGCTTTCTTAAGACTGGAGAAGAAACGCTCCTAGGAATATTAGGGCGGTGGGCAGGGGAAGGACTAGACCATGTGAAAAATGAACATAATATTCAAGCTGCAGTTCATTCATTTTCGGCTTTGTATTCTTGTTATAAAAAAGTGTGCCTAGACATTCTGTTGTTGCACCCATAACCTAGGTTTAAGGTGCCATTTAGCTCCTAGTTTTCATATCTCTGTTTCTAACACTGAGGGACAGAGAAACCTTCAATATAACTGACCAAGAAAAGTCATGAGCTCTATCTGCTATACATCAGTGGTCGATGCTGAGGGTGAAAGGAGAACAGTCCTGAAAAGGAAGGAACATTCTAGCCCTGTAAGAACCAAAAAAGCAGAGGAAGCACTTGCAACCCATCTATCTTTAAACTATCTGAATCCCATGCAGGTCTTTCAGACAGGAAGGCCCTCTATTGAAGAGCAGCTTTATGTTTATGATTCATTTAATGCTCTATGTATATGGTAAAGGGTAATGGACCCCTGGACAGTTAAGCCTAGTCGACTTTGACTATGGGGTGTGGCACTCATCTCCGCTTTCATGCTGAAGGAGCCAGCATTTGTTTGCAGACAGCTTTTCCAGGTCGTGTAGCCAGCATGACTAAACTGCTTCTGGTGCAACAGGACACTGTGACAGAAGATGAGAGCATGAAAACGTCGTCCACATCCCTGCCACGGGAATATGTATGTATATGATTTATGATTATCTCCTCACTCAAAATTTGGCTATGGAAGTTGAATATAGTAAGTGCTGCTTGAACTTCAGAAAATTTTGTTTTTAACATTTTAGTCTGACTTTGGGTAAGGCATGAAATCAGATTGGTTGCACTCACTGTACTGGACCTCAAGAAAATTCTTCTGAAAACATATTCTGTTACAGTAATTTAGGGAAAGGATTTTATGGCGAGAAAAATCTATGTTTACATACCTGTCTGTTAAAAAGGCACAAATAAGGTCCTTTGCTTGCTTTGAGATTTCAACATCTTCTGGGAAATGTAATGAATTCTTGTGATCCATTATTTTACTATATGTTCCCACCAATGAATCAGCATAAAATGGAGTATCTCCTGAAATTAAATATGCATAAACATTAGCTAATGCAAGTTGATTACTAAAGGCAAAAACAGTTAAATAGAAATAACTTGAGACAAAAACAGAGACAAAGGTTCAAAACAAACACCTACAGCCACACTAAAACTATGGTTTAGAATTATAGGCTCATGTGCTCCAACCCTCCCCACACAAGAGGAGACTGCTTCTGCTTTTAAATGAAGCAGAATTCCCTGTTAAAGTCTGAAATCAGAACAACTCTGTATACTCTTTTGTTAGTTCAAACAAGCCAAACTCAACCTATGCTATATGATACTGGCTTGTTCACCAACCATAACTTCCCTGAGTTTGGGCACAAGAAGGAAACCTGATTAATGTAAAAGCAGAAAATGTGATTCTATTTTCGTTCTCACAGCTGCAGAAAAGAAGGGGAGGGGAGGGAGAAGAGTAAGTTCAAGGTTCATGCAATGCTTTTGCATATAATGCTAACCATAATTTAGTGTTTTGTGCAAAGGAATGTTCTTATATATTCCTGATAAGCACAAAATATATCTCCTGGTTCTACAGCTTTCTGTACATAGAAAATATAAATACAAACTCAACACACCCAACACATAAAAAATTATATCAAGTATTTGATGGGTCTTTCTTCAATTGCACATAGAACTTAATTTTTGGTCTCAGAAACATGTGATTTTTGTTAGAGGTGGGCCTGCTATACAGAAAATGGCTCCAGAGCATGTCCTTCACTGTAATTATGCTTCTTAACCCAAGGAAAGAATATATGTGGGGCATAGCTATGAATATTCCCAAGGTACCATCATTCAATATCCCTCAAGAAACATAACAACCGGGATGGTAAATGGCTGACCATGTTACCACAACTGATTTGGGGAGCAGCATCACTTTCCATTGCAATAGCAGTTACAAAACTGGAAAGTTGGACGCCAGGTAGTCTCCATAGCAACTCTCCATGTCTTCCATGGGAGGCCCACCTCATGTTGTGGGAACTCAGGCTCTGATATGAGAAGTGTAACCAGAACTAGATTCACCCAGGGGCCACCGAGCTCTTATTGAATCAATAACCAACGTGGTGATGCACAATCTTTTGAAATCAATGTACTAGAGGGAATACAAGAGGAAATCACTACTTACCAACTAGCATTTCATAAAGAAAAACTCCTACAGACCACCAGTCGCATTCTCTTCCATAATAACCATCACCACCTTGTGATTTTAATACTTCAGGTGATATGTAGTCTGGTGTTCCAACAGCTGTATCACAGCGCACCATCCCTGTCTATATAACCAGATAAAATGCAACAATTAAACAGAACAGCCGCTAGATTTAGGCAAGAATGCTAACTTAATCTATTTTTAAAATATAGTTCTTAAGCAGCTATGAATTTAAGGCTGCTAACTGCACTTACTCTACAACACTGTCATTACCCATTTATAAGTCCTCTTATGAAATTCATGCCACAAGTATAAAGAAAGCTTGTTGAGGGAGCTGAAGGAGTTAATGTTGGAGCCAGACAAAGTAAGCAAAAGCTGGGAATGTATGTTATGTCCGATTCATGGGCACAGAATCTACTGGAAGTCTCTGCAATAAATTGCAAGAGAGATTTGGAGCTGGTCCTAAATCAGCAGAAGACAATATATAGGCACACCTCTGTTTAGACTGAATAACATAGTCCAGTTTTTATTGCTTTTTCTGTGCTCCAGCAAAGCAGGTCTTAGAAGTTCGCAATATAAACTATGCAGCAAATATAGAGCTTGAAAGCAAGCATGTCTTTCTATATGATTTAATACTTCAGTAATATTTCTGTTCAATGTTACTGTTATGTAGTGGCTAAGAGCTTCAGTTGTGAACCAGAAATCCTGGGTTTAGTTCTTACCTCTGCCATCAACTCAGCATCTCTCAGCTTCAGCCCCACATATGCAATGGGTTGTTTTTTTTAATTACTAGCCCACCTTGGAAAGATTTTTCTAATATTTTCTGATAATGATAATATCTTCAAATACTAGATACAAAGTGTTTTGGAACTGTGATATAAATTCTAATTAACAGCACTACGAAGTATTTGCATATTCATCAAAGTTAAACTTCATGGATCTTCACGGCTTCCAGTCTCCTTATGCTCTTTACCCCCTATATTGGCCTAGTTCAGATGCAGCACTAAACCAGGAATCTCCATTCTTTTTGAGGTGAATGTCATGGAGACTGCACTAGCCTCCTCAAAATACCAATTTCACAGCAGAAAAACTTGCAATGCTCCAAAATACCCCCACTCCCAAACTACAGGCAACACTCACCCTCACAACCCAAAATGAAAGATAAGCAAAACAAACATTCAACATGCCTCTAAAAACAGGCAACAAAACTCACACATACCCAAAAAAAACAACCACCAAACACAAGCAAAGACACACACATTCCAAACAAAAACAACAAAAACAAAAGCAACAGGCAAAAGAAGGCAAACAATAAGCTATGCTTCATCATTATGGGCACAAATTTGTGCAAGCTTCAGGCTCCTGTGCTAACACCTTCTCAGTATATTTGCAAGAGGAGAGTGGAAGCTTTTGCTTCTGTTTTCAATTAACCACAGCAAGTAGAAGCAGCATTAAGTAATTTGCAAGGCATAGGGAAGAAAGGATTCATGAGAACACAGGAGGTTCGCACACACCGTACTCCCACATGCAGGTATCATCATGCTGCCTGTATATACCCACAAGTGGAGAGAGTGAGGAACAGGTGAAGAAAATGAGGAAGCAGGATCTTCTGAGCAATGCAAGTGGATTGTGCTCATACTTATTTTATGAAATGCTTTTCTGTTCATAAATGCTAATACTAATACACAGCGAAAGCTCACTTCATTGCCCCAGGGGTAGCAAATAATGAGTTGAAGTTCTTTACTGTTTAGCGTTTGAGGAGATCTGGGTCATACAAACAGTGCTATCTTAAGACATGGGTAGGGAACTTGTCATTCTGCGAATGCTGCTGGACTGTAATTTCCATCATCCCTAACCACTGGCCAAGGTGGCTGGAATTGATTTTGTTCAAACCCAGCAATGTTTGAAGGGTCAAAAGTGTGGTTCCAATCTGAAGAAAAATGGGAAAATCCACCTTTCAACAGCCTTAGCTCCTTATTTTTTAGTACCACACTTTGTAGAGAAAATAAAGCATTTAATTTAAGGTTCTAATTCTTTACTTATTTTTCTCCCAGTTCCTCAGTCAATCTGAACTCCCTACTCCTAAGCATGTAAACTTAGACACCTCCTGGTTCTAGAATTCTTTACTAGAGTCAGCCATGTTACATGTTACACTATATATCAGGATGACTTATTACAAGATAGTTAAGCGGCTACGCTGGGACAAATACTTATAGGGCAATCCAGCAAGTAGATCCATTTACTGAAACCTAATACAAATACTCACCAGGTGGTTCAGTAAGATATTCCCTTAGTTATGCAACCCCCAAAATAAAGGGTGCTATGTTGGTGTTGTGTAACTCAAGTAAGTTGTTCTCACAAAATGGCTTATCATGTTGCACTCCACTGATATGGTTACACTTATTTATTTATTAAATTTCTATACTGCCCTTCATCCGAGAATCACGGGGTGGTTTACAAAACATTAGAAATGGCCATCTACTTGTGAGGCTGCAACTATGAAGCAGGCTCAATGTAAGAGTGTATGAGTGAAATCAAGGGTTTCAAAGGCTTGCTGACCAATAACACAATGTAAGAGCAAATATGCAGTAGTCAAAATTTGTTTCTGAACTGCAGTTACCACTAGAGGTGCTTTTTTTTTATTCTTTTAGCAGACAGATCATTTTGGGCAAGAAAATAAATGTATTTAAGATATCAGTGATAAAGGCATACTAATAAGTACATGTAGTTACAAAAATATTAGACACTAAAAAGAATGTTTTATGGGGAACATCTCATCAAAAGTATTGTATTTACACAGCTGTGATGCTTCCCTGTTGTTCAAGAAAACTACACATGATCTGGAGGTGCTCCAGATTCTTACTAGCAGGGTGTCCAATTCTATGCAAAATAAAGTAATTGAATAGGCTGAATTGCTACATCAATTGCATCTTTAGAAGTCATCAATAATGGGATTACAAAATTGGCATGCCACTGTTAACTATGTGTAATTAAGTTTCTTTTCCATATTTAACCCAAGAAAAACAAAATTTGAACACTCCAGACACAGATTCAGAGAAAGAGGTGCGATGCTGTAGTGCAGACAAAGGGTTTGGTGTGTCTCCATCAAGGTTGTGAGTCTACCCAGTTGACAGATTGATCACAGATTTTGTACCATAAGAAATGCAAAGTAAGCTAGTTTTTGCACCATTAGAAGCAAAGCGATGCCTGGAACCATAGGCCATCTAATGTTTAGCCTAATTTTACCAAGATAGTTGGTAAACAGTTCTTTTATTTAAGTATCATGTTGATTATCATCAAGATTTACCAAAGCAACCATTTTATGCATATATTATTGATATTTATTGCTATAATGTCATTTATTGCTATAGTGTCATTAAAGAGATATGAGGCTTGAATTATTACACTGAAACAATGGAATAAAGGAACCATCATGTAGTTATGGTTCTCAGAAAAGCCCAGAGTCTGCCACATGACATAGTTACATTGCTGGTGCTGAGCAGGGGTGGCTCAGGAAACTGATTCAATAGGAGGCTGCCTGAAAAACATTTATAAACCACTCTGAGCAATTCTACAGAAGAACAGGGCATAGGTCTAATTAAGCAGAGGCTGGATGCCCATCTGTTTTGGATGCTTTAGATGAGTTTCCTGCATAGCAAAGGGTTGGACTAGATGACCCTTGGGGTCCCTTCCAACACTACAGTTCTGTGATTCTATAACTTTCCACATAGCAAGAAGAGTAGTAAAACTCAAAAATTACAGGGGTGGGAGTAGGGTGGGTGCAAGACCCACTCAGCATCACAAATACTGGTACTGGCCTAATCCACAGATCCAAGTAGACAGTGATTGTTTGATTTTCCATCTGCACCAGTACCTCATCCCACAATAAGCCAAAATGTCAACTGTATTTTAGATAGACATAAGGAATTTTCACAGAACTTTGTGGACTGCGTGTGGACTGCTAAAGTGCATTAGTAAGTAAAAAATATCTTGTTTGCATGTTAAGAAATCTGTTATGTCTATTAGCTTTATCCATACTTTAAAAATATTTATTTGGTGCATTAGTCATAAAAGCATTGCCCTAGCCCACATCCACATTTTTAGAACTGGCTCAAATTTTGCAAATGCCGTTTTGTCAGATTTTTCTCCCCTACTAGCCTTTTGTTGATGCTTGCTAATGTCTGATTAAGGACACAGCTGAATAGCATGAAATAAGTAGAATATATATTGAAATTTATTCCAAATTAGAATCAAAGGGAATACACTGGAATAAGCGTGTAAGTGCTTACAAATTAAATGGTGAAAATGTTTTATTTCAAATAAGTATGCTTGATTTATTTGATCTTAAATTTTAAAGTAAGTCATCTGAAGACCACTAGAGGATGCTATGGGTTTGATTATTATAAGCAGTAAATACATGCAAGTTATTGTGCTCATTAGGAAGCAAACATTAACACAAGAGATAGACACTGAACTCAGGTGCTATCTCGGTTGCTCAATTTTGTACATGTTTGCTATTGAGTTCACACCCACCCTAATAGGCACACTTATTTAGAAGTTAGGTTCCACTATAAAAAAGCTTATTTCCAAATCAAGCACTTAAAATTCAATTGTAACCTGACTCCATACAGCAAGAATAATAAAATATTTTCCATTTCACTAGATAAACAGATCACTCTGCTGAAACATTTTCCTTTTCTTTCACCAGCAACAGTTTTAATCCATTCATGGTCACTATTAAAGCACTAATAGTTAATGAATGAAAATTTATTTCAAAGTAGTTAGCAGGGCTTTAATTGTAAGCATTCCTGAACCTGTAACTCATGAAGTAGAGCAAACTGTAGAGAGGTACTTTCTACTCCATTCTATGTGGTGCTGTAGAACTTGAAAGAGTGCTTTTTCCTGCACTGACCTGTTCATCTACTTAGATCAGAAAATTAGTCCCTCCTAATGGACGCAGGTGGCGCTGTGGGTTAAAGCCTCAGCGCCTAGGGCTTGCCGATCGAAAGGTCGGCGGTTCGAATCCCTGCGGCGGGGTGCGCTCCCGCTGCTCGGTCCCAGCGCCTGCCAACCTAGCAGTTTGAAAGCACCTCCGGGTGCAAGTAGATAAATAGGGACCGCTTACCAGCGGGAAGGTAAACGGCGTTTCCGTGTGCGGCTCTGGCTCTGGCCAGAGCAGCGTTGTCACGCTGGCCACGTGACCCGGAAGTGTCTCCGGACAGCGCTGGCCCCTGGCCTCTTAAGTGAGATGGGCGCACAACCCCAGAGTCTGTCAAGACTGGCCCGTACGGGCAGGGGTACCTTTACCTTTACCTAATGGTTCCAGCACTGGTTGATACACAAGGAGTGCCTTAGGAAGAACCTATTGAATGGTGGCTCCACATATTTGCAACTCTCCTCCCAGTGAGGTGCATCCTGTCATTTCATTCCATTCTTTTAGATGACAGCTAAAGAACCACCTCTTCTGCCAACTTTTTGGATGTAGATGGGGTGGGTACTGATTACCGTATTTTTCGCTCTACAACACGCACCCAACCATAACACGCACGTAGTTTTTAGAGGAGGAAAACAAGATAAAAAATATTCTGAACGAAACAGTGGATGTATGATTTTTGTGGTTCATGCTGTGGCCACAGACATGTGATTTGACGGTGAGTTTGGGGTAGCCCAATGCAAAAATCCTGAGGATCCATGTGGATCCATGCTTTGTAACCACATTTTTGCACCACTGCGGCCCCAGGCAACAGTGGGTGCGTGATTTTTTTGGTGCAAGATGTAGCCATGCTATGCTATGTGATCTGATGGTGAATTTGGGGTGACCCAGTGCAAAAATCCTGAAGATCCATGTGGATCCGTGCTTTGTAACCATGTTTTAAGTGGGGAGGGAAGGAAAAGCACTCAAGGGACAAGGAGCACGCGTGGGGTGGGTGGAGAAGGATGCTGCTAATAATGAAGAAGAGGGGTACAAGGGGAGAAGGCTCCTCTCCTCTCCCACTTTGCTCCTTTAAAGCAAGCAGGCTCTGCTTTTCTTCCTCCTCCCCACTCATCCCCGGCTTAGCGAGCTGAAAAACTTTGCTGCTATTTAGTGAGCTGAGTGGGGAGGAGAGAGGGACAGATAGCCTGCTTGCTTTAAAGAAACCAACCGGACAGGAGCCGCTTACACTCGTGTAAGTGGCTCCTCTCCCGCTTTGCTCCTTTAAAGAAGCAGGCTCTCTGTCCCTCTCTCCTCCCCACTCAGCGGCTCTTCTCCCGCTTTGCTGTTTCAAAGTGAGCCACAGAGGAGGGAAGGAAGGGGAACCATAGATCCTCTGCTCATGACTGCAGCAGATCCCCCCCGCCACCTGTAGGCATTCCCTCCATAACACGCACAGACATTTCCCCTTACTTTCTAGGAGGAAAAAAGTGAGTGTTATGGTGTAAAAAATACGGTAATCTCCCCTGCTTTACTGTGGTGTTAGGATGTTGCTGCTGTTGTAATTTTAATTTGGTATCATTTTTATTATAAGTTTGTTTTCTTTATTTATGTGCACCCCCTGTGATGTAGTCAAATAAATATGCTTCCTTGCAGCCTCTCCAGGTGGCTACCCCTAACTATGTTCTATTAAGGAGATGTCTTGTTCATGCATTTAAAAACCACCAACTCACAAAGATTAGCAAAGCAGCCAGGGAAAGAGAAAAAGAAAAGCTGAAGCAGCAATTGTTTGCAAAGAGGGCAGGCAAGCAAAACAAGAGATTGCTGCTTCTAAAACGGGTTGGGTGAGAAAAAGGAGTGCCTATTATGAAAAGCATCCTATTCTCCTTTCTATACAACTCACACATAGAAGGAAGAATTCCCTGTGTGTAGTTTGTACCATAACTGTGATGGTAAAGAGCTGCACATTGTGAGAGTTTCTAATGCACAATTACTCAGAAATTTATATACCACTTAACACCATTGTTTCTAAAAAGTGCCCAATGAGATTACAAAAGAGATACCAGAGATAAAATCTGTTAAAATTAACAGATTTTTCTGAAAAGCCATGACCTATGTAAGACAATCTGTTGGAAAGATAGGTGCCATATCCACATAATCCCTTACTTTCCCTAAGCCAGTCTCTGGGCCTGTCATCAGACAGCCTTCTATTTTGTAATTAATGTTCCCTAAGGTATTATGACGCAGGTGGCGCTGTGGGTTAAAGCCTCAGCGCCTAGGACTTGCCGATTGAAAGGTCGGCGGTTCGAATCCCTGCGGCGGGGTGCGCTCCCCGCTGCTCGGTCCCAGCGCCTGCCAACCTAGCAGTTCGAAAGCACCTCCGGGTGCAAGTAGATAAATAGGGACCGCTTACCAGCGGGAAGGTAAACAGCGTTTCCGTGTGCAGCTCTGGCTCGCCAGATGCAGCTTTGTCACGCTGGCCACGTGACCCGGAAGTGTCTCCGGACAGCGCTGGCCCCTGGCCTCTTAAGTGAGATGGGCGCACAACCCCAGAGTCTGTCAAGACTGGCCCGTACGGGCAGGGGTACCTTTACCTTTACCTTTAAGGTATTATGAAAACTATCAGCAAATGGTAAAGCAATAGGTCTTTCCTCACAAAGAGTCATTTATAATTTTCTTGCCTTTCTTAAAAAGAGATGGAGGTTTAGACCTGGAGTTCAAACCTGAAAAATAAAACCATATCCTGAATGTGCATACCAACATGCCTTCTTTCTCAATCTTCAAGGTAGATACTACTGAGAGATAGTAGCTTGGCTGAGGTTACCTTGTGAGTTGACAGCAAAGGTTAAGAACTGAACAGGAGACTCGGTACAAATTATCTTAGCCACAGCACCATGCTGCGTCTGTGTCTATGGCACAGTTAAAATTACCTCGATATAGTGCATATTATTTTAGAAGCACACATAATGAACCACATACTTACTTCATCCATTTTCATACAAGTACCAAAATCTGCAAGCTTCAGGTGTCCATATTTATCCAAAAGCATGTTGTCAGGTTTCACGTCTCTATGTATCAAGCCCATGGAATGAATTGCATCAAGAGCAAGGACGACTTCAGCAGTGTAAAATTTGGCCCACTTCTCAGGCACATCGTAATTGCTCATGAGGTTGACAAGATCTCCACCTGGCATGTATTCCATGACCATGTAAAGGTATCGGTCATCTTGAAAGGCACTAAAAAGCTGCACCCAGAAAGATGGACAGATATAAAGACTTCACAAAACCGGGCAATTTGCCACAATCTGTTGAATTCCAGTGAATTTATGGCAACTAGAGCAGCTTTCCCCCTTGCCTTTTAAGAACAGTTTTGGTATGATACAATAATTGTAGCAGATCTTTAAGGAGTTCCAGAATAATTCAGTTTACCCATCATGTCACTGATGAAACACATCTCTTGTGGCTCACCAAAACATTTCGAGAAGGTCAAGTACAGTACTGTTGAGAAACAAGTAAGTATCCTTCTTCTGACAAGGCAGCATCAGAACTGACATCTATTCACAGGCACATTAGGAAAGGGCCAACACCATACTTGCAACTCTTTGGTTCACATACAAGATTTTCTTTTCCACAAGCCCAATTCCCATCCTACTCCTCCTTCACTTCCATTTCCCACTGCCTCCACTACGTTGGTAGATACAATAGCAAATCCATACAGCAGGAGGGAGAATGCAAGCAATAGTATTCCCTCAAGTTTACCTTCTGACTGCCTCCAAGAGTGTAATAATACAAAATGTATGATTGGACAAATATGTTTCTCTAGTTCAAAAAACAATCAGAGGTAATTTAGGGAGTTGCGGCCTTTGGGTACACTACCTGCTGATAAAACCCTACAGCAAAAGATGTGCAAAGTGCACCCACTATTGGAAAGTGTAGGAAGCTTTGCAAGCTCTCCACGCAACTTATATGGCAAGTGGTGATTAAAATCACAAAGACACTTCAATCCTTATAATAAGCAAAACTGTAACATCACTGAGCCTTGATTGTAGTTTACATGCTTTGTTTTGACAATAAACAAGAGAAGCTTCATATGATAGTCTGCCGGTTGTACTATGACTCATTACAAAGGCTTGATTTTTTAAAATTACACTTCCTAATAATATACAGTGGTACCTTGGAAGTCAAATGGAATCCATTCCACAAGTCCGTTCAACTTCCAAAACGTTCGGAAACCAAGGCGCAGCTTCCGATTGGCTGCAGGAAGCTCCTGCAGTCAACCGGAAGCCGCGGAAGCAGCGTCGGACGTTCAGGTTCCAAAGAACATTCACAGACTGGAACACTCACTTCCGGATTTGCGGCATTTGGGAGCCAAAACGTTCAACTCGCAAGGTATTTGGGAGCCAAGGTACGACTGTATACCATTTAGTTAGCCTCAAGTGAAGAGAAAGCAGAACCCATTTCCATGGAAGTAGCAAGAGCACTGAGGCTCAAGCACCTGGGAAGAGCCTTCTTTTGCCCAGCAAAAAGTTGCTAATGCCAGTAATTGAATTATATTCCTGAAACCACAACTTTTCTGTGTAGTAGCCTGTTGATACCAATGGGTGCTTTACTTCCCCAGAGAAAACTGTTAAATGGTACTCTTCCTGCACACCCACTGAAGGTCAATGGTATATACACTGCGGTAACAAAAATTGCCCCTTCCAGATTAAATTTATACCTTCTAACAACTTCACATCTGTAACTACAAGCCAATTTCATATATTCCTGTCAGCTTCCACCCAACAAAAACACATATAAGCAATTTTACACTGTGCTGCACATATGACAGAATTAAACTTTCTGATGGGAGGGTGAACCATTTTCAACGCAACATAATTTGTTTGAACATCACATTGAACACTGATAGTAGCAGGTATGTTTAAAATCAAAATCAAGTACAGTGGAACCTCAGGTTGCAAATGTGATCTGTGCGGGAGGCACAATCACAACCTGCAGCATTTGCAACCCACAGCATCTGTGCACGTGTGGGTCGCAATTTGGTGCTTCTGCACATGCACGAGCGCCAAAACCCAGAAGTAACCCGTTCCGGTACTTCTGGGTTCAGCACGGTACGCAACCTGAAAACGCATAACTTGAAGCGTCTGTAACCCGAGGTACCACTGAAATTAAATCTGAAAGAGTCTCGCATTAGCAGTTAATCTTTAAGATGGAGAAAAGAATAAAGTTCTTAAGATTCTAAACTACAAATCCAAAATGTGAAATCAACATAAAGGACACAACACTACCAATTTAAAACCTCAATGCTTATTTAAACGTCACCTCAAACTACCACAGAATTTTAATCACGAAAAACCTTACCTGAACTACCCATGGACTGTTGGCAAAGGCCATTATATCTCTCTCCTCCCAGAAAAAGGCTGAATCTGATCTTTTGAGCATTTCAAATTTACTAAGAAGTTTCATTGCATAAGCCTTCTGAGTTACTTTATGGCGAACCTGTTGATCAAAGAAAAAGAAGTTACTTACTTTATCAAGACCTTACAGGATTTAAATGAAATCCTTTGTATTTTTGTCTGTGTGACTTGGTATCCATGATATAGAAATCTGAATCCACTTCGATCAATAATAAAAATCAGAGTATAACTATTTCTACTTCTTTGATCATTTATTTCATATATGAGTTGCCTAATAGAAACATTTCACTAAGCAGCATACAAAAATTTTAAAAACAACTATCAGCAATATATTCTGGCTGCATTTGCACCCTGGTTACCATAATGTGCTCAAGCAGGGAAGAGCCACAGTGAGCCACATAGGATGAAGGGAGTCAGAAGCTTTCTGCAAAAATCAAATCCATTATATTTATTTTAAAATGCTAAAACTCATCTCTTTGCACTGTAACCATGGCAGCTCATATTATACAGGACTGCAATTTTCTGATTTACCATGGCTGCTTTTTAAAAATAGAGGTCTCTGCCTTACAATCCTTGTAGTTGTAAGTTGTAAGTTGCATTAAGACATTGGGATGAATGCTATCTGCCCTGGTGACTTGAGACAGGGGTCATTCCCAGCCTTACTTGGAGATGTGGGGGATTTTCTGCACGGAAAGCAGATGTTCTGTCACTGAGCTATGGTCCTTCCCCTTGCCCTGGTGACTTGCCACCTCCTTTTGACAAAGGCAAGTAGTAAGAGGAAAAAGACCTCAAACTCACTGCCCAAAAATTAATGGCTCTCTCTCTCTCCAACCTTTTCTGCTAGTGAAAAATAATGTAAGGGTTATTAGTTTATCAATTAGTTCTTCATACTCCTCTTTGCTTGGCTTGCTGTAGGCTTTATGTTTGTTTAAGACTTTTTATTCGTTTATTAATTTCAGCAAAAATGTTCCTTTTAAAGGGATTTTTTTTCTTGCCTTTTACAGCCTCCTTGTTTTTAAGACCCTTTTGGACTTTTCCACACCTTTTCTCATGCATGATATACATGAAATACATTACAAAGAAAGTTCGCAGTGACATTTGCTGAGAATTGTATGGGATTGCAATCTAATCATGTAGAACCAACATAGATACTAGGTGAAGCTCTCTTTTGCACTGTTGAAGTCTGAATTAAACCTTTCTGGAAAACCAGAACTGGTCCCTTGAGATGAACTGATTAAATAAAAACCCTGAAGTAGTTTCTATTCACATGCATCATCCAATATTCAGTCGCTTGATTAAGCAGTTGATTGATTCATCAATAACACTCTACGCAAAAAGGAAATGACATTAATTCATTTCATGAAAGCAGCCTAGCTGACTGTGATAGCATTTTTTAAGGTATTACAAGGCAAGCGGCCAAGAGTGTGAATAATGTTTGTTAAGTGCTTTGAACAACTGAAATGCTGCTATCTGGTGATGATAATTATGATTTATTAAACTCTCCTAAAAAGCAAACTTATACTGGGAGGAAGTCCCATTGAAAACAAACAGGATTGTGCTGTTAATATCCACAAGTGCTTTATGCACTATTAATGGAATTTTCAATTCATGCAACATGTTAAAACAACACTTCAGTTTTAAGTGAAAGGGCAATTTTTTTACAAAGCACATTTGAGATGTTAACCGGTTCTAGAGTGCCTATTCTGCTGTTCCATTAAGTATTGTACTTAAACAAGTTAGAAGCTCTTGCTCAAATGGGATAGAAGAACTCTTTAAAGTTCTTCCACCAGCTTTTTTAAAAGCTTGTTCTCCCCTTCCAACAACCCATCCTGTTCCATGCCAGATCACTCCTATAAAATTAATTACAAAGTCACCTCAAACGGAAATAATGGTTAATTGCTTACTGATTCCTACCCCACACATACGAACAAGTAATACAGACTGACAGAACTTCAAAGTTGCACAATGCTATGAAGATGCTATAAGAGCCACAAATCCCTACAGATCATCTCCACATCTCCACTATCACTCCTGGAATATTCACAGTGACAACTATATTAATATCGTTGCAAAGTGTCAAGAAATTAGATTAATTGCTTAACTGGTTGGCATTAGGCAAGCCACTGTCTTTCAGCTAAATCTACCTAAGTAGGTGATTGTGCTAAAAATGCCACTTTGCACCTGTTTGGAAGAAGGCAGGATATGAAAATAACTATTCTCATAGGGGATAATCAGTTTTCAATGTTTTTCATTTATTTCCCAACCCCCAATTAAACCAAATTGGTGTTTGATGACACTAGTACAAGAGTGGGGAAGCTTGTTGTTCCAGGGGACGAAATAGTTATCTGTCCCCACCCTATTGGCCAACTCTTGACAGGTGAGAAGGACAACCCACCTGTCAATTACCTGATCTCATTA